>NW_027464586.1:17742500-18942500 GCF_043290135.1 Rhipicephalus microplus
ATCTGGACCGCTACGTAGCGACTTTGTCACCTTAGTATTGACCAAATTCGGCTCTAGGGGGGCACCAGGGTATAAAAACATATGTCTGGTCCCGTGACACAATTTGGAAATTATATGTCTTCTTCACTGATGAAAAGGCTGAGAAAAAGGAGCTCACGGAAGCCGAAATGGCATTTCTGTGGTTTTATCCTCGCGTCCGCTGACTTGATCGCAGTCCGTATGGCCTGGAGCCTTTTCAAATGTCGCTCGAATGTAGAAGAGAGACTACAACATCGACAAGATAAGCGAGACACGACTGCTATTTCAGACCACAAAGCACTGGGTCCATCATCCATTGGAATGTGGCGGGTGCTGAACAAAGGTCAAAAGGGAGTACCTTGAATTCGTTTGAACCGTCCGGTGTCACAAACTCTGTCTTTTCACAATCTCTTTCGTCAACTTCTATCTGCCTATATCCACATTTAGGATCCAATGAGGAAAAATACCTGGCATTTCGCAGCCTATCCAGAGTGTCATCAATTCTTAGAAGAGGATAAACATTCTTTGGTGACGACGTTGAGCTTCCTGTAATCAATGCAGAAACGTCAGTTTTGGTCTTTTTTCTTCACAAGAACAACATGTGACGCCCATGGACTCGATGAAGGCTGGATTACATTGTCTTGGAGCATTTCTTTAACTTGATTACCAATAGTTTCTCTTTCTATTTGTGACACTCGGTAGGAATGCTGGTATATTGGTCTCACTGACTCGTTGACAATGATAGGATGTTTGGCGATGGGAGAGTGACAAACTTTAGATGATAACAAGAAACCATCAGCGAATTCTCTTACAAGACCGCCTATTTTGGCATAAACGTCGTTTATGCCAAACTTCAATGATCCGGTAATTCAAACGGTTGTTTTAAAACATTTCTGGTCCAAAGAATTTCTGGTTCCGTATGTTACTTCTCTTTCTTTAAGGCCCAAAGTACGTTACTGGAGGCCGCGGTGTTCAACATAGTATGTAACTAGAATACGAGCCCTTTATGTACCAACCTATTTCAATGTACTTTCCCCAGAATTTTTCGCACAAAAAAGAAAATACAAATAAAGAAACTGTTACGGCGTACCTATCTACAATAGTAATGCGTGTCATGTGTTACTTCATATACACTCATTCGCAAGCATGATGCTGCACGATTATCCAGTGTGTTATTTTGCTTAAGAAGCATTTGCTCAATATTTTTTTTCCTTTACACCTTTTCACTTTCAATTGCTGTAACCATTTTATAATGCTTGTAACTATTGCTTATATGCCCTGTTGTTTCTAATCTTATATGCACGTTGTTTTTTGTCCTATCATCCCTGTTGGGCCATGAAATACAATCTTGTAACGCGTCTGATTTGTTTTGCTGTCTGCCAGGCTCTGCCACTAAAGCCACCAATTGGCTTTGGCAGGCCTAGTCACATGTACTGTTTTGTTGAAGAAATAAAATGTATTATTATAATTATTATTATTTGTTTTTTCGCGTGGTAGTAGGCCTGGCTTGTCGTCGATGGCTGCAAGAACAGACTCCGCTTCTGGGAAATCAGACTCATTCGTTTCTAAAGTGCGAAGCTCCGTGACCTGGACCAAATGATTCAGACTGGCGATGACGGTTTCCTTCGCAACGTGCTGCAACTTATTTTCAAAGTTTGTAAGTAGAACATTGGTACATCCGTAGCGTAACTTAACAAGGCATCGTGCCATGAAGATCCCTTTTTGAAGTATTAAGGCAGTGTTGTTGTCAGCAAATCTTTCCAATTCACTGAATGCTTTGTTGGTTACTGCGACAGATATGCTTGATGAGTGCGGCGAGTTGGGCAGGTTGGTAACGATGCATGACTAAGAAATCTTAGCGCCACAGAACGGAAACAAAAGAAAGAAACGTAGACAACACGAGCGCTAACTTCAAACCAAGTTTATTAGGAAACACACATGAATATATACGAACTCAAATCACAGAAATCTCACGCCTACTTTTTTACACATATATTGTTGATCTTGGCGGCACCACGACGCCATCATCTGCAATACAAAGGTCATATACATTTTCTTCCATTTCAAAAGTACCAATCGCGTGCCTAGTTGAGAATGAGACGGAAGATTCTCATAAGGTAATTATAGAGCCATTAGCTTGTAATAAATTCATGGCAATAGTCAAGTCTCTTGAGCATTTTGGCAGCACAATAAAACTGGCGACGTATGTGAAACCCCTTATTCCAATTCTTGCATTGCACATTCTAGTAGGGTTGGTGAGGTGCCCTCCTGCTGTGCGAACTTGTGGTCCTTTCGAAGGAGTCAGCACTTCAGTATTTTAGAAAGTCCCCTACTCATTACTGAATAATCTGCGCCTGAATCTACCAGTCCGATGACTTCGTAGCTGTCAACGAACACACGTAAATCGGAAGCAACGCCACTAGTGAAGCACCAGTTTCTTAGTCGGTCGTCGTTCAGAGTCAGCATTGGAGGTTATTCTGAATTAGAGTCGACGGTAGCCTTGCCTCCACAGGTCGCTGACTCTAGTTTTCCCGACGCGGGCTTAGGAAACAAGACCTTGGGGAGCTTGCTGAAGGTTTCGCCTTGAGGCGACCTATACCTCCCCGTTGTCGTTACACGAGGTTGGTGTCGTTGGAAGCAATTTGAGCTTTGATGACCTGACAGGTATTCTTCTATTTGGAAGGGAAGTTCACCATATCGTGGTCGAGGTGCATTGGCAGGAAAACCACGTAGTCCTGCCTTGCGGTAGTGGCACGTTTGGTAGAGGTAACCAGCCTCCCCACAGTGGTAACAAAGCGGTATCCTGTCGGGAGTGCGCCAAACATAACTCTTCCTTAGTCTCCTCTCTAGCGTTGACTGCAGGGTGCTCGGTGGCATCGGGTACTGCATAGGTGTAGCCGCCGTGACGTCTGCACGTCCTGGAGGTCCTCGTAGTAGCATACGTCATTCTCGTCTTCTGATGTAGTGGCAGCTTTGACTGCGTGTTGCTCGAAGGTTCGCGTACCACCTGCCTGACCTCTTCACGGATCACATCGGCCAGAGACAAAAGCACTGGAACGTTCTGGTCAAGGCGCTTCTTGTCGAGCTTTTCTCGCAAAACAGACTGCACGAGCTTGCGTAGTGCGTCCTTGCCGTTACCGAGGACTGGTGGCAACATGACCAAGGAAGTGGTGACCGCATCGCGGTTGTATAATCTTGCTCGCTGTTCTAGCGTCCTTTCTATTGCAGTCGTCTTGGAACGAAACTCGGCGACGGTGCGTGGCGGGCTTCGAATTAGTCCGGCAAAGACTTCTTGCTTCACGCCTCGCATAGATGACGCCACTTCGTGTCTTCGCTTACATTTGAATCCACTCGGCGGAATAGGCGAGACATGTCTTCCACATACAGTGTGACAGTTTCGTTATTTCGCTAATTTCTTGTCGGGAGCGCAGCTTCAGCTCTCTCTTTTTGGTCTGTGTTCGGGAAAGCAGTGAGCTGCTCCCGTCGAAAGTCATCCCACGACCGGAAGGTAGCTTCGTGGTTTTTCTACCACCTTCGTTCACTACCTTCTAGCGCAAAGTAAACACTTTCAAGTTTGCGCTATTCCCCATATCCGTTAGTCTTTGCGACGCGTTCAAAGTGTTCAAGCCAGTCCTCTGCGTCCTCGTAGCTTTCGCCGTGGAAAGGCTTTGGTACCATTGGCTGGCTCACTACATTGCTGGCTGGAGTGACCTGAGCTGTCATGTCAGTTGCGTAGCCGTTCCAGCCGTTGAGGTTCTAAGCGAAGTCGATAAAGGTGAAAATTCAGGACCATTCCCACGTAGGCGTCGACTGCAGTGCTGATGAACAAGCGGCAGCTATATCGGTCCAAACCTCTGTGCTTCTGAACTGTGCTCCGTCACTCGAGAGGAACTTGACATCGTACCCAGCCCCTCCACCGAAGTTCTAACGCATGGTTCGATGAACACTTTTAATAAGCTAACTTAGGCAGGGCGAACTTGTGCCAGAAAATAAAAACACAGCTAGAACCACATCTCCTAGTTGCCTCGAAGATGCACTTCTGCCTCTTCTTCCACGTTCTTTTTTCCGACACGATTCTCACACAGCAGGGCTCCGCAGGCTCGTGCGTCGCAAACCATCTGGAGGGCACAGGTATCGGCTAGCGCGCGTACCTTGAAGTCAAATTGTGTCAATATTTACTAGTTAAACAGCCGAGACTTGTACTAAATTGTTGGAAAGAACTTGGCGGTTAGTACAACACCCATATCATTCACGAGCTGTGAAGTTAAACTATGTCGTTTACATATTCACATGCAAATTATTGTGACAGAAAATTTAGTTTAATTTTATTTCTGTGCTGATTCTAATAACAGCAGGAAATGAATGAAGGTTTCATATTGCCGAGAGCTTATTCCTTCATTTTTATGCCATCGGCTTTCGCCCACAATAACTGTTAACACTGCTAAGTGCAGGCGGTGCCCCATCGGAAGATTGATTGATTGATATGTGGGGTTTATTGTCCCAAAACCACCATATGATTATGAAAGACGCCGTAGTGGAGGGCTCCGGAAATGTCGACCACCTGGGGCCCCATCGGAAGACATGCTCTTCAATTTGTTCTGACTCCTCTGATATGACTGCACACAAAACACCCATAATAAAAGAATCTGTTTTTGGGCTAGTTGGTACAACAGTTCTAAAAGTTAATTCGAGCGTGAACACACGACACGATCACTCACACACGTACACACCGAGGCATCGAACATACACAGCGAATTAACTTTTAGAGACACCAATAGTGAATGCTCTTCATTCCGAAGCTAACGCAGGCCCCATTGACGTTGCCAAAATATTCGAGCTTTTATGTCCAATCACTCAGGGAGCTCATTCAATCAATCTTCACTGATTTGCCACGTTCTCTCTGACCAGTAGTTCTTGCCTCCGCTGCCCTGTAGTATGTTCCATTGAGGGGAAGGCCGGATGTACTCTCGTTATCTGATAGAAGGTGGCTTCAGCTGGGTATCAGAACCTTAGCAGAATATGCCGAAGTGTGCTCGGTACTCATGTTTAGCAAATTTGAAAAGGTCCTAGCTTGAATTTCTCTCGCGCTAACCAATATTTATATGGGAACCATGTTCGAGCGAACTCCGGTGATTTTGACCGTATCTATCTATCTATCTATCTATCTATCTATCTATCTATCTATCTATCTATCTATCTATCTATCTATCTATCTATCTATCTATCTATCTATCCACCTATCTATCTATCTATCTATTTATCTATTTATTTATGTATTTATTTGTTTATTTTGAACCCTTAAAGGCCCCAGCTGGGGTATTACATGAGGGATGGATATTTATTACAAAATAAAAAAAGGGATTCGAGGGAAATCTTGAATTGATGCGGGTCGGAGTGATGCACGGTAGTTGTAGGCAGACGATTCCAGTCCCGTGCGGTTGTCACAAAAAAAGGAGAGAAGATGTGCGGTGCTTTGGTCTGGTGGAGGATAGACTGCGCTTGAATGGTTCGTGCGGCTTGATGAGCGATGGACTGGCAGGATAGCTGGAACTTCATTTGGGGCATGATAAAATTTGTGAAAAAGGCATAGTCGAGATATGTGACGTCGTAATTCAAGATTAGAAAGGTGAACACGAGTTTTAAGTTTGGAAACACTTGAATGGTAGGTATATTTGAGTAGATAAAACGCGCAGCAAAGTTTTGAATCAATTCGAGAATGTTGCATAGGTTAGATTGGTGGGGATCTCAGACAGACCATGCATACTCTAATTTTGGACGAACAAGTGTGACATACGATATTAGTTTAACTGATGGGGGCGCAAGTCTTAAGTGTCTACTTAGAAAACCCAGAGTGCGATTCGTAGAGTTGGCTATGTTAGTCACTCTATCTATCTATCTATCTATCTATCTATCTATCTATCTATCTATCTATCTGTCTATCTATCTATCTATCTATCTATCTATCTATCTATCTATCTATCTATCTATAAATCTATCTATCTATCTATCTATCTATCTATATCTATCTAGCCACCTACGACTTTTAGCTCTCCTACGTATTTCGATAGCCCCACCGCGGTGGTCTAGTGGCTAAGATACGCGGCTGCTGACCCGCAGGTCGCGGGATCAAATTCTGGCTGCTGCGGCTGCATTTCCGATGGAGGCAGAAATGTTGTAGCACCATGTGCTCAGATTTGGGTGCATGGTAAAGATCCCCAGGTGGTCGATATTTCCGGAGCCCTCCACTACGGCGTCTCTCATAATCATATGGTGGTTTTGGGACGTTAAAAACCACAAACCAAATACCCGTTTGGATATTGGTATCTATACACTCTAAGGCAAAAGGGTGTTAAAAGGGTGTGTAGTTTGTTCTTTTGGGGATTAATGAGACTGCCACAACCATTATGCCTTTAAATAACTAACGGCACGTGTTCTAACAGTTAGTCCCCACAGACAAGCTCGAAGGACTAACATTTATTCCTCACATTTACACCTTATTGAGTAGCCGTTAGTCCCATAATTCACCTCAAAGAACTAACATTTAGTCCTAACATTTGCACGTTATAGGGCAACTGTTAATACCCACATTTACACCTTACCGGGCAACCGTTAGTCCTTACAGTGGCACCTCGCCGGACAAATGGTTGATGCACTCAAATGCTCCAATCTGATGAACTTTTAATCCCCAGTTACAACATTGTTTTTCAATGTTGTAATCAACGAACTTTTTGTTGCCAGCTAACTTGAACAGGAGATCGAGCGTATGCTTGGCCGCCGCCACGAACGAAACCGAGCTGGTTTGGATCTAGCGCAGAGGAAGTTGACGGTAATGTGGCCCTTTTCCACAAACTCGAGAGAATGCGAGTGCAGCGCGCAAAAACGAGTTTGCCGCTGCGGCCAACATACGGCACCGAGCTGCTTGCGACCGACTGGCGGGGAAGCCGTCTGTAATGGCGACCAATTTTCACTGAGTTCTGACGCTAGCGAAAGCCCTGCCAGCCCGTGCTGGTGCACACACAGCGCGCGACATACTACAGCCAATCTCGTTACGAAAAGCCGCAACGTGTTTTTGATGACTCCCAACTCAGCGACGAGGTCTCAATGCAATATCAGGAGCCCAGAGCTCATGACGGCAGCGAAGACAGGCGAGCACTCGATGAGCGAGAGTACGGGAGGCCGACGGCAAAGGCGGTCAGTTTCCAGGTGGTCGCAAAACACAGGCGATTTGCAGACGCCCAAGCTGACCTTCGCGGTGCATTTCGTGCGTGCGATATACAACACGACCAAGCCCGTTGCAGGCAAGCGCAATTCGTATCACACACGCGACAAGTGGAGTAGTATAAAAAATGAAAACCTACATGCGAAAACATTGAGCGCTGATTTCCGCCCTGAGTCTGACTGAATTATATATCCCATAGGCCTGCTGTCTTCTGGCCGCCATGTTGGCCTTCCTAACTGTTGCGGTCGTGTGTTGGTCGTGACTATCTTGAAGCCAGAGATATAGAGTGCGGCTTGGTGACGTATCGAGACCTGCTCCAGACTTCATGGGTGTGGCAAAACGTACAAGCAGCAGCGCACGCTAATCCAAGCTTTCACACAAGCACCACGTCCTAATTTCTAGATCGTCGAATCCAGACGGCCGCAGTCGGGTACTCCGAGCGCAATGCAACGCGAACCGTCGCCAGCAAAATACGTGGAAAAACTGAGCTAGCAGAAGAGGAGAATGTGGGCTGGTCACCTTGGCAACGCTTTGCGCACTGCCCGCATTTTCCGGACCGCTCATCTCTTTAGAGCGTGCTTGGAGACGAAGTGGGTTTAACGGGGCACGCTTCCCTCTGTAGTTCCTCCTCAGCGGTCTATCGGTTCATTGCGCACGCCTATTGGGCTTCGTTACTCCTTTTTGGGTAATTTTGCCTTAGAGTGTATGGCATAACATGACTGCATAACGAGTATAAGTGACTAGTCATAACATGAAAATCATGAGATGTATGACACTACCTACCACGCGCATGATCCGCTCAGAATTGTTTTTCTAACTTCACGTTGGTATTACGTACCCTGAACGAATGACAAACGTTTAACAGGTGCAAGCATATTAATCATGATATGCGCATCAGAGAAAACGTGACTACATGCTACGTTCACATTGCGCTCGTGATTGTTTAGCTAGCTTCAAATATACAAAATTTCGTGTTGCGTGACGTGAATGGATGACTAATGTGTTTGAATGGTGAAAGCATGATAATTATCATATGCGCGTCATGTAAAACACGACTACATTGTACGCTCATAGCACGCTGGCAACTGTTTCGCTAGCTTTGCATGTACCAAATTTAGTAATAAGTGAAGTGAATGGATGACGAAAGTATATGACTAGTACAAATATGGTAGTCACTACACAAGTATCAAGTAAGAACAATACTATGTGCTACGCACAAAACGCGGTTGCGAGGGTTTCGCTGTCTTCACATATACCAAATTTGGTGTTACGTTACGTCAATGGATGACAAATACAAATGCCAGGCGTAACTATCATAATCTTGATATGAAAGTCATGTACAGCGTATTTACGTCCTTCGCGTGACGCTGTGCTGAATTTATTGACATATGAATTTTCCTCTTTTGTGCTTAATATAACATCGATTCCCGCTTTACGTTACATTGGCCAATTATTTGTACAGAATTTGTTAGTGGAGGAAAAGAGCTGTTTGAAGCCTTATATAGCTTATTTATTTATTTATATATTGATACTTTTAGCCAATGGTCGTTACAGGGTGCGGTAAGAAAATACACTTCACTTCTTGACACAAGCAAAACAAAAATGTAAACAGGAAAGACAACACAACGGGCACTTTTAACAGAGGACCAATCTAACAGGTAAGTTATTGAAGGTTTACACAGTAGTGACCAACGATTGACATGGTAGCATAACTTCATACAAAACACTTGACAGATGCTATATACTATACAACACAAACTTCAGCGTCGTAAAAACTCTTCCTACTAACGTAAGGCACAGTTATAGAAAACATACAAAATTGGAACATCTTCGGGTAGAACAGATGAGGTAACAACGCCTAAATATGGTTACCTAGAGGAGTAATATGCCATTACCGTCTTTGCAAATTCCTCTGTAGAATTTTTTGATTTATGGTATCGGGTATTGCATTCTATTCTTCAATTGTTTTCGGGAAGAGGGATGATTGAAAGGTGTCAACCTTTGTAGGCATAGACACAAACTGGTCCTCATGGCTAGATCTAACATCCCGTGAAATACGTGACGTTCTGTTTTGTTTGTCTGTAGGGGTTGAAGCTAAAGCAGTTGTGTTTCATTAAGTGTATGAATTTCAATCTGGCCACTTTTCGTCGCAATGAAAGGTCAGGCAATTTTAGTTGAGTCAGCATTTCGGTCACTGAGTCTATGTACCTATATTTCGATATTAAAACCTTGCTGCACGCCTGTGTATTTTTTTTTCAATTTTTTTTACTTCATTTTTTGTATGTGGATCTTATATTATGCTTCCGTATTCTAGTGCGAGACGTATTAAAGTCAGATATGTTGTTAGTTTAACATCTCGGAAAGCAGATTTCAACTTACGTCTAAGTGACCAGAGTTTAACCTCAGCGGCATTACGTAAGTTAGGAATATGCACTTTCCAAGACAAGTCATCTAATATCGTAATGCCTAAATACTAAAAGTGCCTCACTTGTGTGAATGGCTTACCGTCTAATATGTAATTGAAAACTGACAGATTTTTGTTTTCCTAGTTATGTGTGTGTATACCGTTTTCTCTTAGTTTGTTTTTCCATTTCCATAGCGTGCACCAATCAGCAATGATTGCAGCGCTGAGGCTAACTCTAGGTGATCTTCATGAGTTGATATTATAAATTATGTTAGGCAATCGTCTGCAAACAGACGAACAGTAAGTTTCCTACTACATTTAACCCTCTAACTGGCAAGATAAGAGGAAACAATGCAAACTATATTTTGCTGTTTTATTTCTTCTTTAGAACCACCACAGAACCAACAAAAGAAGTTTTATGATGTTTTGTAAAAAACCAAAAAAAGTTTGAGGAGGTCTACATTTTGTTGATCTGCTAGTTAACGGTAAATAGACAGAGTTTTAAAAAGATCACAGCATATCCACATAGTGAATGATGATTAATGGGGCGAAGCATTCGTCAGTGCTTGCGTCTGTCCTTACGCCCGTCTGTCTATGCGTCCGCGATTCCGTCAGTCCGTGCTTCCATTCGTCCGTCTGTCCATGCGTCCTTGCTTCTATTTTTCCATTCTTTCATTTTTTCGTTCATTCAATTGTTCTTGCTTCCGTCCATCCGGCCATCGGGTGTCCATGCTTCAGTTCATCCGCTCGTTCTTGCTTCCATCCGTCCGTCCGTCTTTCTGTCTGTCTGTGTGCGTGTCTGTGTGGCTGTCTGTATGTCTCTGTATGCCCCTTTGTCTGGCCGTTCATCTGTCTGTCCATCCGTTCTTTCATCACTCACTGTAGCACAATGTTCATGCTCCACTTTCCATAGAAGATGTTCATACCCATTCCAGCAAAGAACAAGATCAGTGAATTCTACGAAATTACAGCCACGTCGTTCTATTGTGAAACATACCATACTCCTGGCAAAAATTTTTCATGGCAAAAAACTACTCGGTATTCATGGATCCTACTGCACACGCAATAGCTTGTCTGGTTTTATTTGCATTGAAAATGTTACAGCATCTAACAATTACAACACTGAAAGTGCGCAACACAAAGCGTGCAGAAGCCATGCTATTTTACAACGCGCGGGGTGTTCCGCAAGCCTTGCCTGGCGATTCCATTATATTGTGGACTGCAGTAACGGCTTGCTTCCTCAGCGTCTCAACTAAACAATGCCATGACATTCGTACGACAGGTTCTTCATACCTCCTTTTACGTATTTGAAAAATGTAAATTAGCTTACCTTGTTATAGATCTTGGAACGTGAGGCAGAAATCCGCCGTCGCGGAGAACGTCAGCGAACCGCACGTGCTACATTATTGTCAACAAAGCATCAACTAGCACTCTTTGTTGTCTTCTCTGCCAACTAGAATCTAGAGCACGTGTTGTTTAGCCGCTAAATTTAGCAAATCAAGCTCACACTATGTGTGCCTTCTGAACAGGAGCGGCTTTTTCTTGGGTCTCCAGTATAATGTACAGGTTAAAGGTTTAAAGTTGGCCAATTAGTTGAAAAGCATGGGAACTTCCAGGCCTGTTTCGAGTTCGAGAAAATATATTGAAATTAATACCAGTCAGCCAAGGGCTTTTGACAAGCCAACCAAAAGACATCATTGCAAGCATAATGTAGCAGAAAACATTTAGGGTGAATTTTCGAAGGTGTTGGATATGGTTGGACATAACACCTTCGTAAGCGAAAATTCATAATGAAATAAATGAAAGCGCAAACTAACGGGATGCAAGAAAAGAGGCAAGCAAGCACAGACTCAAACTCGGTTTATTCAGAAAATAAATTATATACCAGAAAAAAGAGAAAGGGGAAAAGCTAGGGAAAAAGTTCCACCACAATCAGCGGTCGTCCAAAAACGAGTTTTCACAATCTAACAGTGATATAGACGGTGAACGTACACAACTATCAATATTCTTTTCAATAAAAAGCTTCCGCAATCTTTCTAGTTTTCGTGTCATGATGGCTGTATAAGACAAATTATTTATCATTTATATCTTATTGAACTCTTAAAGACCCCTTGCGGGGTATTACATAAGGGGGAGGCAAAAACACAATTCAACAAATGCATGATTGTCAATGGTACAAAGCATAATCGAAAGTGAACCACATGACAAAAAACAATGTCAACAGAAGGAAAAATATATATATACGTGGAAGAGAACGGCACCAATTGTAAATAAGTAACATATCAAGTGATTTGTGATTAGCTGTTTAAATTTTAAGGGGTTTTGTTCGTGCACTATCGATTCAGGCAGGTTATTCCAGCATTCAATGGCAGTAGGTAAAAATAATTTATTGAAAGCGTTAGTTGAACCATGTAAGCGCTGTAAACTCAGGGAGTTAAAGAGGCGACGCGATGAACGGGCGGGAGGTATAAGAACGGTATTGCGTTGCGACGGGAAATTATGGTATAGTTTGTGCAGAAGGCAGAGCCTAGTGACTTTGCGGCGAATTTCTAGAGGGGGGAGGTTGAGGGATAGTTTGATACTGGTAATACTTAAGCAAGAACTGTATTGTGAGGTGATGAATCTGGCAGCGCGATGATGAATTGCTTCTAATGCGTCCACTTGGTAATTTTGGCGAGGGTTCCAAATTGCAGAAGCATATTCAAGTTTAGTACGCGTAAAGGTTTCGTAAGCTATTTTTCGGATTTGCGGTGGGCAGGACGTAAGCGATCTTTTTATGTAGCTAAGTGATTTTGCTGAAGCGGTGACTAGTTGTTCTATGTGCTCGGACCATGTTAGTTTACTTGTTAATATTACGCTAAGATAACGATAGAAGTCGACCTGGGTTAAGGGTTGGAAGTTCACAGAATACTGGAAGAAAATGTTAGTGCGCTTGCGCTAAACTTGCATGAATTTACATTGTTGTGTATTAAGCTGCATTAGCCACCGCGAACACCAATTTTGTATGTTAGACAAGTCATTATGGAGTGTAATTTGGTCAGTGCAACATGAGATGCGACAGTAAAGCACACAATCGTCTGCAAAAAGGCGGATGGTAGAATATATTTTGTCTGGAATATCATTATTAAAGATTATAAACAAAAGAGGCCTAGGAACGGAACCTTGCGGTACACCGGAAACTACATCAACACAGGTTGATTCATTATTCGCGACAACAGTTTACTGAACACGACTGGTTAGAAAATTTTAATCCAAGATAGGGCTAAGGGGTCTATACTGAGACAAAAAAGTTTACTTATTAGACTGCGGTGGGGGAACACGGTCGAAAGCTTTGGAGAAGTCGAGGTATATTACGTCTGTTTGAAAAAAAGAGTCTAGGTTAAAATGAAGGTCAGTAGAAATTTCGTACCGCTGTGTCTCGCATGACAGTCCGCGCCAGAACCCGTGCTGGTTAGAAAAAAAGAAGGAATTTTGGTCCAGATGAGTTGCAATGTGGGAGTAGATTACGTGTTCTAGCAGCTTGCAGGCAATAAATGTTAAGAAAATAGGACGATAGTTTGGGAGCTCTGAAGGGCCTCCTGATTTGGGCATGTGGGTGACTATACTTCTCTTCCAGTCTTTAGGAATAAAACCAGTGTCACGGGATTGGTTAAAAATAAATTGTAGGATAAGACTGGATATTATTTTTCTGCTTTTCAAAATTTTAGCGGGTATATTGTCTGGGCCAGGAGAACTCGAGAATTTAAGGTCGTCGATTAGATTTGCTATTCCTTCGCTTGTAACGAAAATGCGTGGCATCTGCGGGAAGTCTCTGGGCGGCAAGGACGGAACATCGGTGAAGGGTTCATGCGTAAATACAGATGAAAAATTGCAATTCATGATTTCGGCGGAGTCAGTGGCAGAAACGGCCGAACCATCGGGATTAGTTAATGTCAAGTTTTGAGCAGCGCTGTTTTAGAAAACAAATACTTCCATAATTTTTGTGGGTTGTCGCGCAGTATTCCGAGGAGATCATGACCGAAGAATTGCCTTTTTGCATTTTTAGCAGTGAAGTGTACTCGCGAAAATGTGTGCGATACTTTTCCCATTTAACAGGGGATTTCGATTATTTGGCTTCTCTGAAGAGGCGTTTTTTTCTTTTTTGACAGCCTCCTCAAGGAATTAGAGTACCATGATCTTTCGGCATCCCTACGAATACAGGTTATAGGTACATGTCGGTCAAATAAAGACAGCAATTTGTTTTTAAATAACACCCAGTTTTGTTCCACTGTTCGCGAAGCAGCACAATGAAAAAAACCGTTTCATAGAAATCTGCCAGTTCTTCATTAATTTTGAAAAAAATTGGCTTTGTTATAGTCGCGGATGTACTTATTGAGAGGTTGTCGGGTAGGAATGGGAATGGAAAGGCCAATTATTAAAATTTTATGGTCACTGATACCATCTACGCATTGAACTGAGTTTACAAGATCGGGAGTTGAGACAAAAATAAATCGAGTATGTTGGTACCCCGAATGGGCATAGTAACCATTTGGGCAAAATTAAACATAAGGCACAAATCTAGAAAGTTTCTTGAAAAGGGTGAGTGAGCAGCTAGATGAACCCAATCAATGTCTGAAAAATTGAAGTCCCCACACAATAAAAAGGTCGAACAGGAAAGAGAGAAGTTAGGTCTAAGAAAACAGAGTAGAGTTCTTGTGTAAAATTATTGTAAGAGTCGGGGGCTTGATAACATGCGATTAGTACTGCTTTACTGGTGGAAAAAGTTAGATTTACGCACAGGATTTAATGACGGCATTCGGCATCAATTCTGGAGGAAGGCAAACTAGGCTTTACAAGCACCACAACCCCGCCTCCCCGGTGCCCCAGCCTATCTTGCCTGTGAATACAGTGTGAAGATTTTGTGGAATGTAGTTCGTTATCCTGAATGTCCGGGTTAAGCCAAGATTCAGTAAATATCGCTAGATACGTATTGTTATCGTCCAGTAGAGCTTCAACGGTTTCTCTTTTGGGCAGATAGCTCCGGACGTTAGTAAGCATTACAGTTGCGTTATGGGAAGCTGAAATGGCTGTCAAGGGCTTGCTAGGAACGTTAGCAAGAGAGAGAGCGGACTTGTGGACACGTGGAAATTGCTATGCGGTTAGTTCAACAACTAAATCGGTCATTGCGTCGTAGGTGTATTGTTTCTTAACAATTGTCAGTTTGTCGAAGCGGATTTTAAAGGTGGCGTTACTTTGCTGCCCAAAATAGTATAACTTTTGCCTTGCGAGGTGCACGCGTGCTGAATACGCGTCTTCCCGTATAAAGGAGATTGTTCCTCCAGTTTCCGAGAAGACTTGAGGATTCTAGATTTATCTTTGAAGTGCGCAAACATAACGATCTATGGGCGCATTTTGTCGGCGCAGTAGTGACCGAGCCGGTGCGCACGCTCTAAAGCTGTGTCGGTGATGATTATTTAGAGGTTCGTGGCGCGAAAAAAAATAATTTTGCTTCATATTCGGCCCAAGTTTCTGTATTTTTGTCTTTAATTTTGAAGAACAATAGATTCTATCGGCGTAGGTGGTTTTCAGCGTCTTTACATTTGTCAGCGAGTTGTTTTACCTCAGAAGAAAGAGAAGCGATTTCGGAGGGAGGGGGGATTCAAGAGGTGGGCTTTTGCACTGATTTATGTCGAATTTTTTTCAACCACACCTAGACGCGACGAGAGGTTGCCGACAAGATTTTCGATGTTAGCATGAGCCAAGCGGATAGATGCAAGTTCGTCCCAAATGGTAGATTGCGTAAGTTCTAAGCAGGATACCTTTTCTGGAAGGCTTTCGAAAGTTTCCAGGGGTCCCGGGTTCATCTCAACACAACCGGACAGAATTAGAAGTAGACCGATAAGGTGGCACGTTGCACAGTGTTCAAAAAGAGATTCATACACAGCTTTGCGGCAGAAGCCAAGCACTTCAGTGGGGCACTACACCGCTAACAAAAAACGTTTGTTAGAACGAATACAGAAGGCGCGGGGTACGTAACCAACCTGCATGAAGAACGACAAGTTGAAGGTCATGCTCGCAGTGGTAGCGTGCCCCAACTGGCTACGGAGGGAGGAGGGCTTTTGTAGTCGGACAGATAAATTGATTGTGGCTTGTGGTTGCAGACCAGGTAGCGGGGTGAGTCCAGAATCGGCAGGAAGGGCCAGATGTTCTCGCGGATGTCCGCGTTGACGGATTCGGAAACGGGCCTTGTCGTCTGTGGGACGAGGCGAAACGGGCATGCTTCGGTGTTGACGAAGCTTAATGGCAAGGTGGCTGACAATGACAGCAGGCCCTGCATGAAGAGCGACAATTTGAAGGCCATTCTCGCAGCGGTAGCGTGCCCCAACTGGCTACGGAGGGAGGAGGGCTTTTGTAGTCGGGCAGATAAATCTGCCGCGCTGATTGTGGCTTGTGGTTGCCAGACCAGGTAGCGGGGTGAGTCCAGAATCGGCAGGAAGGGCCAGATGTTCTCGCGGATGTCCGCGTTGACGGATTCGGAAACGGGCCTTGTCGTCTGTGGGACGAGGCGAAACGGGCATGCTTCGGTGTTGACGAAGCTTAATGGCAAGGTGGCTGACCATGACAGCAGGACCTGCATGAAGAGCGACAATTTGAAGGCCATGCTCGCAGCGGTAGCGTGCCCCAACTGGCTGCGGAGGGAGGAGGGCTTTTGTAGTCGGGCAGATAAATCCGCCGCGCTGATTGTGGCTTGTGGTTGCCAGACCAGGTAACGGGTGGAGTCCAGAATCGACAGGAAGGGCCAGATGTTCTCGCGGATGTCCGCGTTGACGGATTCGGAAACGGGCCTTGTCGTCTGTGGGACGAGGCGAAACGGGCATGCTTCGGTGTTGACGAAGCTTAATGGCAAGGTGGCTGACCATGACAGCAGGACCTGCATGAAGAGCGACAATTTGAAGGCCATGCTCGCAGCGGTAGCGTGCCCCAACTGGCTACGGAGGGAGGAGGGCTTTTGTAGTCGGGCAGATAAATCCGCCGCGCTGATTGTGGCTTGTGGTTGCAGACCAGGTAGCGGGGTGAGTCCAGAATCGGCAGGAAGGGCCAGATGTTCTCGCGAATGTCCGCGTTGACGGATTCGGAAACGGGCCTTGTCGTCTGTGGGACGAGGCGAAACGGGCATGCTTCGGTGTTGACGAAGCTTAATGGCAAGGTGGCTGACCATGACAGCAGGACCTGCATGAAGAGCGACAATTTGAAGGCCATGCTCGCAGCGGTAGCGTGCCCCAACTGGCTACGGAGGGAGGAGGGCTTTTGTAGTCGGGCAGATAAATCCGCCGCGCTGATTGTGGCTTGTGGTTGCAGACCAGGTAGCGGGGTGAGTCCAGAATCGGCAGGAAGGGCCAGATGTTCTAGCGGATGTCCGCGTTGACGGATTCGGAAACGGGCCTTGTCGTCTGTGGGACGAGGCGAAACGGGCATGCTTCGGTGTTGACGAAGCTTAATGGCAAGGTGGCTGACCATGACAGCAGGACCTGCATGAAGAGCGACAATTTGAAGGCCATGCTCGCAGCGGTAGCGTGCCCCAACTGGCTACGGAGGGAGGAGGGCTTTTGTAGTCGGGCAGATAAATCCGCCGCGCTGATTGTGGCTTGTGGTTGCCAGACCAGGTAACGGGGGTAGTCCAGAATCGGCGGGAAGGGCCAGAAGTTCTCGCGGGTTTCCGCGTTGACGGATACGAAGACGGGCCTTGTCGGCTGTGAGACGAGGCGAAACGGGCATGCTTCGGTGTTGACGAGGTTTACGGGCAAGTTGGCTGACCATGACAGGAGGACCTGCATGATGAGCGACAATTTGAAGGCCATGCTCGCAGCGGTAGCGTGCCCTCTTTGCGCGAAAATTCAGGTACGCAGCCACACTTTTTGAAATGGGCAGACAAATGTTAACCCGGGGATAAATTCAGCGCATTGTAGTGTTCTCGCAGGCAAACATTCAAGTAGCGCCCAGTCTGCCCAATGTATAACCTGCTGCAAGACAGTTGAATACAATAAACGACATTAAATCGACCATTGGGGAAAGAATTGATATGCTTGACACCACAACCTTTCTTTACAAGACCTGCCATCATTCTGCTTTGTAAGTCAATTTTAGAACTCATTTGCTGCAGTATTCCAGTTGCGGAAAACACAACGTCGAGGTTGAAGTTTTTCGTACATTTTTTTTCTTATGCGAAAACTCGTGCACATATGGGACTACCACAAACTTACGTCGTTTATCTGCCTCCTTTAAGGGGCATCCCTTCCCTTTCTTCATACGCAGTACCTTCTGAGCAGCGAAAATGAGGACTTTGGACGGAAAGCCTGACTCTCGCAACTAATTATTTGATTAGAAAAAAACCCACGCCATTTTGTGAAAACATGATTTCGTTACAGCAGAATTGAGAAGGTTAATCGCAATACCCAATTTTACTACTTTAGAACGCGAAGAACAGTAGCCAAATTGGTTTCTTTGAACCGGGAGAGTAGGACGGGGGAGTTGGTTTGCGCTTACAATTATTTAATTATGAATTTGTACCTACTAGCCCGCCTGTCAACCTTTAAGCAAAATTTCTTATGGCCCAATGGCGTCTTTACCGCAGGCAGGTGCCGACACGTTTACCACTGCAGGCCGCGCCGAAGTAGGAGAGCCCAGCAAGGGGCCTTCCTCATTTGATTACTACACTCGACAGCCCCAGCAGACCCGCTACGATCTTGTGTGTCAGCTACCTCGAGGCCGACAAGACACGGATGACGAGTGTGCCATTGCTTACAAACCAATCCGAAACTCGACAGATGTTCGGGTGCGCCATAATATGTTGTATTGTAGGACTTAAAGAAAAACGAGTAATACTCCTGTTTTGTAAAGGTCTCATTAGGGCACTAAGTGTAATTACTGGGCACTTCTAAACCAATTTTAAAACAACAGACATGTTGAAAAACAAGTGCCCTACAGCACTAAATGCCATTAGTTATCAGGGCGCTTTCTCAATATCTACGGACTGCATCCACACTACCGCACATATTTTGATACAATTCGAAGGAAAAGAATATGCAGCCAAAGCAAGGACTACTGAATAACGTCCCAAATTCTACAGAGTTTTTCTAACTAACTGTGACAAATTACAAATCCCCCAAAAGGCGGCGAGCCGATGAGATTAAGAGCAATATTTTTCAATGTTGTACGAAGGAAAGAAAATATAAGTTCTAGTTTCCGAGTAATAAGTAATGGTACTGTATATGTGAAGAAATAAAAGTGGTCCAAAAAATAACTTGCCACCGGCTAGAATATTTCCTACTGTAGCAAATCAGTACGTGTTACGGGATCTCCAAGAGATTTTTTACGAAAGATCGCGGTCACGATTGCTAACCGCCTGAGTGTGAGCGCAAGCTGCCCTAATCCACATTCAATTCACTATATAACAAGTTCTGTTGACTTGATTCCTCTACGAAGTATTTCATACTTCATTTTACAGACTTCGTCATTCTGTGGTCTCTTGTATTTGCTTCTTCCAGTGGCAACCCATTCAAATGATGTACAATATGCATTTAAACGTTGTGAGACACACAATTGTGCCACCTTCAATTTTTCTCAAACGATCTGTTGGCTGGCGGGGGTGATGTAGCCATGTTTTCTTGAGCAAATAATCTCGTTAGTACATGCCGAGACAGCTTAGCACATAAAATATTCACTGCTAATCAAGAGGGTGCAAGCAAGGGCAGTCAGCCTTAAAGCCGGCCTGTGAAGCTTCATTACTGAGCTGATAGAATTTGTTCATGACATCAAAAGCTCTTTAAACATCGGTGACTCATTTATTACCATATTGCCACGCTTTATGCCTCCAAGTTTGTTCAATCTGTTTTGTGGCCAGTGTATTGTCGCACTTGATTGTAATACCCCCTTTTGAAGCCAAGTGCAAGTTTTCTTTTTCCTGTTGTGTGCCCCACTACAGCCATCTCATTTTAACAGGAAGAGTGATTCACCCTACCGCCACTAGACTATGGTTATCAGTGTAACGGGGTTTTTAAGAATATTACGATAATACGAACTTCATTGCGTCACTGACCATAAATAACATCTGCAATAAAAACGTTCAGGCAGTTGTACGTTTTTTTCTCGTTTATGAAAACAACACACGAACATGAAACACACAAAACGCACTGATAATAAAAAAACATCATAAATTATATCCAAAGTGCACTGAGCAGCCACATAAAGAAGTCTATTCCAAACTTGACTGAAGCAAACTCACCGGTTAGTAATGCTACTAAGATGTCGAGGACGTCTACGGCGACCAGATACGAGCACGAGAAAGCTGTCGTCGAAGCGACTCGGTAAAAAGCAAGGTGACGCTCAGATGTAGGTACGACGGAGTAAGTGTGTGCGGAAGACAAGGTGAATGAAGTCAGGCAATCTTCTCGGATGTGCGGACGAGGAACCACTACCAAGCAATTTAGACAAATCACCACGGGGATCTGGTGGCTGCGGTATCTGACTGCTGGCTCCGTGGTCTGTCAAAGTTTGAGGTCAAGCGAAGCAGGTCGCTCCGTCTCCTGACTTCTGTCAGGCACTCGGGGTAGGCCACGACTATGACGCTCTCGAACTGCCTGCACCCCGCTTCTCGCCGAACGAACACCACCTTCCCAACTGCATCGCACTCCTCGGGTCGACTAGATGACTTTTCCTTAGAGGTTGCTGGGCTGCCGTGCTAACAAGTAATGGGCCCTTCAATCCTCCATGACGACTGCTTATTGGGCCACTTCGTTCTTAGGTTGTTTACGTAGCGTCGTCACGCTGGTGTTCTTCGTCGTCGTCTTCACTCGGTTTCTGCTTGCTCGAGCCCTGCTCGTTTTTTTACTTTTAGAGTCGCGCACTATTCCGAAGCAATAACTTGACCAGCGGACTGCACTCATCACCAGGCCCCTGATTTGGCAAGTTTCTCTGCGAAAAGCTGAAGTCGAGTGCGCCATACCCAATTCACACTCCATTAGCAAACCATATATTTACTTCAAATTTCTTGATCACCAAGGAGTTCAACAAATGCACACCAAATGTTTGTAAAAGTAGTTGAAATGCTGTAAAAAACTGGCTTGTCACATGACATGCATTATCGGAGAATATTTATTAGCCAACATTCTCAAGCCGTTTTCTTGGGTCAAAAGTCGAAAACAGCAGTTTGTTAATGCCCTAAGTGTCCAGGTATAGCGTGCAAAACCAGTCAAATAGCACTTCTCCGACACTTAGGAGGACCCGGGAGAGACACTTTGAACTCTGTTCGCTGAAACGCTTTTGTGTACCGCTGCGTAAGAACACGCCTACGCTCAGCGAAGTATGTAAAAGCCACCTCTAGAGTGTGCTAAATCACAGTGCAACAAGAAATGGACCCGCACATCACGCCCTGCGAGACGCATCGAGACGCCAGCGCCCTAACGGTGCCTTCCTGCATGAGAAGTCTGCAGACACCTTGATCTACTTTGAAATCATTTGGTCGACCTAACATTTCAGAGGACGTGGCCTCTGAGACCAGAGATGCCTTGTCTACAGCCGATAGTTATAGCGCGAGGACAGAATGATGACAAAGAGTCGTGCTATAACTATCGTAATGTCATACCAACTAGCCCAAATTGCCATAATTTGTAAGCAGCATTACATGGCTCTCCACTAATTAAATTAGACCACAACACTTGGCCACCCTCTTCAATCTCACCAGTGGATCTTGCGCTGGGTTCAACGTATTCTAATTTTGTATTGGCATTATCCTGCCTAGCCTCTTCATCATATATGGTCTCCCCAACACGGAATGTCGTTCTGTTTGTCTGAAGGTGTACGTGCTTCTATTTGTCTTGAGCATATTATATCTGTATTGACATTAGAAGTGTGACACTTCTGCTCCATGACTGAATCCCCCGCAAAAGTCTTCCTAGCCTCTCGCGCGCGAACATTTATGCATGGTACATTGTCTGGTTTACGCATAGGCAATTGTTGCCCTGTTGCCATCTCTGCTGATAACTTGAATGACTCATCGAGGTATTCCTGTTTCTCTTAAAGCACCAGCTTTGTGGTTCCAGGACCTCTTCGCATTGGCGGGAAATACTCAATCACGACCGTCAAGTCTTCGTGTTCACCACAACGCACCTGAACGTCCACAGAACGCAAGCAAATCGAGAAACGTTTCTCGTCTAACGCCGCCTTCTCGCGAACCATATTGGCCCCATGCTCCTGTGCACGAGAATCTCGCTCTTCCTGCTCGCCTCATGCACACGCATAGCGCTGTGTTTGCTCACGGCGTGCACGCGCCTCCCACTCTGCCTGCTCACGTCAGGCCTCGTGTTCAGTGGCCTGCTCCTCTCTGTTACGAGATTTCTCTCCTGTCATCCACTCCTCAGTTGGTCTATGTTCAGGCCTAGCCTGTCAGCAATGCTACTCAGCTTACCTAAATCCATAATTTAGTGGTTATGTTTCACAGAAATCAGCCTCGCCTCACATTAGGTGCCATTGTAGAGGGGTTTTTGAGAATATTTCAATTAGATAAACTTTATGGCATCACTGACCACAACGTCCTAAGAAATATGGCAAGGCTGTTTTCAGTTTTTCTCACTTGATGAAACAACAAGCAAACGTAAAACAGACAACACGCACTGGTTGTAATGAAACATTCTACAACCTATGCAAATAGCTTGAAGCAGAAGCATAAAGAAGTCTAGTCCGAACTCAACCGAAGCAGTGTCAGCAGCGAGTGCTGCTACGTGTCGGGAACGTCTATGGCAAGCAGATACGAGCACGAAGATGCTGTCTTCGGAGAGATTCGGCGAAGATGAAGACAACGCTCAGGCGCAGCCTTGATGGAGTAAGTGGGTGCCGAACACAGGGCTGACAAAGTCGGGAAATCAGCTCAGACGCCCGGTCCAGGGACCCTAGCCAAGCAATCGGAACGAACCACGATCGTGTCCGGCTGGCTGCAGTATCTTTCCTCTGTCTTCGTGGAACGTAGAAGGCTGAGTTGAAGCGAAGCAGGTCGCTCCATCTCCGGACCTCTGTCAGGCACTCGGGGAAAGCCACGACCATGAAGCTAGCCAACTGCTTCCACCCTGCACCTCGCTAATCAAACATCACCTTTCCATTGCGTCACACTTCTAAGGTCGACTCGTGTACATGTCATTAGAACTTGCTGGGGAGCCGCGTCTCAAGTGATTGGTCCTTTAAAAGTCCGTGGCGACTGCTGATTGGGCCACTTTGTTTTATGTTATTAAGGTAACGTCTTCGCCCCCCCCCCCGATGTTCTTCGTCTTCTTCACCCAGTTTTTGTTTGCGCGTGCAGCTATTGTCTTCCTACTGTTAGTGTCGCGCACTTTTCCGAGGCACTCACTTAACACGCACACTACACTCATCCTCACAATCAGTGTGATACTATAGTTGGGGCTGGAGTAATGCCGCTACCGGCTTGTTTACCCGCCGACGATCACCTGAGCTTATCGTTTTAGTA
The DNA here is from genome assembly GCF_043290135.1 of Rhipicephalus microplus. Taxonomy (NCBI): domain Eukaryota; kingdom Metazoa; phylum Arthropoda; class Arachnida; order Ixodida; family Ixodidae; genus Rhipicephalus; species Rhipicephalus microplus. The sequence continues at coordinate 17,765,634 of NW_027464586.1, forward strand.
GCTGCTGTCTTGTCGAATTTTTCGCTTTTTTTTGGAGCACACGTTCAAGTTTCAAGTTTATTAAAAAAACCACGGAACACAATACATAGCTTCAAAAAAGACCTATGTTTATGAACACTGCGTCGTCGTTCGCCATGTAACAATGTTCATTGATTTTTAGAAAGCTTTCGGCTTTTTATCACATTCTGAATGATTCTGAAAGTTGTTGTTAAACTCATGAATGTATAAATAGTTGGCTGAATATCCGACGCTTTCTTGCAGCATTCAAATATGTGTGCTTCAACTTGAAAAACTCGCCTTTTTAACTTTTATTATTGTTTAATTATACAAGTACCACCAGCTCAACGAGGGTGTAATTAGGGCTCTAACTACATAAAATAGGAAAATATACGTATATTCTCATATGCTTTTGGAAATCTGAGCGATTGGTGGACTCCGCGTGGAGAAGTCGCAAAACATGAAAACGCAGGAATACTTTTAGTGTAAACACGATTCCGCCAAGAAAAGAAACAAAACAGATACCAACGAAACATGAATCAGCAAAAGCAAGCAGGCAAGTAATATCTCACAGGAGATTAGCAAGTAGAAATGATCAGATTCAGGGTATTGTTTTACAATTGATGTAGCCTTTGGAGGAATGCCTCAAATATTAGAGGTGTGAGAAAAAAGGATCAATGAAAGAGCTTCGTGCTGCAGCCTATTTCCAAAACGTTACACTCATGATCACAATGTGTGGAGATCAACTGAGGAGGGGAATGGCACACGCTTTTATTCACTCCTGGGAAATCGGAGTACCCTTGGAAAAAAGTTCTAGTTTTCAGGGTAAGGCGACATTGAAAGGATTGTACAACCAAGGTTCTCTTTATAAAACAAATGCTTCTTTTATAGGTGAAGTTTGCAGTCACAAACATGACCGTGCAATTCTGGATATGCTAAAATTTATCAATAAGGCATGAGGTGTAGGTGTCCCATGCGGCGCAAGCATACTCAAAAACTCTACAAACATGTGTTATATATATGTTTCTTAAACACTTTTAGTGCATTATAAAAATTGCATCTAATGAAGGTAAGCATCCTAGAACATTTTAGTGCGACATGTTCAATTTGTTTCGTCGTGGTCAGATTTTTTTTTAAATTACACTCAAAGATAGTGTTGCATCTGCTCAAGTGTTATAAGATCCAAAAATAGTCAGATTTCACAGGGGAACGTTTTGTGCTGAATGATATAAATTTACATTATGCTCTCTTCAAAGACTTACACTTTTATGGTTCAGCCAACTGGGAGCATGGGGGTAAACACAGACACAAAGCAAAGAGGAGGCACACCGCAAGAGCGCTCAACTAACAACTTGTTTATTCTCACGTTTGAAGCACATATAAGTACACAAGAGTGCACATGTCAACAGAAATAAGATGATAGTGTGAACAGCAAGCGTGGCGTTCATTCGAAGCACTTGTCTACGAATTATCAATATAGTTAAACTCACAGTCAAGTAGTGATAATGACGGATGGCTAACACAATAATCCGTGGTGCTGTATGATCCGTTGTACTGTGAAGCTGTACGTACCACTGTCCAAAATCTAGCCATGAATACAGTAACTCTGGCAGTGATGACTATAGCGGGATCATCATGCTTTAAAACGATGGCTTCCATAAAAATTACGCCGTTTCAGCGGCCGTTGCCCGCAGCATCCACCTGTTGCCAGTGGAAGATGTTGGGATGGGGCCCAGAAAATTGATATGAATTTGTGCAAATTATGTCATCCGTACTAGGACAGGCTGCATCAGGCCAGCTGGTTCCATGAACGCAGGCTTGCGACGCTGGCAATCTAGACATGCCGGCACGTATGTTTTGATAACCATGGTAAGTCTCGGCCCGTAATAGTTTTGCCTAATCCTTTCCAATGTTCTTGTGTAGCCCAAGTGATCAGTATTAGGCTCATCATGGCAGGCTAACAGCACCTCACGTAGAAACGATAAAATAACAACGAGCAAATAGCTTCTGCAGGCAGGTGATAAGTTCTCATAAAAAATGTCATTGCGCAAGCAGTACGACATCAGCCTCTCGCTAGTAACTTCAGCACGCTCTTTGTCATAAATAATTTATGAGTGGTAGCAGTTCAGCGTTGTCCCGCTGCTTTTGCAAAAACGTGGCAATGTCCACGATCCCAAAAAAGGTTGTGTCGTCGCCATTGTTGTGGGCTGCCGTTTTAACTGGATACCATAAGAAACAGTCGGCATCGGTGTGTCGTTTCCAACAGTGAAGACAACAGTGAAGTCAAATTCTGGGAGCCGAAGACTCTAGCGTGTAAAGTGGCCAGATGAATTCTTGAAGTTGACTTACCAACAGATTGAGTAGTTATCACTGATAACGGTAAATGGGGGACCGTACAAATAAGGGCGAAACTTCCGGGCTGCCCTTACAATTGCGAGACATTCTTTCCCCTTCGTAGTGTAGTAAGCTTCTGCTCGCGACAGCGTCCTGCTGGCATAGGTGATCACCTTTTTATTGTCGTCTTGCAACTGCACGAGCACTGCTCCAAGAGCCAGATTACTAGCGTCTGTTTGTAATATTGTTCGTGCGTTTTCATCGCAGAGGGTGGGCACGGGGGTGCTTGCATGCGCTGACGAAACTCGATAAATGCCCGCTGCAGGTCCTCACTCCGTGTGAAGGGAATATTTTTCCGAGTTAGCTGTGTCATTAGCCATGCGATGTGCAAAAAGTTGGCAATAAACCGCTGGTTATAGGCACAGAGTCCCCAAAATCTTCACTTTTTTTGTATCTGACAAAGTCGGGAACTTCGCCACCACTGCAATTTTATCCTGGTCAAGTTGCCTTCTTTGACTGCTTACAACGTGACCGAGGAACTGAAGTTCGTGGAAGCCGAAGTGGCACTTTTCGGATTTTAGTGTAGGACCGGCCAATTGTATCACTTCAAAAACTGCTTTGAGTCCTTGCAAGTGTTCTTCGAAAGTCGCAGAAAAGACGATCACGTCGTCGAGGTACACAAACTAGGCTTGCCAATTAAGTCCTGCGCGTACTGTGTCCGCCACACAGACGCTGCAATAAGGCTGGCACCGAATACAAACCGAAAAAAAGTACCAGAAATCCATCGGCCGTACCAGGGTGGTCTGCTCACAATCGCTCTCATTCACTTCAATTCCCCAGTAGCCGCTTCTCATGCCCGTTGACAAAAAGTAGCGTGTGTGTCGTAGTCTATGCAACGAATGATGAAAGTGCGGTGGAGGATACACATCCTTCTTTGCAATCTGAGTGAGCTTCCGGTAGTCGACACAGAAATACAAGCTGTGGTCCTTCTTTTTGACTAGCACTACAGGTGATGCCCAAGGGCTGCTAAATCGCCTAATAACACCATCTTGCAGCATCGTTTTCACTTTTTTTTTATTTCCTCGCGCTTATTTAGGGCCACGTGATAGGGATTTTTTTTAATGGGTCTGAAATCCGTGATGATGTGTTGTTTTGTTAGTGGCGTTTGACCAACTCTCGAAGTCGATGAGAAGCAGCCCAGGAACTTGTTATCCGCGTGAGAAGGCGGTATCGCTGAACGGTAGATAACCTCGGATTAATGTCAAGAGGTGTTGGTGTAGCAATAGTAGACGCTGCCACCTCGTCCACTATGAAAATCTTCTAATCGGGCAAGTTCGACAAAATAGGCAATAGTAGTGTCTATAGCAATTTGTTGACGTTCTCTGCTGAAGCGCTTCCATGAATACCTTGATGATAGCTCTAGCAACAGAAATTCTGCGAGCGACAATATGTACAAAACTCCGCTAATAAATACTTGTTGAGAATCAGCGCTCGTTTCTATCCTTGTTTTCTGCTTCCGTAGTTGCTTTTAGGTTGCGCTGTTCAAATATTCAGTCATGCTCTACCAACTTGCCTAAGTTTGCAAGTTTCATACTAAGTTGGAGTCGCGAATGTGTACGGGGTGGCCAGTGAACAGTTTTGCACCGTGACAGTTGGTTTCTTCAATCAAGAAACTCGCTAGCAGACAGTGCTTTTGTCGTTGTTGCGAGGCGAGAGAAAGTAGAACGTAGAAGAGAAGATGGGCTACAGGACACGAAAGTGCAGTTGAATGCGGATGCCACTGAATCCAGCGAGCTCATACGATGCATCGCATCAGAAAAGTGTACATTTCTGGCCGTATACTGAAGTCGACACTATGTTTTACGTTTTTCAAGACACACTATATGAAAGGAGTCCTAAAAAGCTTTTTGAACATGGTCAGAAAACGTCGCCCATCGGTTGTAGAGGCTAACGAGAACACGTGAGCTAAATTATATAGCGCAGCACGCAGCCTGAATTTCAAAATAAATGATAAAATTTAACTAAAACTGCTTTTTTTTCCAGAGAAATGACAGAGGAAGCTGAAGTAACACTGAAAATACCGCGTATTTATGAAAAAAATAGCTCAAGGTCACGAGGCACGCTCAACGTAATGTCTTTCTTCTTGCTACTGACACACCCCGCCGTACCAGCGCTTTCGTCGGGACGAGAGAAGATGCAAGGCAATCGCAGCGTGCGACAAATATTTAACTCCGCTCGTACTGGATAGATTCTTAACACTTTTTTGGCCTTAAATTTTTGCCACATATTTTCACGCAGCGTTGATTTCGTAAGTGTCACAAAACACTGCACTTTGCGTCTCGCCTGCGTGCCCCATCATCCAAGGAAGGACGCTTTTGTGTTGGGAAGACTACATCCGGACACTAACGACCGAGCTACAGCACCACCGCGTCTTCCCTACACTTGTACTGAAAGGGGCATGCATGTGTTCCAGGAAAAAGAAATTACCTCCAAAAGGGTGGGAGTACGCGTACGCCACGAAAACGTTTAGACTGCTTTGAAAGCGGCAGTTGACGTGCAACCAGCAAGACGCATTGTCGCCGGTGCCACGAGGCTCGTGTAGGCGGCGAGTATGGAGTGACCCGTGCAACGAATTGAGACGGCTGCGATACAGGGCACCCTCGTCGCCTACTAAGCTAGCGAGATCTTCAACGACACCCGTCAACTCCGCTACGTGTACAAAGAGCTGGCCTGGTCCATGTGGAACTTTTTATTGTGACTTTTAAAATTTTTATTCTATTTTAACCAGGCTTTAAATATTTGTAGTTGTGTGTGCTGTGTCGCACTTAGCAATTCAGAAGTGCTAGCATGATCTTTTGCTTCGTAAATTTTATTGGTATATTCTGCTGATTCATCATGTTGTAATTTTAATAACATTCCAAGAATGTGTGTTTTGTCTGTACCAGTTGTAGTGTTCTTTTAGAGCATTTATTGTTTTGTTGCTGTTATTTTCATGCGCGTATCAGTTTGCTTCCTGTGTTATTTTCGTTAACTCCTTGTTTTGCCCTTGTTTAAAATAAATCCTTCTTTTTGTGAAATAAATGTCTGTGTCTGCTCTACGAGTGCGTCGATCAGGCTCATACATGACCACACGTGCAACCCCGCACGGGCCGACCGACCTGCTAATAAGTTCGAGATGTGCCACTTCGAGGCTTTTCAGGCGTCGCAGGCCGATGCGTAAAGTGAAATGACAATAGTTATAGCGCAAGAACAGAACGATGACACAGAGACAAGAAGGACCCGAAGAACACGAGCGGTAGCTTGCGAGTCTGCCGCACGTCGATATAGATCGGCGGGACCTGTGACAGTAAGACAATAAACAAGCTTTTCTAATAAATTAATTTCATGGTTACTTTAAGAAGTGTTGCAGGGCTTTTTAATAAGGACCAACTGACTACAATGCCCAGAAAATGTAGAATATTTTATAGGCAGTTATTATGACACAAGTGTGAAATCGTAAATGTGACGCGACGGAAAAGAACCATAAAAGCCTTTTTGCACAGTTCTTTTTTATCATATTTTCAAAGCACTTGCTGCTAATACCATCGCCTAAACTCTGCTTGGCGTAACTGTCTGTGAGTTTTCATTATTATTGCACCCGGTGAATAAACGAGGCCTTAATTTTCTCTTGCCTTCAATCTCGCTATATTACAAACGGTTTTATTTGCTGCAGGTGGCGGCATTCGCAGGCCCCAAAGAGATTCGAGTGCGGTTAAACCACGCCTACGACTTAAACCTGGGTGACACGCCGATCGTAATCTACGACATCGACCTTGATGACTTCGAGGGAAAATGTCCAGGTGGTGTGAAATCTCCGCAGATCGAGGCTTACGCAACAGCCCCCTATGATGGCTGACTATGGCCCGACAAGCATAAGATAGACATATGCCGTAAATATGTCCTCTTGCTGAAGGCTTGTTTTGATTTATTGAATATTATTAGAGATTTTGTTACAAAGCGCATAAGTGGCTTTTCCAGTGATTTGTAAAGCATCCGTGTTTGTACTTAAAGCGTGCGACAAAGGCGAAGTTTGTATATAGCGTCGAATTTGTATTGCACAAGAAGCGTACTACAACTGCTACCACGTGCTTGAGAATGCTTTGAGCAAGGGTTTCTACTACAGCTGTTCACTTTTTTTCGTTAAATGAATAAAATTTTTTTATTATTTTTATACTCCATTCAAGTCGATTACAAAATCTTTTTATATGTATAAGATAATATTGCGATGCCAGTAAAACCAATAAATACATTAGGATAGCTGGCACCTCTACAAAATGTGTGTCAGCTTCCTGGAAAGCTAGACTATATCACTTTTATGCACGTTTTTCAGCACTGTTAGACCTACCTAGTCATTTCCTCAGGTGAAGAAAATTCTGTGGAGATGGAGCAGTCATGTGATGGCTATTCTGAGAGCACAACTGAGAATATTGTAAGCTTAGTCTGCTGAAAATTTGACATGACCTGCGTTATACAGTGGCACAAAGCCTATCGCTTGGACTGTTGGTGCATGTAGCGCAACCGTATGGCAAAGGAATTAGATGATGATGATGATGATGATGATGATGATGATGGTAGATTTTAGTGGTGCAAGGGCAACTCAGGCGAAAGAGCGCCAAACACACGGTTTTTGGTCGATTTGATTATAAAAAGTCTACTCAGGGTGGCAAGAGTAAAAGAGTAGTGTATAGAACCTAAACTTAGGTGTAGTGACTATGTGTGATGGGTTTAACACGGGCTACGCTTATGGGTTTTACAAAGTCATGCCGTGTCGTCAACAGTCCTTGTCAAGACAAGAAGTGCGTGCTGCATGACATTTGATAAAAAAAAAGTCTCAGCGGTTCCCTCAGGATTGAGAGGAGGCTGAGATTAGTGAGAATATGTTATGGAATGTAGGAAGCCTACACTAGCTAAAAACTTTAAGACTACTTTTGGGGGAAACAAGGGATCGTCTCCAAGAAAAAATTGTGGATGAGGCGGAATGTGACATTTGTACAGCTTTGAAAAGTGACACAGTCTTTCTGGTTCGAGGTACGGACAGGTAATTAGAACGTGACAGACAGCTCATCACCACATTTTGCACAATGTGGTGCTGGAGAATTCTTTAAAAGGTGCGAGTGTGTTGCATGTGTATGACTGATCCTGAGTCTGCACAGTGCAACCTCTTGGTGCCTGTTACGTTTTTCAGTCAGATATCTTCCTATTCTTGGCTTTACTAAGTGCAGTTTGTTTGCGTTTGCTGCATTCCATTCTTCTTGCCATTGTCTACGCATTTGGGATATGATGAGTGGCCTCAGGTCCTCATAAGGGATGGTGTTTACGTCAACTGATGGGCGGAGTGCTGCTGACTTCGCAAGTTTGTCCGCTAGCTCATTGCCAGCAATGTTGCAGTGTCCCGGAATCCAGCATAGCGTGATTTTGAGTTTAGATTTGTGGTCTGACATGATGCATTTTTGAAGTGTATTAGTAACTGAGTTTTTGAGTATCTTAGTGGAGGACAGCGCAGTCACAGCACTGAGAGAATCTGTGTATATGATCGAGGCTGGCTCTTTCTCCTTTAAAATGTGCGTTACAGCTAAAAGTATGCCATAGCATTCTGCAGTAAATATACTGGTATGTTCGTTCATTGTTCTAGATTCAGAGAAAGCGGGACCGTGTGCCGCACATGCGACTTCGGAGGACTTGGAGGCATCAGTATAATATTCAGCACACCTGTATTTGGCCTGCAGGTACTTGAAGTGTTGATCGATCGCGACTGGGTGGCCATTTTTTCCTACCTCTAGGAATGACAAGTCACAATCGATAGCCTGCATTTCCCATGGCACAACAGTGTCCTTGTGAGAGGTTAGTTGAAGACTGGAAACCGGTATGTGCATATTTCCAAGGTGTGAGGCCACTCTGAGGGGATACGGTGGCGTAGCTGATGGTCGCCTCAAAAACAGGGGGGCGTTCGATGTATCCTGCAATAGCGCACGAGCTGGGTGGTCGATATGGGAAAGCACCTTGGTGGCATACGTGACACTTGTAAACTGACGTCGCCGTTCTAGTGACCACCGGTCTGTCTCAACATACAGGCTGGCTGTTGGGCTGGTCCGGAAAGCACCGCTGGCCAGCCGAAGCCCAAGATGGTGCACTAGGTCAAGCATCTTCAATGCAGATCTTGAAGCTGACTCGTAAACCACCGAGCCGTAATCGATACGTGATAGCACTACACTGTTGAGAAGGTTCAGCAGACAGTCACGGTCTGTGCCCCATGACTGATGTGAGAGACTCTTGAGCAGGTTTAAGGCTTTCAAGCATTTAAGTCGTAGCTGTTTGATATGTGCAACAAAGCTGAGCTTTTCATCAACCACAACACCTAAAAATTTGTGATCTTTTTTGGTAGTTATGGTTTGTCTGTTAATTGAAATATTGGGGGTGGCCTTATGCCACGTAGTTTTGAGAAGAGTACGCAAACAGTCTTGTCACTGTTAAACTTAAACCCATTTTTGTCTGCCCAGCTTGACAGCTTGTTTACTGCCAACTGAATCTGACGTTCACATGTGGCTAGGCTGCATGATTTGAAGCTGATCTGAATGTCATCCACATATACAGAGTAGGAGATTGTTCTAGTCATAATGGTGCTTATGGAGTTCATTTTTACGATGAATAGTGTGCAGCTAAGAACACCACCCTGGGGGACGCCATTTTCTTGCGTAAACCAGTTCGATAAGGCATTACCAACACGAACCACAAATGTACGGTCAGAAAGGTAGCTTTCAATAGTATTCAGCATGTTTCCTGACACTCCAAAAGATCGCAGGTCACGGAGTATGCCATAACGCCATGTCGTGTCGTAAGCTTTCTCTAAGTCGAAAAATACAGATAGGCAGTGCTGTTTATGAATGAAGGCATCCCTGACATAGGATTCAAATGCTACCAGTTGGTCATTTGTCGACCGGCCAGACCTGAATCCAGCTTGATGACGATCAAGGAGGCCATTGTATTCAAGGTAATACATAAGGCGGCGATTCACCATTTTTTCGAGCACCTTGCTTAAACAGCTGGTCAGCGCTATAGGCCTGTAACTAGCAGCAAGTGTGGCTTCTTTTCCTTGTTTAAGGATGGGTATGATAACTGCCTTTTTCCAGGTCATGGGCAGACGCCCAGAGGACCATACACTGTTGAAAAGAATGAGGATGACGTCAAGCGTTTCTTCGTGTAGGTGTTTCAGCATGCCGTAAGTAATCCTGTCCGAGCCAGCTGCTGAGCTGCCGCACTTTGGCAGTGCTGCCTTTAGTTCACCTATAGTAAAGGGGGCATTGTACCCTCCCGCCGATGGCCTGTCATCACGAATAGGTTTACGTTCCTCGGCAAGTTTGTATCGCCTAAAGGAGTCTGTATAATGTGCTGAGCTGAAAATATACTCGAAGTGTTGGCCTAAGGCATCTGCCTGGTGTTCAAGTGTATCACCAGCAGTACTAACAAGGGGCATCGAATGAGTGCTGTGCCCTTGGAGTGCTCTTACTCTGTTATAGACCTTATGTGTGTCAGTGTAAGAGTTCACGGATGAGAGGAAGGATTGCCAGCTCTGTCGTTTAGACTCTCGTCGGACACGTCTACCGTTTTCTTTTGCACGCTTAAAATTCACCAAGTTTTCGACTGTAGGATACCTGCGGAATTTCGACCATGCTTTGTTTTGATTGTCACAAGCATTTTTGCACTCAGAGTTCCACCAAGGTCGTCTTTTGTTCCGTGTATTGTTAGATGTATGTGGGATGGATTGTTCTGCGGCCTGTACAATGTGTAGTGTGACCAACGCTTCAGATTCATCGATGCCTAGGGTTTCAATTGATGAGCGCGATAGTTTTGAGAGTTTTCGGAATTTCGTCCAGTTCGCACCCTGTTCTCGAAACCTGGTTACATTCACAGTCATTGTACTCGTATTTCCTTTGTATTTTAGACAGACAGGAAAATGATCACTTCCATAGAGGTTATGAATTACAGCCCATTCAGTGGTTGCCAAGAGTGAAGGAGATCCGATAGCAAAATCTATTGCTGTGTATGAGTAGTGCGCTGCGTTAAAGTATGTTGGCTCTTTTTTATTAAATATACAGGAGCCGGAGGACAACAGAAAGTTTTCGATTAAGGAGCCTCGAAAATCCGTTCTTCTACATCCCCATAAAGGGTGGTGCGCGTTAAAATCTCCGACCAACAGAAATGGATGCGGAAGCTTGTCGATGAGCGTTTCAAATTCTTTAGTAGAGAGTTGGTGGTCTGGAGGGATGTATAGTGAACACACGGTTGTTACTCGTCCAAAAATTAGGGTTCGTATTGCCACTGCTTCTAAGTCAGTAACCAGAGTGAGGCTTTGAGACGGAACTGCTTTCTGCACCACGATAGCGACACCACCAGATGAATGGGAAGTGCCATTTCTGTCCTTTCGGTATACCACATATCTTTTCAAAAGGCTAGTGTGTGTAGGTTTTAGGTGTGTTTCCTGTAAGCAAAGTATGTTTGGTTGGTGTTGTGCAAATATTTCATAGATGTCGTCTAAGTTCTTAAGTAAGCCTCGGCAATTCCATTGGATAATATTTTCGGCAGCCATTTTTATGAATGAGGAAAAGAGCGTGACTTATTCACACTTCGCTGCCTTTATTAGGAGGCTTAACTGGCGGGTGTCTTTTCCCTCTGAGGCGATCTATGGAGCCCCGCCTCACTTGGGAGGATTCCGTCAGCATCTTAGACGCTGAAGGTCCTGGTGTCACTTCCATTGCCTCCGGTGGACCCTCAGAAGCTAATGGAGGTCTGTCAGAAGAGACAGGTGTCTCAGTTGTCTGTGTGGTCCCTGGGGTCTGATGAAGTTCGACCTCCGGGACGTGAAAGGTTGGTGCAGCCTGTGGCTGCTTGGTGGGGGGCAGAGATGTGCACGCATCAGCAAAGCTGTATTGCGTGCCCACCGTCACTAGACGCCGCCCGGCCCCCCGGCGCGCTGCGTCAGCGTACGTTCTTCCGGAGAAGAGTGACACCTTCTTCCGGGCTTCAGAGAATGTTATGTTTTCCATTACTTTAATCTGGATGATTTCCTTTTCCTTTTTGAAAATTTCACATGTCCGCGAGTACGCTGCGTGCGGCCTGCAGTTAGGGCACTCTGTTTGCGTGGAAGTACAGCTCTCTGTTGGGTGCTCATGATCACCACATTTTGCACATGTTTGTTTTCCGCGACAGGTATTCGACCCATGTCCATATTTCTGGCATTTGTAGCACCTTCTAGGGTTGGGTATGTAGGGGCGGACCTTGCAGTGAAGGAACGCAGCTTTCACGGATTCTGGCAGAGTGGAGCGGTTGAATGTAAGTACTATATGAGGCGTCACCACTTCTTCATTGTTTCGCCTGATGGTTATCCGGCGGATGGCGACTACGCCTTGCTCTCGAAAGCCTTCAAGGAGGTCAGCTTCAGTTCCTCGCATCAGATCACGTTGTGAAATGACGCCTTGAACAGCGTTAAGGCTGCGATGGGGGGTGATAGACACATTCAGGTGGGCAAACTGCTTCTGTTTAGGGAGAGTGTTTGCATGCTCTTTCTGGCTTACTTCAACAAGAAGATAACCGGATGACAGTTTCTTTGCGTCGTACTTTTTGCCTATTAAGTTAGCAAGGGTTTTAGCTATCAGGAAAACCGACAGTCCTGCAACAGAGACGTTATCTGCCAGAGAGTGTATGACTAGGAAGCGTGGGAAGTGCTCACAATCGCTTCCGGTTCGTTTGGAGCTTTCATCGGTGCGGTTCCTTTTCAGGGACCGATCATTGAGGGGGGGGGAAGATTTTGCCATGTGGTGGACTTCATGTTCGGCGGCGATGGTGACCACCCACCACCGAGCCCAACAGGGGGACGCTACAAGGTAGAACACTTGAAGGCGCCAGTCATACATCGCCGCTATAACCAGATATAACTACCCAAGGTTGGGTAACTACAAGGTTAACCCTTGCCGCCAGGAAATTTGGAAGTAAACAGAAGAGAGTAGAAGACAGGACAGATAGATAGTGAGAAATAAAGACGAAGATGTAGGCAGAGAGAGATAGGAAAAGGCGACTGCCGATTTCCCCTGGGTGGGTCAGCCCAGGGGTGCCGTCTACGTGAAGCCGGGGCCAAAGGGCTGTGTTGCCTCTGCCGGGGGGCCTTAAAGGTCCAATCACCCAGCGTCAGCTCAACCCCCAGGATCCCCTTTTCCCCGGACACGGCAAAGCCACGCACGGCTAGGCGTGGGAGGGAGCCGAAACTCCCCCGTTAGCTCGGGTCCGTGGTGTCGCTACACACCAAACGCCTACTTGCGCAGGCGCCCCTGCGGGGAAAGGAATTAGAACTTGTTGGAAACAATCTTTTAGTCAGTGCAGTGCTTACGAAGTTTAAATTTAGTGAGGCCGCGATTCAATCAATTTTTGTTTTTTCAGTTTATATATGCTGTATGATGTTGCGTTAAAAGCTACATAATTAAAGAGTGCTTAATAATAGCGCAAACGACAGGAGAGTATAAAAGAGACGAGACAGTGTGATGTCCACTGTTCGGAGACGAACGTAGAGTAGCAAAATGATTTAATGCTACACATTGTCGCCAGTACGACGGTACAACGGCAAATGAAAAGGGTGGGACAGGGCGGCAGTCTAGACATGCAGCTTTATACCTATCGCAGTCGGATCACATGATTATTGGCAGCTGGGCTGGCCGCTCTATCGACAATACGTGGCGCTATCGCATACATGACATTTCCTCCCGCTTAAATTTTGGGGAGCTACAGTTACACAAAATTAAGATAGCGTGTAGCGATCTGGCACTCGTCGACTGCGTACTGGATATCTTCGTACTGGTGGTGCTGCCTCGGAGGCTGCGGGCGCTGCCATAGGTGTCTTCGCAGTGGCATCCGAGAACTCCCAGAAGGTGTGCTTGTTTTCCTCACCATCGCAGACGTCAGCTGCACCCAAGAGAAGCTGATCTTGGTGACGATGCCACACGGCCAGGCCCCGTGGTGTGTGTACTTTGAAGGCATAGGAAACAGGTCCTTTCTGCCGCAATACAGTACCCGGGAGCCATCTGGGTGGTCCCCTGTAATTTCAAACAAGAAGGCTGTCGCCTACAGCAAATTGTCGGGCTTTGGAGCTGTATAGGCTGGACTGAATAAATTTCTGGTGGCGAAATAATTCTTCTGATTCTGGCTTGAGAATGTCAAGTTTGGAACGAAGACGGTGACCGAACATAAGTTTAGCAGGCGCTTCCTTCGTCGTAGCATGAGGTGTATTCCGATAAGCAAGCAAAGAGCTGTCAAGGCTAGCCTGCAGGTTTCCAGCATTTAAATCTTTCTTTACGGCCGTCTTTAGGGACTGAACAAAACATTCTGCCAAGCCATTTGAACTATGGTGACAAGGCACTGTTTTGACGTGGCGCGCTCCTATCTTTCGAACAAACGTTTGGAACTCGGCAGACTTAAATTGTACCCCGCCGCGGTGGTCTAGTGGCTAAGGTACTCGGCTGCTGACCCGCAGTTTGCGGGTTCGATTCCCGGCTGCGGCGGCTGCATTTCCAATGGAGGCGAAAATGTTAGAGGCCCGTGTACTCACATTTGGGTGCACGTTAAAGAACCCCAGGTGGTTGAAATTTCCGGAGCCCTCCACTACGGCGTCTCTCATAATCAAATAGTGGTTTTGGGGACGTTAAACCCCACAAATCAATCAATCAATCAGACTTAAATTGTAGGCCGTTGTCCGGCACGATCGTTGCCAGATAACCGAAACGGCTAAACATTTCGCGAAGACGATCGATGGTTGCCGTGCTAGTAGTGCTTTTAATCATGCACACCCCTGGCCAGTTAGAATGTGCATGAACCATACCTAGAAACACATTGTCGCGGTACAGCGCGAACCAAAGGCAGATAAACGTTGACACAGCAACTCTTTGCAGCCGAACAGCAAGATCCCCTTCTTTATCTTCGATCAGCGAGAGCTCCAATACCTGGTGTCCGCCAAATCCCCTTATCGTCATTTTGGTCCACCAGTACACACGCGTCATTTGCCCCCCTCTTAATGAGCATCGCAACGATGCTAAACCAGTGCAGTTTTTTTTTGTCTGTTCTTTAAGAAGTGTCTATTGCAGTCACTACCTTTCATAAGGCTTCATGCGCAGAACATTAGTTCAGGACGGTGCTGGCGAAGCCTCGTACTATATGAACTGTCGGGGACTGCCTCGTAAGTAACATCACTCAGCCGTCGCAGTACTAGATATGGCCCAAAGTATCTCCTTAGGAGCTTTTCAGAGAGTCCTCGTTTCCGTATGGGCTTCCAAACCCATACTCTGTCGCCGGTCTGGTAAACGACTGTTCTGCGGCGAGAATTGTAGCGGCTCGCGTCGTACTCTTGTTGTTGCTGGATTCGCAGGTGTGCTAGTTGCCTTGATTCTTCCGCTCGTTCTGTAAACATCTCGGCGTCCAGTTTGATGTCGTCGCATTCGTGCGCTAGCATCGCATCTAACATGGTTCGTACCTCCCTTCCATGAATTAGGCTGAACGGTGTCATCCGGGTTGTTTCTTGCTTGGCAGTATTGTATGCAAACGTGATATATGGCAGGATTTCGTCCCAATTTTTGTGCTCGACGTCTACGTACATTGAAAGCACGTCTTCAACTGTTTTGTTCAGAAGCTCTGTAAGCCCGTTCGTTTGCGGGTGGTAGGCGGTGGTCTTACGATGGGTTGTTCCACTCAGCATGAGGACTTGTACCAAAATAGCTGCCGTAAATGCGGTTCCTCTGTCTGTGATTACGACGCTTGGTGCACTATGCCGCAAGACAACGTTCTCGATGAAAAATTGTGCCACCTCCGCTTCTGTACCTCTCTGGGTAGCCTTTGTTTCTGCATAACGGGTAAGGTAATCAGTCGCGACAATAACCCAGCGGTTCCCAGCAGTAGAAGTAGGAAGTGGGCCAAAAATATCCATGCCGATCTGGTCAAATGGTGCTCTTGGGACCTGCACGGGGTGCAGGAGGCCAGCTGGTTTAGTCGGTGGTGACTTTAGTTGCTGGCAGTCCAGGCAAGTACGAACATGGTGTTTTACGGCTATGGTCAGTCTTGGCCAGAAGTGGCGCTGTCGTACTCTGGCCAACGTTCTTGTGTAACCTAAGTGGCCTGAAGTCACCTCGTTGTGCTATGCTTCGAGTACTTCGGAGCGAAGGGCTGCTGGGATGACGAGCAAATACGCAGATCCTGTCGAAGAGAAGTTTCTTTTGTATAGTACTCCGCCCCGTAAACAAAATGATGACAGTGCTCTTACGAAAACAGTTGGTGCGTTCCGAGATCTTCCCTCCAGGTAATTAATTAGGGCAAGTAACTCAGGGTCGTTACGTTGTTGCTGTGCAATAACGGTTGAGTCAAGCACACCGAGAAATGCTGTTTCCTCCTCCTCGGATAGAGTTGCCGATTCTATGTGTGAGCGGGATAGACAGTCGGCATCTTTGTGGCGGTTCCCTGACTTTAGTACGACATTCATGTCGTACTCCTGCAGCCTGAGACTCCAACGCACTAATCTCCTGGTAGGATCTTTAAGATTTTTCAACCAACACAGTGAATGGTGGTCGCTGATGACTTTGAAAGGGCGGCCGTATAAATACAGGCGAATGTTTGTGACCGCCCATATCAAGGCGAGGCATTCCTTCTCAGTCGTGGAGTAATTAGTCTCGGCGCGTCTTAGTGTTCAGCTTGCATAGTCGATTACTCTCTCTGCGCCCTCTTGCAGCTGCACAAGCACAGCTCCGAAACCAATATTGCTGGCATCAGTGTGTAGCATCGTTTGGGCTTAGTACTGGAGGCGTCTGTAGTCGCTGGCGGAGGTTCTTAAAAGCAGCTTCCTCTTTGTTGCTCCATCGGAAAGCAACTTCTTCTCTCGTGAGGCGGGTTCACGGTGATGCAATGCGTGCGAAGTCTGCGATGAATCGCCTACAATCCGCACATAGTCCGAGGAAACGTCGGACAGCCTTCTTATTAGTCGGCACCGGGAACTGTGCAAAAGCTGCGATCTTTTCAGGATCAGGATGAACACCTGCGTGACGGACAACGTGGCCAAGAAATTGCAGCTCTTCATTGCAAAAGTGGCACTTTTCAGGCTTCAACGTCAAGCCCGTAGACCGTATGGCTTGTAAAACTGCCTCAAGTCTTTTAAGGTGCTGGTCGAATGTTGCGGCGAAAACTACAACATCATCAAGGTAGACCAAGCAGGTTTTTCAGTACGGTATCTATAAGTCTTCGAAAGGTAGCAGGCGCTGAACATAAACCAAAGGGCAAGACTTTAAATTCATATAAGCCATCTGGTGTCACAAAAGCAGTCTTCTCGCGGTCTCTTGGGTCTACCTCGATTCGCCAATACCCACTCTTTAAGTCCATCGATGAAAAGTAACGAGCATGTCGAAGTCTGTCGTAAGAGTCATCTATACGAGGAAGTGGATACACATCTCTCTTTGTCACCTGATTTGGTTTTCGGTAATCTGCAGAGAAGCGCAGGCTGCCGTCTTTTTTTAACGAGGACTACAGATGATGCCCGGGGGCTTTTTGAGGGTTGAATGACGTCATCTTCTAGCATTTTGTCGACTTGCTTTTGTACCACTTTGCGTTATTTTGCAGCCAGGCGATAGCAATTTTGGTGAATTGGTCTCGCCGTGTCTTCGGTAATTACCCGACGCTTGGTTAGAGGCGTGCGGCCAACTCTTGGTGTTATCGAAAAGCAGTCTTTGAATTCGGCCAGTAGCTCAAGAAGCCTCTTTCACTCGTTCTTAGGCAAAGTAGTGCTAACGTCGAGAAATGGTGTTGAATCAAGTTTTGGCGCCTCGTCGACTACTGCCAAGCAGCCTTCTGCGTCTGTGATATCGTCGAAGTAAGCGACGGCCATGCCTTTTGGAAGGTGCCGGCGCTCATCACTAAAATTTGTCAGAAGCAAGTCTGTGCGTCCAGCGGCGACACTGAGGATACCTCTTGCGACGGAAATGCCGTGTGTGCGGAGGAGTGAGGTTAATCGGTCTGCTACTCCTTCGCCGTCAAACCGGACAGCGGCTCCCACAGAAACAAGCATGCATGACCGAGGAGGGAGAACCACATCGTAATCAGTTAGACGCAATTGGTTTGGTCACGCCTGCGTGCAATCAGGTGCGCCCGAGCTGTTGCGGAATGTAAAGAAACTGTCTGGGATATTGATGACGGCGCCATACTCTCGTGAGAAGTCCATACTAATAATTAGATCCTTGGAGGATGCGGCGAGAACGACGAACGACGCAACGAAAGAAGAACCTCCTATGTCAATTCTCGCTGTGCATCTTCCAGAGGGCATCAATAACTCACCACCTGCCGTCCTTATTTGAGGGCCTGTCCATGGCGTCTTCACTTTCTTGAGGTGGATGGCGAGGTTCTGACTGATAATAGAAAAGTCGGCACCGGTGTCGACTAAGGCTGCTACTTTCTGGCCGTCAAGAAAAACACTCAGGTCGGCGGTCACAATGTCGTCACTCTCACGTCTTGTCGGATTTACAGCGTCGTGTAATGGGGGCTTTTCGTCATCATCTTCATGGCCTGCAACCTTACCCCCGGAGGTCGCCGCCCTCAGTTTCCCAGGCTCGGGATGGGTGATCTTCTTGAGTTAAGGTCCACGGAGGTACGTCGGTGTGACGAAGGTGAATGAGCGGAAGAAGGAGAACGGAATTGATGTCCCAAACCTGGCTGGCGGGTAGGTATTGCCTCCTCGTCAGAAGTACGGTATTTGCAAAAGTGAGAACAAGCTCCATGGAAAGAGGCCATGGATGCAAAGGTTAAGGACACTACGCTGCTCCTGGCAAGGTCTGCATTCTTTGACATGAGACTCGAGATCCGCGTCAATTGAAGGCCACCAAACATAGCTGCGGGCGAACTCTTTGGATCGCACAATACCTGGATGACCATCGTGAAGTTCTTGTAGCAGCAGAGACCTCAGCTTTGCAGGCACTACTACATGCATTCCCCACAGGAGACAGCCTTGGTGTGTGGTCAGTTGGGTCCTCCTGTCGAAGGAAAGCTTGAGCTCCGCATCGACCGTAACGTTATGCCACCCCGTACTTGTGAGCTCGAGTACTCTGCAAAGAAGCTGGTCATGTGAGGTTGCACGGGCAATATCTTTGTGCGTCACCGGCATTGATTGCTAGCATAACGAGTAGAACGTTTCCACTGTATCATTAGCAGATTCCCGACAAATCGGCAAGTGCGACAAGTAGTCAGCCTATAGATTCTTGTTTGTCGGTCGAAACTTCTCAAGGTATACGTGTAGGCAGATAACTTCACTGCCGAACGTTGAAGTCCTGCTGCTGACAGACAAGGTTGGTATGCCAGACTTAGGACCCAAAGTAGTCTGCAGTGGTTTATGATCCGTTATCAGCGTGAACGAACGCCCGTACTTATAGTAGTGAAACTTCTTAACGCAGAAGATGATAGCTAATACTTCTTTCTCGATTTGGCAATAGTTCTGCTCAGCATCGGACAGAGTCCTTGAAGGGTAAGCAATAGAACGAACAGTTTCATCAGCAAAAATATGAGAAAGAATAACGCCTACCCCGCAATGAGATGCGTCGCAAGCCATTTAGGCGGTCTTTGCGGATCATAGTGAGCCAGCACCTCCGGGGATACCAACGCAGCCTTAATGTCGTCAAAGGCTGTTTGACTTTCGCTGGTCCATGCCCAAGCTTAGTCGTCACGCAGGCGTTTGTACAGGGGATGGGCTAGCGTAGCCAGTTGAGGTAGAAATTTTCCGTAGCAGTTTAGGGGTCCGAGCAAAGGGCAAAGCTGCGGCTTGTTCTCTAGTGCTGGTGGGGCTACAATGGCATCAATCTTGTCCGTCGTGGGATGTATGCCATCTGCACTCAACTTGTGCCCCAAGTAGGTTAATTCCTCCTAAGAAAACGCATTTCTCAGCTCTTAGTCAAACTCTTCGGCTTTCCAAACGGGTTAGAACTGCTTCCAAGTTCTGTAGGTGTTTTACTCCAATCTTTGCGGTCACTAGAATATCGTCCAAATAGCATGCAATACCTTTGAGACCCTTAAGCACGTTGTCCATTATTCGCTGAAAAATACCAGGTGCCGAAGACACGCCGAAAGGTAGCCGGTTTACGGTGAACAGTCCTGTTGTCGTGTTTATCGCCAGAAGACGACGCGCCTGTTCCGCTAGCACTACCGGTTGATAGGCCCTGTTCAAGTCAATTTTTGAGAATTCTTTTCCTCCACTGACTGCAGCGAAAACTTCTACAACACGTGGTAAAGGGTAGCGATCAGTGTCTAGCATAGGGTTGACAGTAGTCCTGTAGTCGCCACATAGGCGGAAACGGCCGTATATCAGTATACCACAGGCATTACCGGTGTAGCATACTTGCACGTGGCTAATGGTGTGATCACACCTATTGACTGCATTTTGTCAAGCTCTTTTTCCACTGCTGGAACCAGTGCGAAAGGCACAATGCGCACCTTCAAAAACTTTGGACGAGCGACCGTTTTGAGGAAGAGTTCTGCCTTCTCCTCGGTGATGCATCCCAATTCTTCATTGAAAAGGTTACTGTACTTCTGCAAAAGCTTGCTAGCCTCTACTTTTGCTTCCTTGTTTGTCGGCTCCCGAGCCGAGCAGAGCTTGTTGCAGGAAACTAAAACGTTCCAGTCGAGGCGCACGTGCTGTAACCACTCTCAGCCCAGAAGTACCAGTCCTCCCTGCTCAGTGACATACAAGAGTAGTAGAACACTTTGCCCATTATGGTCAACAACTACTTCAGCCACTCCTGCTGGTTCGACTAATGCACCTGTGTGAGCGCGTAGACGCCATCTTGTCCTGCGCAACTTCAAAGAGGGGAAGAACTGTTGCTGTTGCCCGCGAGATATTACGGATACCGCGGCTCCCGTATCCAACTCCATTTCAAGTGGAATTTTCTTTAACAACAGTCGTACTTTTATGGCATCTTTTGCCAAGCACGTCATGCGGTTTAGCATCGTTTCTGATGCCCAGTCAAGAACTTTCAGGCTGCATGCTCGCGCCTGAGATAACTTCGCGTTTTTATCAGACTGCACTGTCATATACGCTTGATATGCCCTTTCTTGCCACAGCCGAAACACATCGCCGACGCATGTCTGCAATTTTTGCTCACGTGCTTAAAAGAACTGCACCAATAACGCATTTTTTATGCTTTCTTTTCGCTGGCATCTTTTACGGCGATTGGTTTATGCCCCGGCTTTTGTGCAGTTACATGGTGTAAGTCAGAGACCCTTGTTCAACCATGCACTTCTGCTGCACTTTTTGTTGCTGAATCCAATGCTAAAGCTTTTTCGGCTGCCTTTTAAAAGGCCAACTTCTTGTTTTCAGCAAACAGAACTCACTGAATAGCTTGTCTTTGTGAACCACAAACGAATCTGTCCCTCAGTGCCTCGTCTAAGAAATTATCGAACTCTCACGAAGTCGATGAATTCGGCAATGGATTCAGTCTCACGCTAAGACTGTCGATAAAACTTGGCTCTCTCACCAATTACTGAAGGCTTCCGTGCCAGATGGTCGTCAAGCAATTGCCTGAGGGTGCCGTACGACTTGATTGATGGAAGGTCAGTGGCGGTAAGTAACTTGAGTAGAGTGTACGTCTTCGCCTCTATTAGGTTCAGGAACGCGTGAACCTTGTCTGCCTCCGGTACTTTGTTGAAGTGGAGAAACGATGTCAAGCGCTCGTCGTATGAAATCCAGTCGCTTGAGGAGTCGTCAAAAGGCTCCATGTGGCCAATTCTTCTTACCACTCGCGTGACTGGGTCTGCAGTCCCTGCTGTTCCAAAAGCTCGCTAAGTGTCGGCGACCACCCCAGGAACTTCAAGCAGGGTAGAACCTTTCTTGGGTTCTGCCAACGCTGCTGTAGGTTCGAATCACTTCGTCGTCAGATGTGATGTCCAATGTTCGGAGACGAACGTAGAGTAGGAAAACAATTTATTGCTACATATTGTCGCCAGTACGACGGTACAACAGCAAATAAAAAGGGTGAAACCGGGCGGCTGTTAAACATGCAGCTTTATACCGATCGCAGTCGGGTCACGAGATTACTGGCAGTTGGGCTGGCCGCTCTATCGACAATGCGTGGCGCTATCGCATACATGACAGACAGAACGCGAAATTGCCAAGAAAAAATTTCTTGCGAAGGTCTTTGATTTTTTTATACAGTCAACAGTTGCACGAGCCATGCACAAAGCACGATGTTATGCATAGGTGCATCACACCTACAAGCAAAGAAACAACTTTTCTTTATCGGTAAGCGCTACAAAAGGGGTGCTCACACAAGGATGTCCTAACGAGCTCATCTTTTCAGCTCCTGTCATCTCACGTGTGGTACGATTCCTGCATGCCGCAACAATAGTACACTCTGAAAATAATGGCGGCCAACAGGGGGGGGGGGGGGATTGCAAAAAGAGAGAAAAATAATAAAAAGTCGAGCCCCCATCACTGTCAGCATCACAGTGAGACACCTCAGCAGTAGCTCACGAGGGATGGGGGAAAAGAAGGATTAAAAAAATATGGAGGTGTATAGGTATAGAAATAGAGAGAGGCGCTGGGACAGAGAAACTGCATACAGAAGTAAGAAGAAGATAGGAAATATGGACATGGTTGCAGGAGTGCGAGGATGGGGCACCACTCGGGGAGAGCTCTTGTCGGCGTCAGAAGATGGCGTACAGCGAGGCGGTTGGCCAGAGCTGTGTTGTCGTCGGAGATCGTGAGCGCACAACTGGTCAGCACGAAATCCAGCAGCGAGTTCGCCGGCAACCACACGTACTGCAGTGAACAGACAGCAATTCTTTCTTTCAATGATTCACATTGTACATATGTTATTTCAATTTTTCATCAATACAGCGACCTTTTTGGCCATAGCAAAATATCTTCCACTCAATAACAGTAGCTGATACACCACGTTACAGATAATATTTCTAAATTATTTGCTTGTTTTGTAGTGCAACTATGGGTGGGTCTGGATGGAGGAACGAACAGTTTGCACAGGTGACTCAACATTTGAGGGTCGTAAAGACCACCATAACATCAACTCACTTGGCCACTTTATTGAGATTGTGCGCTATCTTGTGCATATACGGGACCACGACGAAAACTTGTGTAGTTGTGACAGGTTGGACCACGTTACCGTTCTCTTTCGCCTGAAGTGCACGCAGCAGGCCTTCGGCAAAGAAAACTTGCGCGTGGTCGATGTAACCAGCCGACGTCAGCCTTACACATTGCTCAACAAAGCTTTCGGTAATCTTGTGCACGCAGGATTTTCGCAAGGCATTCATGAAGGAATATTTTGCGACACCTCGCTCAACTAATTTAGAATGCGCAGATTGAAATAGCGAAACGCTTATTTTCACGCTGTTAATACATACATCACGTGCGACCATTATATAAAAATAGCCTAAGGTCAAGGAGCCTCATTTTACAATTCTCAGAAAGTTCATGTGTAAGCTACAAATGTCTAAAGCTCTTCGCACCAGGTCTAAAACGGCAAGACCCTCACTCTGATTGATTGATTTGTGGGGTTTAACGTCCCAAAACCACCATTTGATTATGAGAGACGCCGTAGTGGAGGGCTCCGGAAATTTTGACCACCTGGGGTTCTTTAACGTGCACCCAAATCTGAGTACACGGGCCTACAACATTTCCGCCTCCATCGGAAATGCAGCCGCCGCAGCCGGGAATCGAACCCGCGACCTGCGGGTCAGCAGCCGAGTACCTTAGCCACTAGACCACCGCGGCGGGGCGACCCTCACTCTTATACAATGCAATAACGGTGTTCATAAAAATTTAAGAATCATCTACATATCTGAAGAAGTGTGTCATATTAGTGTTAGGGAAACTTTTCGAAATATATCTGTCTAATTTGCCTAAAACAGGTCACTGGCGATGGGAGCAATGTAAGAACCAATACAGCTACCAGATTTTTGAAGGTGAAGTTTTTCATCCCGTAGGTTGTACGTCGACTAAAGGTAAAGCCTAAGATCTCTAAAAACCCACTGACGCTAATGCCAGACCAAGTCTAGAAATTAGAGGCAGCGAACTCACATATTCATTCTTCAATGCATTGTAACAACGAGTCTTGCCGTTTTAGACCTGATGCGAAGTGGTTTCAAACATTTTGAGCTTACCCATGAACTTTCTGAAAATTGTGAAATCAGGTTTATTGACGATAAGCTATTTATAAAGAATGGACACACGTGCTGAATGTATCAACCACGTGAAAATAAGCCTGTTTTTGCCATTTCGATTGGCGCATTCTAAGTTAGTTAAGCGAGTTACCGCAAAATCCAACTTGATGATTTCCTTGCGAAAGTGCTGCGTGAACAAGATTACCGAAAGCTTTGTTGAGCAATCTTCAATGCTGACGTCGGCTGCTTACCCCGACCACATACAAGTTACTGTTGCCGAAGGCCTACTGCGTGAACTTTTGGCCAAAGAGAACGCTAGCTTCGTCCAACCTGTCACAGCTAGGCAAGCTTTCGCCGTGGTTCCGCATATGCACAATATAGCGCACAATCTTAAGAAAGTGGCACAGCGAGTTACTGTGAAGGTAGTCTTTATGGCCCCTCAAAAACTGAGTCGCCTGTGCCAACTGTCCGTTTCTGCGTCCAGACCCGCCCTCGGTTGCACTACAAAACACGCAAATAAAGTGAGAGATTGTATTTGTAATGTGGTGTATCAGCTGCTGTTATCGTGTGGAAGATAGTAAATCGGTCAAACAGTTTGATGTATAAATAAAAGGCTGAAGGTAGGTATTGTCACGTATGGCAAGAGGGTGACACAAACGATAGCTTTAATAAAGGACGAACTTGTGCTCAGAAGTCAGGTGAAATTATTGAGTCCGCTAAAGCGTTTCACACGAACGTCTCTCGAACTCTTTTTTGATAACCAGCAGATCAGGCCACTGTCATGAGCCCGCGCACGAGGAGCATTCTCACGTTCCGCCGAAAGCACGCACAGGTGTGCTACATTATAGAAGTTTGCATAGGGGCTCGCTGGTTCTCCTGGCAGAAACCTAATCGAGAGCTGTCTCTGCGATGTTACTACCCCTTAAAAATACGCATAGTCCCGATGCGTGTTTGAGAAAAATAAGCAAAGGGGAATGCGCATTCAGCATCTCTCGAAGTAGGGCTTCAGGCGGCCTACGTGTACAACCTCCGCAGAGTTCTGCCGTCTTGAACGCTCTTGTCCTTCGTGGATTACTTCATAGGTTATGCCACTGAGTTGGCGGATGAACTTATATGAGCCAAAGTAGCGGCGAAGAAGTTTCTCTGACAGCCCACGGTGGCGTATTGGTGTCCACATCCACACTTGATCACCTGGCTGGTACTTGACTTCTCTGCGGAGCAGGTTGTAGTAGCTCGCATCTCTACATTGTTGACGCATTTGGTGCCGCGCCAACTGGCGCGCTTCTTCAGCTCTTTGTAGGATCTCTTTAACGTCGAATGACTCATATTTAACATTATCGACAGGGACCACGGCGTCAAATGTTATAGTCAATATGTAGCCTTATACCAGCTTAAATGGAGGGATGCGGGTGGTCTTTTGCACTCACAGCCCCAAAAGAGTGCTGGAAATCCTCTTTGCTGGAGTAGAGGCTTGTCGCAAATTTCACTCTCTTTTCAGAACTCTTTTCTGCCCAGAGTAAGCACACCATTTTGACTGAGTGCGCGTAATCTGGCTGAACGAGAGTGAACAAGCTACCTCGCCAGAGTACAGTTACGCTTCTGAAATAGAAATACACCCTCTGTGAGAGTTGCGCTGCTCTCATAGAGTTTTACAATCAGGTTGGGCAAAAGTGCATCAACACCCTCTTAGATTAGACTCACTCCGGCCGCGCTAGGACTAACGTTTAAAAAATTATGTCAAGTATTTGATAAATGAAGGGAATTGCATAGAATGCTACAAGCTCACGTCACTTATGCAGAATTGACATCGGCATACACATTATAATAGTACGAAACACAGCAAACAACAATGAGCATATAGCTCTCGCGCTACGGACAATCATATACACAGCAACCGTTATTTATACTCATGATGTCTATCTCCCTTCTAGTGCGTATGGCGCTACATTTCTATTACGTGTTTTGAAGAGCAAATATACATTTAGCATGTGTAACTATCTGATCATCGTTAGGTACTCTCTAGGCACGTCAACCTTTTATTATCAAACTACATGACATACAACACGGTTTTTAATATAAATTCCAATTATCCCTATTGCAAAAACCAGCGCCACAGGGTACCAGCATCCAGTGTCATGCCTGATTATGAGCCCAGTATGGCGCTGGGACGCTGCCGCTCTGCACAAAATGGCTTCACAAGGGTAAATTGGGGTGCCCATTCGCCATAAATAAATATATAAGTAAAATAGCACGCATTCGTATGGAAAACAAGAATAATAAAAAATAAACGCCCTATCACAGGAATTCAACTGACCACTCCCTGATTTTGAACCGGGTACGTTACCCACTACGCCACGCCAGAACATGCCTATGATTTTGTATAACGACTATTTATCCGAAGAACGCGCCGTTCAACTTCATCTTTAGAAGTCGCACAGTCAAGACTGACACGATATTCCTTTCCAAATAACCTTTGCGTCGTGATTCGACAGTGACGAACGGCTTCTGGGCACGAAATGACGTGCGGATCTTAGCAAGAGCGCAAAGTTTTTTTAAGCATCTACATCTTAACACTGAAAAATTTCAAATTGACTGGAGGAGCAGCCACAGATTGTCAGCTGTTGCTGCCGATAGTTTTTTTTTCCTTTGATAGCCGGTTCTCGCACTTGTTACTAGACAACATCTACAAATGATTTAAAAGTCTTGTTTGGTAGATATCCGCGAGCACGAGTGAACATTGAGTACTTTGTTTTGTAACGCAAGCGACGATGTAGCAGTACACATCCGGCGTGCCAGGTTACACATTTGCAAATATATTGATACCTTCAACTAATAAACCGCCGAAGATATGACAAATGCAAAACACTGAAAAAGTATGCCAGTACGCACGCGTAAGAAATTACAAACTCAAAATGGCGTGTTCTTACATACGAGTCAGAGAAGTACCGGCTCCTGCGCTCAAGAGGAAGATTTCGGTGACAGCCTACGTTGCTGGAAGCACCACACATCGATCGTCGCCGCTCCTTGTGCGGGCAGCGCACACGTGGATACATGGTCGATTTAGAATCAGGGATGTCTACACTGTACTTTACAGTCATTCTTACACTTTAGAATTGTACCTACTTAAAGTAAAAAACGCCGGCAGCATGTACACCGACGCAGCCGGCACGATAGGCCTCGCTTGGATGGGGCACTGGGTAACGCTGCTCTTGAAGCAGCTGAGTTGCAATGTTTGAAGTTTCTGCATTTGACCTTTGCAACATTTGTAACAGTTACCTAAACCTAATCTGTACCTGAAATAAGTGGAAGGTCAATTAATGCTAGAAAAGCATTTACGGAGTGGCGATGCCGAGTGACAACTTTTTTTCTGGCCTCCGCTGGCAGTATACAATGGGCGTGCCACTGTACAGATATATGCAATATATTACAAACAAAAAAATACCCATACAAATACCAAAGCAATCCGCTGAAAACGTAGGTCAGGGAGTCATTTCACGAAGGCGCACAAAGTTAACAGCTGAAAATCGCGTGTTGTTACATATCAGCCAGAGAAAAACCCGCTAAGGGCGGCCGGCAGCTTTTAGTGACAGCCTGCGTAGCAGAAAGCGCGACGTTTGATCGTCAGCGCTCTTTGTGCGAACGTCGACACAAGACGAAATAGTTGCTGGTTGTCTAAGCTACACTTTACAGTTATTCTCGCACTTTAAAAATGTGTGTGCACGAAGCAAAAAGCGCCGGAACATATATACTAAAGCGGCTAGTACGACAGGTCCAATGCTCGCTGGGCCGGGCACTGGGTAAGACCACTCTTGACGCGGTGAGTTGAGATGGTTGAAGGCTCTCCATTTGAGCTTCGGAACATTTCTAACTCTTATACCTGAAAAAAGTAGAAGGATAAGCATGGCCAGACATACATTTATGTGGTGTGGCTGAATCGAACGACAACTTTTTTTTTTCGCCTCCGCTAGGAAACCTTGCGAAGTGATCGAGAGATCCCAATTACGTTTCGTCAACTTTACGGCAACTTGGAATCGTTAGAGCAATAAACGGATGATGCAAATATGGCTGGTATACGTGGCGGCATATGCGAAAAAGCTGCATTATAATTGCTGCGATACGTACCTGCGCCGCAAAAATTACGTAAGCTCGGTATCTCTCAGGGTAGCATCTCCCCATGCCGTCGAATCAAGCGTTTAATATGCAACGACACGGAAACATACCACGGCACATTCTACCATAACGTGCACGCTGCGCTGGTAGAAACAGTGCGTGCTCCAGTATTCACCAGCGCTTTTCAGTAAAAATTTCAGCGTTTCCAGCGCCTCGCAGTGCACACCAGCATCACAGTGGTAGAGCCAGCGCCCCTACCAGTGCGACACAACTTTTTCCGAGTGCACCCAGTGAAGTGCCAGTGATTACAATTGTGTACCAGTGTCTCCAGCATGAACCAGTGCCAAAAAACGTACTGGCATCACGCTGTTTTTGCAATAGGGATCAGCTGGTATTATGTCATATCGGCTCAATGCAGTGAGACCACTTGTGCCCTAGACTTAAAGTTGTACTAGGCGTTTACAAGCACAGTTGGGACGATCTGGCAGCAGTGCTAGCCGAAAAATAATTTACTAACGTTACAATCCGGCATCCGATCCGACTTGCGATGCCGCCGTGTGTTTGTACGCCAGAAAAACACCGCTGGTCGACAAAACCACAACTCAAACGCATCTCTGGCAATCCCCACAGTTTTGCTTACGTCGTCTACACTTTGATACAACGATGAGAGGCTTGCGGATTGACCAAGTGTCAGCTTTCGCGAGCCACCTCCGCCGAGATTGATCCAAATAAATAATACTCGTACGAGCACAATTCCCAGCGAATGTGGGCCTCACCAGCTAAGTCCGTCATACATGCCGTCGGCGCTTCTGAGTGTAATAATATGTTATGCGAAGGAATACGAATGACTGTACAGTAGACCCTTGCCATCAATAAACTAAAATGAACCGCTGTTTTTTGCGCACGGTGTGTGCACTAAGAGCAATGAGCATCGATGTGACGCGCTTTCAGCCTGCGGCACTGCTCACACGGGCCACCGCCGACAGCCGCCGGGCGCACTCTTCGGCACTTCGCTGACTCATACATGCAAACACAGGTTTTTCGTTCAGTGTGCGTTCATAAATAACACGATGACACACTTTCATGCACATGCAATTTCGTTTTTAGCTGTTGGTTGTGTAGTTCCAGCTATCGGTTTACAGATGCAAATTAGCACACTCTAACACGGCTCTGCTTTATACCATATTGTCGCTTACGCGCGAAAATACACCTAATGCAGTCAACTACGCGCGTACTTTTCGAGCACTACAGTCGATTTAAAACTTGAGAGCACGTCAACCGCAGAAAAAGGCGAGTAACGGTTACTGCTCTCGGCAGTAAAGTATCTGCCCCAGGCTCCAATTATTTTTTGTAAATTTTCTTTTCTGTGCTAAAAATTTTGAAAAAAACTCGGCGTCTTGGCATTAGCGGCATGTAATGCGTGGACGCCAGTAGTTTATGTATCATAAAGACTGAAGGTTTGGTTAGAAACGAAAATCGCGTATGTGTTCAAACTTCGACACGTGAAGCGAAAAGGCGTGTTTGTTAACCAGCCTTTTTACCACGCAATGAGCGTGGGACAACGAGGGGTAGTGGTAGAGTACCCGCCTTTTTATATATAAGTGTTGAGTTCCAACCCTGCTGTAAAGGTGTTTTTTTTTTCCAACTCCGACGTGAATGTTGTTCCGCGGTCAGTGATGACTAGCATCGGGGTGCCACGTCAGAGACCTGAGTTGTTAACGAAGAAATTGGGAACTTCTGCAGCAGTTCCTCGCTCAAGGCAGCTAGTTTCAGCGTTCTACGTTAAATAGTCAGTTGCGATGACAATCCACTTCTTTTTGACGATCACTTTGGAAACGGCCCGAAAAGATTCAGTCCAATTTGTTGAAAAGGAGTCTCAGGTGGATCTATGGGCTGGAGCAAGCTGGCCGTTCTCAAAGGCGGGGTTTTGCGCCTTTAACATTTGCGACATGTCTCTACGTAATACTAATGACGCTAACGGCTTTCACCAGTAACATTTTAGATGAATTCTGGAGAATGTCCAGTTGACGCCTAAGTTATCCGAGCGTGGTTTATTATGGCAAACTTGTAATATTTCACGCCTCATTACTTGCGGAACATCGAGTAAAAACTTTTCTTTGTTGTGTCCGAAGTTCTTTTCATAGAGTACATTACCACGAAGGCAGAACGAAGGTAATGCTCTCCTAAATACGCGTAGAACTCGGGAGTTATGCCCTTCGAGGTATTTTGTCAATGGGAGCAGATATGTTTCAGCTCGTTCGTGCTCGGCGATAACCGAAGCTTCCACAACACAAACGAATGGGAAGTCGTTCTCTTCTGGAGAAGTAGAGTCCAGCGGCGAGAGTGATGAACAATCAGTATCGTTGTGTTTTCTTCCTGACCTATATACAATCGCAATATCGTATTCTTGAAGCCTGAGGCTTCATATCGCAAATCATCCCGATGGTTCGTTTAATTTTGCCAGCCACCAAAGTGAATGATGGTCGCTTACGGCATGAAACGGCCTCCATTAAAGATATAGCCTGAACTTGCTGATTGCCTATATAACTGCCAAGCACTCTTTTTCTGTTGCAGAATAGTTATTTCCAGCATTTGACAGGGTGCGAATGGCATAGACTATGACCTTCTCTTCTCCATTTTACCATTGAGCTAACACCGCGCCGAGACCAAGATTGCTTGCATCTGTAGAGACTTCCATGTCCGCAGTTTCATCTGAATGTTCGAGGATTGGTGGGGCTTGTAAACGTTTATTTATTTCCTCGAATGATCTTGTTTTTTATGCGAAACAAATGATTCTTTCTCTTTTGTGAGTCTGATCAGTTGTCCGGCAATTTTCGCGAAATTTTCTAAAAATCGCCTGTAGTAAGCGCATAAACCAAGAAATCGACGCACATCCTTCTAGTCTCTCGGCCTGGGGAACCGCGCGACGGCCACAGTCTCGTCAGGGTCCGGGCCAATGTTTTCAGCGCCTAATACTTGTCCAAGAAAACGAAGCTTTTTAGATAAAAATTAAGAAAAAGAGCGAAGCCGACCGACTGGCTGGCCTTAAGTACTGAACGCGGTCGTTCTATGTGCTGTTGAAGCGTTGCAGAAAATAGCAAAATGTCGTCTAAGTATACTATAGGCATGACTGCGAATATAGACCGAATGGAACACTGTCAATTATGCCCTGAAATGTCGCTGGTGCACTACAGAGGCCGAATGGAAGTGTTTTGAGTTCGTACAAGCCGTCTACAGTTACGAAAGCCGTCTTCTCGTGGTCTCTTTTTTCCACCTCAATTTCCAATAACAGCTTTTCTAATCCAATGACGAGAAATATCTGGCATGCCTTAGGCGATTTGATTTATTGTCGATACCTGGCGAGGTGTATACATCGCGCTTAGTCACGTTGTTCAGTTTCCGGTAGTCAACACAGAATTGCAACGTGTTGTCCTTTTCTCTCGCAAGCACTACTTGAGATGTCCAGAGACTGTTGGGTGGTGGGTTGACATCATCCTTTAGCATCTCTTGCACTTGAGCTTTTATGACCTCTCGTTCTTTGGGTGAAACTGTGTGCGGGTGCCGATAAACAGGTCTTGTTGCTCCGCCAGTTATTATCAGTTATTATTCAGTGTTTAACAATTTTTGTGCAGCGTACTTTTGACGAGGTGGAGAAACACTCTGATGAGTCTTCTATGAGGTCCTGTATCATTTGCTTTTCGCCTGATGATAGATTTTTGTTTATCAAGACTGCAGCTTCGTCATCATCCGTAGTTCCCGGAGCACGTGGCTCTGACGTGAGGCCACAAACGTCTGTCGCTGCAGTTAAACTGTGCCAAAAGGCAATGGCAGTGTATTTCGCAACATTCTTTATTGAATTTCCGAAGTTTGTGCGAAACACACTGGCACACCCACCACGTAAGTGAATAACGCCTTGGGCTACGCAAATGCCTTTCTTTAGTAGCAGCTCGACGTTGTCATCTGCTTTGCCTTCGGAATCGACAAATGTGTCATTTCTTACGCCAACCAGCACACTGCATCGTGGTGGCACGGTTATGTCCTCGTCGATACAGATTCATTGCTCTCTAACGCCTTCTCATCTATGGCCAACTTCGTCGAGAAGGAAACACTAGAATTTTGTAAGTGGATTATGGCACCATTCGCTAGCAAGAAATCTAGCCCGAGGATTGCATGCCTTGAGAATTCCGGAAAGACAATAAAATAAGCGACGTAAGTAGCACCTTAAACTCTATTCTCACGGTGCATTTTCCCACCGGTGTTACCCGATGGCCCCCAGCCGTTCGTATTTGTGGGCCACTCCTTGGCGTCAAAACTTTTCTGAGATCTCTTGTGAACTTGTAGCTAACGAATAAATAATCCACATACTTATTGACCAAAACACCCAATTTACGCTCGTCCATCGTGACGTACATGTCTGAAAAAATTGTTCCTTACCTTTTCTTAGCCGTTGTTTTCTGGTTGTCGCTGTTATCCTCGGGTCTTGACGGAGGATGTTCGGCTTGTCGAGCCACAGCGGCCTTGCCTCCACTAGTCACTGGAATTCATTTTCCTGCCGGAGGCTCAATGAATTTTTTGATGGACCTGAGAATGGAAAACTTGGATGCCGGGGGCTCAGCAATCGATAATGACTTGATGCCAGTAACCTTGGCTAATGCCGAAAACTAGCAGCTGAGAGTTACTGTCTTGACAGGTAATCTTCATTCTCCAAGGTTCTTTCACCATTAGCGTGCATGGTGCGTTTGCAGAAAACCAACGTAGGCCGGCTTTTTGGTATGGGCACGCTTTGTAAAGATGTCCAGCTTCTCAGCAATGAAAGGAAAGCGGTGGCCAGTCAAGTGTGCGCCACACGTCGCTTTTTCGTAATCTCAGCTCTCCGTGAAAGGCAAGCCGTGTGAAGCCGACGGGCGTGTACTGGAGGCTGCGAAAGAAGCATTCCGCACGGCAGCCTGTCGTAGATCGTCTGCGTGAGCCTGTAAGTGACGTGCCTGCATTGGTCGTTCCAGTCGAACTGGTTGCGCCTCAGATTGTTGCTAAAGGATGGCGTGCTGGACCACGTCATGAATAACGGCGGCGAGTGTCTAGACGTTCGGCACGACTTGTGGCTGCAGCAACTTATAAAGCACTTTTTTTACAATGGATCGCATCAGTTCTCTCAGCGTTTCAGTGCTGCTACTTTGGCGTACCAACAGGACGTCCACTGGTGCGCGGCTGTTGTCTCAGTTGCAGCGACGGACACGCTGATGTAGCGCCTTTTCTATGGTCGTTGTATCGATGTGGAACTCGATCGGCAATGGTGCGTGGTGGATCGCGAAATAACCTAGAAAATAAGTCCTGCTTGACGCCACGTATCAGGTGGTGCAGTTTCTGTTCTTCCGTTATGTTCGGATCAGCGCGTTTGACGAGCCGGCACAAGTCTTCAACATATATGCTGACACTCTCATTCGTGCGTTGGTTTCTTGACTGGAGAGCGTTTTCTGCCTTTTATCGATGATCGGTGCTGGCATACGCAGTGAGCAAGTGCTTTCGAATTTCTTCCCTTGTTACTATCACCGCTTCGTGATTTTTGAACCACGTCTTCGCTGCATTCTGCAACGCAAAGTACACGAGTCCAAGTTCTAGTGTCTCATCCCAGGCACTGGTCTTTGCGGCCCACTCGAAATGCTCCAACCAGTCTTCTACATCTTCGTGCGAATCACCGTGGAACGGCTCAGACAGGCATGGTGGCGACACGGTGAGTTCGGATGTAGAACTTGTCTTGGCCATTGCTGTGGGGTTGAAACGCTGCTTGAGTTGTGGGAGCAGTGGTGAGTGGTCTGAGTTAAGACGGGTCTTCTTGAAGACGATGGCTTGAACACTGGTATACCAAAGCCGATTCGCCAGGTTCTATTCGTTGAAGGTCAGGGCTTCGTTTTCTTGTGCCCGAGCGACTACTAATAACACCCCACAGCTCCACTAAAATGTCGCGTATTGCAAGAGGGTGACAAACACAATAGTTTTAACAAACCGCGGACTTGTGCCCTGAAAAATGTATGAAATAACTGAGTCCGCTAAAGCGCTTCACATCAACTTCTCTCTCAAACACCCTTTTGACAACCGACAAATCAGGCCACTGCACAAGGAGCATGTCTCGTGGTGCCACAGAAAGTGGACGCAGGCACGCTACATTGTAGCGTCTTACATAGCGGCTCGCTGGTTCTCCTGGTAGAAACCTAATTGAAAACAGTCTCTGTGGCAATATGTACGCGGTCGTTCTTCACGAAAGCGTGGCCTGAGTTTTGCAGCGGCTGCCTACAGCACTATCAACCGACAAATGGAGAAAGCACTTTCGCTTTTGGCATCATCCATGGCCAAACAAGATAACGAGTCATGGCCGGTGGGCAAACGCTAATAGATTACGTCCCTTCACCACTCGCACGGCGAGCGATATCGCGCGATTACTGCAGCTTGCGCCGTAGTCGAGCACAGCATTTGATATGTTAGCAGTAGGCTACGCACTGCAGGCCTTGTTAGAGAGGGATTGCAATTAGGCAGTGCTTCTCTGCCAGCCATAACTTGTTATATTTTTATGGCAATAGGTGACGCTGAAAGCGAACGTGTTTTCTTTTGCTCTCAGTTGATGGTGCTATAGGCACCCGCCACAGAGCGCAGGCATCACGTTTGCCTGTTCCCTTTCAGTAAGGATGACAGTGTACAATGTGGATCATTATAAGAATGATAGGCGTCCCTTCACTGCAGCCCATGTGGCTGCCGGCCAATATTTTCAGAGTGTACTAACGTTGCGACATGCAGGAATTGCATCACAGACGAGATTATAAAGGCTGAAAAGATACCTTCAATAAGTGATGCTTGTGTTAGCACCCCTTCTCTCAGACTCAACGAAAAAGGAAAGTTGTTTCTTTGCTTGTAGGTGTGACGCACTTATGTATTCTCATTGTGTTCTCGCATGACTAATGCAACTAGTGACTGTATCAAAGCGAAGACCTTCGCGAGAAATAAATTTTGGCACTTGAGTGATCTGTCTCATCTCTTCTATCATTATCATCGCGTCCCACCAAGAATCACCATTCTGCAAATTTCACGCCTGTTACAGCGCACACAAACAATTTTAAGTATTCCTTTTTTCCTTGCACTATAACGGACTGGAACAACCACCGCATGAAATTCTTTCGTCCGATAATGTGCTGAAATCTATTGATCAAATGTTTGACTTGCAAATTGTGTATTACTACTTTACAGTGTTTTTCAAAATAAATTGTATTGTCCTGTTTATTTTTTACCTCGCTAAAGAGTGTATAACTGATCTAACGGCTCTGTAACACCCCCACTCCTGCTTGGGCCCATTTGTGGCCTGCAGTACTGTATAATAAATAAAAATAAATAAATAAATAAATACATAAATAAATATATACTTCTCTTCCTGTGGTTTGCTTCGTTAACCACTCTTTATCCTGCCATACCAACACGCCAAATCCTACCTGTCTCTACATATCTAGCTTGACGAAACCGAACCAGGCTATACTAAATCGTAGAGCAATAACGACAAGCAGTTTCGTGCAGTGGGAAGCAAACCAACAAGGCGTATAATATAAATTCAGTATCATATTTACATATCGTCATCATCAGCAGCAGGAGGCTGACTACGTCCACTGCACGACAAAGGACTCTCCCATGTTCCGCCAGTAAACCAGGTCCTTTGCTTGCTGGTGCCACTTTACACCTGCAAACATCTTGATCTCATGTGCCCACCTAACTTTTTGTCTCCCCATAACCTGCTTGCCTTCTCTGGGAATCCAGTCAGTTACCCTTAATGACCAGCGAATATCCTGCCTACGTGCTACATGCCCAGCCATTGTTCATTTTCTCTTCTTGATTTCCAGGTTCCCTGATCCACTCTGCTCTCTTCTTGTCTTATAACGTTATACCTACCATTTCCTTTTCTCTGCCATCCTCAATTTAAGCTGAATACTTTTTGTAAGTTTGCAGGATTCTTCTCTGTAGCTAAGTACCTGCAAGATGCAGCTGTTATATACCTTCCTCTTGAGGGATAGTCCTAATTTACTAGTCACGATGTGATAGTGTTTGCCAAAAGTACTTCACCCCATTGTTATTCTTCTAGTTACTTCAACCTCGTCGCTCGGCTCTGTGGTTATTATCTGTCTTAGTAGACATAGTCTTTTACAATTTCAAGTACACTATTACCTATCTCGAAGCACTGTTCTTTTCCGAGTTTTTGTGCATTACTGTCGCTTTATGCAGATTAATTTTAATACCCACCTTTCTGCTCTCTTTGTCTCACTTCGTAAATATGAGTTGCATTTCATCCCCTCAGTTACTCAGCAATGCAATGTCATCGGCGAAGCGCATGTTACTAAGGTGTGACCAGGTGCAACGTCATCAAGCATTGCAGTGACTACGCATGCGCAAGCCTGCCCTGCCTTTGTACAAATACACCGGCATCACGCAATAAAAATCTATTTCGTTTCCTGCTGCACGACTGTCCACATGGTGTCAGAAGTGCTTCGTTCGATACCACCGTAAGTCGGCAATGAATGGAACGCCAACTGGCCGCAAACGCTCGTCGCTAGAATGGCGTCAACGCTGCTGCAGCCACCGAGGCCACTACACTTGTCTGTGGACATGTTTTACAACTGGACCGCATGCAAACGTGAGTTTGACCTTTTTGCTACGTCGACGGGACCGAGCCAGCAGCCTAAGGATGTTCAAGCCACAACCCTTTTGATGAAAATAGGCGAAGACGCGAGAAGAACATTCTATACTTTCAAGTTCGACAGCGAAGACAATAAAAAATACCTCAGAATTATTTCAGCAAAGTTCGAGGCGAACTTCAAGCCGTCTGAAAACCTCACCTTTAACGAATTCCGATTTGGCTCCAGCGACCAACAAGAGGGAGAGTCGTTAAATGACTGGCTTACGGAGCTGCGAATACTCGCGGGGAGATGTGAATTCGGTGAGCTTGAGGAACGGCTGATTCGGAGCAGGATAATTCTCGGCATCAAAGATAAGGATTTCCAGCAGACGCTTCTGTCGGAAAACTCCTCGTTTTCAAAAATAGTGCAAATGTTCCGCGCAAGAAAACAAGGAAAAGAACCGCTACTAGAAATCAGAGCCAGAACGGAGAACCCGACAATTGCCGCAGTCACAGAAAATACAACGCCTTGCACGCACTGCGATCTTAAAAAAATATCAATATGGGAAATGTGCGGCGCAGTGCAAACACTGCAACAATTGCGGCAGAAGCAATCGTTTCGCTCGTGTGTGCCTTCATCCAAAGCGAACGCCTAGATCGACCACACGCGAAGTAAAGCAGGTAGTTTTGGGAGTTGAAGACGAGTATTTTCTACAAGCCCTAGAAGCGTATGCTATCTCCAGTGAGGACCGTTGGTCGGCGGAAATTGTTATTGCAGGTTCAGCGGTTGAATGCAAAATTGGAGCTAACTGCTGTGTCATGCCTGAGGCGACGTTTCGGAAACTAACTACGCAGTCGACGCAGCCATGCTCGACCACCTTGCGCGCTTTTTTTCGGCCACAAGCAAACGGCGTTGAGTAAAATCACGTTACCGACTTCGTACATGGTTCAGACTTGTCAAGTGGAATCTTTCATTGTACCCCAGTCCGTGCCGGTAACAGTGAGTGGCAAAGTTGCAGAGCGCTTAAGACTAATATCCCGCGTACGCGCGGTCGATGCCCAGCCAAGCCAGGACCCAAGTGCCGGTTTTGACGATGAATCCCTCAAGAACTATATAAAACAGTTGGCGTCGTTAGAATGTCGTAGAATTGATGTGAACACAAGGAACCCTGAGACATGGTCAGTTCCATATTTCAGGACGCACTACAAACATCAATCATTGGCATATAACCTACCATCTACTTTAAATAAATATAAGGATATTGACACGGTCAGTAAAAAAGACTTCCGCTTATATTTCGTTCACTTGTAATGTCACATACTGGGACATTCGGTGTAATTAAATTGTGCGTAACTTATGTTGTTATTTACCATAGTCGTCTGCTTACATGAATTTCTTGCTGTAATATATGACCAGTGTTTTTCTTTATTTTGTCCCGAATAGCTAGTATTGCTACATTAGTACGGTGTTATTATTCTGTGTTATTATTATATATGTTTATTACTTATGATATAGCTGTATTTTATTGTGTGTAGCACTTTTTTATTTTATTTTTTCTAGCACTTTTTATGCACATGTATTTATTTTCACTTTTTCTTCCTGCAATCTTCGTGCTGGAAATCTATGTAAATCGCTGTATATGTACATACGTTATGGTATTCTGTTTTACTTGTTGGTTTTCTCGTCACTGCACCGAACTGCTTGTGGTTACTGCCCTGTATAGTCTGGTCATTGGGTCTTGTCGAGCTACTTATGTAGCTTTTAACCCAACGCAACCATCCAGCATGTATAAACTGGAAAATAAAATTGAATTGAATTAAATTGAATTGAATTCCAAGGCTTCGGGGAGCTGAAGGGTGTTTTGTACCACATCGAGCTCAAGCCAGGCGCACGAGGCAGCATCAAGCCAGCTCGGCGAATTGCGCTTGCTCTTCAAGAACGCATGAAACAAGAGCTCAATAAAATGGAGCGTGACTTCGTCATTGCAAAGGTAACTGAACCTACTGCCTGGGTAAGCAACATGGCCGTATTAGTTAGGAATGACAAAGTGTGCATTTGTTTGAATCCTTCGGACTTAAACAAGCCCATACTGATGGAGCACTACAATATGCCGACTTTAGAAGATGTAGTTCCATGCCTGCATGGGGCAAAGTACTTTTCAACGCTAGATGCAAGTTCGGGATTTCGGCAAATTAAGCTAGACGAAGAAAGTTCAATATTATGTATATGGGCACTCCCTATGGCCGCTACAAATTTCTGCGCATGCCCTTCGAAATCGCCTCGGCTTCAGAAGTTTTTCAGCGGGCAAAGCACCAGGTTTTTGAAGGCCTCAGTGGTGTCGCCGTTGTAATGAATGACGTTCTCTTATGCGGAAACTGTCGAAAAGAGCATGACAAAAATCAAGCAGCTTTGTTCGCAAGCTGCAGAGAGCACAACCTAAAGCTGAATAAAAAAAGTGTCATTTTTTTGCAGCCGCAAGTTTGATACATGGGCCATATTCTCACGCAAGAAGGACTTTGCGTGGATCAAGGGAGAGTAGACGACATCTCGCAAGTGCCACCCCTACAAAACTGTAAGGAACCGCAGGTTTTTTTCGGGATGATAAACTTTGTGGCGCGTTTCATCCCCAACATGTCTTCACTATCTGCACCCCTTCGGGAGCTATTGAAGAAGAACATGGCCTGGGTCTGGACACAAGAGACCCAAGAAAGCTTCAATACACTTCGCGCTTGCCTAGCAAAAGCACCTGTTCTCGCCTATTTTGCGAAAGGTGTTCCCTTGACGTTGGCCGTGGATGCAAGCCGGAAAGGAGTAGGGGCAGTTATTTTGCAAAATGGACACCCAATCGCCTACTCATCGCGTTTGCTTACCGAAGCAGAAAAGAAATACACCCAAATCGAGAAGGTGCTAGCCATTGTTCACGGGTGCGCAAGGCTTGAAGACTACATGGAAGAAGGAAGATGTGACCAGGTGCAACGTCATCAAGCATTGCAGTGACTACGCATGCGCAAGCCTGCCCTGCCTCTGTACAAATACACCGGCATCATGTAGTAAAGGTCTCTTTCGTTTCCTGCTGCACGACTGTCCACAAAGGTATTCGTCATTAACTTTTATCCCTAACTTTTCCCTTTCTTGGCCTCTGAAAACCTCCTGTAAGCACACGGTAAACAGCATTGGAGAGATTGTATCCCCCTGCCCATGTCCTTCCTGAATGCATGTTCTCGCTTTTTTTTATAAAGCAATCTGGCGGCAGCTGATTCTCTGTAGATTTCTTCCACGATGTTTATATATGTTTTGGCGACACCCTGACTCTGCCGTGTCTGCATGACTGCTGATATTTCTACTGAATCAAACGAATTATTGCAATCTATGAAGGCTATGTATAGTGACCCAATAAACAATTGTATCGGGCCAGTTCATATGAATACATCTTGTAGGAAGCGCAGCAACTATTCCATGGAAGCGCTTGTGGTATGTGTTTCGTATGATAGTTTCTGCGCTTCCTACCAATATATGTACAGTGGCCGGCTGTATTCGAAACATTTCTCTATTACCTGATTGATAGGATGAATGTGTTTGATCGTTGAGTATCCTGACCAAAATCCTGCGAACTGCATATATAAAAGTTTATATATTTCTTTCTGCACGACCACCGCACAAATAAGAAAAAACATAAAATACCCACGCATAAGAATATGAAAAAATTGTTACATAAAATGAAACTCCGTATAGCATAAAGCAATAAACATAAATGGTAACAATACAAAATAATAACATCGTATTACTATAGCAGTCCCAGCTTAGAACACACATTAAACATAGGACAAATAAAGAATAGCGCTGCAAGAAGCACAAGTAATCATAACTACGCTTAAAAACGGCACCATTTACACACAATTTATGTGCACAGAAAGCATGAGACGTTACACGTGAACGAAATAGAAACGCTTTTTTTTATTTAGCACGTGCATTTTCTCATATTTATTTAAAGTAGTTCGCAAAGTATATATCAACAATCAGTGTTCATAATGCGGCCTGATATATAGAACTGTCTATGATTGAGGGTTCCTAGTATTCGAAATAACTGTACGACACTCTATAGAGTCCAATTGTGTTATGTATGTATATGTCAGAGATTCAGATGCATAACTCGCAGTATGTAACAAACAAAAAGTGTAAATGTTGTCAATTCTAAGAACATTGAACCTAATTAACACTTCTGTAGTCTGTGTGGCCAATTCAGTTCGGCAGCGGTGTGTTCCTTGGACGCAGCTAAACCCGTCTTCAAGCATATTTTCAAAGGATTGCTCGCGTGGTGTGCTCCTAATACAAAACAGCCTTCCTACGAAGATACCTCGTGGTCAACGGCCAAGGGAAAGAAAACCACAGGCATCGTTTTCACCATTGATCCTGTGCCTATCATTGCCTGCGCATGCGCCTACCGTCGCCTGCTGATAAAAAAGACTCTTTGTGCCTCAGTCGAGCTCAGTTCGGCCGCGGTGTGTTCCTTGGACGCAGCTAAACCTGTCTTCTTGCATATTTTCAGCGCATTGCTCGCGTGGAG
Organism: Rhipicephalus microplus; assembly: GCF_043290135.1. Lineage (NCBI taxonomy): Eukaryota > Metazoa > Arthropoda > Arachnida > Ixodida > Ixodidae > Rhipicephalus > Rhipicephalus microplus. The sequence continues at coordinate 17,806,494 of NW_027464586.1, forward strand.
TGCTGCCAATACAAAACAGCCCACCTACGAAGATACCTCCTGTTCACCGGCCAAGGAAAAGGAAATCATAGGCATCGTTAGCCCCATTGAGCCTGCGCCTACCGTCGCCTGCCGATAAAAAGGACTCTGCATGCCTTAGTCGAGCTCAGTTCGGCAGCGATGTGCTCGATTGATTGATATATGGGGTTTAATGTCCCAAAACCACCATATGATTATGAGAGACGCCGTAGTGGAGGGCTCCGGAATTTTAGTCCACCTGGGGTTCTTTAACGTGCACCCAAATCTGAGCACAAGGGCCTACAACAGGCAGCGATGTGTTCCTTGCACGCGGCTAAACCCGTCGTCTTGCATATTTTGAGCTGAGAATACTGTTGTTTTAGTATTGCCTGCTTCTAAAACACCGCTGCCGAACACAACCTTTCAGTTTCTTGTTTGTTCCTGTGGGTGGTACATTGAGAATCATGTCCTAAGAAAGCAAAGAAATTGCGAAAAAAAAATTTGAGGAGTTCTACAGGAAACTTCGCCTTGAAATTCGTTTTCTTAAGGAGAGTGTAAAATATTGTTCCGACACAATGGACAGCTTTCCTGAAATTCAAACAGATATTAAGGAGCTTGACATGAAGAAGCTCGTGAAAAAAAAAGTACAGCTTGAGCATGAAAATCAGTTACTGCGGGATAAGATTGACAAACTTGAACAGTATCAGAGGTTGAACAACATTGAGGTCAGGCGTCTGCCCGTTAGTTGTATTGCAACTGCGACTATCAAGGCTATTTGGCATGAAATCGGGCGAAACCACTGATGACATGGACATTGATGTTTGTCACATGTTCGAAAAAATTGAAAGGTCGAGCAAAGAATCTCATTGTTCGGTTACACGCCGTTCCAAATGCATTGCTATTGTAGCTAAAGCCAGAAAGGCTCGACTGACTACTCAGTGCCTTGAGTACGCAGGCCAATCAAGGCCCATTGTTTGTAAACGAGCACCTAACACGCGAAAACAAGCAGCTGCTTGGCGCTGCCATTTCTCGTAAAAAAGTTGTTGGCTGGAAGCATGTTTGGAGCAGCAATGGCAGATTGCTTGCGCGTCGAGGGTATTCGACACTTGTTCTACTTATCGTATCGCTGGCAGATGTAGATCGCATGACTGCCTAAAGTCCGACTGCAGGACATGAGACTGAGCTCTTGCACGCATGAGCGGCTGCTTAGGGCTAGAGTTCCCGAGTTTTTCGCTCTGTGATGCCTACGCTTGGGTCCGTCGACTACACGAATCCTGAGCAGATAAAAGATTACATCCGTTCTCACTTCCCATCTTCCTGTCCCGTTAAATGCTTTCATATCAATTCTCCTTCAATGTGCAACAGATATGATGAGTTTGCTGTGCTGGTAAAACGCTTCGGCTTTTGCTTTGATGTGATAATGATATTTTAGGCATGGTATGCAGATGACAGTGTGTTCACATTACCAATGTATCAGACGTATTATGTTAACCGTCCAAGCGGACGTCGAGGCGGTGGTGCCCCGGTGCTTGTTCGTTCGGACCTCGAATGCCACTTGATTTATGAGTTTTATTTTATTTCTAATAATTGCGAAGTGCTTTCTCTCCGTTCTAACCGAACCGTATTTTCTGTTGTCTACAGCCCTCCAAACGGTGTTGCATCGGAGTTTATACATTGTTTAGGTAGTCTTCTTCGGTATGCCAATGAAAATAATTGCACTATGTTTTGTGGTTGAGACTTCAACATTGATATATTGGGTGACACTGCACTGCGATTTGACTTTAATGTCAAGGTGTTTTCTAATGCGTGTGCACATGTGATTACTTTGCCAACTCGCGTTACACAACAGTCAGCGACACTTCTTGATACATTTATAACGAACGTCGAATTATAAATGACAAAATCTGGTGTTGTTTACTGTGACCTCAGCTATCATATGGGAATACCTTGTGTGCGCTGAGGCAAACGAGTAAACGTCCATTACAGTCTACTCGATACTATCAGTCAATAACAGATAAGTCTTGAATCGTTTCGTGCTGCTATACGGAATACTTCATGGGATGACGTATACTGCGCAGTGGAAGCAGATAATACATATGAAACATCTATTAATAAATTTAAAGCAGTATGCTCGGAGCATTTCCCATTGAAAAAGGCATTCCAACGAAAGAAAAGTCGGAAGCTCTGGATTTGCCCTCTTTTGCTTCATCGCATCAGTGTTAAAGACCAGCTTTATAAAAGATTTATCAAAACTAGAGAACTTTTGACTCTATCGGAATACAAGGCGTATAGAAATAAACTGAACAAGGACATTGAAGCTGCTAAGACGCAGTATTATGCGGACATTTTTCAACGCAGCAGAGGGCGTAGCGATGCTCTCTGGCCGCAGCTATCCACTCTTCTGCATCCTGGATGTAAAAGTGGCATACCTGTTGAAATGATGCGCAATGGAACTGATACGAGCAGTGCTTCACTTGCTTAATGTTTCAATAATTCTTTCCTTGCGCATTCCGAGTGCAGTGGTAGCATATACGCACTGAAATTTATTTAGCCGAGTGGCCACAGAAGCCTTTTTCTTTCTCCTGTTGACAGCCTAGAAGTTGCCACCATAATTCGTTGCCTCAAAAAACCGTACTTCATTGGATGACGATAACTTACAAATATTGCCTGTTATACATGTTATAGACCTCATCGCAGCCCTGCTGACCCACATTTTTAACCTTTACAGTACGACGTCCACTTTCCCTGTTCAAATGCAAGTCGCTAAGGACATCCCGGTCTTCAAGAAAGGTGATAAGAACGACGTTGCTAACTATAGGCCAATATCGCTACTTTCTGTTTTTTCCAAAGGCTTAGAAAAAGCTATTTTAACACGCCTTTCCAGTTTTATTGAGCAAAAGACGTTATGACGCCATTTAAACATGCTTTCAGGAAAAATTGGTTGACTGAAACGGCGTTGCTGGCGCGGAAAGAATACATTCTTTGAAACTTCGAAAAAGACGCCTAGTACTAGCCCTTCTTACTGATTTTAAGAAAGCCTTCGATAGTTTAAATCATAAAATACTTCTTGCCAAACTTGAAAGCTATGGGATTCGAGGACGGGTCGCTGAACTCATGAACTCGTATTTGTCACATCGACGTCAATACGTTAATGTTAATGGGCACTCATCAGAAACGCTAGGTCTTACCTCAGGAATGCCACAGGGAAGTATAGTGTGGCCTTTTCTGTTTAATTTATATATTAATGACATTGTAAATATTCATGAAAACCCATTTTATGTTATATATGCGGATGACACCAGTGTATTTTTCAGCGGTGAAAATCCCATCGAACTGATAAGAGAAGCTAACGAAATGCTTGCTGCACTAGAAGGCTGGTCAAAACTAAATGCACTAGAAATTAATGCAGCCAAAACGAAAGCGATCATTTTTCGCCCCAAGGGTAAAACTGTATCAATTTGTGTATCTTTGACTTATAGCTCCAAAAACATAAAAATTGTAGCAGCATTTAAAATCCTTGGTGTTTGGTTTACGCAAAAAATGCTGTGGGATGTGCATTTCAACCACGTGTGTTTAGCTGTCTCGCGTTTTCTTGGCCTCTTATTTCGCAATAACCGTGTTCCTCCAACTAATATTAAATTGTCGCTTTTCAAATCATTGTTCATGTCTCAAGTGAATTATTGCCAACTTGTGTGGGGCACTGGCATGCACACATTCTTCATGAAGCTCTACGTCCTACAAAAGAAAGCTATACGCATCATTTAAAACGTAGCCAGAGATCACCATTCTGCACAGCTCTTCCAAGCTGGCGATATTCCTACGGTTTTCAACACGTATAACTGTCGCCTTGTTCTTAGATATAAATATGAAGTAAGCAACAACATTCCAATGCTTGCACATTTGGCAGAATTAGCTGATTATTCTTCTTCGTATCCCTTGCGGTTCATGAGAAAGTTCGAAACAAGAACACCGCACACAAATTACGGGGCCCAGATGCTACGAACAACCTTGCCCTCTGTGTTAAACCTGGTATCCCGGAATGATTTTGACATTTATTGTTGCAAATCTGCACTTCATGCTTTTTTGGTGAGCTAATGTCTAAAATGCCAGCTTTGAACTTATTTTTGATGTTTTTTATTGTGTGTAGAATAATGTGTGCTTTGTGTGTGTTTATACTTCTGTACACTGCTTTCTGTATGCCATCACTGCATGCTGAACTGTAATCGACTGGGAAGCCTAGTCAACTCGCAACAGCTTTTTCTTCCCATGCCCTCAACTTTCTGAAGTTGAAAATAAATGATTGATTGATTAGTATAGCGAATATTCTGCTTCTGTAGCATTATAAATCTAAGTACGTTAGTTATACCAGATATGCTCAATACTAAGGTGCAATAATTTACTTAGACATGATATAAAGCACTGTAGACATGTAATTTGAAATTTGTAGGTAGAAAACTGTCACATACTATTGGGACGCCTCTCCCAGAGGAGAGCCTGTTACATATACGTTCCACATGCCTCTTCCAAGAGAGCTAGGAACAAAAGTGCACGCCAAGATTTTTTAGATATCAATAATTTCAATTTTTACCTTCAAAGGCAACTTTCCTACTCAACTAAAGCAGTTTATTCTTGAAGCGAAAACAATTACCTTAGCTTTTTCGTGCTGGTCCTGAGCTCAGTTTTAGTGTGATTTAGCTAGGGCCAAATAGATAAATTTCTTAGCAACTCGGCTCGATGGTGGTTAAGTGGCTAAGGTACTCGGATTCAATCCCACAGGTCGCGGGATCGAATCCCGGCTACGGCGGCTCCATTTCTGATGGAGGCGGAAATCATGTAGGCCCGTGTGCTCAGATTACGGTGCACGTTAAAAAACCCAGGTGACCGAAATTTTCAGAGCCCTCCACTATGCCATCTCTCATATTCCTATGGTGGCTTCGGGAAGTTAAACCCCACGTATCTTCATCATGGTATGAGATGACATGATTGCATGGCGAACACAAGCGACAGACCCTAACTTGAAAATCATGGCATGCGTGTCAGCGAACAACATGACTACGTTTCGCGCTCATTATGCGCACGCGGCCGTTTCGCGATCATCACCTATACCCAATTCGGTACCTGAAACTCACGTATAACAACATGTAGGTGCATGCTGTGCACATTTATACATGTTGTGTCTCACATATGTCAGCAGTGTAGTGAAACAAAAACCTGCTTTTCTGCACTGCCCATTTCTCAGCGGATAAAGGCACAGTGGAAAGGTACAGTACATGAATGGATGACGAAGGTATGTCACTAGTGCAAACATGATAATCATTAGATGCTTGTCGTGTAACAACATGACCAAATGCCACGCTCATGATGTGCTCGCGGCCGTTTAGCTAGCTTCACTTATATCAAATTTAACAATACAAGACGTGAATGGATGACATAAGTGTGATACTGGTTCAGACAAGATAAACCTGAGACGCGTGTCATGTAACAACATGACTACATGCCACGCTCATGATGCGCTCGTGGCCGTTTCGCTAGCTTCCCCAGGCAGCACATAACGTTGGCCCGTTGTTGGGGACAAATTGGCAGTTCAAGGCCCAAGATGGCCCAAGCATGACAACGCACCGCCAATAATGGCGGTGCCAGCTGAATTGAACGGCGATGTTGTACCAGCATTGACAACCTACGGTCAATAATGGCTGCGCCAGCCGAATAGATGGGGATGTTGGACCAGCGTTGACAACGTTCCGCCAAGAATTGCTGTGCCAGCTGAATAGAACGGAGATGTAAGACCAGCATTCAGAACTTTCCGTTATTATTGGCCGTGCCAGCGTATTAGAATCGCCACATTGGTCCGAGTTGTACAACCAGAAGACAATATGGGCGGAGCCATGCAATGAGGCTGGCATATTTGGCCCATCGTTCGAACATTATTGCCGGCGTCAGCTAAAGAGTCAACTTCGTTGGCATAACATGAACCGGTATGGGCTAATTTCTGCGTCAGCTGCTTTTGGCGCTGCTCTGGTCACACTCACGTATCAATTTTTCAAGTTCGAGAGAGTAATATGACGGGCACCTGAGTAATATATTTTTGTCAATAAATCATGCACACCTACTTGATATTGAAAGTTGATATTGAGATTTGATATTAAAAGTTGATATTGAGTTGATATTGAGTTGAAAATGAAATTGAAAAATATGCAAGATTTTTGACAGAAGTTGCGCAAGGTAGAATATTATACTGACAAACATTTATCGAATTTGTCGCCAGTAAGACGCCCGATGCGGTGCTTTCCTAAATGAACAACGTGCAGATCTGTGCGATCAAGCAACCGCGGATGCCACTGCCGTACGTGACCCATTTAGACGTGGCCCGGCACGCGCGCGTGCCGGCGTTCGTTTCGTCGCATCACGCCGGCGATGCAACACCAAGCGCTTTAGACTTCGCGGATATCGGACGCAAAGCGTATCGTATTGTTTGTCCCGCTATGATATCGCCCCGACCAACTTGGTTTTTTCGCGTTCACAGTGCTGTACCAGTTAACGACACACAAGTGCTTGACATGTAGGAACGGCGGGGTTATCAGTTGCGTTACGGTGATTGATTCGTACAACACACGCAATTGCCGTAATCTGACACACGCATCGACGCTCCCAGCCTGTATCGCAACGACCACACGAATTACCTACAACATTGCAGCGAACGATTGGTAAAGTGTGGTGGAGTGCGTGGGCATCGGGCACCTTGTCTCCGTGGGTCGTCAAGAGTTAGAATTTTTTTGCGAAACGTTTTTTTGTCCTATATATATTGTAGGCATCTATTATGCGCTTTATCCTCATCTGAACAGCAGTCAATCATCATCATCTGTTCTTGCTGACATTCATCATCGTCTTTGAACGTGCGCTTGTTAGTTCCCGGGTTCACGGCCAATAAACGTCGTTACAACCGAGTCGTCATATGTGGTGGAGGTGGATTGACGTTCCCAGTACCTCTTCTCACAACGCCTACTCGCTGGAGCTCCGTTCAGGCGGCCGCTTGGACCCTCAGTCCGCCAACATGTCTCAGAGTGAGTGGGTGGATGCCCTTCTGCCCCCCTCTCTGTGCCGCAAGCCCCTCCTCTTTACATTGTAAACCATCAGCGTGACCTTCCGATCATCACTGGTCTCCGCGGCGAAGATGTAGAGGAATAGCTCGATAATTACGAGCGAGTAAGCGCAACTAATCACTGGGACAACTCTAACAAACTCCGCCGAGTATCGCTTTATCTCAAGGGCGTCGCCAAGACATGGTACCATGAGATCAACCTCACCGACTGGCCTGCCTTCCAGCAGCAGCTTCGCCAAGTATTCGGCTCACCAGCCGTTCAATCCGCTTTAGCGAGAAGAGCCCTAGATACTCGCCAACAACATCCCGGTAAGTCATACACATCTTACATCGAGGATGTCCTTGTGCTTTGCCGGTTCGTAAATTCTTCGATTTCAAAGTCGGACAAACTGCGCCACATCCTGAAGGGCATCGGAAGCATTGCCTATAATGCCCTTGTTGCCCATAATCTTTCTACTGTAGCTGACGTCGTCTCTACGTGTCAGCGTCTCGACGAACTTGATTCTGTTCGCCCTCAGTCGGGTAATTGTGAACACCGTACAGCAGACCGGGACCTGTCTGACATGATACGGGAGATCGTACGTGAAGAACTCCAATCAATGGGCATCTCACCACCTTCTCCATCTGTCACACAGCCTTTAAGCATGGCCCTGCGTGACATCGTAAAGGAGGAACTAACATCATTCACCGGTCCAGCCTACGTATAGCCACCTCCGTCTAGCCTTCCAACGTACGCGCAAGTTGCGGCCGCGCCTCCTGGCAACGTAAACTCTACTTCAACGCTGCCATCACTCACGTCGGTTGCTGCTGCACCAGCGGCCCACATCCGGCCAATGCCACCCGACCCTCCATCTGTCCACTTGAGTGCGCTCTGTCCCGGTGCGCCGAACACCCTCTATTGACCGCCTTGGCGCCCGTCTCGCCCAACATGCTTTTACTGTGGATATCGTGGCCATATATCGCGCTTCTGCCGCAAGCGCCAGCAGGACGAGCGTCGCGGGTACGACATGCGCGAACGGGACTTTTCCAGAGGGGATTTTTACGCTCGGCGTTATTCATCTGGACAGCAGCGGTCTCCATCTCCACCCGCGTCGACTGAGACGCGGAACACTTACCGTTCAAGCCGACGCCGATCACCATCGCCCTTCCGTCGCTCCTCCTCTCCTCTGCGGCCAGCCTCGTTTACTACTGATAACCGGTCGGAAAACTGAATGATGCAGTTTTCGGAGGAGAAACTGCATGTAACAGTAAGACTCATATTCCTCCAGCACGCCCGTTCAACATGGTTTCTGTTACGGTGGAAGGAGTTCTCGTGGACGCTTTGGTGGACACCGGTGCTACAGTTTCTGTGATTAGGTATGATTTGTGCAAACGCCTGAAGAAAGTAATGACACCTTATAATGGACCCAATCTAGTCGAAGCCCAGGGGAACGCTATCCGCCCTTTTGCTCTTTGTACTGCTCGTGTTTTTATTGATGACATTTTGCATTACATTCAGTTCACTGTGCTTACCCGGTGCTCTCACCAGCTAATTCTGGGGTGGGACTTCGTATATTTTTATTCAGCCGCTGTATGTTGTGGTGAACGGATTCTGCCCCTAATACGGACTCCATGTTCTACAAAGGCGTCTACAAGCCACTACGCCTGTTCGCCCACGAAGATCTCAAACTATCGCCACATCAAGAATGAATTGGGACCCTGTCCTCTAAGGACATCGACCACGGTGGCGTCTTGGTGTCCCCTTCGTCGACTTGCGTCGCTAAAAGTGTAGCCCTTGCATCAGGTGTCGTACGCTTTTACCATGGCTCCGCGTTCGTCTTTGCTACGAATGACACTCCAAAGAATGTTCTCCTGCCAGAGGGCACTGCAGTAGCCTGTGTTGTAGATGCTAAGCCTGTCAGCGTCTCGCCACTTAAACCTGCCTCTACCAACGACTGTTTTATGAGTAAGCCTGGATCATCCTCTCCCTTAACAGCCCTTATCAGTCATGACCTAACAGCTATGCAGGCGCAGCAGTTGCTTGCGTTTTTAACGAAACACGCCAAGTCTTTCGACACCTGCTCCTCAATGTTGGGCCGAACTACCCCTGCAGTGCATCGCATTCAGACGGAGGGAAGATCTATTGTACATAACACTTCGTACCGCGTGTCTCTCGCTGAGCAAAAAATCATCGAGGAAAACGTAGCTGACAAGCTCCAACGAGAAATAATTCATCAATAAACTAGCCCTTGGTCATCCCCTGTTGTTTCGCTACAAAAAAGAGATGGCTCTGTGCGATTTTACTTTGATTACCGGGCACTTAACAACATCACACAGAAGGACGCATAGCCCAGGCCACGCATGACGACGCCCTTGACTCACTGCGAAGTGCCTAATAATTTTCAAGCCTTGATTTGCATACGCGATATTGGCGAATTCCTATGCACGATGACGACAAAAAAACGGCATTTGCAACCCCCGATGGCCTATACGAATTTAACGTGATGCCTTTCGGGCTCTGCAATGCGCCCGCGACGTTTGAACGCATGATCGACACCATCCTGCGTGGTCTGAAATGGAAGACGTGTCTCTGCTACCTTGATGACATTATTATCTTTTCATCAACATTTTGTCAGCACCTGAGGCGTTTGGATGACGTCCTAACATGCCGCGCCGGCGCGGGTCTGCAGCTCAACACTATGAAATGCCGTTTTGCCACCAAATCCATCAAGGTTCTCGTTCATGTCGTCAGCAAGCACGGTATTCGCCCTGACCCCGAACAGATCGCTGCCATCCTTTGATTTCCACGCCCTACAAGACTTAAGGATTTCAGAAGTTTCTTGGCCTCGCATCCTATTTTTGTCGCTTCATACGAAATTTCACTTCAATAGCTGCGCCCCTTCACAAACTACTTGCTTCTAATGCACCCTTTGTGTGGTCCGAGGAATGTCAGTCGGCGTTTGACCTATTGAAGGAAGCTTTGACGCCAGAGCCTGTACTCGGCCATTTCGATGACACCGCCCCGACACTCCTGCATACCGACGCCAGTGGTTGCGGTATTGGGGTTGTTCTCTTCCGACGCGGTAACTCTGGACGGGAAAGGGTCATCGCATACGCTAGCCGAGTGCTTACTTTTACTAAAAAGAACTATACCATCACTGAGCAGGAGTGCCTCGCTGTGGTTTGGTTCATGCAAAAGTTCCGTCCTTATCTGTACGGCCGTCAATTCGGCATCATTACGGACCACAAAACATCATGCTGGCTTTCTACAATAAAGAACTTGTCCGGACGCTTGGGTCATTGGATTTTACGCCTAGAGGAGTATCAGTTTGAGATTATTTATAAATCGGGCCAAAACAATCAAGACGCTGACGCTCTTTCTCGGTGTCCACTACCTACGGCTTCGTTCGACACTCTAGCTGCCACCTCCAACGACACCAGTTTGGACGTGACTCCTACTTCTGTTGCCTTGCTCGCCTCACTGTACCAACCACCAATCGACGATGACCAACCCTTCAGTTCTCGCCAGCAGGCTGACCCGTATTGTCGGCGCATTAATCACCTCTCAGGAGCTACGCGTCCACCCAATGCACGCCTTCGTCGACAACTCAAGCACTTCAAACTTCAGGACGGGGTGCTGTATTGTCACATAAGTCATCCTGACGGTCAACGCTGGGTACCTGTTCAGCCGCGCGCTCTTGAACATCATGTACTTGACGCCTATCATGACGATTTGACTGCTGGCCACCTCGGCTTTCACAAAAGCTACCACCGCATTCAAAGCCGCTTTTATTGGCCTGGCATTTCTACCAGCGTAGCAAAGTACGTGGGCTCCTGCTCTCCGTGCCAACTTCGCAAACTTCCGAAATCTCCTCCGGCTAGTCAGTTACAGCCAATGACGTGCCCTACAACACCTTTCGAGGTCGTCGGTGGTGATCTTTATGGGCCCCTTCCTGTTACTGGCACTGGAAAAAGATGAATAGTCACCGCCATAGACCATCTGACACGCTACGCTGAGACAACTTCATTAGCTACTGTTTCAGCATCGCAAGTTGCTGATTCGTCCTTCAGGCCATAATACTACGTCACGGTGCTCCTCGTGTACTTCTAAGTGACCGTGGAAAGGTGTTCTCATGACAGCCTTTAGGTGAAGTTATTCGCGTCTTTGGTACTAAACACAAGATGGCGTCTAGCTACCAACCTCAAACAAACGGTCTGACCGAGAGATTTCATCGAACCTTTGCCGACATGATCGCCGTATACATTCAACCGGATCACAGAAACTGGGAAAACTTCTACCGTTCCTCACTTTCGCCTACAACACCGCTGTTCAGCGCACAACCGCCTACTCACAGTTTTATCTCGTTTGTGGACGTTCACCTACTTTTTTATCGAAGTTTCCTTCAACAGCCATGGCCCTCCATCACCATCTTCTTGCGAAGAATATATTTCTCGTCTTGCGCAGTGCCGCCAGAGTGCTCGTATGAACACGGAAGCTACGCAACAAGCAAGGAAGGCCGTCTACGACACCTTTCATCGTGTGGTATCACTCCGACCGGGTGACGTGGTGCTGCAATTGACACCAATTCGCACACCAGGTCTTTGCGACAAGTTCCAGTCTCGATTCATCGGCCCATATGTTGTTTTAGAGCAGACTTCACCTGTCAACTATCGTGTGACGCCTCTTGTCGTGCCAACTGACCGCCGTTACCGCAGCACCGAAATTGTACACGCTTCCCGCATGAAGCTTTTCACACGACGTCCCTCATCACGTCGACTACCCGCCTTCAGCGGCCATGCTGGCCGCTTCCACGTGAGGGGAATCAGTGTAGCCATCTATTATGCGCTTCATCGTCCTCTGAACAGCAGTCAATCATCATCATCTGTTCTGGCTGACAATCATCATCGTCTTTGAACGTGCGCTTCATCTTCGGGTTTGTTGCGCTTGTTCGTTCCCAATAAACCTCGTTAAAACCGAGTCGTCATATTATATATATATATATATATATATATATATATATATATACATTGCCCTACTGTAGCCTAAATATCAGCCACGAAAACCACGCGCGCAAAAAAAAACGTTTCCGTGAGTTCATATGTGCTGATGCAGAGAACTCATAACACGTAGGCTAAATCAATTACAGATAAGAAACCCGCATGCTTACGGTGTCGTGTTCTTTTATCAAATTCAGAACCACACATCCCTCTGCGCCCCTCTCCCTCCTGTTTTTTTAAGTCTGTGGAAAGAACTGAGTGCTTTGCACAGATTTGGCAAGCTGGTTCCTGTAGAGTATAGAGTTTTATTTCACACTAGCTCTCCTTTAATAATTTTTGTGTAGTTGGGTGGCTAATGCCAGCTGGCTGTCTTTCGAGAAATCAATGAACGTACACGTTAAAAACCGTAAAATGTGTTAAAAATTGCTGTAATCTCCAGAACATGAGGAGGATCATTTGACAGCTGGTGTCAGGACTGCTGCTCAAAACTGAAAGGCAATATCTATGAATGAATCCTAAGCTACGAGTTAGCGACTGTTTTAAGTACAGAAGACTGTTGCCTGTGCTATCACCAGTTGTGCATTTTTTGTATATTTGGCATGTGAGATCCTAAAATTTCTTTCTCACAGTGTTTCTCAACCTAGCTCAGTCATATTTTTATCATTTTCTTTCTCCAGACTCAGTGCGGAAGAGCAAACAGAATTGTTGCGATCAGTGAATAACTACTTCATTTGTCCTAATTGTCACACACTCTTTGTGCAATTTTGTGGTGTATGTGTCTTCGGAACGTCCTATATTCAGTGGGAGAGTTTAACAGAATGAAAAGCAAGGAACGGCTCAGCTGGCCAAAGTAGCTGGTGCATGTCACTCTTCCCATGTTTTATATCTTTGTGACTTATACTGCTCTACACACATGAAGTTCTCAATTATTTTCATATCCATGTGGTATATGGACATGTTTCCTCAAGTCTTTTGAAACTAAAAAGACCCTTTTCACTTTTAGTTTGACATGCCGATCAGTATATTTAGGTTATCTGTATAAGTAATGGCTGAAATAGTCACGTCCACCAAAGAGGCAGTCTTACTTATGAACCACTAAAGACACAAAAGTTCAATATGGGTGCTTCATAGTTAATGCAGTTGTGTAGCCAAAGAATGGGGCACTGGTCAAATGGCCGGACCCTGAAATTTTTGGAAATGGGATACCGAGAACCACATAACACATGCTCGAGTTGCCTGCACTGAAGACCAAGGACGTCATTCCTCTATCCCTCCACCACACAAAGTTCCGCCTATAGCACCGCTTATAATCCCATGGCCCATGTTCAAGCATTTTGTCAAGGTTTATGCTATCTTAAGTTTTCAAATGGAAACATTTTTCCAAGAAAAACACCTATAACCCTTTAGTATGAGTGGCTACATTTGTGTATCTAATTTGTTTATGCCAGCTGTGTCAACCTGAGGCCAGAATAGAGTAAAATACATAGTTTGTTAGATGAACTGCACCATCTCCCTAGTCAGTGTTTCCTGACTTGACCTCAGTCTGCTGCGCACAATTGTAGCTGATCACTCTAGTGAACAAACTGTTATCTTTGATGGGTCGTTCAAATCGTGTTCTAAAACCAACGTCAAGTGTTGCTTTTTTTCTCCCGAAAGGATGCGATGAATAACCAATTGCACATACATCAGGAGCTTATGATATTCTTTTTATGTCAAAAGTAACTATCACTTACAACAGAATGATGAATTATTCACTTTCATAAATATTGTAATGACATGCTGAAGCTCACCCAAAAGAACACATCATTTTCTTTCTTGGATTGTATATTGAGTGCGTTCGCGGTTGTGTTATCTGAATTTGGCATATTTATTGCCAGTGCATCATAATTCACACATGAAAGCACTATAATCTTAGCAAGTGTTAGTAGTACTCACCGCGCATGCTTTGCAGCTAACTAAAAGAAGAGGCTTTGCCTGTTGAGCTAGTAATAGTACTCTGGACATCACCACTGCAAAGATACACCAGCCGCAACCAAGAAATGTCGCACCTGTAGTGATTAGTCCACACATTTTATGTTTTCTGCTGTGCCAATAAGGCTGGCTGAGTGAGCACTGCATCCAGTACCAGGAGGCTGCAGCGACAAAGTCCTACTTACAAAACGGTCATCGGCTGAGAGAAGAACTACTGACGTGCCAACCGTCCAAAACGGAATGCCTGAGAAAAGAGCGGCGATTACTTTTACAGTTCATAAAACCATGCTAGGAGTTGAAAGTTGTAATGTTGCTGGTCTTCCAGCCAAGTGAAATAAGGGTACAGTGAGAAAAGATACTGAAGATACCCCATCAGCGAATGACAAAACAAGAACCGACGGAGGTTTGTCTTCATCACATGAACAGCCTTCAGATGATAAGGCGAGTAAGTAACTGACAAACAATCAGTGCACGAGAGAGAGCTGTCACATGGGGTCGTTAGCACTCAAATGACAGGCTGAAATTGGTGGTTGTGCCAGGGTGTGATGTAGTATAGTAGAATGGTGGTGTCTGTGAACTGTGGTGGCACAGCGGGGTTATGTACAACGTGTTTCAAGACGACGGCAGTGGTGCTTCTCGATTGAGCGTCGGAAAAACGATGATGACGTTGGCGCGAAACGTCACGCATGTAACTGCGTCCCGCCAAAGAAAGAGAAAGTTTGCGCGAAATGTTGCGGTGCCCATGCACGAGAGGGAAGAAGAGGAAGACGAGGTAGCCCTTGCCTTAGCGAGAATTGTGGCCGCTTACCGATGCTGGCTCGTTCCGAGGAGATGAACACCACCCGAAGGTTCCACCCTCCGCGGGTGGTTCAGTATCGGAGTCAAAGCCCGGACACCAGGTACGTGACCCTCAACATTCACGGCAGCAACGCACACCTGGAACGTGACCTTGAACAGTCACGGCCGGAACTCTGGAAGGCCGCGTACCTCCGGATACACAGTGGGCAGCTGCAGCGTCCTAACCTTGCCTAACTTCACGCGGTCGGGTCCGGAACTCAACACCGCAGTCGCGCGACACCCAGAATTTTTACTCCAGCCAGCTCGATCTCGTTCTGTCCCCGACTTGTCTTCCTCTTCTTCCCTCTCGTGCATTGGCAGCGCAACCTTTCGCGCAAACTTTCTCTTTCTTTGGTGGGACGCAGTTTCATGCACGACGTTTTGCGCCAACGTCATCATCGTCTTTCCGCCGCTCAATCAAGAAGCACCACTGCCGTCGCCTTCAAGCACGTTGTACATAACATCGTGGTGCCACAACAGTTCACTGACACCAATATTCTACTATAAAACATCACAATTGGCCTCTTTTTGGGAAAGTTTTTCTGCACGAAAAACTGCTGCTCATTTCTTAAATGAAGTCATTCAGAACACACACTCACACAGTTCACTACATCGTCCAAAGTTCCGCATTCACTAACCACTATATACACACGAAGCAAAAAAAGTATGAACTTATCTAGCTGATGATGGAAATCCTTAAATTAGCCTGTTTAGTACACCATCTTTTTTCATATATACCCTAATACCGAGAAAACTACACATCAAGTCAATGATACCTTACATGTAACTTGCTCATCTGTTTACATGAAATACCATTCCGTGGTCTGCAATCGAGATCCAAAAGAAACCACCAGGAAACCGAACTTGACGCCTAAGGTATAGCGTCCCAAACAAGGCCTTTAACGGCCCTAACCAATTAACAAGAGTGAGGAATGCGACGCCGGTGGAAGAATTGTCGACCGTAAGCTCGTCTGAACTTAAAGTTGTGTATCACCAGACGCTCAACCTCTAAATCACAAGCATACACGCTGAAATGGCTGTATGCCAGTTGGAAGCGTTGCCTCCAGGTGCGCCTGTACAACCACGTCTGAATGACTTCATCGATTCCAGGAACGCCTTGCTTGAGCTCGTAAGCCGACAATCGTTCAGACACCTTTAGAAAAGCGACCTCTTCAACCGAAGATGCCAGAGAGCACCAGTCGGCGTCCTTCCTCGTACAATGACCTGCTGGACCATTACTGCCTTCGGTTTCACTTTCCATCAATTCAAATTTTTGTCTTGCTTGTTCATCAAAACTTTCAACCCTTCTACCTGGGTCATCGTAAGTACCCTCATTGCCACATAGAGCTGACCTACATTGCAACTCTGCTCTCTGTTTTTTGACACGTGTTTCTGCATTTCACTCCAGTTTTCTCATGGAAGCATAATCTACAATTTTTGAGAACTCAAGCCCTCTCTCTGTATGGGTGAATGATATTTATCGTGAAAAGCTGTGTACGTAGCGCCTGTTGCTACCTCCAATGGCCCCAAAAATAGCCAGAAAATAGGTCGGAGCTTTCATTAAAGCATTCGCCGGCGTTAGCTAGGAGACCTTTTACTGTTCCTCCAGAGGAGTTCTTCAGAGACGACCCACCTCTGCATGAAGTACGCTTGACTTCTCGCAGGTTTCAACACACCCTTTACTTTGAATAGAACGTTCTTGTTACATGCTCACAAAGCATTCCCCTGCTTCGATAAGCTCCTCGAGTCTCCTAGTTTCTAGGCTACCCACGTCCCTGTCATACTCTTCCATTGTTTCTTTCTCTAGCGAAAGGTCATGACGAGGTACAGGGTCAGCCTGACATAAATTCAAATTGCTCGTAATTTAACTGCTGTCAGAGCACATTTCAACCACTGGTTCACTCCTCTGTATCCCCAGCTGTCCCGTTGTTGCCATCGCAAGCTCGAGTCCCCGCTCGAGTTCTAGCCTCTCTAATTCGAGCTTTTCTTTCGCCGCCTTTCACTCTGCAGCTCGTTGCTCACACTCTCTACATCCGCTCCTCAACCACAGTCTGAACTCCGTTCCCATCAGCCCCATGCGTTCAGCCAATTCTAATATCTCCCACGTGCTGGCATGGTTCGCACTGCCTCCGACAATCCAGATGAAAAACAAACGACTTTGTCCGACCATGGACGCCAGTTTGGGATGCAGGTTTACGGTTGAATGAATTGTTGCTCGGAGAGTAAGCCCCAGAGTAAAAAATGACGAAGCCTTTGAAAGTAAGAAAAGAAAAGTTGAAACTTTAAGCATAATTAAGAGAAAGAAATGAGATGAAGTTGCAATGTACTGACACGCAGTCTAAGCTGGCAAATAAAACCTGTCCCGTAAAATGTCCTGCTATGATGTTTATAAAATCAGCAGTCACCGGTGGCGTTCATGGTGGCGGTGGCTTGGTGGGTTGAGGCGGCGGACGCTGGCAATGTCTCGGCAGCTGGAGTCACGCGCTGGCCAGCACAGCGACGCTTGGCGGAAGACGAGGTAGCCCTTGCCTTAGCAAGAACTGCGGCCGCTTACCGATGCTAGCTCGTTTCGAGGAGATGATCACCACCCGAAGGTTCCACCCTTCACGGGTGGTTCGGCACCAGAGTCGAATCCCGGACACCTGGGACGTGACGTTGAACAGTCATGGCTGGAACTCTGGAAGGCCGCGTACCTCCGAATACACCGTGGGCAGCTGGAGCATCCCAACCTTGCCTGATTTCACGTCGTCGGCTCCGGAATCCGACACCACCATCGCGCGACAGCCAGGATCTTCTTTCCAGCCAGCTCAACCTCGTTTTGCCCCCGACTGGTCTACCTCTTCTTCGCTCTCATGCATTGGCAGCGCAACCTTTTGCGCAAACTTTCTCTTTCTTTTGGTGGGACGCAGTTTCATGCGTGACGCTTCGCGCCAACGTCATCATCGTCTTTCCGCCGCTCAATCAAGAAGCACTATTGCCGTCGCCTTCAAGCACGTTGTATATAACACCGCATGCCACCACAGCTCACAGACACCACCATTCTACTATATCCCAGGCAGCACGCCGCCGTTGGACCAATCTTGGACCAACATCGGCTAACATCGGCACCGACGTCGGGCCAACGTCGGAAGTGCAACTTCTTCCAATGTCGGGCCGACGTTCAAGCCAATGTTGGGCCGACGTTTTGCCGATGTTTTAGCCAGTATGCAACCAACATTGGGCCGACGAAGGCCCATCGTATTGCCGACAAAGCTGCCAATGTTCGGCCAACATTGGGCCATATTTCAGCCAATCACATGCCATTTTTACGCCGAAGTTTGCTGCACGCGAATATTAGCTACGGATGTACGACCGACATTGGAGCAATACAGGGCCACATTGCAGCCAATCAAATGCCGTTATTACACCGATGTTTCCTGCACGACAAATATTGGCTACTGATTGGCTTGCCATTATGTAACCATTATTAGTAGGGAATTTTTCTTACCGGAAGATTTAAACAATATGCCTCGATGACCCGCTCTTGTAGCTTTGCAGCCCTGTATACTTGGGGCAACAGAACATTGAATGCTGAGAAGTGAAAGCAGTTACTCGATCTATTTCATCTTTTATACCTCATTCCCTTTGCCAACACTAGAAGCGTAGTTTATTTTTTTACCAATTTATCTTTTGCAATAGCGAGTGCTTTATTTGGTACTAGTATTTGGTACAGCAGATCGAAAAAAGTCGTTAGGAAGTAAATGTTGAAAGCGTATGCCCCCACTTGCAATCCCCACATATGTCCCCCACATGGTAATCGAGAATATTCATAGTTTAGAGCATTTTTTGTAACTAAAACATGGTGATGGTGCTTCCGAATCAGCATAAGCTAGCCGAACAGTGCACCACCGACAGTCTGCAGACTATTTATTCTTTGTTTTTTTTTATTTATTTGGTACAACAAAAAATGTATACATTGAAAAATATATATACACAACTAAAAAATGCCCGCTCTGCTGCAGGTCAGGTTGCGTTGGGGGCACAGTGACAGTGCTGCTGTCAAGGCCCTGGCTGCTGTGGCTGTGCAGGAAGCCAGCTGCCGCGAGCAGCCGATAATCTGCACTCTGAGAGTGGGGATCATCGGGCTGCTCCACAACAGATGCTTCTCTGAAGCGCCGCTTCCTGCCCCCACAGCGATCACCAGACCCTGGCAGCCACCTCTTAATAAAGTTGAGGGCCTCCGCCTGGTCGCACCCTGCTTTTTGGCAGATGACATCTGCATACAAGAACAGAAATACCATAGTACACATGAAGCACTGCAGTACAGAGAATACACAAGGGTACACAGACATAAAACAATGAACAAGTCTAACCTGTCACTAATCTACAGAGCCTCAGGTTCACAAAGGCCCTTTTCCCTTTTCTGCCATGAAGGCTGTACAGCACTTGCACGTCATGTGCCAATACAGCCTTCATGGCATTCACACCAATTTCTCGGAGGCCACGTCCCCCAATCTGCAGGAGGTGCTTGCACTGTAAAAAAATGCAAGAAGCATAGATGGGGTGAACGCAACAGCACATCGAAATGTTTTCATGATAAAAATCTGCAAGAAGAGGACACTGAAAACAACAACTTGAATTTTTGGGCATCACAACATTTCATTGTTTTTTTACGCTAACTTCAACTCACTTGACCTAAAATGGTTTCCACATCAGCCCTCTCACACTCAGTGTGAGAACCTTTCAGAGTCCTTCTCTGAATGCAGTTTCGCTGTTATGAAATCAAATACAACACTGTTATAACCCTTAATAAATATTGATTCTAGCTATGAAATAGTATAATTACTTTGTACAGTGCTCAAATTCCAATACACGTTTCTTCGAGGTTACAATGTCTTTGCCTGAATGTTGACCAGGAGTAGCTTCTACAGGTGAAAAACGATAAAATATGTGGAATTCAAAAAGAAGCTTGGACATGTTTTTAATCAATGCATTGTAAGCAGAGCACAACAAGATAAATGAACATGATCAAGGCGTACTAAGAGGCAACCTTAGAGCGACCAAATCTTGGTCATAGATGAAACTGATAGAAAAATAAAGGTCGCACTAGATGGTCGCACCATTTGCTGTTTATATTTTTCTGTGATAGCCAACAAAGAGGCATGTCGCTATATAAATCTCATCACAATAAACAAAGGTGCATTTTTTTCACACTGCGAAATTGGGTGCATGTTAGATTTTTAAAAAAGTAAGAAATCGGCTAACACAAGGCAGGGTGAACTGTAGCTCAAAGTAGAGAGAGCCGCAGCGGACACGAAATAGGGTGATAAATGAACAAAATTACTGAATGTCTGTTTTAAGCAGGCTATTGCTAGTCACTGCCCATCAAACACACGATGCCGCCTACATCATCTGCTAGCTTAGGACAGTTCACTCGGACTTCACAGACTATAGTAAATACAGTCGAATCTCATTAATTCCAACACACTTAATTCGAACTGACGCTGTGGTCCTATCAAAGCTATACCACGCTCCGAAAATGCTCTCAGCACCCCGCCCAATCCTGCGGTGGCACTTCAGACACCTCATTGCTGTGCTTGAAGAAGAAAATGAAGAAAAGGAAAGAAAAGACTGCGGTGGAATGTTTGCCAAATGCCAATCTGCGACATTCCTGTGCCCCGCTTCGGCTTTTTCCGTCCCTGCCACGTAGAGACCCTTCTCCTCTTAACACTGCGCATGAAGAGAAAGAGGGAAAAAAAGCTGTCGCAGAGAGTTGGCTCTCTCATGCCGATCTGCAACGCGCCGGTGTCACGCTTCCCTGTTTTTCGTTCCTGCTATGTAGAGACTCTTCTTTCAACACCGCGCATGAGGAGAGAAAAAAAAAAAGCTGCCGCGGAGTGTTTCTCTCTCGAATGCCGATCTGCTTTTCTCCAGGTGGAGACGCTCCTCCATTCTCATCATGTGCTGGCCACGCTCCGGCTGCAGCGCAGATGGTAACAGAGGAAACACAGTTGTCTTCGAAGAGTGTCAGCACTGGACATTGCCGCGCGCAACTTCTTTTACCAGGAGAATACTGAAGCCGAAGTACAAATGCTTTGCAAACTGCACGCAAAACTTGTTGACTCGTTGCAAGGCCAACGTGTACAGACATGTATTGACTATTTTAATTAATGACAGATGTCCTGTAATTTGTGAATAAAACTTCTCCATGCACATGCATCACTGCATGGTGAGCCCTCCGCTCGTTTACCGTATTTACTCTATTCTACCGCGCCCTCGATTGTAACGCGCGCCCGGTTTCCACGACAAAAAAAAAACTAAGACATCGGTTGCAACGCGCACCCTTTTTTTCGTTGGCCCGCTTGATCACACCACTCGCGAAAATGACTCTTTTTGAGAGCGTCTTCCGTTTAAACATAAAGTACGGGGGAAGCTTATGCCTATCTGACGTGTAACAGAGCATTGCTGTCACTCTAGTTTTACCGTAACCCGATGTCAGTACACAAACTTGCTTCGCCCCCTTCTCCTAGACGGTTGTGGTGCCAGGCATGTCGAAGTAAAGAGGCGTGTGATCGGCATTCCCGATTTGCCCAGGCAGGTAGCCGTTGTTGTACCGCAAGTTTAGGAAGAACCTCTGAAGACTCTGAAGCTTTTCTTCGTACTCCTCCGGCAACTTCCGGCATATGCCCGTACGCCTTCGGAGGGAAAAGCCTTTTCTCTTCATAAAGTTCGTTAGCCAGCACCTGCTCGCTTTAAAATGGCTCTGCATTAGCCCTTTTTCCAAGGCTAACTGCATAGCCTGCACTTGGAGCAGTTCTGTCGTCACGGGCCGCTGTGCCGCTCACTGCTTAATCACATACTCGCCGAGCAGCTCTTCAATTTGTGGAAACCGACCCTGCTGTGGTCCACTGAAGCCTTTGCGTGAATCTTTGCTGTCGACAATATTCTGCTTTTGTTTCCGCCAGTCCCGCACGCACGTTTCGGGAACTCCGAATGACCGCGATGCGGCCCGATTTCTGTCCGTTCCGGCACACGCGACGACTTTTCTTTTAGAAGCAGCATTGTGGTGCACTCGTCGAGTTTTTGGAGTCGGCCCTACCATGCCGTCGATGCTAATGTACTACAAGATGACGAACTCCTCAGCACACGTATGAAGTGCCGCGCATGGGAAACACATAGGCAGAAATGACCGACGCGCCATGCCGACGCACGTAGGGGGCGGCCATTTTGTAAGTGGCGATGGCAATAGAATGACCATATTCATTTTTTTTTCGTACTCGATTCTAACACACATGCGATTTATGAACTCTCTTAACCGGAAAAAAGGTGCGTGTTAGATTCAAGTAATTACGGTAACTTTCATTATTTTGAACTTCTTTTAATTTGAACAAATTTTCTGGCCTCTTTGAGTACGAATTATTCATATTCGACTGTAGTACAGTGGCTCATGAGATAACCTGACTAGTTTGTTTCCCGAAACACAGTATCTTAAAGCAGTATTAAATTTCTGCATGTTACATAGGCATATTAAAAATCAAGAAATATACACCAAAGCCGCAGCCACAGCTTTACTCTGCACAGCTGCCTCTGCTGCCTCCACTTCTCCAATTGTACCAGCAGGCAGCCGGGGAAGGTCAGAGGGGCGCTGTGCTGGCTGGGCATGCTGAGGCACGGACAAGAGCCGTACCTTGTGCTTCAGCTGTCGCACCTCCTGCAGAACCTGTCTTTGTTGCTGCCGGATGCCAAGTTGGATCCGCAGGATCCGTAGCAATAGAGCTGAAACATACAAGAGTACATACCATATTTACTCGCACAATTTGCATCCTCACATAATTTGCTCACCAGTATAACTAGCCAGCCTGCTTTACTACAAGAAACTTTTTGCTCGCATACTTTGCCCTCCCCAACCAGCCCGAGCCACCTTGCCAGCACACACACAGACAAATTTGACTTCATGATGCTCTGGTCAGGCACATCTCTTGTCGAGCAGGCGAGTGCAGTCTTACATAAAATGGACTGAATGCAAGGTCCCTTCTTCCATGAACTTTTATGCTTTCCCTAGAATATCGAACATGAAAATTGACACCTGTTTATGTGTAGTCTGAAATGCCTAAAGGTTTGCCTCCTATCTTCCCACCTCTTCCACGGCAAGAATGTATTCCCGAGACACAGCACAGATGTTGAACGCGTGCAAGGACCTGTCACATCAACTAGATGAGGCAGGTTTTCGCACTCATTTTTTTTTCGGTTTCGCCATCTGGCCATTGCGTTTTTACCGTTTCTTGTGATAGGCCACAATAGTTATATACGAGGCAGATTGCTGTTATAAAGCTTACCGAAGAAAACTGAAACCATGCTACCGCCAAGCACATCAGCGTGGAGTTCTTCGACATGCAATATTCAGTATGGGAGCCAGCAGAAGAGTGCGTTGAATAAGACTTAGCATAGAAGCTTGGGTGTGTTGGTTAGATATCGCAGGGAACACAACGCAATAGAAGACTGGGACAAGGAATGGACACACACACACATGAAGGGTGACACACACAGCACTGTGTTGGCATCGCGCTTCCTTGTCTGCATCTTACTTTACGTTGGGTTCCCGACAATTATTGGAGAGTACTTATGTTCTCTGGTATAACCCTGTCGTGGGAACTGGTTTTTGTGAGCACTGTTCGGAAGAACTTCAAGAAAATGGGGGCATTTGAACAGGCTTAGCAAACAAATGACAATCCGCTTTGAGACAGCTGTGACAGCGCCTGCAACATATATTCCCAGTTGAGCTTTTAGGCCAGCGATTCCTACTAGCTTCGCAGATGACCGGATTGACAAAAAAAGTACACATAATACGCGAGTATATACCGCATTTGACTCTGCAGCTTTGATGAACCAGGCAGATACACAAATTTATCCAAAACTCCATTGATTCTGTTGCAAAATTATTCAACAAACAAATTGCGATGTTATCCATGTTACTATACGATTGTGGCACTTTACCATTGCGGCTTTCCAGGAGGCACACATGGTGCAGCGTTAGTTCACCACTCGCAGTTAATTGTATGCAGTAGGTTGCTCACAGCAACTGACTGCATGCAATGGTGAACATCTTGCATGCTTTCACCGCTGTTTCAGCATGCTGGCTGCTTCCCATACGGCTATCAATTGATGTTCACAAAATTGGGAAGATGAAGAAAGACTACACAGTGCCCTCTGGCCACCCTATACTCCAAACCTCCAGCCAACAAACAAACAAAAGAAACAGAAGTATGCAAATGAATATTATTTCTAATGCAGCTGGAATGGAGTGTAGTTTTCACCAATTCTGTGTGTTAAGACAATATGGAGTGAGTTAACTCCATAAAGTTAACTCACTCCATATATCCCTGCCCAAAGTCTGGCATTCAGACTGGCAGTATTCTCCTAAATAAATAATAAAAAATAAAGTAGCTTTTCTCATAACAGTGTTCACTCTATTGTAACACAAGGAGTGACTTCATAGCATCTAGAAGGAAAAATAGAATCTTCAGTATTTGATAGAAATGTGAGGCTCTACCTTAAAACAACAATCATCTGGAAAAAGAACTCATTACATTCGAAAAAAAAAGGTAGCACAGTTGATCCCCTTTACAAGAGACACTGATGTAACAGACAATCCACTGTATATATATTCCACTGTATATATATTCCGCCCTTTCTAATAAACAGTTTAGTTGCGAGAAAGCGCTTGTCCTCTCTTTATGTCTGTTTTTCGTGCGCTTTAAATGATAGTTATACCATGCATATCCAACTAGCCCAACTTTCGATTCTGTTGCAATTCATTTCTAGTACCCAGGGCACTAATTCTTTTCCTCACCTCAATATATCGGACCCGGCCACGCTGGCTTCAATGATTGCCGTATGCATTTGCAAGGCAAGAGTGGCATCTTGGCACATTCGCTATGGAACCTGTCCTCCCGATCTTCAAGCCTTGTGTGGATGGTTTCTTCCCTCCGTCAGGCATTCAAGAAGATTGTGCCGAATTCTGCGGTCCGAATTGCTCTGGCAAGTAAGGAGATACAAGGACTTGTTGAAGGTGTCGGCAAGCTTGTTTCAGGGTACTAGCTGGCAACCGTTCTACAGGGACTGGTGCCGCACTAGCAATGACACGGCCGAGTATCTCTGGCGACAAGTTCTTCCGCTACTTCCAAAGAGCAAGAAGCCGCTTGCGCAAGCTGGAAAAGTGTTGAACCTGAGCGCCACAACAATTCCTGACAAGTACCTTGATGTTCTTCGTCTTGGTCCCAAGTTTCGTTTCGAGCCGTCACTCAAGCGGGTGGACAAGTTGGTGTTAGCACGGTCCATTTCCAGGCAAGTGGTGGAAGAGGAGCGACCCAGATGCATTTCGGAGTGTGTGGATGCCTTTGTTAAGACTGAGACGAACGCACAGTGTAGGGACAGAGTTCGTCCAATTTGTAAGTTTTTGGCAGGTAACAAACTACAACTTCTTGTAGCTGACAAGGAAGGTTTCTTTGTTGTTATGGATGAGGGAAACTTTTCAGAGAAGGCCGTGAAAGCACTCGACAAGAATTTTGTGCCTGCAAATTGCAAGAGTTCAAAAGTAAAGAAAAATGCTTGTTCTTTGCTCTCTGACTTGAATTTTGAGCGGTTAGCTTCTGAGGTCAAATCTGCAAAGCGATCTGAACTTGATATATTTTTTTCGGTCAAAACACACAAGCCAGAAATGCCTTTTAGAGCGATTGTGTCCGAAAGGGACACGTGGCAAAGTGTTGTTTCTAGATACCTGCAAAGCTGTTTAGAAACTCTTGCTATTCCGGATCCTTATCGTGTCCGTAATTCAGAAGAGGTGGTACAGTTTCTGAGCCCCAATAGTTCTAGCAATTGTAGGGCTTTTAGCATAGACATTGAGGACTTGTACTATTCGATACCTCAAGATGAGCTGATGGCAAGTGTTCAAGGCTGCATCGTGCAAGATAATGATGAATTGTCTTTCAGCCTGAAGTGTGGAACTTCTATATCCAGCTTTCTAGAGTTACTTAGCTGCTACCTGAAGTCAACTTTTGTGGCTTGGAGGGGCAATCTTTTTGTCCAGAGATCAGGGATTTGCATAGGCTCTTCAGTAGCTCCAATCTTAAGCGAAATTTTTCTCGGAAAAATTGATGTAGCACTTCAAAATCATTTTTCAGGACTCCCGGTTCGCGTATTCAGATACGTCGACGATTTTCTTGTGTTCACTACGTCCTCAGATTTTATGCGAGATGTTGTGAATATTGTCAAGATATTTAAGGAAACAGGCAGGAAACTAAACTTTTCTTTTGAATTGCCGCGACTAAATCAACTGCAATTTCTAGATCTCAACTTGATCTTTGAACCTCAGCATGTTTGCTGGTTTTATTGTCCCAGATCTGTAAAGCCTATACTTAATTACAGGTCGAGCCACTCTAAGCTGGTGAAGAGAGGTATCGTTACTACGAGTTTGGGTTTTGCTCTAAAAAAGTCCTGTCAACACAGAATGAAAATGAGCTTTCATAGTCAAGTAAAGAAACTAGTAGAAGCAGGGTATCCTAATGATGTCATTACGTCAGTTTGTAACAACATGATTAAGAAACTTAAATTTGAAGGGAATCACTCGGAGCGTCGTGAAGAGAGCAGAAAGGATAGGAGGATATCAGTGATTCCTTACCTTCATAAGACTTCACATGAACTTAAGCAATTAGCTAATAGATATAAAGTCGATGTGCTTTTCTCAGCCAAAGGCAAACTACAGTCTATTTGTTCACGCATGTTCAGGGGTGCGGCGATGGCGTAGTGGTTAGAGCATCCGCCTCGCATGCAAGAGGTCCGTGGTTCAAATCCCGGTACCGCGCAGTTCCCAACCGGATTAAAAAAAAAAATCCGCGTGTTGATGGAACTGCATTAAGAGGCCTGGGGTGCGGCCTCACCGGCAAACACCGCCGAGAACGCACTCCCTCACCAGAGAAGGATTGGCCACCCTGGTGCAGTATCTGGCCACTACCTCCCACATGATTACGTCAAATAACTCACGGCCCTCAGTCCCCAGCAGCTGCGAAGCAACTGACCACGGCGGCGGTCAGATCTGCAACGCAGCAGAGGGTGCTAAGAATCTCTGGATCCGGACAGGCCGCCATTGGAACCTGAACTTGGCAACGTTTAACGCTAGAACCTTATCTAGTGAGGGAAGTCTAGCTGTACTATTCGAGGAGCTAGAGGGTGTTAAATGGGATATAATAGGGCTCAGTGAGGTTAGGAGGACAGATGAGGCCTATACGGTGCTACAGAATGGGCACGTCCTTTGCTACAGGGGCTTGGCAGACAGAAGAGAACTGGGAGTGGGGTTCCTCATTCACAGAAACATAGCTGGCAACATAGAGGAATACTATAGCATTAATGAAAGGGTGATAGGTATCGTAATTAAACTGAATAAAAGATACAAGATGAAGGTAGTACAGGCTTACGCGCCTACATCCAGCCATGATGACGCTTCAGTTGAAAGCTTCTATGAAGACGTGGAATCGGCAATGAGTAAGGTAAAAACACAGTATACTATAGTGATGGGCGACTTTAATGCAAAGGTAGGGAAGAAGCAGGCTGGAGACCAGGCAGTAGGAGATTATGGCATCGGTACTAGAAACGCCAGAGGAGAGCTACTAGTAGAATTTGCAGAACACAATAATTTACGGATTTTGAATACCTTCTACCGAAAACGAGAAAACCGCAAGTGGACATGGAGGAGCCCTAATGGCGAAAATAAGAACGAAATAGACTTTATAATGAGTGCACACCCTGGAATCGTGCAGGATGTGGAAGTGATTGGCAAGGTACGATGCAGTGACCATAGAATGGTACGGTCTCGAATTCGCCTAGACTTGAAGAAGGAACGACAGAACTTGATACGCAAGAAGCCAATCAATCAGCTAGCACTGAGAGGGAAAGTACAGGAATTCAGAGTGTCACTGCAGAACAGGTACTCGGCGGAATCGGCGGAACAGGTACTCGACTCAGTGAGGAAACCAACCTTAGCGTAGATACAATGAATGATAATCTGACGAGTATCATTATGGAGTGTGCAGTGGAAGTTGGAGGCAGGGTAGTTAGACAGGACACTGGCAAGCTTTCACAGGAAACGAAGAACCTAATTAAGAAGCGTCAAATCATGAAAGTGTCAAGTACAACAGACAAAATAGAACTGGCAGAGCTTTCGAAGTTGATTAATAGACGTAAAGTATGCGATGTAAGAAGGTAAAACATGGAGAGAATTGAACACGCTCTGAAAAACGGAGGAAGTGTCAAAGCATTGAAGAGGAAACTTGGGATAGGCAAAAGTCGGATGTATGCACTAAGGGACAAAGAAGGCAAAATAACTACCAATATGGATAGGATAGTTAAGATAGCGGAGGAGTTTTACAGGGATCTGTACAGTAGCCGAGACAACCACGACCTTAATACTATAAGAACTAGCAGTAACCCAGATTACACCCCACCAGTAATGATAGAAGAAGTCAGAAAAGCTTTGGAGAGCATGCAAAGGGGCAAAGCTGCTGGTGATGATCAGGTAACATCAGATCTGCTGAAAGATGGAGGACAGATTGTGTTAGAAAAACTAGCCACCCTGTTTATGAGGTGTCTCCTGGCGGGAAGAGTACCAGAGTCTTGGAAGAACGCTAACATCATCTTAATACATAAGAAAGGAGATGACAAGGACTTGAAGAATTACAGGCCGATCAGCTTGCTCTCTGTAGTATACAAGCTATTTACAAAGGTAATTGCTAACAGAGTAAAGAAAACATTAGAATTCAATCAACCAAAGGAACAAGCAGGATTTCGAACAGGCTACTCAACAATTGACCACATTCATACTATCAATCAGGTAATAGAGAAATGCTCAGAGTATAACCAACCACTATACATAGCCTTCATAGATTACGAGAAGGCGTTTGATTCAGTAGAAATATCAGCCGTCATGCAAACACTGCGGAATCAGGGCGTAGATGAAGTATATATAAACATTCTGGAAGAAATCTACAGGGGATCAACTGCTACCATAGTGCTTCATAGAGAAAGCAACAGAATACCAATCAAGAAGGGTGTAAGGCAGGGGGACACAATTTCCCCACTGCTGTTTACCGCGTGCTTACAGGAGGTTTTCAGAAGCCTAGAATGGGAACAGTTAGGGATAAGAGTCAATGGAGAATACCTTAGTAACCTGCGCTTCGCCGATGACATTGCATTGCTGAGTAACTCGGGGGACGAATTGCAACTCATGATTAAGGAGTTAGACAAGGAGAGCAGAAAAGTGGGTCTTAAAATTAATCTGCAGAAAACGAAAGTAATGTACAACAACCTCGGCAAAGAGCAGCGCTTCGAGATAGGTAATAGTGCACTTGAAGTTGTAAAAGACTATGTCTACTTAGGGCAGGTAATAACCGCAGAGCCGAACCACGAGATTGAAGTAACTAGAAGAATAAGAATGGGGTGGAGCACATTCGGCAAGCACTCTCAAATTATGACAGGTAGATTGCCACTATCCCTCAAGAGGAAGGTATATAACAGCTGTATCTTGCCGGTACTTAGCTACGGAGCAGAAACCTGGAGACTTACAAAGAGGGTTCAGCTTAAATTGAGGACGACGCAGCGAGCAATGGAAAGAAAAATGGTAGGTGTAACCTTAAGAGACAAGAAGAGAGCAGAGTGGATTAGGGAACAAACGGGGGTTAAGGATATCATAGCTGAAATCAAGAAGAAGAAATGGACATGGGCAGGGCATGTAGCGCGTAGACAGGATAACCGCTGGTCATTAAGGGTAACTGACTGGATTCCCAGAGAAGGGAAGCGGGTTAGGGGGAGACAGAAGGTTAGGTGGGCAGATGAGATTAAGAAGTTTGCGGGTATAAATTGGAAGCAGCAAGCACAGGACCGGGTTAACTGGCGGAACATGGGAGAGGCCTTTGTCCTGCAGTGGACGTAGTCAGGCTGATGATGATGATGATGATGATGATGTTCACGCATGCGCAAAGAGTTTCCGCAATGTCACATAAAGCACAGCAAAAAGTTCGTGGAGTGCGCAATGGGCGTTGTTTACATGACTCCTTTTAGCTGTGGTAAAGTGTATATCGGTCAGTCGGGAAGATGCGTCAATGTTCGTCTCAGAGAGCACGATTCTTCCTTGAAATCTGTAGGTGCATCGCATCTTGCGGCTCATTGCAGAGAGTGCGGTTGTCACCCTCTTTTTCAGGATACTGAAGTGGTTTTTCGGTCAAATAATAAATTAACTCGCGAGTTGACAGAAGCGTTTCACATAAGAAAAAGAGGGGATCAATGCGTCAGCCAGCCTTCTGTTTTGCTGCACGATAAAGAGTTCGGTTTTCTTGAGTATGTTCCGAGATAATCTGTTTTCTTTTACCATGTGTTCTTGATGTGCCACTGATGTACTTTTTTGCCTGCACATGCATGAGTCGTGTTTTTCAGTTGCCTGTATATATATTCCGCCCTTTCTAATAAACAGTTTAGTTGCGAGAAAGCGCTTGTCCTCTCTTTATGTCTGTTTTTCGTGCGCTTTAAATGATAGTTATACCTTCCATTGGTAAAACTGCTCAGATAAGAAAAAAAGTTTGCTGTCCAATACAGCAACTATACAAAGTGTGCACGTGCATCTCGCAGCGCCTTTTCGTCACTTCCGAAATGCGCCACCAACATGCCCGGGCACCAACCGAATCTATCGCCTACAACTGCCATGTTGTCTCCTCGTGCTTGCACCCGTTTAGTTTTGCCTCACGATGCAAGTTTGAGAAATTATGAGCTGCTAGTGAGGCAAGTTGATTTAGTAGTCCACGCAGAGGGAGCAGAGCTTAGGGTGTTTCTTCGCTGAAAGTTATAACCTGAAATTGAGAACGCACATTCCGATTTTCCTAAATGTACTAGCGTATTTGGCTGGTGCAGATTAACAAAAGCTACTTGAAAAAACTTTGCAATATTTGCATCTTCAGGTGCAATTTCATTACGGGTAAGTGCCATAGCCAAGTATTTACCTGCAAACAGATATAGCTTACCAAGATACTGTACATACAAACTTGTCCGCAGTTAAAATCATGATGGCGAGGAAGGCGGTTAAAATCGTGATGGCGATCGCGGAGATTTGGTATTGCATTGAAACAAACTATAAAGAATGGGAAACAATATTAGTTCACTTTGAAGTATAGCCGATCGGTTCAAGTTGGGCGTCAGGATTTTTTTTAATTAGTCAATTAATTCTATACGCGGTCTCTATCATGTTCAGTGACTCCACTGTACATTAGCGTACAACAAAAGCAAAATACAAAGTGAAAAGTGTGTTAAAGCATACGCGAAAAATAAAGTGATGACTGGCATTACCGCGGCACACACCACGCAAAGTCGCTATCTACCTTGTATAATATTTTCCTCGACTATTTCCACAAATTGCAATCAAAGAGGCTCAAGCTCAACATCAGCACTGTTTAAAACACAACACTTGGGGGGGGGGGGGGGGCATTGCTACTTTGGTGGCGTAGGCCGTGACAATATATTCATAATATTATATCTCTTGTAAACTTGCCTAGCTCTACACGACTAGTTTTCGATGGGAGCAGCTGCGCTTCGCACATCCACTCTTAAAATTGCGGCTCGAGAGACTTTGAGCTTTCACTTGTTTTTGGGCCAGGCAATTTGTAGTGAAAGCAAGATAATAGGCCCTCATAGGTTGTGGCGGGCAGCCGGTGTACGCCGTGGCTGGTATATGTGTCGCACATCTTGATTATCTGGTCTTGTATCGAGTGAACGAGCGAGGCCTTCCTAATCCAATGAGCTCGTTAAAGTAAGACAACAAAAAACCACAATGCTTCCACATCGTTCACAGCAACAGATGACGAGCCCCCAACAAACCGCACTGCAGCACGTGAACTGCCGTAGGTACCCAGGGAGTTACCCGGGCATGGCGGGAGAGGGCGACAACGGCAGAAGTGACATCACAAGAACACTATGTATGAAGGGGACATTTAAATACTTTTTTCCCATTTATAAACTTCGTGCACTGTTCTGTCACAATTTATAGCTCAGAATAGTTGTATTTTGAAAAGGGCACTAATTCATAAGCCCAATGGTTCAAGGATGGGTGCATTTAGGGGGCCCATTCTATGTTTTACTTATGCCCTTCAAGAACTTGCTTACAGGGCCAAAGTCCTGTTTCAGAAAGAACACGCTAGTGCGTGGCCAGCAGTCCGTCAAGCATTAGTGCTGGTGAGATTTGGAAATGCAGCGAATGAGCATCCTCATTCACTACTTCCCTGCTCATGCTCTCGGGGCTTACTTGCGAGGCACGGTCCTTCGCACTTTTCATTTTCACACTGTAAATCAACTGATACCAACTCTGCCTTCCATTATTTAATAAACCAATATTTCATGGTCACGAGGACGAGCTTAAAATGTTTGCTACATCAGACCTGAACAGCATTTTGAGTCATCGAAACTTGCTAGTTGCAGCGAGCATTATGCGAAAAATATGATGTGCTTTACGGTGACAACTTGCAAAACACTGCAGCAACGATTAAAATCATGCATTTTTTGTGCTCACAGGAAATCCCTGAAGCAGGAGGCACTGGGCTAGATAAATTGCGCAGCTAAAATATGGATGCGCTTTCCAATGCTGTCATGCGTACAGGCGGAGAAATGGCAGACAAAACTGGGCGCACCCCGATTCTATGCGCATGCGTCCCATTCACAAGCCTCGCTGCCAGTTAGCACCACACGGCTCACTGTCCATGAGCACGCTTGTTTCCTGTAACAGTGGACCATACGGTACACCTATTTAAAAACGAGGATAGAATGTATATAATGCAGCATCTGATGAAGCCATGACGATATGTTGCTGATGAAATCTGGAACTCTAGTTAGTACCCTTATTGTTAACCAGCCGACCGACTAGCAAAAAGATTTGCGACTGAAATGATGGCATCTACACCTGCCCTTAAAGGGACACTGAACAAAGTTTTTGCCGCCGAGATTTTCAGCCAAAGCAAAAGATTGGGCCATGAAATTCATAGACAATAATAATTTCAAGCAGAAACTACGAAAACAAACTGAATTTAATGAGCCTTTTACAAAATGCCGCGTCTAGCTCTTAGACACGGCGTTTTCGAAAAGGTCGCGACATTTATTTTTCAAGTTTTTTTTGTTATTCAAGACAAATCTACGGTGCATTGTTCACAGAAAACAAAATTGCCTCGGTAAGATTTCTTTGCGAGCAGCTTACTAATTTTAAGGCAGGCGCGTTGATTCGTGAACTGAAGGATGCGAGTGATCGATCTTGCCTGCTAGTGGCTAGGCGACAAAGGCTTTACCTCATGTCCTGGTCTAGCTAAGTCACGCAAATGGAGCAGAAATTGTGCATTATCATTTATTTCACCTAAATATCACACGTATGTGACTTATTGCCGGTGACATGTGATCAGAATGAAGTCGACAAGTTGCAAATCTGAACAAGAATTCACTCGAATGAAAAACCAACCTATACTCACGTGCACGGTGAAGTCGAACACGTCATTCGTCAATGTTGTCGCTGATGCCCGAAGGAAAAGAGAAAAGGACAAGCGACGGGGTCGTCTCTTTCTATAAAGTCGGCGGAACTGCCAGAACGGCCAACACAAAAGGCATCGGGTTGATATTCCTCCATCTGGGCATCAGTCGCTCCACCCGGGCATGCAGCTGCTACTGGTTCTACTACTATCCTCTTCCCCGTGCCTCTTCCCGACATTGCAGTGTTGCTGCCATACTCGCGAACCTTTTTAAATTAAAGCACGCAATCATGTATTATCGTGCGCCATACTAAACTTAAAAACAGTGCGCCGGTACATGAAATCACGAAGCGCGGTCCACGCCTTCACAAGAGCAATTAGAGAAATGAAACAAAGAAAACAAAAATGTATAAAATATTTTGTCTCAATACGATCCGCAATCCAGTTTCCTGCAGCGGCTTTTGGCTCTGTATGAACGGCCAAGCCAGTGCCAAGCCAAGCTTGCGTCCCTGATCAGCTGTTTGTTTCCATCGAGAATTCAACAGTGAACTGGCAATTTGTTTAGATCATATTGCTAAAGGGCTTGAAATTGAATATTTCTCTACGTGCT
This sequence comes from Rhipicephalus microplus, assembly GCF_043290135.1. NCBI lineage: Eukaryota > Metazoa > Arthropoda > Arachnida > Ixodida > Ixodidae > Rhipicephalus > Rhipicephalus microplus. The sequence goes on from NW_027464586.1 coordinate 17,840,503, forward strand.
ACTGCTGTACTTTTCCTCTCTGTTTCCTGATCACAGTGATGAGATTGAGGAGGTTACAATTTAGAAAACAGCAAGTGCAGCTCAAGCATTGCTAGTATCGCTGTTTCGGTAATAAAATGTTACAAAGATTTTGCCCCGCGACCTGCTTGCCGTGTTCGAGCACCCAGTAGAAATTTACGGTGCCGCGTTTGAAAGAGTTGAATAAAATTGCAATATTACGAAAGAAAGGCTCTGAAGCAACATCGCATTTTATCAGGCCTACACCTCCCACACCTAGACGAGTAAAACTCGTCGATATTATCTTGCAAAACGGTGTATAATATTTAAAACACTTTTTTTAGCCCACGATGAATTGTTCTCTCGTGTGGCTTCTCCATTTGGTACTGTCATGTTAACTTACAAAGGCAACTTTCCATATTTAGTCTCTTTAGATTTTGCAAAAGCTTGACACGTGGTGTGTATGCCATACTGATAAGTCTCCTCGTAACCTGGGTCCGCCTCTTTAAACAGCGTCGCATTTTATTGTTCGCAATTGTGTTTGTTTTATACTGTAAGCGAGCTGTGTGATTTCATCAATATTCACGAGTGTTCCCTGACTATACAAACACGTGCGTCTTATTTGGTGCGGTTCACGTTTGTATGTAGCAAAAAATGTCATTTCGTCAGCGTGTGTCTGCATACACTTGCATGCCCTGCAGTACGTGTACATAATTAATGCAGTAAGGACTCCAATGCATAGCCTTGCATGGGACATATATTCCATGCACCCTCAGAGAAATGTTGTTTGTTATGAGCCTACAGTTTATCATTATATTTTTTTTCGTTCAAGTTTCATCTCCATATAAAGCAGCTGTATACAGGCACGAGCTTCAGCAGCTTTCTCGTTGTTCCATTTTAAATAAAAACACCAAGCCTACCCGAATCAATGATCTGTTTGCTATCATTACTGTTATGTGTTCTACGATGTACACAAGGACTGTAGTATACAAAAATTAGGGAGGAAATTGAATGCCCTGCCTGCATGGCTGCGCCGTTTCACAAGATCAGGCGCTGCGCTGTGAAGCTTCCTACCGGCCTGCAGAAATTCAAGGGAGCGTACAATAGCGTGGTTCAAGAGGACTTGTGGGGAATACTAGACACACTGGGTGTAAAAGATGGAGTCACTAATCGTTTAAAGGAAATCTATAAAACTAACAAGGTAGTTAAAAATTGGGAAAAACAGGTATCAAAGCCCACAGTGGTGAAACGCGGACTTGGGCAGGCGTGCCCACTGTCACCCTTCTTATTCATGATGTACCTACACCTACAAGGATTAGAGGTCAAATTAGAGGCAAGGGGACTTGGCTTCAACCTCTCTTTAGTCAAACAAGGAAAACTCATTGATCAGGCACTACCAGCATTAATCTACGCAGATGATATAGTGCTAATGGCCGACAAGCAAGATTTGCAGAGGTTGATGGACATCTGCGGTAATGAGGGAGATAGGTTAGATTTTAGATTCAGTTAGGAAAAATCAGTAGTCATGATTTTTAATGATAACAAAGGTAGTGAGCTTAGAATACAGGAAGTCACGCTAGAGATAACAGATAAATACAAATAACTGGGCGTATGGATAAGCAATGGGACCGAGTACCTGAGGGAACACGAAATATGCATGACGACTAAAGATAACAGGAATGCAGCAGTGATGAAAAATAGGGCACTGTGGAATTACAATACCCAAGTAACCACGGATATCCGTTAGGAATACGTCGGGACGTCCGTCTCGGATATTCCGGACATCCATCAGATATCCGCGGACGTACAATGTACGTCCAATGGACATACTGTGAATGTACAAAGGTAACAAATTTGTACGTTCGCTCGTCATCCGTCTTGGACAGCCGACACGGACATTAAAAGGATTATCAGGGCATATATTATACATATACACAGGTACATATATGTTCATAATAGATATGTATATTGATTTCTTATTCATTGTGCATAAATAATCTACCCCCTAATGGTCCTTTGAATGTCCATGCGGCCTGTCCGAGGCTGATGTTGAGTGAGCATAAATACCTAGCTATATATATATGTGTGTGTGTGTGGTAATGTCGAGGGTCCTTCAGGTTTTGTGCACTCTCGCAATTGATGCTTGAACGTCTTTCACAAGAACCCTTTTGCTGAAGATTAAATATCAAAGGGCTAAAATTATTTCTGGTGCAATGCTAAATCAGAACAAGGTTCATGGACACAAATAAGGTGACGACAAGGGTCCGGAGTGCCAATTACCAACTGTTTATTGATGATATAAGCTAGAAAAAACGTACAATCATGCACAGCGACGTGAAAGAGTACAGCAAACTTTCATGCCACTGTGCATGCTTAAAAGCTTACTTGTTTTCAAGCTTTTACTATCGATAAAACAGAATAACATATGTTTGGTAAACTTAGGCATCAACTTGCCCAGGAACAAGTGCTAAAGCGTAAGAAGATTGGGCTCACACAAGGTCTCAGATGCAATAAAACGTTTATTATCATTAGGTCAAATCATGTACTCTAGTAATAATGAATAAATAAATTAAGCAAACACTAATTAAATCAAGTACGATGTTCAAGTTGAAGTGTGAACACAATGATGAGAATAGAAGCACAGCTCCACACATTTAAGAAATTCCAGCAGTGAAGGTAATGCAATGAAAGAAGTTAACTGTGATTATTTCATTTTGTAATATCAAAATTAAAACTTACAGGGTCATAAAGACACAAGCTTTGGTACAAACAAAAAATGTCAAGAACATTTAGCAAGAAATAAAAAAGGTTTAAGTTAAAAACTTACAAAATCCAGTATGATGCAAAACACCATTCCAATACAATACTGCAGAACAGGCGACAAATATGACTGTTGCAAAAATACAAAAACAAACACGAAATGGGAAATACCAAAAAAAATGTATAAGACAAATTCACATCATGGAAAGCACAGGGCTCAATTCCATCACATGCTGAAAATGGATGACACTGTTTTATTGTTTATTAAGTACAATAAACATTAATCATACATAAAACTGTCATTCGCCCAGAAGCATTTTAGAGCTCTACATAGAACAATGCAATGGGACAATTAAGATACCCTTATGACATGGATATCTCTTAAACACTATGAGCAGTCCTCACATAGACATCAGTTTTAATTCAAGCACAACCAATACACCTCTTTATCTTTGGAGAATGTGAATGTTTATTGCACAATAGTGGCTGTTTTGTTTCACTGCTAGCACAATATGGTGACCAAATAACTGTCATATTAAAGGGGTAGTGACACCATTTTTTTTGAGGGACAGTTTACTCTGCCCTACAAATCTCCTGTGTACAGAGATAGCTCGGAGCAAGTGTGAAGTACAGCAAATGCCGACATAGATTATTTTGGAATTAAAGCCAGAAGGGTGTCTTGAAGGGCCAGTTGATACACAATTTACATGAGCGCATGACTCAAACTATGTACCTAAGAGACGACAAAAATTTATTGTCCTTTCTGTGCTGAGCAAAGCACCAGTAAACACCCAGCACAAGACAAAAAATTTCCGCCATCCCTTACGCACGCAGTGCGAGCCATGCACTCAAGATCGTTAGCAAAGCAGGCGTAAGGCTTTCTCGGCAGCCTATGCGAAAAAGTAAAGTAACCCAAAAGAGCATGCGTGCATAAAGAAGCACAGGACACAGTACGAGGAATGCATTAACAATGTATTACGACATTCCGTTGTCATGTGGCTACACCTATGCTGGACAGACCAGTCAATGTTTGAACGATCACCTGAATGAGCACCCGTTCAATCTCAAGACTTCAACAAGCAGCACCTTAGCAGCCCATTGTTCCTCGTGCAGCTGCACCCAGCTCTTCCATAATCGAAAGATGCTTTCACGATATCGTAACAAGATCGAGTGCGAAATCAACGAAGCCTTCCATATTAGGAAGAAAGGACACGTGTACGTGTGTCAGTGAGCCTCCACTTGCCCTCCTCGAAAAAGAGAACATGTTTCTGAGCTGTTAACTTTGGACATTTTGATTCGTGAGAGATTCATCTTGCTTTTCATCTTTATGAGCAAGTGTTGTAGCCCTATTTGTTTTTGCAGCTCTATATTTTCCCGTGTAATAAACACACACACAGTTGTTCCTCAGTTCCATTGTTCCTCAGTGTTGTGCGGTCATTCTTTCTTCGTCCCAATTTAGTGCCATTTTTTCCTCAGTACTAGTAAAGCCAATTTTCCCAAGGTGCACCTCGCGACATCGACACTAGCTTGACGTCAGGCTACAGTACTAATTCTCGCGACTTCATACAGGATACTCGCCTGCACATGGGAACGTCACAATTTCTTGCTCCAGCATGTGAAGAGCTCATATCGCGACTTGAGAGTACAGTAGGAACCAAGACTAGTTTTTAATAACATGTTGTAATTACTTCTTCAGGGAGCACTTACACTTATTTTCTAGGATCAGCAGAGCTTGGCTTAACATTTAACGCAACGGTGGTCTAGTGTCTAAGGTACTCGGCTGCTGACCCGCAGGTCGCGGGATCAAATCCCGGCTGTGGCTGCTGCATTTCCGATGGAAGCAGAAATGTACGCCCGTGTGCTCAGATTTGGGGGAACGTTAATGAATCCCAAGTGGTCGAAATTTCCGGAGCCCTTCACTACGGCGTCTCTCATAATCATATGGTGGTTTGGGGATGTTAAACCCCACATATTATTTAACGCAAGAAAACAACAAATTAAAACTTTCATGTAACAACCACTTAACGGGGAACTCCGGCGTTTTATCGATATTACCTGATTTCAATAAAACTTGAAACATGTGTTTTCATTGGTACCATAATAATATGTGCCAAATTATGCACCCTAAGTCATTCAGTTTCTTGGAAAACAAATTTTAAAATTAGTAGCCGATTCTGCAATCGCACAAGTAAACGCAGGCCACCCTGTGCATGTGACGTAAGGGCCTACTCTTTTTGGAAAACCCTGCATTTCCCAGCAGACAGATGCAACGTGCGCTTTCTTCTACGAGGTGACAACGCTAGCACAGTTCAGTTTTGTCAGCTGTATACAGCGTGTTCGTCATCGTTGATGTCGGTCTTACAATATTGAGCAACAAGGAAATCGATTCGGGGCATGTCAGATGCTTCACGCGCCGGCGGGTCGAAATCAAAAAGCGATGCTTCTGCGCTGAGATAGTAGCTGCAATCATTGCTGAACTTGTCACTAGTAAGTTCAGACGCTCTGGCACAGCTTGCTTCTGCGTCGATATCGCCAACTTGCTTTTCGCGCATCAGAAGAGGAATGTGAGCTATGTGTGCACCCTGGCAAGCCGTAGCGGGGTGTAGCCGATCTCGTGACGTCATCAGCGACGAATTCTCGAGACGTCATCTGATACCCACCATAGATGACAGAGCAGCTTCCCGTTTTGGTCTTTGTTTTGACTTGTCGCTTAGCTTAATTAAAATTACTGACGAGTGCCTGGGCAAAATTAACCACCTTAGCCTTTGCAGGATTGTCAATACTATTTGAAAACAGCATTATCTCAGTATGGTCGAAAATGCACCGGAGTTCCCTTTTAAAAAAACAAAGCATCTCTTCAAAGCAAAGCGGTGTGTCAAAAACTGTTGAAGGGTAATCTATCCTAAATACAATCAATTCTTCTTTTAGTGCCCTCAAGACAGATGAAGCAGTGGAATAGTAACAAATTTTACGTGCCAGGGTAACCTAGCAACCTTGCGTACATTTCTTAATGGCCAACATTTAACACCAGAAATCTGTGAAACCACAAAAAAATCAATGGTGCCAGAAATAAATGGCTTCTAATACAAGTTTTCTTTTACTTTGAATTCACGGCCAATGATGCAGGGCACCTGCATACCTCTCAATCTTGCAAAACTCTCTACAATAATGACAGAAGAATTTATCATGCAGCAGTTGTTAGGAACCTCTACACTAAGCATGAAGCTATCAAATGTAGCCTGTTTGTACAAGGGTGGTTCACAGGCGGGTAGAAAGGGTACATCTGAATGTTCTTTTGAAAACTTAATTTTGTCAAAAGATGGAAGATCAGCCACCTCTCCATCTCGCTCCTTCAAGCGATTGTATAGTTGCGCAAGTGGAGTTTTGTGGCTTTTCAGAAGCTGCTTGAGGAACTGCATATTATTCTCGAATGGAAATGCACTGAAAGTGTCCAGGGGTTCGTGCTTGCGTACATCATTTCCAAGATGTAATAAGCAGTGAATATTATAGGAAACCTGGTCACTTCCATACAACTTTGCAAAACCTTTTACAAAGTGCTGTAGAAGGAACTCTGCATAATCAAGATGCTGCTGGCACAGGCTGGCATTTGAAAGAATATAAGTTGCACAATATAGTGCCATGAGGTTCCTGTAAAGAGAAGGAGCTAGAACAGGTCTGAGCACTAGAGGCCCGCTATACAGGAGGAGGAGCCTGAATTCTGTAGCTTTCCAGCGGTCAGCTTCAGATAAACTTCTTGGCTTGCGAGCAAATTCTTTCGGCACATATGGTGCTAACAACACATTAAGGTGAGAGAATTGTCTGCACTTTGCAGGCCCAAGGCGTTATGTCTAAAGGACCACTTAGCCAAGCATTGAGCAGCTTTTTCGTAATCCCCAAACACAACAGGTGCATATAGTCCAGTGGTGCAGAGGTCACACAGTCTATGGGCAGTGATGTTAATACTGATGTGCCCCGGTGATGGTCAGAGTCAATCTGACGCCTGAAAGAATCATCTGTACGCAAAGTGGATGACGTAGTAGGGAAGCCGAGTCGACTGTTTCTGTATGTACCCTCAGCTGTGCACTTAGGACACCCAGAATAACCTGTATGTCCTTTAATCTGAAACACAAATGATCGTGCTGGGGCATCCAAAACAAAACACTTCAAAGAAACATCAACTAGGTGCCCATGAAAAATCATTCCTTGGGAAAGAAGCTGTTGCAGGTCACTGACAAGTTTGTTGAGAAACTCATTGGCTGAAGCAGGCTTTCCTGGGCCTGCGAAAATTCCAACTACAAAGGGTGGTATTCTTCGATCTTCACGGATCATGCACTGTATGGGCCACAACTGCATGGTGGAGCTTTTAGAAATTGGCAGCCCGTCAATGTTAAAGGCAAGAGAAACATGACTGCCTTCATAACGTGCCTTTGACAAAGCATTCTCGAGGCTTTTCTGTAGCCCAAAGTGGCAGTAATGTCCCGGTACCATTTAACTGACAACAGGTGCACGCTGTGTATCTCTAGGCGTGGCGAGAAGAGCACGAGCGTCCCTAGGCAGAGATGAAGAATCGAAAGTACTGACCTTGAGAACTTTTAGAAGAGCGGACAAAGCTGTATGAGTAACATTTTCTTTGATGGCCCAACTGCGCAGTGACACAACAAAATCTTTGTGCTTTGACAATGCATCAGTGGAAGATGAACAAACAGGTACCTCCGGGACTCCGCTTACAGGAGAAGGCACATCACTGAGTTGCATTGGCGAGCCTTCGAGTTCAGTGTGCGATGCTCCCCTGGACGAACAGGGTGAACATTTTGTGGGCGATGTGTCCATTGAGTCACTTTCGGTGACGCAAGGCGAACTGCCCTCAGGGGGCGCCGAGCTGCAGCAATCCGCCTGAGTAGCTGCTGATGTAGCCGCAGTGTTTTCGTCAGCCCCAGGCACGCAAATGCTCGCACACTCACTGGCACAGCATGTGTTACTGCATGCGCGTAGTGTACCACACGCACTTCCGCATTGTTCGAAGTTCCCGATTCCTTCAGACGTTGACGGCTGGCTGCCGGCTTGAAATCCGAAATCCCGAAATATTGCCTTTGTTTGCAAGACGCTTTCTTGCGCGTGTAAGACTTTTCCTTCGCTTTAGGCATGCTGGCACCTGCGACGAAAACACATTGTAGTACTCATACGAAGTTCTGAAGTCTTTGCACTGTATTCTTAATAAATAAATAAATGTAGCTGTCTTACCTCCGTAGGTGGGGAAGAAAATACAATCGTATCTGCACTGGCACTACAAGCACGCCGCCATTATTCACAGTACTAACAAAACAAATCCAGTGGCTTGGCCTGACTGGGCGATGGCTCGCCAAAGGAAACTTTTTTTTTGTCCGCTGTTTGGATAGATCACCGTCAATATAAACAATCTCGTTAAAGTAGCTTTATAATATTTAACAATTAGGCTGTGTATTACAGCCGTTTTTGAGGATAATTATTATCAAGTAACCTAAATTGGAAACGCCATTTTTGTGACTTGTTTCAGTTTTTGAGAGAGACATATGCGACGCGGCAGCAGTGTCATCGCTAGCAACGTGTGTATCACCTTCCTCCGTGGTGTACCGCATGTAAATATTACATTTGTCGGGTTGCGCTCGCTCCGTGGCATTTATTTACCTAAAGTATTCTTACACGTGATTTGTAGTAATCGTTCAGCAGTGAAAAGTTAGTCTATTCAGTGATAGATTGAGTGTATGGTTTCATTTTATATCTTTTGCTATAGTAGTCAACGGGATAAAAAAATTAAATTGATTTCATGGAACAATTATTTTTAAAACTGTTGGTCACTTTCGACTGACAAAAAATAGTAAGATAAGTGCACGATATACTACAAGCAATGCACAGTATACAACATAAATTATACGAGCACATATAATTTTAACCCTGACAAAAAGTGCACATGCCTTTAAAAAACCCTGAACTAGATGCTATATTTTTTACGTTTCAAAATAGGATTGATATGTGGGGTTTAACGTCCCAAAACCACCATATGATTATGAGAGACGTCTACGTAGTGGTGGGTTCCGGAAATTTCTACCGCCTGGGGTTCTTTAACGTGACCCAAATCTGAGCACACGGGCCGACATTTCTGCCTCCATCGGAAATGCAGTCGCCGCCACCGGGGTTTGATCCCGCGAACTTTACGTTTCAAATAACCGTCGCATTCAGTTCAGAATGCCGTGAAAATTAAAAAAACAATACCTCATCCTTGAAGGGCTTTCTGGTTTCCCCAGCGGCCAGGCCATCGGCATGCGAGTCAGCTCATGCCATCCACGGAAACTGTCTGCTCGCAGATACACACATTCGCCACTACTTTGGCCGCTATACAAGGAGAGATGAGCTCTAGATCTGAAAGCAGATCACTTGTGGATCACCATACACAATTAAAGCCCCCCTATTATCACAAGATTTAGAAAATTTCTGATGACTGCGAGCATAGGATATGCTCATGCACTGCAGTACTCCAAAACTAATTTCAATTCCCATGTGTTCTTTGGGGCCCTTTGATGGATAGCCAGTGGACATTCGCAACTGGCTGTCCCACTAAAATCCTGTTCGGATATCCACCAGAAAGCCACCTAGTACATCCCGTCAATGGACCTTCCTTGTACGTCCAGCGAATGTCCGTGCTGTGTCCGCTCTGGATATCCAAATTTTTCGACCTTTGGATTCATAGCGGACAGCCGATGGATATCCTTGGTTACTTGGGTAGGTATAATGTTGTGAGAGGAATATGGAAAGGGGTCATGGTTCCTGGGCTGACGTTCGGCAACGCGGTCTTGTGCATGAGGTCAGAAGTTCAAGCAAGATTAGAAATTAGGCAACGTGAAATATGTAGGCTTGCTTTAGGAGCTCACGGGAATACACCAAACCAGGGAGTACAAGGTGATATGGGATGGACATCATTTGGTGGCAGGGAAGCTAGCAGCAAGATAAAATTTGAGAAGCGATTGAGAGAAATGGGGGAGGAGCGTTGGGCTATGAAGGTTTTCAGCTACTTGTTCATGAAGAATGTCAATACAAAATGGAGGAAGCGAACCAGGAAATTGACTGGTAAATACTTAGAAAACAGCAGGTGGCCAAACCAGAAAGAACTATCGGTTAAAAAGGAACTGCAGGAAACGGAGACTGACATGTGGAGAGTTGGCATGATTAAGAAGTCCGCACTAGAGATCTATCGAACTTTTAAGCAGGAAATTGCCAAAGAAAGAATCTATGATGATACTCAGGGTAGTTCTCTACTGTTTGAGGCCAGGACGGGAGTACTGCGAACCAAGACATATCGGGCCAAATATGAAGAGGTAGACACAATATGCAGTGCGTGCGAAGAGAAAGAAAAAACTGCCGAACACTTGACAATGCTCTGTAAAGGGCTTCAACTTATAGTTCAAGATGATGGCGCAGAGTTTTTCAAAGCACTGGTGTTTAGGGACAGGGAGGGCAAAATAGACTTTAAGCGGGTAGACTTAACTAGAAGGAGGTTATCTGATTGGTGGCTAAAGTCAAGGCACAATTGAAAATTAAGCCCTACACTTCAAAGTACCCGTCCAGCTTTACTATTTAAAGGGGAAAAAATCTAGTGGTTAGTTCACTAAGCATTACGGCTAGGTGACGTTAGCCGCCGCCCGATCTAAAGGGTACGGCCACATCCATCCATCTATCCAGCCAAGAATATGCTCTCTGGCTTGTTGCTCCAGGCCTAGTCAGGTAGATTTTGTGGCCTCACCGTTGAATTGTTTGCTCGGGTTGTGGCTTGCAAACATTGCGGTTTTGGGCTTCGTATCATCTTGTTCCGTCATCATGTCCTCCAAGTGGAGGACATGTCGCAGTGTGAGGAGGGAGTACGACAAGGCGCTGATAGAATGAGCTATCAGTCTTACCAGGCAGGCGGTTGAGAGCGCACCGAGGCAGCTGACGCACACCAGCACTATCCGCTTCCTGTATAATACAGGCTAGGGAATTATAGAAACACAGAGCAGAAATCAACTCTTGTGCCTCTCTCATCCACTCACAAGGCGGAACCTGCTTCGAACACCGAGGACCGAGCTAAGCAACACCATGCGTGACGATAAATCATGGTCTCCTATTGCAATAATGATTAAGGCACGCATGCAACTTAAACCATTGTCACGCAAGATGAATTCACAACACCATCGAAGTGAACCCAAGGCACGTGCTGATTATTATGTACGGTGCTAGCGCTAAATTCATGCAGACGTTTAGTTGGCGCTGCAGTAGGCCTAGTTGAAGGAATGGCCACAGCTACTGCTGTGATGGAGAATGGGCTCATTAACATCTTCATGTAGAATAAAACGGCTTACCCCGAAATGGCTGGGAGTGTCACGCTATCCCTAGCAGTGGCACATGCAGTTGCATATTTAACGATTACAGAAATGGCGTACCGATTTCAAAAGCACCTATCAATACTTCCGTCAAGGCGTAGCACCAAACACTTTATCGCACATTTCGGGAAACATTCCTTTTTCTCCCAATCTGGTGGCTAGGCATGACTACGCCCAAGAATAAGCATGTTATTATGTATGTCGGAGGTATTTTCATCTGATCCCTGAAAAATTATTTCCCTAAACCCATGGAAAAAAATGGAATTCGCACATGTAATCACATTTCACCCCATCACAGGAATGGGATCAGATTGGCCTGGCGCTCAATACTCCCTTACGCTTAATCAGAGCTTGGTCTGGCACCAGCTCCAGACAAAACCATTTATAATCTCCTGTCTGGCACATCTGTTTTACTCTGCTCTCTCTCAACCAGAGTGCACCATGTACCTGTGGTTCACCCCTGGTGGATCTTTTTCACTGTTTGTGAATTGCACACAAAGCCCTTACTGGTAGATCCTATTCCCAATTCTTCACTATTCTCACGGGAGGCCACTCTTTGGGCAGCTTACATCACGACATGTGTGTGTCATGATGTCAGTGTCGTCTTTTCTTTCTCTTTTGCTCCTTCCCTGTCCTGTGTTTCTGGTGTTGCGCTGCAAACAAGTGAAGATGTTAAAGAACACCAGATGTTCAAAATTTGCTTCTCATTATTATATCGTGGTTTTGGGAATTAAAACCCCAGATATATAGAAAGAAGATGCATGAAAAGAGAAGGATGATATTGGAAACTGGCAAAAAAGGGATGACAGACTTCTTAAGCTATGCTGCCATTGAGATTTTCAGCTGTTCACGCAATTCTCACACGTGGCTTTGATGCAGCTATGCACATATCACACAAGCATGCTGAGTGTACAGTTAGTATAACTGCAACCTTCATGTACCCTCTATGACATTTCAGAACATCTGAGTCAGTGTTAGCATCAAGTTATGTTCTTCATGCTGGGGAACCAGTGTGATGAGTTACCATTTCTACAGAATGAAGCCCTGTCTACCTGGAACAAGCTGCAAAATATATAACTAAACGGCCCTTTTCAGGGCCAGTCAATTTCTGTCCGGCTTGGATGCACCAACTGATTCCCTTTATCATCAACCCTCAATAAAACTAGCAAATGTTTGTACATGTGCAAGCAGTGTCATTCAATATCTTAGGAAATGCTTGTGAAGCAATTTCAAGGAGAATCGTTTTTCTAATCTCATAGTGAGGCATTAGGAACACGTTAGTCACACCAAATGCCATTATTCAATGAGAGGAACAAGAGAAATATTTCACTGGGAACTATGAAGTAAACAAAAAAACAAATGTTTTCAGATACTGCGAGATCCTTTCATAAAAAAGCTCAGAAGTTGCTACGTGTGGCCACATTTAATCTGTGCAAGCATCGTGTGGTTACAAAATTCTGTACCAAACATAGGTTCAGCTTTCTGGAATAGACCGCGCTGCACAAGCTAGCTCAGTGCATGCACTTCTGTACCCTGCCAGAGAATATTTTTACCACCAGTATGTTGTAACGTGAAGTGAAATGGTCATTGCATACTAGGGCGCGTCCTGCAGGACCCCAATAAAGTTGTTTCACTTGATCGGTTGGTGTGCTGTAAGCAGAACAATTCCAAGAAAAATCGTGTAGTTTGGAGGAGGACTTAAGCAAGGAAAGGTGTAGATAAAACACTGGATTCACTGGCATTATCCTCACCAAGTATAACATTGTTTTTCTGGTGAAGCTTTGTGTCTGAACAGCGAGCAGGATAAGCTGGTAAAAACATGCAAAATGGGAAGTCTAGCACAGCAATCTGTGCAGTACTGCTCATTTCATGGAGCAATAATTTCACAGGCTTTGCTCATTGTTAGCGTTAAGCCTATATTATGTCCACTGCAGGGTGGAAGCCCAATCCATGTTCCCTGTCCTGTATGAGCCAATTTCATATTATGGCTGATAATTTCTCGATCTCATTGTAACTAATCGCCTGCCACCCTCTGCTACATTTCATGTGTCCTAATATAAATTAATTGACATTACTGATCTGTCATCCATCTTTTTTTCTCATTCCCAACTAATGCATTCATTTTTGATAAACTCTGCTTTCTTCCCATGTCTTAATATTATGCTAGCCTTTTTTCATTTTTCTGAAACATTATCTTTGCTCAGAAGCTAGAAGTTATCAAAAGAACATAACGACATTCTACCTCCTGAGCATATGGCATCATCAATACAAAAATGTAATAAAAGTGAGAAAACATCCTATCTATATAAGAGGCCCTAAAATACTGCAGGAGGCAACAAATAAACTGGTATTTGTATAAAGGCAGTGACAAAAACTTTGACTACTGTCACTTATTCTGATTCTTTGGACATCTTTTTAGTACATCTTAACACATAATTACACATTTACACAATTTACACAGAGGAATTGCCACCACGTGCATTGAGGCCACCCTTCAGAAGTCATGTGAGCACAAGGATGAGGTAAGCCTTAAAACCAGATTAAAAGACTAAAGGATGCTGGATATCCCAACAGCACCATCACACCCGTGTGCTAAACCCTCCTGCAGAAAGTCAAGTTAAACAAAACAGGACCAAAATAAAAACAGAATGACCAAAGATCTTTGCATGCTATACCGTACGTACATAAGATGTTTCACAATATAAAGAAAATAGCGAGCCGATATGATTTTATCTTGTTATTTGCCATCCCTTGCAAGTTTTCAAAAGTGTGTGTACTAAAAAGCAACAGGAATAGCCATTATTTCACCATTCGTCACGAGAATAGGCATACTGAATGCCAATATAATGTTGTGTATGAGATACTATTGACACGTGGAAACGTAAACATAAGACAAACTGGGCAATGCCCCAATGTTTTAGCAAGACAGCATGCTTAAAATGTTAAGAATGGCTATGGTAGTCGCTTGACCATACAGTGTAAAGAATGTAAGTGCAGTTCTATGTTTCATAAAACACTGTTTTTGAAAAAAGCAAGAACAAGAAATGAAAGAGAAACTGTGAAAGCATTTTCTTGTCAGGAAGGCCATGAATCAGTGCATCAGTATACCTTCACTCATCCATTCGGAGAGAGAGTATTCTTTTCTCAGTTAAGATTATATTATCATGGTCTCACATGTGTCGTTGTGCCTGAGCACTGTTCTTGTATTCTGTAAAAAAGCGGGCGTAGTACCTTCAATAAAATTTAGTTGGCAGTCAGCGCTCTTTCCTGTCCTTTTTGTCTCTTCCTGAACTTCTCCCACTGTTACTAGAACACAACCACGATGAACCAACTTGCCCAGATTAAGCTATTGTTGACGAAAAGTCAGAGCATGAAAATACTTCAGGGGCTCAGAACCTCCTCACTACCCGTCTAGTTACGGCCCTGGTCTATGTGTTTCGAGAGTGAAGCACTAGTGGAGCTATCTAACTACCTAACGGTGAAGAGGGTTTGGGTATACTCGAGCTTGTTTCATGACATGGTGAGAGGTGGCAGGTTGTTGAAATAATATGCTGTGTGGGAGGTCAAGATTTTGATTGAGAACGCTGAGTATGAGCCAGTGACATTAGGCGTTCAAGACTTTTTGCAATATTCACTCTAGCATAGGACCTTGGTTGGTGGTTGACGTGTGCATTTGATCACATTGTAGTCTTCCATCATAATTTTTTTGCCACTTGGCGTCGACGCTCTTGAGTTGTACTAAAGTAATTAAGCATCCAGGTACAAGTATCTTCTGTCAGTGTTTAAATGAAGAGGTGAATATGAGTAATAGCTTCCATCGATACTTCTGGCATTGGTGTATGCACATTTCTTTTGAAGTTCTCTTGTAAAAAAGGCATTAAAGGTATGTTTTTGTGACTTTTTAGTGTTGGCCAGAACTGCTGGTGTGTCCGAACGGCTCTTCGATTGGTTGTGGTGTTGTCTTGTTCAGGGCCACAAAGCTTTCAGTCTTTTTTTATATTTGCCTTCACAGGAATGCTCTTTGCATGCTTCTTCAGTACTTTGTATTATTCCTAAAGCATTGACTTCCAGATTTTGATTGTGGTGCTTTAATCTAGTGTTCAACTTCACGCTAGCTTCATTTGCACGCAAAGCAAGAACTCAGGAGTATGGTAACTTTTGCTATGGGTTTTCCCTTCTTCAGTCTACTGTATTTTTGCCTGTGTTGTCTAAGCGCTGACAGCCTCGTGCGACAGCTTTTTTTTGTGCTCTTATTGTGTGCCAATGACTTATTTGCCTCCTCAGCTAAAGACTTTTTGTATTATAAGAGAAAGCTCTGTCTGTATTGCTTTTGTCATTTGCTGATGGTGTATCTTCAGTATCTTTTCTCAGTGTACACTATACTTGAATGGAAGAGCAGCATGACTACCTTCAGCTGTTAGCAGGCTTTTAGCTGCTGTAATACTGATTGATGCTCCTTTCTCGGGCGTTCTATTTTGGATCGTTGGCATGTCATTGCTTCTTTTAAACTTTAAAACTGCAGGTGCACCTTTTTCTGGTTACACCTGGTATATTTTTGTAGTGGTTATATATATATATATATATATATATATATATATATATATATATATATATATATAATATATTGATAACTTGAGAAACAAGGCCTCTTTACGTTAGGTGCACATCAGGTGGGAAGAGTACTTCTATAACTTGCCAAGATTGTGGCCCCTTATGGTGGGAATCATAATGCACTGTTGATGTGTCAAATTCACATAGCACAATTCCAAGGCACTCGATCAATATCCAAGGAAGAAAATTATGTTCTTTTGCGTGAGTTTCAGCAACTCATAGTAATTTGTATGTAAATGAATACTTCATTATTCTTGGCTGTCATGTTTTATGGAAGCACATGTGCTTCGTTAATAACAAAAAAAACACGCACGCTCACGCCACTGCTGTGGCGTGAGCGTGCGTGTTTTTTTTGTTATTAACGATTTGCCCTATGCATTCACGTTTCTTCTTTTTTTGTGTGTCGTACTTCTCATATCGCGCAGCCTACCGTTTTGGGCACACGTAAAAAAAGTACATAAAAAAGAAGCGTTCCACGCCGAAATTCGCGTTCGCAACGAGCTGGGCACCGACAGGTTCCCTACGACGCCCACACACTCCGCAACACCTTACCAACCGTTCGCTGCGATGTTCTTGGGAATTCGTGTGGTCGTTGCATGAATATAGCGCGTGCGTGCGTGCGCACGCGCGTCTGTGTGTTAGATCACGGCAACGGCATATGTTGTATGATTCAGTCACCATAACGCAACTGACGACACCCGCTCTTCCCACACGTCAAGCAGCAGCAAGTGCCGTTAACCGTACTGTGCTGTGAACGCAAAACAGATTCGAATAGGTCGCGTAGATAGCTAGCCCGACACATGATACGATAAGATTTGCGTCAGATATTCGACGTCTACATGCACGCGTAAGACAGCGGTATCCGCAGCAGCTTCGTCATACGTACGGATAGCGCCGCATCGGACGTCACGTCTGACAGAGAAACTTGATCGGTATTTTTTCTCACTTAAAAAGTCTACCTTGCACAACTTCAACCAACGATTATGCATTTCAACGAGCTGTGCATGGTTTAATGATTGATTGATTGATATGTGGGGTTTAACGTCCCAAAACCACCATATGATTATGAGAGACGCCGTAGTGGAGGGCTCCGGAAATTTCGACCACCTGGGGTTCTTTAACGTGCACCCAAATCTGAGCACACGGGCCTACAACATTTCCGCCTCCATCGAAAATGCAGCCGCCGCAGCCGGGATTCGAACCCGCGAACTGCGGGTCAGCAGCCGAGTACCTTAGCCACTAGACCGCCGCGGCGGGGCATGGTTTAATGACGAAGAGATAGTTCTAATATTGTGCCCGGCACATATATTACTCTCTCTCTAACTTGAAAAATCGGCGCGTGAATTGGGACCAGAACAGCGCCAAAAAGCAGCACACGCAGAAATTGGCTCATATTCTAATATTATGACATCGTGATGTTGACTTTTCAGCTGACACCGGCAATAACGTTCAAACGGCGGGCCAATAATGCCGGTCTTATTGGATGGCTCCGCCCATATTGGCTGCTACTTGTACAATCTGGCCCGAGGTGTCCGTTCTAATAGGCCGGCACAGCCTATATGGGCGGAAAGTTCTGAAAGCTGGCCCAATATAACCAATCTAATAGACTGGCACAGCCATCATTCGCAGAATGCTGTTAATGCTGGTCCATCATAGCCGTTCTATTCGGCTGGCAGAACCAATATTGGGGGTACGTTGTCAACGCTGGTCCAACGTCGCCGTTCTATTTGGCTGGCATAGCCAATCTTGGCGGTACGTTGTAAAAACTGGGCCGTTCATGGGCCAGGCAATGCCGATCTATCCCCAATATTGGGCCAACCTTCTGTGCTGCCTGGGATAACATCACACAGGGTAGGCACAGGGAGACTCGAGCCCGCCCCATTTCCCAATTTTTGCCTGACCTCTGTGTTTGTTATGACTATGTGTTACGACTATATTCCCAAGAGGGAAAATAGTCTTAACACAATGGCCAAGTTCACTGCCTATCCTCTGCTCCTCATGAAAGACCTTGCTTATCGTTGGTGCACCCCTGGTATAGACCAATCCTGGCACCGACCCTGGCTAAAATACAGTAAGAACAACAGAAAACTCACAGCAAATGATATCACCACACTTTGGCTTCTTGCTTTGTGTGCTAATGTATCTAGTGAGAAGTATCTAAAACACCATATAAAAGCACCACTCTCACTCAACACCTGCTAGTACCTGCTTTCGTAATAGTACAAAGTACTGAAGAAGCATGCAAACAGCTATCTAACGAGGCGAAATACTATAAAGCAACAGTAGGCTGTGTGGCCCTAACTGAGACAACACCTCAACAAAAAGAAAAACTTTTCAGTAATGTCAGCAGTTCATGCACAGCTCTGAAAAGTAATAAAACCTACCTTCA
Source organism: Rhipicephalus microplus (assembly GCF_043290135.1). Classification (NCBI taxonomy): domain Eukaryota; kingdom Metazoa; phylum Arthropoda; class Arachnida; order Ixodida; family Ixodidae; genus Rhipicephalus; species Rhipicephalus microplus. The sequence goes on from NW_027464586.1 coordinate 17,858,650, forward strand.
ATGCTTTTCTTCCACAAAAGCATTAAAAGGAATACACACTGATGGAGAGGAAAGCCATTACTCAAATCCGGCTCTTACCACTGATGGAAGGTACTTGGACCTCGCTTCCTAACAATTGCTTCAGTAAAACTCTTGAACATAGCCTCAAAAGTGCTGACTGCAAGTGGGCGGGACATGAAGGTAGATTGCAATGCGACACAATTAACACGTTGACCACAAATCATGAACTTATGCTAGAGTGGGTGCCGCAAGAAATCCCGAACACTGAAAAAACTCAACGTTCCCAATCGAAATCTTGACCTCATAAACACGATAATAATGTTTCGATGACCTGCTTCTCATCGCCATGATGTGAAACGAGAGCATATACACGCACAACTCATCTTTATAGGGTGAAAATGCTCTTGGTTCCAAGTTTATAGAAACTGTCTCACCAAAGTTCTCTCTAATAAGCTCACCACCTTCATTGTTGCTGGGAGTGTGTTCAAATTAAAGGAGACAGAGGCTACTGGTGCAGCTGCATGCAGATGGTGTTCTTCGTATAAATGAGCAATGTCCTGCGTGGTCATCGTTGACCGCCTTTCACCTCTGAGCCATTTGTTATATTCACGTCGACATGGTACTGCAGTAGTTGTGCCTAATGAAAGGCATGAAATACATAAATATCAGTAAGAGATGCGTGTAAACTTTGAGTTGTCTTCTAGTTCTTGGAAATGTGAATTGTGTTAGGAATAAAAAGAACAACTGGTTGCTCTAATGGCAATGTGTATAATATAGAGAAGTACTTGTACTGTGTTTTTGCTATTTTTCTACGTGCAATGAGTGGATAAAGCCAGGCTTGCTCAAGCTAAAGTGAGACTTGCAAGCTGATCAAAGAATAGCAATTAACGTGCTTTCTTGTATAGCCCCCGTCAGACTCGGATCTCAGGTAAATATTGATAATATTAGTTAATATATATAGATTGTGCTCGCATGTTCTTCAATTTTTACGGCCTTTCTTAAAGTCTAGTGCTGTGCCTTTCTCAAACAACTTTTTCAATATCAAAAATGCCATCACTAGCTGTCCTCTTAGTTGATTGGCCTTGAATGTGTGTTTGATTCAGTGAACTGCAGGAAAATTTGCTGCATTGACTTACTGTAAGCGACTAATTCAGTTAATTGCACTAAAGCGGACAAGAGTCTCTTAAATTATTCTTGGTAGCATTATTCAGTGTGCTAGAGTTGAATAAAAAAGAGCTGCCAAGGCAGGAAATATACAACAAATATGGGAACAGTGAAGTTGTTAAGAGTTCCTACAAGTGTATTTTCACATAATCAAGTAGAGGAAGAACTACTATATGTAATCTTGTGATCCACAAAGCTTTCTGGTTTTCAGACTGGCACGACAAAAAAGGTAAAAAGACTATTGAGTAACGTGCGTGAGCACAAGCTTCCTGAGTTGTCCTGTGATGATGTTTTGAAAAAAAAGAAACTGATTGAGAAGGTACAGTCAGAATGAAAAACAATCATGCTTCCGCTTTTTTTTCTATTATACTGCAGGGTAAACAAATCCTTTACTCTTTTGTACAACTTGTTTTTGGAATTGCTGGTCGATTTTGCATATTGCCATGTGGATGTAGTAAATTTTAGTTCTATAATTTTGAATAAACTTCAGCCGTGAATCGGCGCTTGTGTTCCTGTGGCTCATTTGTTTTTATTCTTCTTCATTGTACTGTTTCATTATCATGAAGTCATTCTAACTTGATCTGTAAGTCGTATTCCAGCTTTCCGCCTCCTATAGTTGTACAGCCCAACCATGTCAGAGTTATGACCAAGCATACCTCTCAAAATGTTTGGAGGACCGTTTGATGTATGGAAGGGCTCACAGCATTCATCACATTGGTTATGTGAATACTGCTTTTTGCTATTCAGCGGCAGATGCACAGTCTTAATATTTAATTTTTGCAAATGTGGTTTACAAGCTTCACTGCCTTTATGATGTGAATGAGTTAGAAAAGACCTTTAGGCATGACTTACGACCACAAGCTTGTTGATCTACAAATGAAACAAAGCTCAAAACGCAAGACCAACCATCTTTCATTCCATCTGATCTAAAATTCAGCTATTTAAAATAGTGACTCAACCATTTTAAGCGAGGTCTGGTTGCATGGGCCAAGCTCACAGCAAACATGAAGTTACACTTTATTTTTCATGGCACTGCAGCGTAACAGGAGATAAAATTGAAATTACATTCTAACTTTTTATTTGTGGCACTAGAGAGTTAGCACATTTCGAAACCAATGCAAATCATAGATTTACTGAGTCATATGATAACATTACAGCTGTTATTCAATAATTTTTGTAGCCATCATAACTCAGATGTCACAAATTTAATGGGGCATTTTTTTCGCAACTAAATTAATAATTTAGATATAACAAATGCATAAAACACAAAAAAGAGATTTTCACTTTACCAGAAGAAATAATGCTGGTAAATTCTTTATTAGCTAGATTGACTTCACAATCAGTTAACATGGTATTTTAATGATGGCAATGTGAGGAATGTTTATTGATCTTATGTAAGTGGGATGTTTTTGCTGTTTCATGCCATTTGTGCACTGATGATGACTTCTGCATAGGAAGTGAATCAATTGTCTTGTTTTCATGAAACTTCAGTAAAAGTTACTTGAGACAAAAGTTTCTTAAAGTTAGCAGCATGACACCAATGAGGGATGGTTAACCATACGATTTCATTATGCACGCATTTACAGAAGTATAGTTCACTGCTACCATACCTGCCTTCGCATACGCTCTCACACGGCTATAGCTTGAAGCTTCCTTAAGATGTAACATAGACGAAATATGTAGGCACTGGCAGAAAGGTGGGCTTCGCGTCAATCAGATCAAAAGAACACGGACACAGGGTAGAGCTACAGTCACGCCTAAAGCAAGTTTTACAGTGTTGAAACCAATGTCTGCCTTGAATGTCAAGCATATACGTTCCATTAATTCCATTTCTCACTGGAAGCTAAGGGTTGGTGGAATATTGTCGGTCCATATTTTCTCTATGTGTTGGGACCAAGGATGACATGCGTGATACATCCAGCAGCTACAAAAGCAGGAGCTACAGTGCGTGTTCCAGTAATGTCTGGAGTTAGAATATATTTCAACCAACGCTGCACCATGCAATCAACACAAGCCTACAAGTTTGTCTTTGGAAAGCAGCAGTATAGTTAATGGCACAATAATGTCCTCAGAAACGTCGCTTATTCAAGTGGTTAGGCCTGCAAACATGTCCATCAATGTCAAAATGTGATTCGATCTTGGAGTACTGCATAGCATTCGACACAGATGGTATATAAACCCACGTGATGCCTGCCATACACCTTACGTTATCTGCCTGGGGAAGCGTTTGAATTTCCCGTGTATTTATGCGTGAAAGACGGTTCAGTATTATGCCTAATTACGCTAGAAAGTCGGCATAAATGGTCAGTTCTTGGTTCACAGCATCTGTTGAAGCTGATATGTATCCTGTTACTGGCAAACGACTCTGCACCACTGAAAGTTCAGCAGCGTCGAAGCTTATTTTTCTTGCAGATCCAGTATTTGTTGTGATGTCAAGCAGTCGCCACTTTTAGGGACGACGCTCCTTATAGCGGCACCCATTCGTCCCTCGTAGCCATTGTAGTATCTAAGAAGTATAACATTTTGACTTCAAAGGTGGTGCCGGTGAGAGATTTCTTCTGTGAGTTGTTGAACAATAAAAAACAGTGTTCAATGTACATGCCAATGGCTGCTAATGGGAAATGAGAGACAGGAGCATTTGGCTTTTAGTTAACGCGCACTCTGCGATCCCCATTAGCAGCCATTGGCATGTACATTGAGCACTATATGACAAGAAAGGGTTGCTACGTTTTACTCACTGGGTGTAACCTCCTTAGTTTTAGAAAGGTTTAGCGAGCGTTGAGCCGCAGTGCCATGAATACAGTGAACTAGTATATGCCAAGAACTCGAGGTGGTTAAAGGTGGGAAGTAGACCCGAAGCGCAAGCCGTATGAAAGTGTGCGTGTGCCACCACTCGTTTATTCCTTGGAATGTCCGCTGGATGGCGGTGCTTCAATATGAGGAATATATGATGAAAAGATGCGAGACGGTGGTACTTGGAGTGTTGAATAGACGGACGAATGGACATATGGACATACGGAGCATGGATGGACGCATGAACAGTCGCAGGGGCACTTGCATGGACAAGCGCAGGGACGAACGCGCGAACAGACGCACGCACGGACGGGCGGATGGACGAATGGATGGTCACACAGACGGACGCATGGACGGGCGGAAGCAAGAACGAATGGACGGATGATTGCTTCCCCCCTCTCCATCATTCACTCCGTGGATATGCTGCTAATTTTTTTAAGAAGTATATTTTATAGGAAAGGTGAAAATGTTGATTAGGCTACGTGCCAGGGCATCAATGACAATGTTGACAGCTCTTATGATATGTTTCTGATATGCTAGACATCTGCTGCAGTTCATGGGAATACGGATGCCACGATTGTAACTGAAGGAGTGTAACATGTACCGATCAGAGATGTGCTCACATATTCTATGACAAAGAAATCGCGTAATTTCTTTCATGTAATTATGTAATGACATAAGCACTAGCCATTTATGCTGACTTGTAAGCACATTAGGTATACCACAATTAGATAGTCTTCCACATACACCCAAGTACACGGGAAATCTAAAGACTTCCCCAGGCAAATAACATAACGTGTAGTATAGCATCATGTGGGTGTGAGTACCACCTCAAATGATTGCTTTGCGGCACTTCAAGATTCAGCTGCATTGTCACATTGCTGATTTTGTTTACAGGACCAAGCACATGGTTTAGTGACATTTTTGAGGATTCTTCAGTTTCAGTCTCCACCCAAAATTGCTGTGATGCTGCTCAGATAGTGGGCATAGGTTTTCAGGGCTTGTGATGGAACTGAGTAGCCGCCATATGTACTCCTTTGACAAGTCGGTAATCTAGGACGAATTGCATTCAAAATGTCGTACGATGATGTATATTGGAACTCTCATTTCATATTCAGGGAGTAGCATTTACTGTCGCGCACGCATCTGTTGATCCCCAAAAGTTTGTATGGGAGTTCTTGGTCTAAGGGAGCTCAAAACAGTAGCATTTCGGTGTATCAATAGCACGAAGTGGATGGAATATGTATAATGGCCTGGCACCATGGTAAAAAATGTTGATATAGTACGCAGTTCACAAAAATAGGACGAAGAAGCTTGTAGGGCTTACCAGCATCTAGTATTCGGAGATGGGAAGCTCTCAACACTTATAAATCTGCCTGGGCTGAGCTGAATACTGGAGGCGGAGAACACGAGGATAGGATACGTGAGCTTTGGACATCAAATGCACACCTGCTTTTGCTGACATGTGTGCCTTGTTCAGGTGTCGGATTACAGAATTGAGATGTGAACATTGCTCATCTGATGAACTCGCGATAAGTAGGTTGTTGAAGCAAGCATGACAGAAATCAAGGCTGGTAGAAATGCAGAAATGTATGTCTGAAATTTCTCATGCCGCATGACATACGTAGAAGATCAAACGCGATGAACGGGATGTCAGTATGTTATTTGAAGTCTACACATCTTCTTAAAGGATTTGATGGTGTAACCACATGAGGACAATTTCGGATGAAATTGTTGCATCATATGTCTGTGACGTCATATACGATTGTGAGCTACTGCATTGAAACAGCTAGGCTCAGTTGACTCTAGGTGCTATGCCGTCAGTAGTCTGATTTAGACTTCAGCGCCATTCGCAGAACACAGTAACACCAACACACAGCACACATTGGGCGGAGTGAAGTCGGCAAATTCTGTAAATATATGCGTGATTCGGTATGGCTGCCTCAAACATTCTTTTGAATTGCAGCCCAATTGAAATAGTGCTTGTAGTATAATTTCTGTAGTACATCAATTTCATGGTTGAGTTGCCATGTGCAAAATTATTTCTTCTTCGTTTCTCTGTCATCATAGCCCTGAGACTAGAGCTCTTTCTCAAAGAACCATCCCATACTGTTGTGGTGGCTCCGCGGATCAATATATGAAACAGTGACAATGTAGTGTGCTATATTATCATAGCAACGAAAAGAAGCAGGTACGATTGCTATACCTTATAGCAAAAGTAATAATCTGACCCATCGCATCACACCAATGCAGAGCTTTTCTTAGCGGTTAAGCTGTCAAAAATGTTGAGAATTAGCGCTCGTGTTGTGCACACTCTTCCATAGTCCTCGTTTTTTTGCGATGTTTGCTTATACGCTCACTGGTAGCATAATCTGGTACTTTTTCAGAGTGTATACATGTAATGTTGTCACGACTAAGTTAATAGCGTACAGGCACAGGTGGACTGGCTTTGGCTTTGCGCATTTCTTACGAATTAACCCATTCACGTGTATACGCTTAGTTGTATTTTACGAGCTGCCGCATTGTGTTCACGTAGTCTGGTGTGTGTCGCAATCAGAGCGAGGTGTATCTGAAACTATAAGTACACACACAAGTTACCTTGCTAGGTCACGTTTTCAAGGGCGAAGCCTTTGTTTATTGCTGGGTGAAGCGTCGAAACCACGGTATTATTGTATTGAATTGCATTGTTTGAACCAAACCTTGTGGCAACGCCTAGCACCTTATACTACCACCTAATTTAATTAGGACAAAAGTTGTGCGCTTCTTCGCCTCTGTACGGCCGTCATTCTCGCTTGGTATTTGCGCGTCATTCTCGCACGTACAACCGTGGCTTTTCAGGCATGCCGAGTTCAAGACTACTGCAGTTGGTACCGTCCGGAACGTAGGCATGATGAAATGAATTATATACTGCAATCGGATCAGCTGATGCTGGTTTTTGTGATTTTGTGAGGATCGCCTGATTTTTCTTGCTGATTCTTTGTAACGGCTTCTTTTGATCGTGATGAGATCCCTCAGGTCGTGTTTGGCGCCGAATCACGCAAACGTTTGGCGAAGACGTTAGCTAAATCAAGGCCTTTGAGTCGGAAATTGCGATGCGCAGATCGTGACCGTCTTATTCTTCCGCTATGATAGGGGTCCGTGTGACACGCAACGCAAGCTTAACACAGTCTTAAGAAGTAGTACGCTTGTTTTGTTGGATATACAAGCAGCTGGGGCTGTATAAAAGCTATCAATTGCATGCTACATCAGTAAAAAATTTGTTTCACAGTCGTTTGCGCCAATCACGACCTCGGTCGTGATACCAGCTCGCCAAGCTGAGCGACAGTAGCATTTGACATTTGCTGGTTGACTACACCATCACTGCCTCTCTGAGTGCTACGTATCAGTTTCGTTAAGAAGGCTTGAAATAATTTGTAGTTTTGTTGTGTATAAATACTTCCCTTGCCACATTTCGGGCGATTTTGTCCAATTTCATCGACGCTCCCTTACCAAGACCTGGCAACACTGATTTTGTCATCCGGGTTTTGGGCAGCGAAAAGAGAATTTCAGCTGCCTCGGCAACGCCAGCGATGAGCCGGATTACATTAGTGAGTATAAGTTACTGTTCTTCTGAACGAGTGCCTTCTGTTTCATACCTGTCACGTGCACCTTAAGCAACCACTTGCCGTAGTGTGCGAGTATTCGGCGAGTAAGTAGGACGAACAGTTGTGGCTAGTCGCGTACGTGCGACCCGAGTGATCAGTCTTTTTTTCTTTCGATTCGAGGGTACATAATAGAGTACAGGTAATCTTTTAATGCGCAATATCTGTAAGCTTACCGCAACATGACGGGAGCCTATGTTGTCTACCTGTGTCTCGTGTGTTTTTTAGAAAAGTGCCTGCCTGTCACCAATGCTAATTTTATGTGCCTGGGTGTCAAACTTGTGCAGTGGATTGGCCGTGTGAGGTAAATGATGCATACACATAGCACATGTCGCACCATCTTGCATAACCGCGTCATCACGATGCGCTTAAATTAAGGCCAACCATTGCAGTCTGCCGTGGGTTCAGTGTGGCCATTATGTGGAGCGTGGCCCATCGCAACAAGAGGCAGCTCTCTGTGTGGGAGGTTAGTACGGTAGACAATGTTTCTGTAACTTGCTAGATACATTAGATGTAATGAGCAGCGACGTTTAAAAGCTTCGTGATATCGATACGAGTAAATGAAAGTGGCATCAACATTCATATCAGTTACAGCACAGCAAAGAAAGTGGTAGTGATGATTATGTTGCTAATACCGGGTTAGCTTGGCAGACAACAAAAGAAGGTCTGAGTTACTTTTTTTGTTTTTTGCTGCTTTGCAAGCCTAACAATATTTTTATGTTCATTTTTAAAATTCACTCGTAGCAAGCTAGAAACAAAATATGAAATTTCAAGTAATTTCAATCTGAATTTCTATGTTTACCTTGTCTGTTAGCTTTGTGTTGTTTTAATATTGTAAACGCCGCCCCATTCCTCATCGAGTGAAGCTGCTTTTCGCACACATGTGCCAAAGTGAGTTTGCTTCGCAATCGTAATAAAATCAATGTAGATTATTTCATGCTGCACCAGAGTCTCACGTTTGACAGTGTGTATCAGTAGAAATAGCATTGCTGGTCGAGTGGCAATAGCATTTGCTGCTTGATTTTAAGGCCACCAATCTCACAGCCATACATCAAGGATTATTTTAATAACTGAGCAGTGCTGGCACGCAATATGTACTATACTGCATGCAGCTAGAAACCAGATGCAATATGTAACCACCCAAAGGTGGAAATTCAGTTGTGGTGAAGAAGTTGTGCGCAAATGCACATCGACCATAAAGCCAATAATTTCTTTATATGGCACTGTTATAGTGGAGTGAAATGCGTTTGATTATCTAAACACAAAAATCACTACTTGTATTTTTCCCTACCCTTCGTTGGTACCTCTCCCGAAGCCGCTTTGCCCTCTTGCCGAGCACTTCTTCCAATGTTGCACGGGATACATCATTGATGACGTATTGCTCCAAACACTGTCTTGTTACGGTTGCCGGGACTCCGCCCTCGATAAAATGTGTTTTTGTTGGTGAATCACTGTTGCTGTGCCAGCCGCTGCCTTTAAGAATAGTGTCGGTACGAACCATGTGCTACGGACCACAGTACCTGACTTGCAAGCCCGTGCATGCATGCGGCCATCACGGCAAACGACGAGTGGCGTGACAGCTTCTTGCAGGCTAAAAGGAAGTCATAGGTGCTTGCTTGACCAATTGCAGCATATTTATTCTGCACGTTATATTCAACCTCCTGATGGCACGTGCCAGCCCGAAAGGCATCGAAAGATCGTTTTTTGGAATTTGTGGTGAACTGGCGGCTTGTTGCGCTGCCAGGTGGAGAATCATTGATAATGCAGCATTTTGCGTATGATGCACGTGTTTCCTTCAAACGTTTAAAAAAATTATTGGGGGTAGTTTAGGGGCAATTTAAATGAACCGGAGTGGTCGCTGGATTTTAAAGTAAGGATTGCCTTAGTTATTTGCTATTCATGAGGAACAATGCAGAAAGGCTGAGAAGAGGCTATACAGAGACACAGCTGGGGGCTAAGGAAGCTCTGTCACACCAATGCAAAGCTTAATTTACTAAAAACGGCCTATGTCGACGGGGGGTTAATTGGTAAGCGTTTTACTTAGAATGAGAGGAGATAGAATGAAAGAACACGAGGGATCAAAAAGCTTGTAGGCAAGCTAAGAGAATTTGAACATGCTTTCAACACATGGAAAAAATATAAAATGGATACATCACATCATCAATATTGGCACGTGTTGTTTTTCAAAGCTTGAGATTGCACAGTGGGACGACTTCAGCCATTAACTTGGGTCTTGAGTAGATGATAGGTGGTGTTTCAATTTGGAGGAGTCATTTTGTTTTGATTTTTGCAACATGTATATGGTAAGTAAGGTGCAAAACAGGCTAAATCGAGTCTTTGGGCTCAAGCCCTTCATTTCAAACGAATCCATGTTGTTCGAACGCCATTTCGTCTCCATTTTATTGATGCAATGTGCCTCCACCCGTTCTGTGCAACTTCAATGGCTATTCTAATGTCTTGACCATCAGAATAGCCTTGGCCAATCTAGTGTGGTTCCCTTTCATTCTTCTGTTACATGTCTGCTCTGTTCTAAATAGAATACCTACAAAATACCCCCTCCGATGTATTGCGCATCTAACTTGAAATAAAGCTTTTTACTCTGTCTTCATATTTAAAATAGAAGATGCTTTGCTGCTGCATTCATCAACGTACGCTATATATATATTAACACACAAGTAAAACTTAAACTTTTAGTGTTCTCGGCCTGAAAAAGAAAATTGAAAATCGTATCTATAAAGTAGGTGCCGATTAGCTGGTATGTCATTGAATACTCCTATGGGGGGGGGGGGGATGTGCTCGTAAACAGCACACCCCACTGAAAATTTCCGTATGTGCGGCTCCGCACATACGTCATTATTGGACTACGGAAAGCCGCATGATAGGAAAAGTTCCCTAGATAAGGAAAGCCCAGGATGCGAAAAGGTCCACACATAAGGAATGCCGCATGATGCGGAAAGGTGCGCAGATAAGGAAAGCCGCATGATGCGGGAAGCTCCGCAGTTAAGGAAAGCTGTATAAATAGGCGGAAATAAAATGACCGTCCGAATAGAGTGCAAAGCAATATATTATGTAAATTGAATAGACGTCCACATCTTGAGTACATGCAATACTGTGTACAAATCTTAATATTTCCCAAAGATGCATGATGAGGCATTGAATCATCGGTTACTTTCCAATTGTAGTGATGCGGAAGCAAAATTACCTTTTAAATAAAATACGTTACAAAGCTTCTAAATTAACATGCTAGCGATCATAAATGGTGGTTACATTGCAACACAATAATGCAGTATTCTATGCAAGACTTAAAAACTTTCAAAGTTATTATTTCCAATAGAGAAACATTAATATACACTTCAGCCCTGCTACAATCAATACATTTTTTTATTTGTCTGTATGCTCCAGCTATGAATAGCGACATTGCAGTGTTGATGGTACGCAAATGAGGTGACTGCACCGTTATTTTACGAGCTCCACCTAAGCCAGATGACGGTGGCAGAAAACACAATGTTACAGCAATATCGGAACGAAATCTTCAAACATAAATATTAATCATACAACTGTGAAAGTTTGGCGCTGTGTTTATCTCATGAACGCCTTGTGGAGATAGGCGAAATGCTGCTTGAGGCTCCGGCATCACTGTAGATTTGGGAGGTCACTGCCATAGAACTTATGTGTTCTTCATAGGCACCTGAAAATGTAAATAATTGCCACAAATAATGTCAGGGACGCATGTTAGCACCTTAGTTCACATGCACAAGAAATATAACACACAGAATGAAGCTCAAACTTTAAGGCACACAATCCTTCATGTTATGCATATGTGAATAACAGAAGAAAGAAATGTATAAATTAGTTCTGCCACATGAAAGAAAAGAGCAAGGTTATCACAGTGAAAATAACTAGGTTGTTGTCCCGATTTTCAATGGTAGAGATAATCTATTGATATGTCCTTATAAAATTGTAATTTAATTGCTTCCTGCACACTAAATTTTTAGGAATTGCGAATGAAAGATCTCAATGTACATTTATTAGTGTGTACATGCACATTTGCTGCCTTTAAACTATACAGTTTGTGCACAAAATTGGCATATTGAACAATTTTGAGACGTAAAACTATGCAACTTATGCAGGTTAAAATCACCATGAAAGCAAGCAGGATGAGGAAGGTGTCATAAAAATATGTGCAGGCCAGGCTACTATAACCGAACTGCACAGAAATAGGGGAGCAAGAGTAATGAAAATTCGGCTGCTGACCCGCAGGTTACGGTATCAAATCCCGGCTGCATTTCCGATGGAGGCAGAAATGCTGTAGGCACGTGTGCTCAGATTTGGGTGCACGTTAAAGAAACCCAAGTGGTCAAAATTTCCAGAGCCTTCCACTACGGCGTCTCTCATAATCATATAGTGGTTTTGGGACGTGAAACCCCACATATCAATCAAGAATAACAGAAATAAGCTGCAAACAGAAACGTTGGGTGCATGTGCTATTTGTGAGTGCTTACACCTTACTACAAACAGCATGCTCATTCTGCTTTAAATACCAATATTAAAAATAACTGCTCTATTAGGAATGTAAAAGGTGAGATAGAACTGAACGACTCTATAAAAAGTGACCCTATTATGACATCACGTTTTCGAATAACAAAGTTGACTAAGACTCTGAAATATCGTTATGCAAGAAAAAATCTTTACAAGAACATTCAAGTTTGAAGTCATAATTTTAATATGGCTACTATGAATATAACCAAGAAATCGAGCTCAACAAGGCTAATGTTAGTCTTTAAGGTCTAAATTCACTAGACAAAGAACTATACCAAAAAGCACAGCGTTCAGGCAAAGCACCACACAAAAAAAGAAAGCAGACCTTTTTGTTATTACCCACAATGCCTTCAAACTGTTATTTTTACCTCTACTTGCCGCTTTTTATCCAAGTAACTGGTGTGAAACAATTTAGCGGAAAATTCACTCTGCCTACAAAACCTGTTGGATGAATCTGGATTTTTTTAAAATGGTGAAGCTTGCACTAAATTAGGCTCCACAAGCCTTGGAACAGCGAGACTGCATGACACTTAGGACTACTTTGGTTACTTGCGTTTTGTTTCTGGGTCTAAGCATGAAGACAAGGGCTCAATTGATTGGCTGCTAACAAAAATTCTTTCGAAATTGCCCGAGCGTCAAAAGATGCTCAGACATTCTTAGTTTTTTCCGCTGGGCCATTCTACGCCAAACATTCAAACCATACTGCCTGGCGACAATCACAGATATATGGTTTAAAAAATGGTGGGAATTTACATTTTGAAAGCAGTTATTTGTTGAAATATTTTGAAGAGAAAAAAGTAGTGGTCACGTGGATACCTTCAGAGTTTCGCAGAATGTTGTGGAGGTGTTGTTTGTGTGAAAAGTTTAAAAGTACCGCTTTTTCTTGCCATATCAAATTTGATCTACATAATGAGTAAAGGTGCTTCTTTAAAGTATTTGAAGCCGAGTGGCAATAGTGCAATTTTTCCGAAACATAGGTGTTGAAGAATTCAGCAAAACTGTTTATCGTTTGCATTTTTTGTATGGCAATACTGCACTTTGTATGAATATTTCAGCCATAAATACTCACTCCACAGAAGCTATATTTAACGAAAAGAAACTAATGTTTGGTCCAGATTACAAATATCCCTATAAAACTGTTTTTGTCCACGTTGAGATAGAATTTGCACTATGTGTTTGTATAATTGAAAACTACTTTTGTGTAAGTTGAAAGCAAATAAACTGTTCTTGTTATATGGCAAGTGTTATCATTACAATTTCAGTTTCAAAAAAGAAAATGATTTCTGAAGTCTCCTATTGAGGGCCATGGGGAACTTTGGAACGGAAGCTGTCGTATAAGTGTGAAAACAGCCATCACTAGGAAACTTCAAAAATCATTTTCTTCTTTAAAACAAAAAGTGTAATCACATAACTTGCCATATAAAGAGGACTGCTTTCTTGCTTTTGATGAGGCAAAAAAATTGCACTAATATTACTGAGCTTCATGGACTACACACAATCACCTTTACTTAATACCTAGAACAAATTTGGTCTAGAAGAGGCAGTATTTTTGATATACTTTTTTTACAAACAACTCCCAGACGACATCCTGGGAAGTCCAGAAGGCACCAAGGTGGCCTAATATTTTGTTCTCTGCGATATATTTAACCGTTTGCTGTTTTTAATACAGTAATTGAGCACAATATTTGTTTTAAAACATTTAGGATGGATGGCAAAATGGCTGGAATGTTGGATGTGGAATTGCCTCACTGCCAGTATTTATTTTTCCGAAGCTCAAGCTATCACCTCACTGTTACTGCCATCCTTACATACAATGCCTGCATAGGAAAAAAAAAGTCAGGTCTGACGAAGTTCACAAGGCAAGATATTTTCATGTTGGAAAAATTCATTACCATAAACAGCAGCAAAATAACATTCATTTTGAGTAGTCCAAGACACATGCTATATACCAGTATACTAAGAGCCAAGCGCAAACGTTTCATATGATCATGTGTGGTGATAGACAGGAAGCACTTATTGCAAGACTGATCAGCCTGTAATTAAACTGAATGTAGTACACTGCACTGTTCAATCCAACACCACATAGGAATCTTTGCTATAGCAAAGCCATGTGTCATTTATTCATGCACTAGATGGGACAATGCAAATGTAAAAGAAGATGAAAAAAGAAAAGAAGGAAAAAAAGAACAAAAGGGGGAGGAAAAGTAGGAGCAGTGTAGCACACAACTTTTACTTTGCATCCCCTTTTCCTTTCTTCTTTTTCCTTCTTTTCTTTCTTTCACTTTTCTTTTGCTTCTTTTACTCCCATCCTCCGACTGCAAAACACTTTGTATTATCGCAACTTACTTGAAAGTAAGCGAGGGCTGCACTCTTCTGCATTGTAGTTTTTTTTCAAACAAACATTTCGAACAGGCACACACGCGTACACTAAAAGGCGATGTCATTACTAACCCCATTTAAACTAACACGCCAAGGATGACAAAGTGACGTCTAAATATAGGATTCCTACCGCAACGTTGGCCAGCCTGTCTGAGGCACTTTCACTGTTCACCCTGATTACCCAACTAGATGCTTCCATCTATCGACTCACATCTTCAATTTGGATAACACTAAGTCGAGCTTACATTGATGAATACGCACGAAAGTTTAGTGATGTATCATGCATCAGATTAAGCAACTGTGTTAAAAATTATTGATAGGTTGCTTTTAGGTATTTCATACTACAATACGGTGCTTGAAGTAGCCTGAAATTGCGTAATGTCTTCTATGCACATGAACCAGATTCACAACGTATTGCACAACATGCTTAAGGATATTGCCAGAAACATGACAACGACAAAACGACCAGCCACACAAATTTTTCGCTGTACATGCTTAAAATGTTCATGTTACCCAAACGAGGTGCTTATGACTACAAGCCGAAAAAAACCTACAAGTAGGGCCTTGGGGCCTTCTGTAAGTGGACGTCTAGCATTTTTTCTGTGCAGGGCTTTACACCCATAAATGAGGAACAAAGCTTCTGTACAATGAACATTGTTCGCAGCAATCAGTTATAGAAAAAACTAATGCAGCTAAGCTTCCCTGACACTTCTGTACATTTACAGAGGTGACGAAGCTTTTGTCATTTGTGGCAGTAACTCCAAAAGGACCAGTGCGAAAATTGGCACTAGTTGGCTAGAGAAATGTCCAAGCATGCCTGCCTGACTCCCTCTGGCCATCCCGACTGAATCTGACACATCATTTCTTGACTGCTGGCTGGCCAAAACCAAAACCACTGAAGCACTCACAATACACAGCGTGAAGTTCCTTTGGAGAAGTCAACTTCGCCTTCCGCGATGAAAGAGCAGCACAGTGTACTGATAAGGCACTTCTTGCAATGGTTTTCAATGCCACACAGTGACTTTGCTGTTCCTGTCGAAGAGAGCTTGGGGAGCTTGGAAGGTGCTTGCTCTTTTCTTGGGGCTGCTGGCGCTCCTCATTTTCTGCTCAAGGTCAACCTGCACAAAGTTGTAGACGAGGCTTTAGGAGTTGTATATAATGATACACAAATTTTTGCAGAACACACATTTCCTCGTAGCATACTGAGGCAATTCTAATAAAACTTAAGACCTCGCATGTGCAAACGTATGCAATCAATCCGAAGATACACTTGACTCTAAAGAAGCAAGTTTGTTATGCAGTGTACATAAAAAAAGGTCATTCAGCACAACCACAACTACATCTGCACAAGGAAACAACATTAGCTGGACGCTGTGGGCCGCTTTCATGGCATAGCTTTCATGGCAGCATTATGCATCTGTTAGTTCTCAGAAAATCTGCTAGTCACAGGAGGTGGCAATGGTTCGCCCTCCCACCTAAATGCACGTACACGAACACACGCACAACTGATAAAAAAAAACAAGTCACACACCACTGCAATTACTGAGATTCAATGTTTCAGACTTATCAGTAAAGGAAAGAACTATAAATTTAAGGGTACGTTGTCTTTGCTGAACACAACATAATGAGAACTAACAGACAATGATGCCAAACAAATCATAGGGGATGTTATCAAAAATAACTTTAGCAAAATTGTGAAAAAAAAGTGAACGAAAACGTAACTTGGCGACAAGTTACTAATGGGTTCACGTTTTTTTGACAATTGATATGACTTTACTTTTTATAATATCCCTATAATTTCCAGGGTAATGTTGTCGGGTAATGCTCATTATTGGAGTGGTGAGTAGGCCGACAAAGTAAGGATATGCCAATGATACTTCTTTTGAACACCGAATAGTTTGAGGACCTTAAAAGAGCGGAAGCTGCCTTGAGTAGACCAGAATATTTATTTGGAGCGAAAAAAAGTACACGCATTTTTACCAGGCTTTTTAACACATTTTGAGACATAAAAGTGTATGTTGACAGTAATGTTAAGTACCATTATTTTTGTCACTATATGCACTGTTGCAGGCGTAGTTAGAGTGGTGATAGTGAAGCATTATTCAAGCACGCCACCAAGTGCGTTCACATCTATGGTCGCGTATTTTAAAAATAAACCTCCTGTACAGTAAAAAAAATTCAGAGCATTTATGATTTTATCCAAATCAAGTTATACCGACTCGGTAAGCAAACCATTTTCATCAAATCAAAAAGCATAGAGGGAATGATGTATTATAACTATTGAACAATTTCAGCAACACAGGGCAAAGTGACAACAGTTCTATTAAAAACCCCTCTCATTTTAACATGCATGAAAAGCACCACACCAGATTTTTTATAGTGCATGTAATATCGAGACTATTAGACTGTCTATTGACCTTTTAGAAGAAGGGCATCTCCTTTATGTTCAAGGGGCAACCACTTAGCCTTTTCCTGAGCTTTTCTGTTAATATTTCATGAATTTCAGATATCAATAGGATTGATTTATAGCGAACAGATCTTGCTTACACAAAGAAACCTGGTTCTGTATGTAACTGCAATAAAGGGTGCCAAACCACCTCCAATTATTTTTAACATTCAAAGCAAATGTGTGCGAAGACTTCAGAATAGTGTCCTGATCAAAAATGACAACTGCAGCAGCACAACTAGCTATGGGTGCCCAAAAAGTAGCTAGAAACAATACCTTTTCCTCTTTGAGCCTTTTGGAAGTGTTCAGCCCCTCAGGGCTCACCTTAGAAGAACTTTTTTTTAAATACGTGTTTGTGTGCCCACTGCTCTTGCTCCTTGCACAGTGAGGAGGAGCACATGGCAAGAAGAGGCAAGAAGCATAGCGAAAAAAAGCGAAATAAGTGAGGACCCCTTTTGTATCATCCATTGTGTGTAACATTACTATTGCGACAACATATAGAAAAATTATCATGGCTATGCATCCATTGTAGAGTCATACACAGCTGCAACATCACGACTAAATTTCAACCTTGTGTTGGTTTCGGATCTCTTTATAGTGGTAAGCTAAAGATATCTTTATTTGTTCAACACATATTAAGATACAGTGAAATGTGATATGGTAATCTCATTTAGAATGCACGTCATAAGACTTTATTGTATATGTGGCCACAAGTAACTTTGGTTGCAATGCAATATCACACAACTTAAACAGCCGTCACCGACCACTCCAATCTGAACTTGCCTTTGCCACTTGCCCATTATCATCACAGCAATTAATGAACAATTGAATCTGCTATAGATATGTGCAAGCGTATGCTAAGGACCAAGAATGAAGGGTGTTTTGTCATTATTGAGATTGGTTATTTGTTCAAGAACACTTGCTGTCAAACACAAATACATTGCGGTCGAAGCATCAGGACTCAAATATATAGCAAAAAGAAGTGTCTCTTTAAAAATTACAGGCCACAAGGTGCAAGATAAAAATATTTTATATACTTGGGATGTAAGGCATGCACAAGAGGTGCTGCCATATTATATTTTTTCCTTTGTTGAAACCTGCTTGCTTTACTCACTCAACACATCTGTAAAGATACCGTGAAAACACCAAGCAGCTGATGCAGCATGGTTGAAAACATGTCCAGGGATTCCACCATTCATATTGGCTAAGCAGCCCTACAGCCTTCACAGTCCTGCAACCATTTTAAGACAATTATAGTTCTACCAAAAGTTCTTGGTTTACAGACACACATGCAAGACGCATAACCACTCTATAGGAAGTTTGCATGATAATGTGCTACGCGAAACGGATGCCAATATCAAGTATCCCGGCCTGCCGCTTTATTCTTTCCGTTCTTAAAAATGAATCAATCCATGGTTAACAAATGTTCCCCTAATGTGAAGTGTTTACTGGCAGTCCGGTGAAGAATCGCAATGTATTTCGAACACAATTTAATTCATGGCAAGTAAGCAAGCAATAGCGCTTTGTCAGCTGTTCAAGAAAACAGCATGAAGTTTAGCTAAAACCCATGTTTATTCTAAACACCATTCAATTTGATATTTAAAGTTGCGAGCATTAGGTGAAAACTTACGGATTCACGTTTAATCAAAGATTGCTTTTAATGTACTGATATGAATGCAACTAACTGAGTATGAAACAATAATTTTTGCTTGAGTATTTAGAGTTATGACCACTATCGCACTTGCGAGCTGCATCTTGTCCAAAACAGCGGCAAGCTAGGATAGTTTCTGTAGGTGAGCAGTAATGAACAGTGCAAAGTAACAACGAGGAACACCAGTAACAACAGCATGCGGCAAGCACAGGCTGCCAACTGTATAATTTGTTGCAAAAATGTTCGCCTGAATATCAGTCAGACAACTCATGTAAATGAAGGTTCAGTTGGAAATGAACAAGTTACGAAATCAACAATGCCTGCTTTCTCTAACACGACACTCATTCACATAAAGTATGCAGCGATAGGCCCCTTCCGAGGTACGTCACAGCATTATGTCACTGGCACAAGTAAAAGGTGTGGCTGGAAAAACACTCCCGCTGGTGGCTCAGCCCGGTAAAGTCGTGTGGTGTTTGGGGCAAGTTTTAATTTTTCAAAGCTTACACTTCACGTTACAATGTTAATATTAGCTGTAGTATGGGTCAGCAAACATCTAGTTGTGTGGTAAACTGTGTGGTAAATTATACGCCACGCTGTCTGTTTATCTTGAAGAAGTGATCACACGTGGTAGCCTCTGCGAGGAACAGTGGCATAGTTTTCAAAAATGTGCACTTTTGATTGCGGCATGTAGTGTGCATTAAATGGCATTGAGAATATTGGTTCAACTAAGAATATTGTGTGTGGCGTGTCCAGTGTGAATAACAATGTGTCTTGTTTGCGAAGACGTTAGCACTCGTGGCAGCGACTGCTTGTTGAAAAAACTTGATTCGACATTTTAGTGAAGGTAAATGTGCACTTGACGCGATCATCTGCGAGTGGGTACATCTCAGTGTTTGCGCTGTGTGCAGCAAAAAAATTGAATGGTCACCGGACTGGAAGATACCATTTGCTGAAGCTGCATGCATGCATCGCCCCGACGAGTACGCAAGCCCAATAGAGGTATAACTCATTTTATCAAAGGCCTCTTATGTCTTCATGTAATAAACAGAGATTCTTGTTTCATATATACTCAGTACCTTTACCGCTCGGTATTCATGAAGTGACCATGCACACTAAATGTTTGTGTGTTAGGTCCGAAGGGAGCAATGTAAATATGCAAATAAGTTAGGTGTCAGATTCAGCGACGTAACTGCAGAAAAGATTACGTATATATTAGGCTACAAGTTTAGAATCGCATATATCTTAGTGGGCTATTACAAACGTCACCAACAACTTCCTTTCCAACCAGTCCTTGCACCGAGGAAGGGAATGGCTGGCAAGGTGCTCGAAGTGACGTCAAACTGTTTGCAAACATAGAAAGGTTTCTTACTTAGGCAACATTTTGCACAATACATTTTTTAGATGACAGACTGTACTCGTCTGACATTGATCATACTGATGTCTTTTGTACTTACTTTATGCTGTGAATTACTAGGCATTTAGTCAACTGTGTCGTTGCATAAATTGGGAAAAAAGCAACACAGAATAGCTGTCACAATAAATACACCAACATGGGTATTCCCCTGCAAACAAAAGTTGGCACTGGTCCTGTCATTACCCGTCTTCTTTCTCTTTTTGCCTTGTTTGGGTTGGAACAGCCAAACACCTGATGAGTTATATGAGAAATGTTAATGAACCAAACTATAAGGGCTCGCATCAGCAACTACACAACAGCGTGATAACCACACCCCTGCCACACAGCAGCGAAATATATTTTGAACATGCTGGCAGTGTATTATTTTATAAAAAGCAACTCTGGCAGATTACAAAATCTCACATTGTGCGTGCAAGTTTTCTTCAAAGTCAGGCGTACAATATAGGTGCTGGCCAGTACATCATTAGTTACAAGCAAAGCGTCTTGCAAATACACATACAGATTGCACGAACAACTCTCTCTATCTACACTGGGCACACACATTATATCTTTTAACAAGCATACGCCACTGTTTAGGGGCATAATAACGCTCCACCGTGAACGTATGCTTATCAACCCAGTTAGGTGGTTGACTAGGTGAGTCGAGCCAAGTTACGAATTGTATCGCCCGCGAACGAGAACAAATTGTTGCTTTGCATCAAATGGAATTGCAGGCTTCGTTTAATCAGCAACGTAGCAAGCGCCTAGTGCGCCCTCCTCACTACATTGCACATATAAAAAAATGATCACCATACACATGCATGTTACCGCAGTGTTCGCGAATCAGCTCCAGTAAGTCCGCGCCGATGTGCCATGGCTCTTCTGGCGTTAGCGTTGTCAAAGCGAGTCCGTACACACGCTCGCAAAGGCGCGTAAGGCTGCCGTTTCACGACGCCACGTTCGAGTGCGGCAACACACACTTGTACTGAGTGGAATACTTAGTCTACATAAAAAAGTCTCCGGCTTACCTTTAGTTTCTTTCACACGGTCCTGGGGGAAGCGACCACAGGCGTCAGCCGTCACCTCGGAGTCCTCCGAGTGCCCGCACAACTCGCCGATTCCTTGGATGGCTCGCACTTGATCCGCACCCAAAAAACGCGTGAATAGCGCACAATCTTTGCACATCGCACGAACGAGGAACGGCGCTTCCTTGCGTAAATTTAACATTTCGTGCTCTCGTGTGTAGCAGCGCGAACACATGAGAGACGCATCGAAACGGCATGCCCACGGAAACAAAGAAGACAAACAACATGTGGCTTTAGCTGTGTATGGATTTGACTTGAATATCTATGTGAGGAAAATAAAAAAAAACAACTGTCGCTACAATAAGCTAAAAAATGTATGTTATCTGGTAAAATAACTTTAAAAGGGATAAACAGTTATTCAAGAAACAAGTTTAAAATTATAAATATTTTCATAGTTCTTTCTTTTGTTTTGCTTTTTGTTCTAGCAGACGAAAGCCTCGTACTGTTTCTATGACAAACGTAGTGCGGTTTTACGTTTGGTGCGTGTCGCCGACGCAAAGCTCTATAGTAGTCGTATCATAGTTTTCAATTCTCAATGAATCATAGGATGACTACAAAGCAGTAACATTTTGACATAGTGCAGTACGCGATCTTTCAAGGCATGACATTTCTTTGCTCTGAAGCAAATCAAAGCAAGCCGGCCGGCGCAATCAGCTGATGTCGCCGCTACGCGAGGCATGGTTGTGCGCATTAGCCTCGCACCCCGTGCTTGATTTGTCATTGAGCGAGAGAGCTACTAAGTGGAATACAGCTAGATGCAGGGATTATTGGCCTACCACTCCAATTTCCTGTGGCGGCCGACTCAATCGCAAGAGAACCACGGTAAACAACCTTCAACTGCTCAAGCTTGTGTGTGGGCGTAAAAATACTTGTTTTTATCCGTGAGGGGGTGGCAATCCATAGTTGAAAGACATGCGAAAAAGCATGTGAGGTATATACAATCACAAAACATATGCACACAATAATAGATACGATCGCATGTCGTACATAAATATGCCAACACATAGCGTGCAAACAGCAAGTTTGTATATATAACCTAAACAACTCTGCACTATTTGGCGCGCATGGCTTAGCAAGCTAACGCACTAAGTTCACGTACGCGAGCACGCCTCAGTGGTGCAGGTTCAAATTCCACTCAGTCTCAACTTTTTTAGTTTTTTTTCAATGTTATTTATGTACTGCTATCTTTTCTAATGCGTTAGGTACTGAAACGAAACAAAAGCAATATTGCGTTTAAGTACGTGTGTGGGACTGTGTTTCTTGCACCACCGTTATTAGTATTTTTATTTTCATTATTACATTTTTATTTATTTCATATTATAACAAAACTAAGGACTAAGGGGAGAATTGGGTTTGCTTGATTATGGAGGGACTCGAGAAGTGAGAAAACTCAAACCGAAAATTTATTTGAGAAAAAACTGGGCATTTCACAGCCAAACCAGCTTTTTCAAGGGTAGGCCCTAGGCATGCGCGAGACTTGCAATGACTCAACGCAAGCTGTGGCAGTTGAGAGAAGGCATTATTAACAGAGAAGCAGTTCTAAAATATATTTTGGTTGACGTTTTTTGATTTCTCCAAAATAGGGGTTGCACAATTGTGATCGAGCTAAAACCAAGAATTGCGGGCACGAAGTCAAGAGACAGGAAATAAATAATGTTCATTGTTTGAAAAATTGCCGATACTAAAAGGAAGAGTTATGGAGCGCTTTGTAGCTTCACACGCAGTAGGAATTCTAGATATATATATAGATAGTTTAAAATTAACAATGTTGCACACACAGACAATATTTAAATTTCTTCGCAGCACAGTTGAAGCATCAATGTAGAACTGAAGCGTCAAGAAAAGCTCACGCGTCCTCACTTTATTGTGCTTTACATTGCTTGTATGCGTCCATGCAGCCATGATATATTTTAAAGCATTTGGTTCATCTATAATCTTCTTAATCATTAAAGCTGGCCCATAAGTTCTGTCTTATATAACACTACAATTGAAGCGTAATCTGCATGGTGGTCTGAAACAATGCTTTTGAAAATCTCAAAACAACCGAGCTCTATACACGATCATCCTAGCATCAATGATAAGCACCATTAAGTGTCCGTACATATCAGTTGTGCTGTCATACTGAATTATTTTTCTGACCATACCCTCTACCACTACCTACGCTGTAGGGCAGCAAATCATCAACCTGGTTTAGCTACCTGCCTTTATTCTGTCTTCCTCCTCTCTTTTTTCTCTTCCATTTTGTTTTGCTGTGTACTTCACAGAGGCATCATTCATGTGCATGAAGATTCACTGCCTATTGTAAAATGAAGCAGAGAGGCAAGTTTGCTTCGTGTATCTGTATTTTAAATTTGCTCTCTCGATAACTTGCATGAAACCTAATAACCATGTAGGTTGACATGTGTGCGGTCGCACCACAAGATACCAGGTGTTCATCTGTTACTTCGCGTTCTAGAAAACCTTAATAGACCTCAGGCATGCATTTAGCCATTTAGTTTTGCTTTGTCACGCCACGCACGCCGTGTTGCTTGTGGTTATTTTATCCGCTGTGTGAATACTGGTTAAGCTGGTCGTCTTGGCTCATGGTGACCATTTGTTCTGCGATATAAAATATATATGCGTTATTATTTAGCAAATTAGCATGTTTTTAGGAGCAATAACTCAAGGAATAAACTTTGCAAGTAAACGCTCATTTTTTGACGTTTTTTTTGTTTATGTGCTCGTCATTTTGCCACAGGACTAATTATTTCTGTATATCTTCACTTTTTATCACTACACATTTTCCTTCTTCATTTTTTGCAGCCATTTCTTTCTGAATTGTCGACATTGACATCACATACAATCACAAAAACATTACTTTTTCTGGCGGCGGTGTAGCACCACCACGGATCGAATGGTATTCGTAGCTCAGGCTGCCATTTGAATCTAGTGACATTAACATCTCCAGTCTTATTAGTCTGTTCGCACTCCGTATTTTTTTCATATTTCCGTAAGAAAGTTTCCGTATGCTCTCTATAACTTCCTTAAGGAAGTTTTGATATACTCTGTAAAGCATTCCATATTTCCTCATCGTTCCATATTTTCCGTAAGTAATGTTCCGTTTATACCACATGACTTCCGTATCTTTGCATATCTTCCATAAAAAATGTTCCTTATGTTCCATAAAATTTCCGTATCCTTCCATAGTTTCTCAAAAAGTGTTCCGTATATGCCATACAACTTCCTATGCATCCATAAAAATCCATATCCTATCCGTATAGTTTATATGGAAATCATACGGAGTCCATATGTTTTCTGTAAGATTTTATACGGAACTTTTCAGTAGGGCAGTAGGTGAAAAATGTCTGCGTTCCCGTCATCACTTTCCAGGCTTATTTGGATCCCTTTCCATGCTTATTTGACCCCATGGATGGGATGGTGTGCTTCCTCAGCAAGAATTATTTGCGTGTGCTAGTGTCGGAAAAAGAAGGTGGTCTTAAGCTCATGAAGAAATAGATCTTCGAAGTAAAGGCCACTGACGCCATATGGAGGAACTTCAAGGAAGTGCGGGTTTCTGCCGCCAAGGTAAACTCTAAGGCTGATGCCTTGTGTAATGAGCACGGACTGACAAGGCTGGCAAAGAGCGTAAGTGAGTGCAAGAGAGACAAGCTGTATGTACTTTTAGTGCGAAAACTCGCAAACCAGATATGCTTTTTGGACAATTTTCAGCGAAAATAGTACGTGGCAGGTAATGGTGAGTCATTACTTGTTGAAACAATTTAACACTCTCTTGTTAGACGACCCGTTCGCTGTCGAGAATTCCTGTGACACAATTGAGTATCTTCAGGACAGTATCTCTATAGGACATTCTTTCTCTGTCGATGTCGAGGATCTCCTTTATTCTGTACCACATAGGGAGTTACTCGGGTGCATGCAGTCGTGTATAGAGAACAATGGGTCTGTGTCTTTTATAAACCATGCCGGAGTTGCAGTAGAGAGTTTTTAGCTCTCTTAGAATTTGATATTCGAGTAACGTTTATTTATTTGAATACAAATTGTTTGTACAAAAGCAAGGTATTTGTATTGGTTCGTGTGTAGTGCCTGTGCTGTGTAATCTCTTCCTGGCTAAGATTGACCGACACCTTGACTCTGTTTTGTCCAGAGACATGGTGTTATGCGTTTTTAGATACGTTGGCGAATTTTTGGTTCTCTTGAAAAAGGAGACAAATGAGCACTACTCTGCATGTATCACTTTTGTTTTAGATAAAATGAGAGCATTTGTACCATTGCTCAAGTTTACACATGAGCTTCCTGTCAATGACGAGTTGCAGTTTTTGGATCTTAATTTCAGGCTTGTCAAAACTATGTGTATTGGATGTATCATCCTCATGCTCAGAAGGCTTTTTGCCGTATCATACCACTCATTCTAAAGTAGTAAAAAGGGCCATTGCTAGTACGAGCTTACAGTTGGCTCGTACTAGGTCTTGCCACTACGTTCTTGATGATTGTTTCAAGGAGCAAATACCCAGGTTCGTGTTTGTGGGTTTTCCTTTGTTGGTGTTAACGACAGTGGGCGAAGCTTTCCTGAGAAAATGTCTCCATGACACCACCAGCGATTCTGGCACAAAGTAAAAACACAGAAGGAGCGACCTGTTGTCATTCCGTGTGTGCACAGAGTGGCTCATTCATTGAAGCACGTCGCCTCTCGTTTTGAGGTCCCTGTCGTGTTTTTGGCACCTCGGAGGCTTTCGCGCTTTTGTGCTCGGTCGTGTGGCGTACCAAGTGCTCATTGTTTAAAGAAGCACGAAAGGAAGATTTTGAATTGTTTGGTAGGCATTGTCTACTTGATCTTGCTCAGTTGTGGCAAGATGTACATTGGCCAATCGGGCCGTTGTAGAAACGATCGCTTAAGGGAACATGCACTGTCAATGAGAAACGGCACGGGTTTGCATTTGCCACATCTTTGTAAGGATTGCTCGTGTGAGCGCTACTGAACCACACGAGAATATTGCTAAGGAGCAAAGACAAAGTGGCACGTGAATTGGCAGAGGCGATGTTTATTAGACAATTTGGCAAACAATGTATCAGTGTTCCATCTCTGTCATTGTATGATACAGAATTTCATTTTCTATCTGATAGATTTTGATTATAGTTGTTTGGTCTCTTCTTGTGGTTGTACGCATGCGTGAGGGTTTTATAAGAAGAGCTTCGGTTCAATAGAAGTCAGTTGCGAGTGTACACTTTTCCGAGTCTCTTGTTGCGTCTTTCAAGTTTGAACCAACGATGTTCTGCACGCCAAATGTTACCTTATTAAACTCCACAATAAACAAGTACCTATAAGCAACGTGTTCGCGTACAACCGGTCCATTAGATGAGAATCGATGACATGCAAAAGCTACGTGGCTAATATGTAATTGTTATCGCAATGTAATCGCCAAAGTAATGCTGTAAACAGCACCAGAGGCAAGCATGAGTAGCCGTGATGCAGCTTTGAAGCTCGTGCACATAGCCGGTTTGTCTGTGCCTGCATTCATGCGGTGCAAAACTGTTTCATTCTGGCATGGCATGAAAGAGCTTGCTGTTATGAGTGCCTATGTTGTCCCACATCGGACTTCAATGGAGATTATAAACACGCTGTAGTGAAGAAGAGGAGCTTCAGCGGCATTTCTCGGCGCATCAGGGGCATCGCCATCAGCTTAAGCTCGTGCTTGCTGCGCTTGGCCGGACGCTGCTGACTGCTTCGCTTTCTGCGTTCTGCGCTGCAAATAAACCCCGTTACAAGTGGTGTATTCTGCTGGGTTTCGGTCACCCTGGAGCTTCGGAATCGCCTTTTACCATCCATTATGCCTACCGACGCAAGCGCCGCTCCAACTCCTCCACCGGCACCGCCTACTGTTCTCTGCGCCGGTTCTCTGCGTCTGCGAGATCCCCCTGTTTTCTCAGGCACAGAAGACAAGGACGTTGACGACTGGATTTCAATGTACGAGCGAGTGAGTACTCACAACAAATGGGATGACGCCGCCAAGTTGGCCTACGTCTCCTTCTACCTGTCGGACGTGGCGAAGCTGTGGTTTATAAACCACGAAGCGGAACTCCCTACATGGTCGGTCTTCAAGACGAGCCTCACACAAGTTTTCGGGCGGCCTGAGGTACGCAAACGCCGTGCCGAACAACGCTTACATACTCGGTCCCAGCAGCTTGGTGAGAATTTCACAAGCTATATTAAGGACGTTCTGGACCTTTGCAAGCGAGTCAACAAGTCGATGTCCGAAGAGCTTAAGATCAAGCATATCATGAAGGGCATTGAGGACGACGCTTTCCAAACGTTGCTTTCTAAGAGTCCTCGCATTGTCCTAGAACTGACCGAGTTATGCCAGAGTTTTGACGAGTTGCGCAGGCAACGTCCTTCCACCCGACGTCCCTCATTGCTCGACGACTTTTCGTCCAGCCTTTCCACCCTTGGCATAGGAGAAGACCATGCCCCTCTTCTCTCCAAGATCCAAGAGTTCATCCGCGCTGAGGTCGCTCGTCAGCTCTCTTTGATGTCCTGCGTACCCGATCAACCACGCAGATTGACATCTACACTCCGCGACTTCATTCAAGACCAGGTCGCACAAGCTCTTCCTCCCTCCCGTGAACCGCCTCCAGTCGCCGCACCTCTCACGTACGCCGAGGCCGTTGCTCGACCTCGACAGCCTGCGTTCCAGCCAGTGCCTATGTATTCGCCGCCGCCCTTTTCGCCGCCGACTTATTCATCGCCGACCTATTCACCGCCGACCTATTCACCGCCGACCTATTCACCGCCGACCTATGCCGATACCACCTCAGCCGCAGTTTTCAGCCCCCCAGCCGCAAGTCGGAGTCTACTCCGACCGATGGCGGACCTACGACAACCGTCCCATATGTTTTGCTTGTGGTGGTGTTGGCCACGTGGCACGTTATTGTCGTCGTCGCCAGGCTGCTCAGAACATTCGACGAATGCCCTCTTTCGACCCTCAGTTTTCTTCTACGCCTTCAAGCCCTCCTTCCTCTTCTTTTCCTTCTGATCGTCCACACGGCCCGACCCGCCGCTCCCCATCTCCACGTCGACGTTCGCTTTCCCCTATGCGTCGCTGTTCCGGACCCACCGACCAGGAAAACTAACGGCCGCAGTTCCCGAGGCACGAACTGCGTCCCCGTCGCCAAGCACAAGTCCTCGCCCCTGTCCAGCTAACGTCATTGAAGTGCCAGTCGATGGTATCGTCGTCATGGCGCTTGTTGACACCGGAGCCGCTCTATCCGTCCTTTCCATCAACCTGTGCCGCAAACTCCGCAAAGTTCTGACGCCATTATCCGGCCTCTCTCTTAGAACGGCTAACACACAAAGTGTAACACCTCTCGCAGCCTGCACCACACGAGTCGTCATCGAAGGGATTGTGTATATCGTCGAATTCGTCGTGCTTCCCTCGTGTTCCCATGACATGATACTCGGCTGGGACATGATACTCGGCTGGGACTCACGAAGACGCTCGTGTGCAATACGCTAGAAGGGCCTCTACCTTTATTCTATGGTGAATGTCTCGGTCACGTGCATCCGATCGACGCCCGTCACATTTTTGACGCTCCATCTAGTGTACTTTCTACGGACCTCAGCGCACTCATTTCTGACTCTGTTGTTGACCAGTCACTCCTTGACGCTTTTAACCGCTCCATCGATGTCGCAACGTCTTCTTCAGAACGAAGCCAGTTAGTGAACCTGCTGCAGAAGTTTCGTACTTCTTTTGACAGCCACGCTTGTGGCCTCAGTCGCACATCGAACATATCTCACAAGATTGACACAGGAAGCCATACGCCTCTACGGCAGCGCCCCTACCGAGTCTCAGCGTCGAAGCGCCGTGTTATTGACGACCAGGTTGCTGACATGCTCCAGCGGGGTATTGTACAGCCTTCTAACAGTCCCTGGGCGTCACCGGTCGTTCTTGTTAAGAAGAAGGACGACTCCATTCGGTTCTGTGTGGACTATCGACGTTTAAACAAGATCACCCGCAAGGACGTTTACCCGTTACCGCGAATAGACGACGCCCTTGACTGTTTGCAGGGAGCAGAATACTTCTCTTCGCTGGATTTACGGTCTGGATACTGGCAAATTCCTATGGAAGCATCTGACCGACCGAAAACAGCATTTGTCACACCTGATGGGTTATACGAGTTTGCCGTTATGCCTTTCGGCCTTTGTTTCCCGAAACAATGCTTGTTTTCTTAAACTGTGTAACCTCAGGAAAAATACACAATCCTATTATGACATTCGGAAAAGGCCTTCCTGGTTTGTTCCTTATTCGCGAACTAATCACGGTTTGAGAAGACTTGAACACTGTATTCCAGCTTGTTTTAACTTGTTTGAAAATAAAAACATCGACATCTTTAATATACATAAAAAACAACTTAAGAACCTTCTCATCCAAAATGGCGCCGTGTAGTTTAGCATCTTCTAGTTGTCCGGCTACAGTACTATATGTAAAAGAAACACCCTATAATAGTGCTTGTGTAACATGGCATCGTATAATGTTTGCTTTCTTTGACATTTTTTTTCGTTGCTTTTTTTTTACGAGTAAGACATACAACATTTCACTCGTCAGTGTTTCCCTTGTGCATTAAAACTCGTGCTTTTCGCATACCCAGTGTTGTAAACGTTGTATAATCATTTTGTAATACTTTGGTAGCCGTTTAGCAACGTGTGCATTGTTTCATGATTGGCCGCACGCTGTTTTCTTTTGTTTTTTGTTGTTTTTCTCTCTATGTGGTTTGCTTATTTTATGTAAACCTGAAACTGATGTAATTTTGATGCATTTTCTTTTTATTTATTGAAGTTTTGAAAATCGACGTCAAATTGTTTTTTCATGTTTTGTGCTCTGCTGATTCTGTAATGCCAAGTGAAAAGGGGTAGGAGCCTCGTCAAGCTGCTAATATAGCAGCTTTTTGCTCCTATCCTTGCGTTTTCTTTTTCGCAACTCTGTGAAGAAAATGCTCAATAAAACTGAAACTGAAACTGAAACTGAAACTAACGCTCCAGCCACTTTTGAAAGAATGATGGACACTATTTTACGAGGCCTCAAGTGGAACACATGTTTATGCTACCTCGATGATGTAGTTGTCTTTTCCACCGATTTCGACACCCATTTAAATCGTCTCGAGCACGTCCTCACACGTCTCACCGACGCCGGCCTTCAACTCAACCTCAAGAAGTGGTGCTCGGCAGCTCACCATTCTTGGCCACGTCGTATCGCGGGACGGCATACTTCCCGACCCCGCCAAGCTTCGAGCAGTCGCCGATTTTCCGAAGCCAAAGAACTTGAAGGAACTTAGAAGTTTTGTCGGCTTGTCGTCATACTTCCGACGCTTTATTAGAAATTTTGCTTCCGTATGTGCGCCCCTTACGGACCTTCTTAGCGGCGAGAAGGACCTTTCCACCTGGTCACCAGCATGCGACGATGCATTCACCAAATTACGCCACCTGCTGACTTCACCACCCATCCTCCGCCACTATGATCCTGCCGCTCCCACGGAGGTTCATACTGATGCCAGCGGTGTTGGACTTGGCGCTGTGCTCGCGCAACGAAAGGCAGGGTTTGATGAATATGTCGTCGCCTACGCAAGCCGAACTTTGACGAAAGCCGAGGCTAACTACTCCGTGACCGAGAAAGAGTGTTTAGCTATTATTTGGGCCCTTGGAAAATCTCGTCCCTACCTGTACGGTCACGCATTCGACGTCGTCACTGACCACCATGCCCTTTGTTGGCTGTCCCAACTTAAAGACCCTTCCGGACGACTTGCTCGCTGGGCGCTCAAACTTCAGGAATACGACATCCGCGTTATTTACAGATCTGGTCGTAAGCACACGAACGCCGACGCCCTTTCTCGCTCGCCCATATCGGATGAAGATGTTTGCCTCTCTTCCCTCGAGCCTGCACTTGCGTCATCCGCCTTGCGCAACATGACAGTGGAACAACGAAAGGATCCCTGGATCAGTGGCCTCATAAGCATTCTTTCTGATCCTCTCACTCCTTCGCCGTCTCCCGCTCTCCGCCGCCAGGCTAGCAACTTTTGCCTAAGGGATGATCTTCTTTATCGACGCAACTACCTTTCTGACGGTCGCAAGTGTCTCCTTGTGATACCCCGCCATCTTCGAGCTGCCATCTGCGAAGCTTTTCACGCGGACCCACAGTGCGCCCACGCAGGCCTCTTCAAGACATACGCTAGGCTTCGACTCAGATTTTATTGGCGTGGCATGTATAACTACGTGCGAAAATTCATTCGCTCGTGTGCTCAGTGCCAACGACAAAAGTTACCTCCCGGGCAAGTCTACCCGTCACAACCTCTTCCTTGTCCTAGTCGACCTTTTGATCGCGTCGGCATTGACATTTGCAGACCACTACCATCAACTCTAGCTGGTAATCGCTGGATTATTGTTGCGATGGACCATCTGACACGCTATGCCGAAACAGCCGCGCTGCCGACTGCCACATCCCGTGACGTTGGAACGTTTCTGTTGCAACGTTTCATTCTGCGTCATGGTGCCCCTCGCGAGCTCTTAAGTGACAGAGGCCGTGCCTTCCTTTCTGACGCCTCGAAGGCATTACTCAACGAATGCCGAATCGTGCACCGCACAAGTACAGCGTACCACCCTCAAACAAATGGCACGACGGAGCGCTTCAACCGTACTCTTGGCAGTATGCTGTCGATGTACGTCGCCTCTGATCATTCAAATTGGGACCAAGTTCTCCCGTTCGTCACCTACGCGTATAATACTGCCGTACAAGCTACTACTGGGTTTTCGCCATACTTTCTTTTGTACGGACGAGAACCCTCAAATACAGTAGATACTATTCTTTCATATAAACCTTATGAGTCCGAAAGTACAACTCTGTCCGAAGCTGCCCGACATGCTGAAGAATGCCGCCAGCTTGCCCGCTCTTTTTCTACCGAGGACCATTGGCAGCAGCAATCCCGCCAGACTGGGGACCGTTCGGCTCCAAACTTTCCACCTGGTTCATTAGTATGGCTTCGGGCACCTGCTACCGCGCCTGGCCGCTCCGCAAAACTTCTTCCCAAATAAATCGGGCCATACCGCGATGTAGAGCAAACGTCACTCGTCAACTATATCGTGGAGCCCATAATCCCATCCACAGACCTACGCTACCGCGGCCGCGACACTGTCCACGTCTCTCGTCTCAAGCCATATTACGACCCATTAGTCGTTTCTTCTCCCTAATCCGCCAGGATGGCGTCTTTTTGTGCGGAGGGCGATTGTAGTGAAGAAGAGGAGCTTCAGCCGCATTTCTCGGCGCATCAGGGGCATCGCCATCAGCTTAAGCTCGTGCTTGCTGCGCTTGGCCAGACGCCGCTGACTGCTTCGCTTTCTGCGTTCTGCGGTGCAAATAAACCCCGTTACAACGCTTTTAATTGTAAGCAGCAAAATGAGCAAAATACCTGGCCCTTCGCGTCAGCCACGAGGAAGTCAAATAACATAGAGGTTAATTTTCTTAATTTCCTGCAAACATTTATTGAGCATCCCAGTTTCCTCAGTCTGAGCAAATGACAGACGGAAATTTGTTGGCCCTGCTGCCCCTATCTCCCACCACACATTAATATGGACATTTCGTGCCTGCACAGGTGGAGCGCGCCCAGCCTTCAACATTGCAGAAATGCGCTTGGTGTCTGCTAGATGGCGGCAGATTCTGCAGAAGGTCTGTACAGCACTGTCGGGTGTTTCAAAAACACAGCAGTTGTTCAAATATTTCTTTTTTATTCTAGCAAGTGTTGCCGTCCTGCCATGATAACAAGGAATTCATTTTTTCTCGTGCTGTTGACCTGTGGTTTGCATTCCAAGGCTATCGCTTGGACACCAGTGCTAGTACAGAGAGGCAAGTTTGAAAATGTCTCGTAAGTACCTTCTATTCATAGAAACCAGTAAAGCGGAAGTCTCAAAATGACGCTTACCTTAAAGGCTGAGCTCCTGGTAGTCACTTGCTCTTTAAAGCAGAGCTTTTTTAACGAACTAAAAGCACCTTAACCATATCCATCTGTGCGCCTGTCTGTGTAGAATCTGTCTGATCAATCGACTTATTCTAGCCTATTAAGTTTGGGCGCTCTGTGATCGTCGCCCTAACTTGACACCTTCGGTCAGCAACTCACTTATGAGTTGACTTAGTCGAGACTCGCTCATACTCAAATGAAGCCATGTGCTTGAGTGAGTAAGGGTGGGTAATATTTTAGCGAGCTTGAGGCCAAGCGAGTCCAGTATAAGAAAATTTTGGTGGTTCGGAATGAGCCCCAGGCGCGAAAAATATATAGGTGCGGTTTAGTGAGCTCAAAGTTTTTGCCAACTAATGTTTGACATGAATAAAATGTTGCATGACAGAACAGAGTATGGTATAAAGAGGTTTGATTCAGCAATTCACTGATATTTGGTTTTAGTATTATACAAGGTGTTTATTTACACTACTTACAGTTGAGTTAAATAGCCAAAAATCCATGGTTGACTGTTTTTGAAAAGTCCCTTGTCACTGTCTTTTCGACCACTAATTCACCCTGTACCGACCACTCCTTTCTGCCTCTATTGCTTGCGGCACCGTTCAGTGAACGAAGGGTTGGTCATGCAGTTTCCCTAACACATTGAGCGAGAGGCCCTCCACTGGAGGTGCGAGTGCTGCCATCGCTGTGACGTGCAGGGTTGGATCACGTGATCTCACCTCGCACTGGCAAAGGAAAGCTGACAGTTGCATGTGTAATTTTACCGTGACTTTGCCGTGTCTTCAATTTCGAACAGCGTTGTTTTGCTCTGGCTTCTTGTGTGCCGCCTTCTGCAGACTACACAATCCGGAAAGACAGCAAAAGTCACCGGCGGCATGCCATAGTGCGCTAAATACGTGAGGGTACTCTCAGGGCGGCTTGCAGTGCCACTGTCACCCCTTTTTGTGTTGTGGTTAGTATTAAACTCTGAGGTTAACGTCAGCACCGACCATGAATGCTCGCATAAAAGCGGAACGTTTAGGTCTCCGCACGGGAGCCACACTCACAACCAATAATAATGTGCGAACAGTCCAATTAAATTTAGTTCATAATATGATGTAAGTGTGTATATCTGGGGGAAATTGCTGTCATCATTACACTCAAGAATGTGCTCCGTTGTTCGAATTGTCAGAGAGTCTAGATATAGCCCTGAAGCCCATTTCTTTTTCTTTTTTTTCTATGATTTCACTTTATTCCAGTCTAGTTTGTTGTCAGTTGCTTCTGTGTGTTCGGCCATCACGTTGGACGAAACCTTCTTTCTTACATTATACATGTGCCGCTCCAGTTAGAGCTACTTGTCTCGCCAAGGTAACCTAACAGCAGCCTGTGTCTCTCCTACCCTCTGCCCCGTCTCTCCTTCGCTATGTGTGTACTCGACCACACTGGTTTCCACCCACCAATAGCGTAGCCAGGGGGTGGCACACCAGTCCCGTCCCTCTTCCGTCCCCCGCCCAATATTTTCGAATGGTATATAGGGGCGCAGAAAATAACGGTCTACCACATCTGCTTGCCTAGCTGAGACCCATTTTAATCAAGGTGGCGTCCCCTTCAAAAAAATTTCTGGCAACGCCTCTGCCATCTGCGACCTCAACTCACGGAGTCATTTGCTCATACATTACGTCTGTATGATGGGCCAATAGCCACTGTCACGTCCCCTAAATGCTGTTTGGATCTACAGGCGAAAACTTGGTAAGCTTCGAAAACGGATTCATTTTTTAAGATATGCCATGAAATATCGCACATTTTGTGAATAAAGCTTAAAAAACTGGACACTCTCGATTTCACTGAATGCTTTGAGCCTCCCCCCCCCCCCTTTTTGTCTTGAAGTTGCGTCTTTCCGGCCACGGTCCTGGCAATAGACATCTGCGGTGCTGTCGCCAGGTCAATGGGTGCACGGTGTGCTTACTTTACCTGGTTCTAACATGCCTTCAACGAAGAGCCGAAGTGATACCTAACCCCACAGTGGTAAAAAAAAAAACAAGGTGGGAAGCTTGGGAAGGGGAGGTGTAGTGATTAGAAAATTTCTTGGCTTGGGATTATAACCCGTGCAGGAAATCCTGAATAGACCACTTTTGCCAACTTACACTGGTGCTTTGCGAAAAAGCGTATTGAGAATTGGAAGCGGCTGTTATCCCTAGTCACGCGACACTGCACATAATGTCGACTTACTCATGCGTTTGTACGCTGCCTGATTCTGAGTATTAGTGTAATCACTGATGTCTAAATATGCTACTGAAAATAATTTGGAGCAGTGTGTGACATTTCTGCTTCCCTAAAAGAATAAAGTAAATTGTGAACCGTTTTTGTTTTGTTTTTTTTTCACCGCCTGTGCTCTTCAGTTTCAGGAATCTCCAAAATTTCATGGTCGCGAGCTTGGCAGATCCATATTTGAACTCTCAGAGTCTGTCAAACAATTTTACAGGCAAAGCAAATGCTAATATAAACTTATCATTGCTGCCTCTGTTAGGTGGTTTGAAATAGCAGGTTCGAAATAGTTGGTTCGAAATAGGTTTAATTGAAATAGCAGTGTTCATGTTTACACTGCATAATTTAGGTGATGTCGAATGGTTTAGGCATATTTTGTTTCTAATTGTAAGCTTTTTTTTATACTGCTTGAAATTTGGTATCTAGTGATAAAAATGGCAAACTTTTTCCCTGTAACCTGCTCAAAAATTACATTTTAGTGCTCGAAATTAATATTTTGCTGCCCCAAAAATTGCTCCAAGTTGTATTTCGGCTGTTGTACCCCTGATATTGTTAAAAAGTAGCTTTGTTCAATAAGCAAACAAGTTTGATATTTGGACATTCTTTTCGCATTTCTTCTGGTTCCCCTGTAGTTTAACATGCGCCTACTAATCTGACCAATATAAAAGTTGGCGCATGACAGAGGAATCTCGTACACTATTTCTGTAACACAAGGAATGAAGGAGACTCAGTGTTTCTGGCCACATTCACGTTTATTTTTGTTTCTTTTTTTTGGCGCAGAGCTTAACAAGCGTGCAAGTGCTGCCCAGCTTCTTTAGAGCCGTACATGCCCCTGTCACGTCATATGTGGATGCGACACTCTTAATTGTGCGCCATCTTGTAAACAAGTCTAACAAGTGTTGTGCATTTTGATGTACTAATGAGAGCTTGTATTAATAAAAAACTTGGATTAGGGCAGCAGGGTGAAGCAGCTTTCTTGATTTTTCTCACAGACCTCGCATTTGCTGAAGTGTTTGATGCACCTTACCACCTTTTTGCAAAATTTAGTGACCGCATAATCTGGAAACCCTGCTGTTGGAAACCTCTGGATCTGAGCATAAACACTGCTCTATATTTTGAGCACACATTACTTGCACACAGCCTCCTTTGCCAAAGATGCAGCCAATCCATCTTTGATCCCTTTAGAATAAGCTAATGTGTAAGGCAAAATAAAAGAGGCTGTTGCGACCTGGGCCTGTACTGCCAGCACACATGCATGAGTAAGGAGTGAGACGGCTGCTGATTTTGCGCATTTTTGATACATTTTCGTTTTTTGCGCCACGCTGCTATGAAGGCATAATAATCAAGAAAATTGCACTGAACTGCTCCAAAACAGCGTTCAAAGCTAGAAATTTGATGCCGACCTCCGCTTCAGTGGGGAACAAATGGCGAGTAGGACTAATAGGACGCACCCAATTGTGTGTTTTTTTTACTTTCAATCTTTCTGGTTACAAAGGCTCCCATGGTGGCGCCATATTCTTTATATTTTAGCAATTATGCGTGGTCCAACAAAAATGTGCTGCCGTGCATTGAGCGTGCTGTCTCTACTAGCTAGGCTGTGTGTTCTAGTGTCACTGTCGGCTAGCGACAACCAACGAGTTGAGTGGCAAGCAAAACGGGGTTGACGCTCTAGTTCTCAGTCCTGCATAGCGCGTTCCTCCAGTCGCTGTGGCTTTCATGTCGACGCTGTTGCATGCGGTCACCTACGAGTACGTGTTTGCTGTGAGCGAGTAACTGTAAACGTGGAGTTATTATTTTCCTGCATCCGACGCGTATCCTCAATGCTCTGGCACGTGTACATGGGTTTTGAAAATGGGTTCCGTGAACGGCAGAATGTGTGCAACCTATTCCCGGTTTACACCAATTAGCTACTAATTTATTTACACAGGCGAGTTCTCATTGCATTTTGCATATAAAAAAGCCATCGCAAGTGAAATCTGCACATCAGTGTCGGCAGGTAGAGAGAAACACTTGGTTACATGTGAAGCCACGGTGACAAAACGAGTGTTCAAGCCATTGTAAACTATAATAATGGGCACCTTGACGCTTTATTCGTGACTCATTACGCATCGGCACTCACTTGGCTCAGTTTTCATTATTGGTGAGTTGCCACTGCCCTGTTTTGTAATCGAAAATCGACACAAGTGCCTAAGCGGGGTCCCTGCATGCGTGTTGGCCCTGGGCTTCACCAGCATTTGGCTTATCTCAATCAGTGTTTCGGTCTGCGGCAGTGACTTCGTTTTCTTGCTTTTCTGCTTTTTTGCAATAAAACATGCCTTTCAATGATCAGCAGTTTGTCAGCGTGGACAGAGATTTTCCACCTGTGGTGCGCGATCACTTTACGCGAGTCATGGAGTGGTGGGGGCCGCAATCGCAAGTCAATGTATTATTGGGAGTTCTTCATCGACGGCGATGACCTATAGGTATTGAAAAAAATATAAAACTGACCAACTTGTGCTATAATTTTAGCGCGTGGTTGCTCATGTGGAGACGCATTATTGGTATCACTTGCTTATCACTTAGTGCCATATGCACGTGCTTGATTGATTGATGTGTGGGGTTTAACGTCCCAAAACCACTATATGATTATGAGAGACGCCGTAGTGGAGGGCTCCGGAAATTTAGACCACCTGGGGTTCTTTAACGTGCACCCAAATCTGAGTACACGGGCCTACAACATTTCCGCCTCCATCGGAAATGCAGCCGCCGCAGCCGGGAATCGAACCCGCGACCTGTGGGTCAGCAGCCGAGTACCTTAGCCACTAGACCACCGCGGCGGGGCCATATGCACGTGCTTTACGAGATAGTCTATGCGGTGAGATTTCTCGGTTCTCGCGCAGCACTCTTGGAGGTGGTCCTGCATGATGTGGCCTCGAACGGCAGTGCAGATGCTTTTGTTTGTTAAAAGCTCTTGATGCCATCATGTCAGGCTTTTTTTGAGTGAAGGACCACCGTTACATCACTAAGATTCTTGTGCAATCAATTTTTTTACTTTTTTGAGTGGCTCGCGTTTTTAATGTTTCCGCGGGACCTAGTTTTCAATAAAACCTTGTTTTTTGAAATTATTTCGCGTGTTCTGGGGCTAGATAGGTCACGTGTGTGGTATGCAAAACAGTAGTGCAGTTCATACCTAGCAATAATCTGTTAAAAACTCCCTTCAAAATCTGTTTCAGTGTATAGTGTATTATAATCCAATTAAAGTATGCACTGTTGCCCCCACGTTGGTAAACATTGGTATTTTTAGGCTCCCAGGACAACTTAGTAAACGCTGCTAAATGCTCTAAAATTGAAATTTCGCTGCTCCAAAAACTGCTCCCAATTTAGTTTCAGCTGTCTCATCCCATTTTGAGTAAAGGGTTAGCTTTAGGGCTAAAAACTCAATGTTTGATTCTTGCGGCAGTTTTGTCATAAATTGAAGTACGCATCCATAATATTCAAAGAGACACTAAACAGCAAAACAATTTTCGGCATATTAGTAAATAAAATTTCACTTTCCCAAAAAACACCTCTCCTGCCGCGACATGATGCTCGGCAATGGAGAAAACGTGCAAGAAGAAAATTGGGGTAGAAATTCCGCTGAGATTGTTGTGCCAAACACAGTGACGTACAAAATAGTGAAGGCGTCTACGGGGGTTGGAGGGTCCCACATAGCATCTACTCAATAAAAATGAAGTACATTGTGTTCAGTGGGTGCTCGACCTAGCATACGATGGTTTAAAAAATTTCGTTGAGCCAGTGTTGTGAAAATAGGGAAAAGACATTTTAAAATTTGCTACGTAATGCTCGAATGCAGGGGTGCAACAGCTGCGCTTATTGCACCAATTTGATAAAATTCCTCATTTATGCACCTAGCTGTGCCAACACTATGAAATTTGTAGAAGTTGCGCTACGCTACGCCGAAATGCCCGACCAGCTTCAAAATTTTCCCATTTGCCCTAATTTCAGCGAGAAATGGAGGCTATTTTAGCCACTTGTAGTTTGCATCATCAATCAATGCAAGCCGACTCTAACCCCAAATCTCAGATTAAGATAGCTGCTTATTAGGTCGAGACACTTGCGAAACTCGATCGACCAGATAAAGTAACAACTCCGCGTGCCTGTCGGTCTGCTGACCGCAGCAGATATTTACCGGTGGGACGACGCAACTACAACACAAAAGATGTGTTGCCGTAGCCAGCAACACGCCCTTGAAAATATGAATTTTTCAGTCAGCAAGTGCGGCCATGGCATGTTAGGAACCATCAGTAACTAAAGCTTGAATTGTACAAATTCTCAGCACACCGAGCTTGTTCGCTACCAGCATTAGATCATGCCGTGACCACGTCAGTTGCCATAGTGACGCCACATGCGCTAGATATCCGGTGCCCTTGCAAGGCCAACTGGCCCTTGTCATTATTACTTTATCTGGTCAAACACGCCTTGCAAGCAAGCCGAAAATTTGTAACCTTAACCCAACCCCTTTATGAAACAAAAATCAAGGGGGGGGAGGGGCTGTGTTTCGAAAATTACTTGGTCTTGTTCTAACCTGTGCAGAAACACTGCTTCAGGCACCTTCGCCATAGTACATGGGTGGCCTGCGAAAAAGCGTTATATACTTAAGAAGGGGCTTATAGTTGTAGTCTCGAGACACTGCACAGCTTGTTCAATGACTGTTGTATGTATATGCCACATATATGTGAGTACTAATATGCTCGCTGATGTCCTAAATATTTACTGCCAAAATAATTTGGAGTACTATATGACATCTCTGCAACTGTAACAATTAAGAGTTTTTTTCACAGTTTTACGAATCTCATCGTCACCATCTTGGGAAATCCTCATTTGAATTCTCAAACAATTTTACAGGTCTGGTGGCTTCTAATGTGGACCTCACCATTGTTTGCTGAGTGGGGTGATTAAAGAAAATACTACTTTGTGGACCAGTGCTCATATTCACTGTGCATGATTTCACTGTGCAATGGTAAATGGCTTGCACTTATACGTATATTTTTAAATCTAAGCATTTAAATCTAAGCTGCTCAAAATTCAGTCTTTCGGGGTAAAAAAATGAATATTTTTTCGCTGGTAACCTGCTCCAAATTCTTGTTTTAGTGCTCCAAAAGTAACTTTTTGCTGCTCCAAAAATTGCTCCGAATTCTAGTTCGGTTGTTGCACGCTTGGCAAATGTTCAAACACGAAATTTAATATTGAAATTTTGACCTTGATTTTCATTCATTATTAATGAAATGATGACAGTGAAACTTTTAGGATTAGAGTTCTCAGACCACTGTTTGTTAATATATGTCAAGTCGTTTTTTCTCTTTATTGTCCCGAGTATATCTACATGCGGCCAGTCTGGAGGCGCACGCTCGCTTTTTTTATGGCCGGTGTACAGGAAGGAGGCTGTGCTTCTACCTATCGCCGCAATCTTGCTCCAAACTAACTTGCCGCCGTCCATTGGAAAAAAAGGCTGGCGCACTAAACTAATGCTTAGGTTCGTTTCTATTGTTGCACTTTCTGGTGGTACCATTGCAATAGAAACATGGTAGAAAACATATATGACAACTTTGTGATACTTCAAGAAAGGGGTAAATTGGTCAATATTTCATTCTGCACGCATGTACTATTGGCGTCGCGTTCAGAAGGCTTGGCCACATGATTCGTTACTTACTGGCAGACAAAATGACAGACAACGTAATC
Organism: Rhipicephalus microplus; assembly: GCF_043290135.1. Lineage (NCBI taxonomy): Eukaryota > Metazoa > Arthropoda > Arachnida > Ixodida > Ixodidae > Rhipicephalus > Rhipicephalus microplus. The sequence goes on from NW_027464586.1 coordinate 17,899,691, forward strand.
TTTTTTTTTTCGGAAAAAAATAGTTTGGGGAACGTTTACTTAGAATCCACGTGCTGGCAGCCAGTGCTTGAGAAAATGATAAATTTTGCTAATTTTTGTTCAAGGTATCACATTTCGTGCTTATTGAAATAAGTACTTCAAAAGGTGAAAGTGAAAGCATAATAGGAATGGCCACTATATTTATTAGGTAGGTGCGAATAGCAATTGCAATAGCAGGAGTAATAACAGGAGTAAAAAGAGTGTCAATAAATATATTAATTGGTGAAAATGAAAACACAAGAGCTACAAACAAGAAAGAGCATGTAGTGATACAGTTTTGGAAAGTCGTTGCAGTACAGAAAAAAAAACAACCCAAATCTCACACAGGCCCAGATGCAGTCTTCAGTGCAGATGAAAAAATGTGAAACATTTCATATGCAATGTGGCTCGCCAGAGACGCAGGGGAACAAAACAATTTTAGAGAATCAGAAAGTGTTCTCATTAGTACTAATATATTTTCATTGCGCTTGAAGAAAAAAAAGTGCTATTGGCAAAACTCTGTCGTGATGCTTTTAGCTGAAGTAGCGAGATTGTTTCTAACCAGAAATGCCTTTGTGTGGGCATGCAAACCAAGCCAGACGTCTTGTTATTTTTATCTGGTAACATTTTTATGCAATTACCTAGAAGAATCCGGAAAAACGTTTCACAAGTAATTAGCGCCGGCGCTTCTGCGTGACTCTTGTCATCACTTTCCGCACAGGCCAGTAGCAGTGAATCTTCAATGTAGGGCTCAAGAATCATCTGCGATTGTCAAGATTTTTTGTTCGAGGAAGGCATTTCACTGATATGTTTATGAAGGACGCCTTAGTGGAAGGCTTTGCGAATTTTCACCATGTGGAGTTCTGTAACGTGCACCGAAATGGTTAATCCAACTATACGAGCCCCAAACATTTTCGAAGACAGGGAACAGAATGTGTTCGAGCCTTAAAAAAAGATTTTCTGCCATTTTGTGTGCGTATTCGTTACCTAATGCATGAGTGCCAAAAAATGCAGGCTGTGTCCACACACACCTCTATTACTCTCACTGCTTCCTACAAATAGAAAGTAATTGGCACGAGAAAGTGGCGGGGGACAGCTGATTTACAATGCAGTGCGTATGCGGCGAAGTGCGTTTTGCAGAGTTGGCTCTCGACGCCCTCATGCGGAGTGCGCTGTCACTGTATAAAAACAACTATATTTTACTTGCGGCGGCTGCTTAGGCCAAAAAAGCAGGGAGCGAGCGAGTGCCTATAGACCGGCCGTGATCTACTATCCAATCGTTATTATTCTTCCCTTCACAATTGATCAGGTAATTGTGCATGTACCGAAATACATACTGCCAAGCCATCTAATATATCTGTCCCGATTCATCTTGCTGGCATCACCCTATGGATAACTGAGACAAACTTTCAATATTTAGGAATAGTTGTTCTATAGAAGACGATTTGTTTCAAGAAGAGAGTTGTGTATTGCGTGGGAAAGCATCGCATATGTTTTCATTACCTCTACCTTTAAAAGACACTTTCAATTTCGATATGAAGTGAGTGGCTTCTCTGTGACAGGAGAAGGCAGTGTGACGTTGCAGGAACACGGCGAATCGCTACCTACTAATGGCATATAAACGATCTGCTGGTGCTACATATTAACCATGAGTGCATTGTCCCTATTGACCATGACAGTGATTTCTGTGATTCAGGCAGCATGAAAACTCCATTTGCAAACTCGGAGGAACCTTGTTGACTCGTCGCGATAATGTCCACTTCATTGCTTGCCAATCCTCTACAACGAAAACTTCAAAATGAAAGTATATATATCTAATGAATGCTGGCGGACTATTGCGTGGTAAGTGGTAATACTACTTGCATACCGAGTAAACTAAATATGCCCCTTTTGCGATGTCTCAAAATTGTCTCGGTACGCATTTAAAAATACTAAAACAAAAAACATATTTCGCGTATTAGTCAAGTATAATTTCTCAGTCCAGGAAATACCACTTGTGCCATGAAACGACGCTAGGTAAGTGAGAAAACGTGCGAATAGAAAATGTGGTTGGAGATGCGGCCTTGATCTTTTCGCACAAAACTGCATGACATCAGGAAATTCAAACGCATGTACTGGGTCTTACGTAGATAAGAATTATTAAAAATTAAGTACACTGTTATATTCCGGTGTGATTGACCTAAGATACCAAGTTTCAGAAATATTAATCAAGCCAATGTTACGAAAATACAATACATTTTCAAAATTTGAGCATAATGAATTTGAAAAATAAACTTCAACCATAACTTTCTCCGCTGATAATGAACTTGTGGCATGAGAGGTTTCGGTTTGCAGCGTGTCATTCAAAACTGAGGCATTGGTTCTTTTTAGTGTACCTTGAAGAAAATATTACCAATAGCTGGTGCAACTGCAAACACTGCTTTGAAGCGATATTTATATTTATACAAGTAAAATATCACAGGTTCACTGACATTTCAGTTCTATCACTTCATTGAACTTGCCCTTGTCGTTGACCTCTTCTTCTAGCGACCTAACAGCAGTCATGACTACTTTTTGGGGCATGGCGTAGCGTCATTTTGATCCCTTTCTTCTGCCCAATTCAGGGGCTGTCGTGATATTTCTGCGGCAGAATGATCTGAGGACATGCAGTGAATTTAGCTTAGGTGTCGAAGACCTGTACTACCGTGAAATGAGGTTACTTTTTGACACTTTTTATATTTTTTCTCTTGCTGAAGAATTATCAATATAAAGGCGAATGAATAAAAGCACACCATTTATAAAACCTTCCATTGCACGACAGAGTGTTCTACTGATCCGCATTTTATTGCAAATGATTCTATTGAGGTGGGGAGGTGAGGAGAGGCAAATGACTCTACATCGTCTAGGGCAACTTTGTCAACACGTTGTTTTTGGCAGAATATGATTGGGAAAAAAAGGCTAGCAGAAAGCTACCCAGTCAAAAGTTCATTTGAGTTATCTACAACTGGTTTCTGTTCCAGCGACCTCACAGTTTTATGCAAATTTATTCATATTTGTACCTCCTCAATCGAGATATTTTACCTCAAGGATACATTGTTTTCCCAGTGTATTCAATTGAGTGTCAAATTGCGTCTTCACAGTCCGGCCATCTCCAGTTTATTAGGGTCCTCCCTAGAGTGCTAATGATGTGCTTATCAAGTTTGACTTTTGCGCTCATCCATGGTAAAGGGGTCGTTCAAGGTTTGCTATGTCGTAGTTGTCCTTCTCCGAGGTTTCTTTCTCTGGAACGCGCACCATCGAATCCTAAACGTTGGTAGTATAGGGAACCAGCGCTGGAGTTTTCATGGCCACCCTAGCGTTGAGAGCATGCGCTTCTCAGCTGCTCGCGCAGACGAGAATGGCGGCTGGTAGAGATGGTGCGTGTGCGCATCGCCGCAACGAAACTAAAAGAGGGGCTACTGGGGCTGGTTGGTATTGATTCTTTGAGAGAAATATACCTTTTAGTGCGCAGAGAATGTTTCAGAGTGACAATACAGCAGAGAGATAGGACAGAGCGCACACTTAGAGCAGACTTTATTGCACTGATGGCGGGAATATATATACAGCCAAGAGGGTGGGGAGGTCACACACAGAAGAAAGGACAAATGATGGCGCATGCGCCACACCACCTTCTTCCTATGATAAAATGAAAACTTAACCGAGAAGCTACTTGTCAGTCTGTCAAATAATGAATACAGGTATCTTTTCAGTCAAGTTCTTTAATTAGGACTGGAATAATATAGTCTGGCGCATGCGCCATCATGTGTCCTTTCTTCTGTGCGTGATACCAAACTTGGTGTGGCACAACATGAGTGTGTGACCAGCATATTTTACTATTCGTAGCATAAAACTGACGGTATGTATGTCATGAATGCCATGATTTACATTTCATGGTGCTGCTGCTCATGCGGTTATTTCATTCACATGATATGTTGTAAAACTGGTATGGTACGGCATGATTTCATGGCGAACAGAAGCGACAGACCCTAACATGAAAATCATGATATGCGTGTCATGTAACAACATCAGTGCATGCTACGCTCATGCTGTGCTGGCGGGTGGCCGTTTTTCAAGCTCCAAATGTACCAAATTCAGTATTACGTGACGCGAACCGAAGACATAAATGACACACCCTAACATGGTAATCACGACATGCGTGTGATGTAACAACATAACCACATGCCACCCTCATGATGCGCTTGCAGTCGTTTTGCTAGCTTCAAATATGCGAATTTGGCATTACATGACGACAGTGATTGATGAAGGTATGTGACTGGTGCAAACATAGTAATCATGAGATGCGTGTCTTGTGTGAACTTGACAAAATGCGACAGTCAAGGCACCAATGTATTTTGACCTGACCTGGCGTTCGTTTGATCACATCACGCCGGCGTTGCCACGCCATGTGCCGGTCCTGCCATATACTTGCAGGCGCACACCACACTACCTTGCTTTGACGCATGTGCGTTTCAGCGCGTCCACCGTCACTCCCTCACGAAAGGAAGCAGACGCAGTTCTGCCTCGGTAACGCATGTCGCATTTTGCGCCAACTGCTGCCGGGGCTGCCACGCCGACGCACGCTGTTCGCGCTGGTCACGCCTGATGTCCTACTATAGAGTGCTCGCGTTTTGCTACAGTATCGTCGCTGTGCCCAGCGCGCGCGCGCATCAACGTTACGTTGGAGCATATTGAGCCCCTCATGATGCACCCGCGGCCGTTTCGCTGGCTCCACCAATACAAAGTTTGGTGTTAGCTGATGTCATTGAATGACGGAATAGCTCCACACATACTAAATTTGTTATAAAGTGATGTGAATAAATGACGAAGGTAAAACACACACCCATACATTAAACCTATGACAAGAAAGTGCGGAAGTCATGTAAGGCATAATTTGAATGTAAGGCATCGATGAATGGGTAGCGTTAAAAAATGGTGAATGGCGCCATAAATTTGAAGAAAACAAACCCTCCTACGCATGGTGGCAACAAGAAGCTTCTCCAGTCTAACGCAGAACTCAGCGACAAGAAATTTTGATGCTGGTTCTGGCAGCGTCGTCAGTGAAGGGTTGACGGTGTGCGATGTTGAAGTCGGAAGTGCAGCTGCAACCACGGGAAGTGGATAGGCAACTTCCATTACCTTTTCAGCTATCGTAGCGAGCACTGAAAAATTCTGCGTTGAAGCACTGGTCAGCACCATTTGGAGTTAGGTGGGCTAAGATCCCTAGATGAAACAAGTTTGCAAAGTAGCATCACTCATTTTTTTGATGTCGTCCTCCTCACTCTCTCACTTACCACTTGATCTCTCTGCCATCTGCGTCAGTAATTGGTTCATTCTTAGCACCCGATCTTGGAAATTGCTATTGGTGTTATTTATTATCAGAAAAAAAAGGTTCAAAACAAGTGCGCATTCGCAATCTTTGCAGCAGAATTCTCGCCGTGACGAAAGACAAAATTATAGCCACGACATAAACAGAAAAGGAAGAGCGTTTCAGTTGGCGCCACTTCGCCCAAATTATTTCGCAATGCTCGTTCAGTGCAGCATCTCAAATCTTCTACAATGCTGGGTTGCAGTAAAACAAAAGCAAATGGTTTTGCTCTCTTCAACTTACCTTGTGCTATCCGAAACGAAGAACATCATGAAGGGTAACTGTCAAACACTTCAAGCGAACACTTTCGTGAAACTCTGTCGACTCGCATCTGTGAAGTGACTTTATTCGTCGGTTTTAGTTGAAACGCGAGGAGCATGCCTAATGTGCGTCTAGTGCATGCCAATTGTTGCAAATACTTGTGCGTGTGCACGTATGCAGAATAAGTGAAGGATGTAATCAACTCACCTTCAGGAATATTTCATGCTTGACCATTTCGAGCCTCTTTCTCTGGAATGCGGCAGAATGGAGCCGCAGCGCGCTATTTCAGGACACCTCAGGCAGAACTGTCACTTTTCAGAAAATTCCACACACCGCACCAAAATTACCTGGCTTCACGATTGTCAAAATGGGCACAATGAAAAAACCTTCATCGCAGTGCTGTTAGTCAAGAGCTCGTACCAGTCTGGCCAAGGTTTTTCTTTGCGTGTGCACAAGCTGGCTGTAATCACTGGTCACAACATCACGCCCTGTGGTCACTGACAGGATCCAGCAAAAAGCGTGTTCACTGTGTCGCAGCACGAACAAACCACATTCGGAGAAATGGACTAGTTATAACTTGACGAACTACGATGTACGACGCGAGGCGCCTTGGTTAGCGGTGTAACATATATTGCTAGCTGCGCAACGTTGCCAGTAGAGTACGGCAGATTCCACGTGCTCTAGTGTTATACCGTTCAATTCATAAAGGTAAGCATTTATTTTGAGACCCATTTCTTTTTATTTGGTTTCATTACTTCTATTCACCATAGCAACTGAACCCCAACTTTCGCTTTTTCATGTAATATTTGAACATTCTAAGGGGTGTTCCAGGAACATGAGTGAAGAGGAAAGGGTAAAGTATCGCTAGCTTGGAAACTTGTTTTATCAAGGAAGCTTAGGCTGGGCAAGCGCTGCAGAAAAAAAATCGGCAGATCCCATGTACAGTTGTGAGCACTGCTAGGGCGAACACGCGAGCGCGTGGCCGACGGCACTATTAGCCCCACGTAACAGCCATCGTAAAAAACATTGCACATGCGCAGCATGTGCTTTGCGAAACACTCTTTCCACCAAGCGCGTCACGTCATCGATACGCTTGTTCGTCTTCTGCTAGCTTCATTTTTGTTCGCTGTGCTGATACCTTCTGCATATTAAGGTCCATGTGGATTGAAGATTTTCGCGTGAAGGGAAAAAGTGAGTTTAAGAGGGATAATTATTAAACTTTTTATTCAAGAAAATTGCACTTTTGCAATTCAAGTTGAGCGAGACCATGAGGACAAATATAAAAACATGAGCAAATCTAATAGCGAGTCTTGTGACCACTTACAGCAACGACTGCAGCTATTCTGGACGGTAACGAGTCGTAAAGTGATCGAACATATTTCCGACCAGCTTTCAGGATTTCCCACTCGTTGCTGACTTGCGCCTACAACTGGTCCGAAGTCGCGGAATAAAGGGGCTTTCTTGCCAAAGAGACTTTCAGACGGCCCCACATGGTTTCTATCACATTCAAGACCGCTCCTTTCGGAGTCCATCCAGTAGCTGCATGTGCTTCTCCGCCTGGAACTCCTTGACAGCCCGCGCCGTGTGTAACGGTGACTGGTCCTGTTGGAAGAGGCAATCGCCGTCTGGGAATAGACTGCTCGCATAAGGCAACAGCATATTGTTCAAAATGTTTTAGTATTGTTTCGACGATAAGTGTCCACGTATACGTTGCAGAGGCCCTAAAACATATCTTGAAACAGCACCCCACACGCTCACACTCGATCTCCCACTGGCATAAACACCTTGCACGTTGTCTGGGTTGTTCCTGCGTGGCATTTTGACGTTAACTAATACAATTGCTTTTCAAAGCAGGAAGTTTGCCTCACCGTGTGCATGGTAGTCTCTAAACGCGCAATCTTTGGTCTTGTCGCGTCGAAAACGTCGACTCATCCAAAAAAATGACGCGACCCCACTCTTGTGATGTCCATGCTTCGTGCAACTCAGCGAACTGCTGTCGTGCGTTCTTGTGTGCCGCCGTTAGTAGTGGCTTCTGCGCTGCGACGCAACTGCAAGGGCCCGCAGTACGCAGGCGAAGTCGAACAGTGGTGTCCAAAACGTTGAAATCAAAGTCGTCGCGTATTGCTGGGGCTGGCAAGAAAGGGTTACGAACAGCAGCTGCAACTGTGAGGGCGTCTTCATCGTCAGTGGTAGACTTAGGGCGGGGCGCGCGGGGTGCATCCTGAATGCGACATTCATACTTGTACGTTTGAATTATCCTGTTCACAGTTTTCAGGGGCCTATTAACTAAAGCACCAATATGCCGCTCGGAATAACCTTCCAGGGAAAGATCGACAATTGAGCGTCGTTCATCATCAGTAACCCTAGCCATAATACGATCTGGTGCCAAAATGAACGGCTGCAAAAGATGCTTGGCCCTACATGTGCACTTGTGCAAGTAGGCGTTCGGGCCACACCACGGACCCGAGCTAATGGGAAAGTTTTGACTCCCTCCCACGCCTAGCCATGCTTGGCTTTGCCGTGTCCAGGGAAAAAGGGATCCTGGGGGTTGAGTCGACGCCGGGTGATTGGACCTTCAAGGCAAAGGCAATACACCACTTGGCCCCGGCTTCACGTAGACGGGACCCCTGGGCTGACCTACCCAGGGGAGTCACCTTTTCCTATCTCTCTCTCCCTACATCTTCGTCTTTCTTCCCACATTTTGTCTGTCCTGTCTACTTCTCTCTTCTATTTGCTTCCTTGTTCTCTGGCGGCAAGGGTTAACCATGTGTGGCTAACCACCCTGAGTTAAGCCATATTCGGTTATAGTCGTGGTATACAGCTGGCATGGGCAGGTCTTGCACGTGAGGCTCTGTCCCGTCCGCTTGTTGGGCTCCATGGTAGGCGCCTGCTACTGCGGCTGAAGCACACACAAACTAGATGGACTCTCCAGTCTGTTCACATGATCACCACCCTCAAAAAAAGACGCGCACCGATGTAACATCAAAATTTTCACTAACAACTAATGCACAATCCCAAGATTCCATGTGATTCACAGCGAGCACTCAGAAAGAACAGCAAGACATGTCTCCTCCTTCAAAATATCCAGAACCCTAACCGACACTTGAGGGCAAGGGTGTAAAATCAAGAAACTAGCCAATGGTGACCTACTTTTTTGGAAGTACTTTACAAGCACCAGTATGAGAACTTTTCAAAAAGCACTGCCTTCGAAGACATTTTAGCGTCTATTACACCTCACTGATCACTAAACACTGTCCGAGGTGTCATTTCTGATGATGACTTCAAATATATAACTGAAGAAGAACTCCTGGACAGACTGAAGGAGCAAATTGTCACAAATGTGCGTAGAATAAAAATCAAACGTGAAAAAAAGCAAATACAAACAAAGCACTTCTTTCTCACTTTCGCATCGAGCATACTACCAGAAACTGTGGAGGTTAGATACACCAATATCAAACTAAGCCCGTACATACCAAACCCGCGACGCTGCTTTAAATGCCACCGATACGGCCACGGCTCGCAGAGCTGCAGAGGCCAAAACACATGTGCTAAGTGTGCCTCTCACGAACACACTTGCGAAAATTGCGAAGTCGAACCACACCACTAAGTGAACTGCGAGGGTAGTCATCCTGCATACTCGTGTGCTTGCCCAATATGAAAACAAAAAAAGCATGATTACTCTCAAAGTTAAGGAAAACATCAGCTTCAGAGAAGCGCGGAAGCGTCTTTCGTTGATGGACAGCAACACGGCAACACGGCAACACGGCAGCGCGGCAACACGGCAACGGGGCGCCGTGTTGCCGCGCCCCGTTGTGTTGCAACAGGGCGCGGCAACACGGCGGCTTTTACGCCTGCTCAGGGCACACCTAGTGACGTCAGGGCAGGCCACCCAGCGCCCAAAATGGACGCAGCTTACGCTGCACCACTACCTCCAACTCAGGCTGTGCGAACCCTAGGGTCAGCGAGCCTCAAAGCCTCTCTTCATGTGGTGAGGCTAAACGAGAAAAAATCCGTACAATCAGGACGGACGTCCATTGTGTCAGGTGATGCGATGGACACAAGTCAGGGTAGTCCTAAACCATCGACGTTAGAACGACCGTGGGACTCCTTAGATCGCAAAAAAGACAAGCCCAGAATCACTGGGCCTGATAACAAAACTTAAGTTTTACACTTCTCGTAACATAAAACATGGCTTTTATACACTAGAACTGTATGGGGCTTTTACATAACTTAAATGACATAAATGACATTCTAGCCACTTTCTAACCAGTGGCCTTGTGTTTACAAGAAACTAATCTAGGTCATAAACATAGAAACATTTTGAAGAACTACAGTGTATTCCGACACGACCGAGAGCAGGCAAGTAGGCTCTCAGGCGGTGTTGCAATTATAGTCAAGAGCAGAGTACCAGCGCGAAAACACAAACTTACAACCAGAATAGAAGCTGTGGCGGCCACCATACACACATTTAAATTGATTACATTGTGCAGCGCATACTTCGAGCCACATTTAAAAATATCCATTTCTTATTTAGAACACTTTATAGAAGAGCTGCCAGAGCTATTTTTTGTGGTTGGAGATTTTAATGCACACTCCGTTTTTTGGGGTAGTGAAAAAACTGACACTAGAGGCCAAATTATTGAAAAATGTTTTTTGAGCTATAACATATGCCTACTCAATACAGAAAAAGCAACCTACTGCTCTCCTAGCTCAAGAAAAATGAGCTGCATAGACTTATCTTTTTGTTCACCCTCTGTTTTTTATGGATTTTAAGTGGGTTGTTACAAACGACCCACATGGAAGCGACTATTTGCCCATACTAATCAGCCAAACAACATCTCAAGTCATTCAACAAAAAACATGACGTTGGAAGCTACATTAAGCCGAGTGGGCCCTATTCCAAGAAAAAGCTTGCCTGGAAAAACTAGTGACAGAAGGCTTCAACATATTACAAACTGCATCGTAACAGTTGCCCGGCTATCTATTCCTCAGACATCTAGACTCGCAAAAGAAAATCGCAAAACATGGTATACATACGAATGTAGAGTAGCTAAAAAGAAGCAAAATAAAGCCTGAGGGACCTTTCGCAGGTACCCAACACCGAAAAATTTTGTAAGTTTTCAAAAAAGCTAGAGCCAAGGCCAGACACATACGTCACAATGCTGAAAAAGCATCGTGGCAAAAGTATATCTCTTCCATAAACAGCACCACCACATCAAAGGAAATGTGGCAACTGGTCCGGAAGATAGACGGCAAGTTTTCTCCGTTTACTGTACCGTTGCTGACGCCTCCTTGCGTACAGACAAGTATTGAAGAACACGCGAATATTCTAGGTGAATTCTTCTGAGCTGTTTCCAGCTCGTCACACTATACACAATCATTTTTGAAACAGAAACACGCAGCCGAAAAACAAAGACATTCAACAAGTGGAAACAAAAACGAACCATACAACTGCCTAATTACTTATTCAGAAATACGCACAGTATTGACAGCAGGCAAAAAAACTGCACCGGCGCCCGACGAGATACACTATGAATTGTTAGCCCATCTCTCCGAACGGGCTGTAGAAATACTTTTAACATTCTTCAACCAAGTTCGGATATCATGAAAATTACCTGAAGCTTAGAAGAAAGGCATCATTATCCCTTTCTTGAAACCGGGAAAGCCACCAACCAGTGCTAGTAGCTGCAGACTGATAGCTCTCACCAGCTGTCTCGCAAAGTCTTTCGAAAGTGTTGTTATTATCAGGCGGTCATTCGTCTTAGAATCACGCAAACTCCTTGATATTCATCATTGCCGTTTTAAAAAATCATGCTGCACAACCGATCACATAGTACGACACGCACACACCGTTCGTGAAGCCTTCGTACACAAACATAATCGTCTGGCCGTCTTTTTTCAGTTAGAAAGGGTATACGACACTACCTGGAGGTTCGGAATCCTCCCGGACCTGGCTGAGCTAGGAATCCGTGGAAGGATGTTGAACTGCCTCAAAGACTTCCTATCTAATTGTTCATTTCAGGTACGCCTAGGTTCAACACTATCGAAAAGTTTCACTCAAGAAAATGGAGTACCACAAGGGTGCATTCTAAGCACAACACTATTTGTCATAAAAGTGAACTCGATCAGCAAAGTAATACCCAAGTTCATCATGTACTCACTCTACGTCGACGACCTCCAAATAGCTAGCAAATCCTTCAACACATCGACATGTGAAAGACAAGTGCAGTTAGCGATTAACAAACTAACAACATGGGCAGACCGAAATGGTTTCCGCTTTTCTGCACAAAAAACTGTGGCCATTCTCTTCTCTTTCAAACGGGGCACACAGACAGACCCTGCCTTACACCTAAATCAAACCGAATTACCATTAAAGAAAGAACATAAGTTTCTGCGTATAGTATTTGATAAAAGGCTTACGTTCCTTTCATACATAAAAGCATTAAAGAAAAAAAAGCATCCCAATCTCTGAGCATACTGAAGGTTCTATCACGCGAACGCTGGGGTTCACATAGGACAGGCCAACTACAAATTTATTGCTCTGTTGTACGATCCTGCCTAGATTAGGGTAGTATAATATTTGGATCAGCAAGAAAATCTTATCTAACACAGCTGGATCCGGTACACAATCAAGGTCTGCGCCTCGCAACCGGTGCATTTAGGACGTCACCTGTAAAACGTTTGTATGTAGAAGCAAATGAACCATCACTGGGAGACAGAATAATCATGCTCACATGCTCATATGTTTTAAAGATTCGATCAATGCCCAACCACCTTTGTCAGGCTATAGTAACTCAGTGCTCATCCAGGACACTATTTATTAACAAACCCCAAGGTATTAGGCCGCCCGCTTCTCGTCAGACTTGAAGAGATGTGCCAAGATTTAAATATAAAGGACACATTGCCGATGATTGCTCAGAAACCCAATGCACTCACTCCTTGGTACTGCCTCCCCTCTGTGTGCGACTTCACGCTGACCCAATTTCAAAAAAAGGAAACCGCGCATTTGCATATACTACAAGAATTTCTAGCAATTCAGGCAAAATACGCGAGACACACAACATTTTACACCGATGGTTCCAAATCGACAGGATTTGTTGGAAGTACGGTAATACACAGTCACTGCGAACATACAGTTCGGTTACCACAAAGTGCATCCGTATTTACCGCACAATACTACGCTGTATCAACAGCCGTGAAAAAAATTCAAAAATGAAAACATCGAGAAAAGTTTACACATACACAGACTCATTAAGTGTACTGAGAGCCCTTCATCTAAGAAATACGTGTGTACCAATATTAAGCGACATTCTACACAACATAGTAACAGTTATACAACAGGAACACAACATAAAGCTTTGCTGGGTACCGAGCCACGTCGGAACCTGTGGAAACGAAAAAGCAGATGGAAGTGCAGCAAAAGCACGACGTAAAGAGATAAAGAACGTCAGAATTCCCTACAAAGATGTCGTAAAGTCAGTACACCACAAACTCAGAAATGCATGGCAGGATAGATGGCACTCAAATAGAAAACAAGCTCCACCTAGTGAAACCCACCGTAGAAGTATAGAAGTCCTGCTCACACCAAGAACGGCTTATAGAAGTAGTTTTATGTCGTTTACGCATTGGACACACACACCTCACCCACAGTTACTTACTAGCAAAAGGGGACAATCCTCCAAGTCGGAAGTGTGGAGGCGAGCAATGAGTGAATCATTATTATTGTCATGCACTAAACTCGAAGAATTACAGAAAAAAACATTTTATCGTATTTTACAATCAACATATACCTCTTCATTCTGCACTGCTTTTAAGTGAAGACGCGCTTGTTGATAACTCAGCAGTTTTTAGCTTCCTAAAATAAGCAGCTTTTTTAGACAATCTCTAAACTTATACACTGAATCGTCTAAATACACAGGAACACCTCGTAGGGCTTCCCACTTTTGAGAAGACAATCGAAGTTTTTTTTAGACCTGGTTGGTATCCTCAAGGCCCTTGCCTAGGACTTGGCGAGGCATCCCAACAATTTGAAAGAACATTGCCATGCGTTTGGTGCATGATGGCCTAAGCTGCCTATGTACCACAAAAACCAAACCAAACCAAACCAAACGAAACCAAAAGATGTTTGGTTGTTTTATATAGGGCGTTGCATGGACAACAACTTTGAAAGGAACGAAAACACACGCCCCCATAGATATACAATTTTTTTGTCTTGTTCTGTTCAAGCACAGATGTTTAAAGAAATCTTAAAATGCAGGATGCATGGGCTTAGAAAACAAAAATGCGGCTTTCAGACGACGAAGAGTGCATTCATGACGTCATGCGCGCGGTGGAACGATAATTTCGGGGAAGGCGTGATGCGCATGCGCAATGTTTCCAGTGATGACCGCGCAAACATCAAAATAATATAAAATACCTTCCAAGCTATATTACCTGTTGATATCGTGCAGATGATTTACCGATGTTAACGAGAATCGACCTTACAGGCTATCTCGGCGCCGAAATTTTGTGTCAGTACCCCTTGAAGGGGGTGATCACGACTGAAACCAAACGTAAGCTGCTAGATAGATAGATAGATAGATAGATAGATAGATAGATAGATAGATAGATAGATAGATAGATAGATAGATAGATAGATAGATAGATAGATAGATAGATAGATAGATAGATAGATAGATAGATAGATAGATAGATAGATAGATAGATAGATAGATAGATAGATAGATAGATAGATAGATAGATAGATAGATAGATAGATAGATAGATAGATAGATAGATAGATAGATAGATAGATAGATAGATAGATAGATAGATAGATAGATAGATAGATAGATAGATAGATAGATAGATAGATAGATAGATAGATAGATAGATAGATAGATAGATAGATAGATAGATAGATAGATAGATAGATAGATAGATAGATAGATAGATAGATAGATAGATAGATAGATAGATAGATAGATAGATAGATAGATAGATAGATAGATAGATAGATAACCGTAGTGGTTGAGTAGGTCTTGGCATCCACCAAGTCGGTTGAGGCTTGCGGATGTTCATTGCCGGTAGTTTATTTATTTATTTATTCAGAATACCCCTAAGGGCCCTCTCACAGGAGGGTATTACATAGGGGGGGGGGCTATAACACATTAAAATTGAACTATCAAAGAAGGAAATAGAGTCACAAGAGTACAATAAAACGCAATCTAGCTTACTACAAACACACGCGCCTTTAAGCATAAAGGATTGGCAACATCACCAAAAACACGTGTGAATAACTGAATTAGGCAAACACAGCAATAAATAACACGAACCATGAACATACGCAGTTTCTAGAAAAAACACGGTTTGCAGAAAAAAGAAAAAAGAGGGGGGGATGCCGCAAAAGGTTCACACGCTTGCACTCATGTTTAGTAGGTTCTGAAATTCAGTGATATCGGTGACGGTTTGCAATGTTTGAAGGTAAGTCATTCCACTCGGTTATTGTGCGCGGTATGAAGGGTCTAGCATAATGAAAAGTGCGACAAGGGAAGCGTTCGATTTTAAAGGGATGATCGCGGCACGGAAAGATGGCAGGGGGTGGCCTAAAGAAATCCTCGTGAAGTGATGTGTGATGGTAGAGCTTATGAAGTAGTGATAAGCGAGCAATTTTACGGCGACGTGATAAGAGTTCCAGTTCGGCACGAAGTTTCAATGAAGTGACGCTGG
The DNA here is from genome assembly GCF_043290135.1 of Rhipicephalus microplus. Lineage (NCBI taxonomy): Eukaryota > Metazoa > Arthropoda > Arachnida > Ixodida > Ixodidae > Rhipicephalus > Rhipicephalus microplus. The sequence goes on from NW_027464586.1 coordinate 17,915,061, forward strand.
TGTGACGTGAATAATCAGAAAAAATAATACGTACAGCACGGTTCTGCACGGCTTCGATGTTTTCAATAATTTAGTCTTGATCAGGATCCCAAATGGCTGAGGCATATTCTATTTTAGGACGGATTAGGGTGATATAAGCCAGTTTACGCAAGTGCGAGGGGGTGTGTTTCAAATTACGTTTAAGGAACCCGAGTGAGCGATTTGCTTAAGCAAGGGTGACGTTAATGTGGTGATGCCATGACAGGTCAGACTGAATGTTAACCCCAAGGTATTTATAATAAATCGTAAGCTCCACTGAAGTAATATTTAGTAAGTAAGACGTTGGAATACGGGACGCTTTTTTAGTAAAACACATTAGCTTAGTCTTTGAAGGATTTAGTGTCATTTGCCATGCTGTGCACCACGAAGTTAAAGAGACAAGATCAGATTGTAGAGATTGTCGATCAGTTTCAGATGAAATGGTACGGTAAATGACACAATCGTCAGCGAAAAGCCTAACTTTAGAATTGACGGAGGAGGGTAAGTCGTTAATATAAATAAGGAAAAGCAAGGGACCAATCACACTTCCTTGGGGAACTCCACATGAGACTTCAACAAAAGGAGAGTTAAACTAATTGACAGACGTGAATTGTTTTCTACTGGAAAGAAAGGCTTGTAGCCAGGCGATAACAAGTGGTTGAATATTAAGCTGCCTAAGTTTTAGTAAGAGCCGATGGTGAGGGACACGATCAAATGCTTTTGAAAAATCAAGGAATATAGCGTCAGTTTGAATGCCGGCGTCCAATGATGAATGCATGTCATGGGTAAATCTCGCGAGTTGAGTTTCGCATGAATAGCCCTTGCGAAAACCATGCTGGTATTTAAAGATGATATTGTGTTCCTCTAAATAGGAGATTACCTGGGCGTGTATAATGTGTTCCAAAAGTTTACATATGGTACTAGTTAAAGATATGGGTCTGTAATTAAGCGGGGATGAGCGATCACCAGATTTAAATAGCGGCACTACTTCTGCTATTCGCCAGTCGTGAGGAATAGTGCCTGATGATAACGATAGAGAAAAGATTGCTGCCAAAAAGCGATAGATACCTGAGGAAATATTTCAGTATTTTGTTATTGAAGCCATTATGATCGGATGCAGACGAAGTTTTCAACTTCTCGAGTAAAGATATGATACCAGCTTCGTCAATTATTATTTCCGACATATTAATACCGGCAACTACATCTATGTTAGGGCATGAAGTAGTATCCTCAAGAGTAAAGACTGATAAGAATGTATCATTTAATAACTGAGCGCATTCGGATTCCGGAACAGGGCTTCCATCAGTATTAACGAGATTTACATCAGGTTGGTTACTAGGATTTATCGTGCGCCAAAAGCGCCTAGGGTTATTTTTTAGCATTGATGACAAATCATGGCTGAAGAAACGACGACGAGTAGTTTTTAAAAGGCGTTGGTATAACTTGTCACATGTTTTATAACGACACCATGAATCTGATAATCTGTTTTTGTCCGCTACTCTGAACAGTCGCTTTTTTTATTATTAAGTCGACGCAGTTGATTATTGAACCACGGAGCGACGTTGCTTGTTTTTATGGTAATGACTGGTATATATTGATCAATTAAGTTTGAAAGAGCATTTTTAAAAAGGTTCCAGTTATCTTCCATTGAACGCGACAAATGGGTATATAAAAACTCTCCAGTGAAACTGGACAATTTGGCACTAATTTCATCAAAGTTGGCACGGTTGTAACACCTTATATGCTTGTTGGTAACTCTTCTTTCGTTGAGTGAACATATTAAGTTTCCCGTGATTATGTCATGATCAGAAAGACCATCAAGATGGCCTATATCAGTGAAAAGATCGCAATGAGAAGTTAAGAGTAAATCAAGAATGTTTGCGCATGTGGTCGAGCAACGTGTCGGTTTTTCGATAAGCTGGCACAACGAAAAGTCGAGACAAGAATTTAGAAATTCCTGTGCCTGGGTGTCGGTGAATGAAACAGATAGCGTAGACCATTCAATATTTGGATAGTTGAAGTCACCGAAAAAGACAAAAACCGCATTGAGAAACCGCGTGCATACTTCAACAACAACCCGATTAAATTCACTTTCGAACGTTGAATTCAAGTCAGGAGGGCGATAAAAAACACCAATAATTAAATCGGTAGAAACAAGCCTCAAAGAAACAAAAACGCATTCAAGAAATGAATTAATAATAATGGGTACAGCAATGAATTTTTTACAAATTGCAATTAGCACACCACCGCCTCTTCGATCTTTTTTATCACAGCGGAAAAAATTAAATTCTGCTTGACTGACAAGAATATTACTATCAGAAACAGTATCGTTGAGCCATGTTTCTGTTAGTGCGAAGATAGATGGCGAGCATGGGTCGATTAGTGAAGATAGCTCAACACGTTTAGAAAGAACACTTCTGATAATAGTGTATAAAAAAGCGACCTTTCCATCTGGACGAGATGGTGCGGCTGCCTGTACTTTTGAAGGGGCACGTCATGTCAATGTGTCCTTTGCAGCGCGAGCGTCGACATGCACTGCGCAATTAGCACTTGTGTCCCAAATGTAAGTATCTTTGTTTAGGCACAGTTTGTCGAAAACAAGACGCACACGATCTCTTTCTTTCTTTACTGTTTTTGAAAATTGCAGCAACTTTCTGCGCTTGTCCCGCACAGCCTCAGAGTAGTCACGTGCAACACTGAGGGGCGTATTTTTGAGTTTGAAGCCTTTGCTCAGGATCGTTTCCACTTCTTTTTCATTGAACAGTTTAGCGATGATAGGGCGCTTTTGCTCTGTGGAGAAGTGACCTATTCGGTGAGCTTTAGCTAGCGAGGAGATTGAAAAGTCAAGACGGTTCGAGCAAAAATCACGCACAAGGCGTTCAGACGTTTCCCACGTTTCAAACCGTTCCCCGTCCTGAATTCCATAGAATATTACGTTTGACCTACGGGAACGATTTTCCAGGTCATCAATCTTGGCTTGAAGGTTTGAGATACCCTGGTTGTTTCCCCAGGCTCCCGTTGGCGTAACCGACTCCATTTTACTTTCAAGTACTTGAACACGTTTCGTCAATGAGTCCAAATTGGTCTTTAACTCTAAGTGGATTTGCAAAATCTTATTCACCGATTCAAGCACGCTTGCATTATTGGCCTCAAGACGTAAAACAGCTTCATGCACTATCTCCAACTTCTCTTCTTGCGCCTTAGTCATAGGACCGGGATTTGATTCAACATCGCCACTACGCATGAGAAGGCGCCAAAGGCACAGGGCAGTCGAACGTACACGCTTCAAAAAATCGGGTGGCCGCGGCACTGCTAAAAAGCAGACATCATTGTCACGGTAATAACAAGATTCATAGTAACCAACCTGAGCAAACATGGTCAATGAGTGCTGCGCCGAAAAAGCAGCGCCGTGGCCCAAGCTGCCGTCGAAATGTGCGCTATTATCAACTGCCGGGTTATCCGATGCTGTCCCATGTTGCCGGATGAAGGGAAGTGATGTGTCCAAACACGGCGGCGCAGCATACAGCACATCCAAGGATAGGCCGCAGAAGCTCGGCGGTCCCTCCTTTTCGCCGGCTTGGGGCAAGACGACCCACTCAAGGGTAACGGGTGACAGCAGGCCAAGGGCATAGAGCAGCACCTGAGCAAACATGGTCAATGAGCGCTGCGCCGAAAAAGCAGCGCCGTGGCCCCTGTTGACAAAAAGTCGTGTAGTTGACATGGCTACACGACTTTTTGTTTGATCAAGCCCACAATGCTGGTTGATTCAAACGTACTCGGTCACCAATTGCGAAGCACTCATAAGGAAAACTACTTGACACGTCCTTCTATCGCCAGAGTAAAAAAAACACACAGGCTTCTTTATTTCCTTAGCTACTCACGCAAGCCTTTCTGTTGCCCACACCATTCTTCTTGTTTATTAACAATGCAGCACGAGAGACACATGGCAAGAGAAGGGGCGGAGGGGAGCGCTTACTAATAAGAAATTTTTATTTTGAGGAGCGTACATGTATATGTTCACAAAATGCAAAAAAAAACAGACAAAACAGACAAAAACCCTCAATTGCCATGTCATCTCGTTCCTTCGTGGCACAATCCCGTTGATGTTGGTAGCGCTACAGACCTGGTGGCTGCAGTAGGTTCCCGGTGTACTACGTGGGCCGTCGAAGCTTGAGGTCAAGCGAAGCAGCCCGCACGGACTGTAGACCTCCGCCAGGCACTCGGCCAAACCACGATAATAACACTGGCAAGCTGTCTTTACCCTGCTAGTCCCTGAACCGCCCATGATCCCCTTTACAACTGCTGTGGCGCTTCTCGGATCTACTCGGCCGCTTCTAAACTGGGCTTGCTGGGTTACCGTGTAAGCAAGTGATTGGTGATGCTGAAGTATCGTGGTGTCCAGTTATCGCCCCTGGAATTGCCATGGTGAATTTCTATTTGGCCACTTGCACGTAAATGTCATACGTCTCGCGTCTCGTGCTCGACATTTCCTTGATGTCACGATCATCGTTTGGGACGCCGTTCGTGCACGCCCTTTTAATAATATTGGGTAGTTCGAAGGCGCACACTTCAAACGTACACTCTACATCACACAGGCGCCCATTTAGGTTGGGCTAAACATCGCAAAAAAATCACGGTGGACAGAAAAAGGACGAAATGAGTGCTGACTTACAGGTAAACTTTTTTGAGCAAGAAGGCTGTTAACACAGCTGAGTAAACAGAAAAAACTGAGAAATGACATATTTAAACATTCAAAACATAGCTACCTAGCTGACATATCAGCAATCAGAAGATGACAACGAAGAAGTTGGATGGTGTGTTGGTTTTGCGCGCTGTTCTCCATCCTATTCGATGCTATACGCACCATTGTCAATGTAGAACTTAAAGAGACACGCCTCGTGTCATTTTTACGTAACATCTTTGTGGTGGAAGTGCGAGGTACTTCCCTGTTTTCATCACGAAGCTCCTCATTGGCCGCATCATCACAAGTCCCACTATATCACAGGTTGAACAACCATCGTCTTTACGATCCTCCCCTTCTGTGACTTCTAAGTATGTCGTTCTACCTCCTGCTCATGATTATGGTGTATTTTCTGTATAGAATGGGGTTGACATTGACGAATGAATCAACCATTACGAACGGTTCAGCACAAGCTATAGGTGGGACCCGATTCTTATGCTTACCAATGTGTTTTTTTTACCTGGATGGCCTACCGCGGGTGTGGTTTGAGACGCACGAAGTGAAGATCACAAGCTGGGACTCCTTTAAAGCGAAGATCCGCGACCTTTTTGGTGACATCGTTGGACGACAGATTACTGCGCGGAATCAACTGGCGGCTCGCTCGCAGACGTCGACGGAGTCGTACGTCACGTACGTTCACGACGTCATCGCCCTATGACGCCAGATTGACGAGCATATGAGTCAATCTGAGAAAATGGCCCATGTGCTGAAAGACATAGTAGACGACGCCATAGATCTTCTAGTATACAATAACGTTTCACCATCGCCACCATTATTAAAGAGTGCCAGCGATTTGAAGAAGCCAAGAGCTGCCGTATGGCTCAGCGATTCACCCGACTGCTCAACACAGCCAAAACCTCATCGCTTGAAGCCGCCCGCCAGTCCCCCACGTATGACAACGTCGCGCACATTGTTCGTCGGGAATTGAAAGCCGCCTGTCCACCTCCTCTCCAGCCACCCGTTTTCTCGACGCTCACCTCTGACCAACAACAGCCGTCAGTAGCGTTCATACAAGCTGTGGTGAGGCAGGAGTTTGCGAACATCGGCTTTCTACCAGCGTGTCCCTTGTCTCGAACTGACGTCCCGTCCTACTCCCCAGGACACATTCGCTATTAACCTCCTACAAAGCCCTTCCGCAACCCTTCAAAATGGCGAACAACCAATGACCGGCCTATTTTTTCCCTGCTACCAGCCTGGGCACGTTTCTCGCTGTTGCCGGCACCAATGGTCAAACCAACCATGTCAGACCTTCTTTACCCCTGCGCACGACCCCTGCACATTCAGCTGCCGCACCATCTAATTTCTATTTGTCGCGATCTTACGAGCCTCCCACTGACGCCACTTTGCCTGGTCACCACTACTCCCGCTTCCCTTCACCGCTACGTCGCCAATCCCGCTCTCCGCCACCTCAGCGCTTTTTCTTCCCCGAGTTTCTCTGGACGATCGCAGCAAGAAAACTAGATATTTCAGCTTATGGAGGTGAGCCTGCACTACCAATGACGGCCGCAACTCCTCTATTGACACTTCCCAAGCACCGCAGCCTGCTTGAAGTACAAGTCGACATGTTTCGGTGACCACCCTCATTGGAACAGGTGCGCACCTGTTTATTATGAGCACTTCTCTATGCCGCTGTTTGCTAAAAATTATGACGCCGTCTACGACACAGGCAATACGTGTTGCCGATGGTGGTACTGTACCAGTCATCGGAATGGGCACTGCTCGTATCAGTATTGCTGTTCGTCATACCATGGTCTTTTTTGCCATGCTAGCTTGTCGCCCTCAAGAATTCATACTTGGCCTCAATATCGTCTCAGGACGCTCGGCCTCAATTGACTGCTTCTCTGGTACCTAAGCCTCGATCTTCAATCTTTGCCTACAACTCTGCAAAGCCTACCAGCCGCTTGAGCCCAATTACTTTCGTTTGTCTGCCATCTCGAGCCGTCACGTACGTGTCTGTGTCATCGGCCCCTCCTGCACTCACAAACACATTTGCACAGCGCAAGACTACGAGTACTTCCAACGCAACTACAGAAGAAGAGACAAAGGACAGAAAGGATGCTGACTTCAACTGAAATTTTTTAAGGAAAACGCTGGAAATATATACTCGAGACAGAACATCACCGCGCAGTCGCGCAACCTATTGCATCACAGGAAGACAACCATCATCTCAATATATGATTACGACGTCACAGCTCAGCACAAATTCATGAACTAATGTGTCGAGGCCAGAAATTCAATTTCTTTTTTAGTCAAAGCATGCGAAGGCATGCTGATACATCGATCACCTAGTATTAGGATTCCATTGGCCTCCATAATTTCTCGCGTTAGTAGGTGACGGTGTCTGGCTACAAAAGTGCACTTTTTTGAATTCCGGTCTGCAACCACAATCTATGCAATGAATACCCAAATTGTGGAGGTCAATGAAATCCAAATACTGGGTAATCGATGTATCAGCATGTTTTCGCTTGCTCTGAGTAAGCCCCGCCGCGATGGTCTAGTGGATGAGGTACTCGGCTGCTGACCCGCAGGTCGCGGGTTTGAATCCCGGCTGCGACGGCTGCAATTCCGATGGAGGCGGAATTGTTGTTGTGCCGTGTGCTCAGATTTGGGTGCTCGTTAAATAACCCCAGGTGGTCAAAATTTCCGGAGCTCTCCACTACGGCGTCTCTCATAATCATATTGTAGCTTTGGGACGTTCAACCCCACATATCTTTTTGCTCTGGCTAAAAAAGAAATCGAGTTTCTGGTTTCGACGCAATAGTTCGAGAATTTGCGCTGCGCTGTGGCGTCGTAATCATTCAAAGAAATGTTGATTGTCTTGCTGTGATACAATAGGTTGTGCGATTGCGTGGTGATGTTTTGTCACGAGTTTATATTTCCAGCGTTTTCGCTAATAAAATGTCAGTTGAAGTCAGCGCTCTTTCTGTCATTTGTCTTTTGCGTTGTTACGTCGTAACTACTTGTCGTCTTGCATTGTGCAAATATGCTGATTCCCAATCACCAACTAGCCCAAGCATCTGTCTTATCCTATTCCTGACGGTGACTATATTGTTACGCCGATTACTGACGTTCGGCTGACGCAGAGTGTTATTCCTTATACCATCGCGATCATAGCGGATAACTGTGTGTTTTTTTCGCTCCTTAAGTTTGTTTTCACCCCTCAAGTGTTTCCCTGCCAGATGTCTCTAGCCCGGACAATTGCCATAACAGATTATGATGTCAGCATTGTCGCTGTCTCTGCTCCTGATTGAGGGGTAGTCTCACGGTCACGCAGCTCAGACGGTGTTATTTTTTGAAACTTGATCGGATCGAAGCTTTCGCCTCACCAGGCCGACGTTCTCTGCCAGGTTTTGAACACATACAGTGAAATTTTGGACGTCCACATGCGTTCCTTGGGCCAGACCAGCAATGTCACTCACCGAATCAACACTGGTGACTCTGCCTCAATTCACTGTCGGCTGCAACAGGTGTATGCGTCCGAGCGAGAAGTGATTCAAAAGGAGGTGACCAAAATGCTTACGAAGAACGTAATCGAACAATCAACGAACCTTTGGGCATCTCCCGTAGTATTAGTAAAAAAGGACGATGGCTCATGGCGTTTCTGCATCCACCTCAATAAAACTACCAAAAACAGACGTATACCCTTTACCATGCAGTGACTATGCCCTCGATTGCCTCCATGGCGCCACCTTCCTTTCATCTCTTGACCTCCGATCTGGCTACTGGCAAATTACTGTAGATGACATAGATCAAGAAAGAACCGCCTTCGTTACCTCTGACGGTCTTTGCCAAATCATGATCATGCCCTTTAGTCTCTTCAAAGCTCCAGTGACCTTCGAGAAAATGATGGACGCGCTCATACAAGGATCTAAATGGTCGACATGTTTGTATTACCTGGACAACTTGATCATCTCGCCTACCTTCGCAACCCACCTTGAACGCCTATAGACCATTTTATCCATATTCCGATGGGCCGGCCTTCAGCTTCATTTTTCCAAGTGCCATTTCGGTCGTCTTTCAATTACCGTGTTCGGTCACCTTGTTGACGCTGCCGGCGTCAACAAGAAGACCAGACCAGACCCGGCGAAAGTACGCGCTGTAATGAACTTCCCAGTCCCACGCTTTGTCCATGATGTTCGCAGTTTTGTGGGCCTCTGCTCCTACTTTCGACAGTTCGTGGAAAATTTTTCAGCACTCGCACGGCCACTCACCGACCTTTTAAAACAAGACCTCTTATTTTGTTGGGGTCCTCTTCAAGCTGACGCCTTCTCTCAGCTAATCACCGCTCATCATTTTTCAAACCACTCGTAACTTCACAATTTATCGCTGCGACAGAAATAACCGTCGAAGGGGCGGTGTCCTTTTGGTAATTTCGGAAGACCTCAAATGCCACTGTATTCATATCCCAAGCAACTTAGAAATCTTATGAGCCATCATTGAACTTGGTCATCAGAAAATAATCGTGGGCGTTTGCTATCGTCCCCCCGATCACACTTCCGACTTCCTAAATGACCTTCATGACATAACACATACAGTTTCTTCTCGTTATCCTAGCCCGCCTTTATTTTTATTGGGTGATTTCAACATTCCTAATCTTAATTGGGCTACTGAGCCACCTACCGTACTTCCACTATCAACAGTGGCCAAAGAATTCGTCGACCTGTGCCCTGTATTTTCTTTCTCTCAAGTAGTTCATGAACCGACAAGAACAACATTTTCAACCGCCAATACCCTTGACCTCGTACTAACAACCAGTCCTGACGTTGTTTCGAACATTACCGACGCACCGGGCCTAAGTGATCATTCTTTATTTTCGTTCAACATTAAGCTCCCGCGTCCGAAGCCGCTTAAGAGCACCAAAATAATTCGCGATTATAATAAAGCAAACTTTGAAGGCATTAACAATGACCTGTGCAATTTTCTTGACACTTTTCTGGAGGGTTTCGATGAACGCACTGTCCAAACTAATTGGAATCTGTTTATACGTAAGGTAGATGAACTGACCAACAACTACATCCCCGTCCGCTCTATCACTACAAACTTACACGCCCCCTGGTTTAATAACCACTATAAATGGCTATCCAACAAAAAGAAGCGTCTATACAGATTAGCAAAGCGTTCTAACAACGCTGCCCGATGGAATGCCTACAAATTAGCGTCTGCTGAGTACATCAAAGTCATCCAATCTGCTAAAGACACATTTATCAATACCACTCTTCCATCCATGCTATCCAACGATCCTAAAAAGTTTTGGCGCGTCATAAACCCAAGTAGTGAACAAACAATAACCCTTATCAATAGCTCTGGAGACGCGGTAGCCCCTGAGCAGTGCGCTTCATCTCTCAACATCTCTTTCACTGGCAATTTCTGTCGTACTATTAATGTTCCTCTGCCACCTAAGGCATGCTATAACTACCCAATCATGTTCCCAATTATGATAGATTCTGTTGGTGTAGAAAACATAATTAAGTCCCTCAAACTTTCATCCGCCCCGGGCTGCGACCTGATTACCACCAAGTTCCTTAAACGTACCTGTGCCTACTCATCCATTATTCTTACTAAAATTTTTCAACAGTCTCTTCACGAAGGCGTATTACCAATCGAATGGAAGATTGGCAAAATTGTGCCATTTCACAAGTCCGGTGACAAGCATTCCCCATTAAACTATAGACCCATCTCACTTACTAGCATTCCATGCAAAATACTGGAGCACATTTTGTACTCTAACCTTGCAACCTTCCTTGAGTCTAATTCGTTTTTTACGCGTCACCAACATGGCTTTAGGAAAACATTCTCGTGCGAAACCAGGCTTGTATCCTTTACACACAAATTAAACGTTATTCTTGACCAAAATAGCTCTGCCGACTGCATATTCATAGATTTCTCCAAAGCTTTTGATAAAGTCTGTCACAACTTGCTGTTGCACAAATTAAGTGAACTTAATATGGATCCCAGGCGTCTAACATCGCTCGAATGTTTTCTAAAAAATCGTTCTCAATTTCTTTCAGTTAATAATGTAAGCTCCTAACCAAGTGCCGTTCATTCCGGCGTACCACAAGGCTCCGTACTAGGCCCACTGCTCTTCCTTATATACATTAATGATTTACCGTCCTGTATTACCTCAAATATTCATTTATTTGCGGATAACTGCGTAATCTTCTGAGAGATAACTCATGATAGCGTTATTACCTCTCTTCAACTTGATCTTAACTCCATTTCTCTTTGGTGTAAAACATGGCTCATGGAATTAAACAATAAGAAATGCCAATTTTTACGTGTTTCGAGAGCGAACCATCAACTTCCAAACTATTACCTTGATAACACCCCTCTTCTATCCGTGACAAACTATAAACACCTTGGGGTGCATATAACAACTGATCTGACCTGTTGTAGGCCCGTGTACTTAGATTTGGGTGCACGTTAAAGAACCCCAGGTGGTCGAAATCTCCGGAGCCCTCCACTACGGTGTCTCTCATAATCAAATAGTGGTTTTGGGACGTTAAACATCACAAATCAATCAATCAACAACTGATCTTACCTGGACTGTTCACTGTAATTACGTCATTAAAAATGCTAACCGAATGTTAGGTTACCTCCGCCGCAACTTTTCAACGGCCCCTTCTTTCTTGAAACTTTTTCTTCACACTACACTAATCCGACCTAAACTCGAATATTCCGCTGCAGTATGGGATCCTAGTCATGCCAACCTAATACACTCTCTTGAAATGGTACAGAATAACTCAATTCGTTTTATACTTTCTAATTACAACAGCACAGCTAGCATAACAGCCATGAAATCTAGCCTCAACTTACCTTCACTTTCATCCCGTCGTAAAATGTTTCGTCTCAACTTGTTTCACAAGCTGTTTCATCACACATCGCTGCGGGACGGTCTTATCTTGCCTCCAAGTTATATCTCACCCCGGCTGGATCATTCCCTTAAGGTCGGGTTGCCTTCTTGCAGGACTCGCGCCTTTTCTCAGTCTTTCATACCTCGCACCTCTGAGGACTGGAACCAGCTTCCCGCATCAGCGGCAACCATTGTAAATCACCTTCATTTCAAAAGTGTCTTAGCTAGTTATGTGTAATTACAGCCAACAAAGTATTGTATTACCCGATGCTGTGTTGTTCCTGTACAGTATTTATTTTCTTGTCGTTTTTCCTGTCTTGATGTAATTTTCATCATTCCCGCATTTTTGTTTGCCATAAAGCCTGTTAGCTAACCTGTATAATTAAGATTTTCTGCTCGATGTAAGATTCGCCGCTGCATTTTGTAAAAATTATTTTTCTTTTCTTTCTCAACCACTCCCCTCTGTAATGCCGTTTGGCCCTGAGGGTATTGCAAATAAATAAATAAATAAATAATGACACCGCCCATTTTTGCTCATTTCGACCCCAATGCTCCTACAGAGTACGCCAAAACGCAAGTGATCGCAGAGTTTGTGCAGTTTTGGCGCAAGTTCAGCGGGGCAGCGACCGTGTCATTGCATATGCAAGTCTTCTGCTTTTATAGTCTGAACGCAATCACTCTGCAACAAAACGGGAATGTCTCGCTTTTGTCTGGGTGATTTCGAAATTTCGTCCTTACTATATGGCCGTCCTTACTGTATGGCCGTCCTTATTGTGTCATCACAGTTCATCACGCACTGTGTTAGCTTTCTTCTCTGAACGAAGCCTCTGGACGACTTGGCCGTTGGCCGTTACGCCTACAGGAGTACTCCTACTCGGTTGCTTACACGTCTGGACGTCTTCATCTGGACACCGATTGCTTATCCCGCTACCCTGTTGATCAGCCAGACGAATAAAAAATCAAGCCTGGTTTCAGCGTCATGCGATACCCTAGTTTTTTATATTGATGATAAGCAATGTCATGATGCTTCCCTGCGACAACCCATTGGCCATCTAGAATCTCCTCTGAACCGCACTTCATTTCACATGTACTTCCTCCTGAATGGCACGCTGTACCATCGTAGCCTCCAGCCAGATGACCCTGAGCTTCTTCTTGTCGTGCCGAAACATTTGCGCTCAACCGTGCTGCACGAGCTTCAATATGAAGCAACTGCTGGTAACCTGGGTGTATCTCGGACGTACGACTATGTTCATTGCCGCTTCTTTTGACGTGGTCTCGTAAGGTTCGTTCACCGTTGCGTGTCCTTCTGCGAGAAATGCTAACGTAAGAAGCGACCTACTGCGCCCTCAGCTGGGTTTCTTCAGCCGATCTCCATCCCAACCAAACCTTTCTTCCGTGTTGCTATAGATCATCTCGGTCCTTTTCCTGAGTTGAAATCGGGCAACAAGTGGGTCGCCGCTGCTATAGACTACACGACTAGGTATGCCATCACTCGAGCGCTCCCCTCAGCACCGCTTCTGACGTTGCGGACTACATCGTGTCACTCATCCTACACGGCGGTGCTCCTCGCCAAATACTCATAGAATGCAGCCGTGGCTTTCTGTCCCCAGCAATCGACGATATTCTGCGCTCTTCGAAGCAGCACAAGTTGACCCCTTTCTATCACCCCCGAATAATTGGCCTAACATAATGCCTAAATTACACCCTCACGAACATGCTCACGATGTATGCCTCTTAGGACTACCGTGGTTGAGACCTGGCGCTACATCACGTGACCTTCGCGTACAATTCTTCGCACCATGACACCATTAGTTACTGACCATTTTATTTGCTCTATGGCCGCAATCCGACGTTACCACTCAACACCCTACTTCCGACAACTACAACGCCGTCAACTGAATATGCACACGACGCTATTTCTCGTGCCAACCACACACGTCAAATCACCCGTTCTAGGCTTCCAGCTTTTCAAGCCACCCAGAAGGCCATCTACGAAAGCCGGCATGTAGACATTCGTTTCTGGTATGTGGAGTTTAACGTCACAAAACCATCATATGCTTATGAAAGACGCCGTAGTGGAGGACTCCGAAACTTTGGACCACCTGGGGTTCTTTAACGTGCACCGAAATCTGAGCAAATAGGCCTACAACATTTCCGCCTCCACCAGAAATGCAGCCGACTCAGCCGGAATTTATCCCGCGACCTACAGGTCAGCAGCCGGGTAAGTTAGCCACTACACCATGGGGGGGGGGGGGGCACGTTCGCTTCTCATCAGGTTCTCTCGTTCTCCTGTGATGCCGAGTTTGTCGCTTTCACTTATCAGTGAAGTTGTCTTACTTAATGGATCCTTACCGTATCATCCACCATGTAACCGAAACCACTTATAAGATCATTCCTGCATCTGAGGCAGCAACGCTGCCTGCAAGTACTCCCAGCGATACTGTGCACTTCAGCAGACTAAAAGCTTACCGCCTGCGTTTTTTAAAACGGTAATGAATGTGCACCGAGACAGTGTTTTTACCACCGGGGGGTACTGCTATGTAGCTGACACATCAGCAATAAGAAGACGACAACGATGAAGTCGGATGGTCATTCTGTTGTGCGCACTCTCCTCCATCTTAGTCAATGCTATACGCATCAGTGTCAATATAGATTCTAAATATACACGCCTCGTGTCATTTTTTTCGTAACAATATTATCAACGATCGCTGAGCCTGCTACGCTGACCCTCGCACCTCAAGAAAACATAGCTCTCTCTAACAGAGCAACTGATGGCTTCCTTACGCATGCGCTAATTTCAAGTGCAATCTGTACAGCATCATAAATTATATGCTCGTGTTCTTCTTTATTATTACCTAGAACTGTTGTATTTTCGAACAGCGGAGTGCACCCACACGTGCTCACGGGTTGCACCAGGAAGCCATCTTTACGAACATCATTAGCGCGCTTCTGTAAGCATTCGTTCAGGCATCTGCCTGTCTGGTCCACGTGACATGCACCGCAAGACAATGGGGTCCTGTACACTATGCCTAGCACACTGTCGACAAATGGCGTCCTGTTTCTCATCTTTCACTGTTTTTCCTTTCTCTCAACGAGGCAAGTCCTGTTTGTCAACTGGAACAACTTTCACGCGCACTGACGACCACCTTCACGTTGATGCGTTGTCCTATTTTCTGCAGGTGATGCGAAACAGGGTGCATATAGGAGATGGCCGCCTTATTTTTGTGCTTTCCCGCTGTGGTGGCCTCTCGCTTCCTTTAAATGCCCATGCGTTTCCTTTTCCTGTCCCTTGCCGCCGCCACAGAAATGAGCAAAGGGCGCTGCTACTTTTCTCTTTTTAGGCGCTTTGACTGTGCCAGGAGGATAGCTTCCAAGACGTGATGGCAGGGCCTCTCTAAGGGCCGTTCCGCGTGCTCGCCGCACAGCCGTGACGAACTTGCCGGGACCCCTGCCGCATGCAAGGGGGGGACATTTAAGCCAATTGGCGACGCTCTTTCACCCTTCGCTTGGGTGCGGCAGCAGTGCCGGCACGTGCGTTGTGGCTGTGCGGCGAGCACGTGAAACGGCACTAAAGCGTTTGAGAAATGGCGCTTAAATGGAGCGTATGTATAGGCAAGCCATTAGCTGCTGTTCAGAGACAGAGCTATGTTTTTTGGTGCGAGGGTCGGCGTTGCAGGCTCAGTGATTGTTGAGGATATTCTGTATCTATAGTTCTGTCATTTTTCACTGGTTTTTTTTGTTCACTAGGGTTACTAACAGACTCTTTGTCAATAAAAGTTTTGTTAGAAAGGACCGCTTGCCCCATTCTTTTTCTGTCCGCCACGCATTTTCGGCGCTGTTAAAAAAACCTAGCCCAAAACCAACCAGCCCAATGAGCCACTTTGTTAGGTCTCATTTAGTTCATTTTCTTCGTGAGCAACCAAAAAAAAACAGATTATATATGCGTACCACGATACTACGCTCCACACGCCTACCAGGCAATCACTATACAATCACAGACCATTCAAAGAGTTGGCAAAGTTCACATCGCTTCAGTCTGGAGAACAATTTCAAACACATATCTTAAGTTGACTGAACATATTCAACTGTGAAGTGTCCGCTCTTAACTCCACTACACAAATCTTGTCCCAGAATGGTCAGCCGACACTGCATCCCAGATAGCAGCACACAACCTTTGAAAAACTGCATGAAATAAAGCTTGTTCAACTGTCAGGTCGGATAAAAAAGAGTGGCCGGTTAACTGAACGTTATATTCAGATAATTGGCATTTTCAGATTTGCGATATACCAGAGTGGTATCTGGATTGCACTGAAGTTTGTATCGAAAAGTTCCCAAAACTAAAAGCTAAAATAAAACTTCTAAAGCCTAAAAAACTTTCATACCTTGAAGACCTTGGTAGGTGTCGCACCTAATAGTTACATATTCGTTGTACGGTAATCATTTGGCGGTCAAGGAAGCGACACCGAAATTGGAGAGAAAACTCAACTGTTAGATCACTTGCAACCTGGCGATGGCGTAATGGTAGATAAAGGCTTTGGATGGACGCTATTTTCCCACCAGCGATTAAGATTTCTATACGACCATTCAAGATGAGAAGGCAGCTTTCTGCGAAATATATAAATGCTACTCGGAAGATTGCTGCAGCTAGAATACATGTTGAGAGGTTTGTAAGGCGCACCAAGAAATTTTATGTTTAGATATCTTAGTTCATGTAAAGACATCCGACAATACCAGCCAGATATTTCACACCTGTGCGTTTCTGTGCAACCTCCTACAGCAAAATTTTTCAGTGAAAGAGGACTAGCTTGGCTTCTCCTATATCATAAATGCGGAAAATATTCATGTGCGGATTTCATCATCCCGAAAGCTCTATATGAATATGAGAGATGCCGCAGTCAATGGCTCCGGGAATTTTGACCACCTGTGGTTCTTTACTCGGCGCGGAAATCTGAGCAAATGGACATACAGCATTTTTGCCTCCATCGAACGTGCAGCCGCAGAAGCCTGGATTTCATCACGCAACCTGCGAGTCAGCAGCCGAGTACATTATCCACTAAACCATCACGAAAGGTCTGAATGTGGAAACAAGTGTGCTGATTTCAAACTTCGTTGTTGTCTGCCTTCTTATTCTGTCAAGCACTGCTGATTTTTGCAGCAAAGGGTAAACAGTTGCCATGTTTACAATATTAGTGTCATTCTTTCACTGCAATAGCAACTATATGAACACTCTGCTCTAGATTTTGCCGCCGGCATTGCTGCCGGCAAAGTCTAGCTAGAACTGCCTTTTCTAGAACTGCCTTTTCTCGCAGTTCCAGCAAAGTCTAGCTAGAACTGCCTTTTCTAGAACTGCCTTTTCTGGAAGTTCCAGCAAAATCTAACTGGAACTGCCAGAGTCTATCTGGAACTGCCTTTTGACACCGCTGTTGCCCGTGATGCTCAAAGTCCCCTTATTGCCACCGAGTTGCTGCATCTTCCACCGCAAGCAGCGACTTACGTGCAGATCGTGTGTGATTCGCCTGGATTCGATGGTGAATATGTCGTTTTACCGATTACTGACCTTGTGCTAAAGCATTACATTGCTTTTCTGCACACCATGGCTAGAGTACGCCACAACCAGGCCTATTTGTCGGTTTTGAGCTTTGGTTAATCTGCGCATGTGCTGCCTGCTGGTATTAAACTAGGCGTCGTGTCATCCTTGCAAGAGTGTTATATCTCTGAACTATCAGCTCGGCAACCTACTCCGCACGTCAACTTGCTCACTGCACCCAACCTTTCAAGCATCGACATTGCCAAAATGATAGCGCCAGATTTTCCAGCCTCGGAAGCACAAGACCTCCACCGGCTCTTGATATCCTATGCGGACATATTCAATCTTGAGAACCCCCTCTAGGCCAGACATAAGTTGTGACCCATCACATCAACACTGGCGATGCTAACCCAATACACCACCACCCTTATCGTGTCTACGCTGCCGAACGCTTTGGCATCTAGAAAAAGGTCGAGAAAATGCTCGATAAAGGCGTCGCCGAACACTCATCTAGTCCGTAGGCATCCCTGCTCGTGCTTGTCAAAAATAAGGACACCAGATGGCGGTTTTGCGTCGACTGTAGACATCTCAACAAGGTCACTAAGAAGGACGTTCCCCCCTTACCAAGAGTAGATGACGCCCTGACGCCCTTTACTGCCTTCGTGGCGCATGGTCTTTCTCGTTCACTGACCTTCGGTCTGGTTATTGGCAGATCGCTGTTGACCGATGGGACCGAGAAAAAACAGCATTTGTAACCCCCGATGGGTTATGTCAATTTAAAGTAATTCTGTTTGGGCTTTTCAATGCGCCGGCCACCTTCGAGTGCATGATGGATTCCCTTCTGCATGGCTGCAAATGGTACACTTGCTTATGCTGCTTAGATGATATAAAAGTTTTTTCACTGACGTTCGCAAGCCATTTCGAGCGACTGTCCAGTATTCTCCAAGTATTCCGCAACGCTGGTCTCTAGTTGAACTCTTCGAAATGCCGTTTAGACCGTCGCAAAATAACTGTACTTGGTCACCTCGTTAACGCATCTGTAGTACAGCCTGACACGGACGAATTTTGCGCATTGACTGAATTACCCGTACCCTCTTCTGCTAAGGATGTCCGGAGCTTCCCTCTTTTGTGCTCCTATTTCCACCGCTTTATCCGGAATTTTGCCAATATTGCGTGGCCTTTCACTGAGCTTCTTAAAAAAGACATCCCATTTACTTGGAATTCGCCTCAATGTGCTGCATTTGAGGCACTCATTGCGGCTTTCACGACTACGCCAATTTTAGCTCACATCGATCAGACAGCACCGACAGAAATTCGTAATGACGCCAGTGGCCAAGGATTTGGTGCTGTTTTAGCTCATCGTCAGCATGGACGTGACTGGACGTGATGAACGTGGACATGACAAACCACAAGCATGAACATGACGTACCGCAAGTTCACAACGCCATGCCATCCACAAATTATAACGAACTTACATAGCGCCTGAATCGCACTATCACCGACATGTTGTCGATGTATGTTTCTCCAGACCACCGCGACAGGGATGCAACGTTTCTCTACGTCACCTTCGCTTACAACTCCTCCAGACATGACACCGCAGGCTGTTTCCTGTCACATACATCCGCGATACTATACAACGAGCCAATGCAGCATGACAGATTGCCTGAGAATGACTCATACTTTCTCAAGCCTCTCAGAGAGATCTGTACATTCGTCACCACCGTGAAGTTTCGTATGCACCCGGTTCTCCAGTACTCTTGTGCACACCTTGTCGTCACATCGAACTCTCAGAAAAGCTCTTATTTCGCTAAGACGGACCAAACAAAATCCTACGCAAGGTCACTAACCTAACCTACGAGATACAGCGAGTCGACGATAAAGCGCCTTCAACGCCACCACCATGTACTGCTGTGCACGTCATAAGACTGAAGCCTTATGTGTCACCCAACACTCCGCTCTCGTGACAAGCGCCGGGTCGGCGCTTTAACGCCGTGGGGTAGTGACACAAGGCAGTAGTGGAATTGTGACAAAAAGCGGTACACGTTGTCTGTCTGGAAGAAGACTACGCAGTGGATAGAAACTGGTCCCAGCCATTGTCGTCACGAACTACCATTGTATACATCCACAAATAGATGTTTCCTTGTAAGAATATATATATATATATATATATATATATATATATATATATATATATATATATATATATATATATATATATATATATATTTGCTGAAAAAGTTTTTTTTCAGTAGGCCAAACATAGTTGGGAAGAGAAGAGACACCACGTAGCGGTTGCCCAATTTCTTACCGGTTGTGTGTAAGTTGTGTTTCTTCTCTTCCCAAGCACGTTCAGCCTATTTGAAAAACGTCTTCAGTATATATATATATATATATATATATGTATATATATATTTATTTATTTATTTATAAGGAAAGAAGTGTATACATGAGGGCTCGTTTTTCTGTGTTTTTACACAATATTAATGAGATCTAACAGACAATAATGCCAAGAAAAGTATAGGGTAAGATATTAGACCAAATTGTAATGTAAATAGGAAGAAAAGTGGGTGAAAAGAACTTGCCGTGGGCCGGATCTGAACATGCGACCTTCAAATGACGCGTTCGATGCTCTACCACTGAGATACTACGACAGCTCTCCCCCCAGCCACTTTATAGGGTTTATATGTGAATTGAAAGTGGGAGTGTCAGTCAGCACCACCAGTAGTCATGGCGGCAAGTGTGGCACACTCCTTTGAACCTGTTTGGCGTCACGTAGCACGTTACCTTGTTACGAGTGGGCAGCTGACCAATAATGTTTCGTATACAACCTAAAGGCACGAAGTCTGCCAGTACGAGACCCTCGTTAATGAATAAGGAAAGAAGTGTGTATCTAAGGGCTCGTTTTTCCGTGTTTTTGCACAATATTAATGAGATCTAACAGACAATAATTCCAAGGAAAGTATAGGGGATGATATTAGAGCAAACTGTAATGTAAATATGAAGAAATGTGGTTGAAAAGACAACTTGCCGTGGGCAGGATCCGAAGATCCGTGATCCGAAGTTCACGTTTCTACATAAGAGTAGCGCGGAGCGGTGGTTCTCATAGTTCACTGTTGAGACCTTGCGTAGAATCATGTAAGGTCCTTCCATGACGGTACTCAGTTTGCCGTTGTTGAGATGCCATGGTGTCTCGTAAAGGACAACGTCATCGTCTTGGAACTCAATCGGAAGAAATTTTCTATCATATACGACTTTGTTCTTATTGTGTTAGGCGATAGAAAAGGTAACTGCAGTTTTTCGCGCTTCTTCGACAGTTTCTTCTCGCTGTTCCAGTACAGTAGGATAAGATGGAAAGCCATATATCAGGAAGGAAGGTGCGTAGCCGGTCACTTCGTGGGGTGTTCTGTTGTATTCGTCAAGTACCTCCGGAAGCAGCTTAGTCCAAGACTTCAGTGGTTCGTCATTGATCTTACATATAAGTCCCGTTTTGATGGTCTGGTTTGTCCGCTCGTTCCTGCCGTTGCATTGTGGATCATGTCATGAGGTGAATAGCTGGTGTATACGATTACGTTTTAAAACTGCTTAAATTTTGCTGCAGTAAACCCTGTTCCACAATCTGAGAGGAGCTTGAACGGTTTTTCAAAAGAAAAGTTGCTTTTGAGCATAAAATGTAGGCGTCGCTGTTCTCACTTTTATGACCAAACGCTTATACGTATCGAGTCGCGTGATCAATAATCAAGTGTATAAACCTACCTTTTTGACGAGCCATATCCAGAAAATCCTCCAATGGTGTCTATTGCAAAGAGGTCGAAGGGCTCTTCAGCTGGGGGCAGCGATTCAAGCGTCCCAAACTTTTTTGTTTTCGCCTTCTTGCATCTATCACAATGCCCAATTTAAGTGGAAACATCCGTTACCATATGCGAACAATATATTGCGGAGACAGGTGTGATAGCGTCTTCTTCACTCTGACATGCGCCAAATGTTGGTGTGCATTCTTCAGAATGATTGGGCGTAGTTCAAGGGGCACGTATATTTTCCGCAGTCGTTTTCTTTTGACGATGATGATGCTAGTTTTCTATGAATGCGTTCCTTTTGGACGCTCATTGTTGCATCGCTGAAGGTCGTTGTGTGACAAAAGAATAACTATTTGGGCTTTAGAGAGCGCATCTCCTTCGACATTACTTGCGCCCTTTTGATGTTTGATGTTCAAATCATACATTTACAGTTTCAAAGACCATAGGGTGTAGGCCCGTGTACTCAGGTTTGAGTGCACGTTAAAGAACCCCAGGTGGTCAAAATTTTCGGAGCCCTCCACTACGGCGTCTCTCATAATCATATGGTGGTTTTGGGACGGTAAACCCCACAAATCAATCAAAGACCATAGAAAAAGACGACCTTGAGTATTTTTAATATTCTTCAGCCACTGGAGTGCAGAGCGATTGGTTACAACATTGAATGACTTTCCATGAAGGTAGCAATGTTATTTATCAATGGCATCTACAATGGCAAGATTTTCTCTTTTTGTAATAGCATATTTCACCTCGTGCTTAAGTAGTTTGCGGGAATAGTAGGCCACAGGATGTTCTTTGCCTTTGTCATCAGGTTGTTTTAGCTCTGCACCGATGCCTTCGCCAGATGCGTCACAGTACACAGTACATGGTCTCGAAGGGTCGTATATGCGATGCACCGGTTCTTCAGTTATTCTTTTCTTCAGTTCACCAAAGCCTTGCTTGCATGCTTTTGTCCACACCCACTTGCTGCCTTTGTGGAGTAGTTTTCTGAGTGGAAGAGCGATATTGTTGAAGTGGGGGATGTACTGACGCTAGGTGTTTACAGTGCCCACAAAACGCTGGAGATCTTTTTCTCGTTTTTTTGTAAGAAATTGGAGTATGGCAGCCGCATTACATTGCTTAGGTGTCACTGTTCCTTATAAAATTTTGTGGCCCAGGTATTCAATGCTGCAGCGTGCAAATTGGCACTTTTTTGCTTGAGTATTACGTTCTCGGTTTTGAGAGCTTTCAATAGCACCTCAAGGTGTCGTATATGATCACTAAATGTCTCTGAGTATACGACCACATCGTCAAAGTCATTACAAACATTGGTGAGCTGATGTTTTGCTATTATTGATTTCATGGCTCTTTCAAATGTAGCCGGAGCGTTCTTCAACCCAAACGGCAATACCAACCACTCAAAATGACCATCATGCGTGACAAATGCTGTTTTCTGAACATGGTCAGGATGCATTTGGACATGCCAGTATCTCGACGTTTCGTCCAACGTAGTGAAAAACTCCGCCTTTCCCAAGTGGTCAAGAATATCATCTATACGTGGAATTGGTTGAACGTCGGGTACCGTTATGGCATGGAGTTTCCGGTAGTCAATACATAGACCCAAATTAGAATATGCATGTACTGTGTGGGACCCTTACACCAAACGTAACACTGACGCATTAGAAATGATACAACGTAAAGCAATAAGATTCATTTTCTCCAAATACCGTTCAACTGATTCCCCATCAACCCTAATGCTAACTAATAGCATTCCAACATTACAACTACGGCGTAAAATTCTCAAACTAAAATTTATGTTCTTGCTGAAAAATAACCGTTTATCCCTTAACCCGCAGCCTTTCATAACTCCGCTCGAAGACGCCGGACAAGGCATCGCCACGCTGAATCCCTAACGCCTTATAGCACTAAAACCAACGTATTTAAGTATTCATTTTTTCCGCGTACAATGTCAGACTGGAACAACTTGCCTTGTGAACAGCTGTCCAATATTGACGCTATTGCTCAGTTAAGATGTTAAGTTTTTTATGCTTTGTGTATGCCTTGTGTATGCCTTTTTGTTCTTGCCTTGTATTTGCTTTGCATATGCTTAGTTTTTATGCCAACTTTTGTATTGTTTCTTTTCCCGTTCCATACTTACAATGTTGTTTCCCTCTGGTTATTATAATTTGTACTTCCCATGCCCCTCCTGCTTGGGCCCTTACCTGGGCCTGCAGTATGTCATAAATAAAATAAATAGAAGAGTGGGTCCTTCACCTTTCATTTCTGCTAAAATGACAGGTGCGGCGTAGGGCGATAATGAAGGCCTCACAACACCTTGCTTGAGGAGAGCGTCAACTTGTTTGTTGATCTCCACTTTGTCTGCCTGTGAACATCGATATGGTGCTCGACCAATCGGGACAGCATTGGTAAGTGCGATTCTATGTTTCTCAGTAGTGATGGATTCAACATCTGTCTGAGAATTCGAAAATATCTCGTCATACTTCCTTAAAAGATAGTCGAGCGCTGTAGACTCATGCTCTAATAAATTTTCTGAAGTCAAGGTTCACATCAGCGGGCCTTGAATGATTTTCTTTTCATTGTGATGCGGAAGGTTCGTATACTCACGTGCTTGTGTCACTGACTTGCTTTCGAGATTTACAGAAAGATTGAAGTACAAAGCGCTGTCTAGGCCAAGAATTAATTGCGTTCACATGCCTCGCAGCACTTGTGCATAAGCTTTCTTCATGACGTTCCCAATTTGTAACTGAATGTTTACGCGACCCAAAGTTCCAATGCTTGATGCAACTTTTTAAACCATGATGCTGGAGTCTCTCATAAACGGAAGTTCTAGCTGTTTGTACACATCCTCGCTGATACAAGTAATTGTTGCTCCTGTATCGAGGATTGCACTTACTGGTTTTCTGTTGATGAGAGCACTGAAGCGTTTAATGAAACCTTGGGTCACCCTCCTCGTTTCCCCATTCAGTATCAATAGCGGACACATTGCCGCGGCGCGGACATTCGTTGTGCCAGTGAAACTGTCGTGGGAAACCAGCAGCTGAGCAGTATCTACCTTTGTTTTGCGGGTCACGCGGTTGAGGAGTTATTCTTGGCTGCTGCGGTCTGCTGAAGTGACGTGGAGCTCTTGATGAGATACTAGCGTTACGAGTAAAGGAAACTCCTCTCACCCGTTTTAAAGATGTCTTGATCCGTTGAGCAGTGGTGAGCCATTCTAATGACGAGTTGAAAGACAGTCCGGTGAGCGCCAGTTCCACATCAGGAGAAACACCATCAGTCAGTCCAGAAATTACGTGGCACTTTTTCAGGTCAGCCAAGGAACCCAGTTGCTTTTTCTCGTCATAGTAGTCCTTGATGGTCTGCCCTCCTTTCAGTCGGTAGTTAAAAAGAGACGGAAGGCATCTCCGTGAGTTGTAGCAAAGCGGGCTTGAATGTCGTGCTTGGTATCGTTCCAAGTTGCCTCGCCGTTGCCGAAGATCTCTGTCAGGTACCCCTTGAACGCTTCCCCTTCAATGTATTTGCTGAAGTGACTGATCCAATCGCGGTGACTCTATGACGCCTCGGCTGCCTTCATGTCGAAAAGAAGAAGCCACTTGTCAATGGGGACTTCTTCTGGTGTTCCCCTAAACTTCTGTAAATTGAGCGGAGGCTTTGGCCGAGCCATGGCACGTTGATGAAGTTGATCCTGTCAACTTGTGTGACGCTACAAAATAGAGACACGTCGTGGTCCAGATGCCATGCATTTATTCTAATGCACGCGCGTTTCCTCTTTGTCGGCTTCACCTAGAATCACCTTGTTAATGCGTCACTCACACACACACACACGCGCTCATGTATATATATATATATATATATATATATATATATATATATATATATATATTGTGATGGGCGAGACAGAACAAGAGACAGCACCTGATGCTGGGCCAGCTGTTCTTATTCTGCTTCTTCCTCGCTCGCCTAGCATGCGCGTCTGTGCCAGAGTGACAGTTTCGGTCTTCGTCATCACACTCGGCCATGACTGCAAGCATTGTCGATGAGCCACACGACAATGTTCATGTGGGTGAGGGTAGCTGCAGCAGTTGACATTGCTTCAGGTGGGCGGGGTTGGCTGCATCGTCGTGGTCGGCCCCGACCACGCTGGAAGTTTGTTGAAATTGGCTCCGGCGGCCGACACCTGCTATGCCCGGGTGGTTCGCCATGTCATGGTGGGGACTGGGTTCTGGTTGGTCCCTTTGTTAATGGCTCCACGGAACGACATTGACTGTCGCGTGGCAGTCTACCGCCTCGGCGACGCTGTGACTTTTCTGAGAAAGTAGTTTGACTCCGGTTTTCCTTTGGTGGACCGAGCAGGCATTCTCGTGGTAGAAGTTTTCTGCGGTGGTGTGGTTTTCTTGGAGATGATTCTGGCGGGCGGCCCCGACTGGATCGACATGGTCGAAAGTTGATCACAGAACGCTTTTCTTTGTCCCACCAAATTTTAGAAAACAGGGCAGGAAATGATGAATCCGGCAACGAAACGAGTAGCATCTTATGCAGCCGTCTGCGCAATTTTCTGCGGATCGAGAGATGTTTTTCGGTGCGATTAGACATCTTGGGGTGTCTTCACCCCAAGAACGAACTTGGGGTGAAGTCCTCGTGCTGACCTGTGGCGTAGCTCCTGTGCCGTGACTTGCGTAGTCCTTGACTTGCGCAGCGTTGTCGCTATGGGGCTCCCGAACGCTCTGAGGTCAGCGATTCTTGAAGCCACGCTGCGTACCGGCGGGAGATTCTCGACGGAAGCCGTTCCTAAAATAGAAGACCCTACAGATTCAGGCGGTGCATGCGTCGCACGCATATCCTCTTCTGTCTAGTCAGATGGGATGTTATTAGACTCGGCAGAAAGACCTGTCTCATTAGGTGGTAAATATCCAGTAGGATGGGGGGCCGGTGCCTGTAAGTCCACCGCACGACCTGCATTGGGACCTCTTGCGGAGCGTTGCGCTAATCTTGCCATCAGGGACCCGCCGGACACAGCTGCATCGTCGGGCCGGTGCTCCTCAGGAGCTCTAAATACGACAGCAGAAATGCCTGTGCAAGACAGAGTTACACGATCGTGATTGTTCCCTACATCTTGGTCACCGAGAGATGACAGGATGGTAGGGGCTCGAATCGCATCCTCTAGGTCGGGCTTTTCCCGAGTTCCGTCTCGAGAGAAGGTCGACTTACATGGGCAGGTGGCACAGGGAATTGGACCGAAAGCAGCTATGAGCTTGATGCTCCACTCCACCCATTACTGCTTCTTCCAACCTTCATACCGGTGCCACGCCACTGCACCTTCCCGAAGACGGTCTAAGGCCACATATCGTTTCTGATTCTCTGTCTAGGCCACGTGCATTGCTAGCGTATTGACGGTTCCCACCCAGCTGTTGGCTCCGTTCCGGACCCCGTCGAATTCCGGCAGTTCGTAGGTGAACGGCGATGGTGGGGCGGCACGTGAGAATGCGGATATCACTGACACAACACCATCGAGCTGGTCTGAGAGCTGCAGAAGGGTGCCCCAAAGCTATCTGCGTTGCTCCAATGGGCTTGGCTGAAGGTCGTGCGAGGCAGCTACATGCAACACGGCGTTAGTGGCACGCAATTCTGGCAACATTGTAGGAGCTCGCTCGGCGATTGACGATGTCAGTTCGTTAGTCTTGACGCGGAGTAGCGCGATGGTACGCCGAGGGTTCGCGGCACTCTCGTGTGTGAAGTCCGAAGCGTTGGTCATCGTGGTCTTCGAATGAGTAGCGGTTGCAGCACTCACGCCGGTGAGGTTGACGAGCAGAGAAGCCTCGACGGCGTTCCCTGGCAGCTCGTATGTTGAAAGAGTGCGGCAACGGGAATGTAGGCCATGGGAAGCGTGAGCGGCATTCCCAAAGGATAGGAGGCGGTGCGAATTCCTGCCGCAAAACGGTGGCAGGGTGTCAATAAGGTCATGCCCTACAACCGCAGGGGAGGCCTGGACGCCGTCCACTGGTGGTTTGAAGGGTAGCTGAAGCGGCGGGTGGCACCCCATCGCCAAGGAAGCGTGAACGGCGTTCCTCGATGGAGAAGCCCGCACTGCCGACGAACCACGAAGACACATACCGGTGGCCTCCCGCAGAGGGTTCACTTGTCGGCTTGCGCTGGTGGCAGAATCCATAGCCAAGGACGCGTGGATGGTGTCCTTGTGAAATGGTACCCGTAACGTGTACTGCAGCCGCCGAGGAGACCTTTGCGCCGTCCCCGAACGGTGGTGGCAGTGGTGGCAGGTGAACAGCTGCCGAGGAGGCCTTGACGCCGTCCTCAAGCGGCGCTTATTGCGGTTGTCCTGGATGACGAAGCTGGGACGTAAGACTTCTTCTTCGTCGGCTGCGCCATTGTGAAGAGCGAGACAGAGAACAAGAGACAACACCCGATCCTAGGCCAGCTGTTCTTATTCTGCTTCTTCCTCGCTCGCCTAGCATGCGCGTCTGTGGCAGAGTGCCAGTTTCGGTCTTCGTCGTCACAATATATATATATATATATATATATATATATATATATATATATTCGGCCGTGGCACGGCCTTCGTCAGAGTCACTCTGACGAAGGCCGTGCCACGGCCGAAACGTTAGTAAATACGATCCTTTTCTTATGTGCTTCTGCAAGTTAATTCAATATAGAAAATACCCGGACCTGTCGTGCCTTCCCTTCAAGTATATATATATATATATATATATATATATAAATACAATAATAATAAGATCTAACAGACAGTAATACCAAGGAATGAATAGGGGAAGTTATTAGAACCAATATAATGTAAATAACAGTAAAGAAAGGTGGGGGAAAAATAACCTACCTGGAGAGGGCAAGTTATTTTTTCGCCAGGTTGAAGGCATGCAACCGGTACGCATCTAAAATGCTTGAGCAGGCAAGCGCCTACAGCTCGTGCACATGCTCCCGCTTCACACCCACTAGTCAGTGCCTTGCGAATCCCCCACTACAATATATATATATATATATATATATATATATATATATATATATACATTGTTACGAATAATTATAGCACCTGGTACTATATAAACTCTTTATTTAGGGCAAACTTGTGCCCGTAAACTCAAAGCTAAAAATGGTCAGCCGAAAATGTCTCTTGCTCGCTGACTCCAACTTCGCCGGTCTCTTCCTCTGCCCCTCGAGTCTCGTGCCGGTCCCGGGGCGTAGCATCGTGACGCGTGCAGGACGGCGTTCCATGGCGCCGTGTTGTTGCTACTTGCTTGGCGGCTTTTACGAACGCGAATTGTGGAACGCGTTTTCTGCGATGATCGAGCTGTGGCATTAGCACGCATCGCCCCGATGCGTAGAGCCGGCTGACAGTTTCTAAACCATAGGACTTGTCCTTGTGTTAGACGACGTGAGTCAGTTCACTTGTTCAGTTCCTGTCGTAGTACGGTTTCATGCGTACTACATGTACAACTTCCGGGAGATTCCTGCGTCGTGTTGTGCATACTTGACCTTCAGGGTTCATTTCGTAGTTTAATGGGCTTAGCTGACGAAGAACTCTGTAAGGACCAAAATCGCGCTGCGTAAGCTTTTCTGATAGGCCACGTGCACGTACAGGTGTCCAGACCCACACTTGGTCTCCAGGAGAGTACTGAACGTCCCTTCGTCTTAGATTGTAACGGTGTGCGTCGGCGTCCTGCTGTTGAATGATGCCGTTCCGTGCTAGTTCTCGCGCCTCTTCTGCCCTTTTTACATATTCGCTTATGTCAGGGTCCTCTTCATTCGTGCAGTTGACAGGCAGCATCGCGTCTAATGTCGTTATTACTGTCCGACCATAAACAAGTTGAAATGGCGTGAAGTGGGTTGTCTCTTGTAACGGGGAATTGCATGCAAATGTAGCATATGGCAATAAGGTGTCCCAAGTCCGATGCTCGACGTCCACATGCATCGCGATCATGTCAGCAAGTGTCATGTTCAGCCTTTCAGTTAACCCGTTAGTTTGCGGATGGTATGCGGTAGTCCTGTGTTCGGTGTGCGTTAGTTTTATGACAGACTGTACTAGCCTGGCAGTGAACGCAGTTCCTTTGTCAGTTATAAGGAGTTTTGGTGCGCCATGTCGCAGCACTATCTGAATCACAAAAAACTGAGCCACTTCATTTGCCGTTCCTTTCGTGAGAGATTACGTCTCGGCATACCGGGTCATGTAGTTGGTTGCTACAACTATCCAGCGCTTCCCGAGCGATGACATAGGAAATAGTCCGAGCAAATCCTTTCCAACCTGCTCAAACGGTACTTTCAGTGGCTCTATCAGTTTCAAAAGACCTGCTAGTTTAAGGGGTGGTACTTTGCGTCCTTGGCATTCTCGACATGATCTTATGTAATGCTGTACTTAATCCATCAATTTTGGCCAGTTATATCTCCGGCGGATTCTTGCCAAAGTCCTACTAATGCCCAAGTGACCTGGCGAAGGGTCATCATGACACGCTTCTAAAATTTCCACTCGCAGTGATGATGGTATCAGCAGTAGGAACGTTTCACCGGTGTGTTGAAAGTTTCTGTTTCTCTTGTAGAGAACGTTGTTGCGGAGGACGTAGGAACGTAGTCCACGGACGAAAAGTCGCGGTACTTCGACTTCCTGCCACTCTAAGTTTTGAATAAGCAGAAGTAATTCTGCGTCCATTTGTTGATGATGAGCCATTTCCGACACATTCACAGTTGCAGAGTCTTCTTGTTCAAGCTCAGGAGACGAGGTCTGGACTGGTGCTTGTCACAAGCAATCCACGTCGTTGTGCTTGTGACCAGACTTGTAGACTACGGTGATGTCATATTCTTGTAGACGTAGGCTCCATCTAGCAAGTCTTCTGGAAGGATCTTTAAGGTTCGCAAGCTAGCACAATGAATGATGGTCACTGTAGGCTCGGAATGGTCTACCGTATAAATATGGACGGAACTTACTGATGACCCATATAACAGCGAGACATTCCTTTTCCGTAGCTGAATATTTATACTCAGCTTTCGACAGAGTGCGGCTTGCATAAGCAATAACCTTTTCTTCCCCGTTCTGCCATTGAACAAGAAAAGCACCGAGACCAACGTTGCTGGCGTCCGTATGAATATCTGTTTTGGCATCTTCTTCATAATGAGCGAGTATGGGAGGTGACTGCAAACGCCGTCGTAACTCAGAGAAGGCGTCTTCTTGTTCTTGGTGCCAGATGAATGGCACACCTTCCTTCGTAAGCCATGTCAGTGGTTCCACAATCTTGGAGAAGTCTTCAACGAAGCGCCTATGGTAGGCACAAAGCCCCAGGAAACGTCGCATAGCTTTCTTGTCTCTTGGCCTTGGGAAATTTTCAACCGCAGTGATTTTATCCGGATCTGGGCGGACACCGTGAGAACTGACAATGTGCCCGAATAACCGAAGCTCCCGGAATCACAAGTGGCACTTTTCGGGTTCGATCGTGAGTTCAGCTATACGAATAGCGTCCAGTACGGATCTCAATCTCTGTACGTGCTGCTCGAACGTAGTGAAAAAAATTACTACGTCATCAAGATAGACAAAACATGACTGCCATGCGAGGCCGGAGAGCACAGTGTTCATCAACCTCTAGAAGGTAGCGGGAGCAGAACACAAACCAAATGGGAGTACTTTGAACTCGTAGAGTCCGTCGGGTGTCACAAACGCCGTCTTTTCACGATCTTGTTCGTCGACTTCTATTTTCCAGTACCCGCTCTTTAGATCCAACGATGAAAAAAAGTGAGCATTGGGCAGTTTATCCAACGTATCGTCGACTCGTGGGAGTGGGTACACGTCTCGCTTCGTGACGAGGTTGAGTTTTCTGTAATCAACACACAACCGCATGGTGTTGTCCCTCTTCTTCTCTAGTACTACCGGCAATGCCCACGGGGTTTTGGAGGGCTGTATGACATCGTCGTCGAGCATATCCTGTACTTGCTTCTTTATCGCCTCCCTTTATTTCGGAGCTCCTCGGTATGAATGCTGACATACTGGTCTAACATGCCCTTCGATTACAATGCGGTGCTTTGCTACAGGCGTACGTCCGACTTTCGATGAAGACGAAAAACACTGTACGAATTCCTTGATGAACTCCACAATCTGGTCTTTCTGCAGAGATGAAAGCTTTCGGTCAATATCTATTTTCTCGAGGACACTGTCCACTGTTAAGGGCGTTGTAGGTACTTTTTCTATGGTGCAAACATCTGAGACTTGTACGTAGTCATGAAGTGATGCTATGGCTGCTCCCTTCGCCACATGCTGTATATCGTTGGTAAAGTTAGCCAATAGCACATCAGTATATTCGTTCCGCAGGTTCACTAGACCTCTCGCCACGCGTATCCCCTTTGTGAGCAGCAGTTCGATAATTCCATCAGCTAGTCCGGCATATTCACGAAAAACTTCGCTTTTCACAGAAACTGTCACGCTGGTACGTGGCGGCACTGTCACACCTTCATCTACAATACGAAGAGACGAAACAATTGGTTGCTCCGCATGACGCACGGCAACAGCGTTCTCTTTAGAGAAAAAAACTTGGGATTTCCGCAAGTCGATGATGGCACTATTTGCTTGCAGGAAGTCCATGCCCAGAATTGCTTCACGGGAACATTCGGGGAGAACAAGAAAACTGCAGACGTACACATGACCTCTCTCACTGTGTAAATTCTACGGGGCTGACTAAATGCCCTCCGGCGGTGCGTATCTGCGGTCCGGTCCAATAAGTGGGCACTGTCTTCGACTTCTTTGCGAGCATGCTACTTATTACTGAGTAGTCTGCACCTGTGTATATTCACGCTATGGTTTCGACGTCATCGATTCTGACTTGTAGCTCGGATGTCACGTCACCATTACTGCGCTTGTCCATCGTTGTGTCAGTGTCGTCGTCTGATCCGGTTAGCAATGGAGGGTTTTCAGTTTTCCGAAAATCAGCGGCCCTGCCTCCACAGGTCGCTGGTTCTAGTTTTCCCGTCACGGGCTTGGTGAACGACTCCACGGAAAAGTAGATGATGGGTGTGGACTCGGCGACCTATAGCGCATTGGTGCAATTGAACGCGATTCATGTCGCTGAGTGTTTGGATAGGCATAGCGCGAAGATAAATATTCTTCGATTTCGTAAGGGCACTCACCGTTAGGAGGGCAGGTTGCATTCACTGGGAGGCCACGTAGCCCGACCCGACGGTAGTGGCATGTTCGATAAAGATGACCTGCCTCACCACAGTGGTAGCAGAGGGGCCGCCGGTCTGCCGTGCCCCATACATCACTTTTGCGGGGTCTCGCTTCTGTCATCGGCGGTGGCGTACTGCGAGGAAAGGTCGGTGGCATAATGGGAGCTTGTGCAAAGCTCGGGCGTCTCATGTCTTGCCGTACGACTTGCGCGTACGACAGCTGTGGCTGAGGTTCTGGTTGCGTGTGGCCTGGCACCTGAGGCTGCGGTTGAATAATTGCTTGCCGCACTTCTTCACGTACAACGTCCGCAATTGAGGGCATCGCTGGAGGACTTTGGGGGAGTTGCAGTTTCTTGAGCTCCTCCTTAACAATAGCCCTCACCATTTCCCGGAGGACGTCAACGTTGGTGGGGAGGGTTGTTGACTCCGCCCTGACTGAAGAGACGCTGAAGTCTCTGTTGTACAGTCGCGCACGTTGTTGTAGTGTCCTTTCCATGGTCGTTGCCTCGGACCGCAACTCCGCCACTGTTCGGGGTGGATTACGCACCAGGCCTGCAAAAATTTCTTCTTTTACTCTGCGAATTAGGTGCCGCAACTTCTTCTCCTCGGCCATGGTTTGGTCAGCTGGGCGAAAGAGGCGCGACAAGTCTTCTATGTACATGGCCATGCTGTCGTTATTCCGTTGGTTCTTCGCCTGAAGAGCAGCCTCTGCCTTCTCTTTGCGGTCCGTGTTCAGATAGGCTGCGATTAGCTCTCGTCGGAAGTCGTCCCACGACAGCAAGGACGCTTCGGGGTTCTCAAGCCACGTACGTGCCGAATCTTGCAGGGCGACGTAAACGTAACGAAGTTTTCGGGCTTCGTCCCAACCATTCAAACGTGCAACGCGCTCGAAGCCTTCAAGCCAGTCCTCGGCGTCTTCAAAGGTCTCACCGTGGAAGACCTCTGGTGTACGTGGCGAATCCAAAAGGAGGTGAGATGGAGATGGCATCAACTTGGTGGCCATTGCAGCGACGCTTGTGCTTGAGGTCTCGGCAGGTCTTGATGAGTCAATTAGGGGGCCAAACTCGCGCTGCTCACCACTTAGTTGGCGACTCGTGCGTTGGTGCACAGGTGTCAATTCCGCTGGCTCTAATCTTCTGGGATCTGGGCTTCTTTCCCTTGCCTGTGGTGGGCTTGGAATTATACCCAGCACTTCCACCAGATTGTTAGGAATAAATGTAGCACCTGGTACTATAAAAACTCTTTATTTAGGGCGAAGTTGTGCCCGTAAACTCAAAGCTAAAAATGTTCAGTCAAAAATGTCTCTTGCTCGCTGACTCCAACTTTGTCGGTCTTTTTCTTTGCCCCTCGAGTCTCGTGCCGGTCCCGTGGCGTTGCATCGTGGCGCGTGCAGGACGGCGTTCTATGGCGCGGGTTTCTTGCTACTTGCTTGGCGGCTTTTACGAACGCGAAGTGTGGCACGCGTCTTCTGCGATGGTCGGGCTGTAGCAATATATATGCAGAAGAATAGCTTCGGTTGCCGCAAGGTTATAAATATGAAAGTAGATGAGCTTTCACATAACAACTGTTTATTCTGCCGACGTTTCTACGGGAGCGCCGTCTTTTTAAAGGCATTATTTCTTGAAAAAGACGGGGCTCCCAACAACACGTCGGGAGAACAATTAGTTGTAATGTGAAAGCGCATATATATATATATATATATATATATATATATATATATATATATATATATATATATATATATATATATATATATTATAGGGGGGTTTATTGACTAAACCACCTGCCTGGTTCCAGGGGCGTCAGTCACTGTCTCGAGCTCAGCTGTTCCTTGTATTCCTTTTCCAGGTGCTCCGACTAGATACTGTCTCGCTCCCCCTTCCCCACTACATTTGTCCTGCTGGTAGAGAGGAGCCTACCTGGCGACTCACAGTGAAGCAAGCACAAAGGGATCATAGTAATGTTTTAGCGGCTAATGTGAACTGTTTCACGACCTTGGCATCGTCTGTCATCCACAGGTGTCACTAGTTCGACGACGTAGTTGACCGGTGACGTGCATTGAACGATGCGGTACGCATCGTTCAATGCACGCTAGGGTGCAAACTTTCGGGAGAGGCCGGGGGGCTAGAATGGAACCGAAAGCCATACAAATGAGCCTATGGGAGAGCTGTGAGCAGACTTTTCTTAGTGAAGTTGCTCTTTTTGAAGACCTTGAGTGTCGTACATAAATTAATGCGTTAATTGGCGGCAGCTTTCGGCACACTGAACACGTTCGGAGGCTGGGCGGTATTCTGAAGCATTTGGGCGGTAAGTAAGTATCGTGTCAAACGTAGAAGTGGGCTCACGTCCGTACAGTACAAAAAATGTGAAAACCCAGTAGTTGCTTGCGTGGCCCTATTATACGCCTAGGTCACGAAAGGGAGCACCAAGTCCAAATCAGAATGGTTGGAGGATATATACATAGAGAGCATATCACCGAGCGTGTAGTTAAAGCACGCCGTCAAACCGTTTGTCTGTGGGTGATAGGTTGTAGTGGTGCGATGTATAATATTGCACTCACTGAGAAGCTGCTGGACGACTTGCGATAGAAACGCACGCTCACAGTCGCTAAGCAGCTCACGTGGCGCGCCATCGTGAAGTACAAAGCTACGCAAGATGAACAAGGCGACATCACGAGCAGCAGCGCCTGGCAAAGCGGTGGTTTCAGCGTAACGGATTAGGTAGTCAACGGCCACAATAATCTAGCAATTTTCAACAGTAGTACAAAGTTGTGGGCCGTAGAGGTCGATGCCGATTCTATCAAACGTCTGAGCTGGACACGGCAGTGGTTGTAATTCGCCAGAGGCATGAAAAGTTGTTTCCCGTCACTGGCACTCAGAGCAGAAGCGTATGTACTTGTGAGCGTACTAGTACATTCCAAGCCAGAAAAATCGCTGACAAAGCTGCTCGTATGTTTTCAAAACGCCAGCGTGCGCGCTTTGAGGGTCTGCATGGAAGTACGCACACATGTTGGAGCGCAAATGGCGAGGTATAACAAGAAGCTATTTCCTACCAGCCGGCTGATAGTTGCAACGGTACAACATGGCATCTCGTATCGCATAATGAGGAATTTGTCGACGTAGCGCACGAGGTAGACGCTGGCGTGGTGTCACCAAAGACTAGAAGAGAACGTCGGTGAGCGAGGCTATCCAAGGGTCCTTCTGTTGTTCCGAAGGCATGTCAGCGATATCGATGCTGTCGATGGTAGCTTCGGCAAAGAAAACAGGTGCAACGGCTGAAGAAAAGGGCGAACGAGAAAGAGCATCTGCGTCGGTATGCTTGTGGCCTGAGCGGTAAGTGACGTGAATATAAATTTTATTTACGGAATACTGGAGGCCTATTTATGGGCCCCAAAAGGAGGAGCAAGATCATAGCGTTGCACACAAGTGTAAAACAGCAAGAACAATTAAAGATTCATCATATACAAAAGATACAAAAAATATATCATAGGTTATGGTTAAATACGCTCAAGTGCCTCTACAGAGCCGCTTAACGATTGAGGTAGGCAGTTCCAGTCGTTTATGGTTCGAAGACTTTTCAGATGACGGTTTCCAACCTGTGCTGAGCCGCAAAGCGAAAAGGAGAAACATGAGGACATCATCATCCTCAACTATTCAAACTGTAAGCGAAGCGCCAAAGTCGAACACTTATACCATCCTGTTTCTGCCTGCACTTCCTACCGTCAGCATGAAACGCCTTAACAGACAGTCTGTGTCGAGGTCTCTGGAAACGCTCGTGCCAAATGAGATCACGGACATAAGAGTGAACGCCAGAAAGAATATACTAGCTGTGGACGTTTTGCACACAAGTGCGTTGGGCGTTCTGCGCAGTGTAACTGACTTGGACGGCAACCAAGTGCGCTCTCATGTTCCCTTGGGATGTGTTGTAGTAACCAGCGTGATCTACGACATAGATGTGGCTATTTCCAATAATGACTTACAATTTCTTGTCAAGTCAACAACTGATACTCCAATTGTTGATGTCACCCGGCTAGGCAAGTCTCACTGTGTGAAGATTGCGTTTAGGAGCACATCACTCCCCTTTCATGTGAAGGTGGGGTACTTCAGACATGCTGTGCGGCCTTTCCTTCCAAAGCCTCTCCAGTGCCGTAAATGCATGAAACTTGGACATGTGAGCAGCGTCTTCAAGAATTCGGTGGTATGCCAACGCTGCGCCGAGCCACATGAAGCGAATAAGTGTGTCGCGACTGTCAAGAAATGCTCTAATTGCAATGGATCCCATGAAGCCACATCGAACGACTGCCCGCGTATTCAGAAGGAAATTGCCACTTTGAAGGAGATCACTCATCTCATCGAGAAGCCGCAGCTAAAGTCAGAGGGCGTCGTTCACGTCGACGTCGGTCTTCAAGGACGCCCGCTACCTCCTCGACACGTTTGCCAGATCCCTCATCAGTACCACCTCCTTTGCCTCCCAGACCACATGCCGTGGGAAAGGCTGTAAAGTACAAAGCCAGTGAGCATACCTTAACTGCGACAGAGTGGCCTGCACTTCAAAGGGAAGCAGCATCAAGCGAACCGAAGGAGTTTCATGACGGCCAGTCCGCGATCCCGGTTCGAGATCTTTCCAACCAAGACAGGCAAGTGACTGCAATCATGCACTCACTAATTGCCACGATTCGCACGCTACTTAGCAGCATACAATCTCCGTCTGCCAAGAGTGCACTGCAAATACTGGATGCACTGAATCCAGTTCTTGCTGACGTCGTATAAGCACAATGGCTCAACAAAATCTCATTTTCCGCACTGAAGTTAAAAATGCGTCGATTTTTCAGTGGAATGCCAGAGGCATGCAGTCCCGTATCTCGGACTTTCGCCAATTTGTTCGGGCCAATCAATTCCCTATACTTGTCATATGTGAACCAAACGTATCAACGCCTTATAGATTGTCCGGTTATGAAGCTTTTTGTTCAGCCGCTTGCGAAGAACGAAGCAAAGTAATTGTTTACATTCGCACAGACTTGACTTATCTTTCGCACCCAATAAGTTCAAATGACGACAATCAGTACGTGTGTCTTCGTGTGAAGAAGGATGCAGTTTCGTTCATGCTTATTGGTGGATATATATCTCCGTCATAGCAATTTGACTGCGACAGATTAAAAGACATCCTAGTGAGGACCGGTGGGCCTTGGATCATCACCGGTGGCTTCAACGCCCATCACATGCTTTGGGGAAGCACTAGGATGAATGCCAGGGGCCGAAACATTGTTACATTCGCTTCCCATTACGACCTTTCCATCATGAACGATGGTACCCCCACATATCTGCGGGGTCTCACGTATGGCAGTTGCCTTGACCTGACAATGGTGTCACGGTGCTTCTCTCACAAAGTTAAATGGTTTTGCGATATTGAGACTCATGGGAGTGATCACATACCCACCTACGTGACGATAGATGGTATCATAAAAATTTCTCTTCCGGTGTTATAATTGGCACTGACTGGTCCATGTTTACATAGCGTGTTGAGGACGCTTGCCAAGAAGGCCTCGCCTGCAGCCTGGAAAATACCATAGCGAAAGCTATGCAAGCGTTTAAATGTAAATTACCATTTTCGTCTAAAATAATACAGTTTGACATCGAACTGGAAAGATTACGAGCTATACGAAGGCGTGCTGAACGACCATACAGACGCACAAGATCAATTTACGATCTCAGGGAAGCAAGGCGGCTCCAGAAAAAAATTCAACGACGCATTTACAAGCTGGAGAGCGAACGATGGAAAGCATTCTGCGAATCTCTAGACCCTCACAAACTGCTGTCATATATCTGGAGAACAGTTTGTGGTCTTCGCTCCTCTCCGCAACAATGGCACCCTTTTAAAGCTTTGGCACTTCAACCTGGAAAAACTGAACTCGGGGTGCCGGAAGAATTTCGCACGAGAGTTGCCAGGAATATTATGAACGAGAGAATCGACGCCGGGATCGTTCCTGAGACGCGATTACCGGAAATGGACATTCCATTCACGATGGAAGAACTGGAAGGTGCGTTAGTCGCTTCTAAGCGCATTCCATCGCCAGGTCATGATGGTATTACTTATAGTGCGCTGGGACACCTTGGACAAAAAGCCAGAAAAGAACTTTTAACATGCTTCAACAACTCCTGGCTCAGCGGCAGTGTTCCCCGAGAATGGAAAATAAGTCTATTAATACCACTTTTGAAATCGGGAAAATCACCATTGGACTTGACAGCGTATCGCCCTATTGCCCTCGCAAGCTGCCTAGGAAAAGTGATGGAAAGAATGGTTCTATTTCGTCTCGAGTGGTACTTGGAACAATACACAAAAGACACTTCTTGCATGGCAGGCTTTCCTCGGGGCCGCTCCTCCTTCGACTGTGTCCTTGAATTATCGACATTTGTTCAACAAGAAAAAAGTCGCAAGCGCATATCAGTGGCACTCTTTCTTCATGTGAAGGGTGCAAATGATAATGTAGCTCACGATGCCATCCTCACTTCTCTCGCAGCAATGGGCATTGGTGGACGAATGTTTCAATGGATAAAGGATTATATAACTGGCAGGGGTTTCTTTGTGCAAACATATGAGGGTACAACTGCTGAACATTACACATACTGCGGAGTACCTCAGGGAGGTGTTTTAAGCCCCACATTGTTCAATGTTGCCCTCATTGGTCTGGTGAAGGTTCTGCCAAAGTCGGTGTGCCTATGCATATACGCCGATGATATTTGCCTCTGGATTGCTGCAGTTACTCGCCCTCAGGTGCGTGCACGAATACAGCGGGCAGCAAACCTCACAACAGCCTACCTTCAGAAACAAGGCCTGACTATATCAACTGTGAAGTGCGCGTTGATGGCGTTTACACGCAAGCCAATGACGCCATATCCTGTTTACATCAATGGGCAGAGTGTCAAATATGCATGAACGCATCGTTTCCTGGGCAGAATAATCGACAGAAGTCTTTCGTGGAGCCCACAATGTGCGTACTTGCAGAAGAGACAGCTATCTATTGTGCATATAATGAAATTCATGTGCGGGAAAGCATGGGGAATTTCTGTGGCCTCCATGCTACAGCTGTACAGGGCCCTATTTTTGGGTCTACTGCGCTACAGCTTGCCGGTACTGACTAACACTTGCAAATCCAATACTCATTCATTGGAGAGTTTGCAGGGTCACGCACTGCGTATCTGCCTAGGACTGCCCTGATGCGCTTCTACTTATGCCACAACCATGCTTGCCAAAGAACATCCGGTCAGGACATATAGAGTTGTGGATTGCCTCAGAGCGCACATTCGACATGCCAGCCATATCCCCGACCACCACTTGGCCCTTCTACCCTCCGGAAGACCACGTGCTACGTTTTCAGACGTCATAGCCAAGCACCTAAACAGCATTCAATCAGGATATACGCCAGCTGCAAGAATGGCATGTCCTTTGTGGTGCCTCGACCAGCCGCAAGTACGTATAGAAATTCCGGGAATCAAAAAGAAAAGCAATCACTCCAGAGTAGCATTGAAGCAAGCAACAGTGGTATTATTACATGAGTTGTACTTAGACCGAACGCAGATATACACTGATGGGTCCGTCTCGTCCAGCAGCTCATCAGGTGCCGCTGTAATTCTGGCTGCAGCAATGACAATCAAGTTTAAGTTGTCGCATATGACTACATCTACGGCATCAGAGCTTGCTGCTATAAGGGCTGCTTTACAATATCTCGTTCACGAACGTCCAGGAAAATGGGTTATATTCTGTGATTCGAAGGCAGCGCTTCAGAGTTTGCAGTCTGCCATGCGTAGCAGGAGTGATGACCAATTGGTACAAGAAATAAGACATTGCCATCATGAAGCTCTAGCACGAGGGCATGATATTATATATTAATGGCTGCCTGGACACATTGGTATTACTGGAAATCAATTAGCCGATGATGCAGCCCGCTCAGCCCATGAAGGAACCCGTGTAGTCCCGATTCCTCTATCAAAAAATGATGCAGCAAGACAACTTTACCTGCTGGCTCGAGATCTCACACGCACGTTCTGGTCGTCTACCTGCTTCCAAAGGTGTC
Organism: Rhipicephalus microplus; assembly: GCF_043290135.1. Lineage (NCBI taxonomy): Eukaryota > Metazoa > Arthropoda > Arachnida > Ixodida > Ixodidae > Rhipicephalus > Rhipicephalus microplus. Next base: position 17,955,225 of record NW_027464586.1, read on the forward strand.
GATTTCATAAACTGGATCCTTCGCTCAAGGTAAAGCTACCATCACAACTTCCCCGCTGCGATGAGACACTGTTATGCCACCTTTGGTTGGGTGTTGCATTTACAAAGGTGTACTCCTTTCGCATTGGTATGGCAGACACTCCTATATGCGACTACTACGGAGCTGAAGAGACGATCGAACACGTCCTGTGCAGCTGCGCTTGCTACGACACACAGCGATGCCAGCTCCGGATGGTTTTGAATCAACTTGACCCCGGATCATTTTGTGTGTGCAGAAGATACTAAGACCTTGGGCATCTGCCTGAGTTCCGCAGAAAGCAACTAAAGCACTGCTACTTTACCTAAAGTCAACAAACCTGAGCGACCGCCTGTAGACTGTGTGTGCTCCCCGAGTGTGCTCGTGATTGTGTGTACCTTCTCATCTCTCTGCAACCTCTTTTCTCCCCTTTATCCCTTCCCCAGTGCGGGGTAGCGAACCGGATGTGCGTCTGGTTAACCTCCCTGCCTTTCCTTGCATCTTTATCTCTCTCTCTCTCTCTTATGGTTTGAGGAATGAACGAGTATTTGAAAATGATTGTTCTGGCGAAATACGGTGTAATGAATGAGTTGGTCGATGCCGGGTTTGCCTTGTCGTAAGCGGTTTCAGATACAAATCATGGTTTACTGACAACTTGTTATTCAAAAGAAAAATTAATTTTAGCCTGTGAGTTTTACGACATTTTTCAAGTGTGGGTGTACTGTTTTCTTTCATAAGGTTTGTGGCGGAATCAGTTTTTCGGTACCTTGAGTAAATAAAACAGACCGCTTTGCATTAGATTAGTTCGAGAGCCTCAATGTTTCTTTATGTGTATGGGTCCCAGACGATTGAGGCATATTACAATGAGGGGCGTATAACAGTCAAATATGTTAGTTTTTTTACAGTAGAAGGGGCATGCTTCAGTTTGTGTCACAAAAGGCCAAGTTTACGGAAAGACGACGCCCAGATATTAGAGAAGTGCTTATTCCAGCTGAGGTCGCTGGTTAGAGTGACACCACCCTATCGGAAAAAAACGAATGGTGGGCATGGTGGAAACCACCACCCACCATTATAGTGGATTAATGTAGTGGGTGAATGGTGGGAAACACCCACCATGGCGCATGGTGGGTATGGTGGGTGCTGCAGTGCCGGCAACACTTGAGCGCAAAATGACGTCAGAATCACCGTGACGAGCTGCCACAAAAAATAAAAAAGAATTCTATAAAAACGGTATAAAAAAACACCCGTCCCGTAAAAAAAAAACAAGGCGCCACGGAGGATCGAACGTGCAACCTGCGGATTCCCATTTGAAGACGCTAACCACTGCGCCACACCAACATGACGGTGCTTGCGTGTTAAATACTTAGTTGGCGTACAAACTTAAGGTTCAACTTAAGATGTTTGTCGTCTACACAACATAGACAAGATCTACACCTGCTACTAAAAATTGCACATTTATTAAACACAAGCAACTGCGCCCTGTAACGATTGCCACTATGTTATTGGCACTAGTGCTATTTTTTTTACAATTCACAACTTAAAGGAAAAAAAAACCAAGTGCACTGGGGAGCAGCAACAGTTTACCGGCGGGGTCTGCCAAGTTTAATATCCGTTTCGCGCTCGTTCTAATCTGCTCACGCTTTATGACGCTTCTAGGCTCATTTCATAGATACGCCCGCCTAATTTATTTGAGTGAGTATTGGGATGCTTTTCGCGCAATGTAGAGGGTGGTCGCGCCAGCGCAATGCTGTTGCTCTTTCGCTAAAGCAACAACTACATAACGGCTTGGCCAAAACGAATGCAGTGTACCGGAAACATTACGCTATCATAATGGTTCACCAAGCACACGAATTGCCACGTCTGAGTTCTCGTACAAAAGCTAGAGAAGTGCCGGCGACTGCGACCGGCGGCTGTCGGTGAGAAGACACTAAATTACGTTCTCTGGGAGTGCTTTAATCGCGTCGCATCGATGTTTGTTGCTTCTTGAGCGAACAGCATACACAATGAAAAATGCTTCATTTAGGTTAATTGATGCCATATGGCTGCGCTGTATTGTCATACTTAATCGTCGTAATCGTGTATTCTGAAACCCGAAAGCACGGATAACACAATTGTACGGGCTCGGTCAGTAGGCCTAACCTTTGGTGGAAATCATGATGGTAGAACATGTAGTGTACAGATCCCAGCTTGGTACACTATATAATTTGCCCGCCATTATAAGCCCACCCATCATCTGCTTACTGCTTCCCAGCATTATCGCGATGGTGGGCAAAGCTTCTCAGCTTGGTACACCATGTGGCCCACCATAACAAGCAGCACCCATCATCTGCTTAGTGCTTCCCAGCATTATCGCAATGGTGGGAAGAGTTTCTCAGCTTGGTACACCATGTAGCCCACCATAATAAGCACCACCCACCATATGCTTAGGGCTTCCCAGCATTATCGCAATGGTGGGCAGAGTGTCCCATTATTGCCCACTATCTAGCCTCTGCTTTCCACCATCATTTCCACTTTACCCATCATCTGTACACCATGCCACCCAGTATGTCCCGGCATAACCACCATATTTTCCACTACGTCCCACCATAGCCATCATAATTTCCACCATGCCCACTATTATTTCCACCATGCCCACTATTATTTCCACTACGCCCACCATGTTTTCCAGTATCCACCATGGCAATTTTTCCAATAGGGCAAGATACTTATACTCAACAACCTGAGCTAGTGCCTGGGTACAGGATTGATATGTAAATGGCAAAATATTCTTTTTGTTGGTTCCTCGCATAAAGACGGATTTGTCTGTGTTTAACCTCATTTTCCATTGCTGTAAATGTAAACCTCATCTTAGATTCCTGTAAATGTAGCGCCCAACGTCCAAGCTGGCCCGAAGGATCCTTCAATGAAACGAGCCAACAGGGTGAATGGTGATCTGTAACTACATCAATGGGCGTCCATATAAATAAGGACAAAATTTTTGGAGTGCCCAAACATTGGCCAAACATACCTTTTTGGAAACCGAGTATTTGTGCTCTGCCTTGGTTAGGATGCGACTGGCATATGCAACTACATACTCTGAGAAGCAAGACTTGCGTTGAGCAAGGACAGCGCCAAGCCCTATGCCACTGGCATCCATGTGCACCTCGGTTGAGCAGTAGGGTTGAATGGGTGTTAATTAGGTGATGAAGTAACGAGATTGCGTAATGTTGCAAAAGCATCATCGCATGCTGGCGACCAATCAGAGAGGTGTCCATCGCCAGTGATCAGCTGTGTCAGTGGTGCTATTATCGAAGCAAAGTTCTTCACAAAGTAGCGAAAGTACGAGCAAAGTCCGGCAAAGCTGCGAAACGCTTTCACCGTCGTAGGCTTCGGGAACTCAGCGACAGCACGAAGCTTCTCTGCGTCTGGGAGAACTCTATGTTTTGACACAACGTAGCCAAGTATTGTGAGCTTCCGAGCTCCAAAGTTGCACTTTTCATGTTTGATTGAAGGCCTGCGCTCGTGAGGCAGCTCAAGGCTTCCCCGAGACGATGGAGGTGGCTGTCGAAATCAGGGGAGAAAACAACTACATCATCCAAGTAGTACAGGAATGTCTTCCATTTTAGCCCACGCAAGACGGTATCCATAATCCTTTCGAATGTGGCTGGCGCATTCGAAAGGCCGAAGGACATTACAGTAAATTCGTATAGGCCATCGGGCGTCATAAAAGCAGTTTTGTGACAATCAAATGGTGTCATGGGGACCTGCCAATAACCGTACCATAGGTCTAGCGATGAGAATTCAGCGCCTTGCAAGCAGTCCAGGGCATCATCAATGCGTGGCAAAGGGTATACGTCTTTAAGCGTGACTTTGCTTAAACGGCGGTAATCGACGCAAAAGCAAATCGAGCCGTCTCTTTTCCTCACAAGTACCACAGCTGAAGACCAAGGACTGCTGGACGGCCGAACGACGCCATATTGAAGCATGCACGTCACTTGCTCGGTGATCACACGACGCTCAAAAGGAGATACACGGTAGGAACGCTGTCGCAGAGGTGCTTGGGAGCTGGTGTTAATGTGATGGACAACGTTGTGCCTTCTGCCTAAGCACATCTGCTAGCAATCGAACGAGCCGCGAAACAGGTGAAGTTCTAAAAGCTTTTCGCGGTGTGGTTTTTCAAGTTCGCCATCGATTGAGGGGCCAAACAAATTAATGTTTTCGTGAACAGGTGAACGGGCAGATGGCTTCAGTGCATTAAGCTGCAAATCCCTTTCACCGTCCAGGCCGAAGATAAAGAAAACTTCGAAGTCTTGAAATATTCCAATACATTCTCTGCGACGCAAGGTTGTGGGAGACGGCAAGAGATTTGTGACAAGCAAATTGGTACCACCCGCCAAACTATCTAGAACTGCAAACGGCAACGTGAGGCTCTTGCGACTTTGGAATGTTGGGGAAGGCGTAAACAACACTGCAGGCTTAGACACCTCGGCACAAGACACGGAAACAAAGGCTACGCTAGTCGCTGGTATGCCGATGTCGTCAGCGACAAACAGCTTGTTCAACGGAAATGCCGCAGACGAGGCACACAACGCAGAGAAGGCCACTTCAGCACGAGCCCAGTCGATAACCGCATGATTACGAGACAGAAAATCTCAGCCGAGGATCACATCCTGAGAACATGCCTGTAGCACAAGAAATTCAACAGTATAGAAAACATCTTGGATGAGCACGCGGGCGGTACAGGCAGCTGATGGTCGAATATGGTGAACACTGACACTACGGAGGGACAATCCCTTTGGTGTCATGGTAACCTTCCGAAGCAGGCGGCAAAGTTTTAAATCAACTACTGAAACGGCAGCACCAGTCTCCACAAGAGCAAAGGTAGCCATTCACAAAAAAATCGATGAGGTTTGTCGGAGAAATGCGAGGACTTGATTGTTTCGATGACGACGCAGTTTGTGTCCCCGGAACTGTGGCATCTAGTTTTCCGCGTCTGAAGGGCCGGATTGACTGCGAATAAATGACAGTGAGTGACGTCGGGGAGACGGAGATGGGTGACTGACTAAGAGAGGGCGGTCGGGTGAAGAGGATCCTCGTTGACGTGCCGTGTTGTTAAAGCGCCGAAAGTCGTGCGATGATCTTTGCTTGGTGTCGCTCTGAACGAGAAGGCGGCGGCGGCATAAGCGAGCCACATGTCCTGCATAACCGCAAGAATAGCAAATCGGGCGGTTGTCAGCGGTGCGCCACGGATTTGGAAACGCTGAAATCGGCCGGCTGAACGGAACTGGTGATGACCGAACAGGGACCGGTGAGGTGGTGCTCTGGCTGCAACGACTTGTGCATACGTCAAGGGTGCGATCTTCAGAGGTGGTGAACGAGTGAAAGGTAAAGCGTCAGCTACCCCATCTTGTATGACGAGCGTTATGGCCGAGGCCAGATGATCTGGGGCCAGAAGATGCCTTTGTGCTGGGTCGGGCGTGCTCTACAAAATGTAGAGCTGCCGAGCGACCTCCTCACGCACGAACTGCTTTATGCGAGCCAACATGTTGTTCTGGTCTCCGAGAGTCAAGGCCGCGATCGAGTCACGTTGTTGCAGAGAGCGCCGTGTTTGGGTGCGTTGCTTGCGTAATTCGTCAAAACTCTGGCACCAGCTGAGAGATCGGCTATGGTTTGTGGGTCCTTGGCTAACAAAATTTGAAATGCGGCATCGCATATGCCCTTGAGGATTTGTTTGATTTTGTCAGCTTCGAGCATCGCTGGGTTTACCGCTTGCACAAGTCAACAATGTCTTCAATGTAGCTGTAAAGGTCTCTCCTGGCTGTTGAGCGCACTCACGAAGTACTTGTTCTGCGCGGAGTTTTCGCATAGCAGGGCGGTCAAAAACTTGCGAAAAGGAGGCCTTGAATGAATCCCCGCTGGCAATGTCAGTTTCGTGATTGCGCAACAATAGACTAGCGATGCCGGACAAGTAAAAGCTCACATAGGTCAGCTTAGCCGCATCGTCCCACTTATTCACTGCACTCACCTTGTGGTAAGTAGCCAGCTACTCCTCAACGTCTTGGCCATCAGCGCCGCTGAAGATCAGTGGGTGACGCAGTGGCCACACGCCAGGACACGTAGAGGCGAAAACTTGCGAGATACCTTGGGTGGAGAGTTCTTCCAGCATTGCTGGCACTGGAGGTTAGGTGCGACCTCGTAGTTCCAGTTTGAGGGCTACTCAGCACTTACACCAAATTATAAGGGGGTTTATTGACTAAATCCCACTGCCTGGTGCAAGGGGCGTCAGTCACTGTCACGAGCTCAGCTCTTCGTCGTAGTCGTCTTCCAGGTGCTCCGACTAGATACTGTCTCTCTCCCTCTTCCCCACTACCACACGCACACACACACAAACACACACACACACACACACACATGTATATATATATATATATATATATGACGCTATGATGAATGGGCGACGTGGCCTGGCTCTTACCCCATGTTTATTCTACTCTGACTTCTTCCTCCTCTGCTTCTACCAACCGTCGCTACCTTCTTACGTCACATGATTCCCCCTCCTCCCGAAAGATGGCACCGGTTACAAGCTACAACAAATTGCAGAGAATAAACAAAATAATGGCCAAATTCACAGTTTCACGTCCCGACAGAGTTTCACAATCTCAATAAATCTTCAAGGTCGAGGGAGCTGTCCGGTGATTTTTATGACGACTCTGGTGGACGAGCTTGACTGTTGCGTTCCGGACAGAGTGGGCTACACATGAACCCTGACAATACTGCTTGAACTGTTCTGGGGACTGAGCAGGGTTGGAACGCATTGTTGCATTGGCAGCTCGGATGTCGTCGGGGTTGTATTTTTTGTCGTGAATGGTGCAATCCCGGTGCTTCTTGCTTTCGTGCTTTTTGACAGACTGTTACGAAGTGTCTGAGTGTTTTCGGTGTGCAAGCAGAGCTTTTGCGTCTTTCTCGGCGCTTTCTGTGGTGGTGCAGTCGGTGTAATAGCAGGTGCAGGTAGTGTTTCTGGTGACTTTTCTTTGTGCGAAAGTGCCTGACATCTTGAATTGGTCTTTAGTTTAGAGATCTTATTTTCCGATGTTCTTTTATTAGTGAGTGCGCTTCCGTTGAATTTTGCGTTCGTCGATGCCCTCGATGCAGTCTCTCTCGTTGTAGCATGAGTTTATGAACTTGGCTTTGCTTGCTATCCTGAGGCTGCTCAAGAGAAGGCTGTACTGGCACCCCTTCTGGAATTGGGCATTCATTTCCTTCGAGGTTTGATGCGTCCTGTAGACAGGTGATGATTGGTGAACTAGTGTCTTGCTTGTCGGGCATAGTTGGCAATGCGCCATCATTGCTAGCAGGCTCTTCAGAGGCTTCGGTGACGTGGTTCATTACGCACGCTTCCGAAAGACAACTTTGTACGGGGTTTCATGTATCTTGTACTTCTGAATTTGTTCGATTCATAAATTGGTGAGCTCTGCATGTGGGCACCACAGGTGGCATGGCATTACTAGGTTTGAACTGCAGATTTTGGCAAGTCTGCGGTGCCGTAGAAATGACAGGGAGCTCTTCACGGGTTTCTTTTTCGCTTTTCACTTCGAGTGGTTCTTGCGCCTGGTAGCGTGTGATGTTCGATGCGTCTGAGCGTTCCGTTTTGCTTAGACTGTCGACGGTGTGTGCACCGGATGGTGACGCATGAAACCGTACGGAAGAAGAATGGCTGGACAGGGTATTTTCTCGATGCGCCAGGTCATCTACCATAAATACGGCGTCCTTATAAGGCAAGTGGTGAGCGTTAGGAGTGCTTGAAGAACAGCGTGATGGAAAACCGGATGGTGGACCACGTATGCGAGACGAAAAATGAAGTGCATGAGGTGGGTAAGCAACGTATCGTGTCGTGTGCTGGAGCGACGACTTTGAAAATACCGGCTTTCGTGAAGGGAAACCTGGCGGAAAGCTACGTTCCTTGAGAAATAAGCGTGGCCTGTGACGGCCGCGTGTGGTTGTATGCAGAAGGCCGGTAATGAGGAAGTCCTTGTCGTAGTCGTTAAAATGGGCAATTATCTCTTCTCTGATCTTTTGCCATGATTCGTCGTTTTTGAATATGTGTATCAGGTAAAACTTAAATACCTCACCGGAGATGTAGTCGCTGAAGTTCTTAACCATCTCCCGTTCCGACCAAGATGCAGCGGTAGAGTGGAGTTCGAAGTGGTTGAACCAGTTCTGTACGGGTCCGTCGTCCGCTGATCCGGTGTACTTGGGGATGTCGAGGTCAGCCGATGGTTCTGTCATGGTGCTGGTCGTTGTCCTCCTAGGCGATGATTCGGTAGTCAATGTATGGTCAGGGCGTCTTCTGCGGAACTGCGTCGATGATGAGTGACTGATGAAGGGGCAGGCAGGTTTCCATCCTGTCGACTACTGTGACGTTATGATGAATGGGCGACGTGGCCTGGCTCATACCCCATGTTTATTCTATTCTCTCTTCTTCCTCCTCTGCTTCTACCAACCGTCGCTACTTTCTTACGTCATATATATATATATATAGATAAATATCGTTTGCGGCGGCTCTCCGTCGCTCCTTTCTAGTTCCTCTCCTTCTTCTGCTTCTTGTTGTCTGTTGCTACCTCGTTCGCCCGTTTGTCTCATTTTTAAGAAGGCTGGTCCACCAGCCGAAACTGTTAGGAATAAATAAATATTTTATTGTTTTGTTTCCTATACTGCACTATTCTCGAAGTATATAACTTTTATTACGGTAGCCGGAAGAAACTCCGATCATCTACTTCATCTATATATATATATATATATATATATATATATATATATATATATATATATATATATATATATATATATATATATATATATATATATATATATATATATTGTCACGGGGTCGTGACGTGGCCGAAGACAGGAGCCTTCGTGTTGGGAGTTAACTGTTTATTTGTGTGAACCTGTGCCCGGTAAACGGAAAGTTCAATTAAAGCAGCAGTCTCACACAGATAGCAGTCTCGGACTGATAGCGGCGAACGGAGCGTCGGCCTTCGATCAAGAACTGACAAGCGGTGAAGCGCGTCGGTATTTATACTCTTGCCGTCGAATGTTCTAGCGTTATCGCTGACGGTGGCGTAGGTTCCAGAACAATCAGTACCGTTCGCACAGTGGGCGTGATCTTATCGAAATGATCTACTACAGTCCGGAACCTTCTGGAAAACTGCAGGCGCGGTTTGCGCTGGGAATCGTGTGGTGTTTTGGGACGATAACAAAAACTTGGGAAATGGAACGTGGCATTGCCCCCCTCTCAAAAAAGGCATCGTCCCGATGCTTTAACTAAAGATGAAGGTACAACAATAATGCAAGAAAGTACAATGAATAAATTACGATACAACAATAATACAAAAAACACTGTTTCAGCTTATTAACGCGCATCAAATGGCTTGAGGCGCGCGACATGAACGACTTCAGGTCGCGATCAGCGTCGTTGAGAGTTTGTGATGCCGTCAGGGACAACCTCGTAATCAAGTGGGCCGAGACGTCGAACCACCATGTATGGTCCGAAGTACCGTCGCAGAAGCTTTTCACTTAGTCTACGTCGGCGTATCGGCGTCCACACCCAAACACGTTCACCGGGCTGGTATTCGACGAAGCGTCGTCGAAAATTTTAACGGTGGCTGTCCGCCGTCGGTTGATTCTTGATACGGAGACGCCCAAGTTGTCGGGCTTCTTTGGCGCGTTGAAGGTACTCGCTGACGTCGAGGTTATCTTCGTTGGTAACGAGCGTCGTTGCCGGCATCGAGCAACATGGCATCGAGCGTCGTTGCCGGGCTCCTTCCGTAGACCAATTTGTATGGAGATATCTGCGTCGTCTCCTGCACCACCGTGTTTTATGCGAAGGTCAGATACGGAAGAATGGCGTCCTATGTCTTGTGTTCGACATCGACGTACATTGACAGCATGTCGGCGATCGTCTTGTTAAGCCGCTCAGTGAGGCCGTTGGTCTGTGGGTGGTACGCTGTCGTCCGGTGGTGGTTCGCTTGGCTGTATGCCAAGATCGCTTGAGTTAAGTTGGCAGTGAATGCCGTTCCTCTGTCGGTGATAAGGACCTCCGGGGCGCCGTGACGTAGGACGATATTTTCGACGAAGAACTTAGCTACCTCGGATGCACTGCCTTTTGGCAGGGCTTTTGTCTTGGCGTAGCGGGCGAGGTAGTCAGTACCTACCACGATCCACTTGTTTCCGAAAGCCGACGTTGGAAACGGCCCCAGTAGGTCCATACCAATCTGCTGGAAAGGTCGGCAAGGTAGATCAATTGGCTGCAGAAGTCGCGCTGGCCTTGTCGGCGGTGTTTTGCGTCGCTGACTGTCCCGGCATGTCCTCACATAACGAGTGACGTCGGTGGTAAGACGTGGCCAGTAGTACCTTTCTTGTATCCTCGCGAGCGTGCGAGAAACACCGAGGTGCCATGCCGTCGGATCGTCGTGCAGGGCCTGCAGGAGTTCTGGTCGCAAAGCTGAAGGCACCACAAGGAGGTACTTTGCTCGAAACGGTGAAAATTTTTCTTTTGTAGAAGACCGTTTTCTAAAAAGAACGACGCAAGTGCGCGCTTGAATACCTTCGGGACTTCGGCGGTCCTTCCTTCGAGGTATTCTATTAGGGCCTTAAGTTCCAGGTCGGCCCACTGTCGTTCAGCGAAGTCGTCTGTAGTTATCGTTCCCAAGAAGTAGTCGTCATCCGGGTCGTCGGGTAGCGGTTGGTCGACAGGCGCACGAGAGAGACAGTCGGCGTCGGAGTGTTTTTTGCCGGACTTGTAAATGACAGTAATGTCATATTCTTGAAGTCTCAGGCTTTATCGTGCGAGGCGACCTGAAAGGTCCTTCAAGGTGGCTAGCCAACACAAGGCGTGGTGGTCGCTCACAACTTTGAAAGGCCTGCCGTAGAGGTAGGGGCAAAATTTCGACGTAGCCCAGATGATGGCGAGGCACTCCTTTTCTGTTGTGGAATAATTTGCTTCTGCTTTGGATAGCGATCAGCTGGTGTAACTAATAACCCTTTCATGTGCGTCAGCCCTCTGCACAAGAACGGCGCCAAGACCTACGCTGCTTGCGTCAGTATGTATTTCTGTCTTGGCGAATTTGTCGAAATGGTCAAGTAACACAGGCGTCTCGAGGCGATGTTTAAGCTCCTCAAAAGCGTGTTCCTGTGGCGTTTCCCACTTGAACTCCACGTCGGCCTTGGTAAGGTTAGTGAGAGGATCGGCGATGCGGGCGAAGTTTTTCACGAACCGCCTATAATAGGCGCACAGGCCCAGAAATCGGCGCATGGCCTTCTTGTCAGTGGGCGGCGGGAAGTCGGCAATGACGGCTGTTTTCCGTTGATCGGGACGAACTGCAGACTTGCTCATAACGTGCCCCAGAAACAAGAGCTCCTCATACGCAAATCTGCACTTTTTTGGCTTCAGTGTGACTCCGGACGTCTTGATGGCTTAAAGTATAGCTTCCAGGCACCGAAGATGCTTGTCGAAACTCGAGGAAAACACGACGACGTCGTCCAAGTTCACAAGGCAAGTCTGCCACTTCAATCCTGCCAGTACTGTATCCATAACGCGTTGAAAAGTTGCAGGCGCTGAGCAAAGGCCGAAGGGCATCACCTTAAACTCGAAGAGGCTGTCCGGTGTTACAAACGCCGTCTTCGCTTGGTCTGTTTCGTCGACTTTGATTTGCCAATAGCCAGTCTTGAGGTCCACTGACGAAAAATACTTGGTGTTATGGAGCCGATCAAGTGCGTCGTCTATTTGTGGGAGAGGATACACGTCGTTTCTTGTGATTTTGTTCAGGCGGCGATAATCGACGCAGAAACGTAGGGTCCCATTCTTTTTCTTCACTAACACCACGGGGGATGCCCATGGACTCTTGGACGGCTGGATAATGTCATCCCGCAGCTTTTCATCAACTTGTCTCTTCATGGCCTCACGTTCTCGCGTCGAAACCCTGTACGGACTCTGACGGAGTGGTCTGGCATTTTCTTCGGTTATGATGCGATGTTTTGTGATTGGGGTCTGCCGAATTTTCAATGACGACGAAAAGCCATCTTCGTATTGCAGGAGCAGGGCATTGAGCTGTTCTTGCTCATCGTTCGGAAGTCTGGGATTGACGTCACAAGCTAAGGTAAGAGCTTGGTTCCTCTGAGGAGGTTCCGCAGAATTGGCCAGGGCGAAAGCACTGGTGGCTTCGACAATTTCTTCGATGTATGCGACCGTTGTTCCTTTTGTTCACATGTTTGTACTCATTGCTGAAATTCGTGAGCATAACCGTTGCTTTGCCTCCCCGCAAGTTCTGCTGTTCCTCTTGCGACGCAAATAATTCGGGTGACCAACAGAGACTGACTGCCTTCAACGACGCCTTCCAAATCAGGTGATTTAGGAGCGCCGACTGAAATAATGACGCTTGAGCGAGGCGGAATGGTGACTTGTTCTTCCAGCACATTCAAGGCATATGGTGCTGACGGCGTGCGCGGCGGTAGTGCTTCTTCTGTGGATAACGTTATCGACTTTGTTTTTGGTTCATGACAGCACCATGGAGGCATAAGAAGTCCATGCCAAGAATGAAATCTCTTGAGCAACGCTGTAGGACTACGAAGTCTGTAGGATAAATACGGGCGTGAATGGTGATTCTCGCTGTGCAGACTCCTGCAGGCGTTACGAGATGACCTCCGGCTGTGCGGATTTTAGGGCCTTTCCAAGCTGTCCTAACTTTCTTTAACTTCGCGGCGAACGACCCACTCATGACAGAATAGTCGGCGCCAGTATCGATGAGAGCGGTCACACTGTGGCCGTCGATAAGAACGTCTATGTCGCTAGTTAGCCGTCTCGCATTACAGTTAGGGCGTGGCGTCGGGTCACGGCTGCGTCGGCTGGTTCCGCTGCTTCCATGTTGCGTCGTCAGGCCACCTTCGGTAAGTGAGCTTTTGCCGTCAGGGCTTTGCCTGGTTGGCGTTGTGTTCGGAAAGCTCCATCGCGGCTTCATCGTCGTCGGAGGATCTTCGGTAGTTCGTCGCACAGCAACCGCACCTCCACCGGTTGCTGCCCTTAGTTTCCCGGATACGGGCAAGGAGACCGGCCCCGCGTTGGGCCGGAGTACTGCCGGGGGTGCGGTGACATGTGGCGGCTGGGCGATAGCGAACGGGAAGGACTTCGTGGTGTACATTGAGTTCCTGTCAGGTAGTCGGCGATGTCACGTGGCCGCTCCCCTGGCTGCAGACGTGGTGCATCGACGGCGAAGCCACGCAGTCCCATCTGTCGGTACTGGCAACGGCGGTAAGTGTGCACGGCCTCGCCGCAGTGGTAGCACAGTGGGCGGTCGTGAGGGGTGCGCCAAACGTCGGTTTTCCTCGGCGCACTGCGCTGGCCCGCTGGCGAACGGTAGGTTGTCGGGGGGGGGGGGGTGGCGGCGGTGGTGTCTGGCGACGAAAGTGCGGTGGGGCGGCGTTTTGGCATGCGCGTGGAGGAGGGGCGTGGTGGCGCGCTGCAGCAGCATAGCTCATGACTTGCAGCTGCGGCTCTTAGGGCTGAGGAACGCCCAGCGACTGCTGGATCTCCTGTCATACGACGTCCGCGATGGATTCCACGTGAGGTTGCGCAGAAGGAAGTAATTTTCGCAGCTCCTCTTGCACGATCACTCTGATCGTCTAACGCAAGCCAGTGGTTCCGAGCGCTTGAATGTTGGCGTAGCTTGTAGAAGAGAAGCTACTGTTATATTGCCGCGTGCGCATCTCGAGCGTCTTCTCTATCGTTGATGCTTCTGAAATGAATTCGGCGACCGTCTTTGGCGGGTTTCTGAGCAGCCCGGCGAAGAGTTCCTGCTCTTCTCCTCGCATAAATAGACGCACCTTCTTCTTCTCGGACATGTCGGAGTCAGCGTGGCGGGAGAGTTTAATCATATCTTCCGTGAATATCGCCACGTTTTCATTTGGCATCTGCATGCGGGTTTCGAATAGAGCTGCCGCCTTTCCCTTGCGCACCACACTTGCGAAAGTGATGAGGAACCTGGCGCGAAAGGCGTCCACGTTGTGCGGCTTCGCTCTTGATTCTCGAACCAGGTCCGAGCAGCATCTTCCAAGGCGAAATACACATGACATAGCTTGTCTTCATCTGCCCAGTCATTGAAGGTGGCGACGCGGTCGAACCTTTCAATCCAGCTTTACGCGTCTTCCAGGGGCGAACCGCGGAAAGTTGGCGGCTCTTTGGGTTGATGGAGCAGGAGTGGTGCAGGTAGAACCCGCGTTGACATGGTAGCCGTGGTCGACGTCAACGTCTTGGTTTTCCGAGCCTTGTCCATTAAAGCCCGTACTCCGGTGGCATACCTTGCTGCCTGCGGCTAACTCGCTGCTCGTTGCTGGCGTCGGTGTCTTCACGGCGTGGGCTGGGTTCACGGCTTGACGGAGGCGTTCGGTACATGAAAGAAACAGCACCTCCACCAGATGTCACGGGGTCGTGACGTGGCCGAAGACAGGAGACTTCGTGTTGGGATTGAACTGTTTATTTGGGCGAGCCTGTGACCGGTAAACGGAAAGTCCAATTACAGCAGCAGTCTTGCACAGATAGCAGTCTCAGACTGGTAGCGGCGAACGGAGCGTCGGCCTTCGATCAACAACTGACAAGCGGCGAAGCGAGTCGGCATATATACTCTTGCCGTCGATTGTTCTAGCGTTATCGCTGGCGGTGGCGTAGGATCCAGAACAATGTGTACCGTTCGCACAGTGGGCGTGATCTTATCGAAATGATCTACTACAGTCCGGAACCTTTTCGAAAACTGCAGGCGCGGTTTGTGCTGAGAATCGTGTGGTGTTTCGGGACGATAACAAAAACTTGGGAAATGGAATGTGGCAATATATATATATATATATATATATATATATCAGATCTGACCACGGCGGCGGTCAGATCTGCAACGCAGCAGAGGGTGCTAAGAATCTCTGGATCCGGACAGGCCGCCATTGGAACCTGAACTTGGCAACGTTTAACGCTAGAACCTTATCTAGTGAGGGAAGTCTAGCTGTACTATTCGAGGAGCTAGAGGGTGTTAAATGGGATATAATAGGGCTCAGTGAGGTTAGGAGGACAGATGAGGCCTATACGGTGCTACAGAATGGGCACGTCCTTTGCTACAGGGGCTTGGCAGACAGAAGATAACTGGGAGTGGGGTTCCTCATTCACAGAAACATAGCTGGCAACATAGAGGAATACTATAGCATTAATGAAAGGGTCGTAGGTATCGTTATTAAACTGAATAAAAGATACAAGATGAAGGTAGTACAGGCTTACGCGCCTACATCCAGCCATGATGACGCTTCAGTTGAAAGCTTCTATGAAGACGTGGAATCGGCAATGAGTAAGGTAAAAACACAGTATACTATAGTGATGGGCGACTTTAATGCAAAGGTAGGGAAGAAGCAGGCTGGAGACCAGGCAGTAGGAGATTATGGCATCGGTACTAGAAACGCCAGAGGAGAGCTACTAGTAGAATTCGCAGAACGCAATAATTTACGGATTTTGAATACCTTCTACTGAAAACGAGAAAACCGCAAGTGGACATGGAGGAGCCCTAATGGCGAAAATAAGAACGAAATAGACTTTATAATGAGTGCACACCCTGGAATCGTGCAGGATGTGGAAGTGATTGGCAAGGTACGATGCAGTGACCATATAATGGTACGGTCTCGAATTCGCCTAGACTTGAAGAAAGAACGACAGAACTTGATACGCAAGAAGCCAATCAATCAGCTAGCACTGAGAGGGAAAGTACAGGAATTCAGAGTGTCACTGCAGAACAGGTACTCGGCTCTCAGTGAGGAAACCAACCTTAGCGTAGATACAATGAATGATAATCTGACGAGTATCATTATGGAGTGTGCAGTGGAAGTGGGAGGCAGGGTAGTTAGACAGGACACTGGCAAGCTTTCACAGGAAACGAAGAACCTAATTAAGAAGCGTCAAATCATGAAAGTGTCAAGTACAACAGACAAAATAGAACTGGCAGAGCTTTCGAAGTTGATTAATAGACGTAAAGTATGCGATGTAAGAAGGTATAACATGGAGAGAATTGAACACGCTCTGAAAAACGGAGGAAGTGTCAAAGCATTGAAGAGGAAACTTGGGATAGGCAAAAGTCGGATGTATGCACTAAGGGACAAAGAAGGCAAAATAACTACCAATATGGATAGGATAGTTAAGATAGCGGAGGAGTTTTACAGGGATCTGTACAGTAGCCGAGACAACCACGACCTTAATACTATAAGAACTAGCAGTAACCCAGATTACACCCCACCAGTAATAATAGAAGAAGTCAGAAAAGCTTTGGAGAGCATGCAAAGGGGCAAAGCTGCTGGTGAGGATCAATTAACATCAGATCTGCTGAAAGATGGAGGACAGATTGTGTTAGAAAAACTAGCCACCCTGTTTACGAGGTGTCTCCTGGCGGGAAGAGTACCAGAGTCTTGGAAGAACGCTAACATCATCTTAATACATAAGAAAGGAGATGACAAGGACTTGAAGAATTACAGGCCGATCAGCTTGCTCTCTGTAGTATACAAGCTATTTACAAAGGTAATTGCTAACAGAGTAAAGAAAACATTAGAATTCAATCAATCAAAGGAACAAGCAGGATTTCGAACAGGCTACTCAACAATTGACCACATTCATACTATCAATCAGGTAATAGAGAAATGCTCAGAGTATAACCAACCACTATACATAGCCTTCATAGATTACGAGAAGGCGTTTGATTCAGTAGAAATATCAGCCGTCATGCAAACACTGCGGAATCAGGGCGTAGATGAAGTATATATAAACATTCTGGAAGAAATCTACAGGGGATCAACTGCTACCATAGTGCTTCATAGAGAAAGCAACAGAATACCAATCAAGAAGGGTGTAAGGCAGGGGGACACAATTTCCCCAATGCTGTTTACCGCGTGCTTACAGGAGGTTTTCAGAAGCCTAGAATGGGAACAGTTAGGGATAAGAGTCAATGAAGAATACCTTAGTAACCTGCGCTTCGCCGATGACATTGCATTGCTGAGTAACTCGGGGGACGAATTGCAACTCATGATTACGGAGTTAGACAAGGAGAGCAGAAAAGTGGGTCTTAAAATTATTCTGCAGAAAACGAAAGTAATGTACAACAACCTCGGCAAAGAGCAGCGCTTCGAGATAGGTAATAGTGCACTTGAAGTTGTAAAAGACTATGTCTACTTAGGGCAGGTAATAACCGCAGAGCCGAACCACGAGATTGAAGTAACTAGAAGAATAAGAATGGGGTGGAGCACATTCGGCAAGCACTCTCAAATATGACAGGTAGATTGCCACTATCCCTAAAGAGAAAGGTATATAACAGCTGTATCTTGCCGGTACTTAGCTACGGAGCAGAAACCTGGAGACTTACAAAGAGGGTTCAGCTTAAATTGAGGACGACGCAGCGAGCAATGGAAAGAAAAATGGTAGGTGTAACCTTAAGAGACAAGAAGAGAGCAGAGTGGATTAGGAAACAAACGGGGGTTAAGGATATCATAGCTGAAATCAAGAAGAAGAAATGGACATGGGCAGGGCATGTAGCGCGTAGACAGGATAACCGCTGGTCATTAAGGGTAACTGACTGGATTCCCAGAGAAGGGAAGCGGGTTAGGGGGAGACAGAAGGTTAGGTGGGCAGATGAGATTAAGAAGTTTGCGGGTATAAATTGGAAGCAGCAAGCACAGGACCGGGTTAACTGGCGGAACATGGGAGAGGCCTTTGTCCTGCAGTGGACGTAGTCAGGGTGATGATGATGATATATATATATATATATATATATATATATATATATTTATATATATATATATATATATATATATATAAATATATATATATGTATGTATACGCAAGAAAAATAATTAAAAGAAGACTCCAGCGCGCGGGATCAAAAGTGGGACATAGGCATCGTCAATACTATGCGTTAACGACTGAGCCACCGAGGAGCAGCTACGCAAAAGTTCGAACGGCAAACGATTTATGTCTACCACTTACCGCTGTTGACGGGCTTCTAGGGGGAACTATCGTGTTGTTATTGCCAGCATTGTGGCGCAATAAGCACACGTCACCATATCATCGCGACGTGGCGGCGCACGCGCACATAATCGATGCGTACTTTGCCCCGCGGAAAGGAGGGGGGTGGACGCTATCCTTATCGCGCGTTCTTATCTCACGGTGGGTATTATCATACGTCTTGGCTGGCCTCCACCTTTCCCAGGAACAATTCTGTTGTAGTTACCGGGCGACCGATGGTCACTGCAATCATTCTACCGTCTCTTTTCGCGAAAAGGGCACGTTTTTCAGTGAAGCAACATCTGAGAGGCTTATTCGCGTTCATCTTTACCTGTGAGTGCGTTTCGTGAGTCACTTGCGCGTGATAACCGTTTGGCACGTTTTGATTTGCTTGCCATTCTTCACGGGACCTTCAAATTTTTTTCTCTTACGTTCGTTGCTTCACCTTTGTGGCAAAGCTGTGACTTTTTTGCCTGCATCTTCATTCTCGGCGTGTGTAAGTCTACAGCAGTACGAAAGCATCCTAAATAATCTTCAGCTTACCCTATCCTGTGCGAGCTGATTCAATTTTATCCCTGCAAACTGCCAAATTTTGTCACTCTATGTAAACTCTGCCTTCCTCAACTGCTATTTCCATGCCTAGTTAACAAAACTCTAGCTATTACTGTGCCTCCTAGTTGTCTGTATTTCGTATCACGTGACCACCCAAAGTTCAATTTTTCGCTCAATGTAAGCTAGGATAAGTGAAACTCCTGTCTTTTTCCTCACCCGTTCTGCACACCTCCGATCTCTGAATGTTATTCCTACCATTCAATATTCTATTACAGGCTGTGTGGTCTTCAGCTTTCGCTCTGTTTGTTTTCTTATTTTCTAATTTTCAGCCCCATACGCCAGAAGTAGCAATAAAAAGTGGTGTTATACATTTCTCTTTATAAAACAGTGGCAAATTTTTTGATATTTGAGTGCCTGCCGAATGTGCTCCAGCCTATTCTTCATTGGTGAATTTATTTCTTTGAAATTACGTTCTCTCGTGAGTACAGTCTACTGCACAGTTTTCAAATAAATTCTTTGTTTTGTCAAGCCATTCAACTTTCATTTTATCATATTCATTTTTATGTCTACCTCATTACTTTCCGGTTTGTATCCTCAGTATTATTTAGCAATCGATTGCCATTGTTACTGAAAAGAAAGATGTCCTTTTTGCGCATGTGTCTTCTTTTGGTGATAAGAAGAAGTTGTCATTTCCAATGAAGCAAAATAAATCATATGAGAAATTGTACAAGGCTTTTATGAGACCTCCTGGCCTGAGGTGACCTTTTACTCAACAAAAAGTTCTCGAAATTGCTGGGTTAGGTCTATGGGATCAGCAGATAACAATGTACTTCAATTTTACTTGTTCAAAACTACGTGGAAACCAGTATACTCCGCCAAAAAGTACAATGTCACATTGCTCGGTGCGGCAATCTCGAGGAGGCATCTCCACACATTTCTTTTTCACGCTTACAAAGCGTTGTGTCAATCTGTTTCGTAGATTATTATCTGTATATTACTAATACGCAAAATGTTGCTTTTCCTTGGTTTTCCTTTAAACCCTGGCAGTGGGTAGGTAGTTTTTTGTGTTGGACAGATTTACATGCATGCAGCAACATTCGTGTCGAGTTTCGACGATTTAGGTTAACTTTATTACTAACAGCTAGATTGAGCAAAAAACAGTGCACTCTGTTTATTGTTGCCTTAGGTCACATCATACCTGGTTGTACAGACAAAAGAATACTGTTCCCTTGAAAGGTGAAATGAACACTGGCAAGTGTAGGAAATATCACAGAATGCTGAAGTAAATACCCCAAAAACAAATATAGCACAGAATGCTAAACAAAATATCGTAGCACTTCGCCGTTCGGGAGACAATACTGTTCCGAGAAGGTGCACGCTTCCCGAGAAGAAAGAAGATATGCTACACACACAACCACTGCTCCTTACTGCGTGACGAGCACTACAGTTCCTTGCCTGAAGCGCAGAACGCGCATGTCGAGGACAACACATAAATAAAGCATTATGTCTAGCGATACGGTCACTAAGCAAAGCCAGCAAAGTACTTTAAGGTAACAACCTTCTGTACAAGCAACTTGTGCCAATCTGAAGATGGCAGCCTTGGCACATTTCTGGCTCTCAATATCTGTTCAGGCTCTCACACAATACAAAAATACAGCATTTGCAATGAGTAGCAGATACTCGAATTAAATCATCACTGAGATTTGATACTTCTTACACGAAAAGCTTCGTTTTTGAGTGTCCCCTTGAGCAAAACACAGCAGGCGAATTGTAACGCCATGACTTCACAAGTAGTAGAAATATTGGCCGCCATCGACAGCTCTTAGCCAATACGGGCAGAGAAGATGTGTTATGCCAGAGAAGCCGTAGTGGAGGGCTCCGGAAATTTCGACCACCTGGGGTTCTTTAACGTACAGCCGAATCTGAGCACACGGGCCTACAACATTTCCGCCTCCGTCGTAAGTCGTAAATGCAGCCGCCGCAGCTGGAATTCGATCCCGCGACCTGCGGGTCAGCAGCCGAGTACCTTAGCCACTAGACCACCGCGGCGGGGCGAAACTTTATTGGAAAAAATAGATTTATGCATGCGGTCACGAGAGTACGTGGGGTGAAAAAAAAAGATATGATGAGCAGACTTATATTAGGTTTGTTTCACTGTGCGGATATCGCTCGGTATGCGGCACTCCGCTATCATGTTGGAAGTATTATTTTGGATTCAAAAATTGATACGAAACAGGCGCTGCAACACGGCTCTTGAAAGAAACAGACGAAGTTAGTTTATTGGTTGATGCTGGACAGGCACCATCTTGCTCGTCGAGTTCTGCGTGTTGAACAGATTAAAAAGAAGTTACACGTAACAATATATAAAATACTGACTTCGTCCTCTTCTTTCATGCAGCCACGTTGTATTGGCTGGTATGTATCAATATTATCATTATGGATCACAAAGCTTTACTAAAAAGACTTCCATGCACTAACTTATCATCGAATTGTAGAGGGTGCGGCTGCACGCCCTTGTTTGATGATATGGTAGTTAAAGCTTGATTCAGAGACATAGTCTCACGGGAAATTGAAGAAGCTTATCTCATAAACACAGCTGGTGATTCATGTGTCGCGCAACGCTCGGGTATGTTGCTTGCCCCGGAGGAAGCTGTTCTGGAAATGAATCAATAATACAATCTGTCTGCTCATCTAATCATTTTCTTTCACCGCACGTGTTCTCGTAACCACGTATATATGTCTGTTTTCTCTAATCAAAGATTCAGTTGCAAGTATGCGCTGTGTTCAGGCGTACTTTGTACTCGAATTTTTTTTTGCGCGACACAGTTAAGATGACATAATATTGCTCGTGGTTTAAGCTATACTATACATTTTTACACAGAATGCAGCCATGAGTGAAACTTTCAATGAAGCAAGACACTTTCAACTTTCTCTATTACCTAGAATTATTCCACAACTAAAACTGTTCAAGTAGCAACATAGACCAAAAAGCACACACTGAGTGTTTGAAATATGCAAGAGGGAAAGAATATTGCTATCGTGTTCAACTATGAAAAACGGAGCCTAATGGTCCCCCAGTTTGTTTACACAGTAGCAGACCCTATATTGCATCCGACGAACTCATTTGTCGGATTGCGTAAAATTCTGTACAGTGCTCTCGGATTAAAACGTTACAGCACATTCTTTTGCGTAACTATGTATACGGGTATGTGCGATTTCTCAAGATAACTATGCGATCATCTGAAACGATAATATTGGCTGTGATGTGTCATTCCAGTCGAAGTTATGCCTGTGTGATCCGAACTGTAGGTTGTGTAAATAAAATCATAGGCTAATGTTTAGGTTGTCTCATTTTGATCCAAGTGCACTACACTCTAATTTGAAGAATCAAAATAGCAATGCATTTTCACTACGTATGCTTATCGAAACACGCGTAATTATAAAAACAAGGGGAAAGTGAGCGAAGAAAGGCAAATTAAAACGAGGGCTCATAAATCTTGTGACATCTTTAGAGATGGAGATATTTATTTATTTATTTATTTATTTATTTATTTATTTATTTATTCCTCAAAGGTCCCATAGGGACATTACATGAGGGGTGGGCATGACACGGCACTTGAAACAAGGGTAACAACATGGTAACGACAACAGACTATGTACAGAAGTTATGGCGGCACTTCCATATAAAGGGGTGCGGCACAATGCTAGAAAAGAGGGTTACAATATCGTAGCGACAGCAACAGAATGGGTACATTAATTATGGGGGCACTACAATGGCGTGTTTGAAACGAGATTGGTCCAGGATGGTAGCAACTTCAGCAGGTAGGTCATTCCAGTCTCGGGATGTGCGTATGAAAAATGATTGTTGGAATGTATTAGTATGGGCACGTTCCGGATATGCAATTGTTTTTCATTTGTAAATGAGCAAGTTGTGACTTATCCTTGGTGAATTCTCAAGCGTTAAAACGAGAAAAATACAAAAATATTATATGTACATCAATACTTTAACGGAAAGTGCAATAGCAAGAAACACATATTCTGCTGGTGTAGAGTTTCCGAATAAATAGAACCCTGTCTGAAACAAGCAGACAACGACAGTGTGGTCGTATCGCTCAAACAAAACAGCCTATTCACGTAACCACAATTTTAATGAAGTTATATACTCGCGAAGTATGTAATGCGCTGAGTTATCATATTTCTGAGTTATCATAATGTTTGTGAAGAACGTTACACAATGCCCTGCAACAAGGGCCTGTAAGGTATTTTTAAATAAATAAATAAACGTGCGGGGGTAATGAAAATGATTAACTTACCATAACATTTAACCCAAAACTTGTCTTTTACAGAGCCTGTTAATCCAGATACACCTTAAGGCCACTACGTTCATTCTTACTGCTTTGGGGAGAAGTTGTGAAGAAAAGCTTGCCCACAAGCATGGGTGTTCACTTTGTTCCCACGAAAAGCTGACGATTGCCACTCCAGTGGCCTACACACGCACACGCATAAAAAAACACCTCTACGTCCGTCCACAATTGCACCACGTAAAGCGAAGTAGATCCCTGAGAGCTGCGTAATTATCTTGTGTATATTGCAGCAGTAGTTGAACCCAAAATAGGAGCAAAATAAATGAAAAGTGACACCATTTATAGCTCACCCATGACTCCGGTGAGCAAAGACGGAACAATGGCGCGGATGACCACACTGAAGTATTGACAGTATAACCTACATAACCCTTGAGATCAATGATTTAAACGCTTATCACTGAAATTAATTTTTTTCTAAACCTATGGGTGAGCGAAGTTTCATTTGTTCAGATATAATAATGAAACATTATTACCATATGACTGCCTCTCTTCGCAAACAATTTTTCTTTTTCGTCGTTACTTGAAATGCGCCACAGCACTTCTTGTCTGCTGTGTCGACTGACTGATGTGTGCAGAAAACGTTCCCCAAATTTTTCGCTCCTAGACTGGCTTTCTTCCACACTCTTTATGTCGCGCATCTCTTGCAAACTTGCAAACAGCTGCAATGCAGTCAGGCGAATTTTTTGGGACAATAAAGCTCAGATTATACCCGCGGGCCCAGAAAGCTGCAGGTGTATGACCTTTGAG
Organism: Rhipicephalus microplus; assembly: GCF_043290135.1. Taxonomy (NCBI): domain Eukaryota; kingdom Metazoa; phylum Arthropoda; class Arachnida; order Ixodida; family Ixodidae; genus Rhipicephalus; species Rhipicephalus microplus. The sequence continues at coordinate 17,978,952 of NW_027464586.1, forward strand.
ACAGCCATTTGGCGAAGATGCAGTAACTACTTCCTGTACGCTGGCTACCAGGACGCGTTTCAGCAAGAATATTATCTTATTCTCAAGCATATATATAATTAGGAATAGTATTTACTGAAGCAATCATCGAGCAATCGTTTATTTAACGTATCCAGGAACAGCTATGAGGTCGCTCATGCTCGCACACACAAAAATAAAACAATAACAAGAAACAATGCATTACAGACTGTCTACAGAAAAACAAATCAATAAAGAGAGCGAAAACACGCAGACAAAGGAAATCAATTTATAATAGATACAATAAATAAAAGAGAAGATATTCATGAAATGGTACTGAAAATTATTGAGGAATATACGCAACTATGTGGAAGGGTTCCTTAAAGACGGAAAGGGAAAGAATCTGTACATGCGCAAATCTATATTAGGACAGGGCAAACATCACTGATGAAAAAATGACTGTGTACTATGAAAAACATAACAAATCAAGAAAGTCGACAGTAGAGAGACTCGCTATTCTGTGAAGAATAGAGTGTGGGAAGAAGCTGGCAGGTACATGCAATGGTCGATTCCTTCTAGATACCTTACGCGGAATTCGAAAATCATTACAACTGGGAAGGGCAGAATATCTTACTCTAAACTAGCTTGTGAAGATATAATAGCTCAGGACAATTTTGTGGGCCGTTAAGTGGTACGAAAGACGATATTCTAGCAGTGTTGAAAAGAGTCTAGTGAAACGGTGGGTGTAAATGCTTATGAAAGATTTCTGGACTCACTCAGTGGTGTTACTGGTGAACTTAGCAAGGCCATTCCAGATCAGATATGCAAATACTCAAGTTGAAAAAGACATATCGCGGTGTACAATTTGCAGAATGCTATAGGAGAACTGGATTCTCGAGAGATAATCTGTCAGCAGAGAGAGAACGAAGGCCTCGCATGGCAGCACATTTAACGCAAGTAGAAAAACTTAGAATAACTTAAAAATATAGAACTCATAAGCCTTACGTAACGAACCAGTATTGAAAGAGCATGGAATCGACATGTTGGACGTTTTTCGAGACACAATAACAAACCAGCAGCAGCAGCAGCAACAACAACAAAACCTTTATATCCATCAAATCCATCAAAACCTTTAAGTAATGAGAAATTTTCACCACCGATATGCAAGCAAAAATGCATTGATATTGATATATATTGCTGCCACTCCAAAGTACTCATCATTGTGAACAATATAAGTTCCATGCATGTCGTTTTTACATAATACTATACAGGATTGCTTGATCATATTAGCGAGGTTAGGGAGCTACAATAAGTTTTGTGACCTGACACAATTCCTTGTAAAACATGTCTGAAGTTGTATACATTATTCACGTCGTATAATTGCAACACATTGTTGCAAACCTAAATTCCATAGAAAACTAAACTATAAGAATGCATGCATAGTTGTGATTATCACCTAAACAAACCTAACCAAAATTTTTGTTTGTTTATTTGCACTGCAAAAAGCATATGTATAATTATTACCCTTGTTGTAGAAAATAAACAGGTCATTCTTGTGAATGGATTGTAATGTATGACAATCCGCATAAATCTTTGTGATCGTGGTGCTATTATGCATATGATGTCATCCAATATAAGGGAGTACTGCCACTTGTAAGAATCTACTTGATATGTTGCAAATGATGTGGCCGTGCCTTAGAAGGCTGGATTTGACTCCTTATATGGACCAACCACGGCTCATGTGGCTGTATATAACACAATATATGAATCGACACCGCCAGATATTCATCCATATATTGTTAACAGAAGCCACATATGCTAACATATATGGCTTGTATGTTGCCAGATATAAGTTATATGCGTGCCCTAAACGGCATTTCTGTAGGGGTCAACTTGCGGTCATTGTGCGTGCCACAACTGGGAACTAGGTTGTTAGCGTGTGGCTGTGATGGTTACTATTACTCTGAATTTGAAATACACTTTTCACAAAGGTGAGTTAGAGTTTTAGTACTTACCTGCTGTGCACAGCTGTTTTTTGAAGAGAATTTTGTGTTGAGTTTCGCACGACAAATGAGAATCATGTAAACGAGAGGGGTGTACGGCTCGCGTGGGTAATTCTGTCCTAACTAACAGTGCTGGCATGGGCAATTAAAAAGACTTGCGATTGGGAATTGGTTTAAATTTGCAGTAGCCATTGGTTTACTTTTCTGATAAGTGTAGTTATGATGCTATTTAAACCGTTTATGATTCAAACCCAGCCTCGAAAATGAACGCTCGGTGAAACTATGCCGCCCGTCTCCTTTTGTGCTTTCACCGGCGTGGTAGCATAGCCTCATTGCGCGTACTGTGTTGATGCTGTTGGGCGCAGGTTCGACTCCTGACCACGGCGGCCGTGTTTTGATGGGGGTAAAATTTAGAGAACACTTATTTGCTTATGGTTTGATTCACGGCCACAAACTTCAGTCAGTCGAATTTCATCGCAGACCCCCATCATGGCGTGCCTGATAAGCATATGGTGGTAGTGGCACGTATAACTCCAGTAATTGTATATAATCGTGCTTTAACATGTGGACTATGCAGTGGAGTCACGTTTACTAGAATGTTGAAAAACCAACTGTGATAATTTTTATGCACCTAGTTGAATTTATGAGCGCTAATGGGGCCGTTCCAAACTGAGAACGCCTATGTTTACCAAGTATGTCGACACCGAAAAAAATCTATTATTTGTGTGCAGTTTTAGGCAATCGATAACGCCAGACCATTTAGGGAAGCAGAGCTTCTTGTATTCGCAACAAATTGGTAGTATGCAAAAACACGAGACACACACGGGAGCATTGGGAGCATCGTGCAGGCACCTGGCGATACAAAAACAAGGCTTTTACTCAACACCAATGAAACAAAAGTACGATCGTCACTCCTGTAATGCTTGCATCAACCGTAGGTAAAAGTAATCGCATGCGACTGGCTGCGGTTGGCTAGGCTCGGCGTGCGCATGCGCACGTGCTGGACCCCTATGGTTGAGGAGAAACTTGAACACTGAAGAGAAAAGTTTCTCCTTTGGTCCTTGCCGCGAGAGAGCGCGACGTATAAGGCGCCCGAAAGGGAGAAAGTCGCTGCAAAGGAGAAACGGAGCCCGTTTTTCTGTTATCGCTTTCTTTTTAGCGTGTACATCTGGGAAAAGTGAGAATAAATAAGCTGTGTAGGAACCCTGGCCCCATCTAACAGGAGAAAAAATATCTACAAAGCTGTCACATGTTTTTCAAGGTGACCACTACTATGGAATACTGGTTGTAACTGACTAAATTGAACTAAATGTATAACTGACTTACTTGAAATGAGAGAGTTTCAAGAACTAACAATCTTTTTTTGCAATACCCCATGTAATGCATACACTGGTGTCTCTATGACTTAATTCCCATTGTGTGGGCCTCTTAGGCATTTCAAATAAAATAGTTGAGGTGCTATGCATGAGCTCAGTGATCTACTATTGCGATTATATATCGCTATAATATAACTAATATATAGGTGCTCAGTGATTTACTATATATAGGCACTCAGTGATCTACTATTGGTGAAAATGGGCAGTAAACTGCAGAAACATTGAAGGGCACGCATGTCGTCTAAATTTTCAGATACGTGGATGATTTCTTGGTTCTTCTAAATTGTAACCCTTCTACGTTCCGCTCAATGGCAGCTCAAGCAATAGGCGTGTTTGAGATTGTTTAAATCCTTTTGCGTTGACAAATGAAATGCCCGAGAATGACAAGTTACGCTTTTAGAATTTAGGACTGTTTTTTAACACACAGCATATTTGTTGGAGTTTCGAACTACACGCGCAGAAACCTTTACTTTCTTTTTCTTCCGCTCACAGCAAGTTAGTAAAGCGAGGCATAGCAGGGACCTGCCTTGAGAATGCCTAGAACAGGTCGTGCGTTGAAACCATCTATGTGAGATTCAAAGCTCAAGTGTCCAGGCTTATGGCTTCGGGTTTTCCTGAGGCGTTTATCACTTCTGTTTCAGAGGCTATCCTGCGGATTAATAGGCCAGAGCAGAGGCAGGGACAGTATTCGAGCAACACGAATACAGAGTGTTAAAGGATAGCCATTGTTCCGTACAAACACCAGATATACCACAGGCTCAAGAAATTCGGAAAACGTGCGGGAGTTCGTGTGCTGGTATCAGCACCGTTCAAATTAATCAGTCTCACCAAATATACAAACCCCCTGCAACTGCAGTCATCAACTGTATGTAGAGTTAAGCAAAGAAACAGTTATGTGGCACGCTCCCGAGAAGTACTCTATAGAATATCGCTTCCCTACGGTGCTGGTTACGTCAGAACGACCGAAAGGTGTCTGAACGATCGACTGAGACAACACGCTAACATTGTTAGAAGCAGGAAATATGGTCTTTTTGCTCAGCACTGCATTGAGTGACTGTGTGCCCCTTTTAAAGGACCCAGTGACGCTGTATAAGCACAGGGATGAGCGCACCCTAGTTATCATCGAGGCCGCGCAGATGGCATGGGAACTGGTGCCGTGTCTTTGTCCGAAAGGAACTAAGGTTCTTCGAAAGTTTTGGTGCGTGCAAGCCGTTATATTTCTTTTACTTTTTTCTGTTTCGGTTCCTTATAGACACTTCTTCGCCTTTTTCTGTGCTTTTGCTTTTTTTTCCTTACTCGTGCATTGTGGATGGATGGATTTGGGTTTGTCAGGTTTAACGTCCCAAAACCACCATATAATTATGAGAGACGCCATAGTGAAGGGCTACGGAAATTTCCACCACCTGGGGTTCTTTAACGTGCACCCAAATCTAAGCACACGGGCCTACAACATTTCCGCCCCCATCGGAAATGCAGCCACCGCAGCCGGGATTCGATCCCGTGACCTGCGGGTCAGCGGCCGAGTGCCTTAGCCATTAGACCACCGCGGCGGGGCTACTCATGCATTGTGCCACATGGTTTTCGTCACATGGTTTACTGTCTTCTTTGTATGCTTTCGCGCTCTGCATAATAAACTCAGTTGGAAGTGAGTGCTCAGATCCTTCGTGTCGCCTTGTCGTCATCCTGTTCTCGCACTATAACTTTCGTCTTGTCATACCAACTAGCCCAAACTGCTACACTTCTAAGTTGCTTGTGTAATGTTTCAACAAAGAACGAATAAGACGAACACCAAAAAGAGCACATAACACGTGATAGGGATGTCTGCACAAAAATTGTGAAAGGTGACATATCACTATGAAATGTTTTATACTGCAATCACAAAGCATCAAGACTCTTTTACTGGTAGGACAACAGAGTATCTCAGCTGTTGAGCATCAAATTTTGAAAAATGATAAAAAGCAATACATAAGTTAAGCCTAATGCCTATTGTTTCCATTGCTATAAAAATTGCTACACACTGTGCTTTTATTCGCGAGATTTTTTAGTTTTAAATGTTGTTGCTATAGAAGTACCAACCTAATATAAATGAGGATTTCAGGGATTTTTTCGGAACATGTGAGCTATTTTTGGTAACACACGTATGGGATGCTACTCACGTGCAAATTGTGGCCACATTGAAATGCTCGTTAAATGTGCCTATCAGGTAACGCGCAAAGAAAAGTAGGTTTTCTTCTTTTAAGCTTCAAAAAACGTTTTCTTTTTCTGCTTCCCAGCTCCAGCCATGCTGGGTACATACATCGACTATATTTGTTTGCTTTTCTGCTTCCGAGCTCCAGCCTTGCTTGGTACATACATCGTCAAGGCTTCACAAACACCTCCCGCAACTTCTACACGGTGTATAGCGTACACAAAATACATAGGTGCTCGCATGATGTGCGTAACTGCCAGCATTCCATTACAACCTTCGCAGTCTCTCACTCTCCCTATGACAGCTCAGAGGACAGCATGCGTGGCTTATACAATTTATTGACTACGTGCTACGTCAGGTTTCACCTCTCCCACGAAATAAACCAAGGTATAAATTGCTCCTGCACTGCATGGACCCGCAAGTACAGGTATGTGATTCTTCACTCAGGAAAATAACTAGGCCTTAGAATCTGTCAAGGCCATCAAAGTTGTGCGCACTGGCAGCATCATGCACCTAGACAGCAAGAGCTATGAATCCATTTTCTTCTACTAACATACAGAGATGCCTGATTAAATGGTGGACGCCTTCTACACTGTGCTTCGAAATATATCGAGGAAGTGAAAGTACGCAATGAAAGCTGTTAGAGCCTGACACCTTGGCTTGTCGTGAGCCTACTGGTAACTTGCTCGTCTAAACGGTTTTGCAAGAATTTAGGACTTGCACTTCAGGACACGCTCACTCAAGCTAGACAAGACAGTCGAGGGCACCAAAACTAGAAAAAGAAAAAAAAACTATGGACAAGAAAGCCGCTGTTCACCTCTATCAACACTGATGCCATGGGGCAGAAGCAAACCAGGATGGCAGCAAGTTTAGCAATTACGTGAACCTTCGAGAATTAAAGTGAAAACACAAAGTGAGTGGCCTTGGAGCAGACTGATAGGTCTGTGCAGTTATGGCAGCAAGGAACTGCTTGAATGCTCCGTGTGCAAGCCCGAAGAAGTAACTGTTAACTGCGTAAGACAGATTCATTTCATGTTTGCCAATCTGCAACGAAGCCCTCGTTACAGTTGTCATGAACAAGACCGACAAGTTGTGTCGTGAACAGCGGCGTAGGCAAGCCCCTTCTCGACTGCGATTCGATCGTTTTAGTTTGTATACAGGGGTGCAACAACCAATCCAGAATTTTGAACAAATTTGGAGCAGCAAAATATTATTTTCGAGCACTTAAATCCAGATTTTGAGCAAGTTACGAGAAAAAAACACATTTCTTATCATGAAAGTCCGAATTCGAAGCACTCTCAAAAAAAAAGGCTTCCAATTACAATAAAAATATATGTACAAAGCATTCAACTCACTGAAATCATGTAGAGTGAACATAGCGTGCTATTTCAATAAAAAGCAGTATTATGAATACCGAGTCAACAATGAAGTTCACATTAGCATTTTCCACGACCGTTGAATTCATTTACACAATCTGTGAATTCAAATGTGACTCTGCCTAGCTGGTGGTCTTAAAATTAGGAAAATTCCTGAAACCCAAGATAGCTGTGGCGAGAAAAAAAGTGGCGCACAAGATTTTATCTTTCTTTAGCACAGCATAAATGCCAATCACTGCTACAAATGATTTCTAGTAATTTTTATACGTGAGCGATCCTACTAGGACTTAAACTAACGCAGTGCATACAAGCATGAGTAATTAAACACATAGCGTTATCTCGTTACTAGTGCTAACAATTCATAATACAAATTTCCGCGGGACCCCATGTACTGCAGTGAACGTTACTTAACCAGCGATATGTGGTGTTAGAAAAAGGCCAAGCAATTTTCGTACCAACACACCCTCCTGCTCTCTTTCTTTTTTTTTCCGTTCATGGTGGGGTTAGGCTTAGAGCACAACTTCTCGGTTCGGTTGCAAAGCAGATTCAATCAGATAAAGTAACGATGGCGCGCGCCCGTTAGCCCAGTGCCGGCGCGGGCTATCTTATATCCCAACTTTCAGGGATGGATGGATGGATGGATGAATGGATGGATGGATGGATGGAGGGATAGATGGATGGATGGATGGATGGATGATTGGATGGATGGATGGATGGATGGATGGATGGATGGATGGATGGATGGATGGATGGATGGATGGATGGATGGATGGATGGATGGATGGGTGGGTGGGTGGGTGGATGGTTGGACGGACGGACGGACGGACGGACGGACGGATGGATGGATGGATGGATGGATGGATGGATGGATGGATGGATGGATGGATGGATGGATGGATGGATCCAGCTGTGCCCTTTTGACCAAGCAGCAGCTCACGCCACGTAGCCATCAAGTTGAATATAACCACTATGTGTTTAAGGATTGAATTTCTTTCGCACCTTGATTGTAGCCACCTATCAGTTCGCCTCCTCCTGGTTAATTCTAGCCATTTGAAGTATATTTTGCCTTTGCGCCAATAATTTGGACTATAGGGTAGAGCCACTTACAGACCATTATCAAATGTTCAATCATTTCCTCGAACTCTCCAAACGCACTACATAACGTGTCTGTGCCTTCGCAATGGGCTCGTTACGCCTTGGTCCGCAATACTCTCGTTCTGGCTTTGAACAGCAGAAACGTACGCGAGAGTCATCCTACATCTTTTCTTCTGCAATGTCCTAGTCGAATGCTCAAGAGGTGTCCAGTGGCGATTTCGTAACCATTCCAATATTCCACATAAATTAATGGATGTATCCGGCTGTGCCCTTTAGATGGTGCGGCAGGGCACTCCGCCTACCCATAAAATTAAGTACTATCACTATGTATTGAAAGATTGAATTTCACTCATGCCTTGATTATAGCCACCAATCAGTTAGCCTCCACCTGGTTATTTCTAACCGTTTGAAGTCTATTTTGCCTTCAGTCTCCCTATACCCCATTGCTTTAAAAAATTCTGCGCCATTATCTTAGACTATGAGATGGAGCCTTTCGAAGAATATTATCAAATGTTCAGCTGTTTTCTCCTTCTCCCCACACGCACTACATAACGTGTCTGTCTGTGCATTCGCATTCGGCTCGGTCCGTCTTGATTCGCAATACTCCCGTTCTCGCCTCAAAAAGCAGAGAACTACCCGAAAATTACTGTAGATCTTTTCTTTTGCAATGTCCTGCTTGAATGTTCGGTTGGTCTCCAGTGATGATTTCGTGAGCATTCCAATGTTTCATAGTGATAGATGGGTGTATGCGGCTCGGCCTCTTAGATCTGCCAGTGGCTCACGTCACGTAGCCAATAAGTACCATTACTATGTGCCTAAGAATTGAATTTCACTCGCGCCTTGATTGTAGCCACCAGTCAGTTAGCCTCCTCGTGATTATTTCTACCCGTTTAAGTTTTATTTTGCCTCCACTGTCCCTAAACCCACTCGATTATCTTGGACGATCGGGTGGAGCTCTTTACAAAACATATAGGAGAGATATATATGCTGTGAGTATTTGTTGCAAGGAGCACCGTGGCGATTTATCATGCGTTTGTTGAGGTTCCAAAACAACTTGAATTATTAGAAAAAGTACGTAGTTTGACGCTGACAGATGAACGGTAATTATAGTAAATTTCAACTACGTATGTTGTGCTAATGGTTGTATTAACCTTTGTGGAAAGAAGAACAGGCGTGGCGAGCTTTTATCCGGTATTGTAGATAATGCAGGACTGATAGAAATTAGGGTCTCGAATTGGCAAACAGCGCATACAAGAGTACAGGGCAGTTCTGACGCTCTACTTCACCAGATTTGCGTGCCCTCATCACACCACTCTCGTAAAATCTCCTACAGCACCAAAGCTGTATCATTCGCAGACTATTGTATTTTTATAGCGCAACTAAAAGAAGATTATCACAAGCAATTTCCTTCTCAAAGAGCCCTTTGGAAAACGAAGGCGAAGCTCCTCTGTGAACATGAATTCTTGAATCGTGTACAAATTACAATGAGGCAATCTTTTTCCATTGGTTTGCGTAGCTTCACTGCTTGGAAGCTTTTAAAGCAAGGAGTTTGTGCTAGAGCTTTAAAAAGGGGAGCTGTTAAGTCTTTGCGTAGAAAGAATGGAAAAAAAGATAGTTCTTAAAAGTCTCTATTTTTATAAGATGGAATGCGAAATGCTAAGAAAGTACATCAAACACTTTGAGAATAATAAATGCGAACTTGAAAAATATGATGCTGCTCGCTACCAAGGGCCACGTATTTGATCTCGGAACCAGCGCACTTTAAACTCTCAGCAATTGACGCTCCAAGCTTCACTTGATGAACAATGTCATGCAATTTCTAAAGTTATTTTAGACTTGACTCTAATGGTGTGCTCATGAAAAGTATAAAAGAGATTACTTTGCCGTTCAAAAAGTGCAATAACTGTACATTTAGTTTCTCCTCTGATGATCCTGACGTTCACATCAGGGCTAGTTTTGTTTCATTTGTGAACCCCTTGAAGGAAAATGATTGTGCTGTCATCAATGGACCAATTACTATACAGAAAATGGAGCAGGCAATTGACAATTTGCCTTTATTTAAAACAGCTGGCTCTGATGTCGTCCCTGGCAAACTTTTCAAAGATTTAAAAAAACGCTGGCTCCTATATTCCTTCATATTTTTCAAAAAGATTACAAAATTAATACACTCCTGCAATGTTTTTGCAAAAGTCAAGTTGTAATAAAATCAAAAATTACTGCAAAGAGCAAATTGTGCTCCGTAGAGTGCTACAGACCAATATCGCTGTCAAACGTGTACGACAAAGTTTTCGCAAAAGGATTATCAAGTACACTCTAAGGCAAAAGAGTTTTAAAGGGTGTGTGACTCGTCCTTTTGAAGACTAATAGGGATGCCACAATTATTAATTCATCTAGGGGCTAACGGCACCGGATCTAACAGTTTGACCCTACAGACTGGCTCAAGGACTAACTATTACTCCACACATTTACACTTTAGCGGGTAACCGTTAGTAACAAAAAGCACCTCAAAGAACTAATATTTAGTCCTCACACCTACACGTTATTGGGCAGCCGTTAGTTCCCACATTTACACCTTACTGGGCAACCAGTTGTCCTGACAGTTGCACCTGTCCGTATGAGTAATTGGTCCACTCAAATGCTCCAATAGGTTAAACTTTTTTATCTTCAATTCAAATATTGTTTTTCTATTAACTCTCCGCCAGGCCTAATACTTTTTTCGCCTGTTTTTCTGTGCATTGAGAAACAATTATAGCGGAGAAAAACACGCAAAAAATTACTTAGCCATCTGTGGGTCACTGCTTTCGCAGTTACTGCAACAACGAAAGATAAAAGTGAGATATTCAAAACTTTTATTTTCATCTATACACATGAAATTTCTTCATTATTCAACAGAGTTCGTCGTGAAACGCACAAGTCCAGCATCATTGCCACATTTTGTAGAGTCCTTGTGAAGCTCCTCTGACGGAAGCCATAGATGACAGGTATTGCAGACGCCAGCGCCCACAGCATTTTGCATGTTGTGTGCCCATGGTGGCACAACAAAATAATAAAAATTAGTAGCCACACGTGACAGGAGATGAGAATGCACACATATGACGAGTATGTGCAAGTTGGTGTAAAAACCTACGTGTAAAATATGACACGCAAATAACTTTACCTTCACATCTCTAACAGTCCTTACGAAGCTGTTCCGACGAAAGCGATAGATGACAGGCATTGCAGACGCCAGCACACACAGCCACAGCCGATGTGTGCCCATGGCTGCACACAATAGGATTGTAAAAATAGCAATGCACTCGTGACAGAGGACGAATATACACAGATATGACAAGTACGTGCAAGGTGAGATAAAAACATACGAGTAAAATTGGATATGCAAATAATTTCACCTGAATGTCACGCATTGTCGAAGACCCATTTAGATCCCCGTAGCACTCAAGTGTGTTAGCTGCAGTCATAACTCCGAGGCCCCATGAACCATCGTGCCGGAAGCGAGGCGGCGAGTTCTAAGCGAGCGCTGACGTTCAGCTCGAGCAAGCAATTGCGTGACAAACACGGCGTTGCACGTGCAGCGTCTGCCGCCAGCAAACCTCGAACAGTAGAGTGACCGTATGCTGGGACGGCGCCGCGAACAGTACCGAGTTCGTTTGGAGAGAGCACCTAAAATACCCGACGGTAATGTGGCCATTTTATATAAACCTGTAGGAGTGCAGGGAGCAAACGCGAGTCCGCAGCCAACGGCTGGCGCCGAGCTATTTGCGACCGATTGATGGGGAAGCCAACTGTAATGGTGACCAATTTTCACAGACTTGGTTGCGACGCTACCGAGAGCCCCGCCATCCCGTTCTGGTGCACTTACAGCGCACGACATACTACAACCAAGCTCGTTACGAGCAACCGCAACGTGTTTTGGACGACTCGCAAAGCAGCGACAAGATCTCCGCGCAATATCCTCCACCCGCAGCTCATCACGGTGGCGAAGAAAGGCGAGCACTCGATCAGCGAGCGCCTGGGAAATTGAGGGCAACGGTGGCCAATTTCTTGGCGGTCGAAAAGAGCAGGCGAACTACATACGCCGAAGTCGACATTCGCGCTTCATTTCGTGCGTGTGACAAACAAAACGACCAAGCTCGTTTCCGAGAAGCGCGATCCGTATCGCACATCCGACAAGTCCGACCGAATAGAGAATGATCACCTGAAAGAATCCAGCGCAGATTTCTGCCTTGTGTCAGCCTGAAATATGTATCCGATAGGCCTGCTGTCTTGTTGGCCACCATGTTGGGCTTGATTCCCAACCGGTGGTGTCGAGAGTTGGTCGTGACCATCTTGAATAAGCCATAGTTATGCAGTGCGGCAGGCGGCGTGTCGAGACCTCCTCCAGACTTCAAGGGTACGGCGAAAGGTGAAAGCAGCAGCGCACGCTCATCCAAACTTACGCACACAGTGCCGCGGCGCAACACCTAGATCGTCGAGCTCTCCGCTTGCGAGGGAAAGCCAACCGTCGCCAACAAATTAAGGGGGAAGACCGAGCTAGGAGAGAGGAGGACGGCTCGTGCCCTTCACAACAGTATGCGCACGGCCCGACTCACCCGCACGGTTTATCGCTTTGGAGACTGTGTGTCTTGCACGTGGCATGCATCCCTCTGTGGTTACTTCTCAGCGGTCTATCCGTTCATCGCGCGTGCCTATTGGGCACCGTTACTCCTTTTTTGGGTAAGTTGCCTTAGAGTGTAGGCTGCAATTTGCGATGTCAGTCCTCATTGGATCTCATCAGACATGTGGCATGAGGAGTCGATTCATACAAAACACTATACATGTCGCTTGTACAGTGCTTCAATACTGTCATAGTTTTTAAAGATAATCTTGCAAGGCTACAAGTAGACTTCGAAAAAGCCTTTGGTCGTGTTTGTCATTCCTTTCTTTTTTTCCTTCTCGGGCATACCTTTGTTGCCAAAGTTGTTCTTAAAGGCGTTGATGTTTGCTGTAGTGTACCCTCAACTCGTCTGATTGTAAGTGGTCAACTCTCCAAGCGTGCTCCTATTCTAACTTTTTTTAAACAAGGATACCTGATGTCACCTCTTCTGTTTGCACTGAACTAAAACCGCTGTACTTAAGCATAACACAGTCGTGCCGCCATGGTGATCTAGTGGCTAAGGTACTCGGCTTCCGACCCCCAGATTGCGGGATCGAACCATGCTGTGGCAGCTGAATTTCAGATGAAGGCAGAAATGTTGCAAGCCTGTGTGCTCAGATTTGGGCGCAGGTTAAATCACCCAAGGTGGTCGAAATTTGGAGATCCCTGCACTACGCATCGCTCCTAATCATATGGTGGTTTTTAACGTTACACCTCACATATCAATCAAGCATAGCAGAGTCTATTTGCATTCGGTACTTCAGTATATTAGGCAGAAAAGTTAAAGTATTAGCTTATGCAGACGATGTTGCTTTCTTTTTCCACAGAAAAGCCAAGTGTCGAAAATGTGTTATTTACTGTTGAAAAGTTTGGCATGGCATCAGGAGCTCGTTCAAATGCCTCTAAGAGTTTAGGACTGTGGTTAGACTTATGGGGTAGCACGCCGAACCACTTTGCAGGAATAATTCAAAAAGAGCTCTTTCAACATACCTCGGTTTACCATAGCATGCATATATATTCAGTGCGCATTACTGGAAGGAGGGCGCCCGTAAGATTGAACGACAGGCCCAGACATTTGTTTTCTATCGATTTTCAATCTTTCGGAGAGCTGAAGCTTGCAATACTTTCTTAGCAACAAAGCTTTAATATGTATTGCAACTTATTCGTTGCGCAAGATTTTATAGACAACGCTTTCTTCGGATTTTCACTAATTTCATATGGTCTTCGACTTCTGAGCTAATGTGCCATGACAACATATTCAAGCCTGTTATCGAGGGAAGGTCAGGAATAAAACACCTTTATCGATGAGAAATAGTCTCACGATTAATCTTTTTTCGAGACAATTTCCATCCTGTAATCCGTTCCTTCTTGCAAGTTACATTCGCTGATTGCTACCAAACTTAATTGTTTCATCAAACTTCTCCGAACGCCCATGCTTGTGGTGATTCATGCTGGAAGTTGACCTCTAGGTTCACTTCCTTAAAGCTCGTTTTTCTGTAAAATACCTGTACACAGTATCCTGCAACGCACTGTATAAGGATCTACTAAGCGTGCTCCTCCCACTTCCGTTGTATCGCTCATTGTACTACAATCTTCCAGGCCGCGATGTGTTGAAACAGGTGCGCAAAATCTACATTCCACCGAATTCAAAAATGTTCTTCTATAAACTCCCCTCTGAGTAATTGGCGGTAAACACATGGTTAAAAAGAAAATATATTTTTATTGCGTCTGTTACCTGCCGTCTATGAGATGGGCCAGAATCGATCGAACATTGCTTTGTTGGCTGCAAAGATGCCATAATGTTTTGGGATGCCCTTCAGCGAGCAATGAAAAAAAATATTTGGTCATCAATTATCACACAATACGTAATCTTCCACCAGCAGCGCTTGATGAAGTGCCATATGATTTGTTTTTCCTCATGAGTATGCACAGCTTTTGAAAGACATGAATGCAAGGCCGCAGTGCAGAACCCACCACCTCTTCAAGCACACACTTCGTTCAAATGGCTATACACCTCAAAAACAATTGCGATGACCGATACATTAGACCGGACTGGTACTCCATCTTGGAGACCCAGGCAGCACACCGGCGTTGAACCAATCTTGGATTCGTATTGGCTAACGTCGGCTGCAATATTGGGCCAAGGTCGGCATCTCGGCCAAGTGCAATTTCTTCCGATGTAGGGCCGATGTTCAAGTCGACCTGGCGCCGACGTTCTGCCTTTTCCAGAATATCCAGCCGACGCCAGCCCACCTAGCCATGTCTATGAAGGCCCGTCCTTTCACCGACGTACTTTCCAACATACCTCCAGCATAGGACCATCCTCGGGCCACTTTGTTGCCAATGAAATGCCATTATTACGCCAGCATTCACTTTACAACGAATATCGGCTAACATTGGCTTGCCTATATTACACCGTTATTGATATGGCATTTTACTACTGGCATACCTTAGCAGGCAAACTTTATCTACCGTAGCAGGCAAACTTAGCAGGCAAACCTTAGCAGGCAGAACTTCCCATAGCAGCTTATAGCAGCCTCGTACGAGCTTCACGGTGTAGTATACTTCAAGGCGACTGACCACTGGATGACTAGTGTAAACACACTACGCAATTCCACTTAATCGTCCGTTTTTCCTTTTTTCTTGCATTGCGTATTACCCTCCCCACATGTAGAGCATAAGATTGCACAAGTCTAGTTACTGTCTAGTTTTCTCCACACATTCCTCCTCGGTTTTGCGAGAATTTGTAACATAGGCTGTTCAATCAAGTATTGGCTCAAAAACATTACCTAAAATACCTACTGGGTGCAAATATTCCGCACACAAGCAAAATATAAATAAGAATGCCTGAACACAATTTTTGTACATTTATTTCTAAATATACAAAGTCAAACCATGTATATGTCAGTTCAGCTTTTCAAGTTACTGCTGTTCAGTAATGCAGCCCAAACTAGGAGGCGGGTTCAGCAAGGCTCTATGGGCCTACGGCTTACCAGGGCAGCAGAGGTGGGGTGATGATTTAGAGGCTGCAGCAGGAGATGAGGCAATGATGTTGGGCTGCCCAGGGTCCTGCAAGCTCCGATTGGGCACGAAACCAACCATCACAGCCTGTCGCAGATCCCTGCTCTGAGGGGCTGCAGCGGTCGCGCTGCAAATATATGAACACATGTGTGAAGTGCCTTTGCTATTCTACATCGAGGCCAACAAACTTCGACAGCAACGTCTTGATGAAACGCTGAGGTTTTTCAAACACCTGCATACGTGAATAAAAATAAACACCTCAAAATAAGTTCTAAGCACTGCTGTATGACATATACAGCAGTGCTTCCTGAGCATCGTACTTCCTGCGGATGGCGAGTGCACCGGCCGGCCCGGATTAATCACGGATGATCAACTTTGGAATGCAACTGACAGCAACGTTGGACCTGCTCCTCGGTGGTTGCTGAATACAAGCCACGCATCGACGACATGCGCAAATGAGTGCGCATGGAACATTCGGGCGGCGCCACCTCTGGAATGGGATATAAAAGGGCCTACCTCGTCGACGGCGTTCACTGGGCAGGGTGGCACCACCAGCATGCGGCTGCTTGACAATCCGCTTGTGTTCTTCACGCAGGTGAGACGCTACGGAAAGTGCTTCCGCTCCGATAGCCCATTTTTGTTGGTGCTGCCGTGCCCTCGGCCATGTGAGGTGCTTTGTGAGCTTGCTTCGCGGGTTATTGGCGGGTGACATTGAAGTCAATCCTGGTCCTGACCTTGCAAAAATAGCAAAACAACTAAACGAAATTGCCGCTGACATTAAAGAAATCAAGGAAAAACGACTGGGTGATATTGACAAGAAATTAGAGGCTCTGACTAGACTAGAAAATAGCGTTTCTAGCTGCCAGAATGAAATAGGAATGTTGAATTCCGTAATAAAAACGCTCGAAAGGCGAATTGATGACCTGGAGAACCACAGCAGGCGATACAATCAGATATTTTACGGACTACCTGAAGAAAAGGACGAAAATAGCGAATGCCTTCAAGAAGCCGTTAATAGCAAAGTCATTGCAAATATCCTCGAGCTCGATCCAGTAGCAATCGAACGTATTCATCGCTTGGGTAAACCGGCACCAAATAAGATTAGGCCTATCATTTTCAAGCTTCTTGACTTCGGGAACAAAGCACAGATACTGAAAAGGGGAGCTAAGCTTAAGAACACAGGAATTTCTATTGGCGAAGACTTCTCACGGAAAATAAGGGATGTCAGAAAGAAGCTCTGGGACAGTGCAAAACAGAACCGATTGAATAAGAAAAAAGTGTCATTGGCTTTTGATAAACTCTACATTAATAAGCAATGTTATATGTGGGATGATGTCAAGAATGAAAGAGTACTGATCAAAAAAAACGACCCAGATCTAAGCTGCCCCATGACGAGGCAGCGCGCCCAGTCGCTGTCGACGCCAGACTCTTGAGCGATGCCCCTTTTCATGTACCTAACGAGTATGATGACAGGAACGATCAACCCCTATTCAGCAGTAGAAACAAAAACCTACGCCTTGTTAATGTAAATGCGCAAAGTATTGTAACTAAAACTGACCTCCTTGAAATCACTTTACTCCAGCATGATCCGCACGTTACAGTGATTACTGAAACATGGCTACGCAACGAAATAAGTGATGATACAATATTCCCACCGAACTACAAAGTCTTTCGCAAAGACCGCGCCTCTAGGGGTGGCGGTGTGGCGGTTCTAATCAAACAACAGATTGAAGCCATATTGCTGGACGATATTGCTGACTTGGAGTGCTTGTGCATTAAATTATCTTGTTGGGGTCAGCATTTTATTTTATACGCGCTTTACCGCCCTCCAGACACGCCCCCTGAATACTTAAGCAAACTTGAGCAACATATGCCTCAATATCACAAACATAAAATTATTCTTGTAGGTGACTTCAATCTACCAACTATTAATTGGGAGTTAATGCACGCTGGTCACCAGAATGTTGAGCATGCTAACATTATGTTTAGTATTATGTTCACTCATGATTTGGCCCAGCTGGTTCACGACCCAACACGTGTCCAAGGGTCTTGCAGTTCAGTTTTAGATCTGATATTTTTCAATTGTGCGTTGAGCGAATATACCGTGTCTGTCGAATTCGGATTATCTGATCACTATCTTGTGGGCCTTTCCGTCCCACTGTTGAAACGTGGTGATAAGAAACGCTGTCAAGTACGGTCTTTCAAAGACTACTCCCGCGCAGATGACGCGTCCATAGTTGATTATCTGGAGACCGGTCTTGTTGACTTTGACAGTGATGACGTATGCGCTCTCTGGGCCCAGTTTTAAAAAATGTATGAACACTGTTTAGCTAAATTTGTCCCGAGCTGAAAAAAGAAAACTCACAAACAGACCCCCTGGATAACGCGTAGTATTATTCACTTGAAACGTAAAATTAAACGTCTAAAAAAGAAGCGTGCGGATTTGACTAAAATCGGACCATTACAGGCTAGCCTCGCACAAGCTGTGCGTTCTTCTAAGGATTATGATTTCCAAACAACTCTCCCAAACTTCATAAGAAATGACCCTGAAAAATTTTGGTACCACTTGACGGATAAAAAAAAGACTGTATCCGAAATGTTAGTAAATGAATCTATTGTTACGGACAACGAGACTATAGCTGAGCATTTCAATATATACTTCCATAGCGTGTTTACTAGCGCAAGTCTATATCCATCTGATGTTCCATCGTTTCACACGACAGAGGCTGACTTTGTTTCGTACCCGGGTGTATTTTCCATGCTCTTAAAACTGAAAACTAAGAAATCAAGCGGTCCTGATAATATTCCAAACACCTTTCTTTGCCAATATGCTGAAGTTATAGCGAAATATCTTGTGATTATATTCCGTGTATCTTTGATATCTTCAAAGCTCCCTAGTGACTGGAAGGCAGCCCGAGTTGCACCGGTATTTAAAAAAGGTAACCGCTTGCTTTTTGATAATTATCGCCCAATATCCTTAACATCAGCGTGCTGTAAATTAATTTAGCATATAATCGCGCATCATATCACCGATTATCTTGAAAAAAAATGCTGTCTTAATTGATTCTCAACATGATTTCAGAAAAGGGTTTTCAACTGTGACTCAACTGCTCACTATATGTCATTCCTTTGCATCTACTCTAGATAATAACGGTCAAACTGATGCGATATTCTTGGATTTTAGTAAAGCGTTTGATAGGGTTCCTCACGACAGACTAATACTAAAATTGAACAATATTGGTCTTCCTCGCATCTTAGTTTTCTGGGTTATTGATTATTTAAAAAACCGAATTCAGTACGTAGAAATTGGGGATCAGCGATCGGGTTGTCTTTCTGTCGCCTCTGGAGTACCGCAGGGGAGTGTCTTGGGACCCCTACTGTTCCTGCTGTATATAAATGACATTGTAAGTGTGGTATGTTCATCTGTGCAAATTCGTCTGTTCGCAGACGATTGTGTCTTATATAATGAAATTACTTGCCCGGAAAATCAACATGACCTTAATCACAGTTTGTTTAATGTTTTTCAATGGTGCAATCGCTGGGGGATGGCTTTGAACTTAGATAAAACTGTATGCATGCGTATAACCCGGAAGAAAAATCCACTTCAGTATACTTATACTATAAATGAGTCACCTCTACAGCAAGTTTCTGAGTTCAAATAGTTAGGAGTAACACTCACAAGTAATTTATCTTGGAATCAACATATTGACAATATCTCCGCTTCCGCCTTCCGTAAACTGTCTTTCTTACGACACAAATTAAAAAACGCTCCTCCTGATGTCAAACTCCTGGCCTACCAATCAATAATCCGACCAAAGTTAGAATATGCATGCATAATATCGGACCCGTTCACACAGAAAAACGTCAACAAACTAGAAAGAATCCAAAGGAAAGCTGTAAGGTATATATACTCTGAGTTTCGTCACACTGATTCACCTTCTGAGTTAATTAGAGCTAATGGCATTGAACTCCTTGAGTCACGACGGAAGACATTTAGGCTTAATTTTCTTTCCCAACTTCTTCAAAGACAAACAGCACTAGACCCTACACAGTACCTGACACCCATATCGACAAGGCATACGAGACACCATCACCCCGGAACCCTAACACCTTATTTTGCACGGACAGATGTATTTAAATTTTCTTTTTTTCCACGAACAGTGGAAGAATGGAACCTTCTAAACTCTGTATAAAGATTCAATTTGGTTCATTTACTGTGTGTAAACTATGTGTTGGGTGTGTAAACCTGTATTTGTATGTTGAATTCTTTTCTTTTTCCTTTTCTATGTGACTTGAGTGCCTAACATGTACTTACTACTTGTACCGTGCCCCCCTGCTTGGACCTGTGAAGGTCTGCAGTATGCATTAAATAAATAAATAAATATGCAAGCTAAAACAATGAAAAACAATAAAAAAGAATGACAGCAGACGTTACAATGAACTATCCAGATCAAATGCCATGTGGTCATTATGAAAAGAAATGAACAAATACTTCAACAATCATTGTGCACAAAAAATCTGCCACAAACCAAAATATTTAGGAATAGGTTTCAATGAAAGTTGATTAAAACAAGCTTGAATGGCTAATTTACAAATAAACACAAGGTTTTCATGATCTTTAAACATGACTTACAGGATTGGAAGCCAGGTGAACTAGTCTGCAGGTATAGCCTATGGCTGTATAAATATATAACAGGTCAACAAGACACACGACCACACGAACTTTTCACTCTGCATTATTCTTGGGCACACATAAGCTATTACTGCACAAGAGGATGACTGACCACCAGATAGAAACCACAATATGAAATAATCTATGCAAACCCAATTTCAGCATTGACGCTTGTGGATTATTGCAAGGCTCCTCTATTTACTTTAAATTGGTATCTCCAAATGCTATGAAAAATGTGCTGATGTGGTTTCCTATGTTGTTATTTTTGTAATAAATAAACCTCCTAAATTTCACGTACGTTTTGAGACTTGCATTGATCCAAAGTCTTCGTTTCATAGGAGACCAGGACTGGATAGGTGGCTCACCAAAAAACAGCAGTCGCTACACAACTCAGCCATTCGTGCCCAGACGACCAGCTGCAGGGAGAGAACGCACTTGTGGCGCTGCCGTGATTCATTTTGGGACGAACAGCTCCAAAATGCCATTGCGCCAGTAATACTGCACTATAATTTGAAAACAAAAACTGTCTGAAGGCTAATCTTACATAAATAGCACTTGAAAACGGAGAGAACCTCTGCAAAGCGGGCTGCATCTATGCATGTGACATTGAAGAGACAGTGTTGTGCAGTGATGGCAACTGCCTCTTGATCATTTTCTGGTTGGGACTTTGTGATATGATAGTACCGGCTTACATGTCCGTGCGGCGACGATACTACACTGCGCTCTTCTGTAGTAAAAAAAAGGAATAAGTAGTGGCGGTGGCATCACTTTTTTTTCTCTGGCGGCATATGTACACCCTGTCTGCAGTATGTATATACGTGGACGTTGATCAAGCAAACCACTGTGACAGCGTAGCCTGGGTGGTGTCGCGGTCTTATGCTTGATAGCGCGGGATGGATCTCTGACCACAACGGCTTCATTTATATGGTGACGAAATATAAAAAGAACACCTATGAACCAAAAGATATGTGCGCATTGGAGAACCTCAAGTGGTCATAATCTTGGTACGCACATTACATCTTACCTCAGAGTGATATCTTTTTGACGCATTAAAGCCTAGCAATTATCGATGTTGAACAGACATGTTCATCTTTGGCTGACACAGGCAAGCGGAAAAAACGGAAACTGTATGTTAGGTGAGCTAAAAAACTAGTAAACATTGAAGACATTTGATAGTTCTCTTGGTACGCATAAATTCCGATGTTACTTAGCCACAGCAGCAAATGAGAAAAACGCTTCCTGAATTGGCTGGCTCCATAAAGCTAAGCTTTGACTAGTCTGCTCCTTTCTTCGTAACAAGAACCCCGTTTTTTGCACAAATTATGTTAAACAGAGGCACTTCGGCATCGAGGTTTCACCGCGAGAGTATCTTTTATAACAGTTCAAAGGTGCATGAACGTGGCCCTCACAATTGTTGTGAGCAACGCAGCTTTTCTTTACACGCAACTGTTTACAAAAAAAAAAAAGACTACCTGCCTATCGTTTCGTTCACTACACGCAGTGGCATCAGATAGAGTTTGGTGGTGATGTTCAAATGGATGGACGCATGGAAACTTTGTTAGTCTTGAAGTTCACTACTCAATGCTTAGCGGGCCAGATAAAAAAAAAAGTTTACACTGCCGTTTGTTGCATATATGCTCGTTTCATTTCCGGCACAACACCGCTTAATCTTGAATGTTTGGCCCTTCTTTCCACAGGGGGCTGTCTTCACTATCGACTGAATATAGCAGACACGTGGCATCCGGTTTAGAAATGAGCCCAACAGTAGAAAGAAGAGCGAGATCGGAATTTTGCTCGGCTGACCACTTGGATGCAACGCTCCCTCCTCTTTCTACGTTCTCCCTTTCTTCTATACGTCTTCCTTTTTACATACTGTTGCACTTGAATACGCAGCAGTATCGCCAGCGCCATTTGTTTTCTTTTAGAGAAATGTGTTTTCTTAGTGCGCAGAGAACGTTTCGGAAAGAAGATATAGCATTGATTGATATATAGGGTTTGACATCCCAAAACCACCATATGATTATGAGAGACGCCGTAGTGGAGGGCTCCGGAAATTACGACCACCTGGCGTTCTTAACGTGCACCCAAATCTGAGCACACGGGCCTACACTATTTTCGCTTCCATCGGAAAAGGAAGATATAGCAGAGAGATAGCACAGAGTGCACACTAACAGCCAATTTATTGCACCGATGGCGGGATTGTATATACCGTCAAAAGGGCGAGGAGATCACGCACAGAAGAAACGACAAATGATGGCGCATCTGCCAAACCACCTTATTCCAGTCTTAAAATGACAACTTAACTGAAAAGATACCTGTATTTTTTACTCGACAGATTGACAGGTATCTCTTCAGTTAAGTTGTCATTTTAAGATTAGAATAAGGTGGTCTGGCGCATGCGCCATCATTTGTCCTTTTTTCTGTGCGTGATCTTATCACCTCTTGACAGTATATATAACCCCCCACCTTTGCAATAAAATTGCCTGTAAGTGTGTGCTCTGTCCTATCTCTCCGCTAAATCTTCCCTCTGAAACATTCTCTGCGCACTAAGAAAGTATACTTCTCTCATAAATGCACTACCAAACAGCCCAAGTAGCTACTCTTTCGGTTTTGTTACGGCGATGCGCGCACTAACCATCTCTACGAGCCACCATTCTGGTCAGGGGGAGCAGCTGAGATGTGCGCGCTCTAACCGCCAAGGTGACCATGGAAACTCCAGCGCTGGTTTCCTATACTAGCAACGTTTAGGATTCGATGGTGTGGATTCCGAATAAAAAACCTTCGAGAAGGATAACTTCGACATAGCAAACTTTGAAGGACCCCTTTACCTGGGAAGAGTGACAAAAGCCAAACCTGATAGGCACATCATCAGCACTACAGGGAGGACTCCAAAGAAGTGGAGATGGCCGGACTGTGGAGACGCAATTTTGTACTCAATTGAACCCACTAGGCAAACGAAGTATCTTTGAGGTAAAAAATCTTGATTGAGGAGGTACATGTATGGATAAATATTCATACAACTGTGAGGTTGCTCAAACAGAAACTAGTTGTAGATAACGCAAATAAACTTTTGATTGTGTAACTTTGTGCTAGCCTTTTTTTCCTAATCATATTCAGCCAAAAAAAACTTTGTCACAAAGCTGCCCCACACGTCATTTACCCCACGTCACCTCTCCACCTCAATCGAGCCATTTGTTCAGCCAAAAACAACTTTGTCACAAAGCTGCCCCACACGTTGTAGAGTCATTCACCCCACGTCAACTCTCCACCTCAATTGACCCATTTTTAGTAAAAATGGCACCAGTAGAACACTCGCTAGTGCTAGGGAAGGTTTTATTAACGTTCTTCCAGTATTCATTTGCATTTATATTGACGATTCTCATGCAAGGAAAAAAAGCATGAAAAATCTGTGACAAAGTAACCCCTATATAAGACAGAACAGCTCTTCGACATATAAGATAAATTCGCTGCATGTCTTTGGATCATTCTGCCGCAGAAATATCACGATAGCCTTTGAATTGGGCCAAGAAAGTGATCATAATAACGCTACGCCATGCCCCCAAAAGTACTCTTGACTGCTGTTAAGGCACCACAACACGAGGTCAACAACAAGCCAAGTTCAACGAAGTGATAGGACTAAAATGTAAGTGAACCTCTGATGTTTAACTTGAATAAAATCAAATATTGCTTCGAAGCAGTGTTTGCAGTGACTGGTGTTGCACCAGCAGTTTGCAATATTTTCCTAAAGGTACACTTAAGAGAACCCATGTCTCAGTTTAGACTGACATGCTGCACACTGAGACCTCTCATGCCAGAAGCATTATCAGCGGAGAAAAATAGGGTTGAAGTTTATTTTTTTTTAATTTCCTGATATTCGAATTTTGAAAATGTATTGTACTTTCACAACATTGGCTTGATGAATATTTCTGAAACTTCGTATCTTAGGCCCATCACACCGATAAATGACAGTGTACTAAATTTTGATGAAATAATATTTATGTAAGACCCAGTAGAACCGTTTGAATTATATGATGTGATGTGGTTTTGTGTGAGAAGATCAAGGCGGCATCTCAACCCACGTTTTTTTCGCGCGTTATCTCGCTTACCAAGCGTCGTTTCGCGGTACAAGTGGTATTTCCTTGATTGAGAAATTGTACTTGGCTAACACGCAAAAAATATTTTCGGTTTTAGCGTTTTCGAAAGGTGTACACCGACACAATTTCAGGAACAGTTTTAGTTTCCTCGGTATGCAAGTAGTATTACCACTTACCACACAATAGTCAGCCGGCATACATAAAATATTTACTTTGATTTTAAAGTTTTTGTTCCAGAGTATTGGCAAGCAATGTAGTGGACAATACCGCGTCGAGATAACAAGGTCCCTCCAAGTTCGCAAATGGAGTTTCCATGCAGCCTGAATCACAGAAATCGCTGTCAAGGTCAATAGGGACAATGCACTCATGGTTTATATGTACCACGAGCAGATCGCTTATCTGCCATTTGTACGTATTGAATCGCCAAGTTCCTGCAACGTCACACTGCCTTGTCATGTTACGGAGAAGCCACCCACTTGATATCGAAACAGAAAGTGTCTTTTAAAGGTAGAGGTATTAAAAACGTATGCGACGCTTTCCCAGGCAACACGAACTCTCTTCTTGAAACCAATTTTCTTCTATACAACAACCATTCCTAAATATTGAAAATTCGTTTCCGTACTCTTTTAAGTGATGCCAGCAAGATGAGTCGGGACAGTAATATCAGATGGTTTGGCAGTATGTATTTCGGTAGATGCACGATTACCTGATCGATTGTGAAAGGAAATATATTAACGAATGGATCGTAGATATTGCCCGGTCATTAGGCGCTCGCTCGCTCCCAGCTTTTATGACCTAAGCAGCCGTCGCGCGTGAAATATAGTTGTTTATATACAGTGACAGCGCACTACGCATGAGGGCGTCGAGAGCGAACTCTTCAAAACGCATTTTGCCGCATACGCCCTGCATTGTAAATCAGTTGTCCCCCACCACTTTCTCGTCCCAATTACTTTTTCATTTGTAGGAAGCAGTGAGAGTAGTAGAGGTGTGTGTGGGGACAGCCTGCATTTTTCGGCACTCATGCATTGGGTAATGAATACGCACACACAACGGCAGAAAACCTTTTTTAAGGCTTGAACAGATTCTATTCCCCGAATTCGAAAACGTTTGAGGCTTGTGTGGTTGAATCTATCATTTGGGTGCACGTTACAGAACTCCACATGGTGAAAACTCCAAAAGCCTTCCACTATGGCATCCTTCATTAACATATCAGTGAAATAACTTCCTAGAACAAAATTCTTCACAATCACAGTTTATTCTTGAGCCATACATTGAAGATTCACTGCTACTGGACTTTCTGGAAAGTGTGGACAAGAGTCACGCAGAGGGGTCAGTGCTAATTACTTCTGAAAAAACTGTCCGGATTCTTCTTGTTAATTGCATAAAAATGTTCACGGATCAAAGTGACAAGTCGCCTCGCTTTGTTTACAAGCCCACACAAAAGCAATTTTGGTTAGAAACAATGTGTCTACTTCAGCTAAAAGCATCACGACAAAGTTTTGCCAACACTGCTTTTTTTTCTTCAAGCGCAGTGCAAATATATTAGTACTAATGAGAACATTTTCTGATTCTCTGAAATTGTATTTTTTCCCTGCGTCTGTGGCAAGCCTTATTGCACATGAAAATGTTTCACAATTTTTCATCGGCACTGAAGATTGCATCTGGGCTTGTGTGGGCTTGGGGTTGTTTTCTTTTTTTTTACTAGACTTTCGGAAACTGTATCACTACATGCTCTTACATGTTTCTAACATTGGTGTTTTCATTTTGAACAATAATTTTTTTATTGACATTCTTATTACTCTTGCTATTACTCCTGCTACTGCGAGTGCTATTCACACCTATTTGTGAAAAATTGTGATCATCCCTTTTATGCTTTTACTTTCACCTTTGTGAACTACTTCTTTCAACAAACACGAATCGTGATGCCTTGAACAAAAATGTGCAAATTTTATCATTTTGGTAGGCACTGGCTGCCACCATGTAGATTCGAAATAAACGTTCCCCAGGCAATTTTTCTCGGAAAAAAAAAAGATTACGTTGTCTTTGATTTCGTCGGCCAGTTAGTGACAGATGATGTGGCCAAGCCTTTTGAATGCGAAGCTCAATGGTACATGTGTGCTGAATGGAATATTTATTAATTTACTCCTGTGTTGAAGTATGAGAAAGTGATGTCATATATGCTTCCTACCATGTTTCTATTGCATTGGTATCACCAGGAAGTGTGACAAGAGAAATGAACCTGAGCATTATTTGAGTGCGCTAGCCTTTTTCTCCAATGGACGGCGGCGAGTTATTTTGGAACTAGATTGCGGCGATAGGTAGACGCGCAGCCTCCTTCCTGTACACAGGCTATAAAGAAGCAAGGGTGCGCCTCCAGACTGGCCACAGGTAGATGTATTCTGGACAATAAAGAGAAACAATGACTTGATTTAGATTAACAAACTGTGGTCTGAGAACTCTAATGCTACAAGTTTTACTGTCATTTTATTATTAATGAATAAGAGCCAAGGTTATATATTCAATGTTAAATTTCGTACCCAAACATTTGCCAGGGGTGCAACAGCCGAACTAGAATTCGGAGCAATTTTCGGAACAGCAAAATGTTAGTTTCGGAGCACTAAATCTCAAACTCGGAGCAGCTAACAAGCGGAAAAACATTTATTTTTTTTATCACGAAAGACCGAATTTCAAGCAGCTTGAAAAAGAAGGCTTAGATTGAAATATATATATGTATTGCCGCGAAGAGTATTGCGGATAGTGTTGCGCATGCCGATACCGCCCGCACGCGGCCTTATCATGGTCCAGGATGCACCGTGATTCATCTGCGAAGATCGTGGCATGCACGTCGACCATTCGTTGATAACGAGGTAGCGCCAGATGCTACGGCAACTGTATCTCGGATGGTGAACGCGCCCTGCAATCCAGTGGGACATTCTGTTCCCCGACAGCCGTCGAACTCGCTGTTCGCAACCCGCTAAGCCGATGTGTCTGCTTTCTTTTAGTGAGCGCAAGTCCGCCAAATGAACGGATCTCCTTCTATTTCTACGAGCCTCCCGGTCTCCTGTCTTCGGGCTACCCTCACTCTTACATGAAATCTGGTGGAGGTGCGGGGTATGCACAAGAACGACCTTAAAACAGCCACTGCAGAGAACGAGGACGCTGAAGACACAGATACTCGAAGCAGCCGCCGCCTCCGAAACCGGCCACCTGAGATGGGAGCGCTACCGAACCCCACGCGCCCACGAAAGGACGCTTCCACAGCCACCATGAGCACCCCGCAATCACCTACCCCTGTCATGCTACAGCAGCCGCGGGTGCCCCCAACTTTCTATGGTTATGCCGCTGAAGACCCAGAAGAATGGCTCGACCAATTCGAGCGCGTGGCTACCATAAGCAGGTGGAATGAAGAAATGAAGCTGCGATACGTTATCTTTTCCCTGGACGGCCCCGCCAAAACGTGGTATGAAAACCATAAGACCACACTCACCACCTGGTAATTTCTGAAGAATGAGTTGCTCAGGACCTTCACCAGCATCATGCGATAAAAAAGGGCCCAGCTGCTTCTAGATTCGAGGACCCAACAGCCCAATCAGACCCTAAACGTGTACTTCGAAGAAAGGAAACGTCTATTTAGGCGAGCGGACCAAGACATGACCGAAGACAAAAAGGTCGGATACCTAATGCGAGGGGTGAAGGAGTCGCTTTTCGCCGGCCTCATAAGGAACCCTCCTAAAACAGTCGCCGAATTTACTGAAGAAGCGCACACCATAGAAATGACCCTGGACGCCAGGACTCGGCAATACAACTGCCCGTTTCAGTTCAGCTCGCTCTACTCGGAACCGATTCGAGGTGGGCTAACCACCAACAATCTGCGGGAAGCTATTCGAGAAGTGGTTAAAGAACTACGTCGATTGCTACCTCCTACCCCCAGCCCCCCAAGCAGCATCTCTCTTAGACATAGTGCGTGATGAAGTCCAGCAGGCCCTTGTCTCTTCATCAGCGACGACTGAAACAGAGGCCGAAGCAATGACTTACGCCGCTGCAGTGAACACTAGGCCACCCCGACCAAACCAGCCCAGTTCTCGACGGTACGCTGCAGCCCCAAGTAACCGTCTGCCCTTCCTCGCCCACCCTACATACGAGAGACGCCCGAGCCAAAAAAAAAAATGCGGCACATGGAGAACTCCCGACGACCATCCCCTATGCTTTCACTGTGGTGAGGCCGGCTACATTCTTCAAAACTGCCCCTAGAGGCAGATGGGACTGCATGGCCTCTCATCTCGGGCACCAAGGCCACGCCCTGGACAATGACCTCCGGCAATCGAAGACTACTTGCGCGATACAGAGTACTTATCCAGCCGTTCTCCATCACCACCATCCCCACGCTTCACGTCACCGAACCGTAGCAACCACGAATGAAGAAGGTCCCCAATCCTTCGTAGGGGAAACTAAAACCAGCAACCTTTGGAGGTAAGGTTGCTTCAAGAGGAAAAGCTGAAGACCCTCCACCGACGACGAAGCAAAACGAAGCAACAAGACGAAACCGTGACCCGAACCCAAAACCAACGCGCAACTTCAGCCCACGTGCCACTGATTTTGAAGTATCTATCGACGGCCACCCGGTAACTGCCTTTATTGACACAGGGGCTTACTACTCGGTCATCAGCGGGCCATTGACAGCACAACTGAAGAAGGTTAGGACGGCTTGGGACGGCCCGCCGATCCGCACAGTGGGAGGCCACCTCCTCACCCCATCGGGGCGATGTACTGCAAGGGTGATATTCGATGGTCACACATACCTTGCGACTTTCTTGGTGCTCCCACAGTGCTCCCGTGACGTCTTTCTCGGCATTGACTTCTTGACTCAACATCACGCAGTTATTGACCTGGCGTCCAGATCCATCAAACTTTCCTCGGATGAAGCCATAAATTCATACTCGGCACCACATAATCGCGCAGCCCTCCGTGTGATCGAGAATGACGTGAGCGTCCCACCCCGATCAACGACCCTAATCTCCGTAACCACTGGTAGTGCCGAAAATGCCCATGGCGTCGTCGAAGGCAACATACAGCTTTTGCTTGGTCGTGATAATGCAATCGTAAGAGGCATTGCGGACTTCCGGAATGAAAAGGGTCCAGTGTTGCCAACAACTTTCAGCCAAGAACACCGTCACCAGGCCAAAGGCACGACCATTGCCTTTCTCGATGAAATCGCGGAAGTCAGCGACACCATCGCCCTTTCGAATCCAGCGACCATCGTCCCACAGAGCCACCACTCACAGCTGTCCTTCGACATTAATCCTTCCTTTCCTCAATGCAAGCAGCAACTGCTCCAGAACCTTTTTCGGCGTTATGTCGACTGTTTCGCTACTTCTTCACAGGGCCGACCAACTTCTCTGGCAAAGCATCGAATCATAACACAAGAAGACATCCGCCCTCTCCATCAAAACCCTTATCGTGTGTCGGCACGTGAACGTCAGGCCATCCGAGAACAAGTTGAGGAAATGTTACACGACGATGTAATTCAGCCATCGAAAAGCCCATGGGCAGCCCCAGTCGTCCTTGTCAAAAAGAAAGACGGAAGTCTTTGGTTTTGTGTTGATTACCGACGGTTGAATAGTGTAACCAAGAAGGACGTGTACACTTTACCAAGGATCGACGATACTTTAGATCGTCTTAGTGATGCAACGTACTTCTCGTCCATTGATCTGAAGACAGGTTATTGGCAAATTCAGGTTGATGAAAGAGACCGAGAAAAGACCGCCTTCATCACGCCGGATGGATTGTATCAGTTCAAAGTGATGCCATTTGGACTTTGTTCCGCTCCAGCAAGCTTTCAGCGTCTAATGGACACAGTACTGGCAGGCCTCAAGTGGCAAATATGTCTCGTATACCTGGACGTTGTGGTCGTCTTCTCCTCCAACATTAGCGACCACCTGAAAAGGCTCCAGACGGTACTGGACGCAATTAAGTCATCAGGGCTGACACTGAAGCAAGAAAAATGCCATTTTGCCTATGAAGAACTAAACTTCTTTGGCCATATTATAAGCAAAGATGGCGTAAGACCAGATCCCGAGAAGACAGCCGCTATCGCACAGTTTCCTCAGCCACAAAATAAGAGAGCAGTGTGCCGATTCTTAGGACTGTGCACCTATTACCGGTGGTTCGTCAAGAAGTTCTCACACATTGCTGACCCTTTGACGCAGCTCACCAAGTCAGACGCCCCTTTCAAATGGAAAGCTGCGCAACGTGAGGCATTCAAAGAACTTCAACAACGTTTACAGTCGCCGCCGGTGCTGGGTCACTTTGATGAAAATGCCGAAACTGAGATACATACAGACGCCAGACGCATCGGCTTAGGTGCCATTCTTGTTCAAAAGCACAAGGGCTGCGAGCGCATCATCGCGTATGCCAGCCGCTCACTGTCGAAAGCGGAAGTGAACTATTCCACGTCTTAGAAAGAGTGTCTTGAGATAGTATGGGCCACCTCGAAATTCCGCCCATACTCGGCAGACCCTTCAAGGTCGTAACGGACCATCATGCGTTGTGCTGGAAGGCCAGTTTGAAATACCCTTCTGGCCACCTCGCTTGATGGAGCCTATGGCTTCGGGAGTGTGACGTGGTCGTAAGCACTCCGACGCAGAATGCATCTCAAGAGCCCCTGTAGGCGCACCACCAAGCCATGAAGATGACGATGCCTTTCTTGGGCCTATCAGCAGCAGCACCTTTGCATTACAGCAGCGCTCAGACCCGATCCTACAACAGTTAATCAACTACATCGAAGGAAAGGCCTCCATACCGCCTGCACTGTTCAAGCGGGGGATATCTTCCTTGTGTGTGCAAAACGGGGTGGTCGTTAAAAAAGAACTTCGCACCGATTAAGGCAGCTTACCTTCTTGTCGTCCCAAGCAGCCTCAGAGAAGAAACTTTACAAGCGTTACATGACTAACCCACTGCAGGCCACCTCGGTTTTACACGCACACTCCACAGAATTCAAGAGCGATACTACTGGCCCCGCCTCTCCTCAGATGTTGCGCGGTACGTCAAGAGTTGCTATGAATGTCCGCGCCGGTAAAGACCTCAAACAAAACCAGCTGCAATTCTCAAGCCAATTGAACCCCCGTCGAGACCATTCCAACAGATTGGTATGGACCTGCTTGGACCTTTCCCCACATATGGATCATAGTGGCCACTGATTACCTTACCCGATACGCTGAAGCTAAGGCCCTTCCGAATGGCACAGCCGTAGAAGTTGCCAAATTTTGTGTCGAATCAATTCTCCTCCATCATGGCACACCTGAGGTGTTAATAACAGACAGGGGAATGGTGTTTACGGCTGATCTTACTCACGCAATCTCACATTACAGTAATGCAGATCACCGAACAACAACTGCGTACCATCTGCAGACAAACGGTCTCACGGAACGCTTGAAGAAGACCATTGCCGATATGCTCGCTATGTACGTGGACACAGAACACAAGACCTGGGACTTACTTCTGCCTTACGTAGTCTTCGCCTACAACACCGCGGTGCAGGAGACCACTAAAATGACACCATTTAATCTCGTCCACGGGAGCGATGCCATTACTACCCTAGACGACATGCTGCCTAATGTCACCGATGAAAAGAACCTAGACGTGGCCGCCTCCCTTCAGCGCGCAGAAGAAGCCCGGCAGTTTGCTCGTCTGCGCATAAAAACCAACAGCGAAACGACGCAAGACGCAACAACCTGCGGAGACGCGATTTAACATACAGGCCTGGTGACAGAGTCTGGGTTTGGACGCCCGTTCGCCGCCGCGTATTAAGCGAAAAACTCATGCGCCGTTATTTCGGCCCATATAAAGTCATCCGTCAAGTGGGTGAAGTGGATTATGAAGTGGTCCCTTAAGTGGCTAGCTCATACCAACGACGCCGCGCACGACAAGAAGTGGTACACGTAGCCCGTTTGAAGCCCTATCTTGTGCGCTAAAGGACGCTCCCTGTTTGCATCTCTTGTTTTGTTTATGTGTGCGTGATTCATGCTTCTTTGACATTTACCTTCGCACAGGCTGTCCTTTTGTTTTGGTTTTATTTTAAACGAAGCATCGGGTCAATGCTTACGTTGAGGAGGGGAGCAATGACGCGAAGCGTATTGCGGATAGTGTTGCGCATGCCGATACCACCGGCACGCGGCCTTATCATGGTCCAGGATGCACTTCGATTAATCTGCGCAGATCGTGGCCCGCACGTCAACCATTCCTTGATAACAAAATAGCGCCAGATGCTACGGCGACTGTATCTCGGATGGTGAACGCGCCTTGCAATCCAGTGGGACATTCTGTTCCCCGACGGCCGTCGAACACGCTGTTCGCCACCCGCTAAGCCGATGTGTCTGCTTTCCTTTAGTGGGCGCAAGTACGCCAAATAAACGGATCGCGATCTATTTCTACGAGCCTCCCGGTCTCCTGTCTTCGAGCTACCCTCACTCTTACGTGAAATTATATATATATATATATATATATATATATATATATATAAATATATGAGATATAACAGACAGTAATGCCAAGGAATGTACAGGGGAAGTTATTAGAACCAATGGAATTTAAATAAGAAGAAAGAAAAGTTGATGAAAAATAAGCAGCCGTGAGCAGGAATCGAACCTACGACCTTGGAATAACGCGTTCGATGCTCTGACCACTGAGCTACCACAGCGGCCTTCCCTCCATCCACTTTTTTTGGGGGGGTTTATATGTGAATTTAGAAGTAGGAGTGACAGTGAGCGCCATCTATATGCCAAACGACGAGTGTGAAAACACTCTTATCCGCATGTTTGGCGTCACGTAGCACGTGAACTTATTATGAGCGGGCAGCTGATTAATTGCCCCTCTTTATACAACCTAAACACGCCAAGTCAGCCAGTACGAGACCCTCGTTCAAGGAAATGAGGGAAAGGAGTGTATACCTAAGGGCTCGTTTTTGCGTGTTTTAACACAATAATAATGAGATATAACTGACAGTAATGCCAAGGAATGTACAGGGGAAGTTATTAGAACCAATGAAATGTAAATAAGAAGAAAGAAAAGTGGATGAAAAAATTACCAGCTGTGACCAGGAATCGAACCTACGACCTTTGAATAACGCGTTCGATGTTCTAGCCACTGAGCTACCACAGTGGCCTTCCATCCATCCACTTTTTTTGGGGTTTATATGTGAATTGAGAAGTAGGAGTGACAGTCAGCAAAATCTATAAGCCAAACGACGAGTGTGAAAACACTTTTATGCGCATGTTTGGCGTCACGTAGCACGTGAACATATTATGAGCGGGCAGCTGATTAATTGTCCCTCTTTATACAACCTAAACACACCAAGTCTGTCAGTACGAGACCCTCGTTCAATAAAATAAGGGAAGGAAGTGTATACCTAAGGGATCGTTTTTCCGTGTTTCAACACAAAATAATGAAATATAAGAGAGAGTAGTGCCAAGGAATGTACAGGGGAAGCTATTAGAACCAATGGAATGTAAATAAGAAGAAAGAAAAGTGGATGAAAATATAACCAGCCGTGACCAGGAATCGAACCTACGACCTTCAAATAACGCGTTCGATGCTCTATCCACTGAGCTACCACAGCTTTTTTTCTTTATTGCCTGCTTAGCAAACATTACAAGTCAGTATAGGAATACAGTGCCGTGTCACGTGAAAAAGTGCTGTCACATCTTCCAGCACATGGGGGTTAAAAAAGCAGACGCTTTATGCCCACCAACTTATCTAAACATGGCAACCACTCTGGCTTATCTTGTGCCTCGTATGCAGTCATCAAATACTGTACACTTTCTATGAAGAACCCTCGAGCGGGCCGGGGATTCACGTCTATGTTTCGCACTGCCATCCGTGTTCGCCACACACTGTGAAGGACCAATACCATGAACATATCGTAAGGCACACCGCCTACATTTATGACCGGCAAAAAACGGATGCCATACCGTGTAACTGACAGGTCTTTCTTCAGAGTCTTTTGAAGAATGTCCCAGAGAAAGACTGCATCAGTACAGTCTAGAAAGATGTGGTCAACTGTCTCAAGTTTTCTGCAGATAGTGCAATCAACTGACAGGACGAATATTCCTTTTTCTCGGAGTCATGGATTGGTAGGGAGTGTGCCGCTTGAAGTTTGAAAAAGAATGTCTTCATTGATGGTCTAATTGGCATCTTCTTCACTGTTTTCAAGACGTCATCCCCGGGCCCATTAGAGTACAATGATTTATACAGAGGCTCTGGCAACATAGTTTCTACAAGGTCCTTGCACAGTCTCTGTCGCGAAACCCCAGAGAGATACTCCATCGAAAATCGCGCTTTCAATATTTCCAAAGCAGCAATCACTTCTTTCATGTACCCCTTAAGTCTTTTTGTCACCCCATTGACTGTGGTTACAATAAAATCAGGCAAAAAATGGGACAACCGCACATGTATTAACGTTCTCAAAAACGATCATCTTGATCTCGTAAAAAAACAAACCTAGATACTATCTGCCCCAGGAACAAGTGTACAAGACCAAGCCCCCCCCCCCCTTTTCACAGAACAGAACAGATTTGTTCGGCTTGTTCTTTCCCACGTGGACGCCCAGATAAACACTGCGATCACTCTGTGTAGCTTTTGTGCAGCAACACGTGACATGAATAGCACTTGTAAAACATACCATACTCGTGAAATAAGAAATATGTTGCTCACTGTTGACCTCGTCAACATTGAGAAATCGTGCCCACCCCACATTTTTGTCTTGTCTCTTAGTTGCTCTGTCTCTTGTTTCCAATATTCTGTTGTGTCTCTGTAGCGTTGGAGAGGTACCTCTAAGTACTTGTCAGGTATAACCTTCCATGTAATGCTTTCAAATATTGATGGTGTGCTCTGCCAATTTTCGTGCCGTATTCCAAGACATTTACTCCAGTTGACTCTACTATCAGTGCAATCACAGAAGAATTTCACAACGTTTAGTGCTTCTCTGATACTGTCCCGATCTTCACAGAACACAGCAATATCGTCAGCGTAACTAAGTATTTTGACCTCTGCAGACATCAAATGAAACCCCCGCACCTGATCATTATGTATCACTTTCTGACATAGAGGTTCTAAATATATAGCAAAAAGCAGTGCCGATGCAGGGCATCCTTGTTTTACACTCGATAATACTTGTATATTATCACTAAGCTGTTTGTTTATTACAATTCTCGTAGTGCATCTCGTGTACGGCATTCGGACCCCTTCCAACACCACAGACCCTATATTGACATAGTCAAGAATGCTGAAAAGTATATCATGGTTCACGCGGTCAAATGCCTTCTCGAGATCGAGTTGTACCATAGCTATTTTACCGTCAAACTCATCGCAGCATTCTAACATATTTCGGGCAATATGAATGTTCATCATAATTGTTCTACCTTTTATGCCACAAGTATGATGTGGTCCGACAATTTCTGTAATCACTGTTTGAATTCACCTGGCCAAAACACCCATAAATATTTTGTAGTCAACAATCGCTAGGTTTATGGGTCTGTAGGATGTGACGGACAGCTGTTTCCTGGGATCTTCAGTTTTTGGGATTAATACGATGTGTGTTCTCCGAAAATATATTGGTAACTCTTTCCTTTCGTATGCCTCATCTAACACATTCCACAAAGCTTCTGCCACAAGATTTTTATATTTATTATAGAATGCTACACCTAGTTTTCTGGACCGGGTGTTTTACCGTTTTTCAAATTTTCAATGGTGATTTCGATTTCTTTGACCAAGATGGGTGCTTCTAATCTCGCTTTCACGTCATCCTCAAGCTTCGGCATAAGTGACAAGACGCCGACTATACGTACTCGTGTCCGCTCTGACGCCCCCCAACAGCTCTTGGAAATATTCTACAAATTCGTGCGTGCTCAATCTCGGTTTTATCTGTGGTGACTTCACTTTTGTATTCTATCGCCCTTATCTCGTTTCTTGTCGCGTAGCTCTTTCCATCTGTGACGGCACGTTTTCTGGGAACCTCGCCACAGCATAATCTTTCTGCGCGTGCGCGTACCACCGCTCCTCTGTACCTTTCCGTATCTACGGCTTCGAATTCTTGTTTCACTCTTTTTATTTCATTACTGCGCATTCCTGGTTGCGCACATTCTTGACATAACAAAAAATCAAGCTAGCATTGCAGTTGCCTTTCTTTTTTCAGGTTAGTGCGTTTTATTGAAACTGACCTTCCAATTGCTTCTATTTTTACTTTTTTCTTGAAGCACTCCCTTGTGTAAATTGAACTACTTGCGTTACCTTTCACCACTTCTTTTAATTCCTTTTCAGCGTTTTCTACAAACTTCTCATCTTCAAGCAGCTTTTAATTTACCTTCCAGAGTCCCCAATTGAATTTGGGCTTTTCTTTTTTATTAATGGTGAACATTACTAGACTATGGTCACTAAATGAAACATCTTTCACTGTGTAGCCCTGGCACATAGGAAGCACGGACGTAGACACGTATGCTCTGTCAAGTCTAGCTTGACTGTTGAGCTGGTAATGCGTATAGTGAGTACCCTGCCCCAGTACATATCCCACGTCTTCCACGTTTCGCTCACGCGCCATTGAATCCAACACCAAGGCACTATAGTCACGTACAAGGGTTTTACATGCCCTGTCTTTGGCATTACACACACAGTTGAAATCGCCTAGAAGTATAACTGCCTCCTCGCATGATAGATACGTATCAAGACTTTCAAAGAATATTTTCCTATCTTGTTGTCTATTTGGCGCATATACGCACACGACGCGCCAACTAATGCCGAAAAGAAGAAAATCACATGCAATTAATTGCCTTTCATTATCACTGTGTACACTTTTTTTGACAATACCAATTGTGTTCCTTATAAACAGAAGACATCCGCCTGAAGTACCTACAGAATGACTCACACATATATTGCACCTGGAGCGGAAGTTCAAAAATATGGTGTCCGTCTGCTCTTCAGATTCAATTTTTGTTTCCTGCACAGCGGCGATATGAACGTCATTTTCAAGAAACAAACGACGTAACTGATACTGTCCTCTTCGAGCGTAAACTTCTAACGTTAAAAGTTGCGACGCGTAAGGCTGATTCTATATTGAAAGCCATGATTTTTGTTTGGGGGGGGGGGGGGGAGTACAAAACACAGTGTTTACTTTAGGTGAACGTTTCTGCAAAACGGCTTTAGTTTTACTGAAAATTTTGCGGCGATCGGTTCACGTTTTACAGAGGCATGGTGTGTGTAAACTCCGCTCACCCACGGGTTACTTTCCATCCGGAAAAAGGCACAAAAAACTCAAGTCCCAGGAAGCTTTTGCGAAGGCTGTCTGGCCTGCGCCCGTGGATTAGTCGGCAAGTTTGGCCATGACTTCAACGTTGGTCCCCTCATTCGTGTGGTTTTTGCTGGTGGTTCTTC
Source organism: Rhipicephalus microplus (assembly GCF_043290135.1). Lineage (NCBI taxonomy): Eukaryota > Metazoa > Arthropoda > Arachnida > Ixodida > Ixodidae > Rhipicephalus > Rhipicephalus microplus. The sequence goes on from NW_027464586.1 coordinate 18,016,826, forward strand.
TCGACCAACGTCTCCGGAGGTAGTGAAGTCTTCACCAACAATGTCTCTTGGTCGCTTTCCAGCTAGTCCACTGCCTGCGCTGTCGTTGATTACCATGTCGTCTTGCGGTGTGTCTGCGTCGCTGGGAGCCTTCACAGTCGGCAGGTGCTGTTCTGGCTTGTCTGTCGTTATTGGTTTCTCTGGCTCTGGTTCGGACGCCTTGTTCTCGACCTTTTCATTGTCCATCCTACTAGGCCTGCTCAGTTTCACCAATTCTGGGGTCACCTGTTCCTTCTTCGCAGTCGCGCTCGCTGCTTCTTCAGCTTCATGCTCGTTCGTTGACAGCTCCGCGTGGTGGTTGCCATTCGGAGGTCCGGCGACGCTGGCATAAGACAACGTGCAGTCGTTCTCCTCGTGGCTAAATTTTCGGCAGGCACCACAGCGTGGCACACGGCAATCTCGCCGTATGTACCCCTTTGCTCGACAGAGCACACTGGCGCTCTGCCCGGAACAACCACCAAAGCTTGCTCACCGCTTACGTTCACTTGGTGAGGCAGGACTTTAATTTTGACGCCCACTTTCAACCAAAGTGTCGCAATACGGGTAGTGAAGCCTTTTTCACTGATGCCATTTACACGCCACCGCTCTCTGTTGACGTCAACCACTTGGCCGTACTTCTCGAAAGCGCGTCGCACATCCTCATCGAGAACATTGTGCAGCAGCCAGTGCACTTTCATACGCACATCCTGGTTTGCTGGATCAATGGCAAGGCAGCGACAATTTTTTACCTCGATATCGCCTTGCGATAGAATCGTCTTGACAGCTTCCATGTTCTTGAACGTTACCGCCCACACCTGACTAATCCTATACGCCCCCAAAGCAACCACTTAGGGGAGCAGTCGCAGGCTGGCCAAGGTGTCGCGGAAATCTTCAACTCGATAAGGTTGGGCTCGTACGTCAGCGTGCAAAAAAAACGTATTTAAAACAATATGCCCTGTAGGAAGGGTTGGCGACACAACTTCATAATCTTTAACGTCATCAAAACACCTGTTTCCGCGACTCAAACAGGCCGTTGATGCCGCTCCACTGGAGCTTTCCATCACACGTCCGTTCGCTTCGGCGTCCGGAAGTGGAATCCTGAGCTACCACAGCGGCCTTCCCTCCATCCACTTTTTTGGGGGGTTTATATGTGAATTTAGAAGTAGGAGTGACAGTCAGCGCCATCTATAAGCCAAACGACGAGTGTGAAAACACTCTTATGCGCATGTTTGGCGTCACGTAGCACGTGAACTTATTATGAGCGTGCAGCTGATTAATTGTCCCTCTTTATACAACCTAAACACACCAAGTCTGCCATTATGAGACCCTCGTTCAATGAACTAATGGAAAGAAGTGTATATCTGAAGGCTCGTTTTTCCACAATAATAATGAGATAATAATGAGATATAACACACAATAATAATGAGATATAACAGACAGTAATGCCAAGGAATGTACAGGGGAAGTTATTAGAACCAATGGATTGTAAATAGGAAGAAAGAAAAGTAGATGAAAAAATAACCAGCCGTGAGCAGGAATCGAACCTACAACCTTCGAATAACGCGTTCGATGCTCTAACCACTGATCTACCACAGCGGCCTTCCGTAGCTCAGTGGTTAGAGCATCGAACGCGTTATTCGAAGGTCGTAGGTTCGATTTCTGCTCACGGCTGGTTATTTTTTCATCCACTTTTCTTTCTTTTTATTTACATTTCATTGGTTCTAATACCTTCCCCTGTAGATTCCTTGGCATTACTGTCAGGTAAATCTCATTAATATTGTGTTAAAACACGGAAAAACGAGCCATTAGGTATACGCTTCTTTCCCTTATTTCATTGAACGATTGTCTCGTACTGGCAGACTTGGTGTGTTTAGGTTGTATAAAGAGGGACAATTGTTCAGCTGCCCGCTCATAATAAGTTCACGTGCTACGTGATGCCAAACATGCGCATATGAGTGTTTTCACACTCGTCGTTCGGCTTATAGATGGTGCTGACTGTCACTCTTACTACTAAATTCACATATAAACCCCCCAAAAAAGTGGATGGAGGGAAGGCCGCTGTGGTAGCTCAGTGGTTAGAGCATCGAACGCGTTATTCAAAGGTCGTAGGTGTAGGTTCGATTCCGGCTCACGGCTAGTTATTTTTTCATCCACTTTTCTTTGTTCTTATTTACATTTCATTGGTTTGATCTTCCCCTGTACATTCCTTGGCATTACTCTCTGTTATATCTCATTATTATTGTGTTAAAACACGGAAAAACGAGCCCTTAAGTATACACTTCTTTTTCTTATATATATATATGCAAGCCATTTAGCATTCCCTAAATCACGCACAGTGAATATGAGCACTTCTATTTCAACATAGTAGTATTTTCTTTCTTTACCCCACTTAGAAAACAATGATGAGGTACCCTTTAGAAGTAAAAAAAACTGACTTTTTACTGCTGCAGACATGTCATATTTTACTCCAAATAATTTGGCCAGTAACTTTTTCAGACATCAGCGACCGTATTAGTTCTCACAAGTGGGTGGAAATTTATACATCAGTCATTCAACAAACTGTGCAGTGTCTAGAGACTACAACTCTATGCCCCTTCGTAAATATTATAACCATTTTCCTCAGACAACCCATGTACTATAGCGAAAGTGGTTAAAGTGGTGTTTCTGCACGGGTTAGAACAAGACCAAGAAATTTTCGAGCCACAGCTCCATCCCCCTTATTTTTTTCGTGAATGGGTTAGGTTTAGGGCAAAACTTTTTGGGTTGCTTGCAAGGCGTGTTTGACCAGATAAAGTAATAAGGGCACGTGCCAGTTGGCCTCGCAATGACACCGGATATCTATCGCATGTGGCGTTGCTATGGCAACTTACGGGGTCACGGCATGAACTAAACGTGGTAGTGTACAAGCTCAATATGCTGATACCCCGCAGGGGCACCTGCGCAAGTAGGCGTTTGTTGTGCAGCGACACCATGGACCCGAGCTAACGGGGGGGGGGGGGTTTGGCTCCCTCCCACGCCTAGCCATGCGTGGCTTTGCCGTGTCCGGGGAAAAGGGGATCCTGTGGGTTGAGCCGACGCCGGGTGATTGGACCTCTGAGGCCCCCCGGCGGAGGCAACACACCCCTTTGGCCCCGGCTTCACGTAGACGGCACCCCTGGGCTGACCCACCCAGGGGAAATTGGCAGTCGCCTTTTCAAATCTCTCTCTCCCTACATCTTCGTCTTTATCTCTCACTATTTGTCTGTCCTGTCTTCTACTTTCTTCTGTCTACTTTCAAACTTCCTGGCGGCTAGGGTTAACCCTGTCCAAATAGCCTACCTTGGTCTAGGCGCATTGGGTTATAGTAGCGTTGTACGGCTGGCGTCTGGAGGTTTTAGCTTCCGCAAACTTGTAGCGTCCCCTCGTTGGGCTCAGTGGTGGGTGGCCGCCAACGCTTCAGAAGAAAATTAAACTGGCATGCATAAAGCATTTCCCTTATTAAGTGATCGTACCGCCTCAAAGCGCGTACGCACCGAAGACTTGAGATTTTTCAACCGATCAAGTAAAAACTTCCCCCTTTTCATGTTATCCATAGTGAGATAAGCAGCAAGCAAGCCAGAACTGTATCCCCATTTGTAGTAGCCAGACGTCTCACAGAAACTCTTGGAGCCGGGTACAAAGTTACCAAAATTGCCAGCGGAAACCTCCTCCTTGAAGTTCGAGAAAAAGAACAGTTTGAAAAGCTACAAAATCTTTCAACTTTTAGTGACACTCCCATTACTGTAACGCCACACAGATCTATGAGCACAACCCGTGGAGTAGTTTCTGATGCTGATTTGCTCAGCTTGACTGAAGAGAAACTTCTGGAGGGGTGGAAGAGTCAGAATGTGACCAATGTACAAAGAATCACCATTAGAAGAGACAACAAGGTAACGCCAACAAAACACCTAATACTCACGTTCGCTTCCAGTAATCTGCCAGAAAGTATTCAAACAGGGTACACTAAGACGTCGATCAGACCATACATACCTAACCCACGTCGTTGTTTTAAATGCCAGAAGTGTGGCCACGGCTCACAAAGCTGTCGTGGTCACCAAACTTGTGCACAATGTGGAGTGCAGGCCACAATTCTGACAATCGCGAAGAACCATCACACTGTGTGAAGGCGTGCGCTCGTCCTTGTCTCTTATGTTAGTTGTCTGAAGTTTTACGCGCCTAGAAGTTTTATATGGATTACCAACTAGCCCAATCCCACACTTTACTTAAGTACACTGTGTGAACTGTGGCGGAAATCGTGCCGCATACTCATGGTCTTGCTCATTTTGGAAAACAGAAAAAGAAATCATCACATTGAAAATTAAGGAAAATATCACATTCAAGGAAGCAAGACGAAGAGTGTCGCCATTTTATGGCGCTACATATTGTGACGAAGGAACGCGTTTATTTACAGGAAAATGGTTGAGATCGGTACAGCTCAGAGCCAGAAACCGGCGACCGAGCTGCTCGTGCGCCAGACCGCTTCTACCTCTTCCTCTTCATGCGCCCATCGAGGTGTGTCATTTCCCCCGTTCGCAGACGATGCCCACTGGGCGAGTCAATAGGAAGGTTGGTGGTGATATGGCTTGAGGCGCGCGACGTGTGTCAGCTGTGTCTTGCTAGAGCGCCGACCATTGCTTGTGACGCCGGAGATGACGTATGTGACGTCACTGAGACGGTCAATGACTACAAATGGTCCGGAGTAGTGGGCCAGAAACTTTTGGCATAAACCACGTTTGCGGACAGGTGTCCACAACCACACCAGGTCACCCTTTGTGTAGGCAACGGAGTGATGGTGGGCGTCGTACCGGGTCTTGGAGCGCTGTTGAGATGCAATGGTTCGAAGGCGTGCGACGCGACGGGCTTCTTCAGCGCGGCATAGTGACTCGGCAACCGATGTTTCCACATCTAACGTAAAAGGCAGAATGGTGTCGAGGCAACTGCGAGGGGAGCGGGCGTAGAGCAGGAAAAAGGGCGCGTACCCTGTTGTCTCGTGTTTCGCGGTGTTGTAGGCGTATGTGATATAGGGCAGTACTTCGTCCCAGTTTTTGTGCTTGGCATCAACATAAATTGACAACATGTTCGTTAGCGTCCTGTTGGTCCGCTCTACGAGGCCATTCGTCTGGGGGTGATACGGGGTTGCGTGGCGGAATTGGCTGGCAGACAGGCGTAGGATCTCTTCAACGACGTCAGCGACGAACTGACGTCCCCGGTCGCTAATGACGACTCGTGGAGGGCCATGACGGAGAATGATATGCCGAAGCATAAACTGCGACACGTGAAAGGCTGTTGCAGTAGGTATAGCCGCAGTTTCTGCGTAGCGCGTCAGGTGGTCGACGCACACGATGACCCATCGATTGGCACTGGCTGACCGCGGAAACGGACCTAGAAGGTCGACACCAACAATCTCGAAGGGAGAGCTAGGAGGTGGTACGGGATGGAGAGGTCCGGGTGATGTAGTCGTGGGACGCTTGTGACGTTGACATTGTTCGCAACCCGCTACGTATTTTTCTGTGTCGCGTCGCATCTTGGGCCAGTAAAACCTTTGCTGGATGCGATGAAACGTTCTGGCGAAGCCCATGTGCCCACTGGTTGCGTTGTCATGGCAGAACCGAAAAATTTGGGGACGTAGAGCGCGTGGAACTACCAGAAGCAGACGGGCGCCTTGGCCAGAATAATTCTTCTTGTAAAGGACGGCGTCATGGACTACAAAAGAGCTTGAACTGGCCGGGTCATTCGCGGAGGCAAACAGGTGATCTAAGCAATGATCCTCGTGCTGTGCTGTCCGGAAAGCCGCGATGTCAGGAAAATGAGAGTCAATAGCTGTGATAAAATCGTCAAAATTATCAGCTTCACACTCGGTCGTTGGTAGAGGAAGCCGTGACAGGCAGTCAGCGTCTGCGTGGCGATTACCGCTCTTGTAGCGGACCGTGAAGTCAAATTCTTGTAACCGTATGGCCCATCGCGCAAGTCGACCAGATGGATCACGTAGGCTCACCAACCAGCAAAGAGAGTGATGATCGGTGATGACTGAGAAACGACGACCGTAGATGTAGGGGCGAAACTTGTGTACGGCGAAAACGACGGCGAGGCACTCCAATTCGGTAACCGTATAATTACGCTCTGCCTTGCTCAGGGACCGGCTTGCATAGGCGACGACGTGTTCAGCATTGTTGTGTCGTTGAATAAGCACCGCGCCGAGACCAACTCCACTGGCATCGGTGTGGATTTCCGTGGAAGCAGAGGGATCGAAGTGGCATAGTATTGGCCCGGAAGTGAGAGCGAACTTTAGTTGCTTAAACGCTGACTCACAATTTGGTGTCCAGTGGAAAGGGACGTCCTTGCGCAGCAAGTCAGTCAGTGGCTGGGCCTTTTCAGCAAAATTAGGTACAAAGCGGCGAAAATAAGAGCATAGGCCCAGAAAGCTTCGTAGCTCGCGGATAGACTGTGGCTGCTTAAACTTGCTGACGGCGTCCACTTTCTGCGGGTCCGGCCTAACACCAGCTTTGTCCACAAGGTGTCCTAAAACCAGTGTTTGCCGTTCACCGAAACGACATTTTTTTGAGTTCAGTGTCAAGGCGGCTTTCTCCAAACATGTTAGAACAACGTCAAGGCGATGATTATGTTCTTCAAAAGTTCGTCCAAAAATAACCACATCGTCCAGGTAACATAAACAAATTTCCCATTTAAGGCCTCTCAAGACGGTATCCATATAGCGTTCAAATGTTGCCGGAGCATTACACAAGCCGAACGGCATAACATTAAATTCAAATAGACCGTCTGGCGTTACAAAAGCCGTCTTCTCTTTATCAACTGGATCCATGGGAATCTGCCAATACCCGGATCGCAAGTCTACCGAAGAAAAGTAGGAAGCTGAATGAAGGCAGTCAATTACGTCATCAATGCGGGGGAGGGGGTACACGTCCTTCTTGGTTATAGAATTGAGACGCCGATAATCAACACAGAACCTCCAGGACCCGTCTTTTTTCTTTACCAAAATAACAGGTGCGGCCCACGGACTTGACGATTCTTGAATTACACCAGTGGCTAGCATCTCGCCAACTTGTTCAGCAATAACTTTGCGTTCGGACACGGACACGCGATAGGGCTTTTGTCGGAGAGGATGAGCAGAGCCAGTATCGATCTTGTGACGAGCGCGCGTGGTCGGTATCTGAGCCCTAGGCACCGTCCGTGCAAAATCAAATACTTTAGCATGTCTCGCCAGCAGTGCAACCAGGTCTTTGCGCTTCTGTGAGGAAATGGACTTGCTAACCATTTTTGAAAATTCAGCTTCCATACCAGAAGTTTCCGGTCCCGCCCTTTCAAGATCGCTTAAAGCTCCAATGCAGGTGCTGCTCTGCTTTTCGAACAGGGCAAGGCGCATACCAGCCGGTAGTACAACCGACTCGGGTGAGCTGTTTATCACCCATAATTGAGCCGTCTCGTCTGCGAGAGATACAATGCACCGTGGTACAAAGATGTTTTTCTTGAGACAAGCTACAGGCAATGGCTCAATCACTATGTCACGTGAATTCAAACTCGAGTTGGTTTCCGAAGTGGTCACTTGTACGCTGGCCGTGGACCACGCTGGCAGAAGTACATCTTTAGCTACAGTGAGGTTACCTTTCTCACAATCAGGCTGCTGGGCGAGAGTAGACAACAGAACCTCACCTGCTCCACAATCCACGGTCGCACGACACTCTCGCAAAAAGTCTATGCCAAGTATAACGTCATGCGTTGATTGAGCCAGTACTGTGAATTCCGCCTTGAACGTTTTACCGGCAACACTAACAGACGCAGTGCAGACGCCGACAGGACGCAAGAATGCGCCGCTCACTGCCCGAAATGTGGCAGGTTTGTCCCAGTGAAACATAACCTTACGGCCCAGTCGTTGCTTAAAAACTAAACTCATCACGGAAACACTTGCGCCAGTGTCTATCAATGCCATCGTGGGAACGTCGTCAACAAGTACCTGAACCTTATTCTGAAGCATAGAAACTGGTGGAGGCATTCTTTGATGAAAATCGGTACGTCCAGCGACCTCACCTCCGTCGGCCGCGCTGGCTAGTTTCCCGGTGGCGGAGACGACATTCGTGACCGGCGCCGTGGAGATGGTGACCGAGGTGGACGGGTGGTGGGCGGCGTTAAGCTGCGCACAGATCCGGGCGAATCACTCCGGTTGATCGGCTGGTAGGCGTGCCGCTCGTCAGTTGGGTTGGGGGGCCAGTAGGTGTAGTCAGGCCGTTGGCTTCGTTGTGCAAACGTCGCGGATCTCTGAGGGAATGTCGAACGTGGATTACGTCGCATTGGGCAAAATCGGGCGATATGTCCACGAACACCGCACTGGTAGCAGACGGGCCGTTCACGGGGCATAGGGAACGTCGCTGGATGTTGAGGGTACGCGGCGCTCTGTTCCCACTGAGACGCAAAAGGAGGTGGACGGCTGTTGTAGCCGTAACGACTGTGGGGAGCATGAGGCGACTCTACATAAGAAGACGCCGGTGGTGGAGCCCTTAGCTGAGGGCCGCGGTTGGAATAGCTGCGCTCCTCGAAACTCGTAGCATTGATACTTGTGGACGGTGTATCGCACGGTGGTTCTCGGGCGTTCAAGGGCGCGTAAAGGTGACGACGAAGTTCCTCACGTACAATGAGGCGAATCGTTGACGAAAGGTCGGTAGGCACGGAGTCTTGGCACACATCGACAGTGGCGACGGTCGTAACATTGGCAAGGCGTCCGAACTTCGTAGTGATGCGGCGAGTCTTCAGGGCCTCAAACGTTCGGCAGTGCCCAATCACATCGGCCACAGACTCAAGACTCTCCTTGCCGATAAGGAAGTGGTAGACGTCTTCCGCAATTCCTTTGAGAATGTGGCCCACCTTGTCCTCTTCCGTCATGTTGGTGTCCACACATTTGCACAGTTTCAGTACCTCCTCAATGTAGGTTCTGCATGTCTCACCACAAGCTTGAGCTCTCTGCGACAACATTTGCTCTGCACGTTTCTTCTTCGTCGCAGGGTCGCCAAAGCACTTCTTGATCTCCTCCATAAACTGGTCCCATGTTGTCAAGGTGTCTTCGTGATTCTCGAACCACACTAAAGCACTGCCATCGAGAAATAGACCCACGTGGGACAACTGGCTGGCCGCATTCCAGCCATTGGCTCGGCTCACCCGTTGATAGTGGCTGAGCCATTCTTCAACGTCATCGCCAGGTTTTCCTGTAAATGTGCGTGGCTCTCGGTAGTGGAAAGACGGCGCCCTCGCGACCGGCTGCTGGATGTCTCCGTCCAAGTTCATATCTTGAGGTAGTGGTGGCAAGCCCGCTAGTCGACGGCTGCGGCGAAGCTCGTGCTCTTGCGGTTCCGTCGTTAGTAGACGGCTGCTCTCCGGTCTCGCTTGACAGTAGCTGGCTTACCCAGCACCTTCCACCACAACTGTGACGAAGGAACGCGTTTATTTACAGGAAAATGGTTGAGATCGGTACAGCTCAGAGCCAGAAACCGGCGACCGAGCTGCTCGTGCGCCAGACCGCTTCTACCTCTTCCTCTTCATGCGCCCATCGAGGTGTGTCAATATGCTGATGCGGCGCGTCAGAGGGCAACGCCACACCCTCCCTCGCCACCCCTTCGGCCAGCGCAGAGCGAGCCGTCGGCTGTGGCGCCTGCCCCCAAAGCGGCAGTAGTTCAGTCTACTCCGCCTCCTAGCGAATTGAGGCCGGAGACTCCAGGGTCCTCTGGTCTCAAGGCCTCCCCTCACCAAGCGAGGCCTAAAATCCGAACCACCAGCTCGCATATGCGGGCACCCAGTGCCTCCGAAGAGGCAATGGACACAACAGTACCCTTGGTACCAAAACTACGGCGTGGCTTCTTGGAGCACGCCAAGAAAAATAAAAAACCAATAACGGGGCCAGACGAGCGTCCTGCCACCTGAATTAACGAGCTAACTCGAACACAGGATACTCTTTGTGCACACAGCAGCATCTCTCTTGTTTAAATATGCAGACAGAAATATTACATTGGAACATCCGAGGCCTTCTTCGAAACCTCGATGACTTACAAGAACTCCTCCATGAACACAATCCAAGAGTGCTGTGTGTACAAGAGACACACTTAAAACGAACAAACACAAACTTTTTTCATAACTACGTAATCTTCCGAAAGGATAGAGATGATTGACATAATCCGGTGGTGTAGCGGTTATAGTTAGTCAAGGTATAGCATGCACACAATTACCCCTTCAATCTTCCCTCGAGGCGGTGGCTGTACGAGCAGTTACTCTAAACAAACTTGTCACTGTCTGCTCTTTTACATACCTCCGTACCATGCTCTTGAAAAACTTCAATTCCAGTCTTTTCTCGACGAACTACCTGAACCTTATCTGGTCCTTGGGGACCTGAATGCACATAATGGTCTGTGGGGGGACTCTCGCAGTGATCTACGAGGTCGTCTCATTGAACAATTCCTCATTTCATCAGGTGCTTGTCTGTTGAATAGGAAAGAGGGAACATACTATAACCTTGCCAACAAAACTTACTTTTCCATAGACCTCAGTATCGCATCTCCTTCACTTGTACCAATACTTCAGTGGAAAGTCACTAATTATCCATACGGAAGTGACCATTTTCCTTTAGTTTTGAGTACACTAATAATATATGAATGCGCTCCACATGTTCCCAAATGGCTGGTAAACAAAGCCGACTGGGAACAATTTCTGTGATGATGTGGATTGTGTGGTGATGATGTGGATTGTGTGGATTGTGTGGTGATGTGGATTGTGTGGACGGGGCGAAGAGGGAACGGCAGTTCTGCTCTGCGGTACGCTTGGAGGCGAAGACGAGGAAAAGGAAGCGCGAGCGAGCCGTGCGGTTCGAGCAGTTGGAGCGTGAGACAGTTCGAATGGCAGCTGCTGGTCGGCGGTTCGGGTCGCGACATCGCTTAACCAGGCGTCCGGCAGCCTTGCGGATCTGGTGAGCTGGCTTCCTGCTTCGGGCTGCGTCACTCAACCAGGTGTCCGGCAGCCTTGCGGACCTGGTGAGCTGGCTTCCCGCTCTGTGGCCGGCGCTGACACGGGGACCGGCAGCATAATCTGTTCGTGGCCTGAGGTCCTGGGGCCCGAGGGGTGGCACGAGGTGGCCGCGGCTCATGTTGGCGACGGGCCATTATCCTCAACTGCAGTGGCCTGGTGATCTACCGGCCTGCAGCACCACCATCACCACCACCGCCACCTCACTACGGTCAAGGCAGCGTGACTGCACAAGGAACACCGGTGACGACCGACCTCGCCGCAGCGGCAACAGTCATAACGGCGAGTAGGACAGTTTGTGTGCCGAGGCGCGTAGGACGTTTTTGGCATGCAAATAAGGAACGCTATAGTGTGTTGTGTGTGAATTGTAAGAGTTATCGGTTGTATTAAAGTCTCTGTTGTGTGTACAGAGTCACCTGACTGCCGGTTGATTTATTACGAATCCTGGGCCCACATTAAACCATCACAAACTTGGCGAGCCTGCCAGGATACCGCCAGTAACATCTCGAACGCGGGAATCGCCAGTCAGGTGTGTGCACGCAGCACAAGACGAGAGACATGGATCTCGATAAGTTAGCGGCTGTAGCAGCTCAGTTAGGCTTGTCTGGCGCGGAACTTTGCGAATGGATTGAGCGAGAGCAAGTTAGGCAGAGAGATGAGCGCGCAGCTGAGAGAGAAGAGGCCAAAGAAGCAGCCGAGAGACAACGGTTAGCGGACGAGAGGCAACGGTTAGCAGACGAGAGGCAGCTGCAAATCCTCCAACTTAAGCTCCAGGTTCAGGAAAGTGCTCAAAGTGAGCCATCTGCGGCGGCAGCACTCGCCCCATGGGGAAACCCGTCATGCCTGAATCCGTAGAAGTTACTACCGCTATTTGACGAGCGACGCGATGACCTGCACGCGTATTTGCAGAGGTTTGAACGCGTGGCTACTGGGCAAGAATGGCCAAGAGATAGATGGGGAGTAACCGTAGGCATGTGCTTAACTGGTGAGGCACTCACTGTCATTGGTCAAATGACTGCTGACGAGGCCCTCGACTATTATAAAGTGAAAAAAGCCCTACTTCAGCGCTTCAGATTCAAGGCACAAGGATATAAAGACAAATTTCGTAAAGCCCGGCCTGAAGATGGCGAAACAGGGAAACAACTAGCAGCAAGGATCTCGAGCTATTTTGATAACTGGATTGAGATGGCTGATGTGCCCAAACTATTTGAGGGTCTTCATGACCATGTTATAGCCGAGCAATTCTTGCGTTGCTGTAATCCGAAGCTGGCCATCTTCCTGAAAGAGAGCGATTGCAAAACCCTTACATCCATTTCAGAGTGCACCGACCGCTTTCTCGAAGCACAGGGAGTCAATAACATTGGTAAAATTGCAGATGATACAAAGGAGGCAAATAAACCTGGTGCTATGCCACAGTACAAACAGCCGAGTTGCTTTCTGTGTCACCGCAAAGGACATAGCGCTCGGGATTGTCGTGCGGTTCCGAAAGAGTCTGTGAAATGCAAAACATGTGGGCGGCTTGGCCACAAAGCCACCGATGGCAAGGATCAGAGCAAAGACAAGTAGGTGTCTTGTGCCATGATAGAACAGAAAAAACAGGATTACTTCCCTATGGCCAAGTTCAAGGATGAGACATGCGCTGCTGAATGCCCCAAGAAGTGCGAGAACCAACCTATGTTCTTAGTCGAAAACATGCCAGTGGTCGAAGGACGGGTGCTTGGACAACGCGCACGTGTCTTACGAGACACAGGGAGCAACACGACCATCGTCCGACGCGAGTTCATGCCGGATCGATGCCTGACCGGGAAGACGGCAAGAGTTATGCTTTTAGATGGAAAGGCCAAGGAACTACCGGAAGCAAACATACAGATACACACGCCCTACTTCGTTGGTGATGTAACTGCTTTATGCATGACTAACCCTTTGTACGACCTCGTGCTCGGCAATATTCAAGGATTAAAAGGACCACAGGAGCCAGATACTACCTGGGAGTACTCTGACGCCCTGTTCCCTGAATCGGCTGGTTCGAGCAAAATCCCGGCATGCTGGGAAAAGTAAACCTTGCTTTCTGCCGTCGTGCTGACGCAGGGAAAGACGGAGAGTATGATGAAGATTCCGCTAGCTGGTTCGCTAGAAGTGACCCGAGTGCAGCTAACTGAGAGCCAAAAAGACGACCCAAGTCTGAAGTGTTGCTTCAGCAAGATTGGGAAGGAGTTTCACTCCGATAAAGACACGACGTACCACTTTTCTGAAGAGGCTGGTCTACTGTATCGACATTACCGCCTTTCTAAGGGGAGGACCTTTAAGCAAGTCGAGTGTCGAGGAGGCCGTGGCACCTCCCGTGGCTGCATGGATTACAAGCCTCCCATCAGAGAAAAGTGCTACAAGTGCAATCGAATAGGCCACTTCGCCAGGGACTGCAAGGAGGCTGAGGACCGGTGTTATCGCTGCAACGGCACTGGACACATCTCCTAGGACTGCCAGCATGGCCCAGATGAAATGTCGTGCTACAACTGCGGCAAGATGGGCCACATTGCACGCGAGTGCAAGGAGCAGGAAAAGACCTGCTACATCTGCCACAAGCAGGGACACATCTCCAGGGAGTGCGAGCAGGACGAGAGAAGGAGTGGCGCTGGCCTCTCTCTCCAGTGCTACCTGTGTGGCAAGCTGCGCCACATCTCGCGGGACTGCCCGAACAGCGAGCGGGATGACCGCAAGTGCTACAACTGCGGACACCTGGGACACATCAGCCGGGACTGCCCAGAGGCCGGAGGAAACGACGCAGTGGCCGACGTCTGCTACCGCTGCAATGAGCGCGGGCACATAGCACGCAACTGCCGGTCCACACGCTCCAACAACCGCTGCTACCACTGCGGAGAGGTGGACCACCTGGCACGAGAGTGCGAGATGAAGGCCTGAGAGACGCTTCACCCACCATTTGAGCCGCTGCCCAGCGCCACCTTGGGCGTGCAACGAACAGTCCCGTTGCCCTGCCCTCCTCTCCCAGTCGTCTCTCTTGGGAAGGAAGTAGCCGCTCCCTCACCCCCTCCGCCGTTGGTGCTTGCGCGACAGCCCCGTTTGCATCTGCATTGCACTCTGGCAGCGACGTGCTGTCACTAGTAAGGCAAGTCCCATACTGCAAGCACCGGATCTTTCAAAGCCTTTCGTGCTCCGTACTGATGCCTCAAGCACAAGCATCGGCGCAGTGCTTCTGCAAAACAGTGGGGACGATATTTTACATCCGGTCGCTTATGCTAGTCGCAATCTGCTGCCTAGAGAGGCCCGCTATTCCACAATAGAGCGTGAATGCTTAGCGCTCGTGTGGGCTGTTCAGAAGTTTCACATTTACTTACGCGGCAAACCCTTCATTATTCAGTGCGACCACCAGCCACTCCGGTACTTGCAGTCAGCCAAACACGTCAATAATCGAGTGTTACGATGGAGCTTACTAATACAAGAGTACAGCTTTAGCGTAGAATACATAAAAGGCTCAGACAATGTAGGAGCCGGCTACTTAAGTCGCATCTGAATTGCCCTAATCTTTCTCCACTTGTGTATTTTTCATGTGTGTTTTTTTCATTGCGTGCTGTGTGGATCACAACCATTCGGATTCGTGCGAACTTGTTCCCTCTTTGCAAACGCGCCTGCACTTTTGCCTACTCACCGCCTGGCGTAGAGTGGAATAGTTGCTCACAACTATCTTAAGTGGGGGTTGTGTGATGATGTGGATTGTGTGGCCCGTGACGGGGCGAAGAGGGAACGGCAGTTCTGCTCTGCGGTACGCTTGGAGGCGAAGACGAGGAAAAGGAAGCGCGAGCGAGCCGTGCGGCTCGAGCAGTTGGAGCGTGAGACAGTTCGAACGGCAGCTGCTGGTCGGCGGTTCGGGTCGCGACATCGCTTAACCAGGCGTCCGGCAGCCTTGCGGACCTGGTGAGCTGGCTTCCTGCTTCGGGCTGCGTCACTCAACCAGGTGTCCGGCAGCCTTGCAGACTTGGTGAGCTGGCTTCCCGCTCTGTGGCCGGCGCTGACACGGGGACCGGCAGCATAATCTGTTCGTGGCCTGAGGTCCTGGGGCCCGAGGGGTGGCACGAGGTGGCCGCGGCTCATGTTGGCGACGGGCCATTAACCTGCACTGCAGAGGCCTTGTGATCTACCGGCCTGCAGCACCACCATCACCACCACCACCACCTCACCACGGTCAAGGCAGCGTGACTGCACAAGGAACACCACTGACGACCGACCTTGCCGCAGCGGCAACAGTCATAACGGCGAGCAGGACAGTTCGTGTGCCGAGGCGCGTAGGACGTTTTGGCATGTAAATAAGGAACGCTATAGTGTGTTGTGTGTGAATCGTAAGAGTTATCGGTTGTGTTAAAGTCTGTGTTGTGTGTACAGAGTCACCTGACTGCCGGTTGATTTATTCCGGATCCTGGGTCCACATTACACCATCACAATTTCAAAAGATTACTCACTTATGTTGGACTGACATATGCGGATTAGGTATAGATGAAGCTGTGCAGTACGTCACGGCTTTTCTTACTGACGCAGCAGCCAAGTGCATTCCACAAACATCTGGACTGCCCGGCAAACGACACGTCCCGTGGTGGAACACTGAGTGTCAGAACGCGCGAAAGGAACAGAACGGGGCATGAAGGTTGCTGCGGAACTCGCCGACAGTGGAAAACCTTGAGAGCTTTAAGAAAATAAAATCTCGAGGCAGGAGAACGCGTGGGCAGGCCAGAAGAGAAAGCTGGCACAAGTTTTTATCAGGAATAATGTTCATATACACAAGAGGCTAAAGTCTGGATCATGGTTCGTAGGGTAGTAGGAAGCCAAGTACACTCACTCCCACTCGTAAACACACGGGGTGACAGCGTGGAAGATCAGGCGAACTTCCTTGGTGCACACTACGAGCAAGTGTCTAGCTCGTCACACTATACTGAAGCTTTCCAAAGATATAAAGCAAAGATAGAAAAGCAGAAACTAGAATACAAGTGTACCAATCACGAGGCATACAACCAACCTTTCAACTTAGCTGAGCTACAAACATCACGAATCTCTTGCAGTAATTCTGCCCCAAGCTACGACCATGTCACGTATGAAATGTTGAAAAACCTGCCGCTCAAAATGCGAAAAACTTTACTCTCTCTATACAATGCTATCTGGCTTTCTGGCACCATCCCTGCTTCCTGGAAAGAGGCTATTGTTATCGCTATTTTGAAACAAGGAAAGAACCCTTTCTCAGTTTCAAGTTATAGGCTCAGTGCACTAACCAGCTGCCTTTGTAAACTTTTTGAAAATATGATAAACCGCCGACTTTTATATTTCCTTGAAACACACAATCTGCTTGACCAATACCAATGTGGGTTTCGAGAGGGTGGATCCACCACCGACCATCTGGTGCGTATCGAGGCAGAGATCCGAGACGCTTTCGTCCACAAACAATACTTCCTCTCTGTGTTTCTCGATATCGAGAAGGCTTACGACACAACATGCGTTTTGGCATATCAAGAGACTTGTCTCACCTGGGTGTGGCGGTAAAATGCTTTCCATAATCGAGAGTTGCTTGTCCAATCGGAAATTCCGTGTCCGTGTGGGCAGTATTCTCTCCCAAACATTTGTGCAAGAAACGGGAGTACCGCAAGGTGGTGTACTTAGTTGTACACTTTTTATTATCAAAATGAATTCCTTGCACCTGTCCATCCCCCGCAACATGTTTTATTCCACATATGTCGATGACGTCCAGCTTGACTTCAAGTCATACAACCTAGCAATGTGTGAGCGGCAGGATCAGTTAGGTTTAAACAAGGTCTCCAAATGGGCAGAGGAAAACGGATTCCGGCTGAACCCAGAAAAAAGCACCTGTGTCTTGTTCTGCCCAAAGAGAGGTGTGCACTCAGAACCTGACATTGAACTGAACGGTCAACGTCTGTCTGTCAATGCGGAGCATAAATTCTTAGGCTTAATCCTGGACAACAAGTTGACCTTCATACCGCACATCAAGTATTTAAAAACAAAATGTTCAAAAGCCATGATTTTTATAAAAGTGTTGTCACGTACTACGTGGGGTAGTGACAGGCAAAGTCTCATGAACATGCATAGAAGCCTCATTCGCACCTGCTTAGATTATGGGTCCGTTGTCTATCAGTCTGCGAATCAAAGTGCTGTGAAGATGCTGGACCCCGTGCACCATTTGGGCATCCGCCTTTCTACGGGTGCTTTTCGCACCAGCCCCGTAGAAAGCCTTTACGTTGAGTCAAATGAGGGGCCGCTTCATCAGCAAAGAACTTACATGTCCTTTGTTTATTTTCTTGAGGTGAAAGCAGACAAGAAGCACCCCTCATACTCTACTATTATTGATTTGTCGAGCTCCATACTGTTTCAAAACAGGCCTTTGATGAGGCAGCCTTTCTTAGTTCGCCTGAAGGGTCTAGCTGAGGACACTGTAGCGTCACTAGAACACAGTTTAATGGCTCCTGTAGCATACCCGCCACCGTGGCAGTGGCAGACTATAGACTGCGATGTGTCTTTTCTGGAAGTTACAAAACATGCGCCTATTGCCCATATCCTAACATACTTCCTGGAACTTCAACATAAATACAAACGTCTTGAGTTCTTTACAGATGCCTCTAAGTCCAACTCCTCTGTGTCCTACGCTGCTGTTGGCCCTTCTTTTTCGGATGCTCGCCCTCTACATCCAGGCACAAGTATCTTCACAGCGGAAGCTTATGCAATACTTGTGGCAGCTAAACACATCAAACAATTACAAATACAAAAAGCAGTAATTTATACAGACTCCCTCAGTGTGGTAACGTCTCCGCACAGTCTTAAAAAAACCTGTCCTCGTCTCACTTTACTCAGTTTTATGCACACTCTGCACACTCAACGAACATGTTGTAGTGTGCTGGGTGCCAGGGCACCGTGAGATTCAAGGCAACGTGATGGCGGATCAGCTTGCTGCATCCGTCCACGAGAGCACCGCCACTACACCCATATCAATTCCGGCCCTTGATTTTAAGCCGTCTCTCAAACGAAAGCTCAGGGACTACTGGCAGAGCAAGTGGGATAGACACACACAAAACAAGCTACACGTTATCAAGCCACACCTTGGCCATTGGCCACCAGTATGAAAATCACGTCTAACAGAGGTAGCTCTAACAAGACTCAGGATAGGACACACATACACGACACACACACATCTTTTGTCCGGTGGCGATTCACCATTGTGTGTTAAATGTGGTGAGGCAATAACAGCTCTTCACGTTTTAATCCAATGTAAACAATTAGACACTCTAAGAAGACAACACTTTCCATTACCCTACCGACATCATATACCATTACACCATGCAATGTTTGTTGGTAGGGAACCACTTTTCCCCCATAAATCATTGCTAGCTTTTTTAAGAGGTGTCGGTTTTTACCATGTATTATACCCAGGCACTGCGTAGCGTGACCTCTCAAGAGAGGTTGCTGCTGCAGTGACTAAATTTATAAGCACTTGCCTCGCAGCCCTTGAGCACAAGGGCGCTGATGAGGCACCTGTGCTAGTGCCAAATATTTTTACTTGTTTTTATTATCAAAACCTTCGTCACCCTTTTTACAATGCATATCAAGCCACTGTCATGATCTTAATACTTATGTTTTTACCCGCATTATCGCGAGGAATTTTAAGGCCCCTATACAGTCACGCAACATATCATTGTCCGCATCTCTACTCATCGAAATGGCGCTTTTTGGCCATCAATTGGCCCTTGCGCCACAAAGCGCCACACATCATCATCATCGATATGCTGATCGTTTGTTCACTTCCACCTTTAGTTCCTAATGGTTCCTAACATGCCATGGGCGCACTTGATGACGAGAAAATTCTTATTTCCAACGAAGTGTTGCTGGCTACGGCAACACATTTTTTGTGTCGTAGTTGCATCGTCCCACCGGTATATATCTTCTGCGGTCAGCAGACCGACAGGCATGCGGCGTTGTTACTTTATCTGATCGATCGAGTTTCACGAGTGTCTTGACCTAATGAGCAGTTATCTTACACTGCAGTTTCGTTTTAGGGTCTGCCCGCATAGATTGATGATGCAAACTGCAAGTGCGTAAAGTGGTCTCCATTTCTAGCTCAAATTAGGGCAAATGAGAAAATTTTGAGGCTGGTCGGGCATTTTGGCGCAGCGTGGCGCAATGTGGACAAATTTCACGATTTTCGCACAGTTCGGAGCACAAATGAGGAATTTTATCAACTTGGTGCATTGAGTGCAGCTGTTTCACCCCTGCATTTATTTATTTATTTATTTACAATACTGCTGACCCCAGTGAAGGGGTCGTAGCAGGGTGGAAAGAAACGTGTGCTACATTTCACAATAAAACAGACAAAACGAACGCATAACATATGCCAGTTCACAGTGGTGCGTGATTAGGATCTTGCGAAGGGCACAAAAAAGAAAAGAAGAAACCGATACACGCATTGCAACAACACACACTGCAAAAAGAAGAGTGCACAATATTGCCCGGCGAGTGCAATATGCACCGAGAACCAGAACACGTGTCAAGTAATCAACAAGACAGAAAAGTTTAAAAGTCGAGTAGGCTTTCAAATTTGTTAATATCAGTTTGCTCGACAACATGACTTTCAAGGCCATTCCATTAATTTACTGTTCTTGGAAAAAAAGAATACTTAAAGACATTGATTCTCGGCTGGAAGGCGGTTAACTTCAGTGAGTGACGGTGGCGGGATGAATGACCTGAAGAAAAATACGTTAAGTATTGATGAGTATCGCTTTTGAGAAGGTTCTTCACAATTTTAAAAAGAAAGCGTAAGCGGCATAATTTATTTCTGTCTGCAATGTTCAATAAACCAGCCTTGACTGTCAGTTCCGAAACTGATACGCGGCCATAGCAATTAAAGATAAAACGGACGGCTTTATTTTGTACACGATTTAATTTAGATAAGTTAGCCGCCGTGAAAGGGTCCCAAATTACATTTCCATAATCGAGAATTGGTAACACGACGCTTTTATAGGCTAGTAATTTTACGCTTGTTGGAGCATTTCTGATAGACCTTTTCAAGTTGTGAAGTTTATACATTGATTGATTTGCAACGTTTGTAATGTGTTTATCCCAATGCAAGTTGTTACATATATGTAAACCAAGGTATTTATACTCAGTTACTCGCGTTAGAACGTTATTCTCGACTGTGTAATTGAAAATAAGGGGTTGCTTCTTGTTTGTGATTAACATAACAGCACTTTTTTATAATTAACTGACATCTGCCATGTGTTGCACCACTGAATATCATCGTTCAGCTTCAAATTAAGGTTAATCTGGTCATCCAAAGAGTCTACAGCAGAATAAATCAGACAATCATCAGCGTACAACCTAACTTTCATGTCATGCTCGCCAACAATGTCGTTAACATAAAGAAGAAATAACAACGGACCCAGAACCGAACCCTGGGGTACACCGGAAGTGACAGGTACTATTTTAGAAGGAGTGTCGCTGAAGATGACATATTGGTAACGAGAAGTAAGGTTTGATTTAATCCAACTGCAAAGTTTATCATTTTTAAGAATGGCATGTAGTTTGATCATTAGTTTTACACGAGATATCTTGTCGAACGCTTTCGCGAAATCTATATATATCACATCTGTTTGCTTACGGTCATTGATAGTCACGGCGAAGTCATGTACGGTTTCGACAAGTTGGGTCACAGTGGAAAAGCCGTGCCTAAAACCATGTTGCGCTGAAGAGAGAATCGAATGCGTTGTTGAAAAAGTAGATATGTGCTTATGAATGATGTGCTCTAATAATTTACAAGTGCTGGTTAAAGCTATAGGACGGTAAATTGTAACTGACTGTTTATCCCCTTGTTTAAAGGGGGGTTTAATTTTGGACACTTTCCAATCTTCCGGCAGAACGCCAGTTGAAAGAGACAAAGTAAAAATAATAACAAGGAATTTGGCGCACCACTCCGCGTATCTCTTTAGAAATGCATTGGGTATATAATCATGTCCTGGAGATTTTTTACATCTAAGTTGAGGAGCAGATTGAGTACACCGGGTTCGCTAATTATAACATCCTCAACAAATGGCAGCATTCTATATTTATCGAAAGGCGGGATAGTTCCGTCGTCAACTGTAAATACGGACTTGAAGTTTTCGTTAAATGAATTCGAGATTTCTGTAGAATCTGAGGTACAGATGCTATCTATTATGAAATTGCTAGTTTCCGAGTGCTTAGGGGTTATACTTCGCCAAAATTTGGAGGGCGATTCTTTAATCATGCTGCTCAAGCACACAGCGTAGAATGTACGCCGCTCTGTTTGCAGTAGGTCTTTTAGTTTACGAGAGAGTTGGGAAATTTCTTCCTTTAGCTTCGTATTACGATTTCTTTTGAACCGTTTGTTCAATCGATTAATTTTCCTTTTTAAATGAGTGATGTCACGGGTGATCCATGGATTCGAGGGATTTGCTGGTAGATAGCGGAAGGGAACATAGAGGTCAATGCATGCGTGTACTGTGTTCTTAAATTTCACCCAGAGAGAGCTGGCGTCGCACATAGTGTCCATAGAAGTACTCAAAAAGTGATCATACACAGACTCCAATCTGTCTAAAATACGAACATCGTTAGCAGCAGAGAAAATTGGAACACGAGTCATTTTCAACCTTGTCTTTGGAAGAGAGAAACGAAATTGAGTTAAGACACACTTATGATCTGAGAGACCATCCAGCACCTCACGCTCATAGTGACCGTCAATATTGAACCAAACAAAAACAAGGCCCAGTATTGATTTGCTTTTTCCGTGAATACGTGTATACTCATGAACTAGTTGAACCAAATCAAATCTAAATGCAATATCGATCAACTCCTCGTTGTCGAGAGTATCATTAGTACCAGAAGAGAAGGTGGGCCATTCAATACCAGGTAGGTTGAAGTCACCACAGAGCACAAGTTTCGTGTCTTTCGTTATCTGGAGACCAATGTATTCCTTTAAATTCTGCAAAGCATCAATTCTGGTACCAGGGGGTCTGTAAACAACACCAATGACCATGGACTGTTTGTCGCGACACATCTTACAAAATAAGGCCTCAACGCCAGTGGGGTCGGCCATTCTAGCAATTTGTATGCTATTTTTAAAGAGCATCACGTAGAAAATTTCAAAACGTCTTTTTCGTATTCTCACAACATTGGCTCAATGAAATTTTCCAGCCATCGTAAGCTAGGCCTAGCACCCACTGAACACAATGTACATTCATTTTTATTGAGTAGAAGCTATGTGGGACTCCCCCAACAGACGCCATCAATATCGTACGTCAATGTGTTTGGCTTGGCAATCTCCTCGGAATTTCCACCCAAATTTTCTTCTTGCATGTTTTCTCTGATGCCAAGCATCATGTCGCGGAAAGAGAGTTTTTTTTTGGGATAATGAAATTACAGTTACCAATATGCAAAAATTGTTTTGCTCTTTATGTCTCTAAAAATAATGGAAGCGTACTTCACTTTACGACAGATTTGCCGCAGGAAATAAACCTTCAGTTTTTAGACCTAATGCTAACGCCTTACTCAAAATGAGTTGAGACGGCTGAAACTAAATTGGGAGCAGTTTTTAGAACAGCAGAATTTGAATTTTGGAGCAGTTACAAGCCTTTAAGAAGTTGTCCTGGGAGCTTAAAAATACCAATGTTTAGCAACGTGGCGGCACCTGTGCATATTTTAATTGGCTTATAATACACATTCCACTGAAACGGACATTGAAGGAAGTTTTTGAACAGACGATCGTTAGGTATGAACTGCAGTATTTTACACACCACAATCGTGAGCTATTTAGCCCTCGCAACACGTGAAATATCTGAAAAAAAGGGTTTTGTTGAAAGCTAGATTCTGCGAAAACATTTAAAAACATCACACTGAAAAAAAATGAAAAAAGTTGTGATTGCACGAGAATCTCAGTGACGTAACAGTGGTCGTTCGCTTAAAAAAAGCCTGACATGATAGCGTCAAGAGCTTTTGACAAACAAAAGAGTGCTGCACTGCCGGTCGCGGCCATTTCATGCAGGACCACCTCCAAGAGTGCAACGCGAGAGCCAAGAAATATCGCCACATAGACTATCTCGTAAAGCGCGTGCATTGGGCACTACGTGATAAGCGAGTGATACTAATAACGCCTCTCCACATGAACAACCATGCGCTATTATTATAGCACAAGTTGGCCAGTTTTATTTTTTTTTTCAATATCTATAGGTCATCACCATCGATGAACTCCCAATAATACATTGACATGAAATCGCTGCCCGCACCGCTCCGTGACTCGCGTAAAGTGCTCGCGCACCACAGGTGAAAAAATCTCTGTCCACGCAAACCAACCGCTGATCATAGAGATGCAGGTTCTATTGCAAAATAAAAGAAAAAAAGAAAACGAGGTCACACTGCCACCGACCGAAACACTGATTGAGATAAGCCGAAAGCTCGTGTAGCCCAGGGCCGGCACGTGTGCAGCGACACCTCTTTAAGCACTTGTTGCGAGTTTCGATTACAAAACAAAGCAGTGGCGAATCGCCATAAATTAAAACTCTGCCAAGTGATTGCCGATGCGTAATGAGTCACGAATAAAGCGCCAAGATGCCCGTTAATATTGTTTACAATGGTTTGAACACTCGTTTTGTCACCGCGGCTTCGCATGTAACCAAGTGTTTTTGTCTACTTGCAGACACTGACGTGCGGATTTCATTTGCGGTGACTTTTTTAAATGCAAAATACAAAGAGAACTCGCCTGTGTAAATAAATTAGTAGCTAATGGGTGTAAACTGGGAATAGGTTGTACACATTCTGCCACTCACGGAACCCATTTCGAGATCCAATGTGCACGTGCCAGAGCAACCGGGAGACGCGTCGGATGCAGCAAAAAAATGACTTTTGACGTTTACAAAATTACGTTTACAGTTACTCGCTCACAACAAACACATACTTGTAAGGGATCGCAGGCAGCAGCGTCGACACGACAGCCACAATGCCTGGAGGAACGCGCTATCCACGACAGAGAACTGGAGAGTCAACATTGCTATGCTTGCAACCAAATTCGGTGGTTTTCGCTTGCCGAAAGTGGCGCTAGAACACACAGCCTTGCTAGTAGAAGCAGCACGCTCAATGCACGGCGTCACATTTATGTTGGGCCACGCATATTTGCTACAATTTAAAGAACACGGCGGCACCATGGGAGCCTTTGTCACCAGAAAGATGGAAAGTAAAAAGAAACACACAACTGGGTCCGTCTTATTAGTCAAACTCGCCACTTGTTCCCCACTGAAGCGGAGGTGGGCATCAAAGTTCGAGCTTCAACGCTGTTTCGGAGCAGTTCGGTGCAATTTTCTTGATTACAATGCTTTTAGAGCAGCTTGGTGCAGAAAAATGGAAATGTATCAAAAATGCGCAATGTGAGCAGCTGTTTCACTCCTTAGCAATGCATGTGAGTTGGCAGTAACGGCCGAGGTCGCAACAAGCTCTATTACTATGCATATTAGAATATTCCAAAGTGATCAAAAATGGATTGGCTGCATCTTTGGTACAGAAGGTTGTGTGTAAGTCATGTGTGCGCAAGGTATTGAACAGTGTTTTTGCTAAGATCTAGAGGTTTCCAACAGCAGGGTTGCCAGATTATGCGGTCACTCGATCCTGCGAAAAAGTGGCGAGATGGATCAAACAATTCAGAAAATTGTGAAGTCTGTGAGAAAAATCATTAAAGCCGCTTAAGCCTCCTGCCCCACGTTCAAGATCTTTATTGATACAAGCTCTTATTAGTACATGAAAATACACAACACTTGTTAGACTTGTTCTCAAGATGAGCACAAGAGTGTCGCGTCCAGATATGATGTGGCAGTGGTATGTACGGCTCTCAAGCTGGGCAGCAATTGCACACTTGTTAAGCTCGGGGCCAAAGGCAAAACCAAAAATAAAGGTGAATGTGGTCAGAAACACCGAAGCTCCACCGTTCCTTGTGTTAAAGGAGTAGTGTACAAGATTTCTTAGCCATGCGCCAACAGTTATATTGATCAGACTGGTAGGTGCATGTTGGACTACGGGGGCATTAGAAGAAATGCGAAAAGAATGTCCGAATGTCACAATTGTTTGCCTATTGAACACAGCGTCACTGAAAGCTACTGTTTAACAAAAGTCAGGGGTGCAACAGCCGAAATACAACTTGGAGCAATTTTAGGATCAGCAAGATATCAATTTTGGAGCACTAAAATAAAAATTTCGAGCAGGCTACAGGCAAAAAATATGCAATTTGCATATCTGAATACCAAACTTTGAGCAGTATAAAAAGGAGGCTTACACTTAGAAACAAATCATGTATAAACCATTCGACATCACCTAAATTGTACAACTTTTTCAATGAAAGTGGTATTTTGAACCACCCCACTAAGCCAACAATGATAAAGTCCATATTAGCATTTGCTGTGCCTGTAAAATCAATTGACAGACCCTGCGAATTTAAATATGGATCTGCCAAGCTTGCGACCATGAAATTTGGTAGATTCCTGAAACCGAAGAGCACAGGTGGTGAAAAAAAAACTTGTGCACAAGTTAGTTTGCTTCTTTAGAGAAGAAATGACATACACTGCTTCAAATTATTTCCAGTAGCATATTTAGACATCAGTGATTACACTGATACTCATAATTAGGCAGCGTACAAACGCATGAGTAAGGGAACATTATATGCTGTGTCCCGTGACTAGAGATAACAGCCCCTTGCAAATCGCAATACGCTTTTCCGCAACGCGCTGTTGTAAACTGGCAAAGGTAGTCTTTTCAGGATTCCCTGCACGGGTTAGAATCCCAAGGCAATAAATTTTCTAATCACTACACCTCCCCTTCCCCAACTTCCCACCATGTTTTTTTTTCCCACCGTGGGGTTAGGTATCACTTCGGCCCTCCCTTGAAGGCGCGTTCGACCAGGTAAAGTAACAACGGCGTGATACTTTTGACCTAGCGACAGTACCGCAGATGTCCATCCCCAGGACCGTGGCTGGAACGATGCAACTTCAAGACAAAAAATGAAGGGCGTGGGCCCTCATAGCTTTCCATGAAAGAGGAGTCTCCCGTTTTTTTAAGCTTTATTCACAAACTGTGTGATATTTCACGGCAGCTTATGGATGATGAATGAGTTTTCAAAGTTTACCAAGTTTTCACCTGTAGATCAAAACAGCATTGAGAGGAAGTGACAGCGGCTATGGGCCCATCCTACAGACGTAATCTATAAGCAAAGAGCCTTGTGAGCTGAGGTCGCAGATGGCAGAGGCGTTGCCAGAAATGTTTTTTGGAGGGGGCGTGACATTGATTAGAACAAGTCCCAGCTAGGCAAGTAGATGTGGTAGATCATTTTTTTCTGCGCCCCTATATACCATTGGAAAATATTGGGAGGGCAGAAGCACGGGCCTGGTGTGCCACCCCCTGGCTACGCTACTGGTGGATGGAAACCAGTGTGATCGAGTACAGACATAGAGAAGGAGAGCCGGGAAGGAGGGTAGGAGTGGCACAGGCTACTGTTAGGTTACTTTGGCGAGAGAACTAGTTGTAACAAGAGCGGCACATGTATGATATAAGAAAGGAGGTATCGTCAAACGTGCTGGCCGAACACACAGAAGCAACTGACAATGAAATAATCTGCAATAAGGTGAAATTACCAAAATAAAGGGACAAGAATTGTACTTCCGGGCTATATCTAGACTCTCTGACGATTCGGACAACAACAATGCACAATCTTGAGTGTAATGACAATGAGAGCAACTTCCCCCAGATATACACACCTACATCCTATTTCGAAATATACATATTTGGACTGTTCGCACATTCATATTTAGTTGTGAGCGTGGCTCTCTCGCGGACACTGAAGTGTTCCACTTTTACGCGAGCATTCATGGTCGGTGCTCACGTTAACCCTATAGTTGAATAACAACCACAACACGAAAAGAGAGAGGTGACAGTGGCACTGCAAGCCGCCGTGAGAGTACCCTCACGTCTGTAGCGCACTGTGGTTGCCACCGGTATCTTTTGCTGTCTTTGCGGATTGTGTAGTCTGCAGAAGTATGCACACATGAAACCAGAGCAAACAACGCTGTTCGAAAATGAAGACACTGCAAAGTCACGGTAAGATCAC
The DNA here is from genome assembly GCF_043290135.1 of Rhipicephalus microplus. NCBI lineage: Eukaryota > Metazoa > Arthropoda > Arachnida > Ixodida > Ixodidae > Rhipicephalus > Rhipicephalus microplus. The sequence goes on from NW_027464586.1 coordinate 18,044,031, forward strand.
ACATGCAACTGCCAGCTTTTCTTTGACATTGCGAGGCGAGATCACGTGATCCAACCCAGCACGTCACAGTGATTGTAGCACTCGCGCCTCCGGTGGTGGGCCTCGCGCCCAATATGATAGAGAAACTGCATGACAGTTCCTTGGTACACTGGACGGTTAAGCGAGCAATAGAGGAAGACAAGAGTGTCGGTGCAGGGTGAATCAGGGATCGAAAATACAGTTAAAAGACACTTTTTTAAAACAGTCAGCCATAGATTTTTGGTTCTCTTACCCATTTGTAAGTAGTGTAAATAAACATCTTGTATAATATAGAAACCAAAAGTCAGTGAATTGCTGTATCAAACCCTTTTATAACATACTCTGTCCTGTCATGCAAGATTTGGTTCATGTCAAACATTAGTTGGCAAAAAATTAGGAACACTCAAACTTTCTTATACATACTTCGCGCCTGGGACTCATTTTGACCCACCAAAATTTTCTTAAACCAGGCTCGCTTGGCCTCAAGCTCGCTAAAATATTGCTCACCCTTACTCACTCAAGCACATGGGTTAATTTGAGTATGAGCGAGTCTCTACTAAGTCAACTCATAAGTGAGTTGCTGACCCAAGGTGTCAAGTTAGGGAGACAATCACAGAGCGCCCAAACATAATAGGCTAGATTAAATCGATTGATCAGATAGATACTATACATACCACTTAACAGACAGATCTGGTTAAGGTAATTTTAGTTCGCTGAAAAAATGCTCTGCTTCAAGAGCAGGTGACTACCTGGAGCTCAGCCCTTAAGGAATGCGTTACTTTGAGGCTTCAGCTTTTCTGGTTTCTATGAACAGAAAGCACTTACGAGACATTTTGAAACTTGCCACTCTGTACTAGCACTGGTGTCCAAGCGATAGGCGACACACTGCCCTAAACAAGAATTGGATTGCAAACCACAGGTCAACAGCACGAGAAAAAAGGAATTCCTTGTTATCATGGCTGGAGGACAACACTTGCTAGGCTAAAAAAGAAATATTTGGAAAACTGATGTGTTTTTTAAACACCCGACAGCATTTGGCAGACCTTGTGTATAATCTACTGCCATCTAGCAGACACCGAGCGCATTTATGCAATGTTGAAGGCTGGGCGTGCTCCACCTGTGCAGGCACGGAATGTCCATAATAACGCGTTGTTGCAGATAGGGGCGGCAGTGCCAACAAATGTTCGTGTGCCATGTTGCTCACACTGAGGAAACTGGGATGGTAAAAGTATATTTGCAGGAAAATAACCTCTATATTTTTTCACTTCCTCGTGGATGACGCGAAGGTCCAGATCTGTTGCTCATTTTCCCGCTTACAATTAAATGCGTGTTTATGTTCGCCGTTCCATGCAGGTGTGGAACAACATAGGCCCTCATCACAGCACGCTCTATCATGCCATGCAAAAAGAAACAGTTTTTGCACCGTGTGAATGCAGGCACAGACAAACCGGCCTTGTGCACAAGCTTCAAAACTGCATCATGGCACTCATGCTTGCCTTTTCTGCTGTTTATTGCATTACTTTGTCAATTACATTGCGATAACCATAACATATTAGCCACGTAGCTTCTGCATGTCATCGATTCTCATCTAATGAACGGGTTGTGCTCGAACATGTTGCTTATTGTTACATTTTTATTGTGGAATTTATTAAGGCAACATTTGGTGGTGTGGTTTGCAACGCATTGCTTCACTGTGTTTACTTTTCAAGCATTCACTGGGCTTTTTCTAAAGGGGCGGCCAATTTTATAAGGGCAAACCGAATGCTGTGACCCTCTTCTTGTTATTAATTTTTATACAACAAAAAGAGCAAATACTATGTTATTCCAAATGGTGATCCTTCTTCATAAAAAATATTGTATCCACCTTTGTGTGCCGTGAAATGTAATAGATCTCTTAAGTGTGTTAACACTGTTGATAACTGAAAAATTGCTGTTCTGGCAAATTTGTTACCCCTAACTGTGGATGCGCTCCCACTGTTACGCACAAAGGTGGTTTCGCAAATGTTCAGTAGGCGACACACAACTGCCCTGCTGCAAACGGCGTGAAATTGTATGGTGCAAATAAGCCCCGAAAATGATGACGTGAAACCAAATATTTTGCACCTACTGTGCTGTTTACGAGCACATGCCCTCCCCCCAAGGGTATTCATTGAAATACCAGCTAATCAGCACCTACATTATGGATGCGCTTTTCAATTCTCTTTTTCACGCACAGAAGGCTAAATGTTTTAAAAAATTTACTTGTGTGTTAATGCTATATATAGCGTACGTTGATGACTACAGCAGCAAAGCATTATTTATTTGAAATATAAAGAAAGAGTAAAAAGTTTCATTTAAAGTTAAATGTGCGATAAATTTGAGGAGCTATTTTGTAAGTATTGTATCTAGAACAGGGCAGAGATGAAACAAAAGAATGAAATGGAGACACGCTAGATTGGTCAAGGCTATTCTCATGGTCAAGACATGAAGAGAATAGCCATGGAAGGTGCATAGAACGAGTGGAGGCCACATTGTGTCAATAAAATAGAGACAAAATGGCATCCCAACAACGTGGATTCGATTGAAATGAAGCGCTTGAGCCCAAAGAATCGAGTTAGCCTGTTTTGCACCTCACTTACCATAATCCCGCTGCGAAAATCACAACGAAATGAGTCCTCCGAGTCGTAACACTACCTAGGATCTACTCAAGACACAAATAAATGGCCGAAACATCACAGTCTGTAATCTCAAGGTTTGAAAAACAACACGTGCCAATCTTGATATTGTACTGTATTTATTTTATATTTTTGCATGTGTAGAAAGCACTTTCGAATTCTTTTAGCTTGCCTACAAGCTTTTTTATCCCTCTTGCTCCTTCATTCTATCTCCTCCCATTCTAAATAAAACACTTACAAGTCAACCCCCACATCGACATAGGCCGTTTCTAGTAAATACTCTTTGAAATGGCGTAACAGAGATTCCTTTGTCCCCAGCTGTGTCTCATTATAGCCTCTTCTCAGCCACGCTGAATTGTTCCTCTTGAACAGCAAAAAACTCAATCAATCCTTATTTTAAAATCAGGCAAACGCTCCGGTACATTTAAATGACCCCTAAAATACCTTCTTTATTTTTTTTTCAAACGTTTGAAGTTAACGTGTGCATCATATGCAAAATGCTGCATGATCAATCATTCTCCACGTGGCAGCGCAACAAGCCGCCAATGCTCCACAAATTCCAAGAAACAATCCCCCCATGCCTTTCGGGCTAGCACGCGACATCAAGAAGTTGAATCTGACGTGCAGAATAACTATGCTGCAATTGGTCAAGCAGGCAGCTATGACTTCCTGTTAGCCTGCAATGAGCTGTCCACGCCACTCATCGTTTGTCGTGATGCCCACATGCATGCACGTGCTTGCAAATCAGGTACTGTGGTCTGTAGGACAGGGGTCATAGCGACACTTTTTTTATAAGCACCAGCTGGCACAGCAACAGTGATTCGCCAACAAGCAGACAGTTGACAGAGGGTGGAGTCGCGGCAACCGCAACAAGAAAGTGTTTGGAGCAATATATCGTCGATGATGTCTGCCGCGCAAGATTGGGAGAGGTGTTCGGCAAGAGGGCTAAGCAGCTTCGGGTGAGGTACCAACGGAGGGTAGCGAAAAGAAGAATGATAGGAGTGGTTACTGTGCTTACATAATTAAACGCAATAAACTCCGCGATTAAAGCACCGTTTCAAAAATTTTAACAGCTTTATAGTTGTGCACTCTCGCACAACGTCTTCACCGCAACTGAATTTCCACCTCTTGGTGGTTAACTATTTCATCTGGTGTCTGGCTGCATGCAGTATAGCACATATTGCGTGCCAGCACTGTTCAAGTATTAAACTAATCCTTGGTGAATGGCTGTGAAATCGGTGGCCTCGAAATCAAGCGACAAATCTTTAGACCAGCAATGCAATTTCCACTGATACACACTGTCAAACGTGCGACTCTGGTGCAGCATGGCATAATCTATATTGATTTTATTATGGTAGTGCAGAAAACTTAGTTTTGCACATTTGTGCGCAGAAGCAGCATCACTCGATGAGGAAGGGGGGGGGGCGTTTACGTTATTGAAACCACACGAAGCTAACAGACAAGGCAAACATAAGAATTGCGATGATTTATTACATTAAATTTGATATTTTGTTTCAGACTCGCCACGAGTGAATTTTCGAAACGAACTGAAAAGTATTGTTGGGCTTGCAAAGCAAAAAAAAATGAAAAACTAACTCAGACCTTCTTTTGTTGTCTGCCAAGCTAACCCCACTAGAAGCAACATAACCACCACCACAACATTCTTTACTGCGAAGTAACTGACGTAAATATTGATGCTACTTTTATTTACTCGTATTGATGTCGCGAAGCTTTTAAACGTCACAGCTCATTATATATAATGTAGCTAGCAAGTTACACAAGCTTTGTCTAGCGTACTAACCTCCCACACAGAGAGCTGCCTGTAGTTGCAATGGGCCATGCTCCACATAATAGCCACGCTGAACCCATGACAGACTGCAGTAGTTGGCCTTGTTTTAGGTGCATCGTAAAGACGCGGTTACGCAAAATAGTGCGACATGTGCTACGTGTATGCACCATTTAGCTCACACTGCCGATCCACTGCACAAGTTTGACACCCAGGCACATAAAATTAGCATTGGTGACAGGCAGGCACTTTTCTAAAAGACACCCGAGACATTTACACATATTGCACATTAAAGGATTACCTGTACTTTACTATGTACCCTCGAATTGAAAGAAGAAAAATCGATCACTCGGGTCGCACGTACGCGACTAGCCGCAACTGTTCGTCCTACTTACTCGCCGAATACTCGCACACTACGGCGAGCTGTTGATTAAGGTGCACGTGACAGGTATGAACAAGAAGGCACTCGTACAGAAGAACAGGAACATTTTTACTCACAAATGTAATCTGGCTCGCCGCTGGCGTTGCTGAGGCAGCTGAACTTTTCTTTTCTCTGCGCATAACCTGGAAACAAAATCAGTGTTGCCAGGTTTTGGTAAACAAGAGTCGCCGAAATCGGACAGTCGCCCGAAATGTGGCCACAGAAGTATTTATTCACAACAAAACTACAAATGATTTCAAGCCTTCTTAACTAAACTGAAACGTACCAATCAGAGAGGCAGCGATGGTGTAGTCAACCAGCAAATGTCAAAATCTACTGTCGCTCAGCTTGGCGGGCTGGTATCACGACCGAGGTCGTGATTGGCGCAAACGACTGTGAAACAATTTTTTTTAATGACGTAGCATGCAATTGATAGCATTTATACCGCCCCAGCTGCCTGTATATCCAACAAAACAAGCGTACTACTTCTTACGTCTGTGCTAAGCTTGCGTTGCGTGTCACACGGACACCTATCATAGCGGAGGGAATAAGACGGTCGCGATCTGCGCATTGCAATTTCCGATTCTCAGGCCGTCATTTAGCTAACGTCTTCGCCAAACACAACCTGAGGGGTCTGATCACGATCTAAAGACATCGTTATAATGAATCAGCAACAAAAATCAGGCGATTCTCGCAAAATCGCGAAAACCAGCATCAGGTGATCCCATTGCTGCATATATTTTATTTCGTCATGCCGGAGGTTTGAACGGTATGCAGTTGCAGTAGTCTTGAACTCGACATGCGTAAAAATCCACGGCTGTACGTGCGAGAATGACACGCAAACACCAAGCGAGAAGGACGGCCGTAAAGAGACGAGGAAGCGCACAATTTTCGTCCTGATTAATTAAGTGGTAGTATCCGCTGCTAGGTGTTGCCACAAAGTTGGGTTCAAACTATAACATTCAATACAATAGTACCGCTTCAGTCACACCGTTGGTTCGACACCTCAACCAGAATTTAACACTGGCTACACCCTTGAAAACGTGACCCAGCATGGTCATATGTGTGTGTACTTTTATCCTCAGATACACCTTGCTCTGATTTCGACATACACCAGACCACGTGAACACAATATGACGGCAAGTGAAATACAATAACTAAGCGAATACACGTGCATGCTTTATCAGTAAGAAATGTGCAAAGCCATAACAGTCCACCTACACCTGTCCGCTATTAACTTAGTCCTAACAACATTACTTGTGTACACTCTGAAAAAGTAACAGAATATGCTACCATCGAGCACATAAGCAAAACATCGTATTATTAGTAAGAAATGCGCAAAGCCATAACAGTCCACCTATGCCTGTCCGCTATTAACTTAGTCCTAACAACATTACATCTGTACTCTGACAAAGTACCAGATTATGCTACCATCGAGCGTATAAGCAAATCATCGCAAAAATAACAAGGACCCTGATAAAGTGTGCACAACACGAGCGCTAATTTTCATCATTTATGACAGTTAGCCGTCAACGAAAGCTCTGCATCGGTGTGAAGCAATCAGTCAGATTATTACTTGTGTTTTAATCAATTGTACCTGGTTCTTTTTTTGCAACGACAATATAGCACACTACATTATCACTGTTTATTAAATTAAACTGCGGAGCCACCACAGCAGTACGGGATGGTTCATTGATAAAGAGCTCTAGTCTCAAGGCACTGATAACACAGAAATAAAGAAGAAATAATTTTGCATATGGCAACTCAACCATGAATATGATGTGCTACAGAAATTATACTACAAGCGCTATTTCAATTGGGCTGCAATTCAAAAGAAATTTCCAGGCAGCCTTACGAAATTCCGCATATATTTACATATAGTGCCGACTTCACTCAGCTCAATGTGTGCTGTGTGTTGGTGTTACTGTGTTCTGCGAATGGCGCTGAAAACAAAATCAGGATGCTGATGGCTCAGCACCAACAGTCAGCTGAGCCTGGCTGTTTCGACCCAGCACCTCACATTCGCATATGATGTTACATATATATAGCAGATTTCCTCCGAAATTGGCCTCATAAGGTTCAACCATCGAATCCTTTACCAAGACGTGTATATTTCGAAGAAAACACATTGATAGTGACACCATTCATTGTGCCTGATCTGCTACATATGCCATGCGGCATTACAAATTCCAGACATACATTTCAGCAGTTTCCCAAGCCTTGAATTCTGTCATCCTTGCCTTGACAACCTACTCATCGCGAGTTCGTCAAATGAGCACAGTTCACATCTGAATTCTGCAATCCAACATCTGAACAAGGCACATTTGTCAGCATAAGCTGGTGTGCATTTGATGTCCAAAAGCTTACCTGTCCTATCCTCGCGTTCTCCGCATCCAGTATTCAGCTCTACCCAGGCAGCTTCATATAGGTGTTGAGAGCTTCCCATCTCCGACTACTAGATCCTGATAAGCCCTACATTCTCCTTCGTCTAGTTTTTGTGTACTACGTACTATACTAACATTTCGTACCATGGTGCTAGGCCATTATATATATTCCCTCCTTATCGTGCTATTGATACACACAAAGGCTACTATATTGAGCTCCCTTAGATTAAGAACTCCCGTACTAACTTTCGCGGATCAACAGATGCTTGCACGACAGTATATACCACTCCCTGAATATCAAATGAAAGTTCCACTATACATCATCGTACGACATCTTGAATGCAATTTGTGCTAGATCACCAACTCGTCAAAGGAGTACCTACATATGGCAGCCAATCAGTTTCCTGACATATCCTGAAAACTTAAGCTCACTCTCTGAGCAGCATCCCATCATTTTTTGGGGAGACTAAAGCCAATATATCCTCAAAAATGTTACTGTATCATGTAGTTGGCCCTGTAAGCATATCCAGCAATGTGACAATGTGACTGAATCTTGAAGTGCCGCAAAGCAAACTACTCAGGTGGTGCGTACACCCACCTGATGCTATACTACACCTTATGTTATTTGCCTGAGAAAGTTGCCTGACTGTATGTGAAATACCCTCTAAATGTGATATACTTATTTAGCTTATACGTGGGCATAAATGATAAGTTCTTATGTGATTACATTAAAACATGGAAGAAATTTCGCGATTTCTTTGTCATAGAATACGTGAGTACATCTCTAATCGATACATGTTACACTCCCTCAGTTACAATCACTGCATCCATATTCCCATGAGCTTCAGCAGATGTCGAACATATCCGAAACATATAATAGATGCTGTCAACATTGTCATTGATGCTTTGTCACATAGCTCAAACAACATTTTCACCTGTCTCAGAGAAATATACACCTTGAAAAAAGTGCCGAAAAACGCAAGTGCCGATTGGCGACTGAAGTTTATTCAAAAAAACAGAACAGTTATGTACTACATACACATGGCAATACGCAAAATTGGCCAGCAATACCAAAAAATAAAAAACAAGTTGTACACAACACTGAAAGATTTGTTTACCCTAAAGTATTTTGAAAGAAAGCTGATGCATGATTGTGTTTCACTTTAAATGTACCTTCTTAATTAGTTCCCTTTTATTCAAAACATCATCACACGACAACTTAGGAAGCCTGTGCTCGCACACGCTACTCAAAAGTCTCATTTTCGTTCTTTGTCGTGTCAATCTAGAAACCAGCAAGCTTACTGGATCTCAATATTAGTTAATAGTAGTTCTTCCCCTACTTGTTTAAGTAAAAATCCACAAGTATGAGCTCTTTTCGACTCCACTGTTGCCATTATTGTTGTGTATCATCTGCCTGAGTAGTTATTTGTTTAGTCAACTCTAGCACACCTAAATAATGCTACTATTCAGACTCCCGGCAGCTTTATTTCAATGAACTCAATTTGTCGCTGACAGTAGGTCATTGCAGCAAACTTTCCTGCAGTTCACTGAATCAAACACATTCAAGGCAGATGAAGTAAGAGGACAGCTAGTGATGGCATTCTTCATATTGAAAAAGTTGTTTAGAGCAAGGCATAGCATTAGAAGGTCATACAAATTGAGGAACACATGAGCCCTGTCAATATACATTTAATATTATTGATAATAATGAACATGAGAGCCGAGCCTGACAGGGGCTCTACAAGAAAGCATGTTGATTGTCATTCTCTTATCAGTTTCAAGCCTCATTTCAGCTTAAGCAAGCCTGGCTTTATCTACTCATTGCATGTAAAAAAATAGTAGAAACACAGTACAACTATTTCTCTATAATATACACAGTGTCATTAGAGCAACAGTATGTTTTTTTATTTCTAACACATTTCAAATTTGCAAATAATAAAAGATATCTCAAAGTTTACATGCCTCTCTTTCTGATATTTATGTCTTTCTTGCCTTTCATTATGCACAACTACTACCCTAACATGTCAGTGTGAATATAACAAATGGCTCAGATGTGAAAGGTGGTCAAAAATTACCATGCAGGCCATTGCTCATTTCTTCAATCACTTATTCACTGTTCATTCAGACAAAAACAATGATTGCCTAGGTTGAAGGGACTAAAGGCTGGTTACCTCTGTCTGACTAAGGTCCCTCCACCCATACATTTGTTCAGGTGAAGTGAAACAAAGGATACAAATTTCATTCTGCTTTCGAATGAGGGGATACAAAAATTCAAATTCAACAAGTTTAACTGTTGTCTACACATACGTTTTAAAATAAGACACAACAGTCATCACCAATTTGCAGTACCAAAATATTATATATATATATATATATATATATATATATAATTCAGCAAGGAGAAACTTCTGACAAAATTACCAAGTACCATAAAGAAATACATTTGAAAAGAAAGAAATTGAGCAATGTTCATCTTATATGCAAAAGCACGAACGACATAAAATAAATATTTATAATGAATAATACAGTTCAGGCTTCTAACATCGAAGGAAGAACATCCTAACTTTTTTTCTTCACGCTGTTTTTAGAGTTATGTTCTTTCAAAAGTTCACGGTCAAAGCTATTTCCGTGGAGTAGATAATGTAATTGATATGATAAAGTTTGCTTACCCTATGTTGTTCTGAAAAAAGGCAATCGAAAACGATCAAAGCGTAGTTCATAGGGAGTATCGCTTGGGTAGTAATGCTCCATTTAGGTGCCAACGGTGTTTTCTATTTCATTATTGACATATAAGCCGAGTGTAAAGAACACCATTCACGGTGCCCCACCAGTGCCTTTTGTCTCTTAATTTGAACACACTCCCAGCAGCGACGAATGTGGTGAGCTTATTAGAGAGAAATTTGGTGAGACGGTTTCTATAAACCTGAAAGCAAGAGTATTTTAATCACGTAAAGATGAGTGGTGTGTGTGTGTGTATGCTCCTGTTTCACATCTGGGCGATGGGCAGCAGGTCATCGGAACATACTTATTGTGTTTGTGAGGTCGAGAGTTCGGTTTGGAACGATGAGTGTTCCCAGTGTTCAAGATTTCTTGCGGCATTTACTCGAGCATAAGTTCTTGATTTGTGGTTGACGTGGAAATTGTGTCGCATTGTAGTCTGCCTTCATGTCTCGTCCACTTGCAGTCAACCCTTTTGAGGCTATGTTCAAGAGTTGTACTGAAGCAATTGTTAGGAAGCCAGGTCCAAGTATCTTCCATCAGTTGTAACAGCCGGATTTGAGTAATGGCTTTCCTCTTTATCAGTCTGTATTCGTTTTAACGTTTTTGTGCAAGAAAAGCATTGAAGGCAGGTTTTTATTACTTTTCACTGCTGTGCATGAACTGCTAAGATTACTGAAAAGTTTTTTTTTGTTGAGGTGTTGTCTCTGTTAGGGCCACACAGCCTACTGTTGCTTTATAATATTTCGCCTCGCATGTTTGCATGCTTCTTCAGTACTTTGTACTTTTATGAAAGCAGGTACTAGCAAGTGTTGAGTGAGTGTGGTGCTTTTGTTTGATGTTTCAGATACTTCTAGCTAGATTCATTTGCACACAAAGCAATAATTCAAAGTATGGTGTTAACGTTTGCTTTGAGTTTTCTGTTGTTTTTACTGTTTTTAGCCAGGGTAGGTGCCCTGGCTAAATTACAGAGTAATAGGGTTGAGTTAATAGGGTAGGGGAGGAATACTATAGCATTAATGAAAGGGTGGTAGGTATCGTAATTAAACTGAATAAAAGATACAAGATGAAGGTAGTACAGGCTTAGGCGCCTACATCCAGTCATGATGACGCTTCATTTGAAAGCTTCTATGAAGACCTGGAATCGGCAATGAATAAGGTAAAAACACAGTATAGTATAGTGATGGGCGACTTTAATGCAAAGGTAGGGAAGAAGCAGGCTGGAGACCAGGCAGTAGGAGATTATGGCATCGGTACTATAAACGCCAGATGAGAGCTACTAGGAGAATTCGCAGAACGCAATAATTTACGGATTTTGAATACCTTCTACCGAAAACAAGAAAACCGCAAGTGGACATGGAGGAGCCCTAATGGCGAAAATAATAACGAAATAGACTTTATAATGAGTGTACACCCAGGAATCGTGCAGGATGTGGAAGTGGTTGGCAAAGTACGATGCAGTGACCATAGAATGGTACGGTCTCGAATTCGCCTAGACTTGAAGAAAGAACGACAGAAACTGATACGAAAGAAGCCAATCAATGAGCTAGCACTGAGAGGGAAAGTACAGGAATTCAGAGTGTCGCTGCAGAACAGGTACTCGGCTCTTAGTGAGGAAACCAACCTTAGCGTAGATACAATGAATGATAATCTGACGAGTATTATTACGGAGTGTGCAGTGGAAGTTGGAGGCAGGGTAGTTAGACAGGACACTCGCAAGCTTTCCCAGGAAACGAAGAACCTAATTAAGAAGCGTCAAATCATGAAAGTGTCAAGTACAACAGACGAAATAGAACTGGCAGAGCTTTCGAAGTTGATTAATAGACGTAAGGTATGCCATGTAAGAAGGTATAACATGGAGAGAATTGAACACGCTCTGAAAAACCGAGTAAGCGTCAAAGCAGTGTAGAGGAAACTTGGGATAGGCAAAAGTCGGATGTATGCACTAAGAGACAAAGAGGGCAAAGTAACTACCAATATGAATAGGATAGTTAAAATAGCGGAAGAGTTTTACAGAGATCTGTACAGTAGCGGAGACAACCACGACCTTAATACTATAAGGACTAGCAGTAACCCAGATGACACCCCACCAGTAATGATAGAAGTCAGAAAAGCTTTGGAGAGCATGCAAAGAGGCAAAGCTGCTGGTGAGGATCAGGTAGCATCAGATCTGCTGAAAGATGGAGGACAGATTGTGTTAGAAAAACTAGCCACCCTGTTTACGAGGTGTCTCCTGACGGGAAGAGTACCAGAGTCTTGGAAGAACGCTAACATCATCTTAATACATAAAAAAGGAGATGACAAGGACTTGAAGAATGACAGGCCGATCAGCTTGCTCTCTGTAGTATACAAGCTATTTACAAAGGTAATTGCTAACAGAGTAAAGAAAACATTAGAATTCAATCAACCAAAGGAACAAGCAGGATTTCGATCAGGCTACTCAACAATCGACCACATTCATACTATCAATCAGGTAATAGAGAAATGCTCAGAATATAACCAACTACTATACATAGCCTTCATAGATTACGAGAAGGCATTTGATTCAGTAGAAATATCAGCCGTCATGCAGACACTGCGGAATCAGGGCGTCGATGAAGCATATATAAACATCCTGGAAGAAATATACAGGGGTTCAACTGCTACCATAGTGCTTCATAAAGAAAGTAACAGAATACCAATCAAGAAGGGTGTAAGGCAGGGGGACACTATCTCCCCAATGCTATTTACCGCGTGCTTAAAGGAGGTTTTCAGAAGCCTAGAATGGGAGCAGTTAGGGATAATAGTTAATGGAGAATACCTTAGTAACCTGCGCTTCGCCGATGACATTGGGTTGCTGAGTAGCTCAGGGGACGAATCGCAACTCATGATTGCGGAGTTGAACAGGGAGAGCAGAAAGCTGGGTCTTAAAATTAATCTGCAGAGAACGAAAGTAATGTACAACAACCTCGGAAAGGAGCAGCGCTTCGATATAAGTAATAGTGCACTTGAAGTTATAAAGACTATGTCTACTTAGGGCAGGAAATAACCGCAGAGCCGAACCACGAGATCGAAGTAACTAGAAGAATAAGAATGGGGTGGAACACATTCGGCACGCACTCTCAAATTATGACAGGTAGATTGCCACTATCCCTCAAGAGGAAGGTATATAACAGCTGTATCTTGCCAGTACTTAGCTACGGAGCAGAAACCTGGAGACTTACAAAGAGGGTTCAGCTTAAATTGAGGACGACGCAGCGAGCAATGGAAAGAAAAATGGTAGGTGTAACCTTAAGAGACAAGAAGAGAGCAGAGTGGATTAGGGGACAAACGGGGGTTAAGGATATCATAGTTGAAATAAAGAAGAGGAAATGGACGTGGGTCGGGCATGTAGCGCGTAAACAGGATAACCGCTGGTCATTAAGGGTAACTGACTGGATTCCCAGAGAACGGAAGCCGGTTAGGGGGAGACAGAAGGTTAGGTGGGCAGATGAGATTAAGAAGTTTGCGGGTATAAATTGGCAGCAGCAAGCACAGGACCGGGTTAACTGGCGGAACATGGGAGAGGCCTTTGTCCTGCAGTGGACGTAGTCAGGCTGATAATGATGATGATGATAATGAGGATGATGATGATGATGATGATGATGATGAGGTGCCAGCATTGGTCTATACCAGGGGTGCACCAACGTTAAGCAAGGTCCTTCATGAGGAGCAGAGGATAGGCAGTGAACTTGACCATTGTGTTACGACTATATTTCCTCTTGGGAATATAGTCGTAACACATACTCATAACAAACACAAGAGTCAGGCAAAAATTGGGAAATGGGGCGGGCTCCAGTCTCCCTGTGTCTATTCTGTGGGATGTAATATAGTAGAATGGTGGTGTCTGTGAACTGTGGTGGCACCGCCGTGTTATATACAACGTGCTTGAAGGCGACGGCAGTGGTGCCTCTTGATTGAGTGGCGGAAATACGATGATGACGTTGGCGCCAAACGGCACGCATGAAACTGCGTCCCACCAAAAGAAAGAGAAAGTTTGCGCAAAAGGTTGCACTGCCATTGCACGGGAGGGAAGAAGAGGAAGACGAGTCGGGGGCAGAATGAGATTGAGCTGGCTGGAGTGAAGATCCTGGCTGTCGCGCGACGGCGGTATCGAGATCCGGACCCGAGCACGTGAGGTCAGGCAAGGTTGGGACGCTCCCGCTGCCCATGGTTTACCCGGAGGTATGCCGCCTTCCAGAGTTCCGGCCGTGACTGTTCAAGGTCAAGTTCCAAGTGTTCCTTGCGGCCGTAACTGTTCAAGGTCACGTCTCTGGTGTCCGGGCTTCGACTCTGGTGCCGAACCACCCGTGGAGGGTGAAACCTGCGGGTGGTGATCAATCTACTCTAAACGAGCTAGCATTGGTAAGCGGACGCAGTTCTTGCTAAGGCAAGGGCTACCTCGTCTTCCGCCAAGCGTCGCCACGCTGGTCAGCGCGTGAATCCAGCTGCTGAGACACTGCCAGCGTCCGCCGCCGCAACCCACCAGGCCACCGCCACCATCAACGACACCGGTGACTGTTGATTTTATAAACATTATAGCTAGACAACTTACGGGACATGTTTTATTTGCCAGCTTAGACTGGGTACATTGCAACTTTATGTCTTTTCTTTTTCTTAATTATGCTTAAAGTTTCTACTTTTCTTCTTTTACTTTAAACGGCTTCGTCATTTCTCTGCTCTGGGGCTTACTCTCCGACCAACAATTTATTGAACCGCCAACCTGCATCACAAACTGGCATCCACGACAAGACAAAGTCGTTTGTTTTTCATCTTGATTGTCGGAGGCAGTGCGAACCATGACCAGCACGTGGGAGATATTTGAATTGGCTGAACGCATAGGGCTGAAGGGAACAGAGTTCAGACTGTGGTTGAGAAGCGGATAGAGAGAGCGTGAGAACCGGGCTGCAGAGAGAAAGGCGGCAAAAAATGTTCGAATTAGAGACGCTAGAACTCTAGCGGGGACTCGAGCTTGCGATGGCAAGAACGGGGCAGCTGGGGATACAGAGGAGTGAACCAGTGGCTGGGATATGCTCTGACAGCAGTTACATCACGAGCGATTTGAATTTACTTCAGGCTGACCCTGTACCTCGTCATGACCTTTCACTAGAGAATGAAACTATGGAAGAGTATGACAGGGAGGTGAGTAGCCTAGAAACGAGGAGACTCGAGGAGCTTATTGAAGCACGGGAATGCTTCGTGAGCATGGAATAAGAACGTTCTATTCAAAGTGAAGTGTGTGCTGAAATCTGCGAGAAGTCAAGCACACTTCATGCAGAGGTAGGATTGTCTCTGAAGAGCTCCACTGTAGGAGCAGTAAAAGGTCTCCTAAATAACGCCGGCGAATGCCGTAATGAAGGCTACGATATAGTTTCTGCCATTTTGGGCCACTGGATGTAGCAACAGGCGCTAGGCACACAGTTTTTCACGACGATTATAACTCGCCCATACAGAGAGAGGGCTTGAGTTTTCGAGAAATTAAAGATAATGCTTCCATGAGAAAACTGGAGCAAAATGCAGAAACACTTGTTGACGAACAGAGAGTAGAGTTGCAATGTAGGTCAGCTCTATGTGGCAATGAGGGTAGTCACGATGACTCAGGTAGAAGGGTCGAAATTTTGATGAACAAGCAAGACAAAAAGCTGAAGTGATGGAAACTGAACCCGAAGGCAGTAATGATCCAGCAGGTCATTGTACGACGAAGGACGCCGACTGGTGCTCTCTGGCATCTTCGGTTGAAGAGGTCGCTTTTAGAAAGGTGTCTGAACAATTGTCGGCTTACGAGCTCAAGCAAGGCGTTCCTGGGTGGATGAAATCATTCAGATGTGGTTGTACTGGCGCACCTGGAGGCAACGCTTCCAACTTGCATAAAGTCATTCCAGCGTGTATGCTTGTGATTTAGAGGTTGGGCGTCTGGTGATACACAGCTTTAGGTTCAGACGAGCTTACGGTCGACAATTCTTTCACCGGCGTCGCATTCCTCGCTCTTGTCAATTGGTTAGGGCCGTTAAACGCCTTGTTTGGGACGCTATAACTTAAGCATCAAGTTCGGTTTCCTGGTGGTTTCTTATGGATCTTGATTGCAGACCGAGGAATGGTGTTTTATGTGAACAGTTGAACAAGTTGCGTGTAATGTATCATTATCTTGATGTGTAGTTTTTTAATTATTATGGTATATATGAAAAAAGTTGGTGTACTAAACAGGCTCATTCGGGGATTTCCATCGTAAGCTAGACGAGTTCATACTTTTTTTCGCTTCGTGTGTTTATAGTGGTTAGTGAATGTGGAGCTTTGGACGATATAGTGAACTGTATGAGTGTGGGTTCAGAGTGACTTCATTTAAGAATTCAGCAGCAGTTTTTCGTGCAGAAACACTTTACTGAAAAGGTGCCTATTGTGATGTAGTATAGTGGAATGGTGGTGTCTGAACTGTAGTGGCACCGCGGTGCTATGTACAACGTGCTTGAAGGCGACGGCAGTGGTGCTTCTCGATTGAGCGGCGGCAAGACAATGATGACGTTGGAGCGAAACGTCCCGCATGAAACTGTGCCCCGCCAAAAAAGAGAAAAATTGCGCGAAAGGTTGCGCAGCCATTGCACGAGAGGACAGAAGAGGAAGACAATTCGGGGGCAGAACGAGATTGAGCTGGCTGGAGTGAAGAAGATCCTGGCTGTCGCGCGACGGCGGTGTCGTGTTCCGGACCCGACCACGTGAGGTCAGGCAAGGTTGGGACGCTCCAGCTGCCCACGGTTTACTCGGAGGTACGCGGCCTTCCAGAGTTCCGGCCGTGACTATTCAAGGTCAAGTTCCAGGCGTTCGTTCCGGCCTTGACTGTTCAAGGTCACGTCTCTGGTGTCCGAGCTTCGACTATGGTGCCAAACCACCCGTGGAGGGTGGCACCTTCGGGTGCTGATTATCTCCTCAAAACTAGCCAGCATCGGTAAGCGGCCGCACTTCTTGCTAAGGCAAGGGCTACCTCGTCTTCCTCTTCTTCCCTCTCGTGCATTGGCAGGGGAACCCATCCGCGCAAACTTTTTATTTTGGTGGGACACAGTTTCATGCGTGACGTTTCGCGCCACGTCATCATCGTGTTTCCGACGCTCAATCAAGAAGCACCACTTCCGTCGCCTTGAAACACGTTGTACATAACACCGCTGTAACACCTCAGTTCACAGACACCACCATTCTACTATACTACATCACACCCTGGCACAACCCTCAATTTCAGCCTGTCATTTATCTGCTAACGACCCCATGTGACAGATTTCTCGTGCACTCAGTGTTTGTCAGTTACTTACTCGCCTTATCAGTTGAAGGCTGTTGATGAAGACCAACCTCTATCGGTTCTTGTTTTGTCATTTGCTGATGGGGTATCTTCAGTATCTCTTCTCCGTGTACCCTTATTTTACTTGGCTGGAAGACCAGCAACGTTACAACTGTTAATTATTAGCATGTTTTTATGGACTGTAAAAGTATTCGCCACTCCTTTCTCTGGCATTCCGTTTTGGACGGTTGGCCCGTTAGTATTTCTCCTCTCAGCTGGTAAGTGTTTTGTAAGTAGGACTTTGTCGCTGCAGCCTCCTGGTACTGAATGCAGTGCTCACTAAGCCAGCCTTATTGGCACAGCAATAAACATGATAAGTGCGGACTAATCACTACAGGTGCGACATTTCTTGGTTGCGGCTGGTGTATCTTTGCAGTGATGATGTCTAGAGTATTATTACTACCTCAACAGGCAAAGCCTCTTTTTTATTTAGCTGCAAATCATGTGCGGTGAGAACTACTAACACTTGCTAAGATTTTAGCGCCTTCATGTGTGAATTAGGATGCACTGTCAATAAATGTGGCAAATTCAGATAACACAACCGCAAGGCACTGAATATTACATTCCAAGAAAGAAAATGACATGTTCTTTTGGGTGAGCTTCAGCAACTCATTACAACTTCTTCGAAAGTGAATAAATCATCGTTCTGCTGTAAGTTATATTTAGTTTTGACATTAAAAGAATATCATAAGCTCCTGATGTATGTGCGATTAGTTATTTATCGCATTAATTTCGGGACAAGAAAAGCAACACTTGACGTTGGTTTTAAAACACGATTTGAACGAATCATCAAAGATAACAGTTCGTTCACTAGAGTGATCAGCTACGGTTGTCCGCAGCAGATTGAGGTCAAGTCATGACACACTGACTAGAAAGATGGTGCAGTTTATCTAACAAACAACGTATTTTACTCTATTCTGGCCTCAGGTTGACACAGCTGGCATAAAAAAATTGCATACACAAATGTAGCCACTTATGCTAAAGGGTTATATTTGTTTCTCTTAGACAAATGTTTCCATTTGAAAACATAAAGTACCATAAACGTTGACAAAATTATTGAACATGGGCCATGGGATTATAAGCTGTGCTATAGGCGGAACTTTGTCCGGTGGAGGGATAGAGGGATGACGTCCTTCGTCTTTAGTGCAGGCAAGTCGAGATTGTGTTATTTGGTTATCGGTATCCCATTTCCAAAAATTTCAGGGGTGGGCCATTTGACCAGTGTCCCATTCCTTGGCTAGACAACTGCAATAACTATGAAGCACCCATATTGAACTTTTGTGTCTTTAGTGGTTCATAAGTTAGACTGCCTCTCTGGTGGATGTGACTATTTCAGCCATTACTTATACAGATAACCTTAATATTCGGATCGGCATGTCAAACTAAAAGTGAAAAGGGTCATTTTAGTTTGAAAAGCCTTGAGTAAATATGTCCATACACCACATGGATATAAATATAATGAGAACTTCATGCGTGTAGAGCAGTATTTTTCACAAAGATAAAAAACATGGGAAGAGTGACATGCACCAGCT
This sequence comes from Rhipicephalus microplus, assembly GCF_043290135.1. Taxonomy (NCBI): domain Eukaryota; kingdom Metazoa; phylum Arthropoda; class Arachnida; order Ixodida; family Ixodidae; genus Rhipicephalus; species Rhipicephalus microplus. The sequence goes on from NW_027464586.1 coordinate 18,062,886, forward strand.
ACTTTGGCCAACTGAGCCGTTCTTTGTTTTTGATTCTGTTTGACTCTCCTACTGAATATAGGACGTCGTGAAGACACGTACATCACAAATTTGCACAAAGAGTGTGTGACAATTAAGAAAAATGAACTAGTTATTCACTGATCACAACACTCCTGTTTGCTCTTCTGCACTGAGTCTGGAGAAAGAAAACGATAATATTATGACTGAGCTAGGTTGAGAAACACAACGAGAAAAAAATTTTTATATCTCACATGCCAAATATAAAAAATGCACAGCTGTTGACAACAAACGAAACATTCTTCAGTACTACAAGCAGTCACTCACTCATTGCTTAAGATTTATTCACAGATATTACCTTTCAGTTGTGAGGACCAGTCCTGACACCAGCTGTCAAATGATCCTCCTCATATACTGGAGATTACAGCAATTTTTGACACATTTTTCTGTTTGTAACGAGTAAGTCCATTGATTTCTCGAAAGACCGCCAGCTGGCCTTAGCCACACCACTAAACGAAAAGTATTAAAGGACAGGAGTGTAAAAAAAAAACTCTCTACCTTACAGGAACCTGCTTGCCAGATCTGTGCAGAGCACTTTCTTCTTTTCACAGACATAAAAAAGTAGGAGGGAGGGAGGGGGAGAGGGGTCTGTGGTTCTGTATTTGATAAAACAACACGACGCCGTAAGCATGCGTGTATCTTGTTTATAAACAATTTAGCCTACGCGTTATGTGCTCTATACATCAGCACATATGAACTCACGGAAATGGTTTTTTGCGCGTCATACTGCGGGTTTATTTATTTATTTATACTGTCAACCCTCGCTTGAGGGTCATAACAGGGTTCAATTAACTCTACGTACTGCGTAAGCTAGCTGATGTTTTGGCAACAGTAAAGCAATGTATATATATATATATATATATATCTAAATAATCAACAAAAAACGTTCCACTACAAAGTTGTAACTTGTGATGTCCCACGGACTTAAGGACAAGGTGCCCGGCGCCCACGCACTCCACCACACTTTACCAATCGCTCGCTGCAATGTTGTAGGTAATTCGTGTGGTCAATGCGATAAGAGTTGCGAGCGTCGGTGCGTGTGTCAGATTACGGCAAATGCGTGTGTGGAACGATTCATTCACCGTAACGCAACTTAACACTCCAGTTCCCACACGTCAAGCACTTGTTTGCTGTTAACTGGTACAGCGCTGTGAACGCGAAAAAACCCAAATCGGTCGTAGTGATAGCATAGCAAGACACACGATACGATACGCTTTGCATCCGATATCCACAAAATCAAAAGTTCTTGACATGGCATTGCCGGCGTGATGCGACAAAACAAACGCCACCACACGCGCGCGCCGGGTCACGTCGAAGTGGGTCACGTATGGCAATGGCATCCGTGGTAGCTTTATCGCACAGATCTGCACGATTTTCATCTGGAAGGCACCGCATCGAACTTCTGAAAGGCGATGAACTTGATAAATGTTTATCAGTAAAATAGTCTACCTTGCGCAACATCAATCAACAATCGTGCATATCAACTAGGTGCGCATGATTTGATGACAAAAATATAGTACTCATGCGCCCGGCATATTACTCTCTCGAACTTGAAATATCGACACGTGAGTGTGACCAAAACAGCGCCAAAAGCAGCAGACGCAGAAATCAGCTCAAACCAGTGCAATGTTATGCCAACGAAGTTGACTCTTCAGCCGACGCCGGCAATAACGGTTGAACGACGGGCCAACAATGCCAGCCTGATTGCATGGCTCCGCCCATATTGACTGCTGGTTGAACAACGCGGGCCAATGTGGCCGTTCTAATACGCTGGCATTGCTATAATGGCGAGAAGTTCTCAATGCTGGTCCAACCTTAATGTTCTAATCCACTCGCACAGCCATTATTGGCGGAACATTGTCATTGCTGGTCCAACAGGGCCGTTTTATTAGGCTGGCACAGCCATTATTGGTGGTGCGTTGTCAATGCTGGTTCAACATCGCCATTCCATTCGGCTGGCTCCGCCATAATTGGCGGTACGTTGTCAAATCTGGGTCATTCTTGGGCCATTAACTGCCGATCTATTCCCAACATTGGGCCGAAATTCTGTGCGGCCTGGGGAGCTGTTTGGCCTCAACATTTTCTTATTTGCATACAACGGTGTCGAGAACACTCGATGGGAAGAACTCACGCTTTGTTAGCCATTGAGTGTTTATAAGTAGTGCTTGAGTGGTTATTCTTGCATTTGAGTGTACTTTTGTTTGCTTGACTTTTTACTACGCAAATACTTTAATAAACACCATGAAAAAACAAAAAAAGGCATTATGGTCGAGTTGGTGTAGCGACCAAGCGGGTAGTTAGTGCGCAGTTCATTTGGTGTGGTGTGGGTTTGAATCCAACGTAAAGTATTTCCTCTCCTTTTTTCTTTTTTTACAGAATTTCTGTCAGTAGTTACTGGGCTCGGCTGCCGATGCGAATAAACGGGTTTGATCGTGACCGTTGCTCTAGCATTTCAAAGTAGGCAAGACTTAGTATAAGTACTCCCACTAGAGTACTTATATTTAGACACGTTTACCTAGTGGCGTAACTAGCGTGGGGCAAGTGGGGTAAAAGTGCGCCGGGCTCCTCTTGGACGGAGGCATCGAGCCGAGATCTCACAATATTCACTCGTGGGCTTCCCGAGAACCAAAGCGAAGCCGTATAGCGCTTTACGTCCCGTGGAAAGCTTGCCCCTACAAGTTCAACACTAGTGGATGCGTGCCACCACACTCTTCCAACACTCCCTTCTTCACTTTCTTGTCCCCACTTACCAACCATGAGGCGAGTGACTCCTTTTACTTGTTAAATATTGCTCCAACAAACGAAACACATTCTGTTGAGAGCCTGGGGCTGCTGGAAATTTGCGGCACATTTAGGCAAAGAGCCCGTAGCTTCTTGCTCATATTACGTCTATGAAAATGAATAACTTATATAGGTCGATGTAAGCCTCCTAACACCTAAGCACAATTTTGAACATGAGCTGTAGATGAACTTATTGTTGGGCTAGCTGGTGCAATATTTCTAAAAGTTAATTTGAGCGCGAACACACGACACAATCACTATCTCTCACACAAACCCAAGCATCAAACACACACAACATTCCCTTCCTGGTTTATTCATAGCTCGAATGCTTGAATATATACATACGACACATGTATGCACTAAACCTATAGAAGGCCAACGGCATACATTATCAATACGTACAGTTATTCAATTTCAGAGCCTAAGTTCGATAAACTGGAAATCGCTTGGTAACAATGACATTGAAGGTGCGCTTATACATTGATCTTTATTTTTTAATTAAAAAGGTCTTTAACACTTGAATTTCAGTTTTATTAGCGCTTCTGCTTGGAATCTTTGCCTCAGAGAATTGTGCATCACAACCACATGAGATGGCATGCGCAACCAGGTGCGCATACTTGTCACCTCGTTTTGTTATTTTTGAGCGTGCTCCCTTAACCGGTCATTATTACATTGTTTGGTTTGGCCAACGTTAACTTTTCTGCAGGATATGGGTATGGAGTACATGAGCCTCGTGGAAAACTACAAAGGCTTTCTCATGAGTTTTCTCACAGCCATGCTTTTTGCTATCGTACACACATTGGCCGGTTGTATCTTTTCGCACTATTGTAAGTGAAGGAGGATCATAGCACATTAACGGTAGCCGATTTATTCAGAGCGAGCTAAGAATCTTGTGGTGAGGGACCTTTTCCGTACGAAGGGTTCAAGTGATGTTTGCGACTTTTTGCAGTTTCGTGATAGTACAGGCAACAAATTTTCCGTGGATGTAGTAGATGTTTCTTATTCCGTGCCGCAAGACAAGCGTCTAGACACTGTAAAATCCTGCATTAAAGAGAATAGTGACGTTGCTTTTATCGATGACGCAGGCGTTAATGTTGACAATTTTTTATCACTTTTACAACTTTATCTTTGTGTAACCTGTATAAAGTTTGAAGAAACGCCCTCTCTTCAGCGGCAGGGAATCTACATAAGTGCCTGCGTCCCACCGGGTATTTGCGATATATTTTTTACCAGATATAGCTAGGGACTTCGCCAATGTTTTTCATGAGGGGGCGGGGGAGGCTGAAAAGTTTTAGGTATGTTGACAATTTTTAATTCTTTTAGATGAACAGAGACGCCTTAAATGTCCAAATTTGATTTTAAAGATTTTTATAGGGCTAGAACAAGGGCTTTTCTTTACTGCTGAATCGCCCCGAAAAGCTCCTCTGCACTTTTTAGAATGGGCAGAGGAGTCATGTGGAATGATGAGCATTTTTGATGGTCTTATCCTCGTGTTGAGAAGGAGTTGTTGCCTTCCGATTCCTGCCCACCCAAAATTGTGAAAAATGGCATTGCATCTCTTTGCTTGGAGTCAGCGCTGAAGATGCCATGCCCACACCGCATGAAACTTACTTTCTTCAATGAGGTGAGCCAATTAGAGGCTGCTGGGTTCTCTCGATTCGTCATAACGGCAGTTGCTGAATCAGTTCTGCAAAAGTTTAAACGAGGAACACGAGAAGCGATGGCTGCTACCCAGCCTTCGAACATTAGGCCACAAGCTGTGCATTAAATTCATAAGTACTCGCACAACTTCAAGAATGTCGTGGCCAGGCACGGCATACCGATGCACTGTAAACACGTTTTAGCCCTAATGGCACTTTTAGGATCATGTTCCCGTGGGCATCGCAAAGGTAATATATGAAACGAACTTTAAAATGAGGTTTTCACTAACACCCTCGTTTGCGGTGTTTTTGTAGGGTATCTGGCGAGTTTTGTTTTCTTTTGTTTGGACTCCAGACTGCAAGGTGCTCTTTGTTGTTTCGTAGAGTTTTTGGGGAGTTTTGTTTTCCTCGTTTGAACACCCTGCTGAAGCGAGAGCCGTCCACTTCGAATATTTCTAGTGGTCAGCCTGCTTTATTAAACACACTTAATGGCAAATATTGCTCGTATGCAATTTAAAACTGAATAATGAAGCTTCCATAATTGTTTATTGCCGATAAGATAGCTCGATTTTTTAGATACTTGACCGTTTTTATCTATCTATCTATCTATCTATCTATCTATCTATCTATCTATCTATCTATCTATCTATCTATCTATCTATCTATCTATCTATCTATCTATCTATCTATCTATCTAGCCGCCTAGGATATTTAGCTCTCCCGGCCGTTTCGGTAATGGTATCAATACCGAAATTGGTAGGGCATAACATGGCTGTATGACGAGCATAAGTGGCTAGTCATTACATAAAAATCATCACATATAATTCATGTCATGATTTATATTTTATGGTCTTGCTGCGCTTGCGGTGGTTTCGTTCACATGACATGTTGAAAACTAGTATGGGATGCCATGACTGCATGGTGAACACACGCGACTGACCATAACTTGAAAATCATGACAGGCGTGTCATACAACATGACTAGATGCCACACTCATGATGCATCGTGGCCGTTCCGCTAGCTTCGCATCTACCGAATTCGGTATTAAGGGACGTGAATTAACGACGGAAATATGTGACTGGTGGAAACATGATAACGATGAGATGTGTGTCACGTACCAACATGACTACATGCCACGCTCATCGCCCTTGATGCGCTCGTGGTCGTTTCGCTAGCTTCACTTATACCAAATTTGGTATTATGGTGAGTGAGTGAATGAATGGAAAAGGTATGGGACTGGTGGAAAATGATAATTATCAGGTGCGTATCATGTAACAACATGACTACATGCCACGCTCATGATGCGCTCACGGCCGTTTCGCTAGTTTCACATGTACTAAGTTTGATAATACGGGACGTGAATTGATGACAAAGGTGTGTGACTGTTGGAAACATGATAATCATAACATGCGCGTCATGTACGAACATGGCTAGACGCCCCACTCAAGGCGCCAATACACTTCGACGTGACCCAGCGTGCGTTTGCGCCAGCATTCGTTTAGTTGCGTCACGCCAGCGATGCCACGCCAAGCGCCGATCAGCCGGCCTTATATTCGCACGCACGCGCTGTGCTGCGTTGCTTTGACGCATGCGCGCTTGAGCGCGCCCAGCGTCCTTCTGTGACGTAGAGAGGCAGACGCAGTGCCGTCTGGGTAACGTCGTCGTGAAATACATCATCTCGCATATCGCGCCGATTGCCGCCGGGCCGTACGGAGAAACGCTTGTCGCGCGCGTCGCTCCGCCTGGCGTCAGACTACAGGATGCTCGCGTTCTACTAGCCTAGCTCAGAGTGCGTGCGCATCAACGTTACGTCGCAGTATAAAGGTACCTTGAACATGATGCGCTCGTCGCCGTTGCACTAGCTTCACTTATACCATGTTTGGTATTACGGGACGAGAAGTGACAATGAAGGTCTGTATGTGGTTGGTACTGACATGGTTATCATGAGATGCGTGTCATATCGCAACTTGAAAACATGCCAGGCTCCTGATGCACTAGCGGCCTTTTCGCTAGCTTCGCATACACCAAATTTAGTAATACGTGACGCCGATGAACGACGAATGTGGAAGACAGGTCCAATTATGATAGTCATAATATTTGGGACATGTAAAACATGACGACATGCTACGCTCATAGCGTGCTCGTGGCCGTTTTGGTAGCTCAACCAAATTTGGTATTACGTGACGTGAACAGACCACCAAGGTATATGACACGTCCAGGCAAAATATTCATAGCATACGTGTCATGTAAAATCTGACTACACGCTACGATTATAGCATGCTCGTGGCCGTTTCACTTGCTGCACGTATATGAAATTTGTTATAAGGTGACGTGAATAGATGGCAAATGTGATTTACACGTCCAAATACGATAATCATTACGTGGAAGTTGTGTACGGCTTAATTTACCTGTGACCTGCCATGTTCTGCTAATTTTGATGTGGCCCGTCAACCTTCTTCATTCTTGCTTCGCATATCTTCGATACCCACTGCACGTGCCATTAGCTAATGTTTTCTCTTTTTGTTGGCTTTTGTTGCACCGCATGATGCGTGGACGTCCAAGGCGGCATCAGTCTGTTTTAGTGAATCCATCAATAAATCAATTATTCACTAAATCAATCACTCAATAGAGCGTTCATTCGCTTAACCAAGACAGCCAGATGGGGTCTTTTGCACATAAGACAATAATCACAAGAAAAAAAACCACTGGCATTACGATCACGAGTGGCACGAGCACTGTCCTATCTAGTATAGGATAGCGCTATTCGCCATGAGTGATATCCTATCTAGTTAGGCCACTGCGTGTACGTAGGTGTAAATACACGTGAATCTTCCTCATATGATTGTAATTCTAGGCACGCTCCTCTGCTGCAACAGAGAAAAACTATGCCCCACAGGCTACAAGCACGCGCGTGCTGTGGGCTTTGGGGCCCAATTTTGCCAGTCCAGTCCTCTTCTGCGGCACGCCTCGTTAGCATATCGTAGTTTCGACACGTCGTACTTCAGGATTTATCATTACTTGTCCGTGATTACTGAAGATTTAGTTGCTTGTTTTTTCACTAAATTGATGCACCCAGAATCATTGCTGCAGTGCCAGTTTTGTTTTTAGAAATGGATCAAGTAACATTCTCTTGTTTCATCATTTGTTTCTTTACGCTATTAAATATTTAGGCTTATTTAGTTAACAGCAAAGTCAGTGAAGCAACATATATAGAATAAAAGAATGCGCAGCGGAAACTAGTCATAATTTATTTGGGCGTTTTAAATACGCACTATACTATAGCAGACTGGTCATCAGCGGCACAACTAGCGCAAAGCTTGTGTTGCTGATTCGTTTTTTTTTCTACATGAGCAGCATGCTCTGCTTCGGCATGCAGTGGTGCTTTCCTCTTTCGAAACAGATACATCCCTGAGAATCATGGGCAGAACACCACGGCACAGTGCATGATAGTAAAGCTTTAGCACTTTTATATGCTACATCTCTTGTATTGACATTGTTGATAACTACATTAGAAGAAAGCTCAAGTGGCTCCAAGACCGGGGCTAACTCAAGCAGTTCAGAACCATACGACTCAGTCACGGGCACACGAGGCTAAAAGGCTTCAAGACAATGTGATGGCGTATTTCACGCTGCATCAGCAGATACGTGAGATCGGGCTCTCGGGTGGCCTTCTTCCACGCTTAGAAGCATTTCTAATGATGTAAAAGATGTTCTTGTTCGGCTTGGTTGTATACCATATAAAAAATATTGTATTATTTGAGCGCAAACACATGACACATTCACGCACACACACACCCAGGCATCAAACACGCACAGCGCTCACTTCCAACTGATTTATTCACAGGACCAAAGCTTCAGTATATACCCGGAACACATACGCGCAATAACATTAAAGAAGGCCAACAACGTACACTATCAAGGCCTACAGTTTCTCTTCTCACAGCCTAGAACCAATAAACTGGGGTTCACGTCAAAATAGAGATGGCGAAGGGGCACTAACACATTGATACTTATTTTTTCTATGAAAAATGGCTCTAACACTTCACGTAGAATTTTTATTGTGCTCTTAGAATCTTCGCCTCCGAATAGTGTGCCTCACAAGCACATAAAATGACATGCGCAACCAGGTAGGCATACTTGTCATCTCCTTTTGTTAATTTTTGGGTATGTTCCCTTAACTGGTCAATTACACATCTTTTGGTTAACCGATGTTCACTTTGCCACAGGATAATGGTATACGAGTACACGAACCCTGAGAAACATTTACCATAGAGGCTCTTATGCTTCTTGTCGCAGCCGCGTTTTTTGCTATGGCAAATACGTTGGCACAATTTCCCGATGTTCACGGGTGCCGAAAACACCTTCGGTACACCGTGCTTGCCCACGACTTTTTTAAGTTTGCTTTAGAGTCTATAAACATGAGGCACAACTTCTGACCTAGTCCCTGTGGGCTGGGTAGCAATAATTGCTTCCAGTGTTCCATGTTTAAACTCCTGAAAAAGAGATTCAGCAACGGCCGTAATGACAGATTGAGAAAACCCAGCAGCACCTAATAGGCTCACCTGATTAGAAAAACTGCGTTCCATGCTGTGTGGGTACAACTTTGTCAACGCCGCCTCCCAGCAAAGAGAGGCTACACCCCTCTTGACAATCATTGAATGGACAGATTGCATGGCAACAGCTTCTTCTTAACACGAAGATGATAAACCAGCAAAAAGGCTCATCGTTCCACGTGATGCTCAAGTCTAAAAATTCAAAACATGTTTCTTGCCATAATTCAACAGTAAAAGAGCCCTAGTCCAAGCCTTTCAAAAACGTTTAGAATAGATTCAGGAATGGTAAGGTCTTCTGCTCATATAAAACAATTAAAAATCGACAACTTGTCTAAAAACCTCCGAAACCAGTCCCCTCTTAAAATCATTATCGAAGTCTATCTACTTTCACTTAACGTTTATCGCAGAGAACCGGCTCGGTACAAAAGCCAATGCAGATTCCCTGCCGCTGAAGAAAGGACGCTTTGGCGAACATGATAAATGTTACATTAAGATAAAAATTTTAAATGCAATAAAAATTGTCTACATTACCGCCTGCGTCGTTGATAAAAATAATTTTACAGAGGCAAGAAACCGGCCTTGCGGCAAGGAATGATAAAGATCTACAAGATCCACTGAGAAGGCGCTGCCTGCCCCAACAAGACCGCCAAAAATGGCACTCATCGCTTGATCCCTTCGTTGGAAAAGGATCATTTACCCTAAAATTCTTTAACTTGCTCTGAAGAAATCTACTGACATTAATTTGTCAGGATCCTCCTTCACTAACAGAAGTGCGAAAGGGTATATCCGGTGTGTGTGCCTTGGCCGTAAAAAATGGTTACGTTGCTTCCTTTGCTGTTCTCTATTACCCTGGTTAGCACTTTAAGCCATGCATTCTTGTGAAACCTAACGAACGTTGACTTAACGCAAGTCGCTGCCTTCTTAACTAGGTGGAATTTCTTTTTTATGGGAGCCAGAGCCATCTCATTATACGTTCCCACAGGTATTAGCACAAAGCACCCTTCGTTGTCGGTTACGACAACTTTCAATTTGTTGTCTATGGAATAGGAAAGAATCTAAGCTTTTATGTTTAGGTCTACCAAGAGTCTGTGGTGCACATTTTGATAAATAATCCATACCATCTAGCAGGCATCTGTCCCGGTCCTGATTGGCTTTCGCAGACACGTTCTTGTTTAGTGCCACAAGCTCATGGGCAGAAATTTTCTACAGACTGGCAAACTTAGGACCCATCTGAAGCCATCTCTTGACACCTCTCGAAATGAATACTTTATCGAGTACAATGATGCCCCTCCACTCTTCCCTATTTCGCTTTCCACACACCTTGAGCAGTGGGTTCAGGACTTGCTTCCACCTTCATTCCGCGAGTACGCCCATTTGCTGCCTCAGCCTTCGTAGAAGTTGACAAGCCAGCCATTGCGGAAAGAAACTGTAGTGGGCCTCGTGAAGCCACTTGTAAAAGAAACGCACCCACCTCTATAATTCCGCCCTGTAGACATTGCAGATCCTTTCTATGTCTCTCCAGGACGGTTGAACACCTCCGAATATGGCACGGACTTCTTCAGAAGGATGCCCTTTTGTACGCAAAAGGCGCAATTTCTGGCTTTGCACTTGGCCTCGATGATGTTGCGCACAAGTCTATCAGTTTAGGATGCAACGTATAACGGCTAACAAAATTGTCCCACTGTTTAAGAAATGATTGTAAAATACCTTGTTGTTGGGCTAGTTGGTATAACATTAAAAAATTAATTTGAGCGCACTTGACATATGCACGAACAGACACACCCAGGCAACGAAAAAGCACAGCGCTCACTTTCAACTAATTTATTCACAGCCTTAAGTCTTGAATACATACATGGAACACATGCGCGCAATATAATCAGAAAAGGCGAAAAACGTACACTATCAAGACATACTGTTTATCATATCAATGCCTAGAACCGATGAACTGAGATTCACGAGGGAACAAAGATAGCGAAGCTGTGCTTACACATTGACCCCTATCTTTTTCTATGAAAAATGGCTCTAACACTTCACGTGCCGTTTGTCTTGTGCTTCTGTCTAGCATAATTGTCTCAGGAAATTGTGCCTCACAACAACACAAGATTGCATGTGGAACCAGAGGCGCATACTTGTCTTCTTGTTTTGTTAATTTTTGGGCATGTTCTCTTACCCTGTAGTAATACATATTTTGCTTCAACCGATGTTCACATTGCCGCAAGATAATGGTATCGAGTACACGACCCCCGTGGAACATTTAACATATGGCCTCTCATGCTTTTTCTCATCGCCACGCTTTTCATTATGGCAGATGCATTGGCACAGTTTCTAGAATTTCTCGGGCGCCGAATACACCATCGGTACACCATGCCTGCCCACGAATTTCTTAAAATTGTGCGAGAGCCTGTGAATATAAGGCACAATCTGTGGCCTAATTCTTGAGGTATGAGTACGTTGACACACAGCATACGTTCCTGACATGCCGTAGCCGTGTTTTTTGACTCAAAACTTCACATTTCCTGTGGAGCGTTGATGGCTATGGCAACGCATTTTTCTTTGGCTTGAAGTTTCGTCGTCCAGCCGAAGGTATCCTCAGTGTTCAGCGGATCCATAAGAGTGTTGCGTAATTTCTTGAACCTATACTTTATCTGCTCGATCACGTATAGCGAGTGTCCTCACCCTAAGAGTATATAACTTACACCACGTTTTAGGGATAAGGTCTGCGTGGTTGGTTTGATTGGTGACGCAAAGTGCAAGGGGGCTGATAAGGTGTCTCTTTTTCGCTGACATTAGCGCAACTGAGAAGGTTCTGAGAATTGTGAGGCATTTTGGTGAAGCGTGGTGCAATTTCAACGAATCTCGTTGTTTTGGCGCGCCTTGGCGCAACGGTGGGTATTTCTATCAATTTGAAACAATAGGCGCAGCTTTTGCGCCCCTGCATATAGACATCTGTGCTGCTATGTCATTCAAAGCCTCGAGCCTCCGACCGATGTCCCTAGCCTTTAGGTCACTGCTCAGTAGACACAATAAACTGATTAAAGAGTACTATATCCAAAATAAACCAGGAGCAGTGGCCTTTTCATTATTGGTGTTAAGGCAGATAGCGATTTCACTGATTCTACTCAAGAGTCTGGTATAAGATAAACTTGACAAACTGGAGATGATGCTTTGAGTTGCCTAAAAACAGACATGTATTTTTTTGTAGTGATCCCCAAAGTTGCAGGAAGATACCACCTTTGCAATAACCTACGCAAGCTCAGCAGGCCGTCTTATAGAAGCCTACAGCTTAGAGCTTACTTCGACTGTTGCGTATGCTACAATATTTTCCAAGTTGGATGCTAGAACTGGTTTAGGGCCTTCATTATGTCTTTTGGTGATTAAAATACAGTAATCAGGATGCAGTACTAGAATTTAATATTATTGTTTTTTATGAGCCTATGCCGACAAGAGCTCTCTTTGGGTAATGAAAGTGTAGTCCAATAAAAATTAACAAGTTTGGACGGAACCGTACAACTTCGTAACGTGAAGTGACAATGCCAGCTGCTCAGAGGCAGTCGTGAGAGGTGCATGTGTAAAACACGACCAGAGGTACTTAGCAATATGCAAAAAACAAGAAAAGGCGAGAGATGAACAGTGCATTCGTGGCTCATGTCCCAGGCATTGAATTACAGAAAGTGTCATGCTTTTATACCTTAAAACGGAGTAGAGATTGGAGATGAAATAACTTGGACTTTTAGCAGCACATGTGTAACGAAAAGACTTTTGTCAAACAACATTAGTTAGATATTTATATATTTCAAACGGCTCCAAACTAAGGGCGAGTTTATTTTGTGACATTCGAGAATCCACTTGATCTTTCTTTACGGGGACGAGTGACAGCGGAGGTGTCATTGAGCCATTTTCAACTTCTTTTACGAACTAGCTGCGGAAACGAAAAAGGGAAAGCGTGCATCTTCTTTGGCGGTGAGAGTGATCAAGAGTTGGTGGTTTCGGTGGTTGCGTGAGATTGATGGGATGGGGAGGGCTCGGGACAGGTCAATTCACTCGCAACTTGGTGTGCCTCACTTTTCTTGCGTAGTTGGCCCATAAATGTATACAGAAGGCAGTTTCCTTTGTCGTGGTTCCAGTTTTCAGTGATTTGGATGAACCATGACTCCAGTAACACCTCTTATTGTTGGTTAGTTCTTGTTAGAATTCTAATTTTTTATAACGATCATAGGGCTGCCTTCATCAGAGTTTTCACAAGAAAAGTTGTCAAAATGTCCAGCAATAAGAATAGTTATGAATGTAACAGTCTTTGTCAGATTGATTTAAGGCAAACGGACACAGGTCGCCTCTCTGCATGTATTTGAAAATTCTTCAAGATCTTCACGTGCAGTATCATTTTTGCACGCCCTAGTTCATTCCTGTCACCACTTTACCACGAGGAGTTATGGGTCGCAAGATCAATGAATAAAAGAAAGTGGATACGTAGTGTAATTGCTGTGTTCTTTTACAGCTGCTTTGCTGAGAAACGTGTGGTCTATCACAGATTGTGTCTGGCCAAGTGGTCAATGTCTACAATTGCGGTCTTACGTCATGTACACAACGCACTGAATCATAACGAAAAGGCCACACGGTGGGTGAGGATCCTTGTTGTATTTTCGCCCCTAGCAAAGGAGCTGCCTTAGCAAACCGGTAATAGAGAATAATTTAGCCTATAAATGCTGACTGAAAAAGTACACCACAAACTGTCTCATGCAAGTGTCAGGTCTTGCATAAGACTCAGACCACTTGTGGCAGTTGCTGTGCTGAGCAGACGAGTCACTGCTTCAAAAATAGTAAGTGCGAGAGCAAACAAGCGACTTGGCGTCAAGAAGCCGCAGCTATTCCGCGTTACACTGAACAAAATCTGGCTGCCTACAATTTTTTTTCAAGAGAACAAAGATACAAAAATAAAACTACATCTGCAATTGTTCAAGTGTTAGCAATGGACTGTAAAGATGCAGTCTGTTTCAGTGTGCCTTTAATTATTCTATCCGACATAAAGTATAGCTATACAGGGTTTTTCAGGTCAAAAGCATCAAGTGAAAAAAAAAACTAAACTTGAGCATTATGTGTCTTCAATTAACGCAGCATTGTTGTTAGCCATATAGACCACTTCAAAATATTTCTTGCAATCCGGCAAACTCGGCCAATAACAAAAAGTACTTAATGAACTTTATAAAGCGACTCTAGATAAAAGTTTTCAAAAGAAAACTTGTAGCGCTCATCCATAAATAATAAATTTATTCATTTTCAGTGAAATAACTTTTCTGCAGAATTTTTTCTAGCCTTTGTTTAAAGTGTGCGAAAATTCAAAAATACCACGCGTTTATCGCTTAACGCGTGGAGTTTACATTGCCCTCAAATGTAAGTTGATAAAATTGTGAAAGATTGATTATGCACGAAGGTCGCTTGAACAGGCAGTCGATGTCTACGATGGACGTTGCGCGATGGGTGGGCAGTGCCGTTAAAAAATGAGTGAAAAAAATGAACACAGAAAGAACTTCGATGAAAAAGTAGCCTGCACGTGCGAATACGATACAAGACAGTAGGCAGCATCCATGATAGCGCCAGCATTTTTTTCAGACTAATGATAAACAATACGGATGGAAAAAGGGTGAAATTGTGATGAAGGAAGGATATAAAAAGCACGACGAGAATAGTTGGTGTGCAGTTCTTTTTCGGACACGCTTGGACAAAGCGGAGAGAGAGAACACAACTTTATTGTCATCATACTTAAGAAAGTAGGTGATCCGTTAGGCTGAACCTGGTGGCCACCTCATCTGCCTTTTGTACGGCTTGGAGCTGACTACCAAGCTCGTGGAAGCCGGAACTGTCTCCAACCTCTATGGCGAGAGATTGGCTAGGAGATGGGAAGAGGCGGATCTTCCCGGCAGGGCCAGAGAATCTGAATAAGTGTGTCTATTGAGCGACATTGTGATCAATGCGGATCAATTGTGTCGGGGTATATGCGTGCATAAATGTATGGGCAAGGATATGAAGGTGTTTAATTTATCTGGCTGAACTACTCCTGTAGGAACCACAGTGAGCAGCTGCAAGATTAAGCACCGAAAAAAGTTTGTTGAGTGTGCAACAGGGATTGTTTATGGTGTACCCCTGTCTTGTGGACTTGAGTACGTTGATCTGTCATGCAGGTGCCTTAATGTAAGGCTTCAGGAACATTGCCAGAAAATAGGAAGTGCAGGATGGGGTGGTTTTTTGGCCACTCATTGTTCGGAATGGGGGTTCGAGTCATTGTTCGAAAAGGCAAGGGTTCTCGCGTCCCACCCTAACAGAGGCACAAGACTTGTAATCGAAGCTGCAGCAATCGCTCGAGGCAGCTGCATCAGCAAACTATCAGTAGCATTATCCGAAAAAAAATTGGCGCGTTTAAATTCGGCACGTGGTGGTCCGGGGTGAGCACGCGGTTTCTTGCAGTCTCTTTTGACTTTAGCTTTTGTGTTTTTTGTTTTTGTGTTTTCTAGGCAAGTGATCTTATCCTCTTCTTTGTAACATATATATGTGCGTCGTAGTAGTAATAATATTAGTTGAAAGTCTGCGCTCGTCCTCGTCTTCTGTGTTACTTGTCGGACGTTTTTGCGCTGAGAAGTTGAATAGTGTATTACCAACTAGCCCAATCCCACACTTATAAGCGGCGCTCGATAACTTCCTGGCGCTTAGTTAGTTTATGGTGTACGGGTGGTTTCGACCGCCTGGAAAGACTGAAATACTGCGTGATGTCAAGGGAGGATGTCAGTCAAGGATTCACCAAGGTTTCCCGAATCATAATTGGGTACTCTGCCTTGGTTGATGAATTCTCGAGCATATTGGTGAGCCGCCTCGTTCCCCGGGTTCCCCGCGTGAACCACTACTCATACCAGCTCAATGGA
Organism: Rhipicephalus microplus; assembly: GCF_043290135.1. Classification (NCBI taxonomy): domain Eukaryota; kingdom Metazoa; phylum Arthropoda; class Arachnida; order Ixodida; family Ixodidae; genus Rhipicephalus; species Rhipicephalus microplus. Next base: position 18,078,828 of record NW_027464586.1, read on the forward strand.
GCATAGTGCGTTTTTCTCAGCATGTGTAAGGACTCTGAGGAACAGCGAACGCAGAGTTGTGGGGGCCACAATGACACTTGCGAAGTTGGATACAGCAGCCTTTCTGTCACTGAGTATTAATTGATTATTTATTTATTTATTTATATTATCTCAGGCTATAAATACATTACACAGATGGTGGGGGTGTGCATAATAAAAACAAGAGCATGAACAATAACAACAAAAATGTAAAACTGAAGGCATCATACAATGCAATCGCAGAAATCCAGTAAAGTGCAATGCGTTGGAAAAATAAACATGTAGAACTTCAGTACACTGGATAAGACATTTTTCAAATGCAGTTCTATTTGCTATATCAGTTATGAAGGCTGGTAAGTGATTGCAATCACCTACTGTCCTTGGGACAAATGATTGCGAGCCTGTAGTAGGTGAAAAATTGGGCTTGTTAACATTGTGATGATGATCAAGTCAGTGTGAGCGAAATGGAGCTGGGTGTATGAACAAAGAACGAAGAGCACGGTTATTGTAGTACAATTTATGAAAAATACAAATGCGTGATTGTTTCTGCTGTAACCCATTGAACGACGCGACCCAAGCTCTCAAGTGCGCATGTGCACAATCTTATCCCCCTTCCCTCTCCCCCATACTTTCCTATATATATTCACGAGTGTGAATAAAACGGGCTGTTCTTTTCTGTTGGCATGGTCCGACTGTCACGTTTACTGCTGGAGCGGCGTGGCCGCCTCCCAACTAACAGTGGCGACGAGAATACCCACCGATACGTGTAAGCCGGGCGCCAGCGGCGAGACCAAGACGAAGACGCCCATCAGCCCGCCCGCAGCCATGGCCCTCAAGCTTCCGGATTTTGCAGAGGAGACAGATAAGTGGCAAGCGTATCTCGTTAAGATTGACGCCTACTTCGAAGCGAACGAAGTTACGGACGACGCGAAGAAAAGGGCCTTGTTGGTGGCTGCGTTAGGATCGAGGACCGTTGAAATCCTTTGCGGCAGAAACGCACCGCGAAAACCAAGCTCGCTGAGTTACGAAGAATTTGTTTCAACCTTGAACGAGCACTATGATCCGTCCCCTAACGAGATATCAGAAAGCTTCAAGTTCTTTCACCGAAACCAACAAGAAGGGGAGTCCGTGCAGGCGTTTATCGTCGAGATTCGCAAGCTAGCGCATAACTGCAACTTCTCTTCAATGTTGGAGCGAATGCTGAGGGACCGCATCGTTTGTGGAGTGCGCTCGAAAAACCTGCAGAAACAACTATTAGCCAAAAAGGATTTGACGCTGGCAGAAGCGGAAGCACTAGCTCTAGCAGCCGAAAGCGCGGAGTTAGGGTCGCAACAGATGACCGGGCAAGGTGACGCCGTTGGGGTGTTCAACGTGCAGCGTAGCAGGCAACCCGAAATCAGCAGGAGCGAACGGAGCAGCTTATCGCAGCACTGCAGCTGCTGTGGCAAACAGGGACATCAAGCCAGGGAATGCTCACTACGACGGCGCAGGTGCTACAAATGTGGGCGACAAGGTCACTTGGCGCGAGTATGCTCCCGGACAGCCACCACCAACAGAACCTTCGCGATAACAGAGTGTTCAGCGGAAAGTGAAGATAACGATTGTAACGCACTACAAATATGGTCAGTGAAGGGTAATGGAAGCCTGGTTCCGCCCCTACACAAGCAGGTTACATGGAACGGAGTGCCACTGAATATGATAATCGACACAGGTTCACCTGTCTGCGTAGTGCCTAAAGCGATATACGAAGCCTATCGTCATAAGTGGCCACCGCTTTGTAAAGCTGCATTAACTCTGTCATGCTATCTTGGGAAGATACCAGTGCGGGGCATTGTCAAAATGCAAGCTTCCTACAAGTCTGCAACAGTTGACTGCGATCTCGTTGTGTTAGACTGCGAAGGTCCTAGCCTTTGCGGCCGTGACCTGTTACAGATGCTCGAGACACAAGGGGCACCGCTTCTTCACATCGCGTCACTCTCATCGGACGGGAAGCTGGAGAGTCGGACAGCGGCACCCGTGCTGGAACAGTACGCAGACCTTTTTGCGGAGGGCCTGGGAGCCATCAAGGGACCACCAGCACGGCTTCATATAAAAGACGGAGCAACCCCAAGGTTCTGTAAGGCAAGAAAAATTCCATTTTCTTTGCTAGACAAAGTGTCCGCCGAGCTAGATCGACTCGTGGCCGAAGGCATTATTACGCCAGTTTCCTATTCAGAATGGGCAACCCCGGTGGTGCCAGTGCTGAAACGTGACGGAACAGTCCGCATCTGTGGCGATTTCAAAGTTACTCTAAACCCAGTATGTGAAATGGAAAGTTATCCTCTACCCGTAGTGGACGACATTTTCGCTACGCTTCGTGGAGGGCAGCAGTTCAGTATCTTGGATCTACGTGATGCCTACAACCAAATTCTTCTAGACGAAGATTCGCGCAAGTTAGCGGTTATAAACACTCACAAGGGCCTCTTTTGTTATAACAGGCTACCGTTTGGGATAGCCTCGGCCCCTGCGATTTTTCAACGAACAATTGAGCAGGTGCTGCAAGGCCTCCCAGGGGTTCAAGCGTACTTAGACGACGTCCTGATAGCAGATGCGAACGATAAGCCAACTGCGAACCTGCAAGCAGTCTTGCAGCGGTTCAGGGAGTACGGCGTGAAGCTCCGCGCGGACAAGTGCCGAATAGGTGAGGAGTCAGTTACGTATCTAGGACACAGAATTGACGCGGCAGGGTTGCACCCGTCAGACAAGAACATCGAAGCAATTAAGCTGGCACCGACTCCTCACAATGTCACGGAATTGCGGTCTTTTTTGGGCATGCTAACTTTCTACAATAAATTCTTGCCTAATCTGTCCACGCTCCTGAGTCCCCTATACCTTCTTCTGGAAAAGAAATCGAAATGGTCTTGGGATGAGCGCGAAAACGATGCCTTCCGAAAAGCAAAAGCCGTTTTGTGTTCCGCGCCTGTGTTAACTCACTTCGATCCCGCACGAGAGCTATTTCTGGAGTGCGACGCGTCACCCTACGGTGTGGGAGCGGCACTATTCCACCGAATTGAAGGACAGTATCAGCCCCTTGGATTTCGATCCAGGACGCTTACTGCCGCAGAAAAGAATTATGCACAGATTGAACGTGAGGCGTTGGCTCTGGTTTATGGCGTCACGCGATTCCGAGATTATCTGCTGGGCAGACAGTTCACGCTTCTAACCGACCATCAACCACTGTTGGGTCTCCTAAGAGCGGATCGTCAGACGCCGGCTATGGCCGCTGCGCGCATTCAGCGTTGGGCCATCATACTTGGTGCCTACCGTTATCGGTTGCAACATCGACCGGGTAAACTCATGTGCAATGCTGATGCTCTTAGCCGTCTACCCCAACCGTTGCAGGAAGAAGTGGACCAGGAGGACGAAGCTCAAGTTCTGACCCTGGACCAGTGGGATCAGCCGGCCCTGCCATGGAAGGAACTCCAGGCACTCGCCGTCGCGGATGAGGTACTTTTCCAGGTACGCAAGTATACCCGGGAAGGTTGGCCGAAAAAACTCGACACGGAAACTACAGAAATCGCCGATTTTTACAAAAGGCGGCATGAGCTGTCTGTTAGTGAAGAACTTCTTTACTGGGGCCATCGCTTTGTAGTGCCGACAGCAGCACGCGGGAAGTTGCTAAGGCTACTGCATGAAGCCCACCAAGGAATTTCCACCATGAAGGCGAAGGCCAGATCGTTATTTTGGTGGCCCGGCGTAGAGCAAGACATCGAGCGCGTTGCGGCGACATGCCAAAACTGTGTGCAAGCGTTGCCGATGGCTCAGGCAAAAGAACCAGTAAATTGGCCCGAGACGCACGAAAGGTGGTCGCGGTTACATGTGGACTATGCGGGACCAGTAAAAGGGAAAATGTTACTCATCGTTGTCGACGCGCACACCAAGTGGATTGAGGCGCTTCCCGTGTCGCAGGCCAACTCGCATAGCACAGTCGAGGCCCTCAGAACGATATTTAGCCGTTTTGGTATACCGCGCACGGTGGTTTCTGACAACGGGACGCCATTCACGGCACGAGAGTTCGAGCAGTTCATGGAGCGCAATGGCATTGCGCATATTCGAACACCTCCCTATCACCCCCAGAGTAATGGACTAGCAGAGCGAGCCGTGCGCACTATCAAAGATGGCTTGAAGAAGATAGGCGGCACTTGCCTCCCCACCTCACTGGCACGTGTATTGTGCAATTATCGGAACGCACCACACCAGGAGGGTCCTTCTCCCTCAGAGAGGCTATTAGGATACCGTCTGCGCACAAGAATGGAGATGTCTTTTCCTTCCAGAGTCTATCCTGCCAAAGCTGCGAGTGACCCAGGCTGGAATTTCGCACCGGGAGACTACGTGTACGTGCGAAATTACGGCGCCGGAGACAAGTGGTTCCCAGGCACAGTGGAGGCCACGCGTGGCACTCGCCTCCTGGAGGTAAAGACTGTGGATGGCCTTGTCCGCCGCCACGTGGATCAAGTTCGCAAGCGGAGCCCAGATGAAACGCCAGCAGCCGACGACATGTCGAGGCTATCTACACCGGTTTTTCCAGGGCCGGTACGACTAGAAACAACGGCGCCGGCTACCTCTCAGAGTACCCCAGAATCGCAACCATACGTACTACGTCGCTCCACACGAGCCAAGAAACCGGTCGTGCGTTTTGGCTACTAAGGGGGAAGAAATGCTGTAACCCATTGAACGACGCGACCCAAGCTCTCAAGTGCGCATGTGCACAATCTTATCCCCCTTCCCTCTCCCCCTTACTTTCCTATATATATTCACGAGTGTGAATAAAACGGGCTGTTCTTTTCTGTTGGCATGGTCCGACTGTCACGTTTACTGCTGGAGCGGCGTGGCCGCCTCCCAACTAACAGTTTCCTACGTGTTGCTATTGGAGGTAGATTAAGAGCAGCTTTCATGTTTGTGACACTGGCATTGCGATCGTAGTTAGATGAAATACAGCGAACAGAGCGATTTTATACTGCCTCAATGCTTTCTGATAATGCAGAGCTGTGCGAGCCCCAGACAGATGAGGCGTATTCTAGTTGAGGGCAAACGTAGGGGGTATAAAACAATAGTTTTAGCGACGGTGGGGTGTTTCCATGACAAGTTATCAGATATGTGAACGCCAAGGTAATGATAAGCTGTTGTTTGTTGGGGTGAATTGTTAAGAAAATAGGACGGAGAGGTGACGTTGCGCCTAGTTAGGCAAATGTTTTAGCATTTAGCGACATTCAGTTCTATATGCCACGTGCGGCACCACTGTGATACGGTATCGAAATCATTTTGTAGTGATGTCACGTCTGAATCGCTGGTTATTTTCTGGTAAATGAGACAGTCATCTGCAAACAAACAAGCTTGGGGTGAAATGATAGTAGGTAGGTGGTTAACGCAGATCAGAAATGACAGCGGACCATGTACAGACCCTTGAGGTACACCGGAACCGACTGTTGCTAAAGGAGAGTCAAAGCCGTTGGCTGTGACGCACTGTACACGGCAAGAAAGGAATTCACAAATCCGAATGAGTACTTGGGGCTCAATACTAAGAGAACTTAGTTTATGCTTCAGTAAGGAGTGGTTAACATTGTCGGAAACTTTCACAAAGTCGAAAATAACACAATCTACGATAAAACCAGAGTCAACATATACCTTTTGGTTGTTTTTGAATGTGATTTGCGGAGCCTCACACGAGAAAGATTTCCAGAAACCATGTGGCGAGGTCTAAAAGAAACTGTTATCCTCTAGATAGTTTACAAGATGCGTGAAGATGATGTGCTTAAAAATTTTTTATGGAGCTGACCCGAGTGAGAACTTTGAACTTTGAACTTGATTTATTCCAACATACCATCATTTGTGGGGCTGAGCCTGGAAGCATCATATTAAATAGAACTAAAGTTTGAGGGATCACTCTTTTTTCTAGATTTGAAGATTGGTACAATTCTGCCTGAATTTCAGTCTTCAGGTAAAGATCCGGAGACATAGGATTGCAAAACAATACACTCTAGAATAATTGAACAGCATTTTTTGTGTTTTTTGAGAAATTTTGAGTTGATCTGATCTGTACCACTTGTGGAACTTATTTTTACATTGTCAATTACCTTTGCAATTTCTAAGGAATCAAAAACAATCGAGTCCATGAAAAGATTGTTGGATCGTGGGAAGTTGGGCATATCATTGGTTTTCGCAGATGAAAATGATCGAACAAAGGTCTCATTCAACACAGGGACAGTAAGGGTTTTCCGCACGGGGTCACCAGCTGGATACGATAGCGTAAACTTAGGGTCGTTTTTGTCCTTGAGTGCATTCCAAAAGCCTTTCTGGTTAGCTTTAAGCATGTCTGTAAGAGTAATATTGAAAAACGAAAGTTTGCTGCATTTCATAGCAGAAATAAATGACGAGGCGGCTATTTTATATGCAAACCAACGCTTTTTAGGAAGTTTTGTTCTATAGAAGTAACATTTTTTTTTATGGCTAGTCGGTTGAGGTACCTATTGTACCAGGGTGCCTTACTGTTGGCAAAGTACGACGACAAGGTACATATTTCTAAACTAGTTTTGAAACAATGGATTTAATTATATTCGAGTTACTCTGTACTGAACGGTTGAATACACCAGGCAGAAAAGCGTCGAAAAATAATATGTGCTCTTCATCAATAGCGTCGTAGTTAGCTTTCCCGTAATATTTATTATTTTGAACCATAAGCATGTTTCTGAATGTGTTGTAAGTAGGCTGAAAGTCAAAATGTCATAGTCACTTAGGCCAGGCAAGTAGGTGATCGAAAAAGCCACATCTTTAACTGACGCTAGAATAAGGTCTATAAGTGACAATGAATTTTGTGTGACACGAGAAGGCGAAACAACTAACTGCGATTAGTCGAAATCAGCACAAACCAAGATAAAATGGTTAGACTCGGATGATAGTGGTGCATTAGCTGCTGCTGCATGCGCTGCCCCGCCGCAGTGGTCTAGTGGCTAAGGTACTCGGCTGCTGACGCGCAGGTCATAGGTTAAATCCCGGCTGCGGCGGCTGCATTTCCGATGGAGGCGGAAATGTTGTAGGCCCGTGTGCTCAGATTGGGGTGCACGTTAAAGAACCCCAGGTGGTCGAAATTTCCGGAGCCCTCCACTGCGGCGTCTCTCATAGTCATATGGTGGTTTCGGGACGTTAAATCCCACATATCAATCAATGCTGCATGCGCTATGGCTGCTTCCTCGGCTTCTGTTGTGTTAAGCACACTGACAGAAGTAGCGGTTTATTTTTTAGGTGAATTAGTGCTGTTGCCGGGGAGAGTGATTATTCTTATTGCATGTGCTTTGGTAAACTTTCGGTATTGGGTGGCGTCAAGGTACGCAAGGGTTGGGTTGGATGCGCACGTTTTGTGCAATAATTCGGCCCTCATTTTTCTTCCATCGTCGTGATGGTTGGCCAACATGTTCTTTGGCAGTGATTTTATGAGAAATTTGTTTGTGATGGTGGGGGAGGGGGGCTGACAGCAGGATCGTTACCCGTAGAAAATACCACATGGCCAATTTCAGCAAAAGTCCTACGCCCAGTCTTGCTCGCCTGTAATCCTGAATTTTTGCCATAAGATGTGGTTCAAGGAGTTCATCTAAGGTGTTGTGCAGCCGAAGACTGAGGAGGTGTTCGGTCAAGGTGTTTCGGGGCAGCCCCAATGCCACCATAACGCTTAGCGTATAAGGCGGTTTAGTTGAGCTCGCTCAGACTCAAGAAGGTGCAAATAAGGAAGGGCGTTCGTGAAGCTTGACAAAACGAAGACTTACATTATCTGTTGGAGTTCTTTCTCCTTATGCCTGGATTGCGCGCTCTCACAAGAAACATAAAACGGGCCGTCTGGTTCACCGTTATGATGAGACAGTGTAGTGTTATGTTGTTAGGGTGGTTTTTTTGCACGACGAGTTCGAGCATTCTCATATGGGCCACCTGTGTAATTGGCGTGTCTTTGACATACACAATAATATTAGGAAGTGGAGACCTAACTTTGCGGTGGTCTGGTGGTCGCAGTAATAGTAGCTTCGATTTGCTCTGTGGGGGCTCCAAAACCGAATCTGACACGTGCTGATTGACTGTTTCAGTAGCCCTTTGAAAAGTCTCTTCGATTTCACCATCGGATCTTACCGTCATCTAAAGCGTGATGGCATGTGCATAGAGTGTGCATCACAGGCCGGGTATCGTGTCAAGTTTGGGAGGTAGTGACCTAATAGTGAGGTTGAATAGAAATGGGGACGAGACGGCTCCTTTTGGAGTACCGCGGTCACCGAGAGTGATGAGCTTACAACGGAGATCACCCACTGAGAGTTCAACCATTTGATTACATAAGAAATCACAGATGTAGCTAATTATCGATTTTCCAAATCGTAGATCAGACTTACTACCTGAAATGGTACTATGCTTCACGTTGTCAAATGCTTTGTGAAGGTCGAGACCGAGCAAAGCGTTGGCACTACTGCCACTTCCAGGTCGTAGGAGATCGTGGTGCAACTGCATGAGTGCATCCTGAGTGGATAGATGGGCCCTGAAACCCATCATCGTAAGTAGGGGGGGGGGAGAACTAGGCGGTACTCTTTCGTGAAATTTTGCAGGCAACAAAGCACAACTGCTCCAATATTTTGCCCAGGCAAGAGATCTGCGAGATTGGGCGCGGACTCTCCAGGTCGAGTTTCTTCCCCGGTTTCGGTATAAAGGTGATCCTTGCATGTTTCCATTCTGGTGGTAAATATTCGGACCTCCAGCACTTATTGATATATTCAGTAATGACCCCTGTTGACTTAGTATTGAGATTGCGGAGCGTCTTATGATTCACCCCGACAGGACCGGGTGCCGATATTGTGAGCACTTTGTGTAGCGCTACGCAAACCTTGCTTTCCGAAATATCGGCGCCCAACTGTTCGTTGGCGGTTTCAGTGTACTTGGGCAACTTCTCTGCACTGCTTTGTTTTTGAGACGCGTTGATGTAGCGAGTGAGGAGCTCCTCCAGCAGCTCCTCATTGGTGCTCGGGTAGTGATGGACAATTTGCGGAAGCTGTTTGCGTGCCGTCGACTTGGAGCTACCAAGGTCGAGCAGGTGTAGGAGAAGTTGCCATGTTTTCTCACAGCCCATCTGATGATTGCGGCTGCCGCAAAAGTGGGCGCCACTGTTGGCGTGTTAGCTCACCAGTGTGGGCTTCTAATTAGCGTTCGAACCTCTAAATGCGGTGGCGGAGCCTACTGCTGTCACGTTGGCGCTGCCATCTGCGCATTAGGCTTTCATGCGCCTCCCACTTATGTAGAAGGCGTGAATCTGTTGATGGCTGTTCTGGAGTGACGTCTGTTTGGTATGTTGTAGCATCAACATCTCGACTCAGAGAATATATTCATCCGTTCAAGTCTGATACGGAATCGGGTGCTGTTTCTTTGCGCAGATGGCGGAATTTATTCCAATGTTTAATGCGAGCTGAGGCTAACTTTTTTACATTGCTTGTGATTATATCAATGGTTACCGCTAAAATGAAATCAAGTTTTGCCATCGGGCACCCTCTGCGTTTTTGCATAGAGAGAGGTCCGGTGAAGTTACTTACACAGGCTGTTTATGACTGGCGTGCATTGCAGTGGGTCATTGAGGATACTGACACTTAGGTCGTGTATGATGCTCCATAAGCTGCGTCCCTTAGGGTTGGATTTCGGGTATCTCCACTCGGGGGGTATAGCGTTAAATTGCCTAGTTTGAGCACCTTTGCATCATTCACCGGAATTATTGCTTTCCGAAAGATGTAAGGGACATCCGCACCTTTATCCCTTAAAGGGCTGTATATATTTAAAATGAGGAGTAGCATGACTCCTCTTCTTTTTGGTACAATTTCCCCCAGTGTGTGAAGAATGCTCATACCTTCAATTTCTTCTTCAGTGGCTGTGAGATTCTTGTGTACTCAAATGGCAGTGTGGCGCTGTGCGCTGACGGACATGTCTAGTCACGGTTTCACATAATGGCAATGGGCAGCAAGTCATCGGAACAATCTTGTCTTGCCAGGAAGGTCGAGATTTGTGTTGGTAACGTTGAGTTGAAGCTAGTGTTCAAGATTTCTTGCGGCATCTACTCTAGCCTAAGTTCATGGTTGGTGGTTGACGTGTCATTGTGTCGCATTTTAGTCTGTCATCATGTCTCGCGCACTTCCACTCAGCACTTTTGAGGGTACGCTCAAGAGGGTATGTTCACTGAAGGCAGTGTTAGGAATCCAGCTCTAAGAATCTTCCATCGGTGCATAGGAGCCGGATGCGAGTAATGGCTGTCTTCTCCTTCAGTGTGTATTCTTTTTAACGTTCTTGTGCAAGAAAGGCAATAAAGGTTTCATGACTTATCAAGGCTGTGCATGAACTGCTGGCATGCCTGAAAGGTTTTTCTTTTTGTTGTGGTGTTGTCTCAGTCAGGTCCACACAGCCTCCTGTTGCTTTATAATATTTCGCTTCATAGGATTGCTCTTTGTATGCATCTTAACTACTTTGTATTATTGTAAAAGCAAGTACTAGCAGCTGTTGATTGTGGTGCTTTTATTTTGCGTTCCCCATACTACTCGCTAAATTCATTTGCACACAAAGCAAGCAGTCAAAGTGTGGTGCTAACATTTTCTTCGAGCTTTTGTTGCTCTTGATGTATTTTAGCCAGGGTTGGTGCTAGGATTGTTCTATACCGGGGGTGCACTCACAATAAATGAGGTTCGTCAGGGGGTACAAAGGGGAGGGTAACTGGTATGACTATGTTCCTTCTTGTGAACATAGCCATAACACATAGTCATAACACAACACGGGGGTCAGGCAAAAATTCGGGGAGGGGAAGGGCTCCATCTTTCTTGTGCCTACCCCTGGCACAACACACAATTTCAGCCTGTGTAATTGGATTACTGACGACCTTAGGTGACAGCTCCCCCTCGTGCATTCGTTGTTTGTCTTTTACCTACTCGCCTTATTGTTTGAAGACTGTTCATGTAATGAAGATAAAACCTCGGTATGTTCTTTTTTGTCATTTGCTGACTGCGTCTCCTCAGTATCTTTTCTCAAAGTAACGTTATCTTACTTGGCAGGAAGATCAGCAACGTTTCAAGCTTCTACTAACAGCATCTTTTTATGCACACTAAAAGTAATCGCCGCTCCTTTCTCTGGCATTCTGTTTTGCATGGCTGGCATGTCAGTGCTTCTCCTCTCAGCTGGTGAGTTTTTCGTAAGTAGGACTTTGTCGTTGCAGCCTCCTGGTACTGGATGCATTGCTCACTTATGCAGCCTTTTGGCGCAACAGAAAATATGAAAAGTGCGGACTAACCACTACAGGTGTGCCCTTTCTTAGTTGTGGCTGGTGTACCTTTGCAGTGGTGATGTGCTGAGTGTGTGTTACTAGCTCTACAGGCAAGGCCTCGTCTTTTAGTTAGCTGGTATTCAGGTGCGAAGAGTACTAATAAAACTTGCTAAGATTATAGCCTCTTCAGGTGTGAAATATGATGCACTGTCATTGAATGTGTCAAATTCAGATAGCACAATTATAAGGCACTCCATATTACATTCCAAGAAAGAAAATGATGTGTTCTTCTGTGTGAGCTTCAGCAACCCACTGCAAATTTCATGAAATAAAAACGTCATCATTGTGCTGTAAGTAACATTTAGTTTTGATGTAAAAAATGTAATTATACGCTCCTTATGGGTGTACAATTAGTTTTTTATTGCATTAGTTTCGATAGAAGAAAAGCAACACTTGATATTGGTTGTAGAACACCATTTCATCGACCCATTAAAGATAACAGTCCCTTCACTAAAGTGATCGGCTACGGTTGTGCGCAGCAGACCGAGGTCTAGTCAGAACATACTGACTAGGGAGAAGCTTCAGTTCATCTAACGAACTATGTATTTTGTTCTATTCTGGCGCCCCGCCACGGTGGTCTAGTGGTTAAGGTACTCGGCTGCTGACCCGCAGGTCGCGAGATCAAATCCTGGCTGTGGGGGCTGCATTTCCGATGGAGGCGGAAATGTTGTAAGCCCGTGTGCTCAGATTTGGGTGCATGTTAAAGAACATTCTTGGCCCTTTATTATTCACTTTATATATTAATGACATAGTCCATATCTCCCCAGAAGTTAAGTTTATTATCTATGCAGATGACACGAGTATATTTGTCACCTCATCATCAGATGTTATTCTTTCTAATAAAGCTAATGACGTCTTACAGAAGTTAGACAACTGGACAAGTAACAATAAGTTAAGAATAAATGCAACTAAAACAAAAGCGGTAGTTTTTCATTTGAAAGGTCAACAAGTGACTTTGAAGAATAATATTGTATTTAGAGGCTCAGATATAGAAATAGTGAAGTCAGTGAAAGTACTTGGGGTACATTTCTCCAGTTCTTTGCAATGGGATGACCACGTAAATAATATTCAAATAAAATTAGGCCGGATAACTGGAATACTCAGCCGTATCCGGTACCTCATTCCCAATTCGGTGAAGTTATTGATATACAAATCGCTGTTTAGTTCTTATCTTAACTATTGCTATTTGGTTTGGGGAACAACTACAGAAACAAACTTAACAAAATTACTGAGAATACAGAAGAAAATACTGAGGCTGATAGACAACGCTACAGCTCTAGCACCTAGTGACCCACTGTTTAAAAAATATAAGATAATCAAAGTGAATGACCTATATCAATACAGACTACTACGAGAGTACTGCCTTAGCTGCAAACGCGCAAACTTTTTGTTTACGGAAATGGCGAATCTTTGCTTAAAGGAAAAGGCGTATGTAACAAGAAATACAGAAATGTGGAACGTTCCGTACTTTCGCACTAATTATGGTTTTCAGATGCTTCGATGTACTCTACCGCGAATTCTGAATACTTATATTAGCAAAGGTATAGATGTGTCTCATTTAGGTGTCGCAGAATTAGCGGCTCTTTTTGTTCTATAAACTATGTAGCAAACTATGTTATATGTTCTATAAACTATGTATTTATTCAGGTGCAGAAGATTGCTGCAAGTTTCTTTGTTGTGTAAGCTATGTATCAACTACGTTTTCAGGTTTCCTTCCTTTGTGGCATGATCTTTACGTAAAACAATGTGAAAGTGTATGATATTGTGATGTCCTTCATCTGCTGCCATTGTTCACAAAGGGGGCGGAGGATCCCTCAAGCCGTCATTACGGCTTTTCCCTCCGCCTCCTGTTACACTGTACTGTGACGAAGCAAATAAAGCAATCAATCAATCAACCCCAGGTGGTCGAAATTTTTGGAGCCCTCCACTACGGCGTCTCTCATAATCATATGGTGGTTTTGGGACGTTAAACCCCACAAATCAATCAAATCAATCATGTTCTATTCTGGCCCCAAGTTTACACAGCTAGCGTAAACAAACTTCGTACGCAAATGTACCCACTGCTGCTAAAGGGTTATATTTGTTTCGTTTAGCAAATTTTCCGTTTGCAAACACAAGGTCGCATAAACCTTGACAAAATGGTTGAACCTAGGCCGCGGGCACTTATAACCCGTTAAGTAGGCAGAACTTGGTGTGGTGGAGGGAAGGGGAGCATTGCGTCCTTGGTGTTCAGTGCAGGCAAGCCGAGTATGTGTTATTTGGTGCTTTGTATACCATTGCTGTAACTTTCAGAAGTGGGCCATTAGCCCAGTGCCCCATTCTTTGGCTAAGCCACTACATGAACTATAAAACACCTATCTTGCCCTTTTGTGCCTTCATGGGCTAATCAGTCAAACTACCCCTCTAATGGACGTTACTATCTCAGCCTTTACTAATACAGATAAGCTTATTTTTTGATCTGCATGTCAAACTTAACGTGAAAAGAGTCATTGCAGTTTAAAAAGTTTTGAGAAAAAATGCTCATTTACCGCATTATTATAAAAAGCAATGAGATTGTTGTGTGTGTAGAGCAGTATAAGTCACGAAGATACAAAATACGGGAAGAGTGCTTTGCACCAGCTACTTTGTTAAACTGAGCCGTTCAATTATGCTTGCTTTTAGTTCTGATTGACTCTCCCACTGATTACAGAACGTCCTGAAGACAGATACACCACAAAATTGCCTGCAGAGTATTTTAATTAATACAAATGAACTAGTTATTCGCTGATCACAACAATCCTGTTTGCTCTTCTGCATTGAGTCTGGAGAAAGGAAAATATAAAAAAATATGAATGAGGTACATTGAAAAACACTGTACGAAAGATATTTAAAGATCTCACTGGTCAAATAAAAAAATGCCCAGCTACTGACAGCACAGGCAATAGTCTTCAGTACTACAAACAGTCACTCTCTCGTAGCTTAAGATTTATTCATAGATTTTGCCTTTCAATTTTGAATACCAGTTCTGACACCAGCTGTCAAATTATCCTCCCCACGTTTTGGAGATTACCGCGATTTCTGACACATTTTCCGGTTGTAACGTGTATGTCCAATGATTTTCGAAAGACAGCCAGCTGGTCATAGTCACCCCACTAAACGGAAAATAATAAAAGACTGTGGGTGTCAAACAAAACTCTCTACTTTATAGGGACCTGCTTGCTAGATCTGTGCAAAGCCCTTCCTACTTTCCCCAAATTTAAAAAAAGAGCTGAAGGGGGGAGGGGACTATGGTGCTGTATTTGATCAAAACAACATGACGCCGTGAGCATGTGTGTTTTTTTGTTTTTGAACAATTTAATATATGTTCTATGTGTTTATGCATCAACACGTATAAACTACCGGAAACGTTTTTATCGCGCGTCGTACTGCAGGCCGAATTAATTCCACGTACTGCGTAAGCTAGCTGATGTTTTGGCTACAGTAGGGCAATGTATGTATATATGTATATATCAAACTAATTAACAGAACAATGTTCCTTCACAAAATTTTAACTCTTAATGACCCACGGAGACAAGGTGCCCGATGCCCATGCACTTCACCACACTTTACCAACCGTTCGTTGCAATATTGTAGGTCAAGTCAAGTCAAGTCAAGTCAAGTCAAGTTTATTTCCAACAACATCAAGTCGGAGGTCCTTAGGCGAAAAGATGTCGGAGACATCTTGAGAGAGCCCAAGAACCCGTTCCAGAGCAGCAGGCATTTTACAAAAATATCGCGTAATTCACTGTACATGCATAAGCCAAAATGAGAGCTTAGTACTTTTTCCTTTTAGTGAACAAAATACATACATAATTTCACGTAGGTCGCATAAATCTTGTATGCACATGCGCAAAACAACAATTCTTATACTTGATTGTAGGTGATTTGTGTGGTCGTGGCGGTACAGGATGCGCGCATCTGTGCTTGTGTCAGATTAAGGCAAATACGTTTGTTGTACGAGTCAATAACCATAACGCAACTGACAACCCCAGTTCCCACACGTCGAGCACTTGCGTGCCGTTGTCTGGTAGAGCGCTGGGAACGCGAAAAAAATCGTTTGCGGTGATAGCATAGCAGGACACATGATACGATACGATTTGCGTGCAATATCTGCGAAGTCCAAAGCGCTTAGCGTGGAATTGCCGGCGTGATGCAACGAAATGAAAGCCGGTGCGCGCATGCGCAGGGTCCCGTCGAAGTTTATTGCGTAAGGCAGAGGCATACGCGGTTGCTTCATCGCACAGATCTGCACAATTTTCATCTGGGAAAGCATCGCATCGGACGTCTGACAGGCGACAAACTCGATAAATGTTTCACAGTAAATAACCTACATTGCACAACTTCAATCAACAATCAGACTTATCAACAAGTTGTGCATGATTTATTGACACGAAATATATTTCTCATGCGCCCGGCATATTACTCTCTCAAACTTGAAAAAATGCACGTGAAGTGAGATTAGAACAGCGCCAAGAAGCTGCAGACGAAGGTTTAGCTCATACCAGTCCAATGTTATGCCAACGAAGTTCACTCATTAGCCAACGCTGGAAATCACGCTCGAACGACGGGTCAATAATGCCAGCCTCATTGCATGGATCCACCCATATTGGCTGCTGCTTGTACATCTTGGTCCAATGTGGCCCTACTATCACGCTAGCACAGCCAATACTGGCGAAAAGTCCTGAATGAGGGCCCAACAACACCATTCTATGAGATTGGCACAGCCACTATTGGCGGAGCGTTACCATCCTGGTCCAAGATCGCCGTTCTACTCGGCTGGCACAGCCATTATTGGTGATACGTTGTCATACCTAAGCTAGCTTGGGCCATGAACTGCCAATCTATTCCTACCATTGAGCCAATATTCTGTGCTGCATTGGCTATTGCACTGCGTTCTATTTTTCTTGAACTATTGCATCACTTTTAAAGCCCCTTTCCTAACTCCTCAAAAAATTTCTGCTACAATGAAATGTGTGAAATCAATCGTTATTCAAAATTTATACCAGATATGTCAGCTGTGCCAGCTTTGAGGATTGCAGGCTCACCGATAAAAAGCATGGCAGGATCACAGCGCTAATTCGCGCAAGACTGCCCGTGTGACCTCTTTATATTTTCCTGATCTGTGCAAAAAGAAGCACAACCATTTTTAAATATATTTTACTCGCAATTTATAGGATCTACATTTACAACAGACTCGTTCGATTATAATTGTCCATGACCTGAAGGTGCAGATGAATCCTATTTAATACAGAGGCGCAGGCAGAACTTTCATTCTGGGGGTAGGAACACCACCTTGATCTGAAGAGGGTGCCGAACAAGCAAATGTGGTCGACTGTCACTTTTTCCTCTGTAACATCAACAGAAAAATATTTTAGGAGAGGGGGGGGGGGGAGAACGGCACAGGTCCTGCGTGCTGCCCGTTGACTACACCACTCAGTCATTGCAGGCAATAAAATAATCATACATTTATTCTGTACAGGCCTAGTCCTTATTTATTACTAAATAGTATTCCATCAGCACTCATCTAGTTGCGTTAGTTCAAATACGTCTATTTGGAAACAAAGTTCCTGCTGTTTCGCAATCAGAGGTAGCAGTCGACGCTCCTTCGCCCATCCCAAATCTACAGCAGCGCCACAGCTGCGCGGGATACGTGAGAGAACCACTCCTTGCCACTTCGACCACGCGCACTTACCCCACTGACAGTATATCAAAACGTCGGGGACACAATGCATCGCCCTGCAAAAGGGACAATAAGGGAGCCTCAAGTTCTCAAGACCATCCTGCCAGCTCTGCGAGATTATGCGACCAACATGAACATCAAGTGAAAGTTTATCGCTGAGAGAGCGCTCCTTGTCGGGGCGGCTGGTGGGGGTCGACCTGGCTGGCATCTCGAACAGAGGCTGGCAGCTCGTCTGTCAGGATAGTTCGTTTGACACTGGTCCTGATTACGCCACGGTTCTTGCGCAGCCGCTTCAATGACGCCATCGGAAGTAGAGGTCTTGGAAGGGCGTGACCGGGGGGTTTCGGCACCAGAAAGATGTCGCGTATTCTAAACCCAAGCCCTACAATAAGAACGTCCCTTTATCCCAACTGCTCGTGCCTAACTTCTTCTTTCTTCGATTCTCCTGCTCGGTGTTGCGCCGCCGCAATCATCCGCAACAGAGCTCACAAGAAAAAGTACAGAGACAGACACAGAAAGCAACAGGAAGAACGAAGAAACAGTAAGAAAGGTATAAATAAACAGGAGAAAATTGTTATCCAGAAATTTTTCTCAAGGTTGGATTTAAACCCACATGCATTCTATGTGTAGGAGCATCCTAATCACTGCTATTTAGACACACTTTCTCAACACAGCATACCCAAGTATTGGGCGCAAGGCCCACCACTGGAGGCACGAGCGCTGCAATCGCTGCGATGTGCATGGTTGGATAACGTGATCTCGCCTCACTCTGGCGAAAGAAATCTGGCGGTTGGATGGGTTGTTTTTACCGTGACTTCGCGGTGTTTCAATTTTGAACAGTGTTGTTTTGCTCTGGCTTCGTGTTTGTAAACTTCTGCAGAATATACAATGTGGAAAGTTGCAGTAAAAGTTACTGACGGCGTGCCAGAGTGCGCCACGTACGCGAAGGCACTGTCATGGCCGCTGGCTGTGCCACTGTCACCTTTTTTTTTTCTCTGTTGTTGTAGTTTTTATTTCAAACGTATAGTGTTAAAACGAGCACCGGCACTGAATGATCCCATAAAAGCAAAACGTTTCAGTTTCCACACAGGAGCTGCATTCACAACGAAAATTGAAGGTGCTAACAGTCCGATAAAATATATTTAAGAAGAAACGTAGGTGTGAACGTGTGGAGGAAATTGCTGTCATTACGTAAAAACTGTGCGCCGTTGCCTCGATTCCAGAGAATCAGGACATACCCTGTAAGTTTCGTTCTTTAATTTTACCCTATTCCGGTCTATTTTCTGTGCACTAGCTTCTGCGTGTTCGGCCAGCACAATCGACGAAACCTTTTTTCTTACATCATATATTTGCCACACCAATTTTTGCTAAAGCTTACTTCTCTCGCCAAGCTAACCTAACCGCCATCTGTGGCACTCCCACCCTCCTACCCGGCTGTACATCGCCATGTGGGTACCCGATCACAAGGGTCTACATCCGCCAGTAGTGTAGTCAGGAGGCGGCACACCAAGCCCGTTCTCCCCCCCCCCCTCATTGTTTCTATGTTATAGCGCACAATAGCACACAAAATAGTGGTCTAGCAGATCTGCCCGCCCGAACCCAATTCTTATCAAAGAGGCACCCACATTCCTCCCACAAAAATTATGCCAACGCCTTTCTCTTTCCTCTATTTTTCTTCCTTTCCTGCCAACGCCCCTCTCGTCTGCGACTTCAACTCACAGGGTTCAAATGACGGGTCTTCAGTCAGAACACGCCCATAGCCACTGTCACTTTTTCTGAATGTTTTTTTATAATCAGTCGAAAACGTGGTCAGGTTCAAAAACCGATTCATCTTCTAAGAGCTGCCAGGAAACATCACAAAGCATATAAATGAAGCTGTAAAGAACGTCGACACTGGCAATTTGACTTAAACATGAAATTGCTGTTTAGATAACGGCACGCAAGGCCTCACAGCATGCTCATTCAAGGGCTAAAAATTATACGACTGGCTTATCACAATTTTTTATCTAGATTTACTCCTTGGTAAAAGCTTTGGAAATGAACCTACCATTCATTACTCATTTCCACTTATGCGTGAATTGAGGGTGATCGAATGTGAAACTTTTACCACCGTAGAAATTAAGCGCAATAAATCAGGGTCATGCCACAGAGAAAAGTGAAAACTCTGAATGAGGCAAGCGTGTGCGTGGTTTTCACGTTTTCCCTCAACCATCGCAGAAAGGTTGTGGCTGTAAGAATGATGTGCTGCTTCCCACAAAGTGGGAAATTGGCATGGACTGTGCTTTGTAGGACTATGTGTGCTGTACAAAAATGTACATTTGCCTATGCTTGTCATGTCAACAGCGGCCCGTTTATAAATGCAAAGCTACAATGAACGAAGCAGTGTGGTCGCGCACATTTTTTGCAGCTAAAATTAATTTCTTTACCGTGAATACATATTTGATGCTTCATTTCGACACAGGAGCAGCGTGCTCAGCCCCCGTGGTTTTAATTTCGGTAGCCATAGCAGGCGACGCCGGCAGTCACGCATTATGAGTAGCGCATCGCTTTTCCGGGGCATCTATTTAGCACTTCGTAAAGTAAGCGAAGAAGCTCCAGCAGTACTATACTAATTTCTTTGTGTGAAGTACCACAGGAATATTCACAATAATAATAAAGGAGACGCGATAGTGGCTGCAGGCTTTGCAAGGGACAACGGCGCAGCGATTCAACTGCGCACATCATAAAGACGCTTTTGCATGGTGGTGCCATGGTATGTGTTCGCGCCTAATAGTATAATGTAGCAAAAGGGCATAAAATAGAGTGAGCGAAAGGATGAGAGATTTGAGTGAAGAAGAAACGAAAGATGGGAGAGAGTAAGAAAGACAAACTGAGGAGGAAACCACCCATCTCGAAGCTCAGTCTGTCACTCAACAAAGAGCATGAGCGGCAACAGGCCATGTTTCACTGTGCGAAACTTTGTGCCACTTAGTTAATGACTGGAATTCACTGCCTCACGCGATTTTTTCGGTTGTAAATTGTGCTATATCACTGGAAAGTTATCTACTTTGTAATTAGTTTGTTGAAATGTGGTATAAATTTTGTTGCTCTTTACAGACTTGTGACCGCTGTTCGAGTATAGATAAATGTGTTTTTTTCTGTCTTTTTTATATTTGTTACAAAGCGCCTAATATTTCTGTTGGCTCTCCTGCTTGGACCAAAATGCTGGTCTGAAGTATGTTTAAATACCATAAAAATAAAACTGGCTACATAATGTTTCCAAAACATTTGAATTAGTTTTAAAACAGCATAGATACATGAGTAGTAAGACGGTAAGTTGGGCCAGTTGGTTAGGATCCATCGTGAACCTACACACAGCGCAACACCAGAAAAAATACAGGACAGGGAAGGATCAAAAGGGAAAGAAAAGACGGCGCTGACTCACAACTGTTGTTTATTGGAAAAAACGGTGTGAAATGTATATATATAGGTACTAGCAGCCTACATCACAACTTGCGCAGAATAAGAGGTGCACCGAGGTAGCGTTATCACTCATGCCAATATACAAGATTGGCCTAAATAACCTAATTCTTTTTCATGCAGTGTGACGGAAGGTTCACTAACGCACTTGCTACCCCTAATCTTTATATGATATGCCTCAGCGATTTTTCTTGTTAGCTGGTTAGGATGCTTGAAGATGATGATGGTTCTCTAAAAAATGGGACGACAACCGCATGACCTGCAATGTTCCGGCAGATCAAGTCGCGCGATCCCTTGAAGAGATAACCCATGCTCCCTTAAACGAACATTCACACATCGTTTCGTTTGTCCCACGTACTCCCTACCACATGATAATGGAGTTAAATACACAGCTTTTTTTACGCATGCGATGTACTTGTTCCTATGATTCACAGCGCATCTCTCGTTGGCTTGTTTATTCCTCAGCGCATTATCAACCATCGGGCAAATGCGACCTACCTTATGTTTGGCGGAAAAAGGAACTTTGACACCATACCTTGAGCCTACGTTTTTCAGCCCGTGCGCCAATTTGTGTACATAAGGAAAAACTTCTCTTTTTCTTTTTCCATCAGAATTTTCTTGAGCTCTTCTGTGTTTCACAAGCTTCACGCTCCAAACCATTGACTCACACATAGACGAAATCACCTTGTCAGGCTACCCAGCATCTACTAACCGTTTTACCTGGTGATTTCGTCTGTGTGTGGGTCAATGGTTCGGATCGTTAAGCTCGTGAAACACAGAAGAGCTCAAGAAAATTTTGCTGGAAAAAGAAAAGAGCAGTTTTTCTTTATGTACACAAATTGGCACATAGGCTGAAAAATGTAGGCTCAAGGTATGGTGTCGATGTTCTTTTTTTCTGCCAAACATAAGGTAGGTCGCATTTGCCCGATGGTTGATAATGCGCTGAGGAATAAACAAGCCAACGAGAGATGCGCTGTGAATCATAGGAACAAGTACATCGCATGCGTAAAAAAAGCTGTGTATTTAACTCCATTATCATGTGGCAGGGAGTACGTGGGACAAACGAACCGATGTGTGAACGTTCGTTTAAGAGAGCATAAGTTATCTTTTCAAAGGATCGCGCGACTTGATCTGCCAGAACATTGCAAGTCATGCGGTTGTCGTCCCATTTTTCAGAGAACCACCATCATCTTCAAGCATCCTAACCAGCTAACAAGAGAAATCGCTAAGGCATATCCTATAAAGATTAGGGGTAGCAAGTGCGTTAGTGAACCATCCGTCACACTGCATGAAAAAGATTCAAGCTATTTAGGCCAATCTTCTTTATTGCCATTAGTGTGATAACGTTACCTTGGTGCACCTCGTATTCTGCGCATGTTGTGATGTAGGCTACCAGTACCTATATATACACTTTTCACCCCGTTTTTTCCATTAAACAACAGTTGTGAGTCAGCGCCGTCTTTTCTTTCTCTTTTGCTCCTTCCCTGCCCTGTATTTTTTCTGGTGTTGCGCTGTAGGTAAGTTCACGATAGATACATAAAATCAGATTTAGGAATATGCCCTGGCATACTGATTATGTTTGCAACATTCTCTATATTATTGAGCTGTAGGGAATTCCTCATATTAGGTAATACTGTTACAAGGTACTCTTTTCACATTTTTCTGCCTTTGGTTAACTTCTTTCTAAAAAGGGGGTTTCCAACACGTGGCCCGTGGACTGTCCGTTGGCACCGCGTGGCTTCACAAGTTTTGAAACTTTCCTACACGATCCTTTTTTTGTGCGTGCTGCAATGCTTTGTTTGGAAATCCCAAATCAAGGTGGGAGCCGTCAGGTGGAAACAGGTGGTGGGATAATCAGCGTGAAGAGTAGAAGTGCCTCAGACAGGCGGGCTGACATTTTGATAGGAGGACCTATCTTTGTCAAAGGCGCCTTATCATCCTTGGCGTGTTATTTTTTAAAGGGGTAAGTAGCGACGCCATCTCCTGATGGTGGCCCGCGTCCATGTTGGTAATCATCGTTCAAAAAGAATAAAAAAAACTCTAAAGCAGAAGAGTGCTATACTCACTTCATTTCAAGTTAGGTGGTACGGATTCAAACGTTCTAAGGGGGTGGATAAAAAAACACGCAAAATAGGAGCGGTGTGTTGCAAAGGGATGGCCGCTACAGACATGAAAAAAGGAAGAGCTTGAAACTTCGAAGCGGGAGATGGTCGCGTCGTCTAGCCACCACAAAGGGTTGCCGATGACAGTGGAGCACGCCTGTACGCGAACACCTATGAGTGAGATGCACAACAAGAAAGCAGTTACGAAAAGGGGAGAGAAGTAGGCAACCTACTTTTAAATGCCAAGACGTCGAAGTTAAACGATGCCGGATAGGGTCTGAGGAGCACGTATTTATTGGGGAAGGTCATTCATCAAAGTACGCTTTCAGTATCCCCGTAATTGGCCCGCTCAGCGGAATTGCCTAAAAAAATTGGTGGCATGTTGGCTGAGAAAAAGGGAAATTGAAATTGCCAAAGAAATTAGCAACAATGAGAGAAACACAAAGATAAAGGAAGGAAAACAGAAAGAAAAAGAGCGGTGGGGGCAGTCAAAACGTTAGGGTAAACAGACGAGAAAAAAAAAGAGAAAAAGAAAGAAAGACGCAGAGAACTTTCTGGGGTTGCATTAACCTTAACGATGCAAACGATAATTATGATATATGTCAACCCATATATATACCTAAATAGTTTTTTTTTTCTAGAACATTTGAACCACTGTTTTGTTTTCTCTTTTCTCGCTTCTGAAAGCACTCCTACCGCGAATTGTTAAGGTGATTGCCAACCAAGATTGTTCTCCGTGTGTTTCTTTCTTTTTTTCGTTCTGTTTTTTTGTGTTATATGTTTTTCCTAACGTTCCGCCTACCTCTCCCCCACCTTTCTTATTTATTTTTCTTCTTGTCTTTCTATCATCGTTGCTCATTTCCTATGCATTCTCCATTTCCCCTTTTCTCAGCCAACATTCCGAGAAATTATTGAGGCAATTCCGCTGAACGGGCCATCTACGGGGATACTGAATGCATAGTTTAACCAAAGACCTTCCCCTTTAAACACGTGCTCTTCAGACCCCAGCCAGTATGACCTACCTTCGACATCTTGGCATTTAAAAGTTCTGCACCGGCTTCTCTTTACCTTTTGCAACTCCTTTTTTGTTATGCATTTTATTTATACGTGTTCGGGCGCTGCCGTCCACCGCTGTCGTCGGCAACCCTTTGTTGTGGCTGGACGCGGCGACCGTCTGCCGGCTTCAAAGCTTTTTCCTTTTTTCGTGATTGTAGCAGCCACCACTTTGCAGTACACGGCTCCTATATAGCGTGTTTTTTTAAATGCGAAGCATTTCTTAGCAAACTTCGGCGACTTTGAGCGTATCTATCTATCTATCTATCTATCTATCTATCTATCTATCTATCTATCTATCTATCTATCTATCTATCTGTCTGTCTATGTATCTATCTATCTATCTATCTATCTATCTATCTATCTATCTATCTATCGATCCATCTATCTATCTAGCCGCCTACGACTTTTAGCTCTCCTGGCTGTTTGGATAGTGGTATCAATACCAAACTTGGTATTGCATAAGATGACTGTATGACGAGCATATTTACTAGCCATAACATGAAAATCATCACGTGTATATCGTGAATATTATAATTTGCATTTCATGGTCTTGCTGCTCTTGTAAAGGTTTCGTTCACAAGACATATTGCAAAACTGGTATAGTATGACATGATTGCATGGCAAACACAAGCGATAAACTCTAACATGAAAAACATCACATGCGTGTCTTGTAATAACATGACTATATACCACGCTCTTGATGCACTGGTGGCCATTTCGCTAGCTTCACATGTACCAAACACGGTATTGCGCGACGTGAATGGACGACGAATGACACATCCAAACATGATAATCATGACTTGCGTATCATGTAACAACATGACTACATGCTACACCGATTATGCGCTCGCGGCCATTTTGCTACCTTCACATAGGCTAAATTTGACATTACGTGACGTCTTTGGATGTCGAAGGTATGTGACTAGTGCAAACTTGATAATCATCAGATGCGTGTCATGTGACAACATGACTACATGCCACAGTCAAGGCGCCAATAGACTTCGACATGACACGCCGCACGTGCACGCCGCCGTTCGTTTCGTCGCGTCAATCCGGCGTGTACACGCCAATCGCCGGTCCTGCCATATGCTCGCAGGCACACACCGCGCTGCATTGCTTTGATTCACGCGCGTTTTAGCGCGTTCGGTGTCCCTCCTTCACGAAAAGAGGCAGCGCAGAGCTGTCTGGGTAACCTAGGGGGTGTGAAATGAAGCATGTCCCATTTCGTGCTGGTGTGCATCGGGCCGCGCCAACGGACGCAGGTCGCGCTGGTGGCACTGGTCACGCGTGGCGTTCTGACGTTTTGCTAACGAATAGCTCGCTCTGCCCAGCGTGCGCTACCGTCAACGTTACATTGGAGTATATTGGGCCCTTTGAGATGCACTCGTGGCTTTTTTGCTAGCTCCACATGTACAGAATTCGGTGTTACGTGACGTCAATGAATGACGAAGGTATCTGACTGGTTCAAACATAATAAACATTTAAGAACATACGATACAACGTTCATAGAGTGCTCGCAACCGTTTCGCTAGCTCCACATATACTAAATTTGGTACCACGTGACGTGAATTGATGACGAAGGTAAAGGGCACATCTAAACACGATAATGACACGGAAGTCATTTACGGCATCATTAACCTCCAGCTCGTAACGATGTGGGGATTTTGAAGGGACATATAAACCTTCCTCATTCGTGCTTTGATTCCATATCATCAATTGCCACTGTACGTGGAATCTGCTATTTTTATTTCTTTCTTTTCCACCTTCCGAAAACATTTGGAATCACTACCATCTAATTTGAAATGAAGCGAGGACTGCACTCACATGCTGTATATTTTTTTCTTTTGAAACAAGGGTTATCAACAGGGACACACGTCACCACCATAACATGACATCACTAGTAACACCTGTTTCAGAAGGACCAGAGAGACCACAGAACCGATACGTCTTCGGCTTATTGTTGACAGAACAGGAAATAAAAAAAATATGCAGAGCATGACCCTGGCCACTTCTTCCTCGCCTACGAGCTCCATCTTAAATCTGATTTCTACATCTTCCCGCCAGCCAGATTCAACCGAAGCAAGCTTCAAGTGAATACAACAGTTGAATCGGCCTCTTGACTAGTTTTCCTTCAGGCGTACGAAGCAAGCGTGTTCTCACTATTCCATCCTTGCCTGGAAAAATCTTTTCGACCCTGCAGAGTTTCCACTGAGTTCTTTTTCGCGCTTCTCCAAGCAGAAGTACATCTCCTTCTTGTACATTTGTGTGACGCTCTGTTTTTCTGCTGGCATTCTTAAGCTCCCTCAGGTACTCCTTTTTTCATCTGGTCCACCATGTTATTATTGCCTATTTTTTGCACTCCAGTAATACAGCAAACTGTATTCTCCGAGTCTGTGTTCTTCCTGCTTGTTCATTGCTTGCCTGCCTTCTATAACGTCCGCTGGTGTGATGGGTTGTGGTTCGTTAGGATCGTCATACACATAAGTAAGAGGCCGGTTGTTAAGTACTCCTTCTGCTTCAACAACCACAGTCCATAGTTCTTCTTCATCCAAAAATCGAGCACCTATAGTTTTTGTCATGGATGTCTTAAAGCTACTGATCAGTCTTTCATAAAATCCTCCGCACCATGGAGCTAACTCTACAATAAACTTCCATTTTATTTTCAGGTTACTGGTATACTGTTGAACCCTCTCATCTTTCATCTTTAATATCTTGTTCATCTCTTTCTCAGATTTCTTGAATGCTCTTGCATTATCACTGTAAATAGTTGTACACAGTCCTTTTCTAGCTACGAATCTTCGGAATGCTTGTATAAACGCTTCTGATAACATCCTCTTGACCAACTCCAGTTGTATGGCTCTTGTTACTGCACACGTAAATATCACAATGTAAAACTTTGTAACTTTTTCGCCTTTCTCCTCTCGAGTATTTAGCGGTCCAGCAAACTCTATACCAACTGTGTCGAATGGCCTCGTCTGTGTTATCCTGTCATCTGGTAGTGGTGGAATTTCTTGTGACATTAGTCTAGAATTGAATCTCCTACATGTGATGCATTTCTTTATCACATATTTCACCATCTGTCGGGCACGCAGAATCCAAAACTTTGTTCTTAGATGTGTGAATGTTGCCGCAACGCCACCGTGCATTGTTACTTGATGCGCGTTCAGAACTAGGAGTTCTGAAAAGTGACTTTCTCTTGGTAAAATAATAGGATGCTTCTCATCAAAGCTCAAATCACTCCACTGAAGCCTCCCTTTTACTCTCAGGACACCTTGATCATCTTCGAAGATGTTCGTGCCGTACAGATTCATGTTACCATATATTCGTGTCACTGCATTTTGTAGCGTTTTCTACTCCTGCCTAATCAGCACAAACTCTGCCTTGTCCAACTCTTCTCCTGTCAGCGAACCTGTCTTCCTTTCTTTTCGTCGGTTTCCTATATAACGCATCACCCACGCGGTAACTCGTAACGCTTTCTTGTATGATCCAAATCTGCTCACATCAATTATCTTTTCTTCACTCGTGGTGGTAGTTAAGCATGCCACTGTCTTTTCTTCGTCTTTGTTGTCATCACTGTCCGATTCTTGCGTGACGTAATAATCAGGTCTTTGTTTTTTATTCTTGATCCACGTGGGGTCTTTCCACCATAATTCACTGTCCAGCAAACGTTTCATCTTAATCCCCCTTGTCCTCGAATCCGAAGGATTTTCAGCACTTTTAACATAACCCCATTGACTCTCATTGGACTTGCTCTTAATTTCTGCTGCGCGGTTGCAAACAAACACATCTTTCGTCTTGTTTGACTTTATCCACCATAACACAATTTGAGAGTCAGTCCAAAATTTCACACTCTTCAGTTTCCTGATGATATTTTCAGTTATATGACTGGCCAATCTGACTGATATTGAGGCCACCAACATTTCCAATCTTGCTAGGGTGATCTTTTTGATTGGAGCGACTCCACCCTTTGCAATGATCAAATTGGCTTCATTGCTTCGATAGGAGTATTCTGTTACAATGTATGCTGCTGCTCCATACGCCATTAGACTCGCATCGAAGAACACGTGTAGAGTCAATGCTTTCACTTCAGCTTGCCTGTTGTCATAGCATCTGTTGACGGTGAAGTCATCTAAGTGCGGAAGCTCCTCCGACCAGTCCTTCCAAGCTGATCTATGCTGGCTTGGTAACAGGTCATCCCATTGCAGTTTATCCATCCAAATTTTTTGCAGCACTATTTTTGCTCTAACTAATAATGGTGTCAAAAAACCTAAAGGGTCATATAGCTTTGCCATGGCCTGCAAAACCTGTCTTTTTGAGAGTTGTCTCATGTCCTTGTCATTTTGCCATGTAGTGTCGGGAAAGCTCAACACGTCATCTACGAAATTCTCTTTCAGTCCCAAAATCTTGATTTGTCCCTCTTTTCTTATCCCTCGATCCAGATCCTCTCCTTCTTCTTCAAAGAGTTTTCTTTGCTCGGTGTCATTTGAAATTCATTTTCTTAAATTCATTCCCTCATTGCGAAAAATATCTCGTGCTTCTTTGTATATCTTTGTTGATGTCGAGTATTCGTCGGCTCCTAGTAAAACGTCATCGACGTAGATTCCTTTCCGGAGGTGCCCCACAACTGCAGGATATTTTTCTTCGAATTTGTCCAAATGTCGATGAATTGTGGCCGCTAGAAGGAAGCTACTTGGTGTAGTTCCGAAAGTAACCCTCGTCATCCTTTATGTTTTTATCTTCGGGGTTGGCATATCTTCGCTAAGTATTCTTTCCCACCACATAAATCGCAGTGCGTCTCGGTCATTTTCATGTATCTTGATCTGCAAGAATGCTTTTTCCACGTCGGCTGACATAGCGATCTTGTGATGTCGAAAGTTCATCAGCAAGCTTGTGATGTCGGGGTTTAGGTGTGGCCCCTTTTCCAAGTTGTCATTCAAGGATTCACCTGGATTCTGGCTTGACGATGCATCAAAGACGATCCGTATTTTTGTCGTTGTTCAGTCCTTCTTAATTACTGCTTGATACGGCATGTAGTATACAAATTTGTTCTGTATATCAGATCCAGCATCTTCTTCGACGTTTTCTGCTATTTCTTGCTCAAAGTACTCTCGAATAGCTTTGTCATAGGCTAGGAGTTCATCTTTATCCTTGCATAATTGTTTGGTCACCTGGATAAGCCTCTTCTCTGCAATGGTGTTGTTGTCATCTAATGTCACGTTTTCCTTCCATGGTAGCCACACTTGGTATCTTCCTGCCTTGAACTCCATTGTTTGTTGGACGTAGTCTAGCACATGTTCATTGTTCATCTTTGTTGCTGGTTTCTCCTTGATGCCCATGTTTTCCAAGTGCCAGAATCTCTGCAGTTCGTCAACAGTCGTGTCCGGCTTGGCACTGACCTTGAGTACCATAACCGTCGATGATTTAATCGGCACACAATGAAGTCCTACAGGACCTTCAACCGTCCATCGCAATATTGTTTCTATTGCCATTATTTTTGGATGAATCTCGCAAATGCGACCAGTGACTACAGTCCAGTAATAATCTGCTCCAATTAATATAGAAGTTTTCATATTTTTTCTTTTTTTGTCCGTCTTCTCGTTGTCATGAGCCAAACAAATTCCCATCGATCTTGCTCTTTCGTGTATTTTCAACGGTGGCGATGGTAGCACATCACAGCATATAACTTCTATCTCCAGTGCCTCAATCGTGACTGGCTCAGAGATGGGATCCTTCCTCACGCTGACCTCGACGACTTTCATGTCTAGTTCCATCTCTCCTCCTCCAAATGATCCTACAGTAATCCTTTCGGATCTTTTTACCTTGCACGCTAGTTTTCTTGACAATATTTTGAGAATGAATGTCCTCTGACTTCCGTTGTCCAGCAGAATCCGTGCGTAGCACCCGCTGTCTTCTCCCTCCGTCCACGAAAAGGCTTTCTGCAGTAGTATGCACTTGTGTTCATCAGACTGCTGTGCGTGCATGTTGCAGGACTTGCTGGTGTATAACCTGTCAGGTTGCGCGCTTTTACGCACTTCCTCAACATAATTACCGCTTTGCTGCTGTGCTGACTTTCCTGCAGGCGTACGTGGTCGACACGTGGATGTCGCGTGCCTTCCCTTGCATGTTTTGCAGCGTACGATAGCGCGGCATATCTTCGCCGCATGGTGAGGTCTGGTGCATCTGAAGCACCTTCGTTCCAGTTGCAAGGCTTCTTTCTTCTGTTGCATACTAATGCTTCTTCTGCAATCTTCCGTGTAGTGTCCAGTCATCTCACAGAAGGTGCATTTTTTCATCGAGGTGCTCTGAAGAGCAGATGTTCTAGTCCGCCTCATACTGTGCGGTGACTGGTTAACGTCGTATTTTTCCTCTCGAGTTTCTTCTCTGCTGCGTATATATATGTTTAAAAACTCCATAATTTTTTTCAAACTGCTCGTGCTGTCTCTTGACGCTGAGTCCTATTCCGTAGTTGCTGGTCTGTTGTCACCTTTCTTTAACTCCTTCATCTTCATCTCAATCCTCATATCCGCCGGTAGCGCAGATTTTACAACAGGAGCAATCACTGTGGCATAACTATCCATTTTCACTCCTAACGACTGCAGTGCTCGTGTGTTCACTTGCAACTTTTGGAAGAGCTTCTTCAACCCATCTACATCTTTAAGACTCTTCACGGCTTCCAAATTTGCAAGCTCTCTTATGTAGGTCTTTTTGAAATTATCTTCTCGTCCGAAGGTTTTTTTCAAAAGAGCGACTGCATGCTCGTAATTCTGATCAGAAAACTGCAAACCTTCTATGAGGAACGCAGCCTCCCCGCTCAGAGACGCCAGAAGGTAATTAAATTTTTGATTCTTCGGCATGTTCACTCTGTTATGCACCGATGTCTCGAACTGATGCCAAAACCTTGGCCATGCTGTTTTTTCCCATCAAACTTGATCATCTCAAGACGTGGCAACTTAACAAGCTCTTGCGTCTCCGAGATTTCGTTAGTACCTTGCACTGAACTCGCCTGTTCCGTGTCTATTCTCGTAGTGAGTTGCGTCGCTTGTTCTAACTCGCGTAATTGCTCCTCTATTTTTGTCGTTGCAGCGACGATCTTCATCTTGTATTGCAAAACTCTCAAATTCTGCCTCCTCGTCGTCTTCTTCAATGAACGGTTCTATCTGTTCGGTAACTTGTCTTAGCGTCTGTGACACGCTCTTCATCTGGTTCAGAAGCGTCATAAGTTGCGCTTGATCGGCGTCGTCTTCGATCTTCTTATCGATTTCGCTCGTAAGCGTCGTCACATTTGCTCGAAGTGTCTTCCGCCGCTTCTTCGAAAGGACCTCTTTATTCATGCTTACAACGTGTTGAAAGAGCTCTTGCCTTTTTATGTGCGTCTCCAACAGTCGTCAGTCGTGGTCCTTCTCTCGACGGTTCGTCCTTGAGCCAGACGCCGCTGCTTCGTTCTACAAGCCGTTGTTGGGAATGGGGTTGAAGTCTGCGCGTCTGTCTTCAGATCCTTCTGGTCACGGCACCATGTTTCAGAAGGACCAGAGAGACCACAGAACCGATACGTCTTCGGTTTATTGTTGACAGAACAGGAAATAAAAAAAATATGCAGAGCGTGACCCTGGCTACTTCTTTCTCGCCTCCGAGCTCCATCTTCAATCTGTTTTCTACAACCCCCTTAAAACTAGCACATCAAGAATAACAAGACACCATTGAAAGAGATAGGTCCTCCTATCGAAACATCGGCCAGCCCGTTTGAGGCACTTCCACTGTTAACCCTGATTACCTAACTAGATGCTTTGTTTAGCTAAGCTGAAGAAACATGACTGGTCTCAAAAGGCACTCCATGCAGTCACGATGCATTTAAACAAGAACGTCGCATAAAGTCTCCTATCTATGTTTATCTCAAACCCTGATGTCAAATACCCTTCAGAAATGAATCGCATATTCTACAAAAAAGGCTTTCTTTCGAATAGTTGTAAATTTATAGACCGATTTCTTGTTGGACAATAACATTGACAACTAACAATGAAAGAGAAATGAACATGTGATGGCAACGTCTGGTGGCAAAGTTGAAGATCTACCCTAAACCCTCCCCCCTCTTCTCCAACCTTTCTCACTATGCTGGTTCTCGAGAGATTAAAATTTGATGACTGCAGCCACGCGATGCAGATTTGTTACCGCAACAAAATAAAACATAGTAAACTGGCTTAGTGGTTATGCCAGCCCAATGCTAAGCACGATGGCGTGGTTGAGGCGTTCGATCACTACATGCTCTTTTCAATTCACTGAAATCAAAATTCTCCCATTTGCTTTTAGGTGGACTATAAAACCTTAAAAAAGTCATGCATCGTAATCTGACTGTAGTGTTGATTTAAGCATTTCTGAGTAACAGCACGTTTAAAAACAGATAAAATCGGAGTAGCCATGTCTTTCTATTTGGCATTGCTTTCTTTCGGCTTTTGTCTAAGGAGAACAAAAGCTTTCTGGGCCTTTCTGACATATACAACGTCATAGCATCTTCATTTTCGGCAAGGCAAGCAACAAAGCATCAGAAAACTGACTCAATAAATGCGGTAACAATACAGAATAAACATTGAAGTGTTATGACACATTTAGTATAGTTGTCAGTTTGGCAGCCTTCTTGAAGCACCCATTTTAAAGTTGCCAATTTAGTATTTCCAACCAAGTTTAGCGTGTGCTCGCATGCCGCAAGCTCAATGTTCGACAGGGTTCAACAATCAGCATGGTAATTAAATGCATAGAAGGACTGACAAACACATCTCAGGATGCTTTCCCTCCTACCCACCCTTTAATGTTTAGGAAAATTCAAAGCTATTTACTGTTTTCCTACACAATGCAACCATGGCAAATACAATAAGACGCTTATTTTTGCACAGCATTGGTTTTGCAGTCTATAAACTTTGAAGTGTTTCACATGACTTGTGATTTACTTTTGCTGTGTGCAAGTGCTTTATTCCTGTCACATGAAAATGAGCTATCCATGCAGATGCCGAGCCGCAATTCAAACCAAGTTCCATGGTTAGTTCCTGCAAAATGCTTTCAATGTGATGTGCCCTGCTCCTTATGTATTGGTACTCATCTCACGCTACTCTGTATTGAAATTCAACTCACGCTACAAATCACTTTCCTTGCTATATTATCTGCTGTGAAACACTCTTGATTCTCTCCATGTTTGAAGCTCCAGCACGCAAAACCAGAGCGTTGTCCACAATCATTGGGAACAAGGCTGCTATTTTGGGTCCCCGCAACGTTAACATATTTTTATTCTCTTGTGGTGGGCGTCCTCGTCTTTTCATTTATATTTCTTCTCACCCAGACTAGCGTATGTCGAAGCCTCAATTGCATCTAAATAATATTTGCAGAAAAAATAGCCACAACGTACTACTCCCAAGCATTCATTGCATCCAGTATATTAGCCCAGTAAACAAGCAAGAAGCTTTATTTTTGGAATGCGCGCTTGGTGCAGTCATCGAGTGTGCACCTTGGCAATTATTTAGCTGACACTATTGGTGCGATGTGTAATAAGTTCTTCTCTTATAACCATGTCACTTGTAATGTCATTCCCTGCGAATGACATTAGGTGGTAATGTCATTTTTGTTGCGTCTACCACGGCATAGTGAATCACACTCACAGCTAACGACATTCGCCCTTTAAATATGCTCACAGAAATCATGGAAGCGCGACATGTGTAATCTCGTCAACAGGCGCTTGGCATGAGATCACAATATCGACACTTCAAAGCATGTGTAAATGGTGTTCACATGTTTATAATGATTCTGTAAAACATCGTTGGCGCGAAATTGAAGAAAGACCAAAGAACATACATGCAAAAGCGCACACTGGCAACTTGCTTTTAATAAACCGTAGCTGATCTTGTGAAGCCGTCCCGCATGCGTTCAATCACACGAAAAGCGTAATTGACTATCAAAACCTATCAGATAAAAAGCAAACTCATTATCAAATATACACAAGGACAAGACACTGATGCATTGATCACCAAATTGCTTAAGGTGGTAGGCCAATCAAAAACAAAAACGTTTTAAGGGCAGGCAGCGTTGAAATAACTTTTTTCTCAAAACCGGCATGTCCTATTTAATTTACCAAGCTATTTACAGTGCAAAACATTGCATATATATTTATTGCGAGGTAATCTTTTTCAAAAAGTCCATTAAACGTGCTTGCCACTCCAGCTGTGATAAGTCACTAATGGGTGGCTTTAATCAGTAAAGTTTTGACACTTGTGTAACTAATGACTAGAGCTATGCAGTGAACTTGGGGATTTGCGGCCACACGCAGCATGTGCTAAGTTGTGCACTTTTCTATCATAGGTTGACTCGTGCTTGCCGCTGTACGCTGCCTGGCCGTCCGTCATCAACTTCTTCCGCGCATCTGCATGACGTAAAGAACCTGCTGACTGCGGAGATAACCTCACGGAGTCTGCGCCTGCGCCATCAGAAACAGTGCCACCTACGCCTATAAAAGCATCGCCTCAACGGGAATTCATCGGGATTTGCGGCCACACGCAGCATGTGCTAAGTTGTGCACTTTTCTATCATAGGTTGACTCGTGCTTGCCGCTGTACGCTGCCTGGCCGTCCGTCATCAACTTCTTCCGCGCATCTGCATGACGTAAAGAACCTGCTGACTGCGGAGATAACCTCACGGAGTCTGCGCCTGCGCCATCAGAAACAGTGCCACCTACGCCTATAAAAGCATCGCCTCAACGGGAATTCATCGGGATTTGCGGCCACACGCAGCATGTGCTAAGTTGTGCACTTTTCTATCATAGGTTGACTCGTGCTTGCCGCTGTACGCTGCCTGGCCGTCCGTCATCAACTTCTTCCGCGCATCTGCATGACGTAAAGAACCTGCTGACTGCGGAGATAACCTCACGGAGTCTGCGCCTGCGCCATCAGAAACAGTGCCACCTACGCCTATAAAAGCATCGCCTCAACGGGAATTCATCGGGATTTGCGGCCACACGCAGCATGTGCTAAGTTGTGCACTTTTCTATCATAGGTAGGAATTTTGTGCTTGTTATTGTGACTTAGCTAAGTGCAATTGTTTGTGGCTGCTTATCCCCCTTCCTGTACTTTGATTGTTGTTCAAATGGGTGTTGATCTGTGCACTCACCGGGCACGCATTGGTCTGTTCTCTGTGCGCCATAAGCCCCGGTACAGCAGTGTCGTTCCCTTCAGTGACAGTTCGCACTTCATCCTCGCTCTTTGCCCTAGACCTTCGCTAGGATTACTATCAGTATGCTTCGCCTTGCTACTGCTCCAAGCGGGAGACGTTGAAACCAATCCAGGTCCCAAGATTGACGACGTCCTAGTCTTCCTTAGGGAGTTTCGTGAAGAAGTCGCGACAGACATAAACGATGTGAAAGAACAAGTTGCTAATCTAAACACCCGGATCACCGCTATTGAAAGCAAAATTAGTAGTGTACAAGAAATACAGGATCACTTTGACGCAGTCAGGACATCCGTTCATGAAGTTAAGGCTAACATAAGAAAAACTAATGATGAGCTCATTGATGTCGTAGACGATATCAGTAACAGAATGAGGCGTAACAACCTAATAATTAAAGGCATACCTGAAAATGGTCAGGAGGGATATGCCGAATCCGAAACCATCGTGAAAGATTTCTGTTCTACCCACTTGAAGATTAACGTTGGCGACATCGAACGCGCTCATCGTATTGGTCAGCGCCGTCCTGGCTTTCATAGGCCTATCATCATTAAGTTCCTCAATTTCAAAACCAAAACAGAAGTTTTACGGAACGCCCCCAAACTGAAAAACCTCGATTTCCCGAAGGTATGGATAGAAGAAGATTTTTCTCCCAAAGTTCAGTTGGCTCGCAGAAAATTGCGTGAATATGCCAGGAGTAATCGTGAAGGAACAGAACCATTTTCTATACGTTATAACTCTCTGCACTTGAAAGGCTCCATCTACCGATATGACCCTGTCAAAGATAACATCGTAGAAGTTCCTACACGCAACCAGTCATCGCGTACTTGACAAAAACTTGCAGAAAAATCCAAAGCTGTATCTTCAAATACTGTCTCGTTACTTTTGGCCAACTTCCGCAGCCTGTATCACAAACTAGACAGTTTAAAGGCACTGATGCATACTTGCTCTGCTGATGTTATAATTGGTACTGAAACCTGGCTATCCAGCGACGTCGCGGACAGTGAACTAGCTCTGCTCCCGTCTTTTAAGATATTTCGCAAAGACAGGGAAAATTCTCGAGGAGGCGGAGTTATCATTGCTATCAGAGGAGATTATAATCCTTCACTTTTGATTGTCGATACTCCCCTAGAACTAGTTGCGATTACCGCGCGTATTGGTCATGCGCAGTGTGTGATTGTTGCATGCTATCGCCCGCCTGACAATCGGTCAGACTTTGTACACTTATTTAATACCGCCATTGAACATATTTTTTCTCAATATCCGAAATGCATTTTGATAGTAGGGGGAGACTTTAACTACCCTTATATCGACTGGTCAAACTCTTCTCTGAAAGAAAACAGCAATAGATCTGAATGTGTTAATTTCTTGCATACTCTGCATTTTCATCATTTATCTCAAGTTGTACAAAAACCAACACGAGGCAATCATATCTTAGACTTAATCTTGACAAATCATCCTGAATTCAGTGAAGTCCGAGTGCTTGATCCAATAAGTGACCATAATGTCGTACACTGCTCGTTTGCACTGAAATCCACCGTACAAAAGAAAATGAAGAAGTGTATTCTCAGTTACGCTCGCGCTAATACTGAAAAAATGATGGCCATTTTAGCACCATTTGCCGCAGACTTTTCAAATGAATTCCAAAATAGATCTGCAAATGACAATTGGTGTTTGTTTCGAGACAGACTGAAGGAAGTTGAAGCTAACTGTATACCTAAGATAACCATCACCTCAAGGCCGAACGACCCCTGGTTTAACCACGATGTAAAAAAATGCATAAACAAGAAAAAAAGAGCTTTCAGAAAGTTTTCTCGGACAAAGACTCAAGCAGACTGGGAAAACTACAAGAACATATCACGTCTTACAGAAACAGCTATTGCTAACGCCAAAAACGAATTCTTCAACTCTATCCTTCCAAATATGCTGAAAACTGACCCAAAAAAGTTTTGGCAAGTTGTAAACCCCAAACATAATCATGCAGCTCCCTTACTTACTGAAAATGGCGTGACTTTGAGCATTATAGATAGCGCAAACAAGTTTCGTAAATGTTTTTCCGACGTTTTTACTAGGGAACACGCACTTCATGATGCTCATATATCTCATCAACCGCTCATCCAGTACCCTTTCTTGCCCATCGTAATATCACAAAATGGCATATCTCGTGCCATTGACAGGCTCCCTAATAAAACCAGCCCCGGTCCGGATGGTATAAGCGCCAAACTTCTAAAATTTACGTCCCAATACTCGTCTTTATTGCTATCTTTAATATTTCAACAATCGCTGGATACAGGATGCGTACCAGAAGATTGGAAATCTGCCTTAGTGATTCCAGTTTTTAAATCAGGTGACTCCACAGATCCCACCAACTACAGACCAATTTCTCTAACATGCATCTCCTGCAAACTGCTTGAGCATGTTTTGTATTCCCACATTATAACTTACCTCAACCAAAACAACTTGCTTCTTGATAACCAACATGGATTCCGTCAACATCGCTCATGTCAAACTCAACTGTTCGAACTCGTCACAGATATTCACACTTCAATACACAATCAACTTTACATAGACGCCATCTTCATTGACTTTTCTAAAGCATTTGATCGCGTGCCTCACAATCGCCTCAAACTTAAAATCAGAAATTTACAACTTGATTACAACTGTACGCGATGGATTGAAGAATTCCTTAGTAATAGATTTCAGGTAATCAGTTTGCAAGATTGCTTTTCTACCCGTGCTGACGTCATCTCGGGAGTTCCCCAAGGCTCCGTCCTTGGCCCATTATTATTTTTGATATACATAAATGACATAGCCGTTAATCTCGCATCTCAAATACGCCTTTTCGCAGACGATTGCGTCATTTACAAACCCATAACCAGCAACAGTGACGTCATTTCTCTACAATTAGACCTAAATAGGCTAACAGAATGGTGCAACATATGGCAAATGGAAATCAATATTTCAAAGACTAAACACGTGCAATTCGCTTCAACTATTCGCCAGAACGCTAATCAATATAAAATACGTGGTGCTAACATTGGCTCAGTATCCTCGATTAAATACCTTGGTGTACTTTTTACGTCAAACTTAAACTGGAATGCGCACATTGAACACGTCACCTCCAAAGCATGCAAAAAACTAGGATACCTTAAACGACGCCTACATGTCGCAAACACTGATACGAGGCTTCGTGCGTATATCTCACTCATAAGGCCCTCTTTGGAATATGCCTCTATAATTTGGCACCCTCATCACGCTTACTTGTCCAATCTACTCGAATCAGTTCAAAATAAAGCAGCCCGATTTATCATGTCTTCATATTCTCACTACGTAAGTGTATCTGCCTTGAAGAAAAGGCTAAATCTTGTCAGTCTTGGCTCACGCAGAAAATTTGCACGTCTGGTGTTTTTTCATAATCTTCATCATGGAAACTCCACATTTGCTCGAGCTAACCTTCTGCCTGCTCCCAATGTATCTACTCGGCGAGACCATGTTCATAAAATAAAACCAATATTT
The DNA here is from genome assembly GCF_043290135.1 of Rhipicephalus microplus. NCBI lineage: Eukaryota > Metazoa > Arthropoda > Arachnida > Ixodida > Ixodidae > Rhipicephalus > Rhipicephalus microplus. The sequence continues at coordinate 18,117,229 of NW_027464586.1, forward strand.
GCACGAACGAACTTGTATCAAAATTCGCCGCTAGTGTTATCAATTACAGAATGGAATTCCTTGCCCTCATCTCTAGTGTCGCTTACAGAATCAACTCTATTTCAAGCTGCTCTAACAGTGTTTTTCGATGGAAACCCTCCTTAGCCCAATATATTCGCATATCTTGTGAACTTGTCACTACTGTTGTATTTGCCTTGTGTATTTTTGTCCCAAACTTTCTCGTTACCACTTCGCATTGTGCTCTATTTTTATAATGTCACCTAAAGTATTTCATGGTTTTTGTGTGCATTTTTTACCATTATATGTACACACCTCGTTTTTGTAAACTCACTTGCATCCCCCCCTATGTAATGCCCTCTTTGGGCCCTTAGGGTATTTGTATAAATAAATAAATAAATAAACTATAATAAATAATATGCAGTGAATATCAAAGAAGTAATGCTAAAAAACCAGGAAAACGGGAAAAAAGACCCAATATTGACTTACCCTTTGGAGAATTCAGCCGTGAACTGAAAAAATATTCGATGGATTTCTTTTATTCTAGTTCACCGCACAGATATATATGTTGTAAATCATTGTGCAAAATTTCAGTTCAAAGTGTACGCTGAGCAATACGTTATGAAAGTTTGCGTCACAACATTTGGAGCAAATTGGTATTTTCAGAAAAAACGTAAACAAAGATTTCCGAGCTTGTAAAAAGGGTCACAATCTTCGCATGCATGCCTAAAATGCACCAGATCTACAGCTGGGTTCTACTGCGGAAGCATTAGTGTCTCCTTTTGTTCGGCAGGCTGCTCGTCTTTTCTTCCTAGCCTGTTTTGTCCCATCCGCTGACTTGCGTTTAGCATTCTGCATGCGCAGGTGATCCCTGCCAATGCATGCTTTCGTCGTGTGGTACCCTGGTTCTATGCCAGCTTGCCTCAGGATATTTAGGGTGCTCAAACTGCCATTATTAAAGTGTGCCACAGCATCATGCAAGGCAAACATTACTGTAGGCAAGCTTACGTAGACCTCTTTAGGGGCGCGCTGCCATGTTAGACCTTTGAAGCACTCATTAGCATTTTGAGTCTTTTCATGAAGGAACTTCATTAGAAGTTCATCAGAGCACAGATCACTGTATACAGATTTAACTTTGTTGAGCACATAATTTGAGAGTCCTTCTTTGTGTACATATTCCCCTTGGCCGAGTGCTTCGACCCTTTGGTATCCGCACCAGCTTTTCGGTCCAAGTGGACACATGCCATGTCTCGGCAGCTTGTCGGTAGAGCTGCAATGAAAAAGACTGACAAGGGTAGCCTTTTTAATTGCAGAAAGGTTCCTTACATTAGCCCTTATGGCGATGTCATGGTTTTTTTGCAGCTGGTTGATGAGGGCATCAGTGAGATTTCCCTTACCACCGAGTCCACGCACTGTCTTCTTCGGTTTTTTGAGGCGGGAGCCAACACCCTTCTGGACATGCCCAATACATTTCAGTTTCTGCACACTGTCTTCTCCATACATGTCTTTGACAGCGGCATAGCTCTTGGAATTTTTCAAAACCGACACCACAGTTGGAAATGTGGTTTCGGTAGTGCTATAGAAGAATAGGGTATAAAAAAACTTGCTGTAACTCGCAAACAAATGACGCTAGGAGGATAATTTGTGTTGCAACATATATGTGAACGTTTGGGCGTGCAGGAAAATTAAAACAGTAAAAATTTATTTTGAGAGAAAAATGACTTTTGAAGGTGGCCTACCACCTTAATATATATCACCTCAGCCAATTGGCACGCGACTTTTCTTTTGGTGCAGCGCTGCCGCTTTTTAGATTTGCTAGCAGCAAAATACACACGCAAGTGTGGAACACCAGTTCATGAAGATTGTTTTCAATTAACCAATTATCCTTTTTTGGAAAGCACCACAGTTCTCTGTTCTTCACTGACGAACTCGACGCCTAAAGAGAAGCTATCGTACACGAAGCGGCGTATAGGCGCAGCTCGAAATCCCTCCTCGTCTGTGATAATTTTCCAACGGCCAACTTGAGAGGCTTCAGTGAGTTCTGATGCCCCATGGAGCAACTAGAGAGCAATTACCATTCATGTGCATTGATCATCATTAATTGTGATCCCAAATTCATGAACGCGGTCACAGTTTCAAATATTGCTGACTCCAAGTTGCGAGCAGCTTTAGGCTAGCCTTGCTTTGAATTCGAACGAGGATATTTTTTCAACTGGTGTTATTTTTTCGTGCCACAGTACATTTGAGCCAGCAGGACATTGTAATGAAAATTAAGTACGCAATTTATAAATTTTTGGTGTCCTAGTAGCCTGCTGATAAACATTACATCAATTGCGAATGCTATCTCGCATGGCCATGTACACCTAGAACGCAAGATCGCAATGACATTCGTTATGAATATAGCCAAAAACTTGTGCGTACGCTCTTGACATGTGTTAGCACGAATGAACGCTGCATAGTGATAATATGCCATTTCATTTGATTGTTCTTTTTATACTGTCTAGTTGTCCTGCTTTTCCTTTGTGCTGGTTGCACCTATGTATTTGTCGTTACTTCTTAATAAAATCTGGGTTGAAAGCAGTGCTTGTCCTGTGTACTTGGCTTGTCTTACGTGTATTTCGCGCATACAGAAGTTATACAATATATGCACGTGTTTGCAAAAATGATCAAGCTTGAATAATATCAGCTAAGAAACAGTATATGGCGTAATGGTATACTCACTATTAAAAGAAGTAATGACATGAAGATATTCAGAAGCAAATGATAAAACAGGAATAATAAATAGCATGATTAAGGAAGATTACGGAGATCATGACGTGTTGGTGATAAAAAAACTGTCAATAGATATTACATTTTTAAGACATACTAAATTTTCATCCACTTCATTCATTTTAGAATAGACCACGTAGCACTTGTCTCACATGAGAGCTATTTATCACGATCGAACTCCAACCGGGGTTCAATTTGTTGAAAAAGGTCTAATTTCATTTCATTTCATTTTATTACGTTAGAAGCCCAACATGGGCATTACATAAGGGGTGGGTTTACATATGTTCTTTATACAATAGTTAGAAATAACATGTGTATAAGCATTATTAAACATGGTATGAGTAATATGGGTAGATGATTGTGCAATGTATACAAGCAGGTGGAATGATGAAAGTGACATCCAGTAGTTTTTATACTGCAAAATGATCGGATATTTTTTCTTATGATTGTGGGTGCGCTGGTTAGGGTGGATATTTCGTGGGGCAGGCTGTTCCAATCTGTGGCCGTGGGAAAAAAGAAAGAACCTGAAAAGGTTGCAGTTTGAGTACGAGGGCAGCCCACTTGGTTCATGTGCCGAGTTCGATGTGACGTTCAGCCAGCCGAAATAATGTACGGTGGTTGATTAGGCGAACAATGATGAAACTTATGAAAAAGAGATAGGGATGATACATGGCGATGAGTAGCAAGTGTCGGTAGTCCTAATTCAATTCTAAGAGACGACACACTGACATGATATGAATATTGCTAATATATGAACCTTGTAGCACGGTTTTGTACAGATTCGAGAGCGTTGATAAAATATCTTTCGTGGGGGCTCCATACTGCGCATGTGTATTTAAGCTTAGGGCGGATTATGGTTTAGGATTGTAATTTTGCATGATTTAGAGCTTGTTTTAGATGGCGTTTAAGGAAACCGAGTGCTTTATAAGAAGATGAGATGACGTTAGTGATATGTGTATTCCAAGACAAATCATTAGTTATGGTAACACCAAGATATCTGTAAGAGGACGCAGCATCTAATGGTATGTTATTGATTGCGTATAAATAAGCCAGAGGGTTACGTCGGCGGGAAAAGGTCACAACTTTGCATTTATTTGGGTTTATTGTCATTAGCCAGCAATCACACCATTGTTGCAGACTTAACATTTTCCTGAAGAGAATATTGGTGAAATGTATTATTAATTTTTTTGTAAATGACACAATCATCCGCAAACATGCGAATATTACAGGTTACATGAGCAGGCACATTGTTAATATATATTAAAAAGTGAAGGGGCCCGAGAACAGATCCTTGTGGAACTCCTGGTGTTACTTGCAGGGAATAAGGTGAGCTGTTGGTAATAAAGACAAACTGTGAGCGGTTATGAAAAAATGCTTCGATCCATTGTAAGATGACGGGGTGTACAATAGCCAAAAAACAGTTTTAGTAGCAATCGTTGATGTGGTACCTTATCGAATCCTTTCGCAAAGTCTGAAGTTATGGCATCTGTCTGTAGGTTAGTATCTAGATTAGTGTGAAGATCATGTAGAAACGTTGCCAATTGGGTTTCGCAGGAAAACCCTTTCCGAAACCCATGCTTTGAAGGATGAAAAAAGTTATTTGAGTCTGAGAAATTCATGATTTCTGTATAAATGACATGTTTCATGATTTCGAAGGGTACGCTTGTTTATGAGATGGGGCGATAGTTAAGTGGGAAGGTCTTATTTCCTGATTTATAGATCGGAACAACCTTTCCCACCGTCCAATCATGGGGTATGATTCCAGTGGAAAGTGACTAGGAGAACAATAGACACAAATAAACAGCACTGATATCTTTAGTATTTTTAATACTTTTGAGTTTATGTTATCGACACCGGCTGAACATGGGAGTTTAGGATTGTCAATTAAGGACAAAATACCATCGACATAGAAATTTATCTCTGGCATGGCATTAGATGTGCTCGTAGCTCTAGAAGGAAACGGTACGTTAGCTTCTTTGGAGAAGACTGACGCAAAAGCTGCATTGAAAATGTTAGCGCACTCCACATCATCGACCGTTTCACCGTTATCGTTAACTAGTGTGTTGCTGTTTATATCTCGAGGGTTAACCACCTGCCACAATTTTCTTGGATTGTTGACCAGCATCTTGGGTAGATGTTCGTGAATGAATGATTCTTTCGCCTCACGGACAGCTGATAAATATGCACGTTCCGCTGTGTAATATCTATTCCATGCGCTTCCGTTTGTGCTACCTTTTGTTTCTCGGTATAAACGTTCCTTTTTGTTATGCAACTTTTTTAAAGAATCGGTGAATCATGGCTTTTCTGGCTGCGTTCGTAATGTTATTTTTGGAATGAACCTGTCCGCTAGGCTGTTTATTGTTTCTTTAAACCTTTGCCAATTTGTATGGATGGTGTGTTCTTTAAAAGATGTTTCAAATAAAGCCAAGAATTCACGCAAGTCATCACGGATAGCTGCGTAGTTCGCTTTGCTAAATAGATGTATAGTTTTTCTTTACTGACAAGCGCGGAACTGCCACAGAGATGAAGGTTGCATGAATAACCTTACAGTCACTAATTTCCTGGAGATAGGTGATTGACGATAATCTGTCAGGTTGATTTGTTAGTATTAAATCTAATACGTTAGCTGTACGTTGTGTAATGCGCGATGGTTGGGATTAAAGTCAGATTAAAGTCAAGACAGACATCAAGAAAATGTTTCGCTTCTGTATGATTTACTAAGTGGGCAGTTAAATTGTGCCAATAAATATCTGGAAAATTAAAGTCTCCGAAATGGAGTAGGTCAGCCTTGGGGTGCATAGATGTTATATCACATAGTAAATTGTTTAGCTCAGCGGCAAAATCTTAGCTACCGCGAGGGGGTTTGTAGCGAACGCCAACAAGTACTGATTGTGGAGCGGTGTGACAATGAATAAAAGTAGTTCTAAGTTGCACCTGATACTAAGAACGGAGCATGATAATTGCTGACTGACAGCTATAAGGAGGCCTGCTCTCCGTAAACCCGTACAATCATCATGAAACACAATGAAATTAGGCAAATCAGCCCGAACTCCTGAGTCTGGAATGTGGTTGCCAAGCCAAGTTTCAGTGATGATGATGATGATATATGGTGTTTTTTGACAAGTTTCAGTGAGAACATACATGTTGATTGATTGATATGTGAGGTTTAACGTCTCAATACCACTATATGATTATGAGAGACGCCGTAGTGGAGGGCTCCGGAAATTTAGACCACCTGGGGTTCTTTAACGTGCACCCAAATCTGAGCACACGGGCCTACAACATTTCCGCCTCCATCGGGAAAGAACTAACATGTTGCTTTTAGATGTTAGTATAAGGTTGGACACTTGTTCGCGTTTTCGAAATGAAGCTTCGTATGTTAATGAAGATTATTGAGATAGGAAGAAGTGACTCGCCTGTTACTTTCGGACAACAGTTTATTTTTGTCTTGTTAAGTTGTTGCTATGCTTCTTTTACCGTCTGAGAAGCGTCGTCGTATATGTAGCGGTTTGGCCACATAAATAGTGTTTTAAAACGCAGGGAATAGGGTGCAGATTTCTTTTTAGCGAAGGCAACAAGGTGTTTACGGGGGTTCCTAACCGCTGGTGAAAAATATTCGGCAACATTAAAGTCAGTGCCATTGCAGTTACGCCTCTTTGAAAGGACAGATTCTTTCGATTTATGGGACACAAATTTAACTATAATTGGGCGCTTGCGATTACATGAATGCCGACCAATTCTATGTGCCCGCTCCATTTCTTTAGGCTCAAGTCGTACACTGAGGTAGTCGCAGCAGTGATTTATGATAATTTTTTCGAAATACGATGAAGGCTTTGATGCAGACGGATCTGGAAGGCCGTAAAAAACCAAGTTATTTCGCCTAGACTGGTTCTCAGCTTCGTCTACACGCGCTTCCAGTTTATGAATCAGCTGCGCCGTACGTTTGCTGTCTGTCTGTATGGATTGCAAGTCGGCTCACAAGGATAATATACATTGGTAATTACCCTCCGGGTCCTTCAGTCTCTTACACAAAGCGTCCAGCAATGCGTTCGATGCCACAGATTGATTTTTGAGATCTTGCACCTCAGCGATCAATTTCGCCAGACCAGCGGAAAGCTTTTTCATTTCGGCAAGCAGAGTGGCATTATCTGGACCAGGATTACATTCAATATTCCTGACGAGCAAAAATAGAGATCTAATCACACAAAGGCACTCAAACGTAATGTAAAAACAGCACTGCGGCCTCGGTAGCTGCAAGAAACAATAATTACTTGTTTTATTAGCGAAAAGAGGATGTGGTTGACAGACCAGCATGAGGAACAGGATCGGATTAGTGGTCCGTATTGTGGCAATGCCACCGAGCCCGCAGCGCACGGGGGGGAAGGGTTTTGTCGTTGTTCCTTTATAGGCAGCTGGCTGGGTGTTGACGATGGCGATATAGTGAATGGCATCTCGTCGAGGATCCATGTTTGGACTTGTGGCACCGCTGAACGGGACGATTGGTTGTCCATTCCAATGCACCAATTCATTACACAGCTGTGCATGGGTGCGACAGTGCCAAATGAGCGCTCATCGATACCGCGAGAAGAGGCAGCAACGTTCGCATGACGAAGCTCGTCATAACCTGCATGATGAGCAGGATCGGATTAATGGACCGTATCGTGGCAATGCCACCGAGTGCACAGCGCGCGGGGGTTAGTCGCTGTTCCTTTATAGGCAGCTGGCTGGCTGTTGACGATGGCGGTATGGTGAATAGCATCTCGTCGAGGATCCATGTTTGGACTTGTGGCGTGGCTGAACAGGACGATTGGTTGCCCATTCCAATGTGCCAATTCATGACACAGCTGGTGCACGGGTGCGAAAGTGCCAAAGGAGCGCTCGTAGATACCACGAGAAGAGGTAGCAACGTTCGCAGGACGAAGGACGTCATAATCTGCATGATGAACAGGATCCGATTAGTGGACCGTATCGTGGTAATACCGCCGAGCCCGATTTCCCAACGCCCTCATCGCATAAGTGTGTTAATGCCGATCAGAAAACTCGGTCCCTATTCAAATTTCGCACTGTGACACACGAAATGAACCTCCTCGTTTTGCCACTACGCTGAGCATTATGCTTGTTGCATAATGCCCGCACCCGCCCAGGCGTTAATTAGCGAGACAAAGACACAGTTTACGGCATGATTGATGTTAAGAAGAATAAGCAACACTTACCGGACAGACAAAGTAATCGGGTTGCTTTTATATCCAGGCAAGATTCTGTTTGCGCAGCAGATCCCAAGTGTAGTTATCGCCGTTTTACCACATCTCGCACAGGACGGTTGGGTTTACCGGACAAAGTGTTGCAGAGTGTGGTATGCACAGTGTGGTAGACTACCGAAAAGGTCGAATTAAACTCGTATTCTATAAAAATAGGAATTCCGAATCCAACAGCAATGACGTGCCCCTCTTGTGCCGGCAACCCAAAGGCTGCGACTATGGATTCGCGTCCGTATTTAAGAGTCGGAGTGATCACTTGCGTATCCAGTACCGAAAAGCATAGCTTTCGAGATAAATACACAATAAAAAAAGATAACTGGCCACCTAAAAGCCCAAGGATGTGCGGCTTGTGTTATTATCTGTTTTGCACTCCAAGTACGTAAAGGAACTCAACAGGAGGAAAGAAAAGCAGAAAAAACTGATACTCTTTTGAAAAACTGTTGTGCAGCATGGAAAGTAGCACATTAAATAAACATGCTCAGGGCCACGCTCTTTGTTGACATATTTCATTTTGTTGTCTAAATAATAACTGCCAATTAACACAAGAAGGTCAACAAACGTTTACTTTAGTCACAGCCGTCGTGGTCATGGGTGGCTGGACATGTTGTGCCAGGTGCTGCTGAAGCGTTTTAACATTGGTGTTGCATTTTTACACCATTAGGTGGCCACAGGAATCACAAGTGCACTAATAAGCGATACAGTGCGCAAGATGCAGATCTGATCCCATTATAATAAGCAAACACAGGAATCATGGCGCATATATTACTGCTCTATACGAACGCGACAAATAATGCGCACATGTGCATGTTTAAATCATACAATCACCTGAGCCCTGCATCATTTACCTCAAAGAGGCAGCCTTAAAGTAAAGACAAACGCTAGATTAGCTAACATGCACCCGGAACACGATCACCTGAAATGCCTTGCCTTGATTGATATGTGGGGTCTAACGTCGCGAAACTACCATACGATTATGAGAGACGCCGTAGTGGAGGGCTCCGAAAATTTTGACCACCTGGTGTTCTTTTACGTGCACCCGAATCTGAGCACACGGGCCTTCGGCATTTTCGCCTTCATCGAAAATACAGCCACCACAGCCGAGATTCGATCCCGCGACCTGCAGGTCAGCAGCCGAGTACCTTAGCCGCTACACAACCGCGGTGAAGTAAAAGGACTTGCTTTTTTGAACGCGTACGTTTTGTGACAGATATAGTTCCTCTAATCGTCAGTATTGTAATGCATATCTTTCACGTGAATACTACGAAAATGAATGGTTTAAAGTTTGAGCACCACAGTCATCCTCGTGTTTCATTAGCGATTTGTGCAAATTGCACAGCGTAAATTCTTTACAATGTCTATAAGCATGCACACGGCTCCCCTTCAAGGGAGAGAGGAGCTATCACAGCACTCCCCCTCGAGCCCTATGAATGCATCAACATGTATGGGGCTCGCTTAGTGCCCCCACCTCATCCACCCCTACGCCCATGCGCATGCCTATGAAGAGTGGTGTAGCCAGAAAGTTACAATCCCTCTCCACCACCGATTTTTCATTTTCCTGTGGCATAGAGCATAAAATGACGGTCTATCACATTGGCCTGCTCAGCCCTCCCTTCAAGGACGTGAACCAGGTCCCCTGAAAAAACTTTTTGCCAGTGCCTCGGGCACACGTCGAAGGAACTAGCCCAAATAAATGAAAGCTTCGCTTCAAAGACGGCTCAGCAAGTTAATCGAGTACATCGTAAGACAATGTTATGACAGCAAAAGTCATTCGTGATGTGTGCTTGAAACTATAACGTGAAAACACGCATAAATGTGCTAATTATATGCCTATTTCTTATAGTGTTATAGAGAAAATTATATTACAGTTCACAATTAGCCTGAAAGCTTCAAGAATCTTTCAAGACTTGGTGACTTGTTAAGTAAAGCAAGATGACTTTTTTAGCATAACTGGTGGTTACGAAACGTGGTAATAATGAAAATTACTCGCTGCAGGTTAATGGCCTCACAGAGGGCTTCCGTCAAACTCTGTCTTATATGATGTTTATGTATATCAACGCCGACCACACCAACTGGAACACCATCCTGCCACTCGTAACCTTTGCGTACGGATGGATGGATGGATATGGCTGTACCCTTTAGATCGGGCGGTGGCTAGCGCCACCAAGCCGTAATACCTAATTACCGCTACGCAGCGCACCACGGACTGTTCCGCATTCTTTCTCATCTATGGCCGTCAAGCGACATCACTACACGGCATCTTTTTTATTTGATGTCCCTATGAACTCATCGGTGTCATCAAGTGAGCACCTAATCTCTCGCCTGGCCGCTTGTCACTGACGCACCAAGCCAGCAAGTGCAGTTAAGAGTGGCTACAAGTACGCTCACCGCGTCTTTTAATTTAACCCTAAAGACTAGGTATCGTTGTAGACTCCAACGCGAGTTTCTGGCCTGTGTGAAGTGTTTCAGTTACGTTTCATCAAGCATACGTCTCCTGTGAACTATCTAGTAACTCCCATTGTCATGCCTTCCGACAGCCGTTTTCTTGGCACACAGGTTGCTCAGGTGTCGCTCTTGAAACCATTCATGTGAGATAAACCACCACCACTAACAGAGGCCATCTTGGCCACTTCCACGCGAGGCGTAATTCATGTAGGAGCAAGATACACAGAATTTGACAATCCTGTTCATCTGTATATAGTAATAATCATGACGAGCATCTTCTTCGTTCAATGCATTGATCAGGCGATTCTGCCTTTTCAACGCCGTCGTGATCCCAAACTTGCTACTACCTTGCAGTACACCTACATGCTGCTTAATGGGCACCGACTTCACTGGAAAAAGTTCTTAAGCATATGCCTTTTGTGCTTGTAGCCTGAACAATACCAGTGGAGTTTTATTGCTGCATCAACGAAAAGAATCAGCTGCTTTGAATAAACCACAAAATGTGCTCTGTAGATGCTCTGCTTTCACACACAATATGCCACCTAGAAAAAAGTTTGAGATGCCCAGGTGAATGGTCAGTACTAAAGAAGCAACGTACTTTGCTCTATATATGAAAATCTTTTTCTTTCCTACACACTGCTTTTTTTCACATTTTCTAAGGCAAATTAGTTTTTTCTTGGTCTGTTACTTGGAAAGAGCAAAGATAATTGTAGTATGCTCTAAATTTGAATGTCAGTTGTTTTTACAAGAAGTAAGACGGTAAGTTGGGCCAGTTGGTTAGGATCCATCGTGAACTTACAGCGCAACACCAGAAAAAAAATACAGGACAGGGAAGGAGCAAAAGAGAAAGAAAAGACGGCGCTTTTGCTCCTTCCCTGTCCTGTATTTTTTTTCTGCTGTTGCACTGTAAGTTCACGATAGATCCTAACTAACTGGCCCAACTTACCCTCTTACTACATTATATTTCTAGTACACAGGGCTCTTTTCTATCTGTTAACTCGAACAACAGCGCCGTCTTTTCTTTCTCTTTTGCTCCTTCCCTGTCCTGTAATTGTTCTGGTGTTGCGCTGTAAGTTCACGATGGTTTTTACAAGACTTTTTGTCCTTTATTTTTGGTTACACTATTTATTTGATCACTGCAGCTTACCTTAGGTGGTGTTGATCAATCATCGTGTTTTTCTGTAAGTTGCACGCTGCTTTGGGAAATATAATTTCAAAGTTACACTGATGTAGTGAGGCAACAATCATTCTAAGTACATTGGTCTGTATGATTTCTCAGGTTTTTTATGCGTAGGCTTCCAATAGGTATGTGAACATTTTCCAAACGGCAGGCATGTACACGTATAAGTTTGATGCTCACAAGCAGCTTTGTTACTACACTCATGCCCAGACGTGGTGGTTGTCGGTACGAGTAAGTCAAGTATATTCTGAGTTGTGCGAAGCAATAGCACCAACAGGGACAAACAATGATATGGGTGAGCAGGAGCTTCCATACAAACAAGCTCTATTCCCCCTAAAACTTTGAAATATACAGAAAGAGCACAGATAACATCAAGTCATTGGTTGGAAAAAGAAGGACTCCGTGTTTATCGAAACACCCTCATACAGATTTATAAACTGAATAAAAATTTGTAGTTGCGAAAGTTGATGCACAGTTTCGAAGAAAAAAAAACAGTTGAGGATTTGTCCTTCTGTGCCCCTAGTTGTGGGACCTATTATATACCAAGCCAAGAACAGGCATGCAAACTTTTACCTTTGTTATCTAGATGGAATAAAACATCTACACACTTCCGACAAGAAAAATGGCAGGACTGACCGTGTACAACAACATAATACAGAAAAGCTTCAGGTAAGGGAAAATGAGAGGAAGTACATACTGAATGTTCACTATGGGTAATATGCAGTTGATGGCACTGGAATCATTTCGACTCGCGGGTGACTGTTCATGTGCTCCCACCTACAGCAGAACTTAAGAATAGTTTGCTTATTTGCCCAAATTAAATAAGACTGCTGATTTAGAAAACTTGGTAACTACTTTTGTTGTATTTAGCTAGTAATAAATCTCTTAAATCACGTTAATGAGTTCACTGAGCTTATCTGCTTAATTATATACAAGAAAATTTCGCCATAGGGAGGTAGGAATGTAGAGTGTTCAGAAGTGGGGGAGTCTGACACACTTGTGAAACATAGACATGGCCTATCTTAGTTGATTGAATTATTTCACAAATGAAGAGATGTGTTGGACGAAAGACAGAAGATGCAGATTATTTAAAAAACATACAAAGGTTGGTTGCACCTTGCAGAATTCATTTTTGGATAAACATTAAGGCGACGTCAAATTATCTAGCATCTTTGGACTCGCTTTTCAAAATTTGCAAGGAGTATCAGTTTGGCTTGTATGACTTGTTCGTTTCTTTTAGTGTTGGGCCACGAGATTTTTCCTCTTTACGCTTCGTACAATTTCTCATCAATGCTCTTATGCTACGCTTGACCCATACACTTCATTTCTATGATTGGACTCAGCATGTCGTAGTCCTCTCTTGGGCTCAGCATAAAATTTTCCTATTGTTAAGGTGAAACATTGTTTTTGGGTTTCGTTTTTCCGCTTGCATAGAGTGTCGTGGGTTGTAGCAGCAATGGTGCTGTAGCATCATTCTGATGCGACAGCTAATGATAGTTCTCAATTTCGAAATGAAGTAAGTGCTGGTTCAATCAAATTGACCCTCCGGTGGCATTGAGGCAATTAGGCATATACTCTTGAATACGAGGTCATTTATAAATGTAAGCACATATCTCCATATTAGGTACTATACGTGCACATCTTGAGGTTGTTGGCACTTATCCGTAGACTGTAGGCCTTTACTTTTTCGCAGTGAGTAAGCACTGTCACTCGAAGACCACGGTTCTCGGTTGTACATTTGTTGTGTGTTGACATGTATAGTTGATATGGTGTCAATAAATTTTTTGTACAGCACTTGTAATACTTGTTTTTCCTTCATTTTCAGAAGTATGTGGGTTTAGCTTAGTTTGCTGCTTTTAAGTGCCGAAATTGCTCCCTCCTGATTATTCAACACCAGGCCAGCAACCAATAATTTTCCTTGAATGTCTGCTTATTGCACACAAATAAACGGTGTTTTATATAAGATCATAATTTTAGTTTTATCTAACTGATTCAAACTTTCGTTTCTCGTTTTTGAAAGTGAAAGCTTCTGAGTAATAATGTGTATACCTTAAATGCAGCGTTGTGTTAAGCTGTGAGATATGAGCACAAGTCCTTGGCTTTACTTTGAACTCGATAGAATTCATGTTTGCATTTGACGTAAACAAGATAGCAATACGAATACAGGACTTACTCTCAGAAACATCATCTTAATTATAGCAACTAGGTCCGTAATGAATAGATCAGCTTTGTTCAATTTTTCTTAGGTTCTCTTGCTGAGTTGAGTCCTCACTGCATGAATTCATCCGCCTTCTTGGACAGCCATTTTAGCAGATTATTTTTTTCTTGTGCACAGCTGTGAGCAATATATAGCGAGAACCTATCGTACTTTACAGAATAATTTATTCTTGATTTTTTAACAAGGACGTCCGTATCAGCATACCTACTTTCATTTCAATTAGTTAGTTTCACTTTCAAATAATGTACAATTTTCAAGGCAGCACCATCCACTGTGCCTTAATTACATTTATTTATTATGCACATATTTATGCCTTCAAAGCCGTATGGTAATACACAGGGTAGAGGTTGAAAAACAAGTGAATGTTCTAATTAAATAGGGGTATACATTTTAAACACAACCGCATGAAACCAACAGACAATGCATGGAAGCAAAGGGTTTATAATTATTGTTTTAAATCATGGTGTAGAAAATATGACAGAAACAGGAGTGTATTAAAGTGAACCAAAAAGCAATGGTTCTGATATTAGTAAGACAATGTTAGCTGTATGATGATTCACAAAATAAACCATGTCTTACGCAGACAATTTGACCCAAGAAGGTGGTTCCGATCCTTTGAACTCCAAAACATCAACGAGCAGGAGAAAATTGTGATGGGCGTGGCACTTGCTGCATTCTTATAGTTGTTAGTCGAACCTTTGGAAATTGTAGTCTGAGAAAGTTTTAATGGATTTAGTATTTTGCTAATATGTATATGGATGCTCACACAGTGGCCAAATATCCAATTTTTCTACCTACCAGCTTCGTGAAAGATTGAGCTTTAAAGAAAAAGAGGCAGAAGAGATGACGTGCTGATGATCAGCTAGCATGTGATCAGCATTGCTAACAATATTAGTGCGATTGCCAGATAGCCGAACGAAAAGAAAGGTTTAAATGACTTACATTTCAAACGATCGAAATGGGGGGTACTGGTAGTTTAAGTCTAGCAGAGTACTTTTCATATTACACAATTTAGCTCTGTGAACCACTTGTTACAACCGTTAAAGAACCTAGATTATTTGAAAGGTCGTAATGTCCTTATGGTGGGTCAATTCACAAATTCCAACCATCAGAAGTGACATCAGAAGATATTTCGGAAAGTCAATAATGTATATTTTGATAATAAATGTCTTAACGTTGGCACAGTAGAATAAACAAGCTCGCTAGATGTCATGCCATTGCGTGCAACAGACTGAGTATGCTAGGTGGGAAGACGAGGGTGTATATTTAATTTGCTTAGTTTAACGAAAGCAGTTTTAGGTGCGAATGCACTTTATAAGCGACCCTCAATCAGCCATCCACGGTGCGCCTCCTTCTCTCTCCTAGCAACGGCGCGAGGAGCGTCTGTAGCAACGGCGCAGCGACGTCATAAACCACGTGATTGCGCGCGCTCTGCCCTCCGCTCCGTGGCTGCACGCGCCCGCGCAGCCACGACTTGCTCGAGAATGGCAAGTCGGGATAGGTATAGATCTATCACAGGCATCAACCTCGACTGCGATACCTCCAACAACAAGTACAACGCAATCGAATGCGAGCATTGCACGCGTTATTGAAGATGCCGCGCCGGTGAAGACGACGCAGCGTGGCGAAGGGCCCGTAATGTCGAGCGCAAGCGGGCGAAGCGGGCCGCGGACATAAACATCAATATAGTGCGAATATACTCCCACATATACGCGTAAACTCACCAAGATTTCCCGAGAAAATCTAATGGTTCGTGGGAATCGCAATGTGATTACACGGGGGAGTTTACGTTAACTCACTGGCGAATGCCAACAGATTTTAACTTTACTCCCCCTCACAGCATCACCACGTGCATTCGCACTTAACCATGTTCACGCACGGGAAAACACTTGGGAGAATTTTGAAGAACTTTGTCAAACTCTTTCTGCTATTCAAGAAAATTAGTCATTAAAAAGTCAATCTATAAATAGATAAACTTTATGAGAAGAGGAAGGAAGTTTAGGTTTAAAAAAACGATTCACAAAAATTTAACTTTGCACTGAGCCGTGAATAAATGATACGCAGGCATACTGATTGTTTCGATGTTAATACATTGCTGTGTTCACAGGATTGAGCATTGGGTGGTGGGCTGGGGGAAGTGCAGTTCCTAGTCATCTAAAAGATGGGGACGGGCAAAGTCTGCCCCATACACTGACTTACTAAATAGGGGCAGTACTGCGAAAAATCTTTGCCTCGTTCTTTGAGAAACCTTACTCAGGTTTGTGGTTGTATTTAGACTTACGTTATGCTTGAATTGGTTTGAGCTTAGCTGCAGCATTATCTAGCCAACATAGTAGGCTGTCGAACTTCAGCTTCAACTTAACTTCGTTTGGTTAGCTGTAACAACGATGAACTGTTGCTTGAACTTGGCTGTGGCGAAACTAAACTTTTGCTTGAACTTCGCTTGACCTTGGCTGTAGCATTGTTGAACTTTTGTCGGAACTTGCTTTTAGCTTGGCGTATTCAATCGATGCTGTAAATACCAATCTCATGCAGCTGCACCAATTGTTTCTCACATCACAGCTGCTTTTTCGAGAGTGTAATTTTTTTTTGCATGGGCGACCCAAGGCTGCCCATTGTCAGATGCAAGTGGCACACTAGCTTTTATAACCGCTAAGTGCGACAATGGATAACACACATATGCCATTGCTTCGCAGTTTCAAGTAGGTGGCACGATGCTTTTAGAAATCCCTTCCATGTGTACTCATGCCTGTTTATCATATTGATTGTTTGCGGAAAGGCTACACATATTTCAGTGTCACATGCCTGTTTGTTGAGCTTACTTACTTTCGTCGTTTTTTGTGAACTAGTGGTCAGTCGTGGGATGCGCACAATTTTTGTCGTGCATACTCATTTATGATTACGATGTGGTATTCATGGAACGATTTATAAATCGGTTTCATAAAGCGACATTATTTTAAAGCCATACTGGTCTGTGAAAACGAAATGGAGTCCAGAAATTTTAGTAGCTTAGATGGCACTGTATGCGAACATATTATATGTGATGCTAGTTAGGGAGATTGGGTGGTAAATTCATGGTTGGTCTAGACTAGTGGTCAAGAATCGTCTCTGACGTTCCAGTGTGTGGGAGGCTTTGAAACAGCTGTTAAGTTTTCTGAGATAGTGGTGCATGAGTGCATAACACATTAAAAAAAAAGCTATGTCTATGCGGACTACACCGAGACTACTTGATCTCAAATGAGTGGACGATTCTTCGGTAGACAAGACGTCATGGCTTCACAGTGGTACCGTATTGAAGAATTGGCCTTTCCACTCTGTTCTGACAGGCTGTTCCGTTTGTGGACAGGTAATTGGAAATTTTTTTTTTTGTGTTATGGCCAACCTTTCACACTGTGTGTACAAAAAAATTATGGTAGAAGATTGCGAGGGGGGAGGAGTTAGCTGAAGTACTCAACTGGGCCGGGAAGCGTGTTTCCGTATCATATCCCAGGAGATGTGTAAGGAAAATGTGGCGCCGCTATTAGCTGAAAAAGGTCACATGATCTAATTCGCTTCTGGTCTATTGTGTTTATTTTTGTTCATTATCAAGCAAGATGACGGTATCCAGAAAGTGGATTTTGCGCAGCTGGTTGACACCGTACGTTGTAAAAATAAAGGTTTCTCGCTGACATGGGTTGCGCGCGGTTGTGAAAACCATTTCACGATGGACGCACTGATGTTTAACATTATTAACCTGGATGTGTTGTGCAAGCTCCTTTGGCGCGCAATCATATGTTTGACAGGACGCAATAAACTTCCATTTGCGCTGCCGCGCTGAAGTCCCGCTCCGTACACATAGCCGTCCGTGCGCTGCAGGCATGACGTACGCCGAAATGTTGGGGTTTTTTGCTGTCAAATGTTTTCGCGGCTGTTGGCAATGTATACGCGGATTGTTTTACGATGAACGCCGTGGATTTTGTTGCAAAGTGTGAAGTGGTGCACAACGTAAATCCGGGAGCGTGTGCATGCCCCTTTGGCATCATATTTATCCTCGAATTCTGTCCTTTCCATGACGCGAAAAACCCTTGGACCCGATTTTGCTGGCATATGAGTGCTATCTTATTCAACTACAGTCAAAAAAGAAGACGGGAGTTGATTCCTGAATATCTTTTCGTTTATCACAACTCTGCTTGACGCCATTGAAATAACTTGATGCTACAGAAATGTAAAAAATATAAATGCGTTTCTGGAATAGCGTCATTATAAACTTCTAAGCTACCTCTGGTAAGTGTACATCACTTTGCAAAAGGCAGGGAGCACTCATCTCCCTGCCTTTCAAGTGAACTAACCAATTGTTGATCGGTTGGTACGACTTAAACATGTTATGGAACACGCTCAAGACATGTCATGGTATTGAAGTACAGGCTCTTCTTAAAAATGCAATGTGTAAGGTTTACTAATGTCAATAATATTACAATGCAAAATCCCATGCCCTCCCAAAAAATGGCAGTATATCCACGGAGTGAATGATGGAAAGTGGGGCGAAGCACCGTCCGTCCATTCGTCCTTGCTTTTGTCCGTCCATGCGTCCGTCTGTGTTGCCGTCCGTGCGTTCATTCGCCCGTCCGTGCGTGCGTCTGTTCAAGCGTCCACACGTCCATATGTGCGTCCGTCCCTGCGTTTCTCGATGCATCTGCCCCTGCATCGGTCCATGCGTCCATCCGTCGGTGCAGCCATACATGAGTCCGTCCATGCATCTGTCTGTGTGTCCGTTCGTCCATTCATTCAACACTCCAAGTACCAGCGTCTCGCATCTTTTCATCATATATTCCTCATAAAGAAGCACCGCTATCCAGCGGACATTCCAAGGACTAAATGAGAGGTGGCACACGCACACTTTCTTATGGCTTGCGCTTCGGAAGATTACTTCCCACCTTTAACCACCTCAAGTTCATGGTACATACTACCCAGGCAGCACGCCGCCGTTGGACCAATCTTGGACCAACATCGGCTAACATCGGCACCGACGTCGGGCCGACGTCGGAAGTGCAACTTCTTCCAATGTCGGGCCGACGTTCAAGCCAATGATGGGCCGACGTTTTGCCGATGTTTTAGCCAGTATGCAACCAACATTGGGCCGACGAAGGCCCATCGTATTGCCGACAAAGCTGCCAATGTTCGGCCAACATTGGGCCATATTTCAGCCAATCACATGCCATTTTTACGCCGATGTTTGCTGCACGACGAATATTGGCTACGGATGTACGACCGACATTGGACCAATCCAGGGCCACATTGCAGCCAATCAAATGCCGTTATTACACCGATGTTTCCTGCGCGACGAATATTGGCTACTGATTGACTTGCCATTATGTAACCATTATTAGTAGGGAATTTTTCTTACCGGAAGATTTAAACAATATGCCTCGATGACCCGCTCTTGTAGCTTTGCAGCCCTGTATACTTGGGGCAACAGAAAATTGAATGCTGAGAACTGAAAGCAGTTACTCGATCTATTTCATCTTTTATACCTCATTCCCTTTGCTAACACTAGAAGCGTAGTTTATTTTTTTACCAATTTATCTTTTGCAATAGCGAGTGCTTTATTTGGTACTGGTATTTGGTACAGCAGATCAAAAAAGTCGTTAGGAAGTAAATGTTGAAAGCGTATGTCCCCCACTTGCAATCCCCACATATGTCCCCCACATGGTAATCGAGAATATTCATAGTTTAGAGCATTTTTTTGTAACTAAAACATGGTGATGGTGCTTCCGAATCAGCATAAGCTAGCCGAACAGTGCACCACCGACAATCTGCAGACTATTTATTCTTTGTTTTTTTTTATTTATTTGGTACAACCAAAAATGTATACAGTGAAAAATATATATACACAACTAAAAAAGGCCCGCTCTACTGCAGGTCAGGTTGCGTTGGGGGCACAGTGACAGTGGTGCTATCAAGGCCCTGGCTGCTGTGGCTGGGCAGGAAGCCAGCTGCCACGAGCAGCCGATAATCTGCACTCTGAGAGTGGGGATCATCGGGCTGCTCCACAACAAATGCTTCTCTGAAGCGCCGCTTCCTGCCCCCACAGCGATCACCAGACCCTGGCAGCCACCTCTTAATAAAGTTGAGGGCCTCCGCCTGGTCGCACCCTGCTTTTTGGCAGATGACATCTGCATACAAGAACAGAAATACCATAGTACACATGAAGCACTGCAGTACAGAGAATACACAAGGGTACACACACATAAAACAATGAACAAGTCTAACCTGTCACTAATCTACAGAGCCTCAGGTTCACAAAGGCCCTTTCCCTTTTCTGCCATGAAGGCTGTACAGCACTTGCACGTCATGTGCCAATACAGCCTTCATGGCATTCACACCAATTTCTCGGAGGCCACGTGCCCCAATCTGCAGGAGGTGCTTGCACTGTAAAAAAATGCAAAAAGCATAGATGGGGTGAACGCAACAGCACATCGAAATGTTTTCATGATAAAAATCTGCAAGAAGAGGACACTGAAAACAACAACTTGAATTTTTGGGCATCACAACATTTCATTGTTTTTTTACGCTAACTTCAACTCACTTGACCTAAAATGGTTTCCACATCAGCCCTCTCACACTCGGTGTGAGAACCTTTCAGAGTCCTTCTCTGAATGCAGTTTCGCTGTTATGAAATCAAATACAACACTGTTATAACCCTTAATAAATATTGATTCTAGCTATGAAATAGTATAATTACTTTGTACAGTGCTCAAATTCCAATACACGTTTCTTCGAGGTTACAATGTCTTTGCCTGAATGTTGACCAGGAGTAGCTTCTACAGGTGAAAAACGATAAAATATGTGGAATTCAAAAAGAAGCTTGGACATGTTTTTAATCAATGCATTGTAAGCAGAGCACAACAAGATAAATGAACACGATCAAGGCGTACTAAGAGGCAACCTTAAAGTGACCAAATCTTGGTCATAGATGAAACTGATAGAAAAATAAAGGTCGCACTAGATGGTCGCACCATTTGCTGTTTATATTTTTCTGTGATAGCCAACAAAGAGGCATGTCGCTATAGAAATCTCATCACAATAAACAAAGGTGCATTTTTCTTCACACTGCGAAATTGGGTGCATGTTAGATTTTTAAAAAAGTAAGAAATCGGCTAACACAAGGCAGGGTGAACTGTAGCTCAAAGTAGAGAGAGCCGCAGCGGACACGAAATAGGGTGATAAATGAACAAAATTACTGAATGCCTGTTTTAAGCAGGCTATTGCTAGTCACTGCCCATCAAACACACGATGCCGCCTACATCGTCTGCTAGCTTAGGACAGTTCACTCGGACTTCACAGACTATAGTAAATACAGTCGAATCTCATTAATTCCAACTTAATTCGAACTGACGCTGTGGTCCTATCAAAGCTATACCGCGCTCCGAAAATGCTCTCAGCACCCCGCCCAATCCTGCGGTGGCACTTCAGACACCTCATCGCTGTGCTTGAAGAAGAAAATGAAGAAAAGGAAAGAAAAGACTGCGGTGGAATGTTTGCCAAATGCCAATCTGCGACATTCCTGTGCCCCGCTTCGGCTTTTTCCGTCCCTGCCACGTAGAGACCCTTCTCCTCTTAACACTGCGCATGAAGAGAAAGCGGGGAAAAAAAGCTGTCGCAGAGAGTTGGCTCTCTCATGCCGATCTGCAACGCGCCGGTGTCACGCTTCCCTGTTTTTCGTTCCTGCTATGTAGAGACTCTTCAGATGAAAAACTTCCGGCCAATAAAATAACGCACACAGGAAACGAAGAAGGAGACAGGAAAGAGGCCAGACTACCAACTGTTTATTCACATATGCGTGGCTCAAGTATATATACTCATACGGTCACATGGTGAAGCTAAGTGCTCTTTAAAAAATAACCAAAAATTGCCCAAAGTAATAAACTGACTCATAACCATTCAAAGCTTTCTTCGCTCTACTAATCGCTACAGATTACAAACAAGATTCTAGGAACGTGTTTTCCTTCCTGCGCAGTGTCACGGAGCTATCGCTGCAGCATGCTTCCCCACTCTTTGCAATATGAAAAGCTTCCAAAATTTCCCGTGCCAATTTTTCATGGCTTTTGCCTAAAATCTTGATTTCGTTCAGCAGTGGCTTACAATTGCACTGTTTACAATGAAGGGCTAGATTGGAGCCTGTGCCTTTCTCAAGTGATTTGAAATGTTCCCAGGCCCTAAAATTCACACAACGCCCTGTTTGGCCTATGTATAACATCCCGCACGTCAATGGAATTGCATACACCACGCCAACAACACACTTCACAAAAACCTTCCCATGCTTCGCCTCACACTGAAACTTCTTCTTTTTCCCGATGCGTGCACACAAACCACCCAATTTCCTTGGTGCGGAAAATACCACGGACACTCCAAACCTGAACGCCACTTTTTTCAAGCCATGCGCTACACGGTGCGTATAGGGCAACACCTGTGGTATCCTCTGCTCTGGACCTGTCTGTTTGGTTTTCTTTTTTCCTTTCATTTTTTGTAGTAACGTTTCAGCAACAGCTGACAAAACAGAACTGGGAAAGCCAGCGTTTTTTAGTCTCTCTATCTGGGCGGTGAAGCTCGTCTCAAGCATGTGCTCACATGACTTTGTCAGGGCAGATTCAAGGCAAAGAGAACCGATGGCCCTCTTTACCGTTTTAGAGTGTGAAGAGTTATACGGTAACAGCTCTTTCTTTGCTCTTGGCGAATACATCCAACACACGTTTCCATCACAACATCTAATGTTTATGTCTAAAAATTGGAGGCTATTGTTCAGCGGCACCTCATGCGTAAAACTCAGGCCTTTCCCTAGGTTTTTAAAGTAGCATAATACGCTTTGTACGGTGTTGTCATAAGTCAGATTAAAATCAGCTGCTAAAACTACCAAAAAGTCATCCACGTATCTAAAAATTTGCAGGACAGTGCCTTTGTCAAACGTGGATTCTAAATCCCGGTCAATGGAAGATAAAAAAATATTACACAGCACAGGGGCAACGCAAGATCCAATGCATATCCCTTTCTTTTGAACAAACAAGCCTGAGTCAAAGGAAACAACCGTCGCCCGAAGGTAAAACTCGAGGAGCGACATAAACTTGTCCACACTAATGCCCACAGAATTCTGAAATGCAACAGTTCCATTACACTCAATGCACTCTCGGACAGACTTAAACAGCTCTGTATGCGGTACAGAGTAGAACAAATCCTCGACATCAATAGAAAATAAAAAACCTATTTCCTTCTGCTTCTTTTTTAGAAAAGCAATGACATCTGTCGAATTCTTTGTTAAGAATGGGTCCCGCAACTCGAGCCCCCGCAAGTGGTCAAATAAAAAAGAGCTAACTTGTTGTAACCAAGTACCGCGTTCACTGACGATACACCTGAATGGCATGTGTGGCTTGTGTGTCTTCACCACGAAGAATACGTCCAGAGTTCCTTTCTTGCATTTCCTGATGTCACTGGCTAACCTAGGAAGCTGCATCCCGTTGCACATAGCTATCGCTTTAGTCTTCACTCTGCAAGTTTTGCTGCTCACCTGTACAAAGTTCTTCGATAAAGCTTCAGTGGCCTTTTCCTTGTACATTGTCGCAGACATCACCACGAATCCGCCTTCTTTATCTCCTTGTAGTAGTCGAAGGTTGTTCCTTTCAAAGTAGGAGACGACATGCCGTGTGCTGTCTTTTGGTAGAAGGTCCCTTTTCCGCGCAGTTTTCATGATGCTGTCAACACCGTCCAACAGACACCGCTCACTGTCATCTCCAGCTTTATAAGCCAACTTCCTGTTTAACGCGAGTAGATCGTGCGCTTGGATCGTAGGCGGCACGCTGTACTTCGGGCCTTTCTGCAAAACGGCAGCAACACCCTCGGGAACAGACGCTCCGTCCAGGAGAACAAGACTGCAAGGTTTCGTGGTCGCCTTTCTAGCCTTCCTCGGCAAGAACGGAAGGATTCCTTGCCACAGGAACTCGGTGTTCTGTGTTGCTATTCGCCTGAAGGTCCTCATTTTTTCTTCAACAATCCATGCCGCGTCGCTAGCACAGCACAGCACCCGAATCCAATCGTAGAGTAGTCTAACCTGCCTCCATAATTCAGACTTCATGATCCGGCAGATACGCTTAACGTGTCCACTAGACGGTGTAGCCATTCCGAAAAAGGCCACGATTTCTGGTGGCACCAGACCATTTCGTAGGTAATAGGAGTAACACCTTGCACGGCATATAGCTGTGGCAATTTGACCGATGAGGACGTGTACTTGAGCACCCTGAAGATAGGAACATTGAAAAGGGCCCACTGTATGAGAAAGATATTTCAATAATACTCGTTGTTGGGCTAGTTGGTGCATTGCTTCAGATGAAAAACTTCCGGCCAATAAAATAACGCACACAGGAAACGAAGAAGGAGACAGGAAAGAGGCCAGACTACCAACTGTTTATTCACATATGCGTGGCTCAAGTATATATACTCATACGGTCACATGGTGAAGCTAAGTGCTCTTTAAAAAATAACCAAAAATTGCCCAAAGTAATAAACTGACTCATAACCATTCAAAGCTTTCTTCGCTCTACTAATCGCTACAGATTACAAACAAGATTCTAGGAACGTGTTTTCCTTCCTGCGCAGTGTCACGGAGCTATCGCTGCAGCATGCTTCCCCACTCTTTGCAATATGAAAAGCTTCCAAAATTTCCCGTGCCAATTTTTCATGGCTTTTGCCTAAAATCTTGATTTCGTTCAGCAGTGGCTTACAATTGCACTGTTTACAATGAAGGGCTAGATTGGAGCCTGTGCCTTTCTCAAGTGATTTGAAATGTTCCCAGGCCCTAAAATTCACACAACGCCCTGTTTGGCCTATGTATAACATCCCGCACGTCAATGGAATTGCATACACCACGCCAACAACACACTTCACAAAAACCTTCCCATGCTTCGCCTCACACTGAAACTTCTTCTTTTTCCCGATGCGTGCACACAAACCACCCAATTTCCTTGGTGCGGAAAATACCACGGACACTCCAAACCTGAACGCCACTTTTTTCAAGCCATGCGCTACACGGTGCGTATAAGGCAACACCTGTGGTATCCTCTGCTCTGGACCTGTCTGTTTGGTTTTCTTTTTTCCTTTCATTTTTTGTAGTAACGTTTCAGCAACAGCTGACAAAACAGAACTGGGAAAGCCAGCGTTTTTTAGTCTCTCTATCTGGGCGGTGAAGCTCGTCTCAAGCATGTGCTCACATGACTTTGTCAGGGCAGATTCAAGGCAAAGAGAACCGATGGCCCTCTTTACCGTTTTAGAGTGTGAAGAGTTATACGGTAACAGCTCTTTCTTTGCTCTTGGCGAATACATCCAACACACGTTTCCATCACAACATCTAATGTTTATGTCTAAAAATTGGAGGCTATTGTTCAGCGGCACCTCATGCGTAAAACTCAGGCCTTTCCCTAGGTTTTTAAAGTAGCATAATACGCTTTGTACGGTGTTGTCATAAGTCAGATTAAAATCAGCTGCTAAAACTACCAAAAAGTCATCCACGTATCTAAAAATTTGCAGGACAGTGCCTTTGTCAAACGTGGATTCTAAATCCCGGTCAATGGAAGATAAAAAAATATTACACAGCACAGGGGCAACGCAAGATCCAATGCATATCCCTTTCTTTTGAACAAACAAGCCTGAGTCAAAGGAAACAACCGTCGCCCGAAGGTAAAACTCGAGGAGCGACATAAACTTGTCCACACTAATGCCCACAGAATTCTGAAATGCAACAGTTCCATTACACTCAATGCACTCTCGGACAGACTTAAACAGCTCTGTATGCGGTACAGAGTAGAACAAATCCTCGACATCAATAGAAAATAAAAAACCTATTTCCTTCTGCTTCTTTTTTAGAAAAGCAATGACATCTGTCGAATTCTTTGTTAAGAATGGGTCCCGCAACTCGAGCCCCCGCAAGTGGTCAAATAAAAAAGAGCTAACTTGTTGTAACCAAGTACCGCGTTCACTGACGATACACCTGAATGGCATGTGTGGCTTGTGTGTCTTCACCACGAAGAATACGTCCAGAGTTCCTTTCTTGCATTTCCTGAGAGACTCTTCTCCTTTCAACACCGCGCATGAAGAGAGAAAAAAAAAAAAGCTGCCGCAGAGTGTTTCTCTCTCGAATGCCGATCTGCTTTTCTCCAGGTGGAGACGCTCCTCCATTCTCATCATGTGCTGGCCACGCTCCGGCTGCAGCGCAGATGGTAACAGTGGAAACACAGTTGTCTTCGAAGAGTGTCAGCACTGGACATTGCCGCGCGCAACTTCTTTTGCCAGGAGAATACTGAAGCCAAAGTACAAATGCTTTGCAAACTGCATGCAAAACTTGTTGACTCGTTGCAAGGCCAACGTGTACAGACATGTATTGACTACTTTAATTAATGACGGATCCCCTGTAATTTGTGAATAAAACTTCTCCATGCACATGCATCACTGCATGGTGAGCCCTCCGCTTGTTTACCGTATTTACTCTATTCTACCGCGCCCTCGATTGTAATGCACGCCCGGTTTCCACGACAAAAAAAAAAAAAACACTAAGACATCGGTTGCAACGCGCACCCTTTTTTCTCGTTGGCCCGCTTGATCACACCACTCGCGAAAACGGCTCTTTTTGAGAGCGTCTTCCGTTTAAATATGAAGTACGGGGGAAGCTTATGCCTATCTGACGTGCAACAGAGCATTGCTGTCACTCTAGTTTTACCGTGGCCCGATGTCAGTACACAAACTTGCTTCGCCCCCTTCTCCTAGACGGTTGTGGTGCCAGGCATGTCGAAGTAAAGAGGCGTGTGATCGGCATTCCCGATTTGCCCAAGCAGGTAGCCGTTGTTGTGCCGCAAGTTTAGGAAGAACCTCTGAAGACTCTGAAGCTTTTCTTCGTACTCCTCCGGCAACTTCCGGCATATGCCCGTTCGCCTTCGGAGGGAAAAGCCTTTTCTCTTCATAAAGTTCGTTAGCCAGCACCTGCTCGCTTTAAAATGGCTCTGCATTAGCCCTTTTTCTAAGGCTAACTGCATAGCCTGCACTTGGAGCAGTTCTGTCGTCACGGGCCGCTGTGCCGCTCACTGCTTAATCACATACTCGCCGAGCAGCTCTTCAATTTGTGGAAACCGACCCTGCTGTGGTCCACTGAAGCCTTTGCATGAATCTTTGCTGTCAACAATATTCTGCTTTTGTTTCCGCCAGTCCCGCACGCACGTTTCGGTAACTCCGAATGACCGCGATGCGGCCCGATTTCTGTCCGTTCCGGCACACGCAACGACTTTTCTTTTAGAAGCAGCATTGTGGTGCACTCGTCGAGTTTTTGGAGTCGGCCCTACCATGCCGTCGATGCTAATGTACTACAAGATGACGAACTCCTCAGCACACGTATGAAGTGCAGCGCATGGGAAACACATAGGCAGAAATGACCGACGCGCCATGCCGACGCACGTAGGGGGCGACCATTTTGTAAGTGGCGATGGCAATAGAATGACCATATTCATTTTTTTTTTCGTACTCGATTCTAACGCACATGCGATTTATGAACTCTCTTAACCGGAAAAAAGGTGCGTGTTAGATTCAAGTAATTACGGTAACTTTCATTATTTTGAACTTCTTTTAATTTGAACAAATTTTATGGCCTCTTTGAGTACGAATTATTCATATTCGACTGTAGTACAGTGGCTCATGAGATAACCTGACTAGTTTGTTTCCCGAAACACAGTATCTTAAAGCAGTACTAAATTTCTGCATGTTACATAGGCATATTAAAAATCAAGAAATATACACCAAAGCTGCAGCCACAGCTTTACTCTGCACAGCTGCCTCTGCTGCCTCCACTTCTCCAATTGTACCAGCAGGCAGCCGGGGAAGGTCAGAGGGGCGCTGTGCTGGCTGGGCGTGCTGAGGCACGGACAAGAGCCGTACCTTGTGCTTCAGCTGTCGCACCTCCTGCAGAACCTGTCTTTGTTGCTGCCGGATGCCAAGTTGGATCCGCAGGATCCGTAGCAATAGAGCTGAAACATACAAGAGTACATACCATATTTACTCGCACAATTTGCATCCTCACATAATTTGCTCACCAGTATAATTAGCCAGCCTGCTTTACTACAAGAAACTTTTTGCTCGCATACTTTGCCCTCCCCAACCAGCCCGAGCCACCTTGCCAGCACACACACAGACACATTTGACTTCATGATGCTCTGGTCAGGCACATCTCTTGTCGAGCAGGCGAGTGCAGTCTTACACAAAATGGACTGAGTGCAAGGTCCCTTCTTCCATGAACTTTTATGCTTTCCCTAGAATATCGAACTTGAAAACTGAAACCTGTTTATGTGTAGTCCGAAATGCCTAAAGGTTTGCCTCCTATCTTCCCACCTCTTCCACAGCAAGAATGTATTCCCGAGACACAGCAGAGATGTTGAACGCGTGCAAGGACCTGTCACATCAACTAGATGAGGCAGGTTTTCGCACTCTTTTTTTTTCGGTTTCGCCATCTGGCCATTGCGTTTTTACCGTTCCTTGTGATAGGCTACAATAATTATATACGAGGCAGATTGCTGTTATAAAGCTTACCGAAGAAAACTGAAACCGTGCTACCGCTAAGCACATCAGCGTGGAGTTCTTCGACATGCAATATTCAGTATGGGAGCCAGCAGAAGAGTGCGTTGAATAAGACTTAGCATAGAAGCTTAGGTGTGTTGATTAGATATCGGAGGGAACACAACGCAATAGAAGACTGGGACAAGGAATGGACACACACACACATGAAGGGCGACACACACAGCACTGTGTTGGCATCGCGCTTCCTTGTCTGCATCTTACTTTACGTTGGGTTCCCGAAAATTATTGGAGAGTACTTATGTTCTCTGGTATAACCCTGTCGTGGGAACTGGTTTTTGTGAGCACTGTTCGGAAGAACTTCAAGAAAATGGGGGCATTTGAACAGGCTTAGCAAACAAATGACAATCCGCTTTGAGACAGCTGTGACAGCGCCTGCAACATATATTCCCAGTTGAGCTTTTAGGCCAGCGATTCCTACTAGCTTCGCACATGACCGGATTGACAAAAAAAGTACACATAATACGCGAGTATATACCGCATTTGACTCTGTAGCTTTGATGAACCAGGCAGATACACAAATTTATCCAAAACTCCATAGATTCTGTTGCAAAATTATTCAACAAACAAATTGCGATGTTATCCATGTTACTATACGATTCTGGCACTTTACCATTGCAGCTTTCCAGGAGGCACACATAGTGCAGCGTTAGTTCACCACTCGCAGTTAATTGTATGCAGTAGGTTGCTCACAGCAACTGACTGCATTCAATGCTGAACATGTTGCATGCTTGCACCGCTGTTTCAGCATGCTGGCTGCTTCCCATACGGCTATCAATTGATGTTCACAAAATTGGGAAGATGAAGAAAGACTACGCAGTGCCCTCTGGCCACCCTATACTCCAAACCTCCAGCCAACAAACAAACAAAAGAAACAGAAGTATGCAAATGAATATTATTCCTAATGCAGCTGGAATGGAGTGTAGTTTTCACCAATTCTGTGTGTTAAGACAATATGGAGTGAGTTAACTCCATAAAGTAGCTTTTCTCATAACAGTGTTCACTCTATTGTAACACAAGGAGTGACTTCATAGCATCTAGAAGGAAAAATAGAATCTTCAGTATTTGATAGAAATGTGAGGCTCTACCTTAAAACAACAATCATCTGGAAAAAGAACTCATTACATTCGAAAAAAAAAAGGTAGCACAGTTGATCCCCTTTACAAGAGACACTGATGTAACAGACAAACGGGGATAAGAGGCACCAGTGTGCAGGCTGACATTTGGCCCATCATGCATCAGGCACTCCGTAGATGCGCCTGTGCAGCCGGGAGCCCTGCAGTCAAGCATGCTGAGCAAGACTGTTGACCACTGTACAATGACACATTGCCACAAAATTTCAAAACTTCATTTCACAGACTTCTGCAAAAGCTTCTTACACTCTTGCATAATTTTTGCACAAGCTTCTCTCATTCTTGCGTGATTTTCGTCAAAACATATAAGTGTTTTGCCAAAACATATAAGTGTTGGAAGTTGTATGTCCCCACAAACTTGCACAATACAAATAGCATACATTAAAGTCTATCACTTAATACGTGCGTAGTGTAACAATGAAAGGAAACTCACGCATGGTTTGCTCCGAGCCTTTCCCGTGCGGTGCCTCCTTGAGCCTTGGAGAGCACCGTACAGCTAGAGCAAAGTAGCATCAATCCAGTGTTAATAATGGCAGGTTAACAAGACAACAAAACTAACCCCCATATTCATAAACGCTCCCCGACTCGACTTTCCCTCTTCACTTGACAGAGTTGAGCACTGTGCCGCTGCTCGTTTGAAAGCGACGCTGCGCTACTCGAGAATCACAGCAGATTATTGCTGACATGCAGCAATTTTCTCTGCTTAGAGACGGCGCTCCCATCAGCCATCTCAAGTGAAGGTGAAGCGTTGAGTGGAGGGACGTTCTAGAATACGGGGGTAAGATTGGTTGCAAGAACACTACAATAGACACACTTAATTTTTACACTTCATCTATATTGTACAGCTACACACATTCTGCATCCTTATAATGCAACATATACATACAGGCTTATAAAGTAAACACTCTAGGCTGCTCAAATAACACCTACACAAAAAAATTACCCAAAAGTGGCCATGCGCAAAGTACTTTTATTTGAAACTCACAAAACTTTTGCGGTGATGGAGAATAAATAAGACAGGTTACGCTTGGAGGCACATGAGACCTTCGCAGCTTTCATAAAGTACAAAAAACAATATGGTATGTGTGTGTGTATGTACGCATGAAGCTTCAGCCTTTACATACGGTTTCTTGAAAGAATCGACTATGAATTTTATGGCACCTGTGTCCTTCAGCGCAATTGAAAGCCTGCTGATCAGTGTGTGCAATTGTGGAATGGTTACATGAAAAATGGCGTGAAACACCTAAAATCAAATTTTTCTAGCTAGGAAATATGCAGCTGTGTATACACAACACATGCTGCAAACAGTGGGAGGTGACCACAAGAGTGATTTGAGTGTAAGCGGCAGTATTCCGCATTCATGCACCCCGCCATTTTCAACTGTTGCCCAAAAGCAGCACCACTTCAGCGTGCTACTTTTTTTTTATATCATAAACAGCACAGAATACAGCAAGGGTGAAAACAACATATGCAATTAAATTTTGAGCACTATTTATGGTGCGCATGATTGATTGATTGATATGTGGGGTTTAACGTCCCAAAACCACTATATGATTATGATAGACGCCGTAGTGCAGGGCTCCGGAAATTTAGACCACCTGGGGTTCTTTAACGTGCACCTAAATCTGAGCACACGGGCCTACGACATTCCCGCCTCCATCGGAAATGCAGCCGCCGCAGCCGGGATTCGAACTCGCGCCCTGCGGGTCAGCAGCAGAGTACCTTAGCCACTAGACCACTGCGGCGGAGATGGTGCGCATGAAAAAAAAAAAAAAATAGGCCTTTGTACAACGACGAATTCATAATTTGCCTTCACGGACCTTCTGTTAGGCTGCACCACATACAGATTTTTTGTGGCTTTCAAAAGAGATTTGAAAAAAAAAATAATAACCGTGTTTACTCTCGTCATGAGCGCACTCACTAAGTCACCCTCATTTCAGTCGCCAAAATTTTGAATTTTTTTCTTCCACATATTAAACACACACCTTACGTTCATCCGCTGAAGTCCCACGGGCTCCCCCCCCCCCCCCGTTGCCGCCTTCGCTCGCTGCCACGTGCCATTTTATTTTTGTTTCTATTTGTTCACGGAACGTCCCCTGTCTTTTTTAATTATCTCTTGTAACATATGTGGCATTATCTTGTTCCCGAGGTGCCACAGGTGCTTTGCTATGTAGATGCACCATTAAACTAGTATTTTTGATCAACTGTGCATTTCTGATGTTTACCTAGCAAGTACGTAAAACTGGCATGCTTCTTGATCTACGATACACATGTGGCTTGTCTCACTTTGAAGGAAAAGTTAGCATACAATGGTGTAAATGCTTAGAATTTGAAATATTGAGGCAGCAGCACACCGGAGATGATCATATGGTAAAGAAACAAGTGCTGCCTTATTACTGGCAAGTTGTCACTTATATGTACAAATAAATTTTGCGAGCTAAAAAAAGTACAAAAGCACAGCGAGGCTATGATGTGGTTCAACCTGTGGATTCGCTTCATTTATCACGCCATATGATGAAGCTTCCTTTGGTAAAACTGCTCAGATAAGAAAAAAAGTTTGCTGTCCAATACAGCAACTATACAGAGTGTGCACGTGCATCTCGCAGCGCCTTTTCGTCACTTCCGAAATGCGCCACCAACATGCCCGGGCACCAACCGAATCTATCGCCTACAACTGCCATGTTGCCTCCTCGTGCTTGCACCCGTTTAGTTTTGCCTCACGATGCAAGTTTGAGAAATTATGAGCTGCTAGTGAGGCAAGTTGATTTAGTAGTCCACGCAGAGGGAGCAGAGCTTAGGGTGTTTCTTCGCTGAAAGTTATAACCTGAAATTGAGAACGCACATTCCGATTTTCCTAAAAGTACCAGCGTATTTGGCTGGTGCAGATTAACAAAAGCTACTTGAAGAAACTTTGCAATATTTGCATCTTCAGGTGCAACTTCATTACGGGTAAGTGCCATAGCCAAGTATTTACCTGCAAACAGATATAGCTTACCAAGATACTGTACATACAAACTTGTCCGCAGTTGAAATCATGATGGCGAGGAAGGCGGTTAAAATCGTTATGGCAATCGCGGAGATTTGGTATTGCATTGGAACAAACTATAAAGAATGGGAAACAATATTAGTTCACTTTGAAGTATAGCCGATCGGTTCAAGTTGGGCGTCAGGATTTTTTTTAATTAGTCAATTAATTCTATACACGGTCTCTATCGGTCTCTATCATGTTCAGTGACTCCACTGTACATTAGAGTAAAACAAAAGCAAAATACAAAGTGAAAAGTGTGTTAAAGCATACGCGAAAAATAAAGTGATGACTGGCATTACCGCGGTACACATCACGCAAAGTCGCTATCTGCCTTGTATAATATTTTCCTCGACTATTTCCACAAATTGCAATCAAAGAGGCTCAAGCTCAACATCAGCACTGTTTAAAACACTTGGGGGGGGGGGGCATTGCTACTTTGGTGGCGTAGGCCGTGACAATATATTCATAATATTATATCTCTTGTAAACTTGCCTAGCTCTGCACGACTAGTTTTCGATGGGAGCAGCTGCGCTTCGCACATCCACTCTTAAAATTGCGGCTCGAGAGATTTTGAGCTTTCACTTGTTTTTGGGCCAGGCAATTTGTAGTGAAAGCAAGATAATAGGCCCTCATAGGTTGTGGCGGGCAGCCGGTGTACGCCGTGGCTGGTATATGTGTCGCACATCTTGATTATCTGGTCTTGTATCGAGTGAACGAGCGAGGCCTTCCTAATCCAATGAGCTCGTTAAAGTAAGACAACAAAAAACCACAATGCTTCCACATCGCTCACAGCAACAGATGACGAGCCCCCAACAAACCGCACTGCAGCACGTGAACTGCCGTAGGTACCCAGGGAGTTACCCGGGCATGGCGGGAGAGGGCGACAACGGCAGAAGTGACATCACAAGAACACTATGTATAAAGGGGACATTTAAAGACTTTTTTCCCATTTATAAACTTCGTGCACTGTTCTGTCACAATTCATAGCTCAGAATAGTTGTATTTTGAAAAGGGCACTAATTCATAAGCCCAATGGTTCAAGGATGGGTGCATTTAGGGGGCCCATTCTACGTTTTACTTATGCCCTTCAAGAACTTGCTTACAGGGCCAAAGTCCTGTTTCAGAAAGAACACGCTAGTGCGTGGCCAGCAGTCCGTCAAGCATTAGTGCTGGTGAGATTTTGAAATGCAGCGCATGAGCATCCTCATCTGCTACTTCTCTGCTCATGCTCTCGGGGCTTACTTGCGAGGCACGGTCCTTCGCACTTTTCATTTTCACACTGTAAATCAACTGATACCAACTCTGCCTTCCATTATTTAATAAACCAATATTTCATGGTCACGAGGACGAGCTTAAAATGTTTGCTACATCAGACCTGAACAGCATTTTGAGTCATCGAAACTTGCTAGTTGCAGCGAGCATTATGCGAAAAATATGATGCGCTTTACGGTGACAACTTGCAAAACACTGAAGCAACGATTAAAATCATGCATTTTTTGTGCTCACAGGAAATCCCTGAAGCAGGAGGCACTGGGCTAGATAAATTGCGCAGCTAAAATACGGATGCGCTTTCCAATGCTGTCATGCGTACAGGCGGAGAAATGGCAGACAAAACTGGGCGCACCCCGATTCTATGCGCATGCGTCCCATTCACAAGTCTCGCTGCCAGTTAGCACCACATGGCTCACTGTCCATGAGCTCGCTTGTTTCCTGTAACAGTGGACCATACGGTACACCTATTTAAAAACGAGGATAGAATGTACATAATGCAGCATCTGATGAAGCCATGACGATGTGTTGCTGATGAAATCTGGAACTCTAGTTAGTACCCTTACTGTTAACCAGCCGACCGACTAGCAAAAAGATTTGCGACTGAAATGATGGCATCTACACCTGCCCTTAAAGGGACACTGAACAAAGTTTTTGCCGCCGAGATTTTCAGCCAAAGCAAAAGATTGGGCCATGAAATTCATAGACAATAATAATTTCAAGCAGAAACTACGAAAACATACTGAATTTAATGAGCCTTTTACAAAATGCCGCGTCTAGCTCTTAGACACGGCGTTTTCTAAAAGGTCGCGACATTTATTTTTCAAGTTTTTTTTTGTTATTCAAGACAAATCTACGGTGCATTGTTCACAGAAAACAAAATTGCCTCGGTAAGATTTCTTTGCGAGCAGCTTACTAATTTTAAGGCAGGCGCGTTGATTCGTGAACTGAAGGATGCGAGTGATCGATCTTGCCTGCTAGTGGCTAGGCGACAAAGGCTTTACCTCATGTCCTGGTGTAGCTAAGTCACGCAAATGGAGCAGAAAATGTGCA
The DNA here is from genome assembly GCF_043290135.1 of Rhipicephalus microplus. NCBI lineage: Eukaryota > Metazoa > Arthropoda > Arachnida > Ixodida > Ixodidae > Rhipicephalus > Rhipicephalus microplus. The sequence continues at coordinate 18,152,210 of NW_027464586.1, forward strand.
TTATAATTTATTTCACCTAAATATCACACGTATGTGACTTATTGCCGGTGACAGGTGATCAGGATGAAGTCGACAAGTTGCAAATCTGAACAAGAATTCACTCGAATGAAAAACCAACCTATACTCACGTGCACGGTGAAGTCGAACACGTCGTCCGTCAATGTTGTCGCTGATGCCCGAAGGAAAAGAGAAGAGGACAAGCGACGGGGTCGTCTCTTTCTATAAAGTCGGCGGAACTGCCAGAACGGCCAACACAAAAGGCATCGGGTTGACATTCCTCCATCTGGGCATCAGTCGCTCCACCCGGGCATGCAGCTGCTACTGGTTCTACTACTATCCTCTTCCCCGTGCCTCTTCCCGACATTGCAGTGTTGCTGCCATACTCGCGAACCTTTTTAAATTAAAGCACGCAATCATGTATTATCGTGCGCCATACTAAACTTAAAAACAGTGCGCCGGTACATGAGATCACGAAGCGCGGTCCACGCCATCACAAGAGCAATTAGAGAAATGAAACAAAGAAAACAAAAATGTATAAAATATTTTGTCTCAATACGATCCGCAATTCAGTTTCCTGCAGCGGCTTTTGGCTCTGTATGAACGGCCAAGCCAGTGCCAAGCCAAGCTTGCGTCTCTGATCAGCTGTTTGTTTCCATCGAGAATTCAACAGTGAACTGGCAATTTGTTTAGATGATATTGCTAAAGGGCTTGAAATTGAATATTTCTCTACGTACTACTGCTGTACTTTTCCTCTCTGTTTCCTGATCACAGTGATGAGATTGAGGAGGTTACAATTTAGAAAACAGCAAGTGCAGCTCAAGCATTGCTAGTATCGCTGTTTCGGTAATAAAATGTTACAAAGATTTTGCCCCGCGACCTGCTTGCCGTGTTCGAGCACCCGGTAGAAATTTACGGTGCCGCGTTTGAAAGAGTTGAATAAAATTGCAATATTACGAAAAAAAGGCTCTGAAGCAGCATCGCATTTTATCAGGCCTACAGCTCCCACACCTAGACGAGTAAAACTCGTCGATATTATCTTGCAAAGCTGTGTATAATATTTAAAACACATTCTTTAGCCCACAATGAATTGTTCTCTCGTGTGGCTTCTCCATTTGGTACTGTCATGTTAACTTACAAAGGCAACTTTCCATATTTAGTCTCTTTAGATGTTGCAAAAGCTTGACACGTGGTGTGTATGCCATACTGATAATTCTCCTCGTAACCTGGGTCCGCCTCTTTAAACAGCGTCGCATTTTATTGTTCGCAATTGTGTTTGTTTTATACTGTAAGCGAGCTGTGTGATTTCATCAATATTCACGAGTGTTCCCTGACTATACAAACACGTGCGTCTTATTTGGTGCGGTGCACGTTTGTATGTAGCAAAAAATGTCATTTCGTCAGCGTGTTTCTGCATACACTTGCATGCCCTGCAGTACGTGTACATAATTAATGCAGTAAGGACTGCAATGCATAGCCTTGCATGGGACATATATTCCATGCACCCTCAGAGAAATGTTGTTTGTTATGAGCCTACTGTTTATCATTACATTTTTTTTTCGTTAAAGTTTCATCTCCATATAAAGCAGCTGTATACAGGCACGAGCTTCAGCAGCTTCCTCGTTGTTCCATTTTAAATAAAAACACCAAGCCTACCCGAATCAATGATCTGTTTGCTATCATTACTGTTATGTGTTCTACGATGTACACAAGGACAGTAGTATACAAAAAATAGGGAGGGAATTGAATGCCCTGCCTGCATGGCTGCGCCGTTTCACAAGATCAGGCGCTGCGCTGTGAAGCTTCCTACCAGCCTGCAGAAATTCAAGGGAGCGTACAATAGCGTGTTTCAAGAGGAATTGTGGGGAATACTAGACACACTGGGTGTAAAAGATGGAGTCACTAATCGTTTAAAGGAAATCTATAAAACTAACAAGGTAGTTAAAAAGTGGGAAAAACAGGTATCCAAGCCCACAGTGGTGAAACGTGGACTTAGGCAGGCGTGCCCACTATCACCCTTCTTATTCATGATGTACCTACAAGGATTAGAGGCCAAATTAGAGGCAAGGGGACTTGGCTTCAACCTCTCTTTAGTCAAACAAGGAAAACTCATTGATCAGGCACTACCAGCATTAATCTACGCAGATGATATAGTGCTAATGGCCGACAACAAGGAAGATTTGCAGAGGTTGATGGACATCTGCGGTAATGAGGGAGATAGGTTAGATTTTAGATTCAGTTAGGAAAAATCAGTAGTCACGATTTTTAATGATAACAAAGGTAGTGAGCTTAGAATACAGGAAGTCACGCTAGAGATAACAGATAAATACAAATAACTGGGCGTATGGATAAGCAATGGGACCGAGTACCTGAGGGAACACGAAATATGCGTGACGACTAAAGATAACAGGAATGCAGCAGTGATGAAAAATAGGGCACTGTGGAATTACAATAGGCATAATGTTGTGAGAGGAATATGGAAAGGGGTCATGGTTCCTGGGCTGACGTTCGGCAATGCGGTCTTGTGCATGAGGTCAGAAGTTCAAGCAAGATTAGAAATTAGGCAACGTGAAATATGTAGGCTTGCTTTAGGAGCTCACGGGAATACACCAAACCAGGGAGTACAAGGTGATATGGGATGGACATCATTTGATGGCAGGGAAGCTAGCAGCAAGATAAAATTTGAGAAGCGATTGAGAGAAATGGGGGAGGAGCGTTTGGCTATGAAGGTTTTCAGCTACTTGTACATGAAGAATGTCAATACAAAATGGAGGAAGCGAACCAGGAAATTGACTGGTAAATACTTAGAAAACAGCAGGTGGACAAACCAGACAGAACTATCGGTTAAAAAGGAACTGCAGGAAACGGAGACTGACATGTGGAGAATTGGCATGATTAAGAAGTCCGCACTAGAGATCTATCGAACTTTTAAGCAGGAATTTACCAAAGAAAGAATCTATGATAATACTGAGGGTAGTTCTCTACTGTTTGAGGCCAGGACGGGAGTATTGCGAACCAAGACATATCGGGCCAAATATGAAGAGGTAGACACATTATGCAGTGCATGCGAAGAGAAAGAAAAAACTGCCGAACACTTGACAATGCTCTGTAAAGGGCTTCACCTTATAGTTCAAGATGATGGCGCAGAGTTTTTCAAAGCACTGGTGTTTAGGGACAGGGAGGGCAAAATAGACTTTAAGCGGGTAGACTTAACTAGAAGGAGGTTATCTGATTGGTGGCTAAAGTCAAGGCACGATTGAAAATTAAACCCTTCACTTCAAAGTACCCGTCCAACTTTACTATTTAAAGGGGGAAAAAAAATCTAGTGGTTAGTTCACTAAGCATTACGGCTAGGTGACGTTAGCCGCCGCCCGATCTAAAGGGTACGGCCACATCCATCCATCTATCCAGCCAAGAATATGCTCTCTGGCTTGTTGCTCCAGGCCTAGTCAGGTAGATTTTCTGGCCTCACCGTTGAATTGTTTGCTCGGGTTGTGGCTTGCAAACATTGCGGTTTTGGGCTTCGTATCATCTTGTTCCGTCATCATGTCCTCCAAGTGGAGGACATAGCGCAGTGTGAGGAGGTAGTACGACAAGGCGCTGATAGAATGAGCTATCAGTCTTACCAGGCAGGCGGTTGAGAGCGCACCGAGGCAGCTGACGCACACCAGCACTATCCGCTTCCTGTATAATACAGGCTAGGGAATTATAGAAACACAGAGCAGAAATCAACTCTTGTGCCTCTCTCATGCACTCACAAGGCGGAACCTGCTTCGAACACTGAGTACCGAGCTAAGCAACACCATGCGTGACGATAAATCATGGTCTCCTATTGCTATAATGATTAAGGCACGCATGCAACTTAAACCATTGTCACGCAAGATGAATTCACAACCCCATCGAAGTGAACCCAAGGCACGTGCTGATTATTATGTACGGTACTAGCGCTAAATTCATGCAGACGTTTAGTTGGCGCTGCAGTAGGCCTAGTTGAAGGAATGGCCACAGCTACTGCTGTGATGGAGAACGGGCTCATTAACATATTCTTGTAGATTAAAACGGCTTACCCCGAAATGGCTGGGAGTGTCACGCTATCCCTAGCAGTGGCACATCAGTCAGTCAGTCAGAAATGATTTTATTATGACATCAGGAGCATTACAAATTATTAGTATACAGAAGGAGGTCCCATAGTCAAGGACTGAATCGGGACCTCCTACAGTAATGAATATAGAAAAAAATATATTGAAATAGCAAACAGCAGTAAAAAAAGAAGCAAAAAAATACAATGCAAGCTGAAAGAAGGATAAATTAAAAATACCAAGTGAACGCAAAAAAAAAAAAAAAAAAAAAAAAGCCAGAAGCAGACAACATACAAAATAAGAATAAATCAATTCTCCTATATGTAGAGAAAATTGCAAAATCAGTCAACACAATAAAGAAAGGTAAAGCAGTGCCTCTAAAATTTTACAAAAAATTCCCAATGAGGTCAAGATAAAAAAAATAAGGTAGTTAGGCACGTCTATACATCTTTCAGGACAATTCAGTTAAAAAAAAAAAAAAAAAAAAAAAAACCATTGGAATACATAATGAACAGAAGATCAATGTCACATCTGTTTCAGCAATGAATGGTGATGAAACGATGTTTACACCTATGTTCTGAGATGGTATGAATAGGAAGGAGATTAACGGAAGTGACGAAAGCTACCCGGATCATGATTGTGATGAGAGGAACGTCTTCAGTTCTTTTTTGAATTTGCCAATGGATTGCGATGTTTTGATTGCAGGAGGTATAGTATTCCAGAAATGGATTCCATTGAAGTAAATTGTTTGTTTCCCATAATTATTCTGAACCCTTGGTAAGATTAAATTCCGATTGTGGGCAAATCTAGTCAGGTTAGTATTCACTAGATTAGATGGAGGGATAATGGACACAGGAAGCAGATTGTTGATTTGCTTGTACAGTAATATTCCTAGTTTGTATTTGAAAGTATCACAGACCGTGAGGATGTTGTTGGCTTGTAGGAGTGCTATAGCATTACAGCGATGGTGACTATGGGTAAGTATTCTAATAGATTGATTTTGCATAGTTTGGAGGAAAACAAGATGACTACTGTAAGTATTGCCCCAGGATGTGATACAGTAATTAAGGTGAGAATGAATGAAAGCGTAGTACAATGAAAGTAATGTAGGTTGGGAAAATATATCACGGGCTTTAAGCAGAACACGTATGCCGTAAGCCATTTTTCGTCGTAGGAGAGCAATGTGCGAAAGAAATTTCAAATTGCGGTCAAGTTGTATACCCAAGAAAGTGGCCTCCTCATCAGCTTCAATTGCAAATTGATTTATAAATATTGGCGGGATATGATTATGTTCACGTTGGTGAGAGTGAAAAACAACGAACTTAGTTTTGGTGGGATTGATTTGTAGCTTATTATGGAAACACCAAGCAGTCAAGCTTGAAAGATCATTATTTAATTTCTGTGTTAGAGATCGGAGGCAATTATCAGTGTTAATAATTGTTGTGTCATCTGCGTAAAGTAAGGACTCTGAAGTGGTAAGCGAAGTTGGTAGGTCATTGATATAGATTATGAAGAGAAGTGGGCCGAGGATAGAACCTTGAGGGACTCCAATATTTGTTACCTTCGGTGTAGATTGAAAACCTGACAGACTTACAACTTGACTTCTATTGAGTAGGTAATTTTTTATTAACATTAGTGCAGGACCAGTTACGCCAATGGCTTCAAGCTTCAAGAAAAGAATGTAGTGGTTGATAGTGTCGAATGCTTTGGTAAAATCAATGAAAACAGAACCTGCATATAAGCCCTTATCTATTGCTCTCTTTAGCTTTTCGGTTAAAGATAACAGAGCGAGTTCAGTAGAATAGTCTTGACGAAAACCAAATTGCGAAAGTGAAAGAACCTGAAATTTATGGAGGTATTTGGACAGGCGATTTTCAAGCAATTTTTCGAATACTTTGCTAAAGAAAGGTATGATGCAAATGGGTCGATAATTAAATATTTGTGTACGGTCCCCTTTTTTAAGCACAGGAACAACTTTGCCACTTTTCAATTCTACAGGGAAAATACCAGTTTTGAAAGCTAAGTTAATTATGGATGATAAAATATCAGAAACAGCATGTGCAATTATTTTTACGTTTGTTGGGGAAATACCATCAGGGCCAGCACTTGTTGTGTTCAGGTTTCGAATGACATCATGTACTTCCTGACATGTGGTAGGAAATAAGAAGAATGATTGTGGCAGACGAGAAAGGGGAAGCTGATAATCAGCATCAGGGATGACGTCAGTGTTAAAGAAGTAGTCACTGAAAGCTTCAGCAATCTCTAACGGGCTATCATACTTAACATTTTTATAATTAATGGTGGTGATGCTAGAGAGACAGCCCTTCCTGTTCAAAAAAGAGTTGACAATTTCCCACTTTTTCTTTATGTTTGAACCAGCTTCATTAACCTTTCGTTCATAATATTGTTTTTTAGCATTTTTCAGTTGTAATGTAAGGGTGTTGCAAAGTCTTTTGTAACGTGCAATCAGGTTTGTATTAAAAGGTTTTCGTTTTGTTTTTCTATAAAGGTTCTCTTTGGCTCTTAGCTGCTTCAATAACTTTTCAGTAATCCAAGGGTTCTGAGGACTGGCGTAAACTTTTTTACATTTATAAACCTGAGTATGGCGCTGAATATAGGACAATAATATGGATGAAAATTCTGTGTAGGCCATTTGTGGATCATCTAAGCATATTAGTGAGGACCAGTCAGTGGACATAACATCGTGAATGAACGACTCCCTGTCTAGAAGTTGCCTAATGAAAAATATGCTAGTTGGCGTAGCGTGGCAGTTGAAGCGCACGAAAATCGGGTAATGGTCACTGATGTCGACCTTAAGAACCCCTGCATCCGGTGCTACAGATAAGTTAGAGAGTGCATGATCGATCAGGGTACTTCCGTTATTGATGCAGCGCGTGGGAATGGATATTAAACATTCGTAGCCAAAACTCTGGTAAACACTGGAGTAGTTCAAAGAACTAGGAGAAGAAAGGTCAAGCAAATTAATATTAAAGTCACCCATGATCACTACATTTGCGTGATTGAGAGCCAATGTGTGCATTACGTTTTGGAGGGCTTCACAGAAATTTTTCACTGATGAAGATGGGGATCGATAAATGCACCCAAAGATGAAGCTCTTGTTGTCAAGTTTAAGAAAATCGTAGTTAAGTTGAACCCAAACACTTTCGCAATCAATGACATCTAACTCTATGTCGTATCGTCGATTATAGTGTACGTTCGACTTGATATAAACAGCAACGCCACCATGATTGTTGTTTGCTCTATGCGAATATTCAGACTTATACGAAGGAAGATCAAATAGATTTTTGTCGTCATCGTTAAGCCAGGTTTCAGAGATACCGATAAGTGAAAAAGGGTTGTCAAGAGCGGATAAAAGAAGTTGTATATCGTCGAAATGCTTCCGGATGCTTCTTGCATTAATATGAATCGCTGAGTGGAACGTAGGCGAAAGAAACCTGTTAAGATTGTCTGTAGAAAAATAAGCAGCCATAGGTGAATCGACCTAAGTGACACAAAGGAGTAAATCAGAATTTATAGTGAATTTCTAACAGATTTTGGATAGGTCGGCTTCACAAGTGATGCGGAGCACCTTACTCTCTGTAGTCCGTCTGGCCTTTATCTGACAGTTGTCTGTCCACAAGAACTTCCAGTTGTTGGACTTCTTTAGAACTAGTGCCTGAGAAAATAGCGCCTTATTTTCGGGGGTGAGGTGATCGTTAATGTAGATTGGTTTGTTGGTGACTCCAGATAATACAATATCATTCAGGTGCAGTTTGGCCTTCCGAGCCTTGCTTAGGAATTCTGATTTCTTCGTACGAGAGTTGAAGCGGGCTAGCAAATTCTTTGCGCCAGCTTTCACGGTCGAGACACGGTGAACAACGTCGAGATCAGTGGGTGCCAGTTTACAATCAATCTTATCACCTATAGCTTGCATAATCGCAACGCAGTTTTCACCTCCTGTCACCGGGATTCCCTTGATCTCGACGTTATTAATCCTGGAATATTGCTCCATTTGTGAGACTTTCAGAGATAATGCCGCATTTTGTGCTTTTAACGCCTTGTTCTCAGCAATCAGAGAGGCGTTATCTCTCTGCAAACTTTCTACGACACCATTCACGTACTCGGCAGTAGCTACCAGCTCACCTATTTGTTTATTGATGTCAGCGAAGTTCACACCTGATAGCTGTGCTTTGACGATGAACTTGTTAAAGATGGCATCAACCAAATTATCAGGACATTCGTTCAGTCTAGCCTCAAGATCAAGAATTTTTTTGCTCAGCTCAGCAGTAGTAGGCATTGCCCAAAATCGAGCAAGGCAGTACAGATATGTGCAACACGATTAGACGCAGAAAATGATAAGCGAAAATTATGGCAGCGACGACAGTACAACGGCAGTGCAAACGCAAGGAAAGTGGGTTATTATTACTAACCTGCGTAGTAGAAAATCGTGCGTAAGTACAAGAGCGAAGCTTCGTTGCACTGTCGCCGTTGCCAATGGTGTCCAACCGTGAGCCTCGGCTTCTTTATATGATGATGGCAGCCGATGTGAAGCCCTCTAGCGGAGCACCAATGTAAGTATCTCCGCAATGCAAAGACAGATTGATGACCGCCGTTCCACACGTGTCGTCAGAGACAGCGCAGCAGGCTTGCTTCCACGATAAAGCGGCTGATGTCCACGGATCCTTGTCGGATGCGTTGAAGCTCGGATAACTGCGTAGTAGAAAATCGTGCGTAAGTACAAGAGCGAAGCTTCGTTGCACTGTCGCCGTTGCCAATGGTGTCCAACCGTGAGCCTCGGCTTCTTTATATGATGATGGCAGCCGATGTGAAGCCCTCTAGCGGAGCACCAATGTAAGTATCTCCGCAATGCAAAGACAGATTGATGACCGCCGTTCCACACGTGTCGTCAGAGACAGCGCAGCAGGCTTGCTTCCACGATAAAGCGGCTGATGTCCACGGATCCTTGTCGGATGCGTTGAAGCTCGGATAACTGCGTAGTAGAAAATCGTGCGTAAGTACAAGAGCGAAGCTTCGTTGCACTGTCGCCGTTGCCAATGGTGTCCAACCGTGAGCCTCGGCTTCTTTATATGATGATGGCAGCCGATGTGAAGCCCTCTAGCGGAGCACCAATGTAAGTATCTCCGCAATGCAAAGACAGATTGATGACCGCCGTTCCACACGTGTCGTCAGAGACAGCGCACATGTAGTTGCATATTCAACGATTACAGAAATGGCGTACCGATTTCCAAAGCACCTATCAATACTTCCGTCAAGGCGTAGCACCAAACACTTTATCGCACATTTCGAGAAACATTCCTTTTTCTCCCAATCTGGTGGCTAGGCATGACTACGCCCAAGAATAAGCATGTTATTATGTATGTCGGAGGTATTTTCATCTGATCCCTGAAAAATTATTTCCCTAAACCCATGGGAAAAAAAGAAAATGGAATTCGCACCTGTCATCACATTGCACCCCATCACAGGAATGGGATCAGATTGGCCTGGCGCTCAATACTCCCTTACGCTTAATAAGAGCTCGGTCTGGCACCAGCTCCAGACAAAACCATTTATAATCTCCTGTCTGGCACATCTGTTTTACTTTGCTCTCTCTCAACTAGAGTGCACCACGTACCTGTGGTTCACCCCTGGTGGATCTTTTTCACTGTTTGTGAATTGCACACAAAGCCCTTACTGGTAGATCCTATTCCCAATTCTTCACTATTCTCACGGGAGGCCACTCTTTGGGCAGCTTACATCACGACATGTGCGTGTCATGATGTCAGTGCCGTCTTTTTCAGAGTCGGCGCCGTCTTTTCTTTCTCTTTTGCTCCTTCCCTGTCCTGTGTTTCTGGTGTTGCGCTGCAAACAAGTGAAGATGTTAAAGAACACCAGATGTTCAAAATTTGCTTCTCATTAATATATCGTGGTTTTGGGAATTAAAACCCCAGATATATTGAAAGAAGATGCATGAAAAGGGAAGGATGATATTGGAAACTGGCAAAAAAGGGATGACAGACTTCTTAAGCTATGCTGCCATTGAGATTTTCAGCTGTTCACGCAATTCTCACACGTGGCTTTGATGCAGCTATGCACATATCACACAAGCATGCTGACTGTACAGTTAGTATAACTGCAACCTTCATGTACCCAGCCTTCATGTACCCTCTATGACATTTCAGAACATCTGAGTCAGTGTTAGCATCAAGTTATGTTCTTCATGCTGGGGAACCAGTGTGATGAGTTACCATTTCTACAGAATGAAGCCCTGTCTACCTGGAACAAGCTGCAAGATATATAGCTAAACGGCCTTTTTCAGGGCCAGTCAATCTCTGTCCGGCTTGGATGCACCAACTGATTCCCTTTATCATCAACCCTCAATAAAACTAGCAAATGTTTGTACATGTGCAAGCAGTGTCATTCAATATCTTAGGAAATGCTTGTGAAGCAATTTCAAGGAGAATCGTTTTTCTGATCTCATAGTGAGGCATTAGGAACACCTTAGTCACACCAAATGCCATTATTCAATGAGAGGAACAAGAGAAATATTTCACTGGGAACTATGAAGTAAACAAAAAAACAAATGTTTTCAGATACTGCGAGATCATTTCATAAAAAAGCTCAGAAGTTGCTATGTGTGGCCACATTTAATCTGTGCAAGCATCGTGTGGTTACAAAATTCTGTACCAAACATAGGTTCAGCTTTCTGGAAGAGACCGCGCTGCACAAGCTAGCTCAGTGCATGCACTTCTGTACCCTGCCAGAGAATACGTTTACCACCAGTATGTTGTAACGTGAAGTGAAATGGTGATTGCATACTAGGGCACGTCCTGCAGGACCCCAATAAAGTTGTTTCACTTGATCGGTTGGTGTGCTGTAAGCAGAGCATTTCCAAGAAAAATCGTATAGTTTGGAGGAGGACTTAAGCAAGGAAAGGTGTAGATAAAACACTGGATTCACTGGCATTATCCTCACCAAGTATAACATTGTTTTTCTGGGGAAGCTTTGTGTCTGAACAGCGAGCAGGATAAGCTGGTAAAAACATGCAAAATGGGAAGTCTAGCACAGCAATCTGTGCAGTACTGCTCATTTCATGGAGCATTAATTTCACAGGCTTTGATCATTGTTAGCGTTAAGCCTATATTATGTCCACTGCAGGGTGGAAGCCCAATCAATGTTCCCTGTCCTGTATGAGCCAATTTCATATTATGGCTGATAATTTCTCGATCTCATTGGAACTAATCACCTGCCACCCTCTGCTACATTTCATGTGTCCTAATATAAATTAATTGACATTACTGACCTGTCATCCATCTTTTTTTCTCATTCCCAACTAATGCATTCATTTTTGATAAACTCTGCTTTCTTCCCATGTCTTAATATTATGCTAGCCTTTTTTCATTTTTCTGAAACATTATCTTTGCTCAGAAGCTAGAAGTTATCAGAAAGAACACAACGACATTCTACCTCCTGAGCATATGGCATCATCAATACAAAAATGTAATAAAAGTGAGAAAACATCCTATCTATATAAGAGGCCCTAAAATACTGCAGGAGGCAACAAATAAACTGGTATTTGTATAAAGGCAGTGACAAAAACTTTGACTACTGTCACTTATTCTGATTCTTGGGACATCTTTTTTAGTACATCATAACACATAATTACACATTTACACAATTTACACAGAGGAATTGCCACCACGTGCATTGAGGCCACCCTTCAGAAGTCATGTGAGCACAAGGATGAGGTAAGCCTTAAAAACCAGATTAAAAGACTAAAGGATGCTGGATATCCCAACAGCACCATCACACCCGTGTGCTAAACCCTCCTGCAGAAAGTCAAGTTAAACAAAACAGGACCAAAATAAAAACAGAATGACCAAAGATCTTTGCATGCTATACCGTACGTACATAAGGTGTTTCACAATATAAAGAAAATAGCGAGCCGATATGATTTTATCTTGTTATTTGCCATCCCTTGCAAGTTTTCAAAAGTGTGTACTAAAAAGCAACAGGAATAGCCATTATTTCACCATTCGTAACGAGAATAGGTATACTGAATGCCAATCTAATGTTGTGTATGAGATACTATTGACACGTGCAAACGTAAACATAAGACAAACTGGGCAATGCCCCAATGTTTGAGCAAGACAGCATGCTTAAAATGTTAAGAATGGCTATGGTAGTCGCATTGCCATACACTGTAAAGAATGTAAGTGCAGTTCTATGTTTCATAAAACACTGTTTTTGAAAAAAGCAAGAACAAGATATGAAAGAGAGACTGTGAAAGCATTTTCTTGTCAGGAAGGCCATGGATCAGTGCATCAGTATACCTTCACTCATCCATTCGGAGAGAGAGTATTCTTTTCTCAGTTAAGATTATATTATCATGGTCTCACATGTGTCATTGTGCATGAGCACTGTTCTTGTACTCTGTAAAAAAGTGGGCGTAGTACCTTCAATAAAATTTAGTTGGCAGTCAGCGCTCTTTCCTGTCCTTTTTGTCTCTTCCTGAACTTCTCTCACTGTTACTAGAACACAACCACGATGAACCAACTTGCCCAGATTAAGCTATTGTGGACGAAAAGTCAGAGCATGAAAATACTTCAGGGGCTCAGAACCTCCTCACTACCCGTCTAGTTACGGCCCTGGTCTATGTGTTCCGAGAGCGAAGCACTAGTGGAGCTATCTAACTACCTAACGATGAGGAGGGTTTGTGTATACTCGAGCTTGTTTCATGACATGGTGAGAGGTGGCAGGTTGTTGAAATAATATGCTGTGTGGGAGGTCAAGATTTTGATTGAGAACGCTGAGTATGAGCCAGTGACATTAGGCGTTCAAGACTTTTTGCGATATTCATTCTAGCATAGGACCTTGGTTGGTGGTTGACGTGTGCATTTGATCACATTGTAGTCTTCCATCATAATTTTTTTGCCACTTGGCGTCGACGCTCTTGAGTTGTACCAAAGTAATTAAGCATCCAGGTACAAGTATCTTCTGTCAGTGTTTCAATGAAGAGCTGAATATAAGTAATAGCTTCCATCGATACTTCTGGCATTGGTGTATGCACATTTCTTTTGAAGTTCTCTTGTAAAAAAGGCATTAAAGGTATGTTTTTGTGACTTTTTAGTGTTGGCCAGAACTGCTGGTGTGTCCGAACGGCTCTTCGATTGGTTGTGGTGTTGTCTTGTTCAGGGCCACATAGCTTTCAGTCTTTTCTTATATTTGCCTTCACAGGAATGCTCTTTGCATGCTTCTTCAGTACTTTGTATTATTCCTAAAGCATTGACTTCCAGATTTTGATTGTGGTGCTTTAATCTAGTGTTCAACTTCACGCTAGCTTCATTTGCACGCAAAGCAACAACTCAGGAGTATGGTAACTTTTGCTATGGGTTTTCCCTTCTTCAGTCTACTGTATTTTTGCTTTTTTTTGTGCACTTATTGTGTGCCAATGACTTATTTGCCTCCTCAGCTAAAGACTTTTTGTATTATAAGAGAAAGCTCTGTCTGTATTGCTTTTGTCATTTGCTGATGGTGTATCTTCAGTATCTTTTCTCAATGTACACTATACTTGAATGGAAGAGCAGCATGACTACCTTCAGCTGTTAGCAGGCTTTTAGCTGCTGTAATACTGATTGATGCTCCTTTCTCGGGCGTTCTATTTTGGATGGTTGGCATGTCATTGCTTTTTTTAAACTTTAAAACTGCAGGTGCACCTTTTTCTGGTTACACCTGGTATATTTTTCCAGTGGTTATATATATGTATATATATAATATATATTGCTAACTTGAGAAACAAGGCCTCTTTACGTTAGGTGCACATCAGGTGGGAAGAGTACTTCTATTACTTGCCAAGATTGTGGCCCCTTATGGTGGGAATCATAATGCACTGTTGATGTGTCAAATTCACATAGCATAATTCCAAGGCACTCGATCAATATCCAAGGAAGAAAATTATGTTCTTTTGCGTGAGTTTCAGCAACTCATAGTAATTTGTATGTAAATGAATACTTCATCATTCTTGGCTGTCATGTTTTATGGAAGCACATGTGCTTCGTTAATAACAAAAAAACACGCACGCTCACGCCACTGCAGTGGCGTGAGCGTGCGTGCGTTTGTTTTTTTTTTGTTATTAACGATTTGCCCTATGCATTCACGTTTATTCTTTTTTTGTGTGTCGTACTTCTCGTATCGCGCAGCCTACCGTTTTGGGCACACGTAAAAAAAGTACATAAAAAAGATGCGTTCCACGCCGAAATTCGCGTTTGCAACGAGCTGGGCACCGACAGGGTGCCCTACGACGCCCGCACACTCCACAACACCTTACCAACCGTTCGCTGCGATGTTGTTGGGAATTCGTGTGGTCGTTGCATGAATATAGCGCGTGCGTGCGTGCGCACGCGCGTCTGTGTGTTAGATCACGGCAACTGCATATGTTGTATGATTCAGTCACCATAACGCAACTGACGACCCCCGCTCTTCCTACACGTCAAGCAGCAGCGAGTGCCGTTAACCCGTACTGTGCTGTGAATGCAAAACAGATTCGAATAGGTCGCGTAGATAGCTAGCCCGACACATGATACGATAAGATTTGCGTCAGATATTCCACGTCTACATGCACGCGTATGACAGCGGTATCCGCAGCAGCTTCGTCATACGTAGGGATAGCACCGCATCGGACGTCACGTCTGACAGAGAAACTTGATCGGTAATTTTTTCTCACCTAAATAGTCTACCTTGCACAACTTCAACCAACGATTATGCATTTCAACGAGCTGCGCATGGTTTAATGACGAAAAGATAGTTCTAATATTGTGCCTGGCACATATATTACTCTCTCTCTAACTTAAAAAATCGGCGCGTGAATTGGGGCCAGAACAGCGCCAAAAAGCAGCAGACGCAGAAATTGGCTTATATTCTAATATTATGACATCGTGATGTTGACTTTTCAGCTGACGCCGGCAATAACGGTCAAACGGCGGGCCCATAATGCCGGTCTTATTGGATGGCTCCGCCCATATTGGCTGCTACTTGTACAACCTGGCCCGATGTGTCCGTTCTAATAGGCCGGCACAGCCTATATGGGCGGAAAGTTCTGAAAGCTGGCCCAATATAACCAATCTAATAGACTGGCACAGCCATCATTGGCGGAATGTTGTTAATGCTGGTCCAACATAGCCGTTCTATTCGGCTGGCACAACCAATATTGGGGGTACGTTGTTAACGCTGGTCCAACGTCACCGTTCTATTTGGCTGGCACAGCCAATCTTGGCGGTACGTTGTGAAAACTGGGCCGTTCATGGGCCAGGCAATGCCGATCTATCCCCAATATTGGGCCAACCTTCTGTGCTGCCTGGGTAGTTCAATGTATTCATGGCACTGCCACCCAACGCTCGCTAAACCTTTCTTTAACCAAGGAGGTTATGCCCTGTGAGTATAACGTATCAACCGTTTTTTTGTCAGATAGTGCTCAATGTACATGCCAATGGCTTCTAAGGGGGAATGAGATACAGGAGAACTCGGCTCTTAGGTAACGCGCACGCTGCGAACTTTTTATTGTTCAACAACGCACAGAAAAAATCTCTCACTGGCACCACCATGGAGATAAAAATGCAAGACCGGTTACACACTACGACTACTACTACGACTATGAGGGACGAACAGGTGCCGCTCTAAGGAGCTTCGCCCCTAAAAGCGTTTGTTTTAGGGGCGAAGCTCGTTAAAGCGGCAACCGTTTGTCCCTAATTGTAGTGTGTAACCGGTTTTACGCTTAGACCTGCAAGGTGGTGCCGGTGAGAGATTTCTCCTCTGCGTTGTTGAAAAATAAAAACTTCGCAGCATGTGCGTTAACTGAAAGCCGAATTATCCTGTCTCTCATTCCCAATTAGCAGCCATTGGCATGTACATTGAGCACTATCTGGCAAGAGAGGGTTGCTAGGTTATATTCGCTGTGCGTAACTTCTTTGGTTTTAGAAAGGTTTAGCGAGCGTAGGGCCGTAGTGTCATAAATACAGTGAACTAGCATATACCATGTACTCGACGTGGTTAGAGGTGGGAAATAGACAAGAAGCACAAGCCATATGAAGATCTGTGTGCGGCAGCTATCGTCTTGTCCTTCGAATGTCCGCTGGATGGCGGTGCTTTTATATCAGGAATATATGATGAAAAGATGCAAGATGGTGGTACTTGGAGTGTTGACTAGATGAACGAAAGGACACACAGACAGATGCATGGACCGACGCTCGGATGGCTGCATGGACGGATGGACGCATGAATGGACGCAGGATGCATGGACGAACGCATGGAAGGATGCACGGATGGACGTGTGGACGCATGAACCGACGGACGCTCTGGCAGGTGGATGGACGCACAGACGGTCATTCAGATGAACGCATATATGATGAAAAGATGCGGGATGGTGGTACTTGGAGTGTTGACTGGATGGATGAACGGACACACATACAGATGCATGGACGGACGCATGGATGGCTGCAAGGACGGATGAACTCATGAACGGACGCAGGGGCGAATGCATGGACGAACTGAGAAACAGCCGTAAGGGCAGACGTGCGGACGCATGAGAAGACGACACACGTATGGATGGGCAGATGAACGCCTGGATGGTCGCACAGACGGACGCATGGATGTGTATCAGACCCAGGTAGGCTGATCAAAGACTGAGACGGTCACCGATGAAGCAGGATGCAGCAATGCCTTGCCGGGTTTATTGTCGCCGCTTATATTAGGCATAATCGGTCGGTGTGCACCGGAGTGCGCATCATGAGTCATGGTCAGCATGACCCAGCACGATACATCTCCCATCCTTTTTTTTTTAACAAGGCGTAAAAAAGAAGTGCAATGCGATAGAAAAAATACAAATTCAACAGTATTCCGCCGGAACTAGCCGCTAAACTATTTGAGCAAAGTTGGGGCCGTATGCTGAACGTCTTGGTTCCTCCCTAATGCGCGCGGATCTTCTAGGTGCCGGCGAAGTCACGCGAGGCGGGCTCTGATGTGGAGGCTCTTCTGCGTCATCATCTCCGACGTCAGTGTCACTGTCGCTGGAGTACGTAAATGGCTCCGAGGTTGCCAGCAGCTGTTGGCGGTTACGCCGCAGCGTTCTCCCCTCTCCTGTTGCGACGTTGTAGGACCTCGGGGCTACTTTTCCCAATACCTTAGCCTTTTGAGACCAAGCCTGGCCTTTCACGCGAACCACGTCTCCCGGTAGGAGTGGTCTCAGCGGTCGTCCAGACGACGTCTGCTGGCGCTTTTTTACAGGACTCTTGGGCTGCAGGTTGAAGTCGGGGATCCTAGTGCGTAGAGGCCTGCCCTGCAGAAGTTCCGCCGGCGACCGGCCATCCTGCAAGGGAGCAGAGCGGTAACCAAGTAACCCAAGCCAAAAATCTTCATGTGTGGTCCCAGTCTTCTTAAGCAGCCGCTTTATAATTTGGACACCCTTTTCTGCTAGCCCGTTGGAACGTGGAAACATTGGGCTCGAAGTTATATGTTTGAAATCGTACCGTCTGGAGAACGTGGCGAATTGGTGACTTGCGAACTGGGGGCCGTTGTCTGTGCAGACTTCCATCGGTATTCCATACCTTGCAAAGATGGCTGCCAGCTTGTCGATAACCGCAGTTGCCGATGTCTCCTCGAGTTTTTCAACTTCTGGAAAATTGGAATAGGCATCAAAAACAGCAAGGTACGTGGCTCCAGCATAACAAAAAAGATCTACGCCCACTCGGTACCAAGGGTGATCAGGAGGGGTTCGTAGCAAGAGGGGCTCGTCCGGTTGTTTGTACGCATAGGTTTTACAGACAGCACAATTCCGTACAACGTCAGCAATGTCAGAGTTCAAACCAGGCCAAAATACTAAACGCCGTGCCCTAGCTTTGCACTTATTTAAACCCAGATGGCCCTCGTGAATGCGGCTTAGGGTTTCTGGACGCAGTTTCTTTGGTATAACTACTTTACAGCCCTTCAGAAGAATTCCATCGACAACTGAAAGTTCAGAGGCGAACGGCTTGAGTGTTCCTTCGAAGTCTTTGTTTAACGACAAGCTTTCTACTACCGCACGTAGCTCCGGGTCGTTAGATGTTTCCCGAGACAAAAGCTGTTTCGTTCTTTCACTCACTAAAGATGACAAAACGGCCACTGCGTGTACTTGAATGTCGCCAAAATCCACTGTGTCTTCACGCTCTGACGGTGTGGCCCTTGAGAGCATGTCAGCAAGGACCAATTCTTTGCCTGGAACAAACTGTAGAACATAGTCGTATATTAATAAGCGCAGAAAAAATCTTTGAAGTCTTGGGGGCATGTTCCCGATATCTTTGGACGAAATGGCCAGCAACGGTTTGTGATCGGTGTCGATCACAATTTTCCTACCGTACACAAACTGGTGGAACTTCTCGCAACCGTATGCTATACCCATCGCTTCTTTCTCTATTTGAGAATAACGCTTTTCAACGTCGGTCATGGCTCGTGACGCGTAGGCGATAGGACGCCAGCCACTGGAGTGTCGCTGGAGCAGTGCGGCCCCTATGCCATCCTTAGATGCGTCTGCCGTTATCTTTGTCTCTTTCGCGGGGTCGAATATAGCGAGGAGCGGGGCAGTGCGCAGCGCTTCGCAGACTGCGTGCCATTCCTGAGCGTGTTTTTCGGTCCAGTCAAATACGGTGTCCTTCCGTATCAGGCTTCGAAGAAGCTTCGTTCTATCAGCGAGAGTTGGCACATATTTTCCAAAATAGTTTATTACTCCAAGCATACGTTGTACGGCAAGTTTTTCAGTTGGTACGGGCATTTTGCTCAAACAGTCTACAAGAGCTGCATTTGGACGAATTCCTGCTGAGCTGATAACATCGCCCAAGAAAACTATCTTCTGCACTCCAAACTGGCACTTCGCCCTGTTGAATGTTAGCCCTGCGCGTTGGGCTGCGCATAGAGCGGCTTGAAGGCGACTGTCATGCTCTTGCTTGGTTGCTCCCCACACGAGAATGTCATCAATGTACACTCTAACTCCGGGTAAATGGTCAAAAATCTCGCTCAGTGTTTTCTGGAAGACTTCGGGGGCAGATGCAATGCCAAATAGAAGTCTAAGAAATCGGTAGCGCCCGAACGGCGTGGCGAACGTGCATATCTTTGAGGTAGGTTCATCAAGGGGAATTTGGTGAAACCCTGCGTTAGCGTCTAGTCGACTGAAGAAATTCGCACCAGACAGCTCCGCCTCAATGTCTTCGCGTTGTGGCATCTGGTAGTGTTCGCGTTTCAAGCATGCGTTTATGCTTCTTGGATACATGCATACCCTGAGGCTACCGTCTTTTTTTCTTACAATAACAAGCGGGCTTACCCAATCAGTTGGTTCGTCCACCTTGCAGATGATGTTCGCCTGTTCCATGCGCACCAGCTCTTTCTGTAGGGGTTCCCGTAAGGCCAAAGGAACGCGTCGCGCTGCATGGATCACTGGAACCGCATCGTCATGTAGTACCATACGATATTGCCGCTTCACGCACCCAGTGCCTTCGAAGAGGTGGCTGAATTTCTGCGTCGTTGGGAGAGACCGTTGCGTCATTGAAGTCATCCCTTCAGTGGTTACGAAATCAACCACCCTGGAGACAAGTGCTAGAGATTCAGCCAGTTCGAGACCTAATATACTCTGGCCCCGCTTCACAACGAAGAAATCTGCAAGGCACCGACGCTCGTTGATCGTAATCACCTGAGTTGTCACTCCGTAGTGCATGATAGCGTTTCCGCTATAGGATCGTAAAACGAAATTACTTGCCCTGAGGGGTGGATTCGTTCGGAATCTTTTGTACACTGACAGTGGTAATAAATTGGCTTGGGAACCAGTGTCTACTTTGAATGCAACTTCTTGCTGTCCAACTTGGGCCTTAACAATCCAATCTGTTTTCTGGATTCCGCACACGGTGACGTCCAAGATTGCAAAGTCTTCCTTTTCCTCTTGTACTTCGTCGACCTCATACTTTCTGCAACAAACCGCAAAATGATTTCGGCCTGCGCAGGCGCGGCATATTTTGCCAAAGGCGGGACATTTCCTAGGCTCATGTCTTCGATTGCACTTGCAGCACTGGACAGGAGCTTTCCGGCCTTGGGTGCGATGTAGGTAACGTTTTTCGGTGGCGTCCACTCTTGCTTCGTTACCTTGCCATGCTTCGTTTTGCTTGTTCGCGAGCTCTGCTGCTTTGCAGATTTGTTCGGCCTTCTGGAGCGTCAAGTCCTTCTCGCGTAGCATCTTTTCCCTCAGTTTAGTGTTCCAGGAGCCAAATACGATTTGGTCGCGTATCATCGAGTCAGCAAGCGGACCGAAGTTGCAATACCTTGCTTGCTTGCGCAGGTCTCTTATGAAATGTTCCACTGGTTCAGCTTCATCTTGCGTCCTTGTCCTGAAGACATATCTTTCGTAGACTTCGTTTTGCTGTTCTGCACAGTACTCTTCAAATTTCTTTACCACAGTCTGGTAGTCTTGCTTGTTCTCGCCTTCTGCGAATGTAAAGTTATTGAAGACTTCTAAAGCGTCGTCCCCAGCAGCAGTCAGGAGCCTGGCTGTTCTAGCAGCTTCTGTCAGTCGTGTAGCTGGCTCTGTTGCTTGTAGAAACAATTCGAACTTTTGTTTAAAAAGCTGCCAGTTCTTCTGAACATTTCCTGTCAGGCATAGTCGGTCCGGTGGCTTCAGTAGTTCCATGATTGTCGGCACCGGCGAAGCGATGTGGTAGCATCCGCCGTCGATCCAACTTCTGACACCATGTATCAGACCCAGGTAGGCTGATCAAAGACTGAGACGGTCACCGATGAAGCAGGATGCAGCAATGCCTTGCCGGGTTTATTGTCGCCGCTTATATTAGGCATAATCGGTCGGTGCGCACCGGAGTGCGCATCATGAGTCATGGTCAGCATGACCCAGCACGATACAGGATGGACGGAAGCTAGAAAAAATGGATAGACAGATGCTTCGTCCCACTCTCCATCATTCACCCCGTGGATATGCTGTCATTTTGTTCCCTTAAACTTGCCTAACAAAAGTACATTGTTTATTCAGATATAGTTATTACTTGCCATTTATTACATATTCCTTAACTAGAAACAAATTACAGCACATACTATTCTTAATGCGAAACCAACACCACCTACATCCTCTTTGACGAGTAAACCTTCTGCTATTTTTCTCAATATTAGGTTTTCCATAAAATATCATACTGTTTCTAGCTTTTCATCAGGCTAGCTTCTTACACCAGCAATCCAAGTAACGCAGATTGTTATCCCAATGTTGATTGAAAGTGCCTAGTTATCAGTCAGCAACGTTGCCTAAAAGCGCTTAACGTCCTCTTTTTTGATCAGTGGGCATGGCGATACGGCAGGAACAATGCTGCTAACAAAGTCTAGGCTGTTTTTTGTCCAGGCCTTTCTGCCCGTCCCCGCCGTCGCATCATCGACTGCCGGCACTTGCTCAGAGCTCAACATGGGTGATAGCGTGAATGGCTTCGGCTTTCAACGCTGTCCCTTGCCTCCGGATGAGACCGTTCTGCACAGAATCACCAGCACTCACTTGCCTTTCCGTCATCAACGACGTCACAAGATCTGCTTATAAAAAAAAAGTCTGCAACGGTTCTTCGGCAGTGGGCACGGCGATACGGCAGGGCAATGCTGCTAACAAAATCTACGCTGTTTTTTGTCCAGGTTTGTTTAAATTCTTCTAGCATACGATGTGACGATCGTACGTTATTGATTGTCCCGTGCCCACGGACATGTGTTCTGATGGCGTTTTGTGGCTTGTGTGCTTGTAAACTAATTTTATGTGGCGATGTATAAAAAAATCCCGGACCTACTGTCGAGGAAATGTTTTAAGGAACTTCAATGTGGCCAATCCGCAATACTTGGAGAACTTTTCGATATAAGGAGTAGACTAGTAGTTACCGAAACCACAGTAAGTGCCCTCAGCAATCACTAGAATGAGTTTGACAAAATGATGGCAGACATTCGTGACAAATTTTCGCAAATCAAAACTCTTCAGACCAAAATTGTTTCACTTGAGCATAGGCTAGGCCAACCGGCTGAAAAAATTACTGATTTTGAGGACCGTAGTCGAAGATATAACCTCGTCATTTATGGCATTCTGGAACAAAGCTGTAAGGATGAACAAATGCTAATAGAGATGGTGATTTCGGATCTTTTTGGCAGAAAATTATGACACAATTGCAAATCGGTGGCAAAAATTCATTGTTCTGGAAGGAGTCACCGAAAGAGGCAAGTCATTGTCTATTTCCAAGACTTCACAGAAAAGGAGACCATATTGCAGAATGCAAAAAATTGAAAAGCACTAATATATCGATTAGTACTGACTACAGTTCTTCGACACGACATAAGCGATGGCTTGTGCGGCATTCCGGGAAAGAAGACAGGGCAAACGGCAAGAAGGTGACTCTTCTTCATGACAAACTAACAAAGTAGATGGCGTACTCTACATGTGGGATGAAGACAGAAATGATCAAGCAGTTCTTGCACCGAAGGCAATTACGCGCGATAGCGCAGAGGCAAGGAGCAAATCCGTGAAACTCCGCCAGAACACAAGGTCAAATGTTCTATGAAACCATGCATGCGCAAGGTCGAAATGTCTTAGAATACTTAATCTGAGTGATCATAGCATAGTGAACAAAACAAATGAAATCGAGTGCCTCCTTCTTAGCCACGATCCCCATATCACGATAATAACGGAAACTTGGCTGCATGATGGCTTGCCAGACGAAGTAATAGTTGACAAATCGCACCACATTTTCCGTCGTGATCGCACATCACGGGGAGGTGGCGTCGCAGTTATCTTAAAAACACATTATCAGCTGCATTACTACCGCAAGTACAAAATCATAAAAGTCTTTTTTTAAAGATAGACTGCTGGGGACATGCACTTACACTGTGTGCGGTCTACAGACCTCCGTCTTCGCCCCCTGAATTCTTGATGTCCTTATCAGATTACGTGACGACAAACGTTTGCGGAACACTAATTATGGCTGGGGATTTTAATCTGCCATCAATCAATTTGGCTTGCAGCACTACGTTTCGTTTGCTTGACAACACGTTACAAGATATAATGCTGGAAAGCGACTTGGTTCAAGTTGTTCATGAAACCATCCGTGAATCTGAAGGGGCGACGCAATTCTAGATCTTATATTTGTCAGCAGAAGCATTGTTGATTATGCTTTCATCAGGCAACTTTCATCAGGCAAATGATGACACTACTCTCGATGAGTTGTGGGAAGTAGCAGATAATTTGCGCGCCCATATTTGTATTTCCACAACCTATTCCACAAACATATTCCACAAAGTAATATGTGGAATAAGTTTAACGCAACTGTTCAAAAGTGCATTGAAAATTTTGTTCCTACGAGGCGTATTAAGTCAGACTGACACCACCCACGGGTTGATAGAAACATTATTCATTTGAAGCGCAAGCTTAAACAAGCAAAAAAAGGTTACCTATAATGAATCGCTGCGTAAACTTCGAGAAGAATTACACCTTGTGCTGTCTTGCGCAGAAAACAAATATTTTAAGGTTACTTTGCGTACTTTTATTAACACAAATCTTCAAAAGTTCTGGCGTTTTCTTGGCTCAAAATCTAATTAAATAGGCGAAATAAAAGAAGCGGATATGTTTATAACGGAACCAAGTGGCACAGCTGACGTGTTGAATGAATACTTCCATTCTGTATTCTCTCCAGCCGAAAGCAGCGTCCAGTCATTTGGGCCATCAGATTCTGACGACAACTTTATATCTCTAGAAGATGTCTTTTCTCCCTTACTGAACCTAAAGAAAGATCTTCAAGTGGCCCCGACAACATTCCCAATGCTGTTTTGCACCGGTATGCCGAGCCTGTGTCATATAATCTCAGTGCTATTTTTCGTTCCTGTGTGAAGCTAGTCATCATTCCAGATGATTGGCGTGTCGCCCGGTGACGTGTTCCTGGTGCAAAATACTTCAAAACATACTCGTACATTCCATAATCGATTTTCTTGAACACAATAAGTTGCTATCTGATCACCAACATGAATTTCGTAAAAACCTTTCAATAATCATACACCTTCCTACCACTAATTACGAGGTTGCTTTAATGCTCAATTTTGCTGGTCAGATTGATTTAATCTTTTTTTTATTTTAACGAAGCCTTTGACCGCGTATCCCACAGTAAACTTCTAAACAAACTTCAAAGATTTTGCCTACCCTCTTATGTTTTGCCTAAAGTTGAATACGCTAGTGTTTTTGGTATCCCCACTGCAAAAAAAAATAAGCATAGGCTCGAGATGGTACAGGGACAGGCAGTACGCTTCATATTCAACAAATATAAGAGAACAGATTCACCATCATCTTCCTAACAGACTTATAGTGAATGTGCGTGCATTTATTCGGCCTTTTTTGTCACCTACATCGAGAAATTGACATGCACATAGTCTACTTCCTTATCAAACGCGCACTAATGTTTTTAATTACTCTTTTTTTTCGTTTTCTATTTCTGATTGAAATTCGCTGCCTGAAAATATTGTGTCTATAAAATCTGCACGTGCATTTGATAGTGCGCTATTTATTGATTTTGAAATGCAGTAAACCAGGGAATGTTCATCTTTGCAGTTTTGCATTTCGTCGTTTTTTCACTGCGTGTTTTGTTGATGCAGTGTTACTTCATAATTTGCAAATCCTGCATTTACGCTCCCAGTGTATTCCAGGAAGAGTTCTTTTTTGTTTACCTTTATACTTCTTATAGTGTGCTTCACTCTCCTCAGAACTGTTTTATTTTTTTATTCTGACAGGCTGCACTGATAATACTTCTAGATATGCCGTAAGATTGATTTGTTTTCTTTTTGTGTGAGCTTGCGTGCCTTACGGCTCCATTTGTGCTTGTAATTTTGAAGCTGTATGTTTTCCCACCTGCACGACTCTTTGTGGCCGCAGTATATTGTGAATAAATAAATAAAATAAGCATGATACTGTTTCCTTTAATATTCAGGACAATGTAGAAACGTCCAGAATCACATTTTTAACATCACGCAATATTTTCTCAAAATATCAGCAACGTAATGTCAGCATGCCAGCAACGTGATGCCAATATACCAAGAACGTGATGGCAGAATTCACGCAGCGTGATGTCAACATTGCTGTGTGACGTGTTGACTTTCATGTGACATGCGCAGAAAATATATACCACTGCGTGTGCGTTATAATTAAAAGGCTTGATATGTGGGGTTTTAACGTCCCAAAACCACTACATGATTATGAGAGACGCCGTAGTGGAGGGCTCCGGAAATTTAGACCACCTGGGGTTCTTTAACGTGCACCCAAATCTGAGCACACGGGCCTACAACATTTCCGCCTCCATCGGAAATGCAGCCGCCGCAGCCGGGATTCGAACCCGCGCCCTGCGGGTCAGCAGCCGAGTACCTTAGCCACTAGACCACTGCGGCGGGGCATAATTAAAAGGCTTGTTGACTTGTTACGGGAACCGCCCCAAAGCTTCTGGCTAGGAAAAAATCTCTGGTATGGTGTCAAAAATCGCATTAATATCGTCCATGCACAAAAAATGTTTCCTAACAGCACTTTATCAACACCCTTGTACATGCACAAACAAGTGGTGTTGGAACATCCAAGCTATAAAAATGTCAAAACACACTTGTGCATGTCCGTAAGACCAAAAACACACTTTTCATATTCCAAAGCTTCCAACACATGTGATATACATACTGCATAAATTTAAAGCATTGAAAAAGTTGGTTTTGCTCTGTGTAAGCAACGACTACAATAAGTGAGCATGTGTTGAGGGTGCAGTATTTTTATGTTCAGAACTGCAGCAACCATGAAGACATGCAGTCACACAGCTCAGACAGAAAAGAACATGCTGAAGTGCCTGAATACCACATGACGGAAAAAAAGACATTTATTTACGAAGATTATTTACTTATTTATTTGTCATTGTCACAGAACAAGACATGATTGGGAGTGTTCCAAAACACAATTGAAGCATTCAGTAATAACTATGAACAAGGCACAATGCAAGTTTCTTTCCTTTTAGGTCAACTGCTGGGTCATAAATAATTAATACAGGTGCAAAACGAAAAAAGAACTTGTTTATACAATTTTAAAAAAAGTTTGACGAAAAAATCTTTTATCTATAGTAGTTAAAATATCAGTGGGGAAGTGAATAGGCAAGGAAAAAGACACTGGCAAAACTGCTATGTGATAAATACATAGGCGGACACAAGTACCATACACAGCCGTTGCCTTGTCAGTAATTTTCCAACAATAATGCATGCATTGTATACAATGATGATTGCCACTGCCTGCTGTTGACTGTCTGTGTCATGATTGCCCCGCCGCGGTGGTCTAGTGGCTAAGGTACTCGGCTGCTGACCCGCAGGGCGCGGGTTCAAATCCCGGCTGCGGCGGCTGCATTTCCGATGGAGGCGGAAATGTTGTAGGCCCGTGTGCTCAGATTTGGGTGCACGTTAAAGAACCCCAGGTGGTCGAAATTTCCGGAGCCCTCCACTACGGCGTCTCTCATAATCATACAGTGGTTTTGGGACGTTAAACCTCACATATCAATCAATCAATCTGTGTCATGATTTCATGAACAGAGACAATATAGCAGCATTGAAAAACTGGCACATCCCACTCAGGTACAACTTGATTTGACGGAGTTTAAAAGGTACAAAACAAGAACTTGTTTTTATCAAAACAGAAAACCTGCCGAAATATATGTAGCAAAACATGTTGCACATCAAAAGAAGCTTATCAGTTTGACAGCAACTGAACTTATGATTACTGCTTGACACGCTTTCAGTGAAAAGCGGCTCATTTATAGTGGCCGATTGATCACATAAAAGATACGCCTTTGAAAGTTAAGGTAGCTGACATCCGGTCAGAAAAAGCGAAACGCGATCAGTGGAGCAACTGCTCAGTGTAATTCGCACAAAACAAAGACCTCCCAACGAAAACAAAGTGAGAAATATTGATCACGAAGCGAATACACAAGGCCTGCGACTATTTTCTGTTCAGTTCATTACAAAGTTGTTGTCCTTTTGTCCATTGGATGAATAAACTGCTTTGACACATTTATTCTTGTTCATTCAGTCAAGATTTTATTAGTTTGTACCTAGGTGTGAGCTCAAGTTATCTTTAGATTTTTATGCACTACTCTGCATAACTGTCTAGTATTTTTCACTTATGCATTTCTTGTGTTGTGGGTGCCACTAATTTTATCATTTCAACTTTTTGAATTTTCAGTGAATGTATCTTTCAAGTTGATACTTTGTAGCGAGTGGTTATGCGCATCTTTGAAAAAGTGGCAAAGTACTCTTAGTTGTTTACGTAAGTCGTAGGGAAGGAATTTGATTTTACCAAGGTAACAAGAACGAGTATTATGACCGAGTACCCTATTTCTCACAAAAATGTAACTACACATACAATCACACTATTATGTACAGGAGCAGCAGCAAGTACAGGAAATGCAATCTTTTCGATTAGAATAACAAATGGACACCAACCTGCATCACCAATAGATAAGCATCTAAAAGCCATACCGCCACAACATTTCACATGCCCGGTGAAGTTCACATATGCAAACTGAGCAGCATATTGAAGTTTCCAGTTTTTACTGGAGACTTTGCCAATGTGGTTCAAATTGAGTGAACAAGCTCGCCAGTTCAGTGTACGTCCAAGAGGTTTACACTGTCGACAATGTCGGCAAACAGCAATTTCGGGGTGGTGGCTGTGACGACCATGATGCGAGGCAATCGGTTGGCAATGAGGGCCTGCGTTATGAAAATGAAGCGATTAGACACCTACTTGTAGCTTATTAAGCAAACAAAATAATTAATTGGCAACATTTCTCTAAAAATGCAGAGACGTCACTAACAAAATCCTTCTGCAACATCCTAAGAAAGCTGTGCCAGGACTGAAAGAAAGCTATGTAACAATCCAGCAGTGAAAAAACACAGCAATGAGGAAACTTAAATAGTGCAGACATGAAATTTTTGAAGCTTTGTTTGGACCTAAATTATAGGCTTCTTACTAAATAATGTTGGCAAAAAATCAACATTTCGAGCTCATTTACGGTTCTATTTCATTTCTTCAGCTCAAACATGTTCATTCTAACAAAGATTTTTATATTGGCAATGTTGATTCATATATTCAATATAAATGATGCACGAAAATTTGTTATTAGTTTAAAATATCCAAATAATATGGTGCTTACCAAACAGATGGCAGTCACAGCGTAGTATTCCTTTCTGTCAATCATCATTAGCTGCATTGGTGGCAAAGTAAGATGAAATTCTCCTGCTCTTTTTTTTTCTGGCACGTGCAGATGTACCTGAAACAATATCAAAAAAATCAACCAAAACATCACAATAAATTATCAGCATGTTTTGGTAGACGCTAGTATAAAGAGTAGTTATAACTAAGAAGCAGATGTAAAATTGTTTCAAAAGACAGGCCACTTTATGAATAAAAATATAGACTCATACTTAGCACAGCAAAATATAGCAAAACTACATAGACGTTTCGCCAAATATGCAGCTGGCCTCCTCAGTATGCCCTTACACCAAATGAGTGGACGTTACACAGTTTGCTGCTTGTCTCGTATGTCGCTTTGTATGCGGCCACGGTTGTTGTCGCGCACCAACTTGTCACACTAATGAATCACGACTCGAGATTTCTTTTGCCCCACTTTAGTTCTCGAGCTAGCGTTGTCTCATTACTAAAATCGAAGGCATGTCCCATTGTCGAGCAGTGTTCGACGAGTTTGGTCTTGTAATGCATGGCATGGGTGGCTTTTGCAATGTCTTCTTTGTGCTCTTTGAGCCCTCTTGGTCCCTTCTTGCCCATTTCACTCATGTATGTGGTGTCGCATACATAAGTGATCAGCACTTGCAGTCATATAGATGAAAAACGTGGTTGGGGAATTGAAACAAAGCCATTATCGGAGCAGGTTTATCAACGACATCCACAAACACATGCAAAAGAGAACAAGAATTGTGCCATGAGAAAGTACCAAACCCATTGTTTCTGTACCTTAAGTTGAAGGTTTTTCATACTCTGTTCGAGTAGCACCTCGTCCACTGGAAAATAAAACAATTGTCAGGCCTCATTTTACCTTGGTAAACGTGCTCTCTAAGCCCAAAGACAGCACCCTGGCGAACGATCAAGACAGGGTTGTTTACAAGTTTCTGTGTGCTGGCTGCGACTCCACTTATGTGGGCTAAACGGGCAGGAAGTGGTCAACGAGTTTTCAGGAACACAAAAGGAACATCCCAAAAGTTTCGCATTCTCCGACAAAACTCGTCAAACACTGCTCGAAAATGGGACATGCCTTCGAATTCCGTGATTCGACGAAGCCAGCTGGGGAACAAAAGAGAACGAAGAAAAGGCTTTTCGAGTCGTGGTTAGACCTTCATGACCAGTCAGTGTGCAGCAACAATCATGGTCTCCATCCGGATGAGTAGACATATACGAGACAATCAGGAAGTTCGGTCCCCTCCACACATTTGGCGCCAGTGCAGTGTGAGGATGCTACTCACATAGGAGGCTAAATGTCTGCGTAGTTTTCCTAATATTTTGTTGTGTAAAGTCGGAATACATAATATAATCACTAACGAGCAGAGTATTATTTCCATGGTAATTTGAGATATGTTCGAATATTTCCTGAACAAAATTCTTGAAACAGAAAACAAATACTTATAGACTTCATTTCAATCTTCGCCTATATAATTCTCTCTTGAGGCAAAAAAAAACATTGCTACTTAGCATTCACGCTTGAGGTGACTATTGATAATCTACCATCCCATAATTACGCAATCGCCAGTGAACTGTTCTCTTGGAAATTATTATCTATGCGTCTTCTTTTTGGCTACACCACCTGTGTTAATTCAAGAAGTGCAACAGTAGACCACCAAACTTTTGATTAGTAGTTAGCTCAACGAGTGCTGCTCGCTCAATCAGATTGCTCCTTCTAAATTTAAAGCATCAAACCAAACTTAACCCGATTTCATGCATTTGCCTTAAGTGAAGTTTCCCATAATTTTCAGAGTAGGACAAGCATAGCTTTTTTGCTCTAAACTTTGTCGTATAAGATTTTAAAGATTAGGTACTGCCTTGTCAAGAAGACACTGCACCAGTGGCTCGGCACAGGCATCTCCTCGAATATCATGTTAAGCTGCAAATTCACAAGAAAACATGACTAGCTCAGTTACAATGCCTAGCCTTCATTATACTCGTATAAATTCTGTTAGCAACATTTTGCCTCGTGCAAAGGAACAGAATACTTGCATTTTAGGACATTTTATTTACAACATACCGTCTCTCTGACACTCAAATTACTCTAATATTCATCACTCTATAATGCCTCTCTCAGAGCTTAAAGCACACTCAAAAAAACAGTAAAAAAGACGGAAGCATCAAAATTCCACTTGAGAGCAGCATCTCTTCTGATAAATCATTTACTTTCAGTGTTTCTGAAGATCTGCCTGTATTTTTAAAACATTGCTAGCAGGCCGTAGTCTTTGTGAGGCAGCACCTTGATGGGTATGATGCCAGACGTCCCTGCGGCATATGTGATCTTCCTGCCCTGCTACTTTCCTTTCTCCACCTGTGCTTTAAATTGTGCACTCTTCCTTCAACAGAAGTGCTAAGATGGCTTTTTTTTCGGGGCTTTACTCTGCAGCCGGTAGCATTATTCACTGCCGGTGCTATTCATAATTGTTCTAGGAACCCTACAGGGGGAATGTAGTGAGTTGAGAGACACGAGCAATAGCTGGCGAGATTTGCGAGCCCGTTTCAGGGGATGTTAAATGTCACCTCCTCTACTTGATCACGTGGTCACTAGATGTGGCAGTTTGTAAAAAAAAAAAACACCGGAGCAGATGACATGTGCTGTGGCGTTCCCTTTAACAGTGGACCCCTCTGCACCTATACTGCGGGTGTTGCGCATAGTCCGCTTGATACTTATGTCGCTGCATAGACAAGCTACCCATAAAATTATCTTTTACTACTTCTTGGCTATCATTACACAAAGCCCCTTTTTCATGCCTTGCAATGATTAAGAAATAGTGATTTCATAGGCATCAATGGCGGAAGGAATTTGCCAGCCAAAACATTACTAGCCTGATGCATCGCTCAAGGGATGTATTAGTTGCCCTTTTCTTACTTTCCTTTTTTTTCTCACATAGCTTCTTGAAACCCTAATAATATAAATGGGTATCCGGGTGACATCGGTCATGATGTGGTGCAAGCGTGGTGAGCAGACAGAGGGAAAGATAGGGTCAAGCAGCGCAACATTCCTACTTAGAGGGCGGTCTCACACTAAAATACATGAATGCAGTGCTAAGATTGAGTGAAATATATGAGGGTCAATTCTTTCAGCTATAAAATGAGTTCCACTTGCACCGTAAATAACTTGTAAGACAGATGCAAATTGCACCCATGCAACTTTGAACCACAAATATAGTGATATATTCACTTGGCTTTCTAATCCAAAAAGTAGGCCTTTACTTTGGTATGCCTTAGGCAGTATTCAATTCAGTGGGAAAAGTCAATAATATTTGCGCGCTCCTACAAAATAAACAGCACAACACATGATCGGGAAAGCTTAAAGGCCCTATAGAGCGCGTAAATTGCCTGTTGCTGTCTACACAAGTGCCATATAAAACAATTGGTTGACATCATATATCACCAAAATTTTTAAATCAAGACGTCATCACGTGACATCGCCACTTGGTCTAAATTATACAGGTCCCTGAGAAACTGGCAAACCGCATGAGGTGCAGAAAGCTTTTGCCGAGGGAATAAAGTCGACCGAGAAGCAGAAAAGGATGGCTGCTTCGGCGTACAATCCTCTAAGACAAACGCATATGGGATCTTGGGAGTCTTATTGGGGAGAAATTTTGCCCACCACCTGCGCACTTACTGGGCCTTCACGAATGCGACGGTAGACCTGTCAAAATCTGACCCGTTTGTGCTCATAGTACTGCAGATATTTTTAATTCCAGTTTTAGAACAGCAGCACAGTGGTGTGGTATACGAAGTGATCACACGAAACGATTGTTTCATTAGAGCTCACCTATGTGAGTACTCATAGCACTAGCATGTCATATAGTTACCGAACAACTCACGCAAAAACTTTTATCAAGGCTCCGATTCTTTTGTTTCAAACTTGAAATTGCCTTCCACCCCCTTTGTGCTTTTACCATCTTGAGTGCCTGTACAGCACATTAGCTGATTGGGACCTTTGGCTTAGCGAGGTGAAGCTGAAAAAATCTGTCCGGGTATGGTATTTGTCATTTGGGAGGTGCAGAGAAATAGGCGGCTCAAACATTTGTGGCTGCACCCAGTGAGCACTCGAAAAAGTTCAATGGAGAAGTACGCTTGAGTGCGTCTCCATTTTCGGTGAACGGCTAATTTTTTTGGTGTCTATGGTGGCCGATGCTGAGGGTAAATGCGTTTTGTCCCACTTTCGTCAGTGAAGGCTGGGTGCCTAGAAAGTAAAATATAACTTGACGTAAATAAGCGAGCAGATTATTTGCCAAAGCTAGAGGTTAATGGTGGCCGTCTTGTCTATTTTGTGCAGTTCAAACTTTATTTCTGCTACTTCTCTTCTAGACCAATCACTGCCCACTACAAGCCTATGGCATCACATCAAAGATCTTCGAGCACACAATGATCATTTGCAATACATGTGTTACCGTAATGTGAGAGTAAGTATTACGCTAGCAAACACATCTTTTTTTAAGAAGTGGGCATACTGAAAATATTTTTTCCAAACTTCAAAAGGCGTCAAGACATTTGACGTTTGTTTTGCTGCGCGTGGCTTTGAACGCTTTAGAGCTCACGCAGCCATCCGCACTTTTTGCTGCAGTCAGGAAAATATGGCTCATCATCTCACAGTTCACAATGTAAGTACTGCGCACATGCAAGCTTGTTTTCCACCAACCTGCTCGCTAACTATCCGCAAACTTGTCAATAGGCCCTTTTCAAGTCTGAAAAGCGCCTCTGTGGAGGTCACGGAAATTGAAACTGGTGTTCGTAGCCTCTGAAGTTATTCACCACGCTGATCAAAAAAATATTGAGGGAGTAGTACTTTGCAGGAATGATTTGCAGACATTTCAAGCTACCTCTCATTTAGCAACTGGCACCACTGTAGGTAACGCTTATAGAGGCTGCTTAACCTTGTGGCCTCCCCTCCTCTCCCAAGAAAAAAAACAGACGCGCGTCATGTCGGCACCCCTTTGCATATGCAGGCTAGTCTCTGGAACAAGTTATACTACCCTTCAACCGGTGTCACGTGGAACACACACTGCCAAACATTCTTCACCTCCCCGCGAAGGAAATACCATTAGGTAATGTTCTACGAGTCTCAAAAATAAGAGAAAGCAAGTTCAAGCTCTCTGTGTACTTTCAAAACACTTCTGCAGTCCCCTGGCAACAAAGGCGAGCAGCCAAGCAGGTCCTCGAATCCTCGGCAAAATTTCCGAACCACTTGGTCAGGAATGTGACACGCTTTGTTCGCTTCTTTCTTTCTATCACAACGTCTGTTTCTTTCTTTTTTTATTTCTTTTTTTCAGCTGCCTCTTGGGGTTACGTTGTGTATTGGAGACGTAGCTACTAAATTTACCTACTGGCCTAGCCACTGAAGTCTGGAATGACCCATACGTGTTTCGGCAGCATAGTCGTGTTTAGCGGCATCACTTTTGACAAACGCCAGAACTGACACGAGACAACTTCATGGCTATTTTCACAGAAGAAGCCACCACCAAAAATGTTTGGAATATTTATTATTTTTTGAAAATCTTTTGATTCAAGCGGTGCTACGCAAAGTGAGTGAGTACTGGTAATTACAAAACAAGATGTAGTCCTGCTAATGTGCGATAATTGTGAAATAGCCTTGAAAGAAAAAAGTAAATTTGCACAAACCTTGCAAGCAGGAAAATGAGCTAAATTCACTCAGTCTTACATTTTTCTAATTAGCTTAGGACAAGTTTCTCTGCATCGAAAGCCTTGCTGCTTCAATATTGAGAATTTCAGATTTTGATCTTGGACAGTTTTTCCACCTCGTCGGTAATGCCTGAAAAGAAGATCCATAGGTTGGTAAATTCAAGCAGTTATTATTCATGAGCTATTTGTCAGAATGCAAAAGAACTTTGCATAGAAATATTAGGTACATTTTAGCCTGGCAACTCGTTTTATTTTGTTTTTCTACACAAAAAAAGAAAAAAAAGTTATTCACTCATTGACTTACAATGTTCTGCCCATTTTGATTGAAGCCTGCATGACTTCTTGATTGCTTTACTGGCTATCTCTCTTCACAGAAATCTTGCAATTTGTTTTATGAAGTGGTTCAGCGAAATTCATTTGGTTATGCTGAATAGTTTCGCCACGCTGCCAGTACGACGAAGGCTTGTACAGCGAAAGCACTGATCTTTGCTCGCACAGTTTTGAGTGCTGTGCCATACCGCTTCAGACTAGGCGACAATACTAGCTGTCCTTAGAAAGTGGAGAATGTAAGCTTTATAATGCAATACAATCCGAATCAATAGACTGAGCGAAGAACGTCCGCAAGCAGTGACGAAAAATGCGTAGAATTGCAGTTCATATGTAGTTCTGTATGTTTTGACACAGAACAGTTCAACATGCCTTGTTCGATAGGTTCTGGTGCTTTCTTGAAGTTTTGCAAGTTTAGAAAAAAATGGGGAGTTGGTAACCGTATAGCCTGTTTTACTGCTTTACACAGTAAATAATCGAATGTTTTTGCAATAGGCATTATATTATATTTCGGGAATAAGTGTTGCGTAAGTGAATGCGTAGGGTGGTTGTTGAAAACTGTAATAAACTTTTTTTGTAGTCGGTGTATACTCTGTAGATTCGTTTGCGTATTTGATGCCCATACTAAGTGGTAATAATTATTTCTAGACAAAAATGAAGTATTATATACCAACAGCATAATGTTGCGTGGTTATATTTGCTATTGGCGGTACATTAAGCCAACTACCTGTGATAACTTCCCGATTAGAGAAGTTACATGACTATCCCAAGAAAAGGTTTTCGTGAAAAATTACCCCTAAAGTCTTAATTCATGGTACTATTTCCACAGCGGTTGATCTTTAAGATATTGTGTTGTTGATTATTACTGTTTTATTTCTGGCCCGGAAAAGCACAGCTTTAGTCTTAGCAATGTTTACTTTCAAACAATTTTTTTGCGCCCCGCCGCGGTGGTCTAGTGGCTAAGGTACTCGGCTGCTGACCCGCAGGGCGCGGGTTCAAATCCCGGCTGCGGCGGCTGCATTTCTGATGGAGGCGGAAATGTCGTAGGCCCGTGTGCTCAGATTTGGGTGCACGTTAAAGAACCCCAGGTGGTCAAAATTTCCGGAGCCCTCCACTACGGCGTCTCTCATAATCATATGGTGGTTTTGGGACGTTAAACCCCACAAATCAATCAATCAAATTAATCAAACAATTTTTTGCGTCCATACATCGAGTTTAAGTAAAATTGAGTTTGCATCATCAATTAAATCATTGGCTACGCTACCAGTTAAGATTATAATGGTGTCGTCCGCGTAAATAACGAATTTAGCATGCGGCCCGATACTGACTGTCATTCACAAACATATTAAATAAAAAAGGTCCTAAAATGCTGCTCTGCGGTACTCCTGCTAGAACTGGCAAAGGATCAGAGGAAGAACCGTCCACAGTAACTATTTGGCTTCGATATTCAAGATAGGATTGCACCAGCGATGCGGCTTTTCCCCGAATACCATACCGCACGAGCTTTTCAAGTAACAGATTGTGATTAATGTGGTCAAATGCCTTTGACAGATTGATGAAGATTCCTAGAACAAGCTTTCCTGGCTCCAGGTGTGTGAGTAGATCTTCTTTTTGTGTCAGCAAAGCGTGTTGTGTACTAGAACCCTTGCGAAACCCAAATTGGCACTCCGACATTATGTTATGTACTGTTCAAGTTGCGATAGTCGATTTATTATTACTTTTCGAGAATATTAGACGGGAAGTATCGATAATGGCCTATAGTTTTCAATATTATTTTGGTCACCTTTTTTAAAGACAATTGCTACTCTTGCAATCTGGATACTTTCAGGAAAGATAGCCTGACCTATACATAGATTCAAAATATGCGCAATACATGGGCCGAGTAGATGTGCGATGTGCTTTCTTGATTTAACTTGGTACCCATCCCAGTCTTTTGTGTTGCTGTTATTTAAACTAATTATTGTGGTACTTATATCAAAGTGATTTACGGTATCAATCAAAATGGTGCTGTTAGTGGGAGGTATATCCCTAAGGTCATTACGTACAGTAGTGTGAGAAGCAATATTAACAAAGTGCTGATTGAAGGAGTTTGCAAGCGCCTTTCCCGTGACCTCTACGTCGTTTATTTCTGGAGTGTGTATTCGTTCAGCTGGAAACTTTTGGTTTATTTTTGTGTTTACTTTTCTCCACATCGTGTCTACACGGCCAGAAGTTGAATTAAATGAAGTAGTGAAGTAGTCTCGCCTTGCTTTTTTGGGATTTTTATCCAAGCAATTACGAAATACCGTGTAAGTTTCAAATGCTTCTTGGCTTTTATTTTTGAGAAATTCGTTGTACAGCGCATTTTTTCTAGTAATTTTTGCTGATAACTCTGCCGTAACCCAAGGTTTTCGTAATTTTTTCTTAAAAAGTGTACACGGAAAACTAGCATCGTATATAAATTTGAATACTTTACAAATATCGTCATAGGCGCTGTTGGCGTTTTTCCCCTAAATACACTGTCCCAATGGGTTCAGGCTACTTTATCATAGAAATAGCAAGAGTTGTTTCTGTAATTTGCTCTACCTGATGAGTTGTTTTTGTTTGCCTAATTCGGGCGTGTTGCTTAGAGCATAAAAATATACGGAGATAGTCACCTAAATCTGATACAAGTACTCCGGTTCGAATGGTTTTCGAGTGGAAGTTTTTGACGAATGTGTCAATGAGTGATGACGAGTTGACCGCGAGTCTGGTGGGTAGTGTGGTTACGTTTTGGCAGCCATTTCACTTTAGCAGAACATTTAGCTTAAGCTGCGACGTATCATATTTCATCATGTTAATAATAACATCGCCACTACAAATTACATTAAGCTGACTATTATTCACAAAATTAGGAAGTGTCTCAAGATATTCTAAAAATGTGTCAGGGAGCCGCTTGGGGGACGGAAGCATACAAGAAGAGTGCCTTGAACTTTTATGGTCAATATTTCGTAGTCATGCGTCATCGCAGAAAATTCAGGTATCATTTCACAAGAAAATGCCTTTTCAACCAAAATACAAATTCCGCTGCCACGGCATGTGGGGCGATTGAGATAGACAGTGTGATAAGATGTTTTACGAAAGACTTCAAATTGTTGTGTGCACCATGTCTCAGTTAACATTAGAACATCAAATGATGGCTTTATTTGATCTAAGAATAGATTCAAGTCAGCTGCTTTGTTTGGGATGGATCCTACGTTTAAGTGTAAACATTTGAATGACTTCGAAAACGAAGTACCTAGGTACTTATCAAAAGCGTGCGGTTGCACGTAGTCTTCGGGATGGGCGGATTCTATGGTATTTCTAATTGGCTTTATTGTTCTTCATCTTCACTTAGCTGGTCGCGGCCGCAAGCATTAGTGACCACCACCACTGGGTCGCCGTCTACTTTGCGCATGAATACTTTGTTGTTGTTGTGCCATATGTATTTGAAGTTGTTAGCCTAGGTCCAGACTTTTGTTCCAACAAGCAGAGAGCGTGTCCTTTTCGTGAAATTTTCCAGCAAGAACAAGTCCTCATGCACATCAGAAAGTTTCTTCCTATTCTCCCCTCACATGTTCATGGTCTGTTTCCCAAAGCGACAGATTACGACGGATATCTTATCTCCCTTGGAAGGGAGGCGTTGGATGGCTACAATGTCATTTTTGTCCTGAAGGGGCAATATTATTGTGGCTGCAACTTTATTTATTTCACTGACAAAGTTACTTGTTTTCAGCTGTCTGTATACCGTAAAATTTAAGATTAAACTGCCTGCTCCGCCATTCAAGGCCATTGACCTCGCGTCTCGTGTGTACAAGCTCGTCATTCTGAGCTTCCACTTTTTCCAGCCTCCGATTTAATTCATTTAATTCCTGCTCGTTGCACTCCGTGCGTGTTAACAGTACGTCATAACGTTCACTCATGAATTGTACACTATCTTCATGGCGTTATACAGTTTCCTTCAATGGCACCAAGTACTCGAGTTGTTCTTGAATTGTTTTCAGCCATGCCCTATATTCTGTGTATCGGGGTCAAAGCTAGGTTTATCGGACAGCTGTGGCCGAGACTTGGAACGTCTGCATACTGCGCAACGACAAGCATTGCGATACGGCTCGCCCTTTGACATTTTTGTTGTGTCCAAAACTCCAGCACATTTTCTGGTGTGACACTTGCTATTGCAATCACTGCACTTTATTAGCGGGTCACTCGCTACAAGTTGTACACGGAAAACTTGGCATTGTTCAGTTGACGACATTGCCACACTTGGCAGCAGCAGCAGCGAGAGAAGTAATGAAGGAAATGTAACACGCGGAGAAACAACTAACCTGCAAACAACGCAAAGCACTGCATCAGACGGTCGTTCTTTGACGCTGCCGCTGCCGCCAATGTAGTGTAGCGGGGTCCATCGGGCTTGCATTATAGTGCGTCGTTGACTTGCAGCGCTGTTTGCTTGTAGTGGCGGGATTCCTGACTTGATTTGAAGCAGCTTGGTGTACGCCCACTAAGAACAGTCAGGCGGGGGGCGGGTTCCCGATACTTGTGGTGTTGACCTCAGCCATTTCCTGTTAATCTGCAAACAACGCAAAGTGCTGCATCAGACGTTCGTTCTTTGACGCTGCCGCTGCTGCCAAACCTAGCCTCACACTTGGTACCTGTATATGGGAGGCTAGGTTTTCCAGTGTATTTGTCCTTCGTAAGAGTAGTGATACCTTGGAACGTGAAATTATGGAAGCATTCTACATTAAAAAGGAGGGAAATAGGCGGGTTAGTATTACATCT
Source organism: Rhipicephalus microplus (assembly GCF_043290135.1). NCBI lineage: Eukaryota > Metazoa > Arthropoda > Arachnida > Ixodida > Ixodidae > Rhipicephalus > Rhipicephalus microplus. Next base: position 18,191,363 of record NW_027464586.1, read on the forward strand.
GTTGCTATGCGTTGTGGGGACGGGCCTACAACATTTCCGCCTCCATTGGAAATGCAACCGCCGCAGCCGGGATTCAAACCCGCAACCTTCGGGTCAGCAGCGCAGCCGAGTACCTTCACCTCTAGGCCATCCGGGCGGGGCTTAGTGGCTTGTTTGTCATCATTATTTTGTTGTCAATCTTAGTGCATGCTTTTTACTAGGATGTGAGGCAATGTGCACGCGCATAGTTGCTACGCTCATATATTTCGCCGATTTTCCTAGAATAAAGTTAGTGGCGAGTGACGCCTTTTCTATTTTGTCCTCAATATGTTCGCCGAAGGTATACATCTTTGTGTATTTTAGTAAGTACTGTGTTATTTTTTAATAACGAAACCCTTGCAACACCAAAATTTTTAGGGGCGAAGCTCCTTAGGGCGTGGGCTGTGCGTCCCCTGTATGTAGCCACCTCTAGTTTAGTTCTTGCAGTGTTCACTAGATGGCGGTACCGTCCCCTGTATGTAGCCACCTCTAGTTTAGTTCTTGCAGTGTTCACTAGATGGCGGTACCGTCTCCTGTATGTAGCCACCTCTCGTTTAGTTCTTGTAGTGTTTACTAGATGGTGGTACTTGTAGCTGATGATGAAAAGATGCAAGATGTTATAAACTAGAAAGCGGTACTTGTAGTTGATGAAAGACGCGAGATCTTATAAAATAGGAATGATGTCACATATGGCGCGTGTCATTGGTTGAAGGCAATCGTTCGATTTAGTGCGGCGACGTACGCTAGAGGGAGCGATGTAATAAAATCGAGTGGGCAAAATGTACAGAGGATTCATGGTTTACCAGGTTTACCTCCGGAGCTTCGCCCACTCATCATCATTCACTTCGTGGATATGGCGGCACTTTTTTGGTTCACCTGTCCATCCAGTTACAGCAAGGGTCAGCTGTACACCGGAAAAAATAAGAGCATCAAACCATGCACCAGTATAAAAATATCAGGATGAGCGAAACAAAATAGATGCAGCCTAACTGTTCGCATCCCTAAATCCCACCAAAAGAGAATGCTCTTTGTCTCAATGGTGCAACAATAGCATGCTCACACATGCGTCCTCAGACCTTGCAATCTCCTCCACCTCTACTATCTCCCTGACCCTTTGACCTGGACTAAGTGCAAGAAACACACTGTCTTCAAAAATTGGCCTAACCTATCGACCCACGCAAAGACTCCGAGAATCCTTTAAACTGCTGTTTATAGACTGCAATGCTGCTCACAGAGTGTATCATTATGTAATGTTCCTGTATGAGCCACTGACCCTCTTGCATGTCACAGAACAAATGGAGCATTTAAGGGGTCAATTATTGTTCATAGTCACAGCCTGAGTACTCCCAATAAATATCAGCATATCGTTTTTTCTGTTGCAATAAGTATTTAGCAACACAATTCTTGTGGATGGGACAGTTGGTTACCTAAAAAAGGATTTACAGTGCTCAGTTAGAGGGTGCTAAACAAGTGCGGTGGGACGTAACGTGGTTTTCATGCGAACAAAGCTGGCTACATGAACACAAAACCGCATGAACGTGGTCACAGCACAGACAACTTTCTTCAATGAAGTTTTTCTGGGTGCCATGATAATTGCCTCTGAGACGTAAATACGCAAGACCCACAAAAATGCGCCGCCAAAGCAAGGACATCAGTCTTTGTGCTTCCATGCAAGTCGGCCCCCTCTTCATTTCAAGAAGTCTCCTAGGAGAGCGCTTGCAACTGTTGTGGAAGCCAACACAAACTTATGACGCAGAAGGCAGTTGGTTGTTGAGGCAGAAACCAAAGGGGTGTTCTGAATATAATGGTATGACACGCACTGTAGAGTTGATTTTAAATGCGTTCCAGCATACAATATTTGTTGATATTTTGTAGACAACAAGCATGTCCACCATATCTATCCCACAAGTTAACTCACCTGCAAAGGCTGCTCCAAGCAAATGCAAGAGGAGGAACGAGAGATACAAAGGTGCAGTGCCGCCTTCCAACTGAAATATAACACAAAGCACTGCAGATGTATATAGAGTCCTTCAAAGAGAACAGACCATCAGCCCATGAAAAATATAGGATACGTTATTAGTAGCTTTTAGACTGTAGCATAACAAATACGATTAAAATTTCAAGAAATTAGGATGGACAAACAGAAAACTTTCCACCGACAAAGACTGAAACTACAACCTTCGGATAATGCATTCGATGCTTTTATCAATTGAGCTAAAGAGACGGCTGTATTCTTGTCGACATTATTGAGTGTTTCCGAGCACGTAAACCTGGGAGTTTTAGTTGGCACACTTCGTAGCACATGATATTTTTACGTGTAGCTGACAATATAGCTTCCTACACTACATAAAGCCATTAAGCCTACAGGAACGAGATCCTCGCTATAAATGAACACAAGGAAATTTTAAAGGCTCTTTTTCTTTGTGAAAGAGATTGTGTTCACCATGCGTTTAAAACATGTTACACACGTTGCTTGTGATCAGAGCTGCAGCCTTTTCAGTTCATTCAAGAGGTGGATCTGCCCAGGCAAAAAAGTACCCTGCCAAACCTCAACACTTTTTCCCAAACTACTTGAGTCTGCGAGAGACATTGCACATGCAATGTACTATAACTGTCTCATTTTTTGCTTGGGCCTTTGAAGTGGCCCACCACTTCTTTTCCCGTCTAGGACCTATCACACACCTAAGCAAACTTACAGCTACCAATAACAACACATCTTGAGCAAAACCCGCAATATTAAAATGGGATGCTTACTCAGAGAATGCATCATCCACCTTGTTTGTGATGAAATGATTGAAACAGAGAATTATACAAAGGCAAGTGCATGTTCAACCTATTAGCCACTATTGAGCACCGCAACACAAAAGCAGCAATGACTTCCAAGCACAAGGTTCATTGCACCAATATGAGTGTTATTCTTTGAGAAACCGCCTTAAGTTCAAGAATTGATTTGTGCCTCATTTAAAAAGCAGCTACGCTAATTCAAGATGTTGGAGCACATCCTAAGAAAGCTTTAAAGTGGGCGCCACATCTCACGCCCAGCCTATTGATTTTGCCTAGTGAAACACCAAAACATTATTCACAAAGCAGGATGATTTTACAGCACTAGAAGTCATCAACTTTACATTAATATTTTTCTTTTCAGCACATGCCAAGTACAAGTCCTTGAAATCAATGCAATGATTAACCAAATCTAAACAGCCTGCCAGCGCAAAAGATCTATCGCTCTGCGTCAAGGATACTATCGAATTTCTTTGAGCAGTATCTATATCTGGAAAGTGCTGAATGTCACTGGCAGGTGTTTGTAAGTGTTTCTAACGCTGTTACTTGAGCCTACCTTTCCTGGCTAGGTCATCAAGGTGTACTTGTAACGGCAGGTTATTGTATTGAATCGAGCACTGTATCAATTCTTAGAGACCTGCACTTGACAGTATTTCAAGGAACAATAATAGCATATTGCTAGGTTTCAGTGCTATACATTATCCTTCTATGTAGATAACTCTTTAGTGTTTAATTTGGCAAAATTTGTGGACTGCAAGTAGGTTGTCAAGCCCAGTATGAAGGTTTTGCAGCACAGGCTCCAGCATCTTGTGGGAATACATGAGATTCCCGAATGTTTCACAATCGAACACCTGCACTTAGCACAGCTTTTTACAAAATGGTGCAATGGTGCACAAGTTTGCGGTATAAGTCTCGTCCATGGAAGCCACTGCTGCCATTGTCGTTGGGGCAACCAAAAGGGGACAAGACGGCGGCCATGCACATGGCCTTGCAAAATGTTCTGCGTGAATCACCTTGGCACAAGGTGGTAGAATCAATTTCCAAGCAAGTGTCTACTCTTCATATTGCAGGTCCAACTCGAGACGAGGTGCCTCTAGCAGAGAATTGGCTTAGGCATGCGAGGTATCCTAGGCGTAGAAAAAAGCTACAGACCATCTGAAAGGCAAGAAAAGAAGACTGCAGTCGCACCTAGCATGCACAGTGTTTGTGACAAACTTTACTAGAAAATAGAGAGAAAGTGCTGGACTTGAAGTAGTGTTTATGGTCCCCGAAACTTTCCGACCTACGCAGATTCATCGACCAGATGAAAGGAAGGAAACACTGCAGCACTCATCACAGGCAGAAGTATGGAACTGTGTTAAAGAGATGATGTGCACAATGTTAAGAAGCCGATACTCCAACACGGTCCCGAAGGCACCACTGCTTTGAACTCCACCAACATGGTCATTAGCCGTTTGGTACCTTGTGTTGCTCAGCTCGCGACTCCTTCTGCGCAGAGCATATAGACGAGCGAACGAGACGATGGTGAGTTAAGACACGGTTTCTGTACACCGTAGAAATATAGGCGCTACAAATGAGGCCCTGGACCAACAGCTTAGGGACTCGAAAAGCCGAGATGTCTTTTTCGCACGCATCCGTCAGCTTCTCTATACGAAGCGCACTACTGACGAGGTTACGAAGGGCACCACAAAACTTGCCGCTTACAAGGACACCAGCCGCGCCGACAGCGAAAGGACTCGAACCGACGAGAGGCTTCTCTGACACATAGGTCAACTGCCGGTGACGCGCCGCAGGCCCTTTTTCAAAGGCACCGGGTAGATCCTTTGAGTCAACAACGTCGATCCAGAAGCACCGCTAGCCGTGATGTCAAAACCGTCCAATGGGGTCCGCCACTGGGCCATGTCATGCTCAATAATTTCGGAGCCGCTGCACATGGTTGCACCCAAAGACGAGTGACGCCACCGCGCAATGCGTAAGACTCGCCAGACTGGAAGGCGCTGATTTCTTCAACGGGCTCGTGGGCTGAGGGAGCTCGTTGTGCGTTGCGTGACAGGCCAGCGCCGTCGCTTGAACGACATCGTTGAGTTCATCACCTCAGGCGGGTTGGACCGCTGACCTTGACACAGATTGCCTTTGCGGAGGCATCGACGTTCGGTGTGGACTTGCAGGCGTAACAGCACCCCCGCTGCCAGACAATGCGCCGGAAAGACGAGCTGCTTCCAGGTTGCTCGGATGTCGGGCGCGCTCGTTCGCCAGGTCCCTCCAGGTTCACCTCCAGGGCCATGTGGAGAATGTAGCTCCAGACTACGTTCCTTGAACACGTCCCATTCTTGAGGAAGGATCCCGGTTCCACTGGCATGTCGCCACAATTAGCCGGCCAGCTTCGCTCGTTTCTTCTGAAGATTTTTGGTCATAACATTTGTCCATGGTTCTGCAACTTATCAAGAATGGTTCGACATGAGACAACACACGACACAAGGAAGGGCGCTCAGTCACCCTACAGAACAACAAAGTAACTAACAACATATATTTAGCTACGTGTCTATCGGAATTTCGTTCTCTCTACATAAAGAGGCACATGTGGGACACAAGACCCTTAAAATGAGAACTCAAAATTTTACACGTACAACAACGTAATGAATTAGAATACAACATAAAGTTGGCTCCTTGATATCCCTCATGACGAGAGCGCTCAGCTAAGGCCGTGACGAGGACAAAATTTTGCCCCAAATCGCCAGCGAGGAACCGAAAGGTGCAGAAAGTACTAAATAAAACGCACGGCTTAATGCATCTGCATAAGCGTTTAGCTTTCTATTTTTTTGTAGCGAACGTCATAGTTGTGCTTTTGGAGTATCTTGATGCACCTTAGTAACCAGACACCTTTAGGCGACATGATATTTAACTAGATTAGATGACAGTGGTCCATTTCGACCACAAACCTCGAACCAGAGACATAACAGGCTAGCTTTTGAGCAGCCTACACGAAGCAAGCGCATTCCTTTTCACAGACAGGTACTTTATGCCTCTTCCCTGCAGCTGAGTTTTCGACTTAAGTACAAAACTGGCCTTTCATTACCAGCACTGTCTTCTGACACAATATAGCTCCCATGCCACAATCACTCGCGTCGCAATGAATCACAAATCTCTTAGCAAAATCGGGTGCTATGAGTACGGGCATTTTGCATAGGGTCTGTTTCAGCTGGCAAAACGCATTCTCTTTTTCTGAGTCCCATAGTACTTTACCAAGCTCGGACTTTCGAAGTGCGTCAGTTAGAGCGCTAGCAATACTAGAGTAGTTTGGCACGTAGTGCTGATAGTATCCAGCTAGGCCCAAAAAATGCCCTTATTTCCGACTTTGCGGTTGGTCCTGACTAGTTCACGACGGCAGCTACCTTAATTTCTGAAGGTCTACGCCAGCCACGCCCCACAATATGTCTGAGGTAAGACACCTCGCCGGACCCTAGGTGCCATTTAGTAGGTCACGGTAAGACCAGCTTCTTTCAACCTGTTCAGCACGATGCGTAAATGCTCGACATGTTCTTCCCAGTTGTTTGTCAAGATGGCGACATCGTCAAGATAAGGCAGAGCGTACTCAGAGAGGCCTTTAAGAACGCGGTTCATTAAGCCTGAAAAAGAAAGGGCGCATTTTACAATTCAAAGCTCAGCCTAAGTCAACGTTACGTTCCGAATGGAGAAACGAAAGCGGCATAGCGGCTTGCACGCTCCGTAAGGGGGACTTGCCGATACCCTCGCACGAGGTCTAACGTGGAAGTATGGCTGGACTGTGACACAGTTTCTACCCTCTCCTCTAGGTTTGGTATCGGGTAAGTTTGCTCTCAAGTTATAGCGTTAAGACGCCGATAATCGATGCATGGCCTCGGATCTTTTCCCGACACTTGAACCCGTATTAGAGGAAATGTATAGTCACTCTCACCAGGTATTATGACTCCCAACTCCAGCATTTTATTGATCTCCTCTTTCGTAATCTACTTTTGTACAGCGGAACAACGATACGGCTTGCTACGGATTGGCTCCTCATAAGTTAGAGCGATATCGTGTTCAACCACCGTCGCGTTTCCTGGACGGTCCGAGAACACGTGTTCAAACTTGGAAACAATCCTTCTCTGGTCCACCTTCTGGACTTCACTTAACCTAGGCTCTAGGTTCAACTGCTCCAAGATTACCTCGATAACCTTTCGATTACATCACTAGAACTCAAAACTTTTGCTATTTCTTCCTCTGAAGCATTCAGAAGCAGATTTACAACTACTTAACGTTGCACGTATGGTTTCATCAAGTTGCTGTGGTAAATTATGTTCAGCCGCCTTCCTACTTTCACTTCATAATTGGTATCAGAAAGCTTCAATATTAACTTGGTGGGCCCTTTCCAATGAACCTCAAGCTTGTTCTTTTTGGACAGCCGCAGCAGCATTACCTCACTAACTACTTCAAAGAAGCGCTGTTTTGCCGACTTGTCGTAGTAGTCCTTTGACAACACTTGTGCAGCATTCATGTGGCTTTCCACAAGATCTTTTGTATTTCCAAGCATCTGAAGGAGTTCTATAACATACGCAACTACGTTAGGATCCTCATCGAATCCCTCCCAGGACTCGCGAAGCATTTGCAATGGTGTTCTCAAACTCCTGCCATACACAAGCTCTGCAGGGCTAAAAGCAGGACTCTCATGAGGAGCTGATCTCAATGCGAAAATAGCGGGAGGAACACACGCTTCCCAGTCGCATTTGTGCTCGTTGCAAAGAGCTCTCAGTATCCGTTTCAGAACAGAATGCATACGCTCTAACGAATTAGATTGCGGGTGATGGATCAACCTGTGCACTACTTTTATTCAGCATTTATGCAAACAGGTAGAGGTAAGGCAGCTGGTGAATACACTACAATTGTCACATTGAAATTCAGGCGAAAATCCGACGCGTGCAAATGAAGATAACATTGCATCTGAGACATGAGCGGAATTGAGCTCCTTAAGTGGTATCGCTTCCGGAAATTTTGTGGCTACACAGAGGGCCGTCAGGATGTACCGACAAACTTGCCTTACTTTGGCAATGGCACTACATTATCAATTACAAGGCGCCAAAAAGATTCTGTGATAATGGGCACAAGATTCATTGGTGCCTTCCACTTGTTTGTGAATTTCCCCGCTCTCTGATAATTTTCGCATGAGCGTACAAAGTCTTACATATTATTCCAGCATTTCGGCCAATAAAACTCAAGGGAATCTCCAGCCTAAATCTTCTTTTATGCTGAGGTGCCCTGTTCACGCATTTTTATGCACCAGTTCATAATAAATGACGACAGTACTTCTGTGGTACCAAGAGCGGCTGTTACTTGCTATCTTGCACATTTGTGTAGCTCCGATACAGGAGCCTGGCCTTCTCAAAAATGGAAACATTATTTTTTTACCAAGTTTACGCTTTTCATTAGCACTTTATTCGAGAAGTCCTGATGCTGCTCTCGAATGAGTGTTTCTCGATCAACCTTCGACAGCTCACTCCAACTTTCTGCTGCAGGCGAGAGCGTTGCACCCCCTAACTCAATGGCACCATGTCGTCTCCTCCGCCGACACAGACCGCGCAGGTCGCTTCAGTGACGGGCCGCTCGAGAGACTGCTCAGATGACTCACACAGAGAATTTCCTGCCTGAGGTTCCGTCGACTCGCTGCCAAGGTCACGCAGAAGAGGAGCTTTTGCACTTGGTGCTTCACCACATTGAACAAGATCAAGTTCCTGCGAAAGCTTCCGCGGTTGCGATCGCGTGAGAGCCATGTACGCTAAGTTGGAGAGGAACGATTTACCCTGCTCTTTGAGAAGCTGCTCTGAGTTGTTAGAAAAAAGATAAGGAAAACGACCGGGAAGCGTGGCAGACACATCCCCTTCGGTGCGAAGCTTACCAAACGGGCCTTCAATGACCACCTTAGCGAGTGGTAAGCAAGCACTCTGGTTCTCGGCGACTTGTCTGGTCCAGGCGCGTTCTCCTGGAAAGTCATCCGGAGACACCAATGAAGGATCGACCACGTTCATGGTTGCCGCTATGTCTCGAAGTGCTCGACACGTTCTCCCAATCACACTGATTTCTTGGAGAGATGGCTCTAACAACCGCAAGTTCTTTTCCGATTCTCGGATTGTTGCGAAAGCAAACTTTTGCTGACAGTTTATTGCAATGCGCCCTTCCTTTTTCCAGTTGTAACAGATTAGTGGCTTCCGTGATTCAAACGCCCGTGTGGTATCTTTGCGTTTTTTAGAAACCTCGCTCGATTTCTCCGCTTTCGTTTGCCCTTCCATACAGTGTCTTTCGTAAGAGACGGGTCCTTCCTGAAATTTTGGTGTGGAGTGGGTTTCCTCTGATTAGTTTTCTTTGAAAAGCCCTCTTTTTTTTCATCCTTTTCAACGCGCACTGCCCTAGTTTGCAACTTGTAGCGAGTGTAGTACTCCTCAGCTAACTCTGCTGCCTTGTTTAGCTGTACTTCTCAAAGCTTGTCCTGCAGGCAAAGCTTGATATCCTCCTCGATGCTGCAGTAAATTTCTCCAATGCAATGCATTCTACCACTTTATCTCGATCGTCATAAACACCTTCGCCCTTGAGCCATTCAATTAAATCGGCTTTAGGACGAACCGTGAAGTCAATGTGTGACTCATTCCCCTGTTTAGAATACCAGAACTTTGCCTTAAAGCCTCGGCTGACAACTTATAACGTATCAAAAGCACTTCCTTAATTTCGTCATAGCTCCCAAACGCTTCCATCGACAAGCGCGGTATCACGTTGGACACTTCACCGGGAAGTACAGCTAACAGGTTCTGCGCCCAAAGAGACCGCTTTAAAGCATTTCGCTCACAGACGTGTTCATTCTTGACGAGATACCTCGCCATGTCCTCACCTACAACGAACGGTGGTAGCTGGTTCCTGATTCTCTAACCGCTGACCTGAACTGTCGCAGAAGATATGCTAGGCACCTGCGAACACTGTAGGATCGCCAATTCTATTCGTTTCAACTCGAGGCGCTCCTGTCTCTCGGCCTTTTCACGCTCGCAACGTTCGCGCTTTTCGGCTTCTTTACGTTCGCGAACGTCTCTCCTTTCAGCTTCTTCGCGTTCGCGAACTGCTTGCCTCTCAGCCTCCTCGCTGCGTGCTTTGACATCCACCCAGGCCTCATCCACTTCCTCAGCCTCTTTTATCCTTCATGATCTCAAGGATCACTTGCTTTTGTTTCGTAGGGCCCATAGTAATGCCGAAAAGTTAACAAATTTTGATGAGTTCCTTTACTCAAAGGTTTTCCATCGTTCACACTAGCCTCTTGCTGTTTGCCCCTGTTTAAAATGCACTTGCGGTGCCCACTATAATTCTACTAGCAAGACGCGCAAGCAATTTTTTACACTGCCGTGTTTACCCTTATGCATTAACTTTGGTTACAAAGTTCTCTGACTTGGCTTGAAACGATCAAAGCTCACTCACCAATGCTTTACACAGCCCTCCTCTTAAGTACTATAACCTGTGCTAGAGTAGTCTGGTGAACTGAGGGGAAAACATCAGGCACTCACCGCATCGATGTCGCTGACGCCGGCCGATCCCGCAGCTGCCATTCAGTGTTACGAAGCCGAGACGCCGACACGATCCTGAAGGTGCCACTGCTCCGAACTCCACCGACACGGTCACCAGCCGTTTGGCAGTGCGTGTTGCTCACCTTCCGACTGCTTCTGCGCAGAGCTGATAGACGAGTGGACGAGATGATGGTGAGTTAAGGCAAGGTTTATGTACAGCATAGAAATAGAGGCGTTACAAAATCAGAACTAGGGCTGACAACTTAGGGACCCGAAGAACGCAGATGTCTTCTCTCGCACGCATCCGTCGACTTGTCTATCTGTTACGAAGCTTACCGCCGACGAGGTTATGAAGGGGATAATGAAACTCGCCGCTTACAAAGACACCAGCCATACCAACAGCAAAAGGGCCCGGACCGACGAGAGGCTTCTCTGACACATAGGTTTACTGCACACGACGTGCCGCCGGGCCTCTTTCGTAGGCACCGTGTGGATCTTATGAGTCAACAACGTCCAACCAGAAGTGCCACTGGGCGTGATGTCAGAATCCGCCAATGGGGCCCGCCCCTGGCTGCATCATGCTCTTCAAACGCGGAGCCGCTGTCCACAGTCACCCAAGGTCGTGTGACGCGACCACGCATTGCGTAAGACTCGCCACACTGGAAGGCGCCGATTACTTCCGCGGGCTCGTAGGCTGAAGCTGTTCGCTGTGCGTTGCGTGACAGACTGGCGCCGTCGCTTGATGACGTCGTTAAGTTGATGGCGTCAGGCGGGTTTGACCACTGGCCTTCACACAGATTGTCTTTGTAGAGACATTGACGTTCGGTGTGGACTCGCAGGCGTAACAACAATGACTGGCATGCAGCAGGAGGTACGTGGGTCAGATGAGACGCTGTCTTAATGATAGACTCCATGAAACCTTTATAGCACACAAACAACAGTGAAAAAGCATTTTCTAATTTATAATAGGGATTGTAGGAGTCTTTGAAGACAGCGTAGTACTTTCAAGTAGTTTTATCAGGGGGTTATTCCACTCTGCTAATTTTTAAACATTGTCACTACTTTAAATGGTCTTCCATAGAGATATGGCCTAAACATTTTAATTGCCCAATTGACCGCGAGACATTCTTTTTCTGATTTAAAATAGTTAGATTCTGCGCGAGACAGTATGTGACTCGCGTAGGCCATTAGCCGTTCAATGCCATCTTGTCGTTGTACCAAAATATCTCCAACCCCAATATTGCTGGCATCAGTGCGTACTTCTGTGTCAGCTTCTTCATCGAAGTGGCCGAGCACGGGAGGGGAACAGAGCTGACGCTGTAATTCCGCAAAGGCAGTCTGCTGTTCGTCAGCTCAGACAAATGGTGTGCCATCACGCGTGAGGCGTAACAGTGGCTCCGCAATGTTGGAGAAATTTTCAATAAAGCGCCTGTAATACGCGCACAGACCCAGAAATCGTCGAAGACTTTTCTTGTCAGTTGGAGTTGGAAGATTGGCGACGGCAGCATTTTTGTGAGGATCAGGCCGAACATTAACGGCGCTTATGACGTGATCAAGAAAATTAAATTTTTCATAGCTGAAATGACATTTCTCAGGCTTGAGTGTGAGATTGGCCGATCTAATGGCTTCAAGCACATTCCGAAGGCGATGAAGATGCTCGTCAAATGTTTCTGAAAACACAACGACGTCATCGAGGTAGACGAGACAGCTTTTCCACTTCAGCTCTGCCAGGATGGTGTCCATCATTCGCTGGAATGTGGCTGGAGCAGAACAGAGGCCGAAAGGGAGCACTTTGAATTCATAAAGGGCATCCAGCATTACAAAAGCGGTCTTTTCCCGGTCACGTTCATCGACCTCTATTTGACAATAACCACTCTTCAAGTCGACGGACGAAAAATACATCGAGCGGCGCAGCCTGTCCAGAGAATCATCCACTCTGGGCAACGGGTACACGTATTTCTTTGTGACATTGTTCAAATTCCTGTAGTCGTCACAAAAGCGAAGCGTGCCATCTTTATGTTTCACAAGAACGACTGGTGATGACCAAGGGCTGCTTGAAGGCTGTATCATGCCATCCTGAAGCATTTCCTTAACCTGCGTTTGAATCACGTGCCGTTCGGTTGGCGAAACACGATAAGGCTGCTGCCGCATGTGATGCGCGTCGTCGTAGGTGATAATACGGTGTTCCGTAATCGGTTTTTGACGTATCTTCAAAGAACGTGCAAAACATGCGTGGAATTCTAGCAACAGCTCGCTCAAACGCTGCTTGTTCGCCTAAAAAAGCGTTGGATTGACGTTGACGATGCAGAAAGGCACTTCAGCAGTGCCGATGGCCTCGGAAGCAAAACACTCAATGACATTGGCGACTGAGTCGGCATTGGCAATCACAGTTCCAGAAAAAAGGTGCTGGTGCTCGTAGCTGAAGTTTGTGACAAAAAAGTCGCAGTGATCATCTCGAAGTTTGACAAGACTTCTCACTACGCAGACACCCTGAGACAGCAGAAGCGAGTGATTGCTTTCCACGAATGCTTCACCGTGCTTCACTCCGTACCACGCCACCTGAACCACAACAGTTGCTTGGGGTGGTAATGTGACAGCGTCGTCGATGACGCGACGAGACACTCGGGAGTGGCTGGGGTTAGCGTAAGCTGTTGTGACGTTTGTGGCCGCGAAAGTGACTAGACATCGTCGAATGTCAATCAGAGCACCATGCTCCCTGAGAAAATCTATGCCAATGATTAGGTCTCGAGAGCACTGTTGGAGAACGCTAAAACTGGCAACAAACGTACAACCGCGGACTTGCAATCTTTCCGTGCACATACCGAGTGGCGTGACGATATGCCCGCCAGCTGTACGAATTGGCATGCGGTTCCAACAGTCGTTACTTTCTTCAGTTGGGCGGCCAGTTTTTCTCTATCTACGAAATAGCCCGCACCAGTGTCCACTAAAGCGCTGACTGCACGACCATCTAGAAGAACAGGAATATCTAAGGAAACTCCTCTGCAATCAGCCGGTGATGTCGTTGTCGATTCAATGTTGGTACCTTCAGTCCGCGTCGATAGGGGGCCTTGAGCATGACCAGTCTGAGCGGCCTTGCCCCCGAAGGTCGCTGTGGCTACTTTTTCCGACGCGGGCTAGGTGACCGGCCCTGCACCATGCCCGAATAGGTGCGATGATTTGTTGAGAACCACCGCGGTGATGGAGAGCATGAGTGGTGCCAAGATTTCGATCAACGCTGCTGGGCAACGTAGTCCGCAATTTCCGGAGGCCGCTGGTCGAGCCTAGGAAGTGGGGAGTGGGCCGAGAAACCACGAAGTTCCAGCTCTTGATAAGTGCATTGTCGGTAGATGTGCCTAGGTTCGCCACAGTGATAGCAAAGAGGACGTCGATCAGGGGCCCACCACACGTCTGATTTTCGCGGAATCGGTCGGCGGTCGCTGAGGTATGGTTGGACTGTCTGAAGCTTGGCTGGGGCCGTGATATGAGGCGGAATGAATTGTGGTGCAGGTTGGCGCAGAGTTTGGTCTGCCACAAGCATAGCAGGGGCCGCGATGGGAGGCGGAGTCAAAGGTGGTGCTGGCTGGAGCAGAATTTGTGCATACGACATGCGAGGGAAGTCATTTAGGGGCCGCGGCTCTGTCTGACAGGACGGTTCTCGTATTGCGTGCTGAACTTCATCTCGGACGATGCCGGACAAAAAAACTGACAGTGGCAGCCGAGGGTACTGAAAACTTCTGCAGTTCTTCGCGAATTGCAGAGCGTGTGAGCTCTCGGAAGAAGTGGACGTGGTTCCAAAACCGCCTATGTAGTCCGTAGCAGAGGCAAAGTTCACTTGTCGCTCGTACGTCTGTGTCCGTTGCCGAAGCGTGCTATCAATTAGGACGGCTTTAGCAAAAAACTGTGACGTAGTCGTGGGGGGGGGGGGGGGGGGGGCTGCTTACAAAACCACCGAACAAGGTGCGATACCTGATGCGTGGAGTGACGCTCCACGCATCAGGTATCGCACCTTCTTCTTTTCCGGCATGTGAGGGTCGGCTCGTCAAAAAAGACGCGTCATTTACTCAACATACATTGCTGCGCCTTCATTTGGCATTTGCATATGGCACTCGAGTTCACGTTCAGCTCGCTCTTGGTGATCGGGACTTGCATACGTTTCGAGAAGTCAGCGTTTCAAGTCCACCCATAACGGCAACAGACCTTCCCGGTTTTCGTACCAAACAAGCGCCCCGTCGTTCAAACTGAAGTAGACATGTCGGAGCTTGTCTGTGTCATTCCACATGTTATGAGCGGCGACGAAGTCTTGGTGGACTAGCCAATCCTCAACATTATCTTGGACAGCACCAGGAAAGGGATTCGGCGTTCGTGGTTTGAACAGCGCATAGTGCCTTGGCGTTGCGCCTTCCATACCGGCTGGGTTGGAGCCACTTGGGACGGCGCTGCCTGGGATAGTTGGGGCCGTCATCCTCTCTGAGAGAAGTCTGAACTCGGGTGCAGTCCACGGATCCTTCGGCTCGCACGGTGATCAGGCGTAACCGCCGGTATGGTGCTGGAGCTTCTTGTATTGGGAGGGGTTCAGTGCATAGGGTACCCAGCACCTCCACCAGTTGTCACGTGCTAGCAGATCGAAGAAACGTACAAGAAGACGCGACTGTCAAAATCTGAAACACAGAGAAGGACCTCTCCGCTGGCACGGGCTGCTCGTCTTCGTCTGTTTCGTTCACTGGCACAGAACACCAGGTGGAAATAATAACTCATTCAGGTTAGGGTCAACCTTTGAGTGGTTAGCATTCGAGTGTCAAGATGCACTTGTTTGAACTGCCATAATAAAATCATACTTGTTCTCCTCACAGCTAATTGAAGTAAAATTATATTATTGCTATAAAACGAACAAACGATTACAAATATAGCAACGCTGACTTGAGCCAAACGAAGAGGCTCATGATAACAGACGTAACGGAAGAGGTTACGGCAAAACTGGTGGCCTGGAAAACATGGTGGAATAATTGTTTGAACGAACAAAAGGCTGCCCCTCATTCAAAGGGCCAATTTCTTGTTGACATATATACACACAGAGCAACCTAACAATGATTCTGAGAATAGAGTAGTTGGTAATATTTTATTTATTTAGTGCATACGTCGGATACACTACATAAATCGAGATCTTGAAAATGAATGAACGCACAAATGTCAGAATCATTATTTTCTTTGGCTGCACAAAATAGATTGCATCGGTGCCACACGAGCACTTTTGCTTGTCAATAAGGTTGATTTGGTTCTGATTTCTTAATCGCGATCAAAAATGATCATTGCTAAGCAGTGCAAATTATTCTGAATTGAGTTTGGCCGATACGCCAGTCAAACTACAAGTTGGGCGCCAGATCGCGATCAAAAGTGCCCGTGTGACATCGGCAGTGAACAGGCTAACGGCACAATTATTGCGACGAAGCATGCGAGGGCAAAAAGGCTGCACAAGAGAAAATAGCAAACGGTCTTGGTGACAGATCCCGCTACTTACCCGCCCGATCATGCAGCGTGAACAGTGATCTGGTGCAAGCCATTGCCACCGCCGAACGCCTTGCTCAGTTGTACACGGACAGGAGGGAGCACCGCAGATCACAAAGCCAGTAAATGCAGCCACGCAGATCTATATAAACTAACATTTTTTTGTTAACTACTGATGAAAGGACCGCGGTAGAACCCTCCAATAATTCGAGTGCGAAATGCTATCACGTGACTATAACAGCCCAATGATGCAAGGCGGGACTAGATGTTGACAACGTATATATAGCCTCTGAGACAAATAAAGTCATTGCCAATCTCAAATCCTATTCCTTGTTTTATAACTAGCTAACTTTAAATATACTACGTGTAAGTTGCAATATTACATTTTAATTATGACTGCATTTTCGTTTTGGTGACATCTCATAAGTGCAACTTAGAAACAATTGTGAGAACACATCATGAGGGTGCAAAGAAAGCAAGTGACGAGCGCATAAGTGAAACTTCAATTGTGCTGTACAATGCTGAATTCCAATTTCTTTCTGGTCTGGTTAAAATTTTCGTGGCTGTTGTGGCGGTGCCCCTGCGCAGGGTGTTGATATATAAAGATGTGGATGTTCTTTGAATAAGGCCCGTTAGTAGTTTGCGCCGGTCCTCGCATCTCTCTTCTTGTGTGTTTTGTGTAAGTGTGCCCTCACGGCGGTTTCTATGTCAAAGCACCAACTCGCCCAACCGCCAACTCTTTTGATGAGCGCAAATTTAGTAGAAAAAGGTTCACTTTGGCACTGCAAACTCCGCTACATGCACTGTGAAACAGGGTCTGCCATGGAAAATTGACGCATAGCGACCATGTGACCATATGCGTTAAGATAATATTTGCGGTGTGATTTCAAACAGGCTTTGTCGCTTCGAGCTTCCTTTTGTGCACTTTTCGGGGTGTTCAGAACACGACCCCCCCCCCCCCCCCCGAAGCCAGCAGGTAAAAATGTAAAAATTTAGCCAATGAGTGTGGTCAGTGAGAAGGTACACAGTTTGACGAACTCATTCGAGTATCTACGAGGTTCAGATCGAACCTTCGGTGTGAGTCCGGGTGAATGGTATTTTTGCGAATACGATTCCTAGTCAGTCCAGTTAAAGAAAACTTTTACGAGTGTGAGTTCAAAGTGCAAATCATATTTCTTGAGTGGGTTCATTGCTTTTTTTGCCCAACTCTAACTATTGACCTTCAGCATAAAACCAACCTTGTCTAGATTAGCGTTTACAATCACCGCGACTCACGTCTACTAAACAGTATCGTTCACTTAAACTCGTAATCGAGGGTACAGTACCAAAAGGCGCCAAGAAGAGCACCGATGACGTGAGATATTCGTGTGAAAGAGCACGGACGCTTTGGTGGACTCTTATGAGTCATGAGTCGATTAATTCTCTCAGATTATCATCGAGCCGTGAGTTTGCGTCTGAATGAGTATGGGTGAGCAATATTTTGAGTTTGAGTCTGAGTGAGTCCGGTTGAATAAAATTTCTGTGAGTGTGATCGCGGCTCAGGAAAATTTTGTTGAGTCCTATTCCGAACGAGCCCAAAGCGCAAGGTATATTTTCAGGAGTGAGTGTAAGCGAACTTCACAAATTTTCTGAACCTATGGTGAGGCAGATGACTTATCACAGAAAACGATGCCAACAATGCGCAACTGGGCTGCAGTTTGATCAGCCGAGTTTAACACACTGCATTATAGAGGCGTGCACAATCAACCACTTTCCTGCTAAATGAGCCTCATTAGGTCATAGCGTTGTCCTGCGGATATTTCAGTGCATACAGTTAGGTCGGTTCTTTGCAAACAGCTTTTGTCTCTTTTTTTATACTGCCTTACCCGTATGTTTTTACGGTTGCAAAACTAGCTTAACAATGAAGTTGAAATCAAAACTTGTGCAATTTCGGTTTTGACTCACTGTTATAATTGTCATCATCGTAGCACGGTATCATGGAGCACCTTTTTTTCGTGTGTTTTCGCTCATCATTCTCGGTCAAACGCGTCAAGTTCGAGTGGTCAATTCAAGCGTGAGAAGTTCTTCAAGTGTGACCAATAACGGCAACCTCCAGTGAAAGAAAATATAGTACCTCCACGCAACAGCTAAGCTTCATCGTAAGCTGATTTCATGCGGATCTTCCTACTAAAAATTGCCAGATCCCACGCTAATTGGGAATCGATGATATACGAAGCACGAATGAGGAAAGGTGATATGTCACTCTAAAATCAGTACAATGTTAAGAGGTGAAGGCGAATGATGGTGTATATGACTTACATGTCATGATTATCATGTTTGGATGTGTCGTTTACTTCAGTCATCTAATCACGTCACGTGATACCAAATTTAGTATATGTGGAGCTATAGTAAAACGGCTGTGAACACGATATGAGCGGGGTATGTTTTCATTTTCTTAAATGACACGCTTGTCGGCATTATCATGTTGGCATCAGTCATACTTTCGTAATCCATTGACGTCACGTAATACCAAAGTTGTAATATGTGGAGTTAGCAGAATGGTCGTGAGCACATCATGATGGGCCCATTATACTTGCATGTACCAAGGCAGCACAGAACGTTGGCCCAATATTGGGGATAGATCGGCAGTTTATGGCCCGAGAATGGCCCAGATTTGACAACGTACCGCCAATAATGGCTGAGCCAGCCGAATAGAACGGTGATGTTAGACCAGCATTCGGAACTTCCCGCCATTATTGGCTGTGCCAGTGTATTAGAACGGCCACATTGGACCGAGTTGTACAACGAGCAGCCAATATAAACGGAGCCATGATTATTAGGCTGGTATTATTGGCCTGTCGTTCGAGCGTTATTGCCGGCGTCGGCTAACGAGTCAACTTCGTTGGCATAACACGACTGGTATGAGCTGATTTCTGCGTCTGCTGCTTTTGGCGCTGTTCTGCTCCCACTCACGTGTCGATTTTTCAAGTTCGAGAGAGTAATATGCCGGGTGCATAAGTTATATATTTTTGTCAATAAATCATGCACACCTAGTTAATATGCATGATTGTTGATTGAAGTTGCGCAAGGTAGAATATTTTACTGATAAAGATCTATCGAGTTTGTCGCCTGTCAGACGTCTGATGCGGTGCTCCCCAGATGAAAATTGAGCAGATCTGTGCGATGAAGCAACCACAGGTGCCACAGCCGTACGTGACCTACTTCGACGTGGCCCAGCGTGCACGTGCGCCGGCATTCGTTTCGTCGTATCACGCCGGCGATGCCACGCCAAGCGCTTTCGATTTCGTGGTTATTGGACGCAAAACGTGTCGCAACGTGTGTCCTGTTATGCTATCGCCTTGACCGATTTGGTTTGTTCGCGTTCACAGTGCTGTACTAGTTATGGCAGACGAGTGCTCTACGTGTGGGAACTGGAGTTATCAGTCACGTCACGGTGAATCAATCGAACAACACACGCATTTGCCGTAATCTGACAAAGGCACCGACGCTCGAATACTGTATTGCAATGACCACACAAACTACCTACAACATTGCAGCGAGCGGTTGGTAAAGTGTGGTGGAGTGCGTGGGCGTCGGCCACCTTGTCTTCGTGAGTCGTCGCGAGTTAAAACTTTGTTGTGGAGCGTTTTTTTGTAGATTACTTTTATACTTTTATATATATATATATATATATATATATATATATATATATAGCTTTACTGTTGCCAAAACACAAGCTAGCTTACGCAGTACGTTGACCTTATTGAGCCCACAGTACAACGCGCAAAAAAACATTTCCATGACTTCATATGTGCTGATGCATAGAACACATAACACGTAGGCTAAATTGTTTATAAACAAAGAACACGCACGCTTATGGCGTCGTGTTGTTTTCTGAAATACAGAATGACATACCCCTCTCCGCCCCCTCCCTCCTGCTTTTTTTTAAGTCTGTGGAAACAAGTGCTCCTCACCGATCTGGCAAGCTTGTTCCTGTAAAGGTAGAGAGTTTTATTTCACACTCGCTCTCCTATAATAATTTTCTGTTTAGTAGGGTGGCTAAGGCCAGCTGGCTGTCTTTCAAGAAATCAACGGACGTACACGTTACAAACAGGAAAATGCGTAAAAAATTGTTCTAATCTCAACAACATGAGAAGGATCATTTGACAGCTTGTGTCAAGACTGGTCCTCACAATTTAAAGGCAATATTTATGAATAAATCTTGAGCTACGAGTGAGTGACTGTTTGTAGTACTGAAAAATGTTGCCTGTGTTTTCAGCAGCAGTGCATTTTTTTGTATATTTGGCATGTGAGATCTTGCAGTTTCTTTCTAACAATGTTTTTAAATCTAGCTCAGTCACATTTTTATAGTTTCCTTTCTCCAGACTTACTTTTTTTCGCACATAAATTATTATTTGAGATATAACAAGTGCATAAAACACAGAAAAACTATTTTCACTTTGCCTGAAAAAATGATGCTGGTAAAGGCTTTATTAGCTAGATTGACTTGACAACCACTTAACATGCAATTTTAATCATGGAATTGTGGCGAATGTTTATTGACGTTATGTAAGTGGGATATTCTTGCTCTTTAAGGCCATTTGTGCACTAAGGATGACTTCTGCATAGAAAGTGAAACATCTGTCTTGTTTTCAAAAACTTTAGTAAAAGTTACTTCAAAGAAAGGTTTTTTTAAAGTTGGCAGCATGACACCAATGAGGGATGGTTAGCTCATATCATTTCATTACGCATGCGTGTACAACAGTCTAGTTTACTGCTACCATATGTGCCTCCTAATGCGCTGTCACACAGCTATAGATAGAGGCTTCTTTATGATGTAACATAGACGAGATGTGTAGTCACTGGCAGGTAGGTGGGCTTTGTGTCGATCAAAGTAAAATCATGTACTCTGTAAGTCGGTAAAATCATCACTGGGTAAACCTACAGTTACGCCTAAAGCAAGTTTTGCAGTGTTGCAACCAATGTCTGCTTTGAATGTCATGCAATTACGTTTCATTAACTTCATTGCTCATTGGGAGGCAGGGCTTGGTGGAATACTGTCGGTCCGTATTGGCTTTCTCTATTTGTTGGGACCAAGGATGACATAAGCGATGTAGCATGCAGCTACAAAGCAGGAGCAACTGTGCCTGACCTAGAAATTTCTGAAGTAAAAATTTATTCCACCCAATGCTGAACTATCCAATCAACACAAGCCTACAAATTTGTCTTTTGCAAGGCAGCAGTCTAGTCAACGGCACGATAAGATTCTCAGAAACGTCGCTGAATCAAGTGGTTGGGCCTGCAAAACTATTCAGCAATGTCACAATGCGATTGAATGTTGAAGTGCTGCAAAGCATTCGACACAGATGGTACGTAAACCACGTGATGCCATACACCTTACGTTATCTGCCTGGGGAAGCCTTTGAATTTACCGCATATTTGGGCATGAAAGACTGTCTAGTAATATGCCTAAATGTGCTTGCAAGTGGGCCCAAATGGTCATTTTTTGAGTCACAGGATGTGTTGAAGCTAATATGTCTCCTGTTACTGGCAAACGACCCTGCATCACTGACAGTCTAGCAGCGTCGAAGCTTATATTTCTTGCAGATGGCAAAATTTGTTCTCATGTCAACTAGTCGCCACTTTTTTAAGGTGTATATTTCTCTGGGACCGGTGAACATGTTGTTTGGGCTATGTGACAGGGCATCAATGACAATGTTGACAGCTCCTATTGTGTATTTCGGATATGTTTGACATCTGCTGCAGTTCATGGGAATATGGATGCAACG
The DNA here is from genome assembly GCF_043290135.1 of Rhipicephalus microplus. Classification (NCBI taxonomy): domain Eukaryota; kingdom Metazoa; phylum Arthropoda; class Arachnida; order Ixodida; family Ixodidae; genus Rhipicephalus; species Rhipicephalus microplus. The sequence goes on from NW_027464586.1 coordinate 18,212,985, forward strand.
ATTGTAACTGAGGGAGTGTAAGATGTACCGGTAAGAGATGTACTCACATATTCTATGAAGAAATCACGTCATTTCTTCCATGTAATAATGTAATGTCATAAGCACTTACCATTTATGCCCACTTGTATGAACAATTGCGTAAATCACAATTAGAGAGTCTTTCACATACACCCAAGTACACGGGAAATTCAGACTTTTCGAGGCAAATAACATAGGGTGTGGTATAGCATCAGGTGGCTGTACGTACCACCTGAGTAGATTGCTTTGCGGCACTTCAAGATTCAGTCACATTGTCACATTGCTGGATATGTTTACAGGGCCAACCACATTATACAGTGACATTTTTGAGGAATTATTGGCTTCAGTCTCCACAAAAAAATGCTGTGATGCTGCTCAGATAGTGGGCGTAAGTTTTCAGGACATGTCAGGGAACTGATTGGCCACCATATGTACTCCTTTGACGAGTAGGTGATATAGCACAAATTGCATTCAAGATGTCGTAGATGATGTATAGTGGAACTCTCATTTGATATTCAGGGAGTAGCATATACTGTCGAGCAAGCACTGTTGATCCCCAAACGTTTTTATGGGAGTTCTTGGTCTCATATAGAGTTCTAATATGGAGTTTTTCATTTCATTTCATTTATTTATACTGTTAGCCCAGAAGTGGGCCGTTACAGGGTGGAAGTACAAACAATTATTTGCAAAAAAGAAGTACCGTACAGGTCTCGAGATAATTTCTCGGTATTATTGTGACCAGCAACTCGAAGTTATACATAACATACATAAATGGAACACACATGCGATGCAATTCATACGCGCAGAACAGCACATGACGCATTTGAGGCGGCACTTTTGCACCGCGCTGAAGATTTGAAAGACAACTACTGCAGAATCATGCAACCAACAAAAAGTACACACACACGCCAAAAAAAAAACATATGTCACTGTTATTCGGAAAATAAACGTTTTAGATTCTGTTCAAATGATGTAAGCGAGGAACAACCAATTATAGACTCTGGCAGCATATTCCAATCTTCAATAGCACGTGGAAAGTAACTGAACTTAAAGCAATCGTTACGTGGGACTAGGGGTGGTATATACATATTATGGCGATGTCTGGAGTGTTCTTGTGTGTTGACCTGGAAGTAATCTGAATAGTTTAGTTTAAAATGATGATGAATTAACTGGAAGAGGAATTTCAGACGCTCAATCCTCGTCCTAAGTTCAGGACTATCCAGTCCAGCTTTTTTACAGAGCTCAGTAGGAGAATGATGTCGGCGATATTTATTAAAAATAAATCTCGCACCAAGTCGCTGTATTTTTGTTATTTTATTGCAGTTTGTCTTTGTGTAAGGGTCCCAGACAATTTTAGAATATTCGATAATAGGTCTGACGAGAGTTTTGTAAGCAAGACACTTTATATCAGATGGGGCGGTATAAAGGTTACGTCTAAGGCTATACAATGCCTTGGTAGCCTTGGAGCATACATTATCAATATGAGTGTTCCACCGGAGGTCGGTCGTGAACCATAACCCAAGATATTTATAGTTTTGTACACGCTTGAGGAAAGCATTGCCAATCTGGTAGTTGTAATCTAGAGGTGCTTTCTTTCTAGTTATAGTCATAAAGACTGTTTTTTCTGTGTTCAAACTCATTTGCCATTCTTCGCACCAATCCTTTATTCTTTGAAGATTGTTGTTTAGAATAACTTGGTCATGTTCAGTCTCGATTCTGCTATAAACAACACAGTCATCGGCAAACAACCTTATCGGGACCGTAACGCGGTTTGGTAGGTCATTTGTATATAACAAAAATAAAAGGGGACCCAGCACGCTCCCCTGGGGAACTCCAGGGGAGCGTGCTGGGTCCCCTTTTATGGGTCCCCTTTTATGGTTTTGTGGGAGTTCTTGGTTGAAATACTAGCATTTCTGTGAATCAATAGCACAAAGTGGAGGGAATAAGTATAATGGCTTGGCACCTTGGTACAAAAGGTTAGTATAGTACGTAGTTCAGAAAAATAAGACGAAGAAGCTTTGAGGGCTTATCAGCATCTAGTATTCGAAGATGGGAAGCTCTCTATACCTATATATCTGCCTGGGTAGAGCTGAATACTGGATGCGGAGGACATGAGGTTAGAATAGGTGAGCTTTTGGACATCAAATGAACACCTGCTTATGCTGGCAAATGTACCTTGCTGAAATGTTAGATAACAGAATTCAGATGTGAACTGTGCTCATTTGACGAACTCGCGATGAGTAGGTTGTCAAGGCAAGCATGACAGAATTCAAGGCTGGGGAAAATGGGGAAATGTGTGTCTGAAATTTGTCATGCTGCATGGCATATGTAGAAGATCAGACACGATGAACGGTGTCACTATCAGTTTGTTATTTGAAATCTACACATCTTAAAAGATTTGATGGTTGAACAACATGAGGTCAGTTTCGGAGGAAATCTGCATCATATATCTGACATAATATACGAATGTGAGGTGCTGGGTTGAAACAGCTGGGCTTAGTTGACTGTTGGTGATATGCCGTCGGCATCTTGATGTAGGCTTCAGCACCATTCGCAAAACACAGTAACACCAACACACACCACACAAAGGGGCTGAGTGAAATCGACTAAATCTGTAAATATATACGTAATTTGGTATGGCTGCCTCAAAAATTTTTTTGAATTGCCGCAAAATTGAGGCAGTGCTTCTAATATAATTTTTGTAGTACATCAATTTTATGGTTGAGTTGCCATATGCATAATAATTTCTTCTTTGTTTCTCTGTCATCAGAGCCCTGACACTACAACTCTTTCTCAAAAAACCATTCCATACTGTTGTGGTGGCTGCATGGTTTAATTTATGAAACAGTAATAATGTAGTGTGCTATATTATCATTGCAACGAAAAAAAAGCAGGTACAATTCCTATACCTTAAAACACAAGTAATAATTTAACCAATCGCTTTGCACTGATTCAGAGCTTTCTTTATGTTGAAGCTGTCCAAAGTGTTGAAAATTAGCGCTTGTGGTGTGCGCACTCTACCATAGTCCTCGTTATTTTTGCGATGTTTTGCTTATACGCTCGCTGTTAGCATAATCAGGTACTTTTCCAGAGTGTATACATGTAATGTTGTTAGGACTAAGTTAATAGTGGACAGGCGTAGGTGGACCATTATGGCTTTGCACATTTCTTACTAACAAAGCATGCACGTGTATATGTTTTGTTATTGTATTTTATGAGCTGCCGTATCATGTTCATGTGGTCTGCTGTATGTCGCAATCAAAGCGATGTGTATCTGAGATTAAAAGTACACACACATGTGACCATGCTGGGTCACGTTTTCAAGGGCGTAGCCATTGTTTATTTCTGGGTGAAGCATCGAACCCATGGTGTGGCTGAACCGGTATTATTGTGTTGAATTGTATAGTTTGAACTCAATCATGTGGCAACGCCTAGCGCCTCATAGTACCACTTAAATTAATTAGGACGAAAACTGTGCGCTTCTTCGCCTCTTTACGGCCGTCATTCTCGCTTTATATTTACGCGTCATTCTCGCACGTACAACCGAGGCTTTTCACGCATGTGGAGCTCAAGACTACTGCAGCTGCATACCATTCGGAACTCCGGCATGATGAAAGGAAATATATGCTGCAATCGGATCAGCTGATGCTGATTTTCGCACTTTTGCCAGGACCGTCTGATGTTTCTTGCTGATTCTTTGTAACGGTGTCTTTTGATCGTGATCAGACCCCTCAGGTTGTGTTTGGCGCAGAATCACGCAAACGTTTGGTGAAGATGTTAGCTGAATCACGGCCTGAAAGACGGAAATTGCGATGCGCAGATCGCAACCGTCTTATTCTCTCCACTATGTTAGGTGTCTGTGTGACACGCAACGCAAGCTTAGCACAGTCGTAAGAAGTAGTACGCTTGTTTTGTTGGTTATACAGACAGCAGGTGCTGTATAAAAGCTATCAATTGCATGCTACTTCATTACAAAATTGTTTCACACTCTTTTGCGCCAACCACGACCTCGGTCATCATACCAGCTTTTCAAGCTGAGCGACAGTAGATTTTGACATTGGCTGGTTGACTACACCATCGCTGCCTTTCTGAGTGCTAAATATCACTTTTGTTAAGGAGGCTTGAAATCACTTGTAGTTTTGTCGTGAATAAATACTTCTCTGGTCACATTTCAGGCGATTTTGTCCGATTTCGACGATGCTTCCTTAACAAGACCTGGCAACACTGATTTTGTCATCCGGGTTCTGGGCAGAAAAAGAAAATTCCAGCTGCCTCAGCAACGCCAGCGACGAGCCAGATTACATTTTTGAGTATAAGTTACTGTTCTGCTGTACGAGTGTCTTCTTGTTCATACCATTCACGTGCACCTTAATCAACCGCTCGCCGTAGTGTACGAGTATTCGGCGAGTAAGTAGGACGAACAGTTGAGGCTAGTCGCGAACGTGCGACCCGAGTGATCGATCTTTTTTCTTTCGCTTCGAAGGTCATATTAAAGTACAGGTAATCTTTTAATTTGCAAATTGTCTAAGCTTACCGCCACATGACGCGAGCCTATGTCGTCTCAGTTACTTTTTCGTTTTTTCTTGCTTTGCAAACACAGCAATACCTTTCAGTTTGTTTTGAAAATTCACTCATGGCGAGTCCGAAACAAAATATGAAATTTTAAGTATAATTCATCTGAATTCCGATGCTTGCCTTGTCTTTTAGCTTCGTGTGGTTTTAATAATGTAAACGGCCCCCCAATATTTATCGAGTGATGCTGCTTCTGCGCACAAACGCGCCAAACTAAGGTTCCTGCACCATTCTAATAATATCAATGTAGATTATGCCAGGCTGCACCAGAGTCCCACGTTTCACAGTGTGTACCAGAGGAAATAGCACTGCTGGTCTAAACATTTAACGCTTGATTTCGAGGTCACCAATCTCACAGCCATACACCAAGGATAATTGTAATACCGGAACAGTGCTGGCAAGCAGTATGTGCTATACTGCATGCAGCCAAAAACAGGATGCAATATTTAACCACCCAGAGGTGGAAATTCAGTTGTGATGAAGAAGATGTGCGCAAGTGCACAACAAGCATAAAGCCGTTAAAATTTTTGAAACGGTGCTGTATAGGGCAGTTTTGATTATCCAAGCACAGTAATCATTTCTTTCATTCTTCTTTTCACTACCCTACGTTGGTACCTCTCCCAAAGCCGTTTTGCCTTCTTGCCGAGCACCTCTCCCAATCTCGCGCGGCCTACATCATCGATGAGCTCCAAACACTGTTTTGTTACGGTTGCCGCGACTCCACCCTCTGTCAACTGTGTGCTTGTAGGCAAATCGCTGTTTTTGAGCCAGCCGGTGTTTATACGAATTGTGTCGGTATGAACCCTGACCTACGGGCCACAGTACATTATTTGCAAGCACGTGCGTGCATGTGGGCATCACGACAATGACGAGTGGCGTGGACAGCTTATTGCAGGCTAACAGGAAGTCATAGGTGCCTGCTTGACCAATTGCAGCATAGTTATTCTGCACGTCAGACTCATTTTCTTGATGTCACGTGCTACCCCGAAGGGCATGGGGGGATTGTTTCTTGGAATTTGTGGAGCACTGGCGGCTTGTTGCGCTGCCACGTGGAGAATGATTCATCATGCAGCCTTTTGCTTATGATGCATGTGTTTACTTCGAACGTTTAAAAAAATTATAGGAGGTAGTTTAGGAGCAATTTAAGTGGACCGCAGCGGTAGCCGGGTTTTAAAATCGGGATTGCTTTAGTTATTTTCTATTCATGAGGTGCAGGGTGGCGGAGAAGAGGCTATAGCAAGACACAGCTGGGGGCTAAGGAAGCTCTGTTACACCATTGCAAAGCGTATAAACTAGAAACAGCCGATGTCGATGTGGGGGTTGATTTGTAAGCGTTTTATTTAGAATGGGAGGAGATAGAATGAAAGAACAAGAGGGATCAAAAACCTTGTAGGCAAGCCAGGAGAATTTGGAAATGCTTCCAACACATGTAAAAATATAAATTGAATACAGCACATCATCATTATTGGCACATGTTGGTTTTCAAATCTTGAGATTGCAGACTGGAATGACTTCAACCATTTATTTGTGTCTTGAGTATATGCTAGGTGGTGTTGAAATATGGAGGAGACATTTTGTTGCGATTTTCGCAGCAGAATTATGGTAAGTGAGGTGCAAAACATTCTAATTCGATTGTTTGGGCTCAAGCGCGTCATTTCAATCAAATCCTTGTTGTTCCGATGCCATTTTGTCTCCATTTTATTTTCGCAATGTGGCCTCCACTCGTTTTATGCACCTTCCGTGGCTATTCTCAAGTCTCGACCATGAGAATAGCCTCGAACAATCTAGAATGACTCCATTTCATTCTTTTCTTTCATGTCTGTCCTGTCCTAGATAGAATACTTACAAAATAGCCCCTGCAATTTATCGCACATCTAACTTGAAATGAAACATTTTACTCACTTTTTATTTTATTTATTTATTTATTTATTTAAATACCTTAAGAGCCCGGAGGGCATTACATAAGGGGGGATACATACAAGAGGTTACTATAGCATCAGTAAAACAACATGTCAGGGAGTAATACTAGTAATCAAACAGACCGATAGCCCAAGCAACATTACTAATAACACAATAAGCAAAAAACACAGTAAGCAGCCCACCATAACAGGAAACATATTTCAAGAAATAGCAATAAACATTCTCTAAGCATGCGTTACACATTAAATGTCAATGGTGGTTACAAATTATTGTCAACTTCTAAGTAAGTTTGTACTGCAGACTGGAAAAGGAAGGTTTCTGTAATAGCGACGATGTTTGAGGGCAGCGCGTTCCACTCGTTAATGGATAACAGCAGAGGTGAAAATTGGTATTTCTTAGTGCGTGAATATATTGTATTGACCTTATGTGCATGACCAACGCGATCAGAAACGTAGGGAGCTGGGTGAATGAATGATCGGGAAAAGGACGAGTCACTATGATATAAACTATGGAAAAAACATAGGTGGGACAACTTTCTGCGCGTGGCAAGCAATGGAAGGTTCAGAGAACGCTTAAGACATGTTACGCTTTGGTGACGAGAATGACAGGAGGTGATAAACCGAGCTGCTTTATTTTGTACCGATTCTAGCATATCAGATAACATTGCCGTGTGTGGATGCCAGATGGTTGACGCATACTCTAGTGAAGGCCTGATCAGAGCTTGATATGCGTGAAGTTTAGTTTTCAAGTTTGCGCATCTGAGGCGGCGTTTCAAAAGACCGAGTTTTTTTGATGATTTGCTGGTGATGTATTCAATGTGACTGTTCCAGGTTAGGTCGGAACTAAAGAAAATGCCGAGGTATTTTGTGGATGAAACGGTCTCAATTATGGTGCTATTGACTATGTATCTGACGGATGATGAGGGTTTGGTTACGGAAGTAAATCTAATATGTTTGGTTTTTTCAGCGTTGATGTGCATCTGCCACAAATTGCACCACTCTGCGAGTTTTAACAAATCTGACTGTAGAATGCTACTGCCATTCGGTTCGGTAATCTCCTTATATATAACGCAATCATCTGCGAATGGGCGTAGAGAAGAAACAATATTAGATCCAATTTTATTGATGTAGACCAAAAATAATAATGGTCCGAGCACGGAGCCCTGGGGGACACCGGATTTTACCATGCACTTTCTGGAAATTATGTGGTTAAGTTTGACCGATTGCGACCGGTTACAGAGGAACTCTTGAATCCATTGGATTGTTTTCTGATCAAGCTGGAGGTTACGGACTTTAGTTATTAATCGGTTATGTTGGACGCGATCAAAAGCCTTTGAAAGGTCTATAAAAATAGCATCTGTCGGAGCAGAGCTATGCATGGATTTGTGCAAGTCTGTCAACAATTCGAATAGTTGGGTGTTGCAAGAGCGTTTTTCCCGAAAGCCGTGTTGGTTTGGGATGAGGATGTTGTTTCTGTTCAAGTGAGATATAATTTTCGAGTAAATGATATGTTCTAATAGCTTGCAAGATATACAGGTTAGAGAGATTGGACGGTAGTTGTTCGGACTTGACTTTTGGCCGGATTTGTATATGGGCTTAACAAAGGCATATTTCCAGTCTTCCGGTACACAGCCCGTGTCAAGCGACTGCTGAACGATCAGCGACAATAAATACGCTGATCTGTGGCAGGTTAATTTTAGGAGTTTGGCACTAATTCCGTCGGGCCCCGGGCTAGTCTTATGAGGAAGGCGTTGTACAGCTTGCGCGACACCATTTTCAGTTATTGTAATTGAAGAAAAAGGGTCGTGAATGGTAGGTTTTAACAGTGCCAGTGAGTCTAGTGGAAGTTCTTCCGTGAACACTGATGCAAAAAATTCATTGAAGCATTCAGCACTTTCCTCTGGCGACAACGCTATGCCTTGATCACTCAGTAGAGTTGGCTCAGAAGGGTAGGCTGTAGGGTTCACCACGCGCCAGAATTTCTGGGGGTCAGTTTTCAAAAGGTTAGGTAAGGTGCAGTTAAAATATTTTTCCTTGGCCTCTTTTATTGAGGCCTCCGCTTGTTTTGAAAGATTTTTATAATTAAGCCAATCTTCCGGAGTATTAGTTCGTGTAGCCCTTTTAAAAGCTCGTTTCTTCCTATTTAGGCATCTTTGACATCGCGTGTGAACCACGGGTCATTTGTTTTGGTGCTGATTGTTAGTTTCGGGACGCAGCATTCTTCTATTTTTTTTAGTGTGTCACGGAAGTGAAGCCAATTTTCGTTTGCAGCGCGATGTTCAAAACTTGACTCAAATATTGGTATAAAATCATCTAACATACGGTTCATTTTATCGATGTCAGCACATGCGTAATTCAATAACTGCTTAGTTACTTTTGATTTGTCGGCGCGTGGTAGATATAGTGAACAATGGACAACTCTGTGGTCGCTAATTTCTTCAAGCACGTGGGTAAGAGCTTCCTGGGAATTATTAGTGAAAAGTAAATCTAAAATGTTATTGCCACGTGTAGGTTCTGTTACTAACTGGGTCATGAGGTGGACGTGTGTCAAATGTAGAAAACTCAAGCATTCGTGACGGTGGGAGCTGTTACTGCTGACAGAAGAAGATGCCCAATCTATGCCTGGGTAGTTGAAGTCGCCGCCGAGAATAAGAAGAGAATTTGGATAATGGGCATGCACATACTCGAGTGAATCATTTAGCAAGTCGACGAACTCTGGACCGCTATCGGGGGGTCGGTAGCAGGCACCGATAATTACGGTAGTGTGAGCTGACTGCGCAGTAACCCAAATTGCTTCGATGGACGAGTCGTGAGCAATAACTGACGGTTGGAATTCTTGTTTAACAGCTATAATTACTCCTCCTCCTTTCGATACCGATCTGTCCTTGCGAAAAACTGTAAACTGTGCAGGAAAGTTAAGTTCAGAGTTCGAAATGTCGGCCGACAGCCACGTTTCCGTACCGATCAAAATGTCGGCGGAACATGTGTACAAGAAGGAATTTAGGGTGTCTAGCTTATTTAAAATGCTCCTAAAATTTATTAAGAGCAACGTTACTTCAGATTTGTAGGTGGAGTTTCGATTAGAAGAGGTAGTTTGTCAATCAGCCATTTTGTCTCCATTTTATTTTCGCAATGTGGCCTCCACTCGTTTTATGCACCTTCCGTGGCTATTCTCAAGTCTCGACCATGAGAATAGCCTCGAACAATCTAGTATGACTCCATTTCATTCTTTTCTTTCATGTCTGTCCTGTCCTAGATAGAATACTTACAAAATAGCCCCTGCAATTTATCGCTCCACTTTTTTTATATTTCAAGTAAAAATTTCTTTGCTGCTGTAGTCATCAACGTACGCTTTACAGCATTTACACACAAGTAAAATTTTCAAACTTTTATTCTTCTTTGCGAAAACGAAAAATTAAAAGCGTGTTCGTAAAGTAGGTGCTGAATAACTGGTATTTCAATGAATACCCTTTTGAGAGGGGGGCATGTGCTCGTAAACAGCCCAGTAGGTGTAAAATATTTGGGTTCACGTCATCACTTTTGGGGCTTATTTGCACCTTACAATTTCACGCCGTTCGCAGCACGGCAGTTTTGTATCGCCTACTGAACATTTGTGAAACCACCTTTATGCCAAAGAGTGGGAGCGCACCCACAGTTAAGGGTAACAGATTTGGCAGAACAGCATTTTTTCAGTTTTGAATAGCTTTAACACACTTGAGACATCTATTAATATTTTACGGCACACAAAGGTGGATATAAGATTTTTTATTAAGGAGGATCACCATTTGGAATAACATATTTGCTCTTTCTAGGGTATAAAAAACCGGGGGAGGGCCACAGCAATCGGTTTGCCCTTATGAAATTGGCTGCTGCCTCTGAAAGAGCACAAGAATGCTTGAAAAGTACACAAAGTGAAGCAATACGTGTGCAAACCACACCACCAAATGTTACGTTATTAAACTCCACAATGAGAAACTAACAATAAGCGACATGTTAGAGCACAACCAGTAAATTCGATGAGAATTGATGGCATGCAGAAGTTACGTGGCTAATATGGAATTGTTATCGCAATGTGATCGACAAAGTAATGCTGTACACTGCAGCAGAGGCAAGCATGAGCAGCCGTATTGCAGCTTTGAAGCTCGTGGGCAAGGCCGGTTTGTCCGTGCCTGCATTCACACGGTGCAAAAACTGTTTCATTCTGGCATGGCATGAAAGAACGTGCTGTGATGAGTGCTTATGCTGTCTTTGTAGAACGGAGAATATAAACAGGCATTTATTTGTAAGCAGCAAAATTAGCAACAGATCTGGCCCTTCGCGTCAGCCACGAGGAAGTCAAATAACATAGAGGTTGATTTCCTGAAAATCATTTTAGCATCCCAGTTTCCTCAGTCTGAGCAGCATAGCACAAAAATTTGTTGGTACTGTCGCCCCTATCTGCAACCACACGTTAATACGGACATTCCATGCCTGCACAGGTGGAGTGCGCCCAGCCTTCAACATTGCAGAAATGCGCTTGGTGTCTGCTAGATGGCAGCAGATTCTACACAAGATCTGTACAACGCTGTTGGGTGTTTCAAAAGTCCATCAGTTTTCCAATTATTTTTTAGCCTAGCAAGTGGTCTCGTTCTGCCATGATAACAAGGAATTCATTTTTTCTCGTGCTGTTGACCTGTGGTTTGCATTCCGAGGCTTGTTTTGGACACTGTGTCGGCTATCGCTTGGACACCAGTGCTAGTACAGAGTGGCAAGTTTCAAAATGTCTCGTAAGTGTTTTCTATTGATAGAAACCAGAAAAGCTGAAGTCTCAAAGTCACACTTCTTTTAGGGGCTGAGCTGCTGGTAGTCACCTGCTCTTTAAAGCAGAACATTTTTTAGCGAACTTAAAGCACCTTAACCATATCTATCTGTCAGTCGGTCTGTGTAGTATCTATCTGATCGATTGATTTAATCTAGCCTATTAAGTTTGGGCGCTCTGTGATCGATCGCCCCGTAACTTGACACCTTGGGTCAGCAACTAGTTTATGAGTTGACTTAGTCAAGACTCACTCATACTCAAATTAAGCCATGTGCATGAGTGAGTAAGGGTGAGCCATATTTTAGTGAGCTTGAGGCCGAGTGAGTCTTGTTTAAGAAATTTTTGTTGGGTCATATTGATTGATTGATATGTGGGGTTTAACGTCCCAAAACCACTATATGATTATGAGAGACGCAGTAGTGGAGGGCTCCGGAAATTTAGACCACCTGGGGCTCTTTAACGTGCACCCAAATCTGAGCACACGGGCCTACAACATTTCCGCCTCCATCGGAAATGCAGCCGCCGACGCCGGGATTCGAACCCGCGCCCTGCGGGTCAGCAGCCGAGTACCTTAGCCACTAGACCACCGCGGCGGGGCTGGGTCATATTGAGCCCTAAGCGCGAAGTATGTATAAGTGAGTTTGAGTGATGATGATGATGATGATGATGAGTAGTAGTTTTTTTTGTGGCGCAAGGGCCAATTGATGGCCAAAGAGCGCCATTTCAATTGAAAAGTACACAAAGTGAAGCAATACGTGTGCAAACCACACCACCAAATGTTACGTTATTAAACTCCACAATGAGCAACTAACAATAAGCGACATGTTTGAGCACAACCAGTAAATTCGATGAGAATTGATGGCATGCAGAAGTTACGTGGCTAATATGGAATTGTTATCGCAATGTGATCGACAAAGTAATGCTGTACACAGCAGCAGAGGCAAGCATGAGCAGCCGTATTGCAGCTTTGAAGCTCGTGGGCAAGGCCGGTTTGTCTGTGCCTGCATTCACACTGTGCAAAAACTGTTTCATTCTGGCATGGCATGAAAGAACGTGCTGTGATGAGTGCTTATGCTGTCTTTGTAGAACGGAGAATATAAACAGGCATTTATTTGTAAGCAGCAAAATTAGCAACAGATCTGGCCCTTCGCGTCAGCCACGAGGAAGTCAAATAACATAGAGGTTGATTTCCTGAAAATATTTTTAGCATCCCAGTTTCCTCAGTCTGAGCAGCATAGCACAAAAATTTGTTGGTACTGTCGCCCCTATCTGCAACCACACGTTAATATGGACATTCCATGCCTGCACAGGTGGAGTGCGCCCAGCCTTCAACATTGCAGAAATGCGCTTGGTGTCTGCTAGATGGCAGCAGATTCTACACAAGATCTGTACAACGCTGTTGGGTGTTTCAAAAGTCCATCAGTTTTCCAATTATTTTTTAGCCTAGCAAGTGGTCTCGTTCTGCCATGATAACAAGGAATTCATTTTTTCTCGTGCTGTTGACCTGTGGTTTGCATTCCGAGGCTTGTTTTGGACACTGTGTCGGCTATCGCTTGGACACCAGTGCTAGTTTAGAGTGGCAAGTTTTTTTGGGTTTATCTGTGAATTTAGAAGAAGGAGCGACAGTCAGCGCCATCTATAAGCCAAACAACGAGTGTGAAAACACTCTTATGCGCATGTTTGGCGTCACGTAGCACGTGAACTTATGAGCGGGCAGCTGATTAATTTGTCCTCTTATACAACCTAAACACACCAAGTCTGCCAGTACGAGACCCTCGTTCAATGAACCCAAAAAATTGGATGGAGGGAGGGCCGCTGTGATTGCTCAGTGGTTAGAGCGTCGAACGCGTAATTGGACGGTCGTAGGTTCGATTCCTGCTCACAGTTGGTAATTTTTGCATCCACTTTTCTTTCTTCTTATTTACATTCCATTGGTTTTAATAACTTCCCCTGTACATTCCTTGGCATTACTGTCTCTTATATCTCATTATTATTGTGTTAAAACACGGAAAAACGAGCCCTTAGGTATACACTTCGTTCCCTTATATATATATATATATATATATATATATATATATATATATATATATCTAAGTCTTCTTTTTCAAGCTTCTCGAAATTCGGCCTTATGTGGGAAAAAACGAAAGTTTTTTCTCTTGTAACCTGCTCTGAATTTGAGTTTTAGTGCTCCAAAAGTAACATTTTGCTGCTCCGACAATCGCTCCAAATTAAAGTTCTGATGTTGCAGCCCTGGAAAATGATTAAGCATGAAATTTAACATTGTAGTATTGACCTTGATCTTTATTCATTAATAACAAAGTGACAGTGAAACTTGTAGCATATGAGTTCACAGACCACAGTTTGTTAATCTAAATCAAGTCATTCTTTCTCTTTATTGTGCCGAATATATCTACCTGTGGCCAGTCTGGAGGCGCACGTTCGCTTTCTTTACGGCCTGTGTACAAAAAAAAGGCTGTGCTTCTACCTATCGCTGCAATCTCGTTTTAAACTAACTCGCCACCGTCCTTTGAAAAAAAAAAAAAACTAGCGCACTCAAATAATGCTCAGGTTCATCTCTACTGTCACACTTCCTGGTGGTACCAATAAAATAGAAACATGGTAGAACGCATATAGGACAACTCTTTCTGATTCTTCAAGACAGGATTAAATTGATAAATAGTCCATTCTGCACACATGTACCATTTTGCGTCGCGTTCAGAAGGCTCGGCCACAAGATCCGTCACTAACTGGCCGACGAAATGACAGACAACGCAATCTTTTTTTTCTGTTAAAAATAGTTTTTGGAACGTATACTTTGAATCCATATGCTGGAAGCCAGTTCCCATGAAAGTGATAAAGTTTGCCCAATTTTGTTCAAAGTATCACACTTCGTGTTTATATAAATAAGTCCTTCAAAAAGGTGAAAGTAAAAGCATATAAGGGATGGTCACTATTTTTCACAAGTAGGTGTAAATAGCACTCACTATAGCAGGAGTAATAGCAATAGTAATAAGAATGTCAATGAAAACAAGAATTGTTCAAAATGAAAACACAAAAGTTAGAAACATGAAAGAGCATGTAGTGATACAGTTTTGGAAAGTCGTTGAAGCAAAAAAAAAAAAACCCGAAGCCCACACAATCCCAGATGTAATCTTCAGTGCCGATGTAAAAATGTGACACATTTTGATAAGCAATATGGCTCGCCAGAGACGCAGGGGAACAATACAATTTCAGAGAATCAGAAAATGTTCTCATTAAAACTAATATATTTTCATTGCGCCTGAAGGAAAAAAAAAGCGCTGTTGGCGAAACTCTGTCACGATGCTTTTAGCTAAAGTAGCGTCATCGTTTCTAACTAGAAATACTTTTTATGGGCTTGTAAAGAAAGCCAGATGACATGTCATTTTGATCCAATAATAATTCCACAATTAACTAGAAGACTCCGGAGAAACTTTTCAGAATTAGCGCCGACCCTTCTGCGTGACTCTTGTCCATACTTTCCAGACATGCCAGTAGCAGGAAATTTTCAATGTATGGCTCAAGAATACACTGCGATTGTCAAGGGTTTTTGCTCGAGGAAGTTATTTCACTGATATGTTTATGAAGGATGCCATAGTGGAAGTCTTTGAGAATTTTCACCATGTAGAGCTCTTTAACGTACACCTAAATGATAAATACAACCACACAGGCCTCAAGCATTTTCGTATTCCGCAAATAGATTGTGTTCGAGCCTTGAAAAAAAAAAGATTTTTGTGCTGTTGCGTGTGCGTATTAATTACCCAATGCATGAGTGCCAAAAAATGCAGGCTGTTCCCACACACACCTTTGGAACTCTCACTGCTTCTTACAAATGGGAAAGTAATTGGCACGAGAAAGTGGCAGGGTACAGCTGATTTACATTGCAATGCTTATGCAGCAAAAGGCGTTCTTGAGAGTTGGCTCTCGACGCCCTCATGCGGAGTGCGCTGACATTGTATAAAAACAAATATATTTTTCTCGCGGCGGCTGCTTAGGCCATAAAAGCACGGAGCGAGCGAGCGCCTATAGAGAGGCTGTGATATACCATCTATTCGTTAATATTGTTCCCTTCACAATTGATCAGGTAATCGTGCATATACCGAAATACATACTGCCAAACCACCTGATATTACTGTCCCGATTCATCTTGTTGGTATCACCTAAATTAGTACTGAGATGAATTTTCAGTATTTAGGAATTATTGTTTTATAGAAGACGATTGGGTTCAATAGGAGAGTTTCGTGTTGCCGGGGAAAGCATCGCTTATATTTTTATTACCTCTACCTTTAAAAACACTTATAGTATTGATATCAAGTGGGTGGCTTTTTCGTAACGTGACAAGGCAATGTGACGTTGCAGGAACTTGGCAATTCACTATGTACTAATGGCAGATAAGCGATCTGCTCGTGGTACATATAAACGATGAGTGCAATGTCCCTATTGACCGTGACAGTAATTTCTGTGATTTAGGCTGCACGGAAACTCCGTTTGAAAACTCGGGGGAACCTTGTTGACTCGTCATGATAATGTCCACTCCATTGCTTGCCATTCTTCTGCGGCGGAAACTTTAAAATCAGTGTAACTATCTTATGCCTGCTGGCTGACTATTGTGTGCTAAGTGGTAATGCTACTTGCGTACAGAGGAAACTAAAAATGTCTCTTTTGCGATGTCTCAAAATAGTCTCGCTACACCTTTAAAAGACTCTAAAACAAAAAAAAATTGTTCGCGTATTAGTCAAGTACATTTTCTCAATCCTGGAAATAACACTTGTACCGCGAAACGACGCTAGGTAAGAGAGGAAACGTGCGAAAAGAAAATGTGGGCGGAGATGCCGCTTTGATATTCTCACACGAAACCATGGAACATCATAAAATTCAAACGTGTGTACTGGGTCTTACGTAAATAATAATTAATCAAAATTAAGTACGCTGTCATCTGTCGGCGTGATTGACCTAAGATACTAAGTTTCAGAAATATTCGTCAATCTATTGTTGCAAAAATACAATACATTTTCAAAATTTGAGCATCACGAAATTAAAAAAACAAACCTCAACCCTAATTTTCTCCCCTGATAATGAACTTGTGGCACGAAAGGTCTCGGTGTGCAGCATGTCAGTCTAAATTGAGACATTAGTTTTCTTTAGTGTACCTCTAAGAAGATATTTCCTACTGCTGGTGCAACACCAGTCACTGCAAACACTGCTTTGAAGCAATATTTGATTTTACTCAAGTTAAACATCAGAGGTTCACTTACAAATTAGTCCTATCACTTCGTTGAACTTGGCCTTGTCATTGACCTTTTGTTGTAGCGCCATAACAGCAGCCATGAGTTTTTTTGGGGCATGGCGTAGCATTATTATGATGCCTTTTTTGCGCCCAATTCAGGGGCTATCGTGATATTTCTGCAGCAGAATGATCCGACGGCATGCAGTGAATTTAGCTTAGATGTCGAAGACGTGTACTACCGTGAAATGGGGTTACTTTGTGACAGATTTTTCATATTTTTCCCTTGTTGGAGAATTCACAATATAAAGGCAAATGAATAATGGCAGATCGTTTATAAAACCTTTCCTCTCACTACGGAGCGTTTTATTGATCCGCATTTTTAATAAAAATGGCTATACTGAGGTGGGGATAGGAGGTGGGGCAAATGACTACATCGTGTGGGGCAGCTTTGTGACAAAGTCGTTTTTGGCCGAATATGACGGGAAAAAAAGGCTAGCCCAAAGTTACACAATCAAAACTTCAATTGAGTTATCTACAACTGGTTTCTGTTCTAGCAACCTCACAGTTGCATGAAAATTTATTCGTACATGTACCTCCTCAATCAAGATGTTCTACCTCAAAGAAACCTTGTTTGCCTAGTGGATTCAATTGAGTATAAAATTGCGTCTTTACAGTCCGGCCATCTCTAGTTCTTTAGGGTCCTCCACATAGTGCTGATGATGTGCCAATCAGGTTTGACTTCTGTCGCTCATGCCAGGTAAATGGGTCGTTCAAAGTTTGCTATGTTTAAGTTATCCTTCTCGAAAGTTTTTTCTTTGGAACCCGTACCATCGAATCGTAAACGTTGCTAGTATAGGGAACTAGCACTGTAATTTTAACGGCCACCCTGGCGGTGAGAGCGCGCTTCTCAGCTGCTCCCGCAGAGGAGAGTGGCGGCTGGTAGAGATGGTGCGTGCGCGCATCGCCGTAACAAAACTAAATAAGTGGCTACTTGAGCAGGTTGGTATTCCATTTTTTTAGATAAATATACTTCCTTAGTGGACGCGCGGCGATGGCGTAGTGGGGACGCGCGGCGATGGCGTAGTGGTTAGAGCATCCGCCTCGCATGCAAGAGGTCCGTGGTTCAAATCCCGGTACCGCGCAGTTCCCAACCGGATTAAAAAAAAAATCCGCGTGTTGATGGAACTGCATTAAGAGGCCTGGGGTGCGGCCTCACCGGCAAACACCGCCGAGAACGCACTCCCTCACCAGAGAAGGATTGGCCACCCTGGTGCAGTATCTGGCCACTACCTCCCACATGCTTACGTCAAATAACTCACGGCCCTCAGTCCCCAGCAGCTGCGAAGCAACTGACCATGGCGGCGGTCAGATCTGCAACGCAGCAGAGGGTGCTAAGAATCTCTGGATCCGGACAGGCCGCCATTGGAACCTGAACTTGGCAACGTTTAATGCTAGAACCTTATCTAGTGAGGGAAGTCTAGCTGTACTATTCGAGGAGCTAGAGGGTGTTAAATGGGATATAATAGGGCTCAGTGAGGTTAGGAGGACAGATGAGGCCTATACGGTGCTACAGAATGGGCACGTCCTTTGCTACAGGGGCTTGGCAGACAGAAGAGAACTGGGAGTGGGGTTCCTAATTCACAGAAACATAGCTGGCAACATAGAGGAATACTATAGCATTAATGAAAGGGTGGTAGGTATCGTAATTAAACTGAATAAAAGATACAAGATGAAGGTAGTACAGGCTTACGCGCCTACATCCAGCCATGATGACGCTTCAGTTGAAAGCTTCTATGAAGACGTGGAATCGGCAATGAGTAAGGTAAAAACACAGTATACTATAGTGATGGGCGACCTTAATGCAAAGGTAGGGAAGAAGCAGGCTGGAGACCAGGCAGTAGGAGATTATGGCATCGGTACTAGAAACGCCAGAGGAGAGCTACTAGTAGAATTCGCAGAACGCAATAATTTACGGATTTTGAATACCTTCTACCGAAAACGAGAAAACCGCAAGTGGACATGGAGGAGCCCTAATGGCGAAAATAAGAACGAAATAGACTTTATAATGAGTGCACAACCTGGAATCGTGCAGGATGTGGAAGTGATTGGCAAGGTACGATGCAGTGACCATAGAATAGTACGGTCTCGAATTCGCCTAGACTTGAAGAAGGAACGACAGAAACTGATACGCAAGAAGCCAATCAATCAGCTAGCACTGAGAGGGAAAGTACAGGAATTCAGAGTGTCGCTGCAGAACAGGTACTCGGCTCTTAGTGAGGAAACGAACCTTAGCGTAGATACAATGAATGATAATCTAACGAGTATCATTACGGAGTGTGCAGTGGAAGTTGGAGGCAGGGTAGTTAGACAGGACACTGGCAAGCTTTCCCTGGAAACGAAGAACCTAATAAAGAAGCGTCAAATCATGAAAGTGTCAAGTACAACAGACAAAATAGAACTGGCAGAGCTTTCGAAGTTGATTAATAGACGTAAGGTATGCGATGTAAGAAGGTATAACATGGAGAGAATTGAACACGCTCTGAAAAACGGAGGAAGTGTCAAAGCATTGAAGAGGAAACTTGGGATAGGCAAAAGTCGGATGTATGCACTAAGGGACAAAGAAGGCAAAATAACTACCAATATGGATAGGATAGTTAAAATAGCAGAGGAGTTTTACAGAGATCTGTACAGTAGCCGTGACAACCACGGCCTTAATACTATAAGAAGTAGCAGTAACCCAGATTACACCCCACCAGTAATGATAGAAGAAGTCAGGAAAGCTTTGGAGAGCATGCAAAGGGGCAAAGCTGCTGGTGAGGATCAGGTAACATCAGATCTGCTGAAAGATGGAGGACAGATTGTGTTAGAAAAACTAGCCACCCTGTTTACGAGGTGTCTCCTGACGGGAAGAGTACCAGAGTCTTGGAAGAACGCTAACATCATCTTAATACATAAGAAAGGAGATGACAAGGACTTGAAGAATTACAGGCCGATCAGCTTGCTCTGTGTAGTATACAAGCTATTTACAAAGGTAATTGCTAACAGAGTAAAGAAAACATTAGAATTCAATCAACCAAAGGAACAAGCAGGATTTCGAACAGGCTACTCAACAATTGACCACATTCATACTATCAATCAGGTAATAGAGAAATGCTCAGAGTATAACCAACCCCTATACATAGCCTTCATAGATTACGAGAAAGCGTTTGATTCAGTAGAAATATCAGCCGTCATGCAAACACTGCGGAATCAGGGCGTAGATGAAGTATATATAAACATTCTGGAAGAAATCTACAGGGGATCAACTGCTACCATAGTGCTTCATAAAGAAAGCAACAGAATACCAATCAAGAAGGGTGTAAGGCAGGGGGACACAATTTCCCCAATGCTATTTACCGCGTGCTTACAGGAGGTTTTCAGAAGCCTAGAATGGGAACAGTTAGGGATAAGAGTCAATGGAGAATACCTTAGTAACCTGCGCTTCGCCGATGACATTGCATTGCTGAGTAACTCGGGGGACGAATTGCAACTCATGATTACGGAGCTAGACAAGGAGAGCAGAAAGGTGGGTCTTAAAATTAATCTGCAGAAAACGAAAGTAATGTACAACAACCTCGGCAAGGAGCAGCGCTTCGAGATAGGTAATAGTGCACTTGAAGT
Source organism: Rhipicephalus microplus (assembly GCF_043290135.1). Lineage (NCBI taxonomy): Eukaryota > Metazoa > Arthropoda > Arachnida > Ixodida > Ixodidae > Rhipicephalus > Rhipicephalus microplus. The sequence continues at coordinate 18,233,197 of NW_027464586.1, forward strand.
TGTAAAAGACTGTGTCTACTTAGGGCAGGTAATAACCGCAGAGCCGAACCACGAGATTGAAGTAACTAGAAGAATAAGAATGGGGTGGAGCACATTTGGCAAGCACTCTCAAATTATGACAGGTAGTTTGCCACTATCCCTCAAGAGGAAGGTGTATAACAGCTGTATCTTGCCGGTACTTAGCTACGGAGCAGAAACCTGGAGACTTACAAAGAGGGTTCAGCTTAAATTGAGGACGACGCAGCGAGCAATGGAAAGAAAATTGGTAGGTGTAACCTTAAGAGACATGAAGAGAGTAGAGTGGATTAGGGAACAAACGGGGGTTAAGGATATCATAGCTGAAATCAAGAAGAAGAAATGGACATGGGCAGGGCATGTAGCGCGTAGACAGGATAACCGCTGGTCATTAAGGGTAACTGACTGGATTCCCAGAGAAGGGAAGCGGGTTAGGGGGAGACAGAAGGTTAGGTGGGCAGATGAGATTAAGAAGTTTGCGGGTATAAATTGGCAGCAGCAAGCACAGGACCGGGTTAACTGGCGGAACATGGGAGAGGCCTTTGTCCTGCAGTGGACGTAGTCAGGCTGATGATGATGATGACTTCCTTAGTGCGCAGAGAATGTTTCAGAGGGAAGATATAGCCGATAGATAGGACAGAGCGCACAGTTACAACCAAGTTTATTGCACAAATGGTGGAAAAATATATACAGCCAACAGGGTGAGAAGATCACACACAGAAGAAAGGACTAATGATGGCGCATGCGCCAGACCACCTTATTCCAAACCTAAAGAAACAACTTAACGGAAAAGATACCTGTAAATCTGTCAGATAATGAATACAGGCATCTTTTTAGTTAGGTTGTCATTTTACGACTAGAATAAGGTGGCTTGGCGCATGCGCCATCATTTGTCCTTTCTTCTCTGCGTGATCTCCTCGCCCTCTTGGCCGTATATATATATTGCTGCCATCTGTGCAAGAAAATTGGCTGTAAGTGCGCGCTGTGTTCCATCTCTCTGCTACATCTTCATTTTTTTATTGAGGCGGCAATGGTGCTAACCTATGTGCTCATATTTGGGTGCATGTTAAAGAACCCCAGGTGGTCGAAATTTCCGGAGCTCTTCACTACGGCGTCTCTTACAAACTAATGGTGGTTTTGGGAAGTTAAACCCCACATATCAATCAATTCTATATCTTCCTTCTAGAACTTCCCCGGTGCACTGAGAAAATATATTTCCTTCAAAAAGAAAAACCAAAGGGCACTGGCGGTACTGCTACGTATTCAAGCGCAACAGTATGAAAAAATAAGGACGTATATAGGAAAGGGAGAACGTATGAATAGGAGACAGCGTTGCATCCAAGTGCTCAGCCGAGCAAAATTCTGCTCTCGCTCTCCTTTCTAGGGCTGTCGGGCTCGTTTCTAACCCGGATGGCGCGTGTCTGCTGTACTTAATCGATAGGGAAGGCAGCCAACATTGGAGACCAGGGCCAACCAGTTTAGATTAACGGTGTTTTGCCGAAAATGAAACGAGCATATTATGCAACAAACGGCATTGTAAACTTTTCCTTTATCTGGCCCGTTGAGCGTTGAGTAGTGAACTTCAATACTAACAAAGTTTCAATGCATCCGTCCATTTGACCATCACCACCAAACTCTAGCTGTTGCCACTGCGTGTAGTGAAAGAAACGATAAGCAGGTAGACTTTTTTTGTAAACAGTAGCGTGTAAAGAAAAGCTGCGTTGCCCGCAATTGTGCTGGGCCACGTTCATGCGCCTCTGAACTGTTATAAAAGAAAGAAACTCTCGCGGTGAAAACTCGTTGCCGAAGCGCCTCTATAGAACTTAATTTGTGCTAAAGACAGGATTCTTGTTAGGAACAAAAGAGCGGACTACTCAAAGCTTAGCTTTATGAAGCCAGCCAATTTGGCCAGCGTTTTTCTCACTTGCTGCCGTGGCTAAGTAACATCGAAATTTATGCGATGCTAGAGAATTATAATATGTCTTTTATGTTTACTTGTTGTTTACCTCACCTAACACACAATTTCAGTTTTTTCCGCTTGCCTGTGTCAGCCTAAAAAGGACATGTCTGATCAACATCGATAATTGCGAGGCCTTAATGTACCAACAAGATATCACTCTGAGGTGTGCTGTAGGTGCGTACCAAGATTGTGACCGCTTGGGGTTCTCCAATGTGCACATATCTTTTGGTTCACGGGTGTTCTTTCTATAATTCGTCCCCATCTAAATGCAGTCATTGTGGTCGGAGATCCATCTCGCGCTATCAAGCATTACCGTGACACCACCCGTGCTATGCTGTCACAGTGGTTTGCTTGATCAACGTCCACGTACATACATACCGCAAACAAGGTGTACATATGCCGCCAGAGAAAAAAAAAGTGATGCCGATGCCACTACTTATTCGTTTTTTTTTAACTACAGAAGTGCGCAGTGTAGTATCGTCGCCGCACGGGCATAGAAGCCGGTACTACCATAGCACTAAATCCCAACCAGAAAATGATCACAAGGGAGTTGTCATTACTGCACAACACTTTCTCTACAATGCCTCATGCATAGATGCAATCCACTTTGTAGAGCTTCTCTCTATTTTCAAGTGCTATTTATGTGAGAGTATCCTTCAGACAGTTTTTTTTTAAATCACAGTACAGTATCACTGGCGCAATGGCTTTTAGAGCTGTTCGTTCCAAAGTGAAGCACGGCAACGCACAAGTGCATGCTCTCCCTAAAGCCGGTTGTCTGGGCGCGAATGGATGAGTTGTGTCGCGACTCCCTGCCAAGTGCTGTTTTTTGGTGAGCGAACTATCCAGTCCTGGTCTCCTATGAAACCAAGACTTCGGATCCATGCAAGTCCCGAAAAGCACGTGAAATTTCGGAGGTTTATTTGATGTGAAAAGAACAACATGGGAAACCACATCAGCATATCTTTCATAGCATTTGGAGATACCAATTTAGAACTCTTACAGGCACCTTTCACAAATCCACAAGTGTCAACGCTGAAATCGGGTTTTCATAGATTTTTTCACCTTGTGTTGTCTATGTGGTGGTCAGTCATCCTCTTGTGCAGTATTAACTGATGTGTGCCCAGGAATAATCTAGAGTTGAAAGTTCGTGCGGTCGTTTGTCTTGTTGTCCTGTTATAAATATATACAGCCATAGGCTATAGCTGCAGACTAGTTCACCTGGCTTGCAACCCTGTAAGTCATGTTTAGAAATCATGAAAAACTTGTGTTTATTTGTAAATTAGTCAAACAAGCTTGTTTTATTCAACTTTCATTCAAACATATTCCTAAATATTTTGGACCGTGGCAGATTTTTTGCACAATGACTGTTGAAGTATTTCTACACTTCTTTTCATAATGGTTACATGAATGTAGATCTCAATAGTTCATTATAACGTCTGCTGTCATTGTTTTCTATTGTTTTAGCTTGCATATAAGTTATACTGCAGTGCTTAGAACTTATTTTGAGGTGTTTATTTCTATTCACGTATGCAGGTGTTTGAAAAAGCTCAGCGTTTCATCAAGACGGGACTGTTGAAGTTTGTTGGCCTCGATGGAGGTTAGTAAAGGCACTTTACACATGTGTTCATAAATATGCAATCCAATGGCTGCCTCCCCTCAGGGCTGGGATCTGCGACAACCTGTGATGGTTGGTTTCCTGCCCAATCGCTGCTTGCAGGACCCTGGGCTGCCCACCGTCATTGCCTCATCTCCTGCTGGAGCCTCTAAAACATCGCCCCACCTCTGCTGCCCTGGCCAGGCCTATGGCCATAGAGCCTTGCTGAACTCGCCTCCTAGTTTGGGCTGTATTACTGAACAGCAGTAACTTGAAAAGCTTAACTGAAATTTCAATAAAAGGTTTGACTTGGTATATTTTGAAATGAAGTTACAAAAAATTGTGCTTTTGTACTCTTATTTATTTATTTATTTATTTGATACTATCAGAACCGTGCTTGGGTTCATTAAAGGGAGGGTGTCACAAAGTACATAACGTTCGCACAAAAAAGAAAAATTCAAAAGCACATATAAATACGAGATGAATAACCAACAATAAAAAATAAGAAACAAACAACAGTGACTACACACATAAAAATCAACGAATAATTGCTGACAACAGATTTTAGCACGTATCGCTGCAAAGAAAATCGTCCAATGCATTTTAGAAATCCACTTATGGTTGTTGCACAACCGCAGTGGGTAAACTATTCAGCATATTTATTGTGTCTGGGGAAAAGTAGTGACGGAAAGCATTCGTGCGTGTGAAATCAGGTGAAATTGCCCTACTATTACTAAGATGACCACATCGCCTTCCAGGGGGCTGAAGTTATAAATCCTTATTCATCTTTGTTTGCCCGCTTATATTCTTAAAAAGAAATTTGAGGCGATATGTTCGCCTGCGATATTCCAAAAACTCAAGCTCACAGGATTTTAACAAAGCTGTGATTGAGTGTGTGCGTCGGTATCTACCGCATACGAAACAGACTGCTAATTTGTGTATTCTTTCATTTTTTGGCCACAACACCTTCTGGTGAGGCAACCATTAGGTACTAGCGTACTCCAAGACAGGACGTATGAATGTTTTGTAAGCAGTTAGTTTTACGTCTGGTGTGGCATGTTCCAGCTTTTTTTTAAATGCAGTTTTTTGTTTGCCTTTGAACAGATGTTATTGATATGCGAGTGCCAAATCAATGTGTGCACAATTAGGTATTTGAAAAAATTGGCATTATTTAAAGGGTGACTTCCGATGTGATACATTAATGACCATTCCCACCCACTAGAGTGATAATGCGTAAATCTCGTCTTGCTATAGTTTATTTCCATGTCCCATACTATACACCACTGATCGAATGCCTGTAACCACTTGTTCAGATTAATTTGGTCACCTTCGCAAGTAACTGGGGAATAAATCAAGCAGTCATCTGCAAAAAGTTTCATTGCAATGGGAGCCTCAACTATTGAAGATAGATCATTAACAAAAATCAGAAAAAGAATTGGTCCTGAAACAGATCCTTGGGGAACGCCCGAATACACGGCCAGTGGTCTTAAAGTGTAATTTTCAGTTTTTACAGCCTGTTGACGTGCGGATAATGAGGCCTCTATCCATTTTAATACTTCTTCGCTTATTCCTGATCTTTCAAGCTTAAAAAATAATTTGCGATGAGAGACCTTATCAAAGGCTTTTCTAAAATTGACACAAATTACATCAGTCTGCAGAAGGGCATTACTGTTTCTATTGAAATCATGAAGCATTTCATCTAATTGTGTCACAGTGGAAAGACCATGCTGAAACCCAAGTTGGCTTGCGCAAAGTAACTGGTTAGAATCAAGAAAACTAAGAATATGTTTCGCTAATACATATTCCAGAACTTTACTCTTATGAAAATAAATTTTGAGAGTCTAATGTGCAGCTAATGCACACCTAACGAGTCATTAGATTGACATTAGACCTGCAAAGCCTAATGTCTCTTAGCATCAGGTGTGCAATGGAGACTCAGATGACAACCTGCACCAAGATTTCTGATGGTCAAAGTACGCAGACTTTCCAGTGAATGTCCTAATGTCAAAACACATCACAATAACAAAATTTGCGTTAATCATTTAGAGCGAACAAAAACTCCATTTCTCACGACTAAACGTAATAATCGCGGGAATTCTAGATCCCAAAACCACTATATGATTATGAAAAACGCCGTAGCGGAGTGCTTCAGAAATTTCGACGATCTGTGATTTTTTAACGTGTACTTAAGAGTAATTCAATTACTTGCTGATCTGGACATCCACGTACATGTCTTTCGGAAATCTAAAACCCTAAACAGTTTCTATTCCCATATATTTTTCGACCATGTTTCAGTAAATTTGACATCGACATCAAGAGAATGTCTTCTTACACATGCTTAGTTGTAAATCAGCTGCACCATGAGAGCAATAATAGTAATAATGATGATGATGATGATGATGTGTGGCGCTTTGTGGCGCAAGGGCCAATTGATAACCAAAGAGTGCTATTTCGATGAGTAGAGATGCGGACAATGATATGGTGCGTGGCTGTATAAGGGCCTTAAAATTCTTCGCGATACTGCGGGTAAAAACATAAGTATTAAGATCATGACAGTGGCGTGATAATCATAGTAAAAATGGTGACAAAGGTTTTGATAATAAAAACATGTAAAAATATTTTGCACTAGCACAAGTGCCTTATCAGCGCCCTTATGTACAAGGGCTGCGAGGCAAGTGCTTTTAACTGTAGTCCCTGCAGCAGCAACCTCTCTTGAGAGGTCACGCTACGCAATGCCTTGGTATATAACTTGGTGAAAACCGACATCTCTTAAAAAAGCTAGCAATGATTTATGGGTGAAAAGTGGTTCCCTAGCGACAAACATTGCGGGGTGTAATGGTATATGTTGTCGGTAGGGCAATGGAAAGTGTTGTCTTCTTAGAGTGTGTAATTGTTTACATTGGATTAAAACCTGAAGAACTGTTAATGCCTCACCACATTTGTCACACAATTGTGGATCGCCACCAGACAAAAGATGTGTGTGTGTCGTGTATGTGTGTCCTGTCCTGAGTCTTGTTAGAGTTACCTCTGTTAGACGTGATTTTGATACTGGAGGCCAATGGCTAAGGTGTGGCTTGATAACGTGTAGCTTGTTTTGTGTGTGTCTATCCCACTTGCTTTGCCAGAAGTCCCTGAGCTTTCGTCTGAGAAACGGCTTAAGATCAAGGAGCGGGATCGACATGGGTGTTGTGGCACTGATTTCGAGGACGGATGCAGCAAGCTGATCCGCCATCACGTTTCCTTGAATCTCACGGTGCCCTGGCACCCAGCACACTAAAACATGTTCGTTGAGTGTGTAGAGTGTGCATAAAATGGAGTAAAGTGAGACGAGGACAGGCTTTTTTTTAAGACTGTGCAGAGCCGTTACTACACTGAGGGAGTCTGTATAAATTACTGAATTTTGTATTTGTAATTGTTTGATGTGTTTAGCTGCCACAAGTATCGCGTAAGCTTCTGCTGTGAAGATACTTGTGCCTGGATGTAGAGGGCCAGCATCCGAAAAGGAAGGGCCAACAGCAGCGTAGGACACAGAGGAGTTGGACTAAGAGGCATCTGTAAAGAACTCAGGACGCGTGTATTTGTGTTGAAGTTCCAGGAAGTATGTTTGGATATGGGCAATAGGCGCACGTTTAGTAACTTCTAGGAAAGACACATCGCAATCTATAGTCTGCCACTGCCACGGTGGCGGGTATGCTACAGGAGCCATTAAACTGTGTTCAAGTGACACTCCAGTGTCCTCAGCTAGACCCTTCAGGCGAACTGAGAAGGGCTGCCTCATCGAAGGGCTGTTTTGAAACAGAATGGAGCTCGACAAATCAATAATAGTAGAGTATAAGGGGTGCTTCTTGTCTGCTTTCACCTTAAGAAAATAAACAAAGGACATGTAAGTTCTTTGCAGATGAAGCGACCCCTCATTTGACTCAACGTAAAGGTTTTCTATGGGGCTGGTGCAAAAAGCACCCGTAGAAAGGCGGACGCCAAATGGTGCACGGGGTCCAGCATCTTCAAAGCACTTTGTGTCGAAGAGTGATAGACAACGGCCCAATAATCTAAGCGGGTGCGAATGAGGCTTCCATACAAATTCATGAGACATTGCCTGTCACTACCCCACGCAGTTCGTGACAACACTTTTAAAACATTCATGGCTTTTAAACATTTTTTTAATAAATGCTTGATGTGCGGTACGAAGGTCAACTTGTTGTCCAAGATTAGGCCTAAGAATTTGTGCTCCGCATTTGCAGACAGACGTTGATCGTTGAGTTCAATGTCGGGTTCTGAGTGCATGCCTCTCTTTTAGAAGAACAAGACACACGTACTTTTTTGTGGGTTCAGTCGGAATCCGTTTTCCTCTGCCCATTTGGAGACCTTGTTTAAGCCTAACTGAACCTGCCGCTCACACATTGCCAAGTTGCATGATTTGACGCCAAGCTGAACGTCGTCGACATATGTACAATAGAACATATTGCGGGGGATGGACAGGCGCAAGGAATTCATTTTGATAATAAATAAGTGTACAACTAAATACACCACCTTGCGGCACGCCTGTTTTCTGGACAAATGTTTGGGAGAGAACTCTACCCACATGGACACGGAATGTCCGATTGGACAAGTAACTCTCGATTATGGAAAACATTCTACCGCGCACGCCAAGGTGGGACAGGTCTCTCAGAATACCAAAGCGCCATGTTGTATCATAAGCCTTTTTGATATTGAGAAACACAGAGAGAAAATATTGTTTATGGACGAAAGCGTCCCTGATCTTTGCCTCGATACGAACAAGGTGGTCGGTGGTGGATCTACTCTCTCAAAACCCGCACTGAAATGGGTCCAGCCAATTGTTTGTTTCCAAGAAATGTACAAGTCGGCAGTTTATCATTTTTTCGAAGACTTTGCAGAAGCAGCTTGTAAGTGCAGTGGGCCTATAACTCGAAGATAAAGAAGGGTCCTTGCCCTCTTTCAAAATGGGAATAATGATAGCCTCTTTCCAGGAGGTTGGGATAGTGCCAGAAAACCAAATAGCATTATACAAACAAAGTAAGGTTTTTCGCGTTTCGATTGGTAGGTTTTTTAACATTTTATACATCACACGGTCAGAACCTGGGGCAGAAGTACTGCAGGAGTTTAGGGATATTCGGAGTTCAGCTAGACTGAAAGCTTGGTTATATGCCTCGTTTCTAGTGCAGTTGTGTTCGAGTTTCTGCTTTTCTATTCTTGTTCTGTATTTTTGGAAAGTGTCAGTATAGTGGGACAGGCTGAACACCCGTTCGAAGTGTGCACCGAGGAAGTTCGCCTGATCTTCCAAGGTATCACCCTGAGTGTTTACGAACGGAAGTGTGTGTACTTGTTTTCCTGCTATTCTACCAACCATGTTCCAGACTTTAGCCTCCTGTGTGTATGAATTGATACCTGACAAAAACTTCTGCCAGCTTTCTCTTCTGGCCTGCCGACGCGTTCTCCTGCCTTGAGACTTTATTTTCTTGAAGGTGTCAAGATTTTCGGCTGTTGGTGAGTTCCGAAGCAACCTCCATGCCTTATTCTGCTCCATTCGCGCATTACGACACTCAGTGTTCCACCATGGGACGTGTCGCTAGCCGGGGTGTCCAGATGTTTGTGGGATGCATTTGGCTGCTGCGTTAATAAGGAGAGCTGTGAAGTACTACACAGCTTCATTAATGCTTAGTCCACATATGTCAGTCACATAACTGAGCATTGTTATGAAACTGTTCCCAGTCGGCTTTGTGTATAAGCCCTTTGGGAACTCGTGGAGGACATTCGTATGATGTTTGTGTACTCAAAACGACAGGAAAATGGTCACTTCCGTAGGGATTATTTAGAACCTTCCATTGGAGTAATGGTACAAGTGAAGGAGATGCGATGCTGACATCTATGGAAGAGTAAGTTTTGTTGGCAAGGTTATAATATGTCGCCCCTTTCCTATTCAACAGACAGGCACCGGAGGAAAAAAGGAACTGTTCAATGAGACGACCTCGTGCATCGCAGCGAGAATCACCCCATAGACTGCTATGAGCATTCAGGTCACCAAGGACCAGATAAGGTTCCGGTAGTTGATCTATTAAGGACTCGAATTCTGGTTTTCCAAGACGGTGGTGTGGGGGTATGTACAAAGAGCAGATGGTAACGAGCTTGTTGAAAAGAACTACTCGAACAGCCACTGCCTCTAGTGTTGTTTGTAGTGGTAAATGTGTGCATGCTACTTTTTGATTAACAATAATGGCTACACCGCCGGATGACGCAGCAGCATCATCTCTGTCCTTTCGGAAGGGAACGTACCGACGCAAAACATTCGTGTTTTTAGATTTTAAATGAGTTTCCTGTACACACCGCACTTTCGGCGAATGTTTGCAAAAGCGCTCTTGAACATCATCGAGGTTTCTAAGCAGTCCTCTTACGTTCCAATGTATTATTTGTGTTGCCATATTGGAGTTAACGTAGTGCTGTGTGTAAGAAAAAATGGGTGTGTCTGCTTAAGCTAAACGTTAAGACTCACAGAACAGGGCCGTCGCTGGGCCCCGTTATTGGCTTTTTATTTCTTTTGGCGCGCTCCAGGGAACTACGCCGATCTTTCTGCACCAGGGGCACCGTGGTGTCTATTGCCTCCTCAGAGGCACTGCGTGCCCGCATTTGCGAGCTGATGTTTCGGGCTTGGGGCCTCGCCTGGTGAGACGAGGCCTTCATATCGGCAAACCCTCCAGTCTCCTTCCTCTCGGGGGGCGAAACCTTTGGTCCTCTCGAGCTAGATGTCGAGGGAACCTCCTTTGCTGCTGGGATACCCTGGCTGCTGCAAGAGCTTGCAGCGGCCGTGGCTGTGGCCGTGAGGACGAGTGACAGGACAGCCTTGGCTGTTCCCACTATGGGGGGGGGGGGGGCATAGGCAACTGCCTGGGCACACTGTGCCTGGCATGGGCAGTTGCCGCAGGCCATTGTTGTGCTGCCCCCTGTTGGACTACATCGGCGAACGATGGTTTGTTTGTGAAAAGACCAGATACTTGTTGACGGGCTTCTCGGAAAGCAATGTTTTGTCTAATTTTGATTGTAACAATTTCTTTTTCTTTTTTCCATGTTAGACAGGTTCGGGAGTATGCGGGATCGTCACCATCGCAGTTTGCGCGGTGGGCCCCATCCTCAACCTTACACTTGTCTGTTGCGTGTCCTGTGGTGGCACACTTTCCGCAGGTGAGTTGGCCGTGGCAACTCTGAGAGCCGTGACCAAATCGCTGGCAATTGAAGCAACGTCGTGGGTTGGGAATGTAGGGTCTCACATTCAACTTCAAGTATCCTGTTTCGAGATGTTCGGGCAGTGTACTGATGCGAAACGTCACAATTATTTGTTTTGTTGGGACTTCCTTCTTATCACGCCTAGTTTTGATTTTTTGTACTTGTGTCACCTGCTGGTCCTTCCAGCGCTAAAGGAGCTCATATTCAGTCAGGCCAAACAAGTCTTGATCAGATACAACGCCTCGGGAAATGTTGAGTGAGCGGTGTGGTGTAATTGAGATAGGCATGTTTCCAAACGATTCTAGTTTCGAGAGGTTTTCATACTGGCTCTGACTTTTTACCTCGAAGAGAGGATCCCCACTGGCCATTCTTGTAGCCTGGTAACCTGGGCCACGTGTAGTGGTGAGGCCTTTGGAAACAACGAAAGACGAAATTGTTCTGGCGTTCTTTTCAGCACTTTCACAGCAGATGGTAGCGGGGAAATGATGGTTTTTTCAGCAGATGGTAGTGGGGAAAGGTTTCTTTCGGTTTGCTGAAATAGTTGCAAAATTCTTCGGTGCGCCCTCTCTTCGAGAGAGGACGATCGTGCAATGAAGGGAGAGAAGAAAAAGCCATAAAATAAATATGAGTTCGGAAGCCATGCCAGCCGCCGACCATGGAGCCCAACACGGGGACGTGACAAGTCCTAAATTTATATGAGGCATGTCAACGTCAGCTGTACACAGCCGCTATAACCAAATATAATGTGCCCTAGACAGAGCACATACACAAGGTTAACCCTTGCCGCCAGAAAAAATCGGAAGTAAATGGAAGAGAGAAGAAGACAGAATAAATTTAAAGACGAGAAAAGACAAAGAAAAGACTAAGAGAGAGGGGAAATATGAAAAGGCAACTACCGATTTCCCCTGGGTGGGTAAGCCCAGGGGTGCCGTCTACGTGAAGCCGGGGCCAAAGGGGTGTGTTGCCGCCGCTGGGGGGCCTTAAAGGTCCAATCACATAGCATTAGCTCAACCCCCAGGATCCCCTTTTCCCCGGACACGGCAAAGCCACGCAAGGCTAGGCGTGGGAGGGAGTAGAAACCCCCCCGTTAGCTCGGGTCCGTGGTAACGCTACACACCAAACGCTTGCTTACGCAGGCGGCCCTGCGGGGAATAATAATAATAATAATAATAATAATAATAATAATAATAATATTATTATTATTATTATTATTATTATTATTATTATTATTATTATTATTATTATTATTATTATTATTATTATTATAAAATCTAGGGTTTCTTATGCATTCACGTAAGACAACTCGAAGGTGATAGCCATCTCTTTCTTTTTTCCAAACAGTCAGTGTGTTGATCCTGCCGCCCTTCGAAAACTTTCTGCAACTAATGTGGTTATGCATTGACTCCACATCGCAATATTGACACCCCATTAATGACATCATTTTGCGTAGCCAATCAGCTAGCCGGCCTTTGGAAAAGCTATGATGGGACCGTATGCGATGTAATGACTTTATAATATGACGCTATGATGACACGTTATCACGTGGTGATTAATTTTTGCATGCATCTATCGTTCCCTATTTTACAGAATGTGAGACGCTGCCAACGGTCAAATTTTACGTTTAATGAGGCATCTAAGGCTTGCGATTTCATTATTAATTAAATATTTATTATTGGCTTATTAATGTAGCGTGCTCAGAAACACTTATAAGGTTGTACATGTGCATCTAAAAACAACAACAGTAATATTAATAATAATAATATTATTATTATTATTATTATTATTATTATTATTATTATTATTATTATTATTATTATTATTATTATTATTATTATTATTATTATTATTATTATTTTATTGATGATGATGATGATGATGATGATGATGATGAGATATTCAAGCCAGAAGCGCGATGTGGAAGCAAACTTTACTGGGGCATTCAGGGGTGCTTTCCACCACCTTGCGCGCGTAAATTTTGAATATGAATTTAAAACTAACAAGCATAGCGTCGATCGCTTATGCTGAAGCGGTACCCCGAACAGTCGCATAGGCCAGCCAATTTGCCATTTTCATGGAGGGGGATGGTTACATTTGCTGATCAGTGGACACCATTGCTTGATCGAATTGTGGGGTTTAACGTCCCGAAACCGCGTTATGATTATCAGAGATGCTGTAGTGAAGGGCTCCGGAAATTTCGACCACCTGGGGTTCTTTAACGAAATCAGAGCAAACGGGCCTACAACATTTCCGCCTCCATCGAAAATGCAGCCGCCGCCGCCGGGATTCGATCCCGCGACCTGCGGGTTAGCAGCCGAGTACTTTATCCTCTAGACCACCCCGGTGGGGCTCAGTGGGCACCAAGGGCAGCACAGGAGATAAACTCATCGTATCGTTCTAGTGGGCATAAGAAAGCGTTTTTAAATATCAGTCACACTTTTACCACAAAAATACGGTTGGGAGCGGCAGCTGCCAAATGTGTGCCCCTCTCCCCCCTCCCCGCCTCCGGTAGGTGGTCGAGAGTGATGGCGTGATGGAGAGGGATAGAAGTTTTAATGCAGATTCATGCCTCTCACCCCGCCACTGTTTTGCTGTCGCAACGCTAGCTGTCACGTAGAGACAGGGGCGTAGATAAAAAAAGGAGGGTAAAGAAATAATCCCTCGTTGATCTCGGGGAAGGGAGGGGAGGAGCAGGCGAATATTCATTTTGCTCTATGTATGCCACGCCGAAAAAAAATCAACCGAAAGGCGCGGGGAGGGGGGAGGGCAGAAAGGGCTAACGGACTCGGTGTGCCAACCCCTGGCTACGCCACCACAGAACACCACTGCGTAGAGACGTAAAGGAACGGACACCCGGTCAGATACCTTTCTTCTCTGGGGAGCAGGAATGCATGTCATTTATTCTTTTCTGCACAAGAACAAAGCCGCTGCTGCAAAAGCATTGCCCTTGAGATCTGTACTTATTCGCATTGTGTTGCAGGGACTCAGAGATGACCATTGCTGTTTACATGAGTTGTGAAACCTTTTTATGCAAAACAAAATAAAAACAACTGCATAACTACATATACTGCAAAATAATAATTAGGAAGGCTTCATTTGGCTTGAAATGTTATAAATCCACTTCTTTGTTCATTTAAAATATTTATTTAGTGACTTGTTAGTGCTGCCACCTGCACACTTATTTTGGTTGAGGTTGTAAATCAGCAGTTGCAACAGGCCTCGTTGTACTGCGCGCTGACCACCAGCTTCATGCAAGGACGTGTGATGCAAGCTCGCGGTTACATAATTGCCATGTTGATGGATACTGCGTGAATTGTATACTGATCCTCCTTTGGAATTCGTCTACGGCATAGTTTCCGCGTGTCGGGAAGTTCTGCTGCTTTGATCGAGAAGTGGACGATGACTGGCAGTACGTTTCCTGCTCCAAACAGCCACATCGGACGTGCACCTTCGTGTTCGCCCTGAAAAGTGATTTATTCCTCCTATTATCGATTATTCGTGTTGTTCGCGTGATTCAATGTCGAGTGTACTTCCGAACACAATGCTTGACCCCTGGTGTGACAAGCAGTGACTGATGTTATGCAAGAGTGTGAGCTTTTTGACGGGCGACTGAAGAGTGCACAGCCTATGCCAAAACTTCGGTAAGTTGAAGAAAGTCACTGAACTACGTAACTGGGCTACTTCATTGCGTGACTAATGGTATGCAGGAAGCGATTGCCCGGGCGGCATGTTGGCACAGCGAGGATGACGAACCAGAGACCCGATAGGCAGGTATGTTTGTGGTGGCTTATATATTATCACCGTAAGAAACAGTCGCTCTGTGCGTTCATTGCTTGTTTTAAAGATTCGCGTTGCGCTACGTAATTTATCGTTCGGTCATGCAATCCTCTTGTCGTGCTGTCATTCTTTGGCTGTTTAATGCACGAGATTATCCTTTGATCTCTTGTCGCCCTGTAGAAGTGTCTGCTTTTAAACATACTGGTGCCCCGAGAGCAGTTCACGTTCACCCAACTCAAGAGATTGTGCGTTTTTACGCGCAAAACAATCACACATGGTTAGGAACGTAGATAGAAAAACGCACAGCCCTGTCAAGCACGCACGAAGGATGTTTTCGTGGCTGTGCTCCAAATCCTTGTGTCAGAAATCCATGTAACTTCTCTATGGTTAGAATTTCACCCTAGCTGTCTCATAAATGTTTTACGTGATTTATCGTTCGGTCAATAAGGCCTCTGGTCGTGCTGTCATTCCTTGGCTGTTTAATGCACGAGATTATCCTTTGATCCCTTGTCACCCTGTAAACGTGTCTGCTTTTAAACATACTGGTGCCGCGAGAGCAGTTCACGTTCACCCAACTCAATAGATTGTGCGTTTTTACGCGCAAAACAATCACACACGATTAGGAACGTAGATAGAAAAAACGCACAGCCCTGTCAAGCACGCACGAAGGATGTTTTCGTGGCTGCACTCCAAATACTTGTGTCAGAAATCCATGTAACTTCTCTATGGTTAGAATTTCACCCTAGCTGTCTCATAAATGTTTTACGTGATTTATCGTTCGGTCAATGAGGCCTCTTGTCGTGCTGTCATTCCTTGGCTGTTTAATGCACGAGATTATCCTTTGATCCCTTGTCACCCTGTAAACGTGTCTGCTTTTAAACATACAGGTGCCGCGAGAGCAGTTCACGTTCACCCAACTCAAGAGATTGTGCGTTTTTACGCGCAAAACAATCACACATGGTTAGGAACGTAGATAGAAAAACGCACAGCCCTGTCAAGCACGCACGAAGGATGTTTTCGTGGCTGCGCTCCAAATACTTGTGTCAGAAATCCATGTAACTTCTCTATGGTTAGAATTTCACCCTAGCTGTCTCATAAATGTTTTACGTGATTTATCGTTCGGTCAATGAGGCCTCTTGTCGTGCTGTCATTCCTTGGCTGTTTAATGCACGAGATTATCCTTTGATCCCTTGTCACCTTGTAAACGTGTCTGCTTTTAAACATACTGGTGCCGCGAGAGCAGTTCACGTTCACCCAACTCAAGAGATTGTGCGTTTTTACGCGCAAAACAATCACACACGATTAGGAACGTAGATAGAAAAACGCACAGCCCTGTCAAGCACGCACGAAGGATGTTTTCGTGGCTGCGCTCCAAATACTTGTGTCAGAAATCCTTGTAACTTCTCTATGGTTAGAATTTCACCCTAGCTGTCTCATAAATGTTTTACGTGATTTATCGTTCGGTCAATAAGGCCTCTGGTCGTGCTGTCATTCCTTGGCTGTTTAATGCACGATATTATCCTTTGATCCCTTGTCACCCTGTAAACGTGTCTGCTTTTAAACATACTGGTGCCGCGAGAGCAGTTCACGTTCACCCAACTCAATAGATTGTGCGTTTTTACGCGCAAAACAATCACACACGATTAGGAACGTAGATAGAAAAAACGCACAGCCCTGTCAAGCACGCACGAAGGATGTTTTCGTGGCTGCGCTCCAAATACTTGTGTCAGAAATCCATGTAACTTCTCTATGGTTAGAATTTCACCCTAGCTGTCTCATAAATGTTTTACGTGATTTATCGTTCGGTCAATGAGGCCTCTTGTCGTGCTGTCATTCCTTGGCTGTTTAATGCACGAGATTATCCTTTGATCCCTTGTCACCCTGTAAACGTGTCTGCTTTTAAACATACTGGTGCCGCGAGAGCAGTTCACGTTCACCCAACTCAAGAGATTGTGCGTTTGTACGCGCAAAACAATCACACATGGTTAGGAACGTAGATAGAAAAACGCACAGCCCTGTCAAGCACGCACGAAGGATGTTTTCGTGGCTGCGCTCCAAATACTTGTGTCAGAAATCCATGTAATTTCTCTATGGTTAGCATTTCACCCTAGCTGTCTCATAAATGTTTTACGTAATTTATCGTTCGGTCAATGAGGCCTCTGGTCGTGCTGTCATTCCTTGGCTGTTTAATGCACGAGATTATCCTTTGATCCCTTGTCACCCTGTAAACGTGTCTGCTTTTAAACATACTGGTGCCGCGAGAGCAGTTCACGTTCACCCAACTCAATAGATTGTGCGTTTTTACGCGCAAAACAATCACACACGATTAGGAACGTAGATAGAAAAACGCACAGCCCTGTCAAGCACGCACGAAGGATGTTTTTGTGGCTGCGCTCCAAATACATGTGTCAGAAATCCATGTAACTTCTCTATGGTTAGAATTTCACCCTAGCTGTCTC
Organism: Rhipicephalus microplus; assembly: GCF_043290135.1. Classification (NCBI taxonomy): domain Eukaryota; kingdom Metazoa; phylum Arthropoda; class Arachnida; order Ixodida; family Ixodidae; genus Rhipicephalus; species Rhipicephalus microplus. The sequence continues at coordinate 18,250,235 of NW_027464586.1, forward strand.
ATAAATGTTTTACGTAATTTATCGTTCGGTCAATGAGGCCTCTGGTCGTGCTGTCATTCTTTGGCTGTTTAATGCACTAGATTATCCTTTGATCCCTAGTCACCCTGTAAACGTGTCTGCTTTTAAACATACTGGTGCCGCGAGAGCAGTTCACGTTCACCCAACTCAAGAGATTGTGCGTTTTTACGCGCAAAACAATCACACACGATTAGGAACGTAGATAGAAAAAACGCACAGCCCTGTCAAGCACGCACGAAGGATGTTTTCGTGGCTGCGCTCCAAATACTTGTGTCAGAAATCCATGTAACCTCTCTATGGTTAGAATTTCACCCTAGCTGTCTCATAAATGTTTTACGTAATTTATCGTTCGGTCAATGAGGCCTCTGGTCGTGCTGTCATTCTTTGGCTGTTTAATGCACTAGATTATCCTTTGATCCCTTGTCACCCTGTAAACGTGTCTGCTTTTAAACATACTGGTGCCGCGAGAGCAGTTCACGTTCACCCAACTCAATAGATTGTGCGTTTTTACGCGCAAAACAATCACACACGATTAGGAACGTAGATAGAAAAACGCACAGCCCTGTCAAGCACGCACGAAGGATGTTTTCGTGGCTGCGCTCCAAATACTTGTGTCAGAAATCCATGTAACTTCTCTATGGTTAGAATTTCACCCTAGCTGTCTCATAAATGTTTTACGTAATTTATCGTTCGGTCAATGAGGCCTCTGGTCGTGCTGTCATTCTTTGGCTGTTTAATGCACTAGATTATCCTTTGATCCCTTGTCACCCTGTAAACGTGTCTGCTTTTAAACATACTGGTGCCGCGAGAGCAGTTCACGTTCACCCAACTCAATAGATTGTGCGTTTTTACGCGCAAAACAATCACACACGATTAGGAACGTAGATAGAAAAACGCACAGCCCTGTCAAGCACGCACCAAGGATGTTTTCGTGGCTGTGCTCCAAATCCTTGTGTCAGAAGTCCATGTAATTTCTCTATTGTTAGAATTTCACCCTAGCTGCCTCCTAAATGTTTTAGGAGAGCTAACTTGAAGTATACTTATTTCAGTAATGTACACTATGTGCTGAAACTAAGAGTACACTCCTACCGCTGCATTGAATATATGTTGATATCGAGTGTTAGTAGAAGAATATAGGTATTCAATTTAGTTAATTAAGCTAATACATGACACCCTTTATTGCAATATTTGTGTGAACTTTTGATAGCTATATAAATCTTTGTTTTCTCCTTGAAGCATACAAGGTACATCAAGTTGTATTTTCGTGCTTTCTTTATTACATCAGTGTTTTACTGATATCGCCTACTTGCTTGAGCGACGAGGATGTATTATAACCTATGTGTAGCATTCAGGGATTTAGTATTTATTTTGTTTTGTGACGCAGTAAACTAGAAGCAAAAACATCTTATTCCTATGTTTCCAGATGTTGACAGAGAGTTTCAGAATATTATTATTTTTGCGAAGGGCTTATGCAATAAAAGAAATCCAACAGATAACTTTTGTGAAGAAACGTCAAACTACATGGTAATTCGCTTAAGAGTACCAACAGAGTGCCAACACCATGTGCTCATAAACCATCCACTCTTTGCAAACATTGTTTTCATCATTTAGACCACCCATACACATGTGCATGCACTGCGTAGTGTTATTGCGCAGTTTTGTGAATGCCAAACATTCATTAGCACTCTGTTAATTGTCAGCAAGAAGGGGCTAGTCCAATATTGCCTGTTTTGATTGTGCCATGATCTCTTTATTCAAGGATTTACTCTTTATGTATCAGTATACCGGGTCCTGAACCTGAACCTGAACCTGAACTTGGCAACGTCTAACGCTAGAACCCTATCTAGTGAGGGACGTCTAGCTGTACTATTCCTGTAGCCAGAGGATGTTAAATGGGATTTAATAGGGCTCAGTGAGGTTAGGAGGACAGATGAGGCCTATACGGTGCTACAGAATGGGCACGTCCTCTGCTATCGGGGATTGGCTGAAAGAAGAGAACTGGGAGTGGAGTTCCTAATTCACAGAAACATAGCTGGCAACACAGAGGAATACTATAGCAATAAATCAAAGGGTGGTAGGTATCGTAATTAAACTGAATAAGAAATACAATATGAAGGTTGTACAGGCTTACGCGCCTACATCCAGCCACGACAACGCTTCAGTTGAAAGCTTCTATGAAGACGTAGAATCATCAATGAGTAAGGCGAAAACACAGTATACAATACTGATGGGAGACTTTATTGCAAAGGTAGGGAAGAAGCAGGCTGGATGCTAGGAAGTGGAAGACTACGGCATCGGTATTAGAAAAGCCAGAGGAGAGCTACTAGTAGAATTGGCAGAACGCAAAAATTTACGGATTTTAAATACCTTCATCCGAAAACGAGGAAACCGCAAGTGGTTATGGAGAAGCCCTCATGGCAAAAATAAGAACGAAATAGACTTTATAATGAGTGCACATTCAGCATCGTGGAGGATGTGGAAGTGGTTGGCAAGGTACGATGCAGTGAGCATAAAATGGTAAGGTCTCGAATTTGCCTAGACTTGAGGAAGGAACGACAGAAACTGATACGCAGGAAGCCAATCAATAAGCTAGCACTGAGAGGGAAAGTACAGGAATTCAGTCTCGCTTCAGAGCATGTACTCGGCTCTTAGTGAGGAAACCAACCTTAGCGTAAATACAATGAATGATAATCTGACGAGTATCAATACGGAGTGTGCAGTGGGAGTTTGAGGCAGGGTAGTTAGACAGGACACTGGCAAGCTTTTCCTGGAAACGAAGAATCTTCATAAGAAGAGTAAAATCATGAAAGTCTCTAATACAACAGACAAAATAGAACTGGCAGAGCTTTCGAAGTTGATTAATAGGCGTAAGGTATCCGATGTAAGAAGGTATAACACGAAGAGAATTGAACACGCTCTGAAAAACGGAGGAAGCGTCAAAGCAGTGAAGAGGAAACTTGAGATATGTGAAAATTGGATGTATGCACTAAGGGACAAAGAAGGCAAAATAACTACCAATATGGATAGGATAGTTAAAATAGCGGAGAAGTTTTCCAGAGATCTGTACAGTAGCCGGGACAACCACGACTTTAATACTATAAAAACTAGCATTAACCCAGATGACACCCTACCAGTAATAATAGAAGAAGTCAGAAAAGCTTTGGAGAGCATGCGAAGAGGCAAAGCTGCTGGTGAGGATCAGGCAACATCAGATCTGCTGAAAGATGGAGGACAGATTTTGTTAGAAAACTAGCCGCCCTGTTTACAAGGTGCCTCCTGATGGGAAGAGTACCAGAGTATTGGAAGAACGCTAATATCATCTTAATACATAAGAAAGGAGATGAAAAGTACTTAAAGAATTACAGGCCGATTAGATTGCCCTCTGTAGTATACAAGCTATTTACAAAGGTAATTGCTAACAGAGTAAACAAAACATTAGAATCGAACCAACCAAAGGAACAAGCAGGATTTTGAACAGGCTACTCAAGAATCGACCACATTCATACTATCAATCAGGTAATAGAGAAATGCTTAGAATATAACCAACCACTATACATAGCCTTCATATATTACGAGAAGGGGTTTGATTCAGTAGAAATATCAGCCGTCATGCAGACACTGCGGAATCAGGGCGTCGATGAAGTATATATAAACATCCTGGAAGAAATCCACAGGGGATCAACTGCTACCATAGCTTCATAAAGAAAGCAACAGAATACCAATCAAGAAGGGTGTAAGGCAGGGGGACACAATCTTCCCAATGCTATTTACCGCGTGCTTACAGGAGTTTTTCAGACGCCTAGAATTGAAACAGTTAGAGATAGGAGTTAATGGAAAGTACTTTAGTAACCTGCGCTTCGCCGATGACATTGCATTGCTGAGTAACTCGGGGGACAAATTGCAACTCATGATTACGGAATTAGACAAGGAGAGCAGAAAGGTGGGTCTTAAAATGAATCTGCAGAAAACGAAAGTAATGTACCACAACCTCGGAAAAGAGCAGCGCTTCGAGATAGGTAATAGTGCGCTTCAATTTGTAAAAGACTATGTCTACTTAGGACAGGTAATAACTGCGGAGCCCAACCACGAGATTAGAGTAACTAGAAGATTAAGAATGTGGTGGAGCACATTTGGCAAGCACTCTCAAAATTTGACAGGTAGATTGCCACTATCCCTCAAGAGGAAGGTATATAACAGCTGTATCTTGCCGGTACTTAGCTACGGAGCAGAAACCTGGAGACTTACAAAGAGGGTTCAGCTTAAATTGAGAACGCCGCAGCGAGCAATAGAAAGAAAAATGGTAGGTGTAACCTTAAGAGACAAGGAGAGGGCATAGTAGATTAGGGAACAAACGGGGGTTAAGGATATCATAGCTGAAATCAAGAAGAAATGGACATGGGCTGGGCATGTAGCACGTAGACAGGATAACCGCTGGTCGTTAAGGGTAACTAACTGGATTACCAGAGAAGGCAAGCGGATTAGGCGGAGACAGAAGGTTAAGTGGGCAGATTAGATTAAGAAGTTTGCGTATATAAGTGGGCAGCAGCAAGCACACGACCAGGTTAACTGGTGAAACATGGGAGAGGCCTTTGTCCTGCAGTGAACGTAGTCAGGCTGATGATTATGAGGATACCGGGTCCCGCACAATGGGTTGGGAGTCCTCCAGGCAGAGTTAGCTTCACAACTGGGGCGACGCGTCACAGCTCCTCGAAGCCCGCCTGTACCCTGTTTAGCTACCGCTGGGTGGCCAGCCGGCACTGGGGATCGAACTTTGCACCTCCCGTAGCTGAAGCGGACGCGTACGTGCGATGCCACAGCTACGGTTAATGTATCAGTATACACTTTGCTGAGACATGTTTGATACTCGCTATCTGTGTGTGATATAACGTTTGTTGTGTGTGAAACGAATATTTTGTGGTATCTTTTATGTATGTTGGAGAGATGGCAGCTGTTCATGGTCCTTACACAGAGGACAGGTTGCAGTGCACGATTGGAGCGGCCTTCCTGCAAGCCCTGACGAGCCTTATTAAGTGGTAGGCATTTCATTTTCTTACCACAGAGTGATAGTTCGGACACCTAGCACCCATTGAGGTATATCATACAGTGTCTTTTAGCTTAGGTGTTCCTTGGACATGGAACACTACTCCTTGTACATGGAACATGCCTCATTTGGTTTGTAATCCTTGAACTTGGAATGTTGTCGGAGCCAACATTGTGACACTCGGATACGTCTTGATAATGGGAACAGCTGTTTTTGACACTGCTGTCTTGAGCAAGGCAAGAGTTATTGTTAAAGGGTTGCAAAGGGGAACACATTCATTATTGTTAAACATTAAGTAATAGTTCGCTCAGTATAACACAAGGATGAGACTGGTGCACTTTAAACAAAATGGGCTATTACAAAAGAAGCACAAAAATTTATGGCATGATGCTCACCCTGTATTTTTTAGTGCTTGGGTTGCAGTTAACCATTTTATATAAAGTTGGGGCACGTGCTGCGTCCTCTTTCATGGCCTTTGTGTTACAATGTGCTAAATATCACATAAGTTAGAAAGTTGGCTGAAGCGAAATCCCCTCTCATATTATTTGTTGGTCTTTTCAAGTTTCCTCCATCAACATCTATTTTGTTCGGACTGCCATGAAATTGTGTGCAGTGAAATCTTACCTATAGTCATGTTTCACTCATTGTCGGGATGATTGCTTTTACCTTAAACTTTTTAGTGGAAATAAAAGATTTTCAACGAAGTTCTTTTTTTAAAAGTAGAAGCGTCGTTCATTTTTAGTGCTTTTTATAAGGACAGCAAACACCACTGAAGTCTAAAAATTTAATGAATTGATATAAGCACACTTTTGCTATGTGCACATTCTGCCACATTAATTTGGCGAATTCGTGTTCAAGGGAGTCAGGGCGGTTGTTGTTTCAGCTAGTTTTCAAATTTTCAAGTGTATAAGGAAATTCGTGGTATGTTATAAGTTGTAGTGCAATCTTGTTTTAAGTAACATTGTGCAACATGCAAGTAGTTATTCCTTTCTAACAAAGCCTTCTCAGGAAGTTCTTCTGCCTGGGAGTTTGATCATCTGAATAAGGGACAGCTTTTCTTGGGAGGCAGCACATACTCATGTTTCATCACATTGTTTAGAACATGTTCTCACTACAATCTATGAAACTACCATGCATGTGTTTATGTAACACAGCTCACAAGACATAGAGGCCTATCATAGAGAAGTGTAATCTGTGTAATAGTGCCTTGACTAGCCTTGTTGGACTGCAAAGTTAACTTGTTGAATAAATTCATGCTGTTTTGGAAGTAAAGTACTCACAGATTGAAACAGGACACTCGGAGCGTGTGGCCGACGGTGCATGTGCCACCGCTCGTGTGTGCGCGTAGAACCAATGTGTTGCGTTGTAATATAGGGTGATAGAGGAAAGACCTATGGAGCATGACTACTTCCGATTGCCAAATTGTCGGCCTTTAGTTCACCACGTATACACGGCCAGGGCAGCGCTGCAAGGCTCACGCACATTCGAATATCTACCAAACTGGCTCGCCGCTGCGCACCCCTTTTATTGCCACGCCAGCAGACGACCCTCTTGTTCAGCGTGCTTAGGCAATGCAGTACACATGCTGTGCAAATAAGACGTAGAATTCAGTAAGTAGATTGCGCTTTGAGGGTGTTTATAGACATGATAAACATCTGAGCAAAGGCATGAAAAGTTTGCTTCGTCGTTTCTGTCTCGAAAAGAAATAAAGTGTGTGGCATACTTTTCTTTATGCAACATGAAAATAATATCTTGTATTAGTGTTGTTAGGGCAAACTGTGGCCTATTGTTGAATAAAAATGCGTGAAGCTCGCTCCTTCTTCTGTGGCCGACAGCTCTACAAGTGCTTGCTACGCAAAATGGCCGCAGTATTCACTGTTTGGGGTGAGATATGAAAGTACTAAGTTATTGTTTCATTGCTGCACGGAAACAGGCGCGTGGCTGGTGCTTTTCTTTTTCGTCGTGACAAAAAGCTTGTAAAACTTTCTATGATTTTTAGCAGCTATTTACCATGTTAACAATCACATTTCAGGTGCGACATCTTATCGGTATTGAATTTCTTATTTGCACAGCCTATGTGCGCCATTGTCGAAGGGTGCCGATCGAGAGCGTGGTCTGCAAGCGTCACAATATAAATGGTTCGCACCGTCCCCATCCATTCAGGCTACATGCATGCAAAAATGTGCGAGCCTTGCAGCACCACACTAGCAGTGTGCACTTTGTGAACTAAATGCCAGCTCTTTAGCTACCGGAAGGAGTAAGCCTGTTCTTTAGCTCTTTTTGCCCTCACTCTATACAACAGTGCAACATCCTGGTTCCGCGAGCACCCATGAGTAGCGGCACATGCTTTGACAGCCACGCGCTACGAGTGCCCTGTTTCAATTCGTGAGTACTGTACATATAAGTTGACCATACTGGGCATGTTGGTACGTACTTGGTAGGAAACAGGAGTGCAAGCAAATTCATGGACTGCTGCATCCATTATTCTTTCTGTGTCAGTGTCTCAGCTCATGATGCTGTTCACTCCTGAGTGTACATTTCATTTCCTCGCTGAGCTTCTACATACACTTTAAATTGTAATATCTTTGTTACGTAAGGGTTCAGGCGATAGTTTTGGCATTTGCATGGTCTGAAATAGTCATGAGTTAAACACTGTGATGTGCTATTTCCTTAAATACTTGAATAAAGCAAGTGTTTGGTCGGGTTGGTAATTCGTCGCCTAGAAACTTTTCCAAAGTACGGCAAAATATGAACAGAAAAAAGGGAGAGAACACAAAGTAGTGCTAGTTTGTGTTGTCGCCCTTTTGATTGTGCATGTTTTTTCTGCTGTTGAATTTTTTCTTTAGAAAGAGTTCCTATCCTTGTTCTATCAAGACGTTCAGCAAGGGCCAACACACCCCAGTGCGGATTCTTGTGCTTAATAATGACCAACGATCAATTTCATAATTTGCAACACTTGCTAGTGAACATGGGCAACTGTGCACTCCAAGGCATGGAGGTAGGTAAAAATATTTCCTTTTTTATAAAGCTTTTGTCGCCTCTTAAGGTACCTAAATAATGTATTTTTATCTATTGAATTATATGCAATAGCAATTAAGGCTACAAAAATGTTTTGCTTGCTTCCTACAATCTGTCGCTTGTAGAAAGATGTGTGGAAACGACCTGTAACATGTTACAACATGCATATCTGTGTAATATACTGTAGGTTGCAAAAAACACAATTCTTAATTGTTTTCACTATACTTGTGTAGCTTTATCACCTAGACGTAGCTCTACGTTTCCTGTGCCTGCTTATTGCTCAATTTCATCTTGCACATAGTCGTGCGCAAAGAGTGGGGGGAGCCCCCTCTCCCCCAACTTGTTAACTAAAAGGGGGCCTACCAAATTTGAAGCTTACTTAACTAAGTAAGGGGGAGTGCCGTGGTGAACCTCCCTGCCACCCAAGTGTAGGAAAACCCTGCACACGCCTATGACTTTGCACTTCTCAGCATGAGCCCTCAATAGTTCTCAGGTTAAGAAGAGGGATTTTAATGTGGAAGCTTTGCGTGAAACGAAGTTGTGGAATAGACCCACTGTTGCATGCCGTAGTCATACATTGGGTGCCATTGGAAACGTGAAAGGAGGTTGATTGATATGTGGGGTTTAACGTCCCAAAACCAACATTTGATTATGAGAGACGCCGCAGTGGAGGACTCTGGAAATTTCGACCACCTGGGGTTCTTTAACGTGCTCCCAAATCTGAGCACACGGGCCTACAACATTTCCTCCTCCATCGGAAATGCAGCCACCGCAGCCGCGATTCGAACCCGCAACCTGCGGGTCAGCAGCCGAGTACCTTAGCCACTAGACCACCGCGGCGAGGCGTGAAAGGAGGTTATTCTGCAATATTGCCTTAGAGAAGCTGACTCAGCTGATTCCTTTGTTCGTGATAGCTGGCTTCTCTCCATTACTGATGAATCAGAAGCTCTCTGAACTGATGTATAGTGGTTAGTTTTTTTTCCAACGCAGCATGAATTCAAGCCTATGTGGTTCGACATTGAATCCAGAGGTATTACTTAATATAAATGATAAATATATATCAATATTTTAAAAAGGCATAACTCACCAAATGTAATGTTCATTCATGTGCTGCGCTAAAATGTATGCTTTAGTGCTTTCTAAGTTTTTATGTTATCTCTTGCAGGTTTTAAATACACTAGCGGTGCCACCACGACGGTGCTACAAAAGACCCTATCATCAGTGCAAAGTCGAAAATTAAATACAAATGCAGTTATTCCTGGAAATGTCTCACTTGGTGTTTCTTTGTTTGTTTGTACTTATGAAACAGTACTTTCGCAAGAATTTAAACACTGACGATCTAGCTCCATTTGTTGTCCTATCAGAACTGTATTGCTTGACAATGTAATGCGTGTTTCTAAATGCAGGCTATATATACTTGCAGCATAATTTATTGGCTTTGAAAGATTATGACATGTAAAAAACAATCATGTGTTCGTTGGTGGAAGTGGTCTGATGGTATTTCCTTTACAATCCTGTAATTTGTGCACACTTTCATATTAATAATGAAGTGATTTATTGATCTGCTTTTCAGCAAATGTTCTGTTGATGGCATAGGGCCTTAGTCTACAACGCGACGTTTGATGTCAACCTAATGCTTATGCTCGATAGCACTTCACTAGACAACGGCCATCAGAAACTCAGATTTCAGGACTCCATAGACTGACGCTAGCCAATGGTCACCAGAAACTCTCAGGTCGGGCCTCTATAAACTTACGCTAGACTATAGTCATCAGAAAGTCTAATGTCATAACTCTATGAACTAACGGTGGACAATTAATACTAGACTCACATTAGGTACGCATTAGGAAAGCGCATTAGACTGACAATAGACAGTTTAAAGATTGTGATGTCGAATGACATTAGCCTGTTTAGAAAAGTAAATTAAATTTTTTCATAAGGGTACAGCAAACCGACGTGAAGGATACGGGCCGGTAATTGTTTACTAACGAGCGGTTACCGTTTTTAAAAATCGGAATTACAACTGCATTGTGCCAGTCTTGCGGAAGTGATCGCGTCTCAAGCGATTTCACGAATATTATTTCTAATTAAAACGAGACCCATTCTGCGTATCTCTTGAGAAACTTCTGGTAGGTTATCCGGACCACTTCTTTTCTTCGCATCTAGCTCAAGCAGTAACTAAAAAACACCTTCGCGGTTGATATAACAGGCTCCATTGCCGTAGTTGCACTATTCCTGATGGATGCCCCTATCTTATCGCCCTGCTCAATTGTGAAAACGGACTGAAAGAAGCGAATAAATGTATTTGCTAAGTCTTTAACTTATTTTTCAGGATACAACCCTCATGTTTGATCTGCTCAATTCTTTCCTTTCTGTCACTGATGTAACACCAGTATTTGGAAGGCAATTCTTTAAGGAAGTTCATAAGCGTTTGATAAAGAACTTATTTCTGGAATTCACAAAGGCTTCTTTCAACTTGATTTTTGTAGCTGCAACTTCCATCACTCTTTTTTTACTTTTCCTTAATCTCTTAATTCACCGTTTCATATGTATATTGCTGCGCGTTATCCAGGAATTTCCTTTACGTGTTTTCTCAATACGGGTAGAGACAAAGCGACCAACGCTAGTTACGACGTTGGCCTTAAATCTCTGCCAAAATCGCTCCACAGATTCAACATGATGCTCGCTCGAAATTATTAAAGTGGAGCTCGAGAAAATCTATGATGGAAGTGTCATCTGCCTTTTAAAAGCCCTTTACTTTTATCGGAAGGAACGGTTTCACTAAAGTGCATGCACTAGTTTGAATGACTAAAGACAGCATTTTGTGGTGGGACATGCCATCTAAAATATTCGAAACATAATCTGTTGTGTTTTGAGAGGAAAACACGAGGTATAACACTGGCTTCGACGAACCTGCAACCCTCATTGGTTCTTGCACAATTTGTTCCAGGCCATAACAGAATTGGAATCCCAAAAGTTTTTCGCAGCCAATTGTTTCAGACTCCTCCGGCGAAACATTTTGCCAATCAATGTGAGGCAAGTTGAAGTGTCCTGCCATTATCAACCTCGTGCTCCCGTTAACATGGTCACACAAAAAATCACTTGACAAATCCAGAAACTGAGACTCACACGCAGGTGGTCTGTATACTGAGCCAATAATATATAGTATATTGTTGAATGTAATCTTACACCATACAGTTTCGCGAACATCACATTGTATCATGCAAGTTGGGATGGAACTTTTAACAATGATAGCAGCACCGCCGCCTCGTGAATCTCTGTTCTACCTGAAAAGCTTGTACCCTGGAAGAACAATGCAATCACTGCGTATCGCTTGTGTGCGGAATATTTGCACCAAGCAGTTAATTTAGTTAATGTTTTAGCTAATACTTGATGGAACAGCCTAAATTACAATTTTTTGTAAAACTGAGCCGGAATGTGTGGAGAAAACTGGAGATTAACTAGACTTGTGCAGTCTTATGCTCTACATGTGGGGACGGTAATAGGCAATGAAACAAAACAGGCAGAAAGTAGACGATTCAATGGAATCGTGTAGTGTTTCTACACTAGTCATCAAGTGGTCAGTCGCCTTGCAGTATACTACTCCGTGAAGCTCATACGGGGCTACTATAAGCAGCTAGGGGAAGTTTGGGGGGCGTAATGTAAAGTTAACCTACTAAGGAACGCCAATAGTGAAAAGCCCTTATTATAGCGGTGGAATATTGCAAAGCCAATGGTAGCCGATATTCGTCGTAAAGCGAATACTGGCGTAATACTGGCATTTCATTGGCAAGAAAGTGGCCCGAAAATGGTCCTATGCTGGATGTATGTTGGCAACGACTCCGGTGAAAGGACGGGGCTTAATTGGCATGTGTAGAGTAAGACGGCGTCGGCTGGATATTGGCAGATGCAATGACAAAACGTCGGTCCCAGGTCGGCTTGAACATCGGTCCTACATCGGAAGAAGTTGCACTATGCCGACATGCCGAGCTTGGGCCAATATTGTGGCTGACGTTAGCCAATAGGGGTCCAAGATCGGCCCAACGCCGGTGTGCTGCCTGGGTAGCGTTGACGCGCGCGCACGCTGGGCACAGCGACGCAATGTTAGTAAAACGCAAGCACTCTATTGTCTGACGCCAGGCGCGACCAACGCTACCAGCGTCCGTAGACCCGGCCCGACAGCCACCGGCGCGAAATGCGGCATGCTGCATTTCGCGCCGAATCGCTACCCAGACAAAAGTGCATCTCCCTCTTTTCGTGACGAATGAACGCCGGACGCGCTGAAACGCGCATGCGTCGAAGCAACGTAGCGCGGCGCTCGCCTGCCAAAATATGGCTAAACCGGTGGCTGGCGTGGCAACGGCGGCGAGCATGCGCACCACGTCAAGTCAAAATGTATTGGTGCCTTGACTGTGGTATGTAGTTATGTTGTCACATGACACACATCTCATGATTTTGATGGTTGCACGAGTTGCATACTTTCGTAATCCATTGACGTCAAGTAATAGAAATTTGATGTACGCGAAGCTAGCGAAACAGCCGTAGGCGCATCATAGTGTGGCATGTGTTCATGTTATTACATGACACGCATGTCATGATTATCATGTTTAGATCTGTCATTTACCTATGTTGTCCGATCGCGTCCCGTAATAACGAGTTTGGTACATGTAAAGCTAGCGAAACAGCCACGAGCGCATCATGAGCATTGCATGTAGTCATGTTGTTACAAGACACGCATCTCATTATTATCACGTTTGCACCAATCACATACCTTCGTCATCCATTCACGTGCCGTAATACCAAATTTGGTATCTGTGACGCTACCGAAACGGCCGCGAGCATATCTAGAGCGTGGCTTCTAGCCATGTTGTTACATGACGCACATGTCGTGATTCTCATGTTATGGTCGGTCGCTTGTGTTCAGCCTGCAATCATGTCATTACATACCAGTTTTGCAACATGCCATGTAAACGAAACCACCGCGAGAGCAGTGGTACTATGAAATGTAATGTATGACATTCATGACATTTATATCATGATTTTCATGTCATGACTAGTGCAATATGTTCTCCTTACAGTCTTGTTACGCCATACCAAGTTTGGTATCGATACCTTTATCGAAACGGCCAGGAGGGCTAACAGTCGTAGGTGGCTAGATAGATAGATAGATAGATAGATAGATAGATAGATAGATAGATAGATAGATAGATAGATAGATAGATAGATACTCTCAAAGTCACCCAAGTTTGTTAAGAAATGCTTCGCAAATATTACGTCCACGGCAGAGACATCTCAGTGCGCGAATGCACGGTGGGTGGTTTGTGGGCTAAGTGGATGCTGTTCACACAGCGATTTCAGCTTTATTTCACCGTTGCAAGTCAAGAAACTGCACCTATCGAACGGATGGTGATCATCCGACTTTCCGTAGCTGGCGGGCCTGTTGCCCTTATTTCAACAGTTTAGATTTCGGTCTTCCAGTTGAGGCAACTGCACAAAAAGAAATGAACACTTCATGCACACACTACGCCGACACGCAACAAAGGGTATACCCGCTACACCCGTCGCTGCCTAAAGCGGCAAGCTAAATAACGTCTCGGCTTTTCCCCCACTGCCTCAGTTTTGGAAGTGCGTGAATATAACAATGAGCAGCAGCGGGACAAGATGATCAGACAGCAAACCTCCCCAGGTATGAATCACCATTTGTGCGAACTAGCGACAATAATCCACAATTGTCATGTACAGAGCTCGCCAAGTTCACCAAGCAGTGGCAGCTCGCAAACGACTTCAAGGTCAAATTAGCCGCAGTTTATTTATTATTATACAGTGTGATAACTGCAGCTAAGCCTTAGTTGTGTTTTGACCAACTAGAAAAACACTGCAGTTGACCAACTGTATTAGTCGTCCAGACAGCTGCATAAACATGATGCTACTTATGCAAGTACACCATGCTGGAAGAGAAGGGGAAGCTCGCCTAACTGCTGACAGGTTACCATACCTACTCTGTCGACAACAAACAGGTTGCTTAAAAACCTACCCTGCATTAGCAGACTTAGTAAAAAAATGGAATTAATAAGGAACTACTGCGGAGAGAAAGCATCGAAGCTTCCTTTACGGAAGAAAGAAGACTCCATTAAGACTGCAACCGTTCACGTTTTGAATTCCATAGGAAAAAAAACGTTCTTTTGGGACCAGTAATGTCCAGAACTTACAGCGTTGAAGTGCATGGTGGCATATTAAGGAGAAAGAAGCATACCTATGACATATGCTTCAGCCGTTTTTGTTGTGATCAACTAGAAAAACACTGCAGCTGACCAAATGTATCAGTCGCCGAGACATCTGCATAAACGTGATGCTACTTATACATCTACTACATAGAAAGCTGCGGAAAGTCACGTGAAGAAAGAATAGCGTCACATTAGCAGCTTTGCCTAAGTTGTGTGTTTTCTCGCTCAACCAACTCAAGCAAGGGAATCGCAATGGGTAGGTGTCTTTGCTCAAGATGACATAAGCCTTACAGTCAAAGCGAAGCTGAAGCCAGGCCTTGGACAAATGGCAAGAAGACTGCAGTGGTCTCGTGCTATTTGTGTGCTGCATAGTGTGTTGTGCAGGCTTGGCATCTCCTTGTTGGCGTTTCCTGCATTTTCTGTGGGTGATATTGTTTGCAGATTACTGTGCCCTTTCACGATGCTGCAATTCGTGGTTTAGGTTTTTTTACCAACAACACAGTGTTTTCAGCAAAAGTGCTTTCTCTATGTAGGTGTCTATTGTGTTTGTTGTGAGTGATCGTCATTCTATATTAGTGTGCCATTTCATCGTGGAGTAATTTGATGTTTATATCTGCTTGCAGACAGTGTTTCTCCAGGCCGGGTGTTCTCTGTGTGTGCCGTGAATGATAGCTTTGGCAGTAACAGATTTACATGCTTTTTTACGATTGCTTAGTTTTTGGCGATGTTTACTTACACGCAGTTATTAAGAAGACATGAAATGCTTTCATGACGATCCGAGTTTACAACAAAGCTGTAAGAGCAGAGCACGTGAAATTGCTGCTCTATCGCATTTTCGTTAATCATAGACACTACCAGATACTTTAGGACTGCAAACAGTGTTCACGGTAGTTTCGAACGAGAATGGGCACCCTTTTTTGTCCGAAAGCTCAGCCTGTCTATACATATATTCCGAGTTCGACCGTCCTGCTGAAGTTTCTGCGATCAACCCGCCTCGTCGAATGTTTGTGACATTTTCGTGTGCGTGTGTGTTTCCACTTGCTCCCGCTCTCTTTTTCTCTCACATTCTGTTTTCCTTACCAAGTCCAGGGTAGTAAACCAGATCCTTGCTTTCCTGTGAACCTACCTGCCTTTCTTCATACCATATCTCTGTCTCAACCGTGATTTTACTTTATTACTATATCCAGTTAGCGACTTTCCTGCTCGATCTTTAGCTCGAATCATTGCATTCCTTTTTATGTTCCCGACGAGTAAGGGCTCTGTGAAACAGCTGTTTTTCTAGCTCCATGGTTCCTATTGGTTTCACTACCGTAATTCTGGCCAATCGTAGGGTTTGTTGTGGCTGTTGCTTTGCATCATGCAAGCATGTAGCTCCCGTTTTAGTAGATCTGTTTCTTTTGTGTTTAATCTGAAAGCACTTTTTAAAACACGATTGTGGTGATGCATCACTATAAAGTCACAGTTTAATTTAACAACTGCTTGCTCACTTCATAATTTCATGGTTCTCATGCTATTTTTACGACCACACACTAGTGCTTAAACTATACAGGTAATTTGTTTCTGAAGTCTGCATGCATACATGTTAAGATGAAACCTGCCTACAGCAAGATTTTTGTAGCCTGGCAGTTTGGGGTCCAGAAAGGCTTTCTCTTGCACAAATATTTCTCTTGTATGAATACACTGCGTTTACTGTACCTATCTACAGACGTAACAAGGCAACGCAATTGTCTCCACCTTCTGATCGTGTTCTTGTATTTTTTTGCCAATGTAGTCTCTCTGTGTGAAGACCGTATTGTGCAGAGCTATAGAGGCCTTGTGAGGTGACTCATGATGTTGCTTTTTGTCTCCTGCACTACGGCAATCATGTATAGTCAAACAAATATATAAATAAAAACACAGAGTGTGGCTGTAGTGGGAAGATGTATTAGGATGCTGTATTTACCAATTTTTCGACATGCAATCTCACACTGCTTGCTGTGATTTTTCTGCTCATATTTTTTACCATGTTTATGATCAATCAGCTGCGAAATTTTATTCTTTGCTTGCTTTTCATTACCAGCACTGTTTTCAACAATTACTTTGCCACGCGCAATGCTGAGTGCTGTCACATACAGCACTAAGGTTACGCATACAGAGATTCCTCAGATAATTTTAAACGTTCTTTCATTTATTTTTACAGAGTTTGAAATTCACTCCTACTGGAGATCGGTAGTGTATGCGGCGTAACAAAAAAACTGAGGATGAATCAATAAATAAATCAGATGTCCAGGCTCACGTATGTGCTTACCAAGTGGTATTGTAAGCCTAGTGCTAACTCGAAAGCAACATTAATGTTCATGAGCGATTTCTAGGGGCAGTTCATGCTTGCTGAAAAACATGATATTCTAAAATTCACTAGGAGAAACAATAAAACTAACTAAGCTGTGGACGAACTGTAAAGAAAGCTTCATTGGGTGGACTGTGCATTCACATGAACTGGACGAAGAAAGCGACTATTTCAGCAAAAGGTCTTGATTGATTGATATGCGGAGTTTAACAACCTAAAACCACCATATGAGAATGAGGGACAGCGTAGTGGAGGGCTCCAGAATTTTCGACCACATGGGATTCTTGAACATGAAACAAAATTTGGGCAGATGTGCATATAGCAATTTCGCCTCTATCGGCAATGCAGCCACCACTGCCCGGTGTCGATCCCGCGACCTGCGTGTCAAAAGCTGAGTGTCTTAGCTACTAGAACCACCACAGTGAGGCTTGAGCAAACGGTAGGGGTACATATAGTTCAGAGGCAGTGGGCATAACTGCGCCATCATAGACATATCAATGAAGAACAAACAGACTCACCGCGCGATATGCTGGTAGCCCTGGGGTGTCGCTCCTACCTGAAAATAATGGAAATACATTCGTTTCTCTCGTACGTGTGTTTGTAATGCCCGTGACGATATATTTCAGTGAATGACTTTTTGGTGAAAGTTCGTGACATCTGTAAAAGTAACACACATTTTGCTCCGAAATTTAGTACTGCTTCACATATTGAGGTGTTTTAATCCGGTTTCCACTACAAGATAATACCTGTTTGGTTGCTGCATGTTATGTTAAATTAAGAAGAGAAGTGTCATTTTATTGTGATCATGACATTATGTCTCTTTTAGATAAAATGCAATGTGAAGTACTCTTCTTTCACATAATAATTTTTTTCAAATCATGCACAGTCTAGGAAACCTATTTGTGGTTAATCAATTATTAGAATAATTGATTTTGAAACATAGTGAAGTGATAAATGGCACGAAGGGAGACAGACGTGTGCTGTTACTCACAAATTATTTCATTGTCAGAAGTGCATGAAATATAAAGCAGTTTATTTATTTACAAACGAACACGTCTGTTTCCTTTTGTCTTTTTTTTCATACTGTGTACCATTTAACTTATTTCTTGCAATTTTTTTGTGTGAAAGCAATCTTTTTCAAGGTCATTTGTCGATATTTGTATCAACAACACTTTTGTGTAATATACGTTCACAGACAGTAATAAAAAATGGGTACAATGTTTTCAATAGATGCGTCTGAAAATACCACGCATATCTGTTCTGTACAACAATGTTTCTGAATTCAGTAGCCATGTTTTTCGTTTCGCAATAATTTTTTTTCAAATACTTAGGTTGCATGGACAACAGTGCATGGACACTACTACATGCACTGCATGTTTTATTCAACATGACAAACATATGAATTCACTGACTTGTAACATTTTCTGCTTCATATTTCTTTGTTTTTTCGAAACAGCCCAAAATATTTTTGAACGTTGGATTACCCATCAGGCTGGGAAGAACTGCGCTATCTACTTTTAAATGTGGTAAAGCCCACGCTATGCGTGTCCTTCTCAAATGCGGAGTTGCATCTGAGAATCGCCTTGGCTCCAACCACTCTACTCTACTACATGAGCTTCATGACCACTGTGCGCGTTAACAGCGCGCAAGCTGGTAGTTCGTCGCGTGATATAAAGAGAAATTAGATGGCAAATACCATTGGGCGAGCGCGCGGCGTATCGAGAAACATCCCAGCATCAAGAAACAACTAACATTGAAACAAGTTAGTTTCGTCTTAGTTCACGCGCGGATCACAGAGAACCACAGCGTGTTAGTTTACGCGCGGATCACAGAGAACCCCAGCGCAAATTCAACAGGTGTTACAAACCCACTTACCTCAGAACAGCTTATATGCGGAGTAGTTCAAGTGGCACGTCTTTTTAGCCGGCCAGCAGTCTTAACGAAAGTGTTATAAATAAAAAAAATCGGAGCTAACCAGCTGCGTAAGAACACAACTTGTTTCAGCGTCACCGTCGGCGAAAAGCCTATACGTGTCGGTGTAATTTCTACAGCGTACAGCTTCACCAAGCCTCACTGGCGTATTGGAAACTAGCTTAAAGTGTGGCAGCTTCGGCTAGTTGTTATGACATGACAATAGTTATAGCACGAGAACAAAACGACGAAGAGACTAGAAGCTGCTTGTTCTTCTTGTCTCTCTGTCGCCGTTCTGTTCTCGCGCTGCAACTATCGGCAAAACTAGCGTTACGCCAGCGTCGATGCGCGCCGCCATCTTGATCGAAACAAACAAAAAAGACCGGAAGGGCATTTATAGCATGTGATTGCCTTCAGCCTATAGCGGCTCTGCATTTTCGCTATGCATCTTCTGGGATTTGATACGAAAACACGCGGGGGGGGGGGATTGTGCAAAAACGAAAGAAAGGGTGGTGCGCGAAAGGACGAGTGCTGCAGCTGCACAGTGCACAGGACATTTTAAGGAGAAAGGGTGTTAAAAGGTGTGTGGTTCGTCCTTTTGGTGACTAATGGGGCTGCCACAACCGTTATTCTTTTTGAGGACTATGGCACCGGGTGTAGCAGTTAGTCCCCTCAGATGAGCTCAAGGAACTAACATTCACACCTTATTGAGTACCCGCTATTCCCACAATTCAGCTCAAAGGACTAACATTTAGTCCTCGCATTCGCACCTTACAGAGCAACTGTTCATCTCCACAAGTACACCTTACCGGGCAACCATTAGTCCTCACAGTTGCATCTTGCCGGACGAACGGTTGATCCACTCAAATATTCCAATCAGATGAACTTTTTATCCCCAGTTCAAACATTGTTTTTTGTTTATTTTTCCCAAGGCCTAATACTTTTTACGCCTATTTTTCTGCGCAGTGAGTAACAAATAGCGCAGAAAAGAACACGCGAAAAAGTAGTTAGCCAACTATGTGTAACTGCTTTCGCAATCATGGCAACAACGAAAAACAGAAGTGAGACATCGAAATTTTTTATTTTCCTACATACACATGAGGTTTCTCAATTCATTAAAGTGAATTCATGGTGAAGCATACAAGTCCGGCGTCGTTGTCACATCTTGTTTACTCCTTGTGTAGCTCCTCCGATGGAAGCGGTGGATGACAGGCACTGCGAACGCCAGCGCATGCAGCCTTCTGCCTGTTGTGTTACCACGGCTGTACGTACAATAAGAAATTAAAAATAGTTAGACACACGTGACAGAAGATGATGCACGCATATGACAAGTACGTGCAAGTGAATATAAAAACATGCGTGTAAAATATGGCACACAAATAACTTTACGTTCACATATTGCACCGTTATTCTTAAGCTGCTCTGACGGAAGAGATGAATGACAGGCATCGAAGACGCCAGCGCACGCAGCCTTCAGCACAGTGTGTGCCCATGGCTGCAATATAAGTAGGTGAAATAGTGAGTCACAAGCGAAAAAGGATGACTACGAATTCATATGAGGAATACGTGCAAGGTCAAATAAAAACGTACGTGAGATATGACATGCTAATAATTTCACTGTGATGTCACACATAATCAAAGACTCATTTCGATCCCTGTAGCGCAACACATTAGAAGCAGCGGCCACAGCCACAACCCTGCGAGCCACCTTGCCACCAACAAGTTGGTGAGTCCTACGCGAGTGACGTCGTTCAGCTCGAGCAAGCGAACGTGAGACCAAACATCGTGCTGCACGCGGACTGCCTGCCACCAGCGTACTTCGAACACGAGAGCGAGCGTACGCTTGGCCGCCGCTACGTACAGCGCCAAGTTGGTTCGGAGCTAGTGCCGAAAAAATGGACAGTAATGCGGCCCTTTTCCACAAACACGAGCGAGTGCAGCGCGCAAACGGACGGCACCGAGCTGCTTGCAACCGACTGACAGGAAAGCCAACTGTAATAGCGACCAATTTTTATTGAGTTCATACGCTAGCGAAAGCCCCGCCAGCACGTGCCGGTGCACCTACAGCACGTGCCGTACTCCAGGCAAGCTTGTTACCAGAACCCGCAATATGTTTTCGACGACTCCCAACACAGCGGCGAGGTGTCAGCCCAATATCGTCAGCCTGGAGTTCATTGCGGTGGCGAAGACAGGCGAGTATCGAATCGATGAGCGATCGTACGGGAGGCCGACGGCGATGACGGCTAGTTTCCAGGCGGTCGCAAAGCACAGGTGGACTGCTGACGCCCAAGCTGACCTTCGCGATGCATTTCTTGCGTGTGATACACAACACGACGAGCCCATTGCAGGCAAGCGCGATCCGTGTCACACACCCGACAAGTAAAGCTGAATAAAGACTGATAACGTACTTGCGAAAAAATGCAGCACTGATTTCTGCCCTGAGTCAGACTTAGGTATATATGCGATAGGCCTACTGTCTTCTCGGTCGCCCTGTTGGCCTTCCTAACTCTTGCTGTCGTGTGTTGGTCGTGACTCTCTTGAAGTCAGAGATATACAGTACGGCGTGGTGACGTGTCGAGACTTGCTCCAGACTTCATGTGCAGCGAAACGTAAAAGCAGCAGCCCGCGCTCATCCAAGCATACACACAAGCACCGCGTCGTACAGGCGGCCGTGGTCGAGCACTCCGACCGCGACGCAATGCGAACCGTCGCCAGCAAAATACGGAGAAATACTGAACCAGGAGAGAAGGAGGACGGCTAGTGACCTTGGCAACGCTTTGCGCACTGCCTTCATTAACCGGGTGGTTCATCTCTTGGGAGCGTGTTTGGACACTAAGTGTTTTGCACCCGGCTCGCTTCCCTCTGTGGTTGCTCCTCGATGGTCTATCCCTTTATCGCGCGCGCCTATTGGGCTCCGTAACTCTTTCCAGGTAGTTTTGCCTTAGAGTGAAATATCAGACTGCGTAAGAACATGCCTGCTATGCTATTCCCACGAACCCTCTATTTCGGTTCCACATTAGTATTTATAAACCTTTGTGAGTAAATGGTCTTCGTTACAAAAATTTCGAGTTGCCGCACCTAAATTCAGAGGTTCCCTTTTATACTACCCTAAATTGGATCTTGGATGTCGTTGCACAAATTAGGCGACCGACCGCAGCATGCCAGTTTAGTTTGGTGCGCATTTGCGCAGGGCCGCGTAGTGTCACTCTTCTAAATGTGTTGAAGCGAGCGTGAAACCAGAAACGGGACGCGCATGGGCCATAAAAAAATTTCACCAATCGCTTATTAACATAGGTTTAGTATCACGCACAAGGGGGCGGGGGAGGGAAATAAGCCTGTTTCATCTGCGACGAACCTTCGTCACCCTGAAGGAAGCACTGCACGCTTAAGCTTGCAGCGATCTTTTAAGAGCTATTGATGTATCAAATACTTTCTGTTTTGGGTTCACTAAAGCTTCCATGAACGCAGCATACGAGTTGAATACACAGCCCCGTCTATTAGCGGGCGCCATTTGCAACGTCCGCTCGGTCGCTGTCTGCTACGTTGTCGGTGTCGGAGAGCTACGCAGTGAAAAGCTTCGATGCGAACAGTGAATTCATCGTTGTCGGTGATGCAGATATGAGAATCTTATTGTACCAGAGGCAAGTTTGTCTGTCTCGAGAGTCAGCAAGCAAGCACCGAGACGTTCCTTTATCGGGGTCAGCAAATATACCTTCATCGGACCGTTAGCCGTAACCGACGTTGCAGCGACAGCATGTTTATTGGGCAGGGGACATTTCTTTGCAAACTTGTAGTAGTTTTTTTAGGCCGACAGTGGTGCTTTGTCGGTTTTTTTTTACTTGGATATGTGTTATTCTTATAAGGAAGAAAATGATAGCCACGTTTTGAAGAACAGAAACAACGATACATTTATGATGGAAGCCATAGCAGTGGAAGGCTCCAGAAATTTCGAGAAACTAGCGTCATTATTTTGAACCTAAATCTAAGTACACGGACCTCAAGCACTTTCGCCCTCATCGAAAATGCAGCCACAATGGCCAGAATTCAATTCCGTGCCTGCGTGTCAGCCGTCTCGCACCACGACCGCTACGGACAAACGCGACGTGTTCTCTGATTATCAAAGAACATTTTGAAGAGCGTGGCCGGCCAGGTTTGCCTTCATCCGGCTTGGCACTAATATTCAGAAAATGAGAGTGTGGTAGACGAAGCTCGTCAAAGTTTATGGCACGTACGCATCAGTGTCTTGTGACTCATTCCAGCATACGCACTCCAGGCACAGCTACTTAATGACAAAGATGCTTTTGTCGTTGAAATACACCCCATACACGTGCTCTTACGAAACAGTCAATCATGACAGGCACGTGCTTGATCAAGCGCGAACGCTTTGCAGAAAAGATGCCACAATACACGAATCACCTTGCGAGCTTGTGTATTCGGAACTGAGGATTGTGTGACTTTCCTTGAGCGGTTGTATCACAGCATTGCGTAGGAGACAATAGATGCACCTATCAATGTCGTTTATAAAATTTTTGGCATTGTGAAATAGCATTTTTTAATTGCGGACTGCTATTTCAGCTCAGGTAAAAAACTGGTCATCTAAACGGGCAGAATATGTACCCTTGCGCATCTTTTTACAGTGTCCCGAAACGCCATCCGCGCCACGCGTTTTCCACGCCTACAGCTGCACAAAGTACAAATGTTCATTACTTGTTTTTCTTTTTCCCGCCCAGACCGGATGTGCGCTCTGCTCTTTGTCGCGGGCCTATATTGGTAACCGTTGCGAGGCTCAATCAACCCAGCTCATCCGCTCAGACCCGCTGCATTGGGAATCGAAAATTGGAGCGTCGCGCACCTGTGTAACAAAACCTTTTCTTTGTTTACTGTAGTCGTAAGCTTTAGAGAGGCCAACCTGGTCCGGCGCAGTGTTACCGCAGTCTGCTTGAGTGTACACCATTCGCTGGTACAAGACAATGGCACAGGTAACTCGTCATTCTCGCATCCTTATATAACTATTAAGAATATTGAAGAGGCTTGAATATTTCAACTTTCATAAATATTTTCTGAAAACAATTTGTGATCTACTAAAGTCAGTTTTTGGTGCACTATTCATTTATATTTGTGCACAGTGCGAGTCACTAACTTTAAGGCAGTGAGAGGCGCACTTGTCAGTTAAATCATTAAAACATCATAACTTATTTAATTTGGCTAGTTGGTATTGACTGTATGCTTCCACATTACTAGTGACCACGCACGAAGACGCCGAAATAGAGACAGCAAAACCGCCAGACTTCGACTGAGCTTCAATAGACGTAAAAGATAAAATGTGCATATTGCTTCACTGAACACACGCAGATGCGCCGTGAATATTCGGTAAATCATGTGGAAGCGCACAAAGGTCACTATGATATAATTGCAGATTTTAATTTTATTTCATACATGACCATCGTCACCCATCCCGAATAATTGGTAAGTATTTAATGGAGTTCAGTGAAAGTTGAGTGTGTGGTTCTGGGCTAAAAAAGATGAACAGTAGAAATACTACTCCCCACTTCCCGTTCTTTATGGCTATTCCCAACTCCAGAAAACGCTTTGTGTTCTGGTAACACTGGTCTATAAAAAAATGGTCGCACCTAACAGCGTCAACGCGGCCCTTTTACTTGGCACTGTGCTGGAGTTTTATGAGGGGGACTAGGATGGCGTTGCTTTGTCAAATAGCTGGCTGCGGGCCGCCTCTTTTTCTTAGGCATAAAGTATTTTCATCGAAAAACTGTGGAAACACTGGTGCTGGGCGCGCAAACATCAAGCCTCTTCGGTAAACCAGTAAACATTTACTACAAGTTCAAGGACCTGCCTAACAAGCCCGAGGTTGAGTAAGGCAACGGCTCATGCATTGTGGGCCTCCCCGAAGGTTCTAATAAATTAGCCCTGCGTTGCTGCATTGGAACATATTTACAGGGAAAGCCTTAACAGTTTTCAAAGTAACTACACGCTGCAACTTGTGCTGCCGATTGCATGTATTCCATTAGGTTCTGTTGCCCAGTCAAAAGCTGTGCAGACGCATGTTTATCACTTGGCTAGAGAACAGAGTTATGCCTAGGCCAGTGTATCTTGAGACAAGGAAATTCATACTTTTGATTGTAATAGGAATGCTGTTTCTTTTTCGTTCCCGATCCGTGTTATCAGGCTTCTAATGAATAAGGCCACCTACTTCAGAACACAGGTTTGTTCATGTGTGCAAGAGTATATTTAACGCAGATATATGCATGCACACTATGCAGGCTAAGAATACAAGGATATTCTAAAATATATATTTCTCTCTCTCTCCCTCTCTCTCTATATATATATATACATATATATATATATATATATATATATACATACATATATATATATATATATATATATATATATATATATATATATATATATGAGTAAGTATATAATGAAGAGTAAAATAGTAACTTACTTCTCATCAGTGCCACGAATCAACAACATACTTTCCCGCCATTTCAACATAATTAGGCAAAGCAAACGATTAGCTTCAATTTTAGCGAAGCTATCTCACGTGGCGTACCACAGGAGTAAAAACCTGAAGGACATTCTTCTCAGAGCAAAAACAAACCCCTACAAAATTCAATCATGGTTCCATCCCTGCGAAAAAGCTCATTGCAAGGTATGCCCACAGATGGTCACAACACGTGAATCAAACGCGAACTTCTCGGATTTCAAATTCTGCACAACTGTAAACCTTAATTGTGTCTCCAGTAACGTAGTATACATGCTACATTGCAACATCTGTAGACAAGACTGTATCGGCCAAACAGACACGCCATGTCGGCAGTGGTTCAATAATCACCGGTACCACGCCACTTCACTGCCGAAGCTACCTTTATCTAGACATCTGCGCCTGCCAAACCACAGTTTGAAAAATATCAGTTTAACTCTTTTACAGTCCGCTTTCTCAAACAGGCGCCAGCGCGAACAGCGTGATGTATATTTCATTTGAAAATTTAGAACATTAGTAGCCGGCATCCACGAGAGCCCCAGAAGACTCTTCTGCCTACAAGAAGTAAGCCAGGAGGAAATTGGTGCCAAAGACTCATAGCTCGAGACCATGCTTGTTTTTTCTTACTGACTCGTACGTGTACAATGTTCTTTCTGGGTTTTTTCTTTTCTTTTTCCTTTTTGTTATATATACTTTTTCGTCACGTGTGCATACAAAGTGTTTATGCTCGCCTTCCACTTGATGGCCGTTAAGCGGAAATGGGCGAAGATGAAAGGTAAAGAGCCGACCGACCTATTAAGGGGACACTCTTTCCTAACGCAAGCCGTCGCGGGCCCCTCCCGCCACCACGGCGACAATCTTGGGTGGCCCGACACACGTTGACTACTGGCCAGCACAGGATGAGAACCGGATGTGGACTTACACCGACATTTGGATGTGCACAGTCTGGTTTCGTGCTCAGCGTTCACAGTGTTTTGTTTGTTTGTTTCTTTTTTATTTGTTTTTTGTTTGTTTTTTGTTTGTTTTTTTAGTTCTCTCTCACTCTCGCAAACATCTTTCTAGGCGAGGGTGACGTGCGAGCCACGAAGTTTGAACGTCGTTGTTAGTAAAACTCATCCCCTGAAAAAGGGGGACCTCTCCAGAAACTGTAGGGAAGAAAATATATTTATCCTTGTTGACAGAGCTAGCGTTGTGTCATATCCCATACCTTCACAAATACTAAATGGCCCATTGATATCTTACTCTCAATATATATATATATATATATATATATATATATATATATATATATATATATATATATATATATATATATATATAAGAAAGAAGTGTATACCTAAGGGCTCGTTTTTCCAACTTTTCACACATGATTAATAAGACCTAACAGACAATCATGCCAAGGAATAATTATGGGAAGTTAGTAGAACCAATGTAATGTATATAAGAAGAAAATTGAGTGAAACATTAGCCTGCCATGAGCAGGAATCGAACGTATGACCTTCCAATAACGCGTACGATGCTCTAACCACTGAGCTATCACAGCGACGTTCCCTGTGAATTTAAACGTGGGAGTGTCAGTCAGCGCCATCTGTAGCCAAGCGGCGAGTGTGGAACACCCTTTTATGAGCCTGTGTGGCGTCATGTAGCACGTAAACCTATTACGCGCGGGTAGCTGACCAATAGTCCCTCGTATACAACCTAACTGCACCAAGTCTGCCAGTATATTGTTACCACATGTGTAATTTAGGTATGTGCACCTGTGTAGCGGGGAGCATGGTGGTGGCAGAACAAGAGAACGTTCGGTTAATGGCAAGAGCTCGCTGGTGCTAGTGCCAATGATATGGGTACCAGGCCATCGTAGTATATTTATAAACGACATGGCTGACACACTTGCGTGAACATCTCTGGATCTTCCGATTGTGCCAATCATGCCTCCTACAGCTTATGTAACAGCAGCGAGGTTTAGAAAACTTTCCCTTCTTGAAGATTCATCAAAAATCATGATAATGAATCCAGATTTCTCGCACCTGCCCTTCACATAGAATATAAAATGATGTCCCACGCGTAAATTGGAAGTCTTCATAACAAAATACGTTGCCGTGTACCACCTCCTAAATTCTACTTAAACAGGTCTGGTCTGGTGCCATCCCCTCTGTGCTCAAGCTGTAACGAACCTGAACATTTCGACAGTTTTCTTATCACATGTCACCGTTTCAAAAATCAAAGAAAAAACTGCTTCGAATTTTTATTCAGAAAACTAGGAATACCACTTCATACTCCCAATATTTTGTCTTTTGGGGCCACTTCATTGGGACACAGCGACAGGAACATCTGCCGGGCTCTCTGCGAATTCTTATATAACACAAGAAGGTTACCTTGCTGAGTCAGCGATCAGCTCTCGAATTTTACTAGCCACACTACCACTTATTATTTAGCTGATACACTGCAATGATTCAACTTTCAGGAGGAATTCTTATAACGATTTCACCTCAGATATTCAACGAATTGTATTAGTTCTCTCCCCCCTTTTTTCCTTGTTTTACATTGCGCCAAATTATTTTAACAGTCAAAACACAGTAATCATATCCCCCTAGTCTAGAAAACCTAAAAGTATTGACTTGCATTAACCACCGGCTTCTTGGCCAATCCCCCTTAGTGGACGAGAGCCACAAAAGAAAGGAACAAGCAAGCAAGCTCGCTGGTGCGCGTTCACTACTGTATACCGTCGAGTCGACCGTTACGTCGGCTCTGAATAAACCCCTCTCGTAGACGTAACAGAGTGGTGGAGGTGCTGGGTACGGCACGTCGACGTACCACGGAGCCACAGCTGTTTGGAGTTCGCCGGAGCCGTCGTCTTGCCGGTCTGCCGCCGACAACAGTCGTCATAGCCCAGAGCGAAGGTCAGGAATCAACTGCCTCGACTTGGCGAACGTCTACGCTGGCTACACCTAGTCATCACGACATGGAACCCCGCCCGTTTGCGGGAATGGCAGGAGAAGATATGGACGCGTGGCTAACGCACTACAAAAGGGTGAGCCGGTACAACCACTGAAACTCTATCGATCAGCTGGAAAACGTCGCGCTGTTTCTCACAGACACTGCCCTGATGTGGTATGAAAACGATGAAGAGTCCTTGACAACATGGGCTCTTTTTTCTGAAGAACTGAAGAAGTGTTTTGGTGACTGCGACTCAAAAAAGAAAAGCGCAGAGCGGGCTCTTGCTGGAAGAGCCCAGACTCCTGGAGAAACGTGCACTGCTTACATAGAGGACGTTCTTAAGCATTGCAAGATTATAAACCCGTAGATGCCTGAAGAAGACATGGTCGGACACCTCTTGAAAGGCATAGCGGAAGACGTTTACAATTTTCTGATAGGCAGGGATGACCTCACCTCTGCCTCCGACGTCCAACATCACTGCCGCACGTTTGAAAAATTGAAGACTCGTCGCATCGCCCCAAAATTTGGTTGGCTGGCAATCGTGAGAAGGGTCGCCAACGTCGACGTGAGCCCGCCCACTGACCTTGCCGCTACTATTCGGGCATTTGTGGGTGAAGAGCTGCAGCGACAAGGTGGCAGGGTTGACAAAACCATTCCTTATCCACCTAGAAATCCACCCTACTACACGGCGGTGCCATTAGCTCCTTTGCCACCATCAGTATGTGTAACAGACATCAGCGAAACTGGAAATCCGCGGCTACGTCGTGACTCTATCGCGGCCGACCAGCGATATGGCCAACGCCTTCGTCACGGCCCCGCCACACAGAGGTGGGCAGCCCCCTCTAAGCAAGCTCGTCACCGACTCTTCACAGCTGACCGGTCTCAGCACTGGTTCGGCGAGCGTCCTCTACCAGTCTGCTACAACTGTGGCTTCAAAGAACACATTGCCAGGTATTGCAACTACCGGCAGCCACCAAGGTACGACCGATCACCGAGATTTAACCGTTCTGGCGTTACCCAGCACCTCCACCACTCTGTTACGTCTACGAGAGGGGTTTATTCAGAGCCGACGTAACGGTAGACTCGACGGTATACAGCTGTGAACGCACACCAGCGAGCTCTTGCCGCCAACCGAACGTCCTCTTCTTCTGCGACCACCATGGTCCCCGCTACAAAAGTGCGCATACCTAATTACACATGTGGTAACAATATATATATATATATATATATATATATATATATATATATATATATATATATAGTGGGAGTAATAATTCAATGGGCCAGTTAGTCTTCGTGAAGGTATGGGATATGGCACAACGGGAGCGTTGTCAACAAGGATAAATATATTGATTTCCCAACAGTTTCGGGAGGGGTCCTCCCTTCATCAGGGGATGAGTATAACTCATCCCCTGATGAAGGGAGGACCCCTCCCGAAACTGTTGGGAAATAAATATACTATGAAGTCTTGGTAGTCTGGGTTGCGACAGCGTTTAATTGAGGAAAGACCTCGCAAAACGAACGGGCAGAGCCAGTACACAGACGATGACGATGATGATGAACCAGAGTGGCAATGAGGACAAAGAGACAAGCGGATGATGGTGATTGCGATCATGCAGGGATGAGGACAATGCAAGTAACAAATGCCCACAATACTTATCCTTGTTGACAACGCTCCCGTTGTGCCATATCCCATATATATATATATATATATATATATATATATATATATATATATATATATATATATATATATATATTGTAGCGAAGCCTCCGAACTCTGAAATGGGTCGAACTCTTGAGTACCTTCTAGTGGGGCTACCCAACAAGGACGCCGCTCGCACGGAGAGCCCGTGCTTGGCTGTGACTGTCGCCATTGTATATTCTCGCTCGTTGCCGGCTATTAAACGCCTTAACAATTTGGTGGAGAGTGCTGCGATCCCTGTCTATGCCTTTGCAGCTACTATCACGTACCCTGCCATCTACTATGTACCACGACGCTTCTCAGCAAACGCCTCCTCCAATGCCACCCCCTTGTCCCGGTTTCCCCAGAATCCGCGATCCACCCATCCTCACTGGCGCTGATGGCACTGACGTGGAGGACTGGCTCGCCATGTACGAGCGCGTGAGCGTCCCCAACAAATGGGACGAGGACGGCAAGCTGACCAACTTGGTGTTTTACCTTGCCGGTGTCGCCAGTTTGTGGTACAACAACCACGCGTCCGATTTTGCCACCTGGTCCGATTTCAAGACCGCAATCGTAAACGTCTTCGGCCGCCCTGCTGTTCGCAAGCTGCAAGCCGAGCAGCGCTTGCGTGAACGTGCTCAGGAGGCTGGTGAGTCATTCACCAGCTATATTGAAGATGTCCTGGACCTATGTAACGAATCCAATCACGCCATGTCCGAGTATGACAAGATCCGAAACATCATGAAAGGCATTGACGATGATGCCTTCACGATGCTGCTCGCCAAAAACCCCGGCACGGTGGCTGAGGTCATCACACTGTGCCAGAGCTACGAGAAGCTCCGCCGGCAGCGTTCGATGACCCGACGCTCCCCACCACAAGCTGCAACGCTTGCTGGCTTAGAGGCCAGTTGTGACCAAGTGGCGTTGATGGCAGACCTGAAGTCCTTTATCCGTGAGGAAATCGCGCGTCAGTTCTCGCTCCTGCCCTTTGCCCACCGACCTGCTGTTCAACAATCGGCTACTACCCTTCTCCCTCCCATTCGCCGAGCGATTGAACAGGAAATAGCAGAGGTAATGCCTGCTTACCACCCCCAACAGCCTCCGGCTCCTGCGTCCCTGAGTTACGCGCAAGTGGTCGCCAGGCCGCCCCAAGTCGTTCAAGCACCCGCCCCTCTGACCTACGCTGAAGCTGCTGCACGACCTTCGTCCTTTGCAGCGGGTATGCCCGCTACGTATGTTGACGTAACCCCTCAGCCTCAGCTTCAGTCAACCATGCAGCCACCGTTCCGTCCATCGGCCCTTACGACATGGGTGAGACCTACCCCGGTGAACAGATGGCGCATACCCGACAACCGGCCCATCTGCTTTGCCTGTGGTTACGCCAGTCACGTAACCCGTTATTGCTATCGCGCACAGCCGGCTCCGATTTCTTCGCCTGTTGCTGGCCAACTCAGCCGTCCTTATCACGAAGAACCGCCGTCTATGCCACCTCGGTCTCGCCCAGGTCCATCTCGAAGATTGCCGTCTCCACGACTTCGTTCCCTGTCCCCCATGCGGCCAAGTGCGGCTGCTCATGAGCGGGAAAACTAGTCTTCGCAGTCCCCGAGGCAAGGACTGCGACGCTATCGCAATGTGAAAGCCCTCAGAGCAGCCCCTCGAATGTCATTGACGTGCTTGTGGACGGTGTTTGTGCATCGGCTCTTATTGACACTGGAGCTGCCGTATCAGTTATGGACGAAAAACTCTGCCGCTTACTTCGAAAAGGGACGACGCCACTTTCTGGGTTATCCCTCCGTACTGCAAGTTTGCACCGCATTCATCCTACAGCAGGGTGCACAGCTCGCGTAGTCATCCAGGACGTTCTGTATGTCGCCCAGTTCATCATCATTCAGGCATGCTCTCATGACGTCATCCTGGGATGGTACTTTCTCTCCCGCCATGACGCCGTCATCCATTGTGCCACCGCCGAAATTGAGCTCTCACCCTTCTCGCATTTGACGCCAGAAGACAGTCCCCCGACACTGAGCAAGATTCTAACGAAAGACAATACAACAGTGCCTCCAAACTCGACGACGGCTGTGTCTGTTTACTGCGCTGGTCTCTCCGACACCGTTGGACTTGTTTCGCCATCTGACCGCGCTTGCAGCAGGAAAGGGTTGCTAGTACCTTTCGCGACCGTGCAGGTCAACCAGGGCAACACTGCTATTTTTGTAACCAACCCGTCCCCGTACGCTGTTACCTTGCTTCGAGGGGAATGTCTCGGCAGAGCGGAACCAGTCGACGACGCACAAGTCCTGGACGTACCCGATGACACGCGCGGTCACAGGTCGTGTGCCACCAATGCTGTTTCCACTTGATTCGTCATCTGCTGATCTATTTGGCCCCTCCATCGCTGACAACCTTACGGCCGTACAGCGTTCCCAACTTGTGGACCTGTTGCAAGAATATCGTTCTTCTTCTTTCGATGTCGGGCGAAATTCTCTCGGTCGCACGTCCGTTGTTACGCCTCGCATTGACACTGGTGCCCATCCACCTTTACGGCAACGTCTATATCGCGTGTCGCCTGCTGAACGTCGAGTAAATAATGATCAGGTTGACGATATGCTCCGACGCGACGTTATTCGGCCCTCGGACAGTCTATGGGCGTCTCCTGTTGTTCTTGTTGCTAAGAAAGACGGTTCTGTGTGGACTACAGACGGCTCAATAAGATCACTCGCAAGGATGTTTATCCACTGCCACGCATCGACGACGCGATTGACAGCCTTCATGGAGCCGATTTTTTTTCTTCTCTCGATCTGCGCTCGGGGTACTGGCAAGTACCCATGGCTGACGACGCTCGACCAAAGACCGCCTTCGTCACGCCAGACGGCTTGTACGAGTTCAACGTCATGCCGTTTGGTCTATGTAATGCACCTGCGACCTTTGAGCGCATGATGGACACCGTTCTGCGCAACTTGAAATGGTACACGTGCTTGTGTTACCTCGACGATGTCATTGTCTTTGCTCCGGATTTCTCCACGCATCTCCAACGTCTGAAAGAAGTTTTCGCACGTGTGAGCAATGCCGGCTTGCAACTAAATCTGTAAAAGTGCCGCTTTGCAGCACGGCAACTCACCATACTGGGGTACGTCGTGTCCAAAGACGACATTCTTCCTGATCCTGCCAAGCTTCAGGCCGTGGCCGAATTCCCCAAACCTGCATCTGTCAAAGAACTGCGTAGTTTCGTGGGCCTGTGCTCATACTTCCGACGCTTCATACGAAATTTCGCCACGATCATATCACCGCTGACGAAGCTCCTTGGAAGCAACGGGCCCTTCAATTCGTGGTCATCCGAGTGCGACGACGCGTTCGCGAAGCTCCGCCATTTGTTGACGTCGCCTCCCATTCTACGCGACTACGACCCTACAGCCCCAACGGTGGTGCACACGGACGCCAGCGGTGTAGGCCTCGGCGCTGTCCTGGCGCAGCGAAAACCCGGATTCCCTGAATATGTCGTAGCATATGCAAGCCGTACGCTCACGAGAGTCGAGAAAAACTACACCGTCACGGAGAAAGAGTGCCTGGCGATCGTTTGGGCTCTTACAAAGTTTCGGCCTTATTTGTGTGGTCGCCCATTCGATGTCGTCACCGACCATCATGCACTATGCTGGCTTTCATCATTAAAGGATCCCTCAGGCCGTCCCGCCCGTTGGGCTCTTCGCTTACAAGACTACGACATCCACGTGCTCTATCGCAACGGACGCCAGCATGCTGACGCCGACGCCCTCTCGCGCTCCCCTCTGCTGAAAATGATGTGCTCTGCTCAGTATCCTCGGCTGCTGTTTCTGCCATTGATGTTGACATCATCGCTACCGAACAGCGAAAAAATAATTGGATCGGCCCGCTCATCGACATGCTCTTTGATCCATCCGCAACGCCACCCACGCGTGCCTTGCGTCGTCAAGCTCGCCGTTTCACCATTCGTGACGGCCTCCTACACGGACGCAATTATGACGCCGACAGTTGGCAGTGGTTACTCGTGATACCCCGCAGTCTGCGGTCAGACATATGTGAATCCTTACCTTCTGATCCGCAATGCGCGCACTCTGGGGTATTCAAAACCTACCATCGCATCCGACAACGCTACTTCTGGCGTGGGATGTACCGCTATGTGCAGCAGTTCGTTCGCTCTTGCCTGACTTGCCAACGCTGTAAACTGTCAGCCCACATGTCGCACGCTGGTCTGCAACCGTTACCTTGCCCTGACCGCCCCTTTGGGCGCGTAGGTATCGGTTTGTATGGACCACTTCCTCTGACGTCGGCTGGTAACCACTGGGCCATCGTTGCCGTTGACCATTTAACGCGATACGCCGAAACCGCCGCTCTCCCTGCGGCTACTGCGCGTGATGTTGCGTCCTTCCTGCTGCATCGATTTATACTGCGCCATGAACCACCCCAAGAGCTTCTCAGCGATCGAGGCCGTGTCTTCTTGTCGGAAGTCATCGAAGCCATTCTGACGGAGTGCCATTCTGTTCACCGCAAAACTACTGCTTACCACCCACATACGAATGGCCTCACCGAACGCTTTAACCGCACCCTCGGTGACATGCTTTCTATGTACGTCGCTGCCAACCACACTATATTGGGATAATATACTGCCCTTCGTCACCTACGCCTACAACACCGCCCCTCAGAGCACGACTGGTTTTCACCTTTCTACTTGCTGTACGGAAGGCAACCGTCGCACACCATGGACACGATACTCCCGTACACGCCGGATCCATCTGAGTGTACACCTATTTCCGAGACAGCCAGGCTTGCTGAAGAGTGTCGCGAGCTTGCTAAGACTTTTACGTCACAAGAGCAAGAGCGGCGGAAGAGTATTCGTGAAGGCTCCACCACTTCTGAGCCCACGTTCCTTCCTGGTGCGCTTGTATGGCTCTCGATCCCGACCTCTGCAGCTGGCCTCTCTTCCAAACTACGTCCCAAATACGAAGGCCCCTACCGTGTCATCGAGCGCACCTCACCCGTCAGCTATCTGATCGAACCTGTTGAACAATCTTTGGACATGCGCCGCCGTGGGCGAGACATCGCCAACGCGGAGTGCCTGAATGCTTATTACGACCCGCTCATAGTAACAAGGTGTTAGGTCGCCAGGCGACTCCCTCTTCGACCCCGGGGCAATTGTAGCGAAGCCTCCGAACTCTGAAATGGGTCGAACTCTTGAGTACCTTTTAGTGGGGCTACCCAACAAGGACGCCGCTCGCACTGAGAGCCCTTGCTTGGCTGTGACTGTCGCCATTGTATATTCTCGCTCGTTGCCGGGTAATAAACGCCTTAACAATATATATATATATATATATATGTATATATATATATATATATTTGTATTTATATATTTATATATATTATTAGAAAATAAAGGAGCACGCTTACGAAAATTTGGTAGTTGTTCAATCTACGTTTCGGCCGGGGCGCGGCCTTCGTAAGCATTAACAGAAATACGAGTGTGTGGCTGCTTTTATGGGCAGGCATGAACACGTCAGTACAAAACACGTGCGATCAGCATATGTCAAAAAAATTCTTTGAAACAGCCGTGACTACACTAAAAAACCATTAAAAATGTAATACATTAGACAAGATTGTGGGCATGCGAAAAGGCATTTGTAACATTGATCATTTACGACGAGGATCACGCATGAAAAAAAATAAATAAGTGATAATCTTTAGAAAGTATAGAATACGTTATGGATGTTTCTTTAAATATTTTGCAAACTTTCGGACGTCAGGGTATCGTAGAAAGGCATGAAACTTTGCCTACGCATTCTTTAATGCCAGATAACAAACTATTGATTTTGTGAATCAAGAACGATTCTCGAATTTCGCGATCATGGTGCGATATAGAGCCTGATTTTAATAGTGTCACAATAATCTTGTCAAACGAATGACCTGGTAGATTAAAATACTTGGACAATGAAGATGTTGCAAACTGTTTACGTGTGATTTGTGGTTGTTGAAACGGATGCGAAAGGATGTCTCGGTTTGACAGATGTATTGCATGGGGCAGATTGAGCATTCAAGTAAGTAAATGATGTTGCTACTCTCGCAATTTAAGTCCCCTTTAATTCTGAGTGAAAAGTTAGATGCCATGCTTTTAGTAACAGTCGCAGTGGTCATGTGCACACAAACGTTACATCGCGTTTTTTTACAGGGGTGACAACCAACGGGAGCAATCAATCTAGTCTTATAAGAAGTTGCAATGTCGCGCAAGTTCCTTGATCTCCGATATACAACCCGCCGTGATTCAGTGAAAATGTCCTTAAGCCGATCGCTCTGTGTCAGTAATTTATAATGCTCTGACACGCAAGGAATAGACGCAGAATGCGTTAGAACGAGGTTGGTTCGGAAAGGTGGCGCTAATCGCTTGTCGTTACTGATGAGCTCTTTCCGATCGAGACATTCGGCCTTCTGGAGAGCGTCTTCAAATATTTGTGAAGGATATTGTTGTTCGGTGATTGCTTTACGGAGCTGGTTCATATTTATATATATATATATATATATATATATATATATATATATATATATATATATATATATATAAGGGAAAGAGGTGTATACCTAAGGGCTCGTTTTTCCGTGTTTTGACACAATATTATTGAGATCTAACAGACAGTAATGCCAAAGAATGTATTGGGGAAGTTATTAGAACGAATGGAATGTAAATAAGAAGAAAGTGAATTGGGTGAAAAAATAACCAGCCAAGAGCAGGAATATCCTGCTCACGGCTGGTTATTTTTTCACCCACTTTTCTTTCTAGCTATTCACATTCCAGTGGTTCTGATAACTTCCCCTATACATTGCTTGGCATTACTGTGTGTTAGATCTAAATCATATAAATATATATATATACATATATATATATATATATATATATATTGTCATGGCCAAGAAAGACGCTGGCGCTTCGGCGCGTGGGCAGCTAAGGGAGGTAGAGGAAGAAGATGCAGAATAAGAACAGCTGGCCCAGGATAGGGTGTTGTCTCTTGTTCTCTGTCTAGTACATCACAATGACGCAGTCGACGAAGAAGAAGTCTTACGTCCCGGCTTTGTCATCCAGGACAGCCGCGATAAGCGCCGCTTGAAGACGGCGTCAAGGCCTCCTCGGCAGATGTTCACCTGCCGCCACTGCCACCACCGTTCGGGGATGGCGTCAAGGCCTCCTCGGCGGCTGCAGTACAAGTTACCGGTACCATTTCACAAGGGCGCCATCCACGCGTCCTTGGCTATGGATTCTGCCGTCAGCGCAAGCCGACAAGAGAACCCTCTGCGGCAAGCCACCGGTACGTGTCTTCGTGGTTCGTCGGCAGTGCGGGCTTCTCCGTCCAGGAACGCCGTTCACGCTTCTTTGGCGATGGAGTCAACAACCCGGCCGCCGCTTCAGCAGCCCATCGGACCATCAGTGGACGGTGTCCATGCCTCCTCTGTGGTACCAGGGTATCACCCAATGGACACTATGCTACCACTTCGCAGCCGTAATACGCATGGCCTCCTGTACTTTGGGATTGTTGTTCAAGCTTCGCACAGCCTGCATTCCCTGTCTGGTACTCTTCCAACACATGAGCCGCCAAGAAACGCTGTTCATGATTCCTTGGACGTGCGTATCACCACCGTGAGTACTAGTAGAACCACGTACTTCACGGACGCGAACCAAAGTACTTCAGAAGCCTCGTGCGACAGTGCCGTGGAGCTGCGGCGTACGATCGCACTGCTCCGCACCGAGACTAACAAACTGACTGCGTTGATCGCCGAGTGGGCTCCTACAATGTTGCCAGCATTGTGTGACAATAACGCAATGTTGGATGTAGCTGCCTCATACGACCTTGAGGCAAGCACACCGGAGCAACGCACGGAGCTTCGGTCTTCTCTGATCGAGCTCTCACACCAGCTCGACTGTTTCGCGTTGGTGATCTCTGCGTTGCCACCTGCACCTCACAATCACTAGCCGCCTACGAACGGCCGGAATCCGACGGGGTCCAGAATGATGCCGACAGCTGGGTGGCAACCGTCAACGCGCTAGCAATGCGCGCGGCCTGGACAGAGAATCAGAAATGATATGTGGCCATAGACTGTCTTCGGGAAGGTGCAGTGGCGTGGCACCGGTATGAAGGTTGGAAGCAGCAGTCATGGGCGGAGTGGAGCTGCAAGCTCATAGCTGCTTTCGGTCGTAATCCTTACCACCTCTCCACCACCACCCCGTCCAACCTGGCCAGTATCGAGGAGCAAGCTCCAGAGGCTTACCACCTCGAGGATGCAGCTGTGCGCTGCAGCTTACCACACGAGAAACTCCCAAAGCAAGTTCACTGCGGCCAGAGGCCGCTGCAGAAGTCGGACCTCTTGAAGGGCATTGCTACAACGAAACAGCCACAAGGAATCATCTCGACTGTGCTGCATTGCCTTTCACCGACGCAACCCCATTCGCACACCGAGCTGAAGTGGAACAACACCTCGAAGGTTCCTCGGAGCCCTCCGGCCGCGCGGGGGAAAGCTTCTCCGCCTGCCCTACGAATGACGTCAGACGCAGGTGCGACACGCTACTGCTGCTCTCAGTAGCCGCGCCGGTACTCGATGCCTTTATGTCAGTGGAAGAGGCTGATACCAGTCTTCATACAGCTCAGTTAGAGAAGCCAGCCCTAATATCACCTTTACTGAGGCAACTGGAGACACCAGCATCGCCTATGCTTGAACCGCCTACGGCGCTGGTGCCAGTAGAGCCCAAGGTAACCACTCCTGGTGTCACTGACCAAAATTATGAGGAGAAAGTTGGCACTAAAGATGCAGACAGCAGCCAGTCTCGACCTCCCGATAGACTTGTGGAAGACTCTGGCACCCAGTTTCAGCGTGGCCAGGGCCGGCCTCCGAGATGCAGCCACTATATCGACCGCCAGATCTACCTTTGGCAGATACCGGGACCAAATCGCGGCCGAGAGCGTTGGCCGCAACGGGGCAGCCAGTGCCGCCCACCAGAGACGCTTCCCTCAGACCGTCGCACCATGTTGCATTGTGGTCCGGGCTGACCACCACGATGCAGCCAAGCCCGCCCACCAGAAACTTTGCCGCCAGCTCCGCGCGCGCGCATTCATGGCCGAGTGTCATGACCAAGAAAGACGCTGGCGCTTCGGCGCGTGGGCAGCTAAGGGAAGGTAGAGGAAGATGAAGACAGAATAAGAACAGCTGGCCCAGGATCAGGTGTTGCCTCTTGTTCTCTGTCTAGTACATCACAATATATATATATATATATATATATATATATGCAGGAACAGCAGCAGTTGATTACAGGATAACTCACTTTAATTGCACCAGAACGCTGGCGAAACAGATCGGATGAGAACCTCGTCTTTCTCTCTCGCTGTACGTGCTCTTCGCTGTTCTCTTAGCGCGGCATATACAATGCGGAATTCGCCCCCCTCTAGAGAGCTGCATCCCGATGCTCTTCTGCAAGAGACGGTTCAGTAGATGCCTGGTGCGAATCAGTCCGAAAAATAGGGCTTCGTTGGCGTAACGTGCACAATTTCTTGTTTTTGCTGGTGAGTTGTCGAGGGGCTGTTCGGAACGACCACGTAATTAACGACACTCGGGCGTTTTAAAACTGTGTAAGGGCCAACATACCTCTTCAGCAATTTTTCAGACAGTCCTCGGCGGCGGATAGGACTCCATACCCAGACTTTCTCGCCGGGTTGATAGATGACGTGTCGGTGTGACAGATTGTAACGTTGGGCGTCGTAATTTTGATGCTGGGTGATTCGGACGCGTGCAAGCTGCCTCGCTCCTTCTGCTCGTTGGGTGAAAGATGTAGCATCCAAATCAATGTCATTGGAGTCGTGCAGCAACATGGTGTCAAGTAACGTCGTCACTTCACGGCCATGAAGGAGACTGAACGGCGTTCTTCGTGTAGTTTCTTGCTGCACTGTATTATATGCGAACGAGATGTACGGTAGAATTTCGTACCAGTTCTTGTGATCCACGTCAATGTACACACTTTCACGTAGTCTTGGTGAGACATTCTGTTAAGCCATTGGTTTGTGGATTATAGGAAGTGGTTTTCCGATGGGCTGTTCCACTGAGCTCAAGTACTGTCTTCAGCAGTGCAGCCGTTAAAGCGGTACCTCGATCCGTTATTATGATTGTCGGAGCACCGTGCCTGAGATCGATATTTTTTATGAATAATCGTGCGGTTTCAACGGCGGTGTCACTTGACAAAGCCTTTCTTTCAGCGTAGCACGTAAGATAATTAGTGGCGACTATTACCCGCTTGTTGCCAGCATGGGAAGTCGGATATGGTTCGAGGAGATCCATTCCAATTTGGGCGAAAGGTACCATGGGCACTTGAATTGGTTGTAATAGTTCAGCTGGTTTGACGCTGGCGATTTTCGTCGGTGGCGATCTAGGCACATGCGCATGTAATGTTTTACAATATCTGGAAGCATTGACCAGTAGTATTTCTGTTTTATTTTGGCAATGTGCGTGTGTTTCCGAGATGACTGGACGTTGGCTCATTGTGGCATGCACCAAGTATCTCCTCACGAATTCACGTCGGAACGACAAGTAGATTGGTGCTTTCTCAGGGAGAAAAGTTCTTATAGATAACATCCCTTCGTAAGCACAATGACGGCAGACTCCTTGCAAATCTTCCAGGGAAGGTTGTTCTCCGGCCATTCAAAAGTTTAATAAGGGGAAGCAACTCGCTGTCTTCCTTCTGCTTGCACGAAATCGTAGTGGTGTCAGCGACTCCTACAAACGCCATGTTGTGACATTCTGTGTCATCGTCAAGCTTTATTGGTGACATTGATAAGCAATCGGCGTCGGCGTGCTGCCGTCCGGACTTATACACGACTGTCATATCAAACTGTTGAAGGCTTAAGCTCCATCGTGCGAGCCTACCGGACGGGTCTTTCAAGTTGGTCAGCTAGCAGAGAGGATGATGGTCGTTGACTACGTGAAAGGAACGACCATAGAGGTACGGACGAAACTTCATAAGCCCCCATACGACAGCAAGACACTCATTTTCTGTTGTGGAGTAGTTGGACTCGGCGCGGCAAAGCGTCCTACTAGCATGTGCAAGCAATCACATTCTCGGCTGTGGGTGCAGGTTAAAGAACCCCAGGTGGTCTAAATTTCCGGAGCCCTCCACTACGGCGTCTCTCATAATCATATAGTGGTTTTGGGACGTTAAACCCCACATATCAATCAAATCAACATTCTCGGCTGAGTCTTCCCGCTGGACGAGTACAGTGTCTAAACCCACGTTGCTTGCATCTGTGTGGACCATAGTAGGAGCCTCCTCATCAACGCGAGCAAGCACAAGCGGTGCCTGCAGGCGTTGTCGGAGGTCGTAAAATGCTGCATGCTTGTTGATCGCCGCCCCGTGTGAACGAAACGTCTTTTCTTGTTAGTCGTGTTAACGGCGAGGCTATGTGTGAGAAATCGGAAATAAACCTTCGGTAGTATGCGCATAGGTCAAGGAAGCGCCTGATTGCTTTCTTATCTGTTGGCACCGGAAATTTTCTGACGGCCGCAATCTTATCGGGATAAGGTCAAACACTTTCATGGCTCACCACACGGCCTAAAAATTGGAGTTCCTTAAAACCGAAATGACGATTCTCGGGTTTCGATGTCAGGCCGGCAAACCTTACTGCCCTGAATACCTATAGCGACCTGCTCAGGTCGTTTTTAAAAAACAATGACGTCGTCCAGATAGTCCAGCCATGTCTGCCACTTAAGGCCTGACAGAACGGTATCTATTAGTCTCTGAAATGTTGCGGGGCTGAGTACAATCCGAAGGGCAAGACTTTAAATTCATAAAGCCCATCAATCGTTACAAAAGCCGTTTTTTCTCTATCTCGCTCGTCGACCTCAATTTGGCAATACCCACTTATGAGGTCCATTGACGAGAAGTAGCGTGCATACTTCAGGCTGTAGAGTTAATCATCGATGCGCGGTAATGGGTATACGTCTGTAGCGAGTGAGGAAAACGAGACGGCGGCCAAGGTGGTCGTGTCGTTCTCTCGCCACTTTATTCCACGCCTCAAACGGAGCCGCGGTAGCTGTCCACGTCCGACCCACCAAGTGCGCTAGCTTGTTCTAATCCTCGCGCAGCTCGAGCTCACATCAGCTGTGCGAGAGGCGCAGCGCGGTGATTGAGAAATGATGATGATGATCATGTACTACAGGGCTCCCCCCCTAGCGCTTTGCGCGATTTGAAGTGTATATAGCAAAGAAAGAGAAAGAGACTATATATATGAACGACAATCCGCAAGGTGTCCGTTTTGGAAGTCCAGTTTGTCAACGTGTAGTGACCATCGGGAACCAGTGGGTCTCTGGTGGTCGACACTGGGAGTTGCGCAGTGGACGAAGAAGTAAGCGTTCGGAAACTGTGTTTGCACACAAGTGGGTGACAGGATGACCAGCTGGGGCTAGCTAGGAGCGCACAGGGTGTCGCGAGTGAGCATTGCAGGTAGAGAGGCGTTCAGGGTGAGGTGGCGACGGGTGCACGAAAGCAGATTTTGCCCCTGCGCGCGAAGCAATTAGGAGTGGTGTAGGGAAGTCTTGCAGACCACCCATCGACAAGCAACGGCTTTGACGGTGCTTAGACAGCACTGGTGCCGATGTCGGTACGCAGGTGTCGTGACGTGAGTGGTATTTGAATATGAGTGGACTTGACCACTTACGATGGCAGTGAGTAAGTAGCATTGTACACGTTGGGTAGAGGTGAATGACGCATGCGGCTTGTAAAAGGGTGTGCCTACAGTCCAGTTACACGCCAGCTCGCCTACGGTTTCCGTCAAGAACTCAGTAGGAGGCGTGTCATGAGATCCAGCAGATATGGACTCTAGAGGAGGCTCAGTGGGCGTACCTTGACTTCGGGAAAGACCTTCAGTAGTCGGCGTACGTCGGTTCGTGCGCAGGTCGGTATGGAATATGGGTGCCTATATGCCAGGCGTGAGATGCGCGGTCTGCTGTGACAAAGGCAGACCAGGCACGTCGTCCTCAGGAGCGTCAGTCTTAGTCGCAACATCTCGTAAGTTTGGTCGTCGTTGACAGCTTGTGGTTTCAACTTCGCCTGCGAGAGACTGCAAGGGCGAGGATCGTTGCTGCTGGAAGGACACGCAGATCATTGAGGTGAGTGGAGAGGCACCTTCGGACATTGTCGACACTGAAGCCTTCGCGACCGGGGGGAGAATAGCAGGCGTGACGATGTCCGTAGTCGTGGTAGACACCAGGGCCTTCGGTGATGTTGCCGTCGTAGCACCTGACGTGTCAGCCGTGTTGTGAGCCATAGAGGTCTGCCAAGACGAGCCGGTGGTAAGCATGCCTGCCGCGTTGTCGGCCGAGGACGATGAAAACACTAACCTCATGGCTGACTGGTTGCATTCAGGCCAAATGTTGAGAACCTTGGCAGATGGGCAATCGGGCGCAGGACACGCGTCGCTAGTGGCCAGACGATAGGTTAAGTCTCGTTTATCGGACATTGTTGAAGGCGAAAGCTTCAAGGTCGGGAAGTCAATAATGGGCGAAAGGTCACCTGTGCCAGGCTCCGAGGCGGGCGGCAAGGTGGTCGTCATGGAGTCTGGTGGGGCCACAGTTGTTAGCACACTTTGCGACGCAGTGACAGCCCCAAAGTCGCGGGTTCCTGGAAGCGGTCGGTACGTGAGGCCGTTGCGGGCGAGCTCCGCAGTGCAGAGGGCATCATAAGGCTGCGGGCTGGTGCTTGAAGTGGCAGAGAGATGTCGCAACCCTACCGGAAGGGCGTCATGAAGTATGGCGTGCATCATCGGCTGGTCCGTGACGCCATTCAACGCAAGAACGACATCGAGCTGCATGAACAATACCTTAGGGTAGGTCGATTGGAATGGCGGCACTGGCGGGCAGAGTTGCGGAAACATGGCAGTGGGTCGCTTGGCGAAGGGCGTGTTCTCCGGGTCACCAATGTAGCGAGAGAGGAAGACGGGACGGCGGCCAACGGGGTCGTGTCGTTCTCTCGCCACTTTATTCCACGCCTGAAGCGGAGCCGCGTGGCTGTCCACGTGCGACACACCAAGTGCGCTAGCTTGTTCTAATCCTCGCGCAGCTCGAGCTCGCATCAGCTGCGCGAGAGGCATGGCATGGTGATTGAGAAATGATGATGATGATCATGCACTACACGTCTTTCTTTGTGAAACGGTTTAGCTTGCTGCAGTCGACAAAAAATCGCAAGCTTCCGTCTTTCTCCTTAACCAACACCACCGGCGATGCCC
This sequence comes from Rhipicephalus microplus, assembly GCF_043290135.1. NCBI lineage: Eukaryota > Metazoa > Arthropoda > Arachnida > Ixodida > Ixodidae > Rhipicephalus > Rhipicephalus microplus. The sequence goes on from NW_027464586.1 coordinate 18,294,172, forward strand.
AAGGGCTTTTTGACGGCTGCATGACGTCATCACCAAGCATTTTGTTCACTTGCTCCTGAAATTCTTCACGCTCTTTCAGTGCTACGTGGAATGGTTTCTGTTGTATTGGCCTTGCCGTCTCCTCCGTTATTATCCGGTGCTTCGTAAGTGGCATTTGACTGACCCTCGAGGTCGATGAAAACAGTCTTTGAACTAATGAAGAACATATACTACACATGAAAGTAGCTAACGTGGTTGCTTGGGCGAGTTGGTACGACATGATTCACATAAAAAACAGCGCCAAAAACGAGAGACAAGAAAAAGAAGGAGACAGACAGCGGCACTGAACTTACAACAAGATTTATTTGCCAGAACCGCACAATATTTACTTGCGCAGCTTCTAACATAAAAAGAACATACAAAACAAACAATACAGAATCCACCCAACAACCACATAGTCATCTTCACAACGCACCATGAGCAGCACGTGTGCTAACGTGCCGAAGGAAATCTATTTCTTTTAATGATAGCGCAATCGAAGGCCTGCTGACACATGCACTGCCCAGCCTTTCTATTTCTGAAGCCTCATAAATTTCACGTATCAACTGGTCCCGATGCCGCCTGAAGACGGTACAAAGCTGAAAATCAGGGACACAGCCGCAGTCTCGGCAATGAATGCCGAGATGGCCAGAAACTGTAGAGGAGACGTTGAGAGCGTGCTCTTTCAGCCGCTCATTTAAACACCTGCCTGTTTGGCCGATGTACCACTTGCCGCAAGACAGGGGTAGTAAGTACACCACTCCTTCAATGCATGGAACGTACTTCTTTCGATGCTTGACTTCGCAGCCTCGCTCGCCCCTCGAACCACGCTCACAACGTCTCCTCTACAGTTTCCGGCCATCTCGGCATTCATTGCCGAGACTGCGGCTGTGTCCCTGATTTTCAGCTTTGTACCGTCATCAGGCGGCATCGGGACCAGTTGATACGTGAAATTTATGAGGCTTCAGAAATAGAAAGGCTGGGCAGTGCATGTGTCAGCACGCCTTCGATTGCGCTATCATTAAAAGAAATAGATTTCCTTCGGCACGTTAGCACACGTGCTGCTCATGGTGCGTTGTGAAGATGACTATGTGGTTGTTAGGTGGATTCTGTATTGTTTGTTTTGTATGTTCTTTTTTTGTTAGAAGCTGCCCAAGTAAATATTGTGCGGTTCTGGCAAATAAATCTTGTTGTAAGTTCAGTGCCGCTGTCTGTCTCCTTCTTTTTCTTGTCTCTCGTTTTTGGCGCTGTTTTTTATGTGAATCATATACTACACGCTGTCTTTGCGCTTGTGATAAATTCGTGCTTACGTCATTAGGTGGTGGGGCTGACGTGGCGTGCAGCTTGTCCTGTTGTACTACACAGCACTCGAGGGTTTCGGTGATCTCGTCGAAGTAGGCAACTGTAGTTCCTTGTGTAATATTTTGTAGCGTACTCACCCCACGGAGGCGCTAAAAGAAGGCACCCACACTCCTTGAAGATTGGGACAAGACTAGTTTATTTTAAAAGAAAAACAGGCTTCGACAGCGACAACCAAAAGGAACGTGGCTGCATATCTTCCGTGGCCCTCCGGAGATAAAGTGGGTCGTGTTGGCCGCGTCTGCGCCGCGCGTTTCGGCATACGAATCGGTATGCGCACACAAATAAAATTATTGTGATCACCGGCGTCATCGCCCACTACAAGGGGTCCCCCCTAGACTGCGGAGCCTGGGAAAGAAACGAGCAAATGTACGAGTTAGTTCATGAGGTGAGCCGGTTTCACGCGATCGAGAGAAACGACGCCATCTCTGTCGTGAACACGAATGGTCACAGTTTTGTGCGACCACGAAAGCACACGGAAGGGCCCGTCGTACGCCGGAGTCAACGGCGCTTTCACTGTGTCACGTCGCACGAACACGTGGGTTGCCTTATTCATGTCTGGGAAAGAAAACACTCTTTGGTTGCGGCTGAGCGTGGCGCGCTGGATTGCAGGTGCTCCAACCAGGAATGTGGCCTTTCCATATGTTCTGAAGGCGTCGGCGTAGCGCTCGGTTTCTCACCGAAGAATTCGCCCGGTGGTCGGATTGTAGAGCCGTACAGCATTTCTGCTGTACAGAATCCGAAGTCTTCTTTTATCGCCGTACGCAGGCCCAGAAGAACGAGAGGGAGCTTCTCCACCCAGTGCACTCTATCCAATTTGGCCGTTAAAGATGCCTTCAGTTGACGGTGTAGCTGCTCCACTATTTCATTGCTCGCTGGATGGCAAGCCTTGGTGTACTGGAGCCATGTTGGCAGAAGCCTTGCAAGCGCAGAAAATAGGTTGCTCTGGAATTGTCGTCCATGATCGGTCATTATGCGCAGTGGGCAGCCATAGCGTGAAACCCCTGTGGCCACAAACGCCTACGCGACGGTCCTGGCTGCGCTGTCCAGAATCGGCGTCACCTCGGGCCACCGTGAGTAGCGGTCTACACAAGTGAGTAGGTGTCTGTAACCCTGGGAAGGAGGAAGAGGTCCCACCAAGTCCAAGTGCACGTGGTCGAAACGACACTGTGGTGGCCGAAATACTTGGAGTGCTGTGCGCGTGTGACGAGTCACCTTGACCGCTTGACATGTTCGGCATGTCTTCGCGCAGATTCAAACGTGGGCGTTAATTCCGGGCCACACAAAGCGGTCAGTGACGAGCCTCTGCGTCGCGCTGATTCCTGGGTGGCTGAGGTCGTGAAGACTGTCAAACACTGCATGCCGAAACTGGGCGGGGACGAAGGGTCTTGGAGATTTCCGCGATGTTTCGCATGTGACCATAGTCGTTGTGTGTGGTAGCGGGATCTCTTCGAGCACCAGTGACAGTGTATTGTGCCTCATGTCGGTTAGCTCTGGATCTTCCCGCTTGGTGGCGGCTAATGTCTCAAAGTAGACGGACGCTGAAACAGTGTCAAAACGGGAGAGTGCATCGGCTGCTTGGTTTTTGCTCCCCGCTATGTGGCAGGTGTCCGTAGAAAATTCGGAAATGAAAGAAAGTTGGCGCAGTTCTTTTTCCAAGTTTGAGGAACTGTTGTTCTTGAACGCATACGTCAGCGGCTTGTGGTCCGTTAAAATGTGGAAAATGCGGCCTTCTACGAAGAAACGCAAATGCTTTACGGAGGAATAAATGGCCAGCATCTCACTTCCAAAGGTGCTGTAGCGCACTTCCGCCTGTTTCAGATGTTTAGAAAAGAAACCTATTGGTTTACAGTCCTTGCCGTCGTATTGTTGCAACACTTCTCCCACTGCCGTCATTGAAGCGCCAACCATGAGCCGCGTTGGCGCGTCGGAAAGCGGGTGAATCAGAAGTGTTGCGGAGGCAAGCTTAGTTTTCGCGTCCTGGAAGGCTTTTTTGTGGTCCACTGACCAGTGAAACTCGGGCGTTTTCTTGCCATCCCGGCGCGGCAATTCAGTTAGCTGCTGTAGAATGTGTGCACATGATGAGCTTAAGCGCCTATGGAAGTTGATTAGCCCAATGGAAGTTGATTAGCCCTTGCGCAACCTGCGAAAAGAGGTAGGCGTGGGGAATTTCCTCACTGCTTGCACCCGTGATTCGAGCGGCAAGATGCCTTGTGGGCTGATTCGCTGACCTAGGAAATCTAGTGCTTGAACACCAAAGATGCACTTTTGGGGCTTCAAAACCAGACCGTGCTCGTCAAGACGCTTGAAGAGGAGGCGCAGGTGATTTTCATGCTCCTCCAGTGTTTCGCTGAAAACCAAAATGTCGTCTAAGTAGACAAAAACAAAGAGCAGTCCGCGAGTGACCTCATTCATGAAACGCTGGAAAGCTTGTGCCGCGTTCTTCAGTCCGTACGGCATACGAACAAATTCAAAGAGGCCGAAGGGCGTTGTCAAGGCCGTCTTTGGAATGTCGCTTGGTTCTACTGGAATCTGGTGATAAGCGGCCATCAGATCCAGCTTTGAGAAGATGGTCGTTCCCGCAAGGTGAGCGCTGAAATCATGGATGTGGGGGAGAGGATATTGGTCTGCCGTTGTCACAGCATTGAGTGCCCGATAATCACCACAAGGCCGCCAGTCACCAAACTCTTGTTTTGGAACCATGTGAAGCGCGGAAGACCAGTTGCTGGAAGAAGGTCGAATAATGTTGAGTTGTAGCATGTGGTAGAACTCACGACGGGTGAATTCATGTCTTTGTCCAGCGAGTCTCCTAGGTCTAGCGGTGACGGGCGGTCCGGTGGTGACAAAGTGATGCGTCATCTTGTGTTTGATTGGCAGTTCGGTGTTCCGAGGTCTGGTGATTTCAGGAAGTTCAGCCAGAATCTCTTGAAAGTTTGACTCTGGGTTGAAGTGCAAATGCCGCATGAGGACAGGTCAGACTTTAGTCCGATAACAGCGAGCAAAGTGACCTTATCCTTGAGACGACGATCGTGAACGCTGACGTCAAGACTGAAGTGGCTCATAAAGTCCGCTCCCAGGATGGCAATTCTGACGTCGGCCACAACGAAGAGCCATGGATATGTACGCCTGAGTCCGATGTCTATCGTCATTGACTGGACTCCATATGCTACAATAGCAGTATTATTGACTGCAATTAGGCTCAAAACGGACTTGCCACCCCGCCGGCGATGTTGAGCTGCTGCTGGTAGGATAGATAGCTCCGCTCCGCCATCGACAAGGAGGCGTTGGCCGGTGATGCGGTCGACAGTGAAGAAGAGGCGGCTTGAACGATGGCCCGTGTCGCTTTCCGCCGTTAGCGACTGACCGGTACCTTTCGCGTCCACGAGCATGGATGAGTGCAGCGAGTGGCTTGCTCTCTAAAACGACGGTGGTACCAGCAGATGTTCTGCTCTGCCTCGCTTGAGTGTCCGCGGTGCTGCAGGCCTTAACCACGAGACGGCGAACGATGCCGTGCAGGCCGGTGTTTGTCGGACATGGCGAGGTTTTCAACTGCTTCAGCCAGTCGGTCGACTCTGTCCTCTAAGCTACCTAACCGGTCTGCATGTTGGGGCCTTCCCTTTGAAGCAATAGACGTTTTTGGTGGCTTATTGAAGTCGGTGATGCGGTCGGCCAGCTGAGACAGACGTTCGAGATTCACGTCATCTGGGCCAGCGAGTATCATCCGTGTTGACTCTGGCAATCTCTGCAAAAACAACTCGCGAAGCAATGGATGTTGACGCTCCTCAGACGCTTGTTGGCCCAGCAGCTGACGCATTCGGTGAAGTAGTTGTGAGGGACGCTGATCACCGAGCTCTTCATGAGACAGGAGTTGTTGCAGCCTGCTCTGTTCGGACGTCTCAAGACGTTTCAGGACGGTGCTTTTTAGTTCGTCGTAGAGCTTCTTCGATGGAGTGGAGGCGAGCAAATCGTCTACGGTGTCAGCGATGTGAGGTGGCAGCGCTGAAACACCTTGCAAGTATTTCGACTGCTGCGATGGGATGCATCGAAGCTCGAAGCGGGCCTCCATTTGGCTGAACCACAACCTGGGGTTTTTCGGCCAGAATTGAGGAAGTTTTAACTCGGAAGCATTGGTTGTTGGTGAGCTTAAAGTGCCTTCCTCGTCTGACATGGCTGCTGTTTTTCCAAATATCCGGGTCACCCCTTTGTAGCGTACTCGCCCCACGGAGGGGCGAAAAGAAGGCACCTACACTCTTTGAAGTTTGGGACAAGACTAGTTTATTTTCCAAGAAAAACAGGCTTCGAAAGCGACAACCAAAAAGGGCGTGACTGCGTATCTTCCGCGGCCCTCCGGAGATAAAGTGAGGCATGTTGGCTGCGTCTGCGCCGTGCGCCTGGGCATACGAATTGGTATGCGCACACAAATAAAATTATCGTGATAACCGGCGCCATCGCCCGCTACAATGTCGTCCCTCGTTGGTAAAATTCGTCAACAGAACCTCCGCTTCACCGAACACAACAGTGACGATACTTCTGGCATTTGCAACACCGCGAGAGAGTAGAAGCGTCAATACTTGTTCAGCGATTCCTTCTCCAGTATGCTGCGCGCTGCATGTGACCAAAACAAGGCGTCACGATAACGGAGGTGCGGTCACATCGTCAATGGCTCGCAGGCATTTTTGGCGTTGCGCTGCGCTTTGATCCGCTGAAAAGGTCAGTACACCATTCGGTATATTAATTATGGCACCATATTCACGCAAGAAACCCATCCCTATAGATTGCCTGTTTGCTACACTCGGAAAGAATAAGGAAAGTTGTGACGAAAGATGCATGCCATATCTTCATTCTTGCGGTGCACTTTTCGTTAGGTGTGAGTAGCTGCCCTCCAGCTCCTCTGATCGGTCATGTCCATTCCATTTGAACCTTCCTGAGCTTGTCTGCCAGACTCTCACTTATTATGGAGCAGTCCGCGCCAGTGTCGATCAATGCCATGACGTCATGTCAATCAATCGTAATTTCAACATCGGCAATAACAACGCCATCTTTCGTCGAGTGAGTAAAAACTTTATTGAACATGTCCGGCGTCATTGAGCGTGGTGGGGCTACAAGCACCCCGGCCTAGGTGACGGCCTCGAGTCCTTGGACCCGGGCGGCATCCTGGGCTTGCCGGACGGCCCACAGTTGATCGGCAAGGTCGTGGCTGAGCAGAGCCTCCTCCCATCGCGCCTCGCGGTTCGAGACTGCCATGTCTACCGGGTTCGTAGGGGACTGCTGCGCGTTACCGGTACACTTCCACAGCATGTGCTGCAGCGTCGCTCTGGCTTCGCACGCCTTACACGCGTCGGACGTATAAATGCCTGGGTAGCAGAGGCGAAAGATCACCGGATTCGGGTACGTGTGTGTCTGTAGTTGTCTCCAGGCAACCTGCTGTTTCTTGTTTAGTTTGGCGTGGGGTGGTGGATATTTGCATCTGTTCAGTCTGTAGTGTTGCGTGATGTCTCTGTAAGTGGTCATGCGATCCCCCCCTGTCCATTCCCGCATCGCTGTCGAAGTGTGCGAGACATCGGAACTGTCGGCAGGCGTCGCAGCTCGGCGTGTAAGTCCTCGAGCCGCGGCGTGGGCAGTCGCGTTGCCCGCAAGCGGAGGATCCGTGTGGGCGGGGGTCCATACGAGGAAACTGTCGTTTTTGCGGCAGATGTTGCGTTCGTGAATTTGGAGAATGCGGGCTGCTTCGCGGGAGATCTGGCCGCTGGCGTAGTTGCGCATCGCCGCCTGCGAGTCGCCTATTATCACCTCGGCGTCCATGGTGGCTATCGCGAGGGCTATGGCAGCTTCTTCGGCCGCCTCCATCCTTCGTCGAATCATTGAAAATTTGTGTCTCTTCGCTCGGCAGTATTTTCAGAACTTCAACAATTCGCAACCTTCCCCCTGCGGTCGCTGCTTTTAGTTTCTCCGGCGTGGACTAGAAGATCTCTCTCTTTGCATGTTAGTGGAGCTCCGTCTAGAGGATGGAGAATAGCTCCGTCTAAGGGTGAGCGCGACCGAAACCCAGGAGGGACATCCCGTGGGGTCAAGACACTCGTGTCGACGTCAGGTGTTTTGTTGAAATGGCATCGAGGAATGGTGGAAGGAAACCTTTTGTACCCTGCGACGCGACACGGGCAATACCGAACAATGTGGCCTGCTTTCCCAAATTGAAAGCACATGGGCTCATTGTTAGGGGTACGCCAGATGTCAGTTTTGAGAAGTGGTGGCCGCCTCGGCAACAAGGATTCTCTCTAGTACCAAGGCGCTGTCGTCGGATGTTGCTGGTGGTACTGATGCGGTGTCGGCGCCTTCGCTGGCTGCCAGCGGACTATGTCTGCATAGCTTGCCCTGGCGGTGCTCGTGTTCGGCTCAGGAAGCGAGAGCGCTTGCATGATCTCCTGACGCACAACTTCTGTTACGAAGGCAATCGCGCCGTCATTTGGTTTGGCATCGAGCTTCTTGACCTCTTCTTGTACGATTTCTCGTATCAGTTGGGGCAAAGAAATTTCGTCGGGTGTTGTTGCTGTGGTCGTGGCTGCCGCGCTGATCGGTGCAATGTGGGTTGGGTGATCATACTGCAGGTAGCGAAGATGCAGTGTGCGTTCTATGGATGTCGCTTCCTTGGAGACTTCATCAACACTTGTAGGCGGGTTTCATACGAGACCAGCGAACAGCCGCTCCTTTACGTTCGCATGAGTTGGCTAACCTTTTTCGCTTCGGGCATATTGGAATCTGCTCGACGAAACAGCCGCGCCATGTCCTCAACAAGCATGGTAACAGATTCATTTGTTTTCTGAATCCATGACTCTAGGAGACGCTGTGCGATTTTTCGTCTTTCGATGCTCGCGAACGTATCGAGGAACTTCTGCCGGAACTCGTCCCGAGACGACCACACGCGATTCGTAAACCTTGTTCGGGCTCTGTCTTGAAGCGGAAAATACACTTAGCCCAATTTCTGTGTGGTGTCGATGAGTCACGGATTCTACCCGTTAACACTCACTGTGTGTGCGAAGTCCTCGAGCTTGTCGTGTGTGTCCTCATATGTGTTTCATTGGAAATCAACCGGAAGTCGAGGGTTCAAAACAGTGACCTGTGTTGTGCTTGGGCTGGACATGTTGGGGCCAGAGCTTCCAGGTGCCGTCATGCTTTCTGGCATGGTCATGCTTTCAGGCAATGGACCGAATTCCGGGCTGAGGCCTAACAGGCTGTGGCTGCTGCGGTGAATGGGAGTGTCGATGCGCGGAAGTCTTTCTGGACTAGATGCGGGGCTGTTGTCAGGCATCCCGAACATGTACCCAGCACCTCCACCAGTGTCACAATGCAGAAACAGCAGCACTTGAATACAGGACAACTTGCTTTAATTGTACCAGAACGCTGCCAAAACAGATCGGATGAGAACCTCGTCTTTCTCTCTCGCTGTCGCTGCACGTGCTCTTCGCTGTTCTCTTGGAGCATCATACTCAATGCGGCAGTATATATATATATATATATATATATATATATATATATATATATATATATGTGTGTGTGTGTGTGTGTGTGTGTGTGTGTGTGTGTGTGTGCACGCATATACCTTCGCGCTACACACGGGAAACCATCGTGCGTGCGTTTGAGTGCGTCTATATACACTGATTCTAAATAAGAAATGTTCGTAGGAGGATTAGAGCAGCTTAATTTCAGATATGGCAGCATCAGGACTTCCACAGAAAACAAGCATACGGGAAAAATAATCACACACGCAAAGCCTGTTTCACATGCGAACGACCGAGTGGCGGGAGGAAACGTGGACGCGCGTTCGATTCAGATGCGGCGCTTCTACCGCTGCTCTCGCGTGACGCCAGCTGCCGTGGCGGGCAGTGTTGCCTGCGGGACACGCCTGCTAACCACTGTTTTCAGCCGTAGCTAAAAACCACGCTTTGCTCCAACTATCCTTCCTTTGCCATCCTTGTACTTCGAATTCTTCATTAATAGCATCTCGACATGAGTGTGTCTATACACTGATTGAACTAGTGTAGCGGGACTTTTGTCATCATAAAACAGCGTCGCTTTGTTTTGTTCTGGCTTTTTAACGAATGGTTCATGTTGCACGGTGTTATAGCTAACTATAAAGTAGCGAAAAAAATAGTTTGCTGGTATGGTTTTACTAGACAGCTTTTCCAGCTAGGTGAAGGCTCAAGTACTGCGAGCGTGTTTTACGCACCACTTCCTGTGTTTCTCTCATTCCTTGCTCTTGTCAACACCTCTTAGAAAAACTATAGACGAATTCCACTAGACTAACGCCACGAAAACGCAGTGGCGCTGTTTTGGTAGGCAAAAGACGCTCTGCCTACCGCAGTTTCTGCTGGGTTTTCAATGGTGCATGCGGTGTTCTCAGTCAAGCAACGAAAAATTACGACATGCCGATGAAATGGCGTCCCCGACGTGAAGCTATTACTAACTTGGACTTCTTCGAATCCTCGATGTGATGCTGCAATGTAGCAGCCAGGAAGAATGGGCTTGAGAATGCTCCGAAGGGCACACTACTCATGCGCCATTCGACGATGGAATGTGGTATCCCCTCTTCATCGTTGATTCGGTTAACCCATCAAAATCGAAGGGCGTCACGGTCTTCTTCTCGGATGCAATTCGTAGAAAAGCCTTCTGGATGTCTGCTGTCAAAATGACTTGGTTACATGTCAATTCTACCAGGACTTTTAAGACCAAGTTTGACCCCCTTGTCGAACATATCGTTGAAGAACGACGCTCCACGTTCGTGCAGAGAAGCGTCCAACGCTACACGGATCTTTGTAGTGATAGTTTCTTGGCGTACTATGGCGTGGTGAGGAAGGTAATCAACGGTTGCTCTAGGCTCTCCAGATGTATGGACACATTTGGGGCGACAAATGGCGTGATCATACTCTTCCAACAAATTCGGCGGTCCTTGGAAGCGCTGAAGTTGGCAGTTAAGTCGGTTTTCCGCGACACTTCAGTTTGTGCTATTCCCTGGTACTTGATCATAAGCGGAACCACATACCGACTGGCATCCTTGTGCACGTACTGACTGAACAGACTCATTCTTTCTTGGTCCCAAACGCTGGTTGCTTCCGGAGGGTCAGTGATACCTATCGCACCAAGTTGCCACAACTCTGTCGGATAAGTGAGGCATGATGTGACCTCTATGGCACTCACATGACAGAAAAAAGAGCACATGTGCTCTACTTCACCTGAAGAATGTCGTTAGTGGTGTCTGTTTGGTAGATGTCTTGAACCAGCCAACCAAAGATCATCTCAACAGCACATAGGCCATTAATAGGGTGTTCGATTGTCCTCGTCACTATACGCCAATTGTTCGATCTAATGAGGGCACTGATGGTTTGGGTTGGTTGACATCTTGGCTGTTTTTCCTAGGCTACAAGCATCTTGCGGCCGCACAACTGCATCAGCAGATCTTCCTGAGAGTTGGCATGATCACGGTACAGACTTCTGGTACTTCCACAGCATTCAACGGCGTTTCGCGGGCATCTAAATGACTCTGCAGCTTGAGTTGACGGTTTAGTATTGGTAGGTGGGGGAACGTTTGGAAGTGCCAAATATTAGCAGAGACAGGTCATCTGTGTCTACGGAAGGTAGACCACGTATCGTAGACAAGTTACGCCGTATAAATGTCTTTTGGCTGCCAGTGTGAAGCAGTATACGAACGAGCAAAGAATTGTGTCTTCCCGACGCTCATACTGTGGTCCTTTGCATGAGAACTGCTGAAGATGGCGGTCTATAACTGCTTCTGGTTGCATTGTTGATCACTGGCACACCATCACTTTTCGTTTTGTCGCTGCTGTCGACATCCGTGCGGTTTACCGGTTTCCGGATCTTGCAAAGAATGGTAAGATGATGCTTCACGCAGTGCTCCCTCTTAAGCCACGCTGCATTGCAGCACTGCCGCGCGACGTGTCCTTTTCTGTGACGAAGCAGCAGCTGTTCTAGATTAGCTTCATCCGAGTCTCATCAGGTGTCATGGTAGCCTGACAGTAATTTACAATGTGCTCACGGAGTCCGCAAAAGTACGGAGAAGCATGGCCATTCCTTGGAGATTCCGCGACCAGTGCTGATGCTGATGGTACCGGCGGCTGAAAGTGAGGATCACTTCTCTTGTGTCCCACGGAGCTGGGTTTTCGTGGGCACCTCGAACGGCAGCTCTCTTCTCTGCTCTCAACCTGAATCCAAAAAAACTGCATCATGTCGCACACCTCTTCTTGACGTAACATTGGAATAACCCTGTCGTTCGGCCTGGCCTCCTTCATGCATTGCCGGTACAGAACAGCGACGTCTTCGGGTAGCGATCGCTTGGGAACACGCTGAAGTATAACCGCGTACTTCGACACTTTAACTCCGACGCTATCGAGGAGCTGGTGCTAAAAGGTATTTCTTCGTAGAGTTCGCGCAGCTGTGATGTCTTGGAGGAATGGTCCACAGTAGCGATGGCAAGCAAGCTCTCGATGTGCTTGTCTACAAGGGCAGTATGACGGCGAGAGCTCTCTTGGAGCTCTTTGACAGCTACCGCGTAGTTCATTTGCTGCAGTCGAACACCTTCGATCGCACGTTTTGCTGATCCGGTTACACACGGCATCAAATAGGCCAACTTTTCAATGTCTGAAAGCTTGCGATTGCTGAAGATCATGGCCTCAATATGCTCCCTGAAGCTCTGCCACGCGCGAAGATCCACAGAGAAAGCGCTACCCGAAACTTGCACAGGTAGGGCAACTCGCAGTGGTGATAGAGAACTTCCTTGAGCGGAGACTTCTTGGGGCTCGGTGCGGTAGCGGTTACAGGTCCATTGCTGTCCGCAGGCCTTGAAACTGAGTCAAGAAGGTAGCGGACACGGCTCATATTGTTGCGGATTTTTTCATGATAATCAAGTGCTGCCGTCCATTCCTCGTCATACTCAGGGTCATCAATAATGAGGTCAACGATTCCTTTGTTGAAATCTGCAAGTGTGGTGTCTTTGTCTTGGAGGTCATCCTAGATGACTTGCAGATTGGCCGGAGCAGGATTCACCACTTGTGGAGCTTCGGTAGCGGACATGATCAGCCTTGTAGCAGCGGCTCAAACTATTCCTCTGCTGCTTCGCAGGCGGTCTGTCTTCGGTGCAGGACGTCAGTCTTCTCCCGAGTTTCACGGCAGCAGACTATGTAGAGGACAGGGAGACTGACGTGCGCTCGGTAATGGTTTATTGATGGAATGCCACATTTTCCCTCTTCTCTTGTGGCGGCTATATCCTAAACACGCGTCGCATGCACACCGCGCCGCACGGTTCTATTCAGGTTTTATCAGACAGGGATGGTGGCTGGTCGATAACGCTCGCTATGACTCAAAAGAAACTGGGAAGCCAGGTGCGTGAACTCAATTTAAATGTAGAAATGTGGGCCGGTTGATAGCGCGCGCTACGACGCAACGGTAACCCCGACTTCACGGGACCACGGAAGTGGGCGGTACGTGAGGTCATTGCAGGTAACCAGCGCAGTGCAGAGGGCGTCATATAGCTGTGGGATTGTGTTTGATTTTGGCAGCAAGATAGCAAAACTTGAGTGGCAGTAGGTCGAGCATGGTGGTGTGCATAATCGGCTCATTCACGACTCGATTCACAGCAAGAACGGCATCGAGCCGCATGAGCCATGCCTGTGGTAAGGTCGGGTAAAGGGCGGCACCAGCGGGCAGAGTGGTGGAGGGATGGCAGCCAGTAGCTCGTCGAAGCGCATACCCTTCATGTCCGGTATGGTAGCAGACGCTGGTCAAAGTGCGGCTGCAAGGCTTGAACCGGCTGGAACATGGCCGCGCAGCTCAGAGGCAGTGATGCAGCGCTGCATGCTTCTCCATTATTTGGGGTCACCATTTGTAGAGGAAGGAGAGGCGAGACGGCGGTGACAAGCCCGTGCCGAGGTCACAGCTTTTATTTGGGGCGCAGGCACAGGTCAAGTCGTTGCTGCCGCGTCTGGCCAGGCCAAGAACTCAGTCATTTCAAATTCCTCGTGATTCGCGCTACATGAGCAACGCGGCTCACTTCATTTTTAGTGCGGCCAGCTGGCTAAATCTAGCGTGGCGCTACAAGCAAAATTTATTTTCCTCCATTACGGTAATGTGATTGCAACGCACTCGTGATTTCTCAATTCTAAGGGCGCGCTCTGTAGGCGTCTCTCCCACAGCCCACGCCTCATCTCTAGCACAAAGAAGGGAGGAGGAGGAGAAAACTATATTTACCTCAAGAGGGAAAGGTGCAGTGGCGGAGTGTCAGAGGAGCCTACCCAGCGTAGGTCCCCACTACCATCTTGGCCCAATCCAAGATCTAGTCTTGGACCTCGGGCGCTGAGCTGCACATAGCAGCCTCCCGCTGCACCTTACTGTTAATGTGTAGAGAATAAGGTGGTGGGTTTCGAGTATGCCCCCCATGATATGGTCTAGGTTAGCTCTTTGTTGACAGAAATTGCACAAGGGGGAGGGTATATAACAGGGTTATAGATGGCGAAAAAATGGGGTTGGAAACGTGCGTGTCTTTAACTGGCGCCATAGTATTTCAAGGTAGCGCAAAGCTCCATGGTGTAAGGTGGGGGTATATAGTGCGCTGTGGGCGATAGTGATTTGTTACATCTTGGAAGGTGAAAAGACGATTTCTCGCGTGGAAAAAGGCTGCGTAGTCTAAGGCGCTCTCGGGGGCCTGCACTTGGCCGGTCATTCTTCGAGCACAGGTATGAGCCGACACATTGCCACTCAGGCCTCATGCGCGAGTGTCCATATGAGAGCAACGTCTTGGGTGGGAGCATGTTTCTTAAGAATTGAAAGGGTCGCTGATAAAATGTGACCTGCACTGAAGTTACGTATGGCAGTTTTCGGTGTCACTTACAATCTTAGTGATATTCGGGATCAGTAGACCTTAAGGGAAGGCAGCCTCCTCTGCCTCCGAAAAGTTGACAGTGATGGAAGCAGTTGTGACCGCCTTGCCATTATAATCGTCAGCAGCGAGGGCATAGGATGAGGAGGATGGATATTCGGCCGCGTCAAAATAGAGCACTTCATTGGCTCCATGCAATTTTTGAAGAGCTTTTGCTCTTTGGATTTGACGCTTAGTATTTGTTGGATGCATGTTTCAGGAAGGGTTGGTATGAATAATTACTTGTGTATGTGATGTGGAATGTTGTATTTAGCATTGGTGAGTGAGGTGTAGTTCATTCAGGTCGACAACAAAATGTGGTGACCTGCTCTGGTGGTCGCGAGCTTTGCGTATAGAGCTGTTAAATGGGCTTCACTGATTTCAAATAGGGTAGTGAAACTGTCTGGTAAGACAGATGCTTGGGCTAGTTGGTGATAGGGCATCAACATATTTGCACAGTGCAAGACTACGAATAGTTACGACGTAACTACTGGTACGATGTAGCTATTGTGCCGCCGAAGAAAAGACAAGGACAGAAAGAGCGCAGCGCTCTTTCTGTTCTTGTCTCTTCTTCTTTAGGTACGTCGTAACAACTCGTAGCCTTGCACTGTGCAAGATGTTCGTTCCTGACTGGTGTAGCCGCGCGTTAGAGGTATCGATTGCAATGCCTAGCGCGAATTTTTGAAGTCTGCGGAGAAGGGTGTTGACCAATTCCTCCTCTGCTAATTTATGGTGTAGGTAAGGGAGAGTACATGTGATTTTACTAATCACAAAAGCTTGTATTACACGCAGTAGCTCTGACTCTCGGGCCCCACCAGTTTTTCCTGAGATTCTTCTGATCATTCTTAAGGTGTTTTCAACGGTATTGCTAAAGCTTCGAGTGTGTGCGTATTAAGTCGGTTGTTTTTGATAAATAAATTTAGCTCACGAATGCGTGATATTCTAATAATAAAGCACTCATTTATATGAACTTCGATCATTGGAACGTGTTTGTTCCGACTATGAGTTGGTAGAAGGAGTAACTTTGATTTACTCGGGGTACATTATAGATTCATCTGAGATGCTAGTTCTGCTATTATATCTACAGCAGTTTGTAGGGTGTTTTGAGTGTGTCCATCCGAACCTTCTTTAACCCATAAGTTGGTATCATCGACATAGATGGAGAAGTTCAATTCAGGGATACGTTGAAGAGGGTTGGGTATAGGTAGCATAGCCAGGGTAAAAAAAGATTGGAGAGAGCAGAGACCTTTGAGGCGTTCCAAAGCTGCCTAGTGTATATGGTTTGGAATGTTCCTGTCCTAATGCTAACGCAGCTGGGTGGTCTGTGAGGAAGCTTCTGATGTAAGAGTACATTTCAGGGCCACAAGAAATGTGATTGAGGCCAGCGTATACAGCTAAGTGGGCTGGGTTAATGAATACTCCATGTATGCCCAAACCAAGGATCACCTGAGTATCCTCGCTCAGGAGTTATGATGTCTTGTTGAATGCGAAGCGTCGCGTCTTGCGCTAAAAGTGAGGCCCTAAAGCCAATCATTTCTGGAGGCAGTAGTCCATTAGCCTCCACGTGTCTACGGAGGTGTGCAAGCACAACGTGCTCCATAGTCTTTGCGAGACACGATGTTAAGAAATTGGGCCTCAGATTTTTTACTAAAGGAGCTTTGTTCGGTTTATGTATAAATTGACTCTGGCATCTTTGAACGAAGGTGGAAGAGTGACCTTGTCAAAACAGTCGTTAAAGTACTCAGTCAAAGCTTTATTAAAATTAGGGTCTCAATTTCAAAGTAATTTGTTGTTAACGTGGTCGGGGCCTGAAGCCGACGTGGCACGGAGTGTTGCCAGGGTGTGCCTGACTTCTCACATCTAATGTCTCATCGGAGCATCTAATGACTCAGTACGTTTTCCTTTGTAAGAAGGTATAGAATCCTTACGTAATTGAGGTAAATTAAACTTGCGGAGGTGATCGAAGAGCTGTCCTAAATGACCACTGCGCTTGTGTAACAGTTTAGTGATAGCCTGGCAGTGTCGGGTGCAAGAAGTGCTGGGGTCTAGCAGATGTCTAAGAAGTTGCCACGTTCATTTAATACTGAGGTGGTGTTGTAATCCTTCACAAAGCTGGCCCCATTGTTGTGCCGCGAATTGAATCGCGTATCCCTCGATTTCTTGGTCTAGCTGCGCTATTCTAAAGCGAAGTTTCCTTTTGTGGCGCTAGTGTTTCCGCCATCGCAGAATTCACTGATTTGCTTGCCACATGTGGAGAAGCTTGGAGTCGAGAGTAGTTGTCGGGGTGTCGGGGGTAGAGTTTTCGCATTGGTTTCAACATCTTTTTGAAGCTGTTGAGTCAACTCAGTAAGGTCTCCAATACGTGAGGGAGTGGTGCTGTTGCGGATTCCTCTAAATTTGTCATACTCTGCGAGCATCAGTGGTTCCGGTGCAATTGGTCTGTGTTTTAGTTGTAAAGTGATGCTAATAATGTAGTGATCACTTCCAAGATTAGTTTCGGTGTTAGTCCAAACCATTGTGAGACATTGTGAGTGAGGGTAAGATTGAGGGATGTATCTTTGTTCACACTCTCCCCCAAACGAGTAGGCTCCTCCGGGTTGTTGTGCAGCGTAAAACAATGTGCCGGTATATGGGACCAGAGGGCTCTGCCTTTTGGTGTAGATGCGGTAAAACCCCACGCTGGCTGGAAGGCGTTGAAATCCCCCACTATGAGGACGGTGTGCTTGCCTGCGAACGTTGTAGCTCGGGCGAGTGAGAAATCGAAGTAGCGGCCTTTCACTTGCGGTCTACTATATACGTTTAGAATGTATAAGAATGGTGAGTTAAGTTTATCAGGTAGTATTTAAAGAAACTCGTGCTCAAAGTCCATGTCAGCAAATTTTGTGTAGGTAACTGTAAGGCACTTCTGAGTTAGGACAGCAGTGTTTGGTTTGGTATCAGCCTGGTTTTGATGCGTTCATTAACCTGGCAGCTGCACTACACCATTCTTTTCATGTAACGCAGCAATAATTGGGGAGATGTAGTTTGTGATTTGATGTACTGCAGGAGGTTCCCCTTTTTTGGCGGAACCCCCTGCAGTTTCATTGCCATACGAAAAGTTTAGTGTGGTTACAAGGAACCATTTTCGCTAGGTTAATATGGTTTTGGTTGGGCAAGCTCTTCATGGTTAGCGTGGATCGTGTCTATCCACTGCGTGACTCTAGAATTTGTTGCAACGGTAACATGGCTTGTTGTATCGAGGCCACGGATTCGTGTAGTTCCTGAAAGGAACCTGTGGAGAAGGTGATAAAATTGTCTAGTTTTTCCTGAACTTTGTTTACTTTCTCTTTAACTTTGTCAACTTTTCTAGCTTCGCTTCGGCGTCATCTACTCGTTCTTGAAATGTCAATGTGGGAGTCGAGACTTTTCAGTTTTGCGCAGGTGGTTGAGCGGGCGCGATGCAGGTTTACGGTCGAGGAAACTGCTGCTCGGAGCGAAAGCCTCAGAGCTAAGAAATTAGGAAGCCGCTTAAAGTAGGTAAAAAAGTAGAAACTTCAAGCATATATAAGAAAAAAAGAGATAAAGTTGCAACGTACACACACCGAGTCTAAGCTGACTAACTAAAACACGTCCTATAGGTTGTCCAGCTATAATTTTTATGAAAATTAACAGTCACCGGTGGCATTGAAGGTGGCGGTGGCTTAGAGGGTTGAGGCGGTGAACGCTGGCAATGTCTCAGCAGCTGAAGTCACGCGCCGTCTTCCGCCAAGCAAGTCGACGCTTGGTGGAAGACGAGGTAGTCCTTGTCTTAGCAAGAACTGTGGCCGCTTACCGATGCCCGCTCGAGGAGATGATCACCATCAGGAAAGTTCTGCCCTCCACGGATTTCAGGACCGCAGTCGAAGCCCGGACACTTGGGACGTGACCTTGAACAGTCACGGCCGGAACGAAGACCTGGAACGTGACCCTGAACAGTCATGGCCACAACTCTGGAAGGCCGCGTACCTCCGAGTACAACATGGGCCACTGGAGCATCCTGGCCTTGCCTGACTTCTCGCGTTCGGGTCCGGAACCCAACACCGCAGTTGCGCGACACCCAGGATCTTCACTCCAGCAAGCTCAATCTCGTTTTGCCCCCGACTTGTCTTCCTCTTCTTCCCCCTGGTGCATTGGCAGCACAACCTTTCGCGCAAACGTCCTCTTCCTTTTGGCGGGCCGCTGTTTCATGCGTGACGTATTGCGCCAATGTCATCATCGTCTTTCCGCCGCTCAATCGAGTAGCACCGCTGCTGTCACCTCCGAGCACGTTTTACATAACACTACAGTGCCACCAACTTCACAGACACCACCACGTCACTATACTAGACCACAACAGTGTCTCTAGCTATAGCGGTGGTGTAGGGAGGAGCTGCTTGTGGTGAGATAGGAGTAGGGGCCAGAGATGAGATGGGAAGTTGTTGGGAGTAAGATGGTTGTTTGAAGGACTGAAGCATTAAGCGTACTTTTGCATTTTCTGCCCTCAATTTAAAAATCTCATCTTGCAATAGTATGAGCTGCTTTTAAATGGAGCTTTCAGGGGAGGCTACATCAGCCCAGCTCACATCGTGTGCAGGGCCAGTTCGAGAGCTTGGGTCTTGATGAATGCTTTTGTTGTGGCTTCGGCTGTGGCTGCGGCTTTTTCGGCTTTGTTGTCTTGTGATACTGGCTGAGCCTCTTCTCGGGGCGTTCTTGAAAGATGTGTTTCGGTCTAGGAATGGAGGTGCATCTTGCTCGAAAGTTGAGGGTGCGTTCTTTGGTTTATGCTTGTAGAGCTGTTGAAACTGGGGCGAGCCGGTGGTGGGCTCACTGTTGCACACTGCACACTTAGGTTCACATTCTTCATCAAGGAGTGAATTCGGAATGACACATTGGACATAAAGAGTGAAGGGTGCCTGGGCATACGTCTGGTCTGTGGCCAAGTTTGCGGCAGAGATTACAGGCTTCCGTCTTATGCCGATAAGGTACGCATCTAGTGATGCCACCCTGATAGCTTATGTAAAAAGACACGCTCATACCTCTAAAGGTTACCAAGATGAACGTTGTAGATCCCATGCGACCTCCGGTCAGGATGAGGCCTATTCTGTCTTAGCCCAATTGACTTGACAAGATGGTTTCAGGTGTGTGTTTCATAGGAATATTACGGATGACCCCTTGGCAGGTATTCAATGGGTTGGTAATATGGCGAACTTCAGAGCTGTGCTAGTCCATCTTGATGAATTTGTAATGGTGGTAGGCTTTGGTGTGTTCTGAGTCCGCTATGTTTATGAGCAAAATGTTGCTTACAGAGTTGATGTGGTATTTGTAACGTAGGTAGCTTGTGAGCACTGCCACTTTTAGGACGGCTTGTATGAGCTTCAAAAGAGGAGTGTCAGCACAGCTGAGGCCTGCACGTGTTCGCAGGACTATCTTGTAGTCGTCAGCTGGAAGTCGAGGGGGTCTGGGGGCACTGTGACGAGTCAATGGGAGAACATTCTGTGACTGTTCTTGAGAAGTGTTGATGGCAGGCGTCAGTTTCTTCGAGGATGAAGCGAGCTTTCTGGCCTGGCATACACTTGACACCAGCTGCCTTCATCGTCATCGAGAGCTTCGCCAGAGGGAAGCTCCTCTCCCTCTGCTTCGTGGATGACCATGTTGGTAGGCCTAGCTGGTACGCCCATCGAGGTAGTCGACTGCTGCCAAAAACCAGTCTTGGTGGACGCGAAATGCGAAGCACTCGCCTGAAATCACTTCAGCTGATGTGGTCGACTCTGTAGAAAACTTCACATTTGTTCAAGTTGCCATTGAATGACTTAAGCAGTCAGAAACAGAAGTTTTGCTGGAGCGCTTGCAAAAGGCAGCCGCTCCCGGTGGTGTCGATGTCACGTCATCACGAAAAAAGGCTCCGCTGTATCGCTTCTGCTCAAATACTCAAAAAGCCCAATTTGTCATTTTAACGTTCAAATATCTTCTTTATATGCACCGGGATCCATACTTTCTAGTTCCATTATTCCTTAAGCATTGTTATGAGTTCATTTTTTTTCATTCTTCATGAATTAAAGCACTAGATCTCGATATGGCTTTCATTTTAAAGTTTGATTCGAAAGTTCTCATTCCTTGCCAGTATTACAGGTGCCGATCACTTTGACGTTCTTAATTGCTCGATCACAAAGTTAATAAAATTGCCAACCCGTAGTATTTTAGCGTTGAACATCCAATTATCCCAACAAATTTTTTTTCTTTTCGTTCAAGTCCCACGTTACATTGTACAAGACAACCCTATCGGAAAAATTGCCATGGTGGATACTGGAAAACATAGTGGGCGTAGTGAAAATAATATAAGGGCATGGTGGAAAATATGATGGATATGGTGGGACCTAATGGTATGATGGTGGGTATGCCGGGACATACTGGGTGGTATGGTGTACAGAAGATGGGTAAAGTGGAAATGATGGTGGAAAGTAGAGAATAGATAGTGGGCAATCATGAGACAACGTACCCAGCATTGCGATAATGCTGGGAAGCTCTGAGAATATGGTGGGTGGTGCATATTAGGGTGGGCCACATGGTGTACTAAGCTGAGAAACGTTTCCCACCTTTATTATAATCCTGGGAAGCACTAAGCAGATGATGGGTGCTGCTTCTTGTGGTGGGCCACATGGTGTACCAAGCTGAGAAGCTCTGCCCACCAATGTGATAATGCCGAGAAGCAGTAAGCAGATGATGAATGGGCTTATAATTGCGGGCAATTTATATAGTGTACCAAACTGGGATCTGTACGCTACATGTTCTACAACCATGATTTCCACGAAAGGTTAGGCCTACCGACCGAGCCCGTACAAGTGTGTTATCCGTGCCTCTTGGTTTGAGAATACACGATTTCGACGATTAAGAATGACAATACAGTGCAGCCATGACATCAAATAACCTAAATGAAGCACTTTTCATTGTGTAGAGTGTCCGCTCAAGAAGCAACACGACTCAAGCACTCCCAGAGAAAG
Source organism: Rhipicephalus microplus (assembly GCF_043290135.1). Lineage (NCBI taxonomy): Eukaryota > Metazoa > Arthropoda > Arachnida > Ixodida > Ixodidae > Rhipicephalus > Rhipicephalus microplus. Next base: position 18,315,466 of record NW_027464586.1, read on the forward strand.
TACGTTTCTGCTCACCGACAGCCGCCGGTCGCATTCAACGACACTTCTCTAGCTTTTATGCGAGAACTCAGACGTGGCAATTCGTATGCGGAGGGAACCAATATGATAGCGTAATGTTTCCGGCACACTGCAATCGTTTTGGCCAAACTGGTATGTAGTTGTTACTATAGTGAAAGAGCTACAGCATTGCGCTGGCACGACCGCCCTCTACGTTGCGCTAAAAGCATCCCAATACGCAATCAAATAAGTTAGGCGGGCGTATCTATGGAATGAGCCTAGAAGCGTCATAAAGCTTGAGCAGACGTCGCCCTTTAGAACGAGCGCGAAATGGATATTAAACTTGGCCGACCCCGCCGGTAAACTGTTGGTGCTCCCGAGTCCACTTGGCTTTTTTTTTCTTGCAGTTGTGAATTGTAAAAATGGCGTTGGTTCCACTAACACAGTGGCAATGGTTTCAGGCAGCAGTTACTTGTGTTTAATAAATGTGCAATTTTGAGTAGCAGGTGTAGATCTCGTCTATGTCGTGTACACGGCAAACATAACTGAACTTGAACCGTAAGTTTGTAAGTCAACTTCCTATTTAACACACAACCAACCTCACGTTGGTATGGGGCAGTTATTGTCTCCTAATGGGAATCCGCATGTTGCACGTTCGATCTTCCTTGGCACTTTGTTTTTTTTACGGGACTGGTGTTTTTACACCGTTTCTTACACAATTCTTTTTTATTTGTTGTGGAAGCTCGCCATGGTGATTCTGACGCCGATTCGCGCTCAAGCGTTGCCGGCACTGCAGCACCCACCTTATCCCACCATTCGCCATGGTGGACGTTTCCCACCAGTCACCCACTACACTAATCCCCTATAATGGCGGAAGGTGGTTAACACCAGGCCCACCATTCGTTTTTTTTTTCTGATAGGGAATGGTCAGAGAAAGAAACAGGTAAGACTGTAACTAATGTTTTTATCTATCGCCTGCCTGGCCATGTATATCCTATGAAGGCGTGCGTGACTGGTTTCCTGAAAATGTGTAAAAAGAGCTTTGCTACCTGCCTCGAGGCACTCTGTTACATTATCCAGGTTGGATTTATTCAGCAAGTTATAGAGCACTTCAACACTTTTATCTTAGACATGAGGGTTATCAACTCTATATATCGCGCTAAATACATGATTAAAATTTTCCAATAAAACAAGCTGTTTTAGTGTTGTAAATGTTGCTTAATTAACAAAAAACAAGTTTCTTGGTGCGCCTCCACGTTCGGCGCATATACACAAATGACGCGCCATTACAATTCGCTAGTACTGAAATCACAAATCTCTATTCTGCCAAAGACACAAGAGAAATGGTTTTGAGCAATCTATCCCGGGATCTTTTTCACCAAAAACACACAACCCGTGAAAGTTCCATTTGCGTGAATAACTACGGCTTCATATTTAGAAGTAAACCGCAGCTTCACGCTCCGGGTCTCTTTTTGACCTTCCAATTTTGTCTTGTGCATGGCTAACAAGTCGATATCTTGGACAAATAAGAAGTGCTACCTTTGAGCCTGCTTTTTCTTGGCCAAACCTTATACATTTAAGGTTGATATTTTCAGTGCCAAGTGATTAGCCATTGTTACACACTAAAAAGAAGTGTAGGCCCGGAGCATGGGGCTTACCGCGTATGTCTAGCTGAAAGCTCGACGTCTCCGGCACCATCCAATGGTCCGACATCAGTTTGCTGCTGGTTCCTTGGAGTGCCAACAGGTAGGTCCACAGGTAGATTGGATCTCGTTCTGAGGCCCAAACACCACGCCGGCATCACCTTCACTGGAGGTACATTAACTTTGCTCTAGTGAGGAGTGCCTGCTGATTGCTTCAGCGAACGCTTGACTGCCTAGCTCGTGTTGATCTCATGGGTCATTCCGTGCGCTGGCATGTCACGTCTTGCCGCTGCTTGCGTCGACATCTCCGCTGGTTGGCTTTGCGCGTCTTCAGTGGAATTCTCTTGACTTCTGTCTACCGTAGCCATTTCTTTGTCCTCGGGTTCAGACGCTGTATCAAGCTCTTCAGGCAAAACCGACCAATGTTCATCCAGAAAACTAGCAGCGTTTCCTGCCCCTGTATCCGTGTCTTCCGCCTTAGCGGCGTCCATGGTCTGCTCTCCGATATCATCGCATGCTACAGCTATAATAACAGCTGCATATGACCGCACGCACTGGGCCTCTCGATGACCAAATCACCGACGAAATGTACACCGTGGAACCCTGCAGTCCCGCCGTCCTTGTCCGGTCCCTTTGCACAGCAAGCATCGCATAGGCTTGCCCTGCGCCACGGCTAAGGCCGACTACCCTGCAACTCGCACTTCGCGCGCAAGGTCCTCAACCGTAATTCCACTCTTTAAACTGAGTAGCACAGTTATGGTCATCGACCCTTTTTCGCTGATGCCGTCGACTCTCCAGCGTACTTGATTTATTTCGACCGTATTGCCGACCACGATTACCGTCCGCACATCCTCATCCACGACTCCGTGAAGCAGCCAATGAAACGAAAGTTTTATCTGCTGGTCCTGGAAATTGACGATAAGACACCGGTGTCCCTTCACCTGAAATTTATTGAAGTAAAAGTTTCTTTATCGTGTCTTCTTCAGTCAGCGTAACCACCCAGACGTGAATAATTTGATACGCTCTGAGTGCAGTGACGTCCGAAAGCAGTCCAGTGGGACCCAACGCATCTCTGAAGTCATCAACTCTCCAGGGTCTCACTCGAACGTCTCCATGCAAAAACGCAGTAGGTAAAGCAACGCGTCCTGTTTGCAGATCAGGCAGAAACAGTTGGCACTCTTCAGTTGCCCTGTTACTGCGGCCCTCAAGGGCTGCTATAGCCGCTCCGACGGAGCCCTATATTCAGCGTCTGTTCACTACCGTGGCTGCAAGCAGAATGAGCCACGCCACCAAGGAGCCCGCGCGTCACTTTTAAACAGCAAGCCAGTTATATCTACTACTTACCGCTGCTGATGGGCACCTCGGGGGACATTGCGTTTTCAGCATTACCTGCAAGATTTAACGATGAGCGCGCGTCATCACATCGCGCAGCAGCGCATATTTTAATCTCCCACGCGTACTTTGCCCTGCTTAGAGGAGGAAAGCGACGCTCCCTCGCACGCCCTTATCTGGCAGTGGGGAGGAGGGGATGATCGTACGTCTTGGCTGGGCTCGGGCTTTACCTAGAACGATTCTGTTATAGTTACCGGCGAATGCACAATGGTCACTGTAACCATTGCAGTCTCCTTTTGCGAAAATCGCGCTTTTCAGACACATCCAAAAAGCAACTTAGACGCTCATTCGCGTGAATCTGAACCTGTGAGTACGTTTCGTGCGTCATTTGTGCTGAAGAAACGTGAGGCACGTTTCGGTCTATTTTTCAATATGCACGTTACCTTCCGATTTGTTGCTATTACGTTCATCGCTTCGCGTTTGCGGAAAGGCTGTGAGTTTTCATTCGCCTCAGTTTACTCTAAGTTTCCGCAGTTTTACGGGGGTTCAAAATTTTCTGAGATGTGCATCATTTAGAAGCGCTCATAATGTCAGATAGCAAATGTTATGCTAATGCTGGCGGTACCCGGTAGGACAACATTGAATTTGGGCTTCAAGAGCTTGATATGGCAACTGAACTCGTCATATTCCCTATTACCTCCCGTGATATACTTGAGGTGGACACCACCCTAAGCCGCGTGGCTGAGGCTTCTCTAAGGCTATACTGTGGCGTGTTTGATAGCCATGTAATATCACTAAAACGTACGTATAATACAACGCAGCTTGTCGTGTATAGTAGCAGTGTATCAGTAAAGCATTGAATTAACGGGGTGGAGATGGCTTCCTTTACACACACTCTCTTTGTGGGACCATCCGACGAGCCAGAATAAAGGTCTGTTGCCCAGTTTCTTTGAATATTTAGAACCCCTATGAAATGGCGTAGACCAAACCTATTTTTTTCTAAAGAGCTCACAGACAGGATTAAACTCAGAGATTATGAAAAAAACAATGAAGCGCCAAATAAATATACTACTTCTTTAAACTTTTTGATTCAGTTATATTCAAAGCATATTGCCTACTATTTTGGGTTCAATGTTTTCGGTGTCAATATTGATATGTTTGACTATAGATCTACTTGCAAAATGTTGCTCTCTCTTTCTAAGTTTTTAAAAGTTGTACGCAATTATTGACTTTTTTTGTGAGTTTTTCAGTTGTTTTCGTATTTTTTTTGTTGCCATGATTATGTGCACGCTATTGTTTCTGGTGGGATGACCTCGTCGGGCTTGAATGCCTTCAGTCTTCTCTTTTCAAAATGAATTGTATTGTTTGCACTTGAAAAAAAATAATCATTCATTCAACAACAGTCCTGGCAACGGTGCAAACAAATGAGGGCAGCTTCACACAATGTCAAACCTTAAGGAAAAGCAAAGCTACATTTTTTATTTCCTTTTTTTGTATTTTCTTCTTTCTCCTGCCTTACTTTATTTCTTTCTTATTACATTGATTTCTCTAGTTTTCTGCCTTCATTATTCACTTTCTTCTTCATATCTATTTGTATATCTACTTTTTTGCCTGCTTCTTGCCAAGTGACAATACCATTCAATAGCTTGGCCCTCTCAAGTTCTCCGCGGAGCACTAATCACATACTGTGGAAAGCAGACAGTGCTATGAACACTTCAAACGGTGTTAACAGCGCATAGAACGATTAGGAAAGGACGAGACACCAGAGGCTCTTTGCCTGCGTTGTCTTGTCCTCCCCTTATTGTACTAACGAACGCACAATTCATTTTGTCCTAAGTGTAGAGCATCTTAGGGGTGATGCTTAGCATCCCCCACACATGTCGTGAGGTGTCATCAAGTTCACAGCAAAGTGCTCTGTAGAAGTCATAAAATGGAAGTCTAGTTACAAAATAGTGAACCAACACCTCGAAACGAATCATGATGGGACGTGAAGCAGCAGCGCGTCCACCGCTGATCCGGCTGAAACTGGCGTCGATGCGGGTGCTGGAAGAATGGTTTGAAGTAAAACTGGGTGTAGCCTTAATTCGAGTGAACGTTTTTTAAAACGCTGACACATGAGAGGCGGGTTAAGTTTCGAGTAGGTTCCATTTCAGACAACCAAGAACAAGGAGTGTTTCCACTCGACGTGTGGTCGAGCGTTGCGGGCAATGCAGAGTGAAGCGAGCGAGAAGTCTGTTGCGAGCGGGCGTAAGTGCAGCGCGTTGGCCTGGAGACATGGATGGACAGCGTCACACAGGCTAGTCGAAGAGCTGCTTCGTATGTATTAAGGCAGTAAGGTATATATCCCTATCGGAAAAATTTCCATGGTGGATACTGGAAAACATGGTGGGCGTGGTGGAAATAATAGTGGGCATGGTGGAAATTATGATGGATATGGTGGAACGTAGTGGAAAATATGGTGGATATGCCGGGACATACTGGGTGGTATGGTGTACAGATGATGGGTAAAGTGGAAATGATAGTGAAAAGCATAGGCTAGATAGTGGGCAAGAATGGGACACTCTGCCCACCATTGCGATAATGCTGGGAAGCCCTAAGCATACGGTGGGTGGTGCTTATTATGGCGGGCCACATGGTGTACCAAGCGGAGAAACTCTTCCCAACATTGCGGTAATGCTGGAAAGCACTAAGCAGATGATGGGTGCTACTTGTTATGGTGGGCCACATGGTGTACCATGCTGAGAAGCTCTGCCCACCATTGCCTTAATGCTGGGACGCAGTAAGCAGATGATTGGTGGGCTTATAATGGCGAGTAATTTATATAGTGTACCAAGCTGGGATCTGTACACGCATGTTCTACCATCATGATTTCCACCAAAGGTTAGGCCTACCGTCCGAGCCCGTACAATTGTGTTATCCATGCTTCCGGGTTTCAGAATACACAATTTTGACGACTAAGAATGACAATACAGCGCAGCCATGACATCAATTAACCTAAATGAAGCCTTTTTCATTGTGTATAGTGTCTGGTCAAGAAGCAACAAACATTGATGAGAAGCGATTCAAGCACTCCCAGAGAACGTACGTCTCTTCTCACCGACAGCCGCCGGTCGCACTCGCCGGTACTTCTCTAGTTTTGTGCGAGAACTCAGACGTGGCAATTCGTATGCTGGGGGAACCAAAGTGTAATGTTTCCGGCACACTGCATTCGTTTTGGCCAAGCCGTTATGTAGTTGTTGCTTTAGCGAAAGAGCTACAGCATTGCGCTGGCACGACCGCCCTCTACATTGCGCGAAAAGCATCCCAATACTCAATCAAATAAATTAGGTGGGCGTATCTATGGAAAGAGCCAAGAAGCATCATAAAAGCTTGAGCAGACGTCGCCCTTTAGAACGAGCGCGAAACAGATGTTAAACTTGACAAAACCCACCGGTAAACTGTTGCTGCTCCCCAGTCCACTGGTTTTTTTTTCTTGCAGTTGTGAATTGTAAAAAATAGTACTGGTGCCATTAACACAATGGCAATCGTTACAGGGAGCAGTTGCTTGTGTTTAATAAATGTGCAATATTTAGTAGCAGGTGCAGATATCGTCTATGTCGTGTACACGACAAACATAACTGAAGTTGAACCGTAAGTTTGCATTCCTACTAACTATTTACGCTTAAGCATCCTCATGTTGATATGGCGCAGTGGTTAGTGTCTCCAAATGGGAATCCGCAGGTTGCATTTTCGATCCTCCGTGGCACCTTAACTTTTTTTTTACGGACCGGGTGTTTTTTTATACTGTTTATAGAATTCTTTTTTTATTTTTCGTGGCAGCTCATCACGTTTATTCTCACGCCATTTTGCGCTCAAGTGTTGCCAGCACTGCAGCACCCACCATAACCCACCATGCGCTATGATGGGCTTTTCCCACCATTCAGCCACTACATTAATCCACTATAAAGGTGGGTGGTGGTTATTACCGTGCCCACCATTCGTTTTTATAAAAAAAGCCTAAAATAAGCAGAACAACTAGCTGAAAATGTCTAAAACACAATGCAAAAACTTGCAGCTAATGCAGTGTCCGCGCCGTAGCCGGCACTAGCAATTGAGGTAATTTTCTTGCCTTTCTCTTCACCGACACTGCATCAATAGATCTGATGGAAGAAACAGCTTAACAGAACTTGCAGCAGCCGATGCGTATTTCAACTGCCGTAAAAAGTGGAAGGGCAACAAAGCGCTAACACATAGCGCAGCTGATACTTCAGTGTAGCATGAAAGTGAAACGTGACTTCACAGAGAACGTGGCCGTTTATTGTGCCAGGATGATGCCGCAAGGACGAGTGAGTGAACGCTACAGACAAGATTGGTCACGTAACGCGAAGAACGGCAAGCAGCTGGAACTTTGCAGCGTGCACATGAAGCAGAAAGCACGCCAGAAATAAGCATTAGGAAGAGGAGCGCGGAATGACAACTGTGAATGCTCGGCCCTTATACACGCGGCTCAAACAGAAAGAAAGATGAACAAAATGGAGGCATGAATATACACAGGACGAGTGCTATGTTTAACAGATTTCAATTTTTCGTGTGTTAGCAGTGCGGTCCTTTCGTGAACGCGTTTGTGGCATCGAGTGAAGTGACCTGCTTGCTCTCTTTAACCACTCTAACTTGAAAGCAAGCTTGCAGTGGAAGAACAACGGGTACATAGCTCGTGAGCCACGATATTAGCGCGCATGCACAGGCAGTGTCCTGTGGAGGCTCGCGCGCATGGCAGCCAGCGGAGTGACGAGCTGTAGAGCGTGCCTAACGTTTGCCCTTAGCGCGATCTCACTATTCATGACGAAAACCCGCTGAAGGTACTGAGCTCTGAGGACCACCAAGAGTACGTGGTGTATATAAATGGCTTGCCGATAGTATGATGAACAACGTACACTCCCTGGCCTAGTGGTTTGCACCGTACGCCGTGGCGTGAGATGTCGGAAGTTCGACGCCCGGATATAGAACACTTCAGCCCGGCAGGGTTCAGGAGCTCGTTTCATAAAACTTCCGGTGTCGCCATCGGCATCGTTAGTTAAGCGAGTGAGTGAGTGAAACAACTGTGTTTACAATCCGGCATAAAGGAGGAATGAGTAGGGGAATGAAAGCAATACACTAGCGTCATCATAACTGTTTTGTGTGTGACGAAAAATTGTGAAAAGCGCAGAAATGATAAAAAGCACTGGGCGTTAGTGTAGATTGATTCGAAGCTTTTTTTTTTGCGTAGCAAGCACACAGTTCTACCACAGAGCCACGCCTTTTTTCTTCATTTCCGTTAGGACGTCACACACTAAGGCATAAGATAAATATATTATTATACACAACAAACATGACCGAACAAACGCTACCATGACCAGCAAGCACTCCTAAACAGCATCACGTCTTAAAATTTCCTATTAGTTAATCATGCCTTTCTAATCCTTTCTAATTATAAAGGAACATATTCTATTGTTCGTAGTACCTCAACAAACATTATTATACTTTCTTTAAAATACTGTCTTTCTCGTCTCCTGTCATGGTCACTGTGAAATCCGGCCTTTCGAGAGTGGTGTATCATGAGCAAGGCTGTCATAACTATTAAATGAAATGGTAATTTGTTGCCAAATATAATGCCAGGAGCCTGATTCTATGAGTGTATAATTGAAATTTTTTTTTTCAATTTCCTCCTGTGAAACATCCCAAAAGTGCACCCCTTGGCAACTGTGTAGGAAAACGTGGTCAGTTGTTTGCGGTTGGTTACATATTGCACAGTAGAATTCCCAATGCGTAAAACTTTTGAGTAGCCAGGTTGTGCTATCATCCTGATAGCTCTTATCCCGGAACACGTGATAGTAACGTCACTGACTGCCTATCGTATGTATATATATATATATATATATATATATATATATATATATATATATATCACTCGCTTCACTGAATAAATTCTTTTCTTTACCTGACTGCCAGCGAGCCACGTGGTAGCGGCGGTGCACAGTTGATATTTGGACGATGTGGCCCTCGACACAACGCCCCTTCCTTTAAATTGAACCCACATGGGCAAAAAAAAGTATACGTCTTGTGTCGTCTGCTGATAACAGTCGCCACCAGACACGCCTGTATTGCCGAACGGTTGCCAGCACTTGGCGAACATCGCGTCGGCCAAGCAGCGTGCGCGTGCATTCCGCTCGTGTGGCCCCACCGTGACCAGCCTCCATCACCAGACCAGCTGAAAACCGAAACAGTTCAGAAAAATTGAGTGGAACCGGCCGTGCGGACGTACCATGGTTTGGAAATTACCGCTTAGATGCAAGAACCCACCACTGGCGGAGCCGGGGCGAGCGCGTCGCCGGCGAAACTTTCACACCAGTAGCCGGCCAGCCTGCCGTGGTCGAGCGCCCCTTACTTCAGACCACTTCAAAGTTTTAGGTGGTAAAACTCTAGGAGTGATCGCTGACGATCTTAATAACTTACTTTTGCTACCATTAAATTATTCTTCGAAATATTTTTATAACTCGGCCTTTTCAAGAAATCAAGCCTGTTCATCCAAGAGAACTTGACCAGCCAAAGTCGGCAACTGCTTCGAGAGGCTAAGGAATGGGCGAGGGAAAATCGGTACAAATACGCCTGGCACAAGAACGGGAAAATCCTGCTGCGCAAATCTGACGGCGATTCCGTGTTAGTAGTGCGTCACAGGACCGACTTTCCCGTCTAAGCCTGCTAGTTGCTGACTGTATCTAGATTATTTCATTCCTCAAAATGGCTAGTCAAAGTCCCTTTCTTCCACACGAGCTAGACGCTTTTGTGACAAGTCATCACGCACATTCCTTGAAGTGCCTTCATCTAAACGTTCGTTCACTCTATAACAAGGAAGAAGATATAAATGACTTCATCAATGGTTTTCATTTTCTGTTTGATGCAGTAATGCTTAGTGAAACTTGGTGCAGGGATGATCGTGATTTGTTCAAATTTCCGTCTTATCAATCGTATTGTGTAAACAGAACTAATCGCCGAGGCGGTGGCGTTATGCTGTTGCTAAGAGAGCACGTAAACTGCGAGCTGCTTTCCAACTTTTGTATCTGTTGTGATGATTTTGAAATAATAACAGCTCGTGTGAATGACTGTATGTTTTCCGTTTGCTATAGACCACCAAGTGGAAATCTTCCTAGTTTCTTTTGTTTCTATGAACAGCTGTTATCATTTGTTTCAGAAACTGGCGATTATTTGGTGTCTGCTGGTGATTTTAATATCGACCTGTTGACCATTTCTGCACCACAAAAGGCCATGTTAACCATGCTGACTTCTAACGGATGCGAAATTTTAATCTATGTACCGACAAGGGTAACTACTGAAAGCGAAACACTGTTAGATTTATTTATTACTAATATCGATTCTACAAAAGCCAACAGTGGTGTAATAACGTGGGACCTTAGTGACCACCTCCCAATATTTGCTCTACTAAGAAAGCAAAATTTCACGATAAATGAAAAGCATCAGTACATTTCTTTTCAAAATATTACACAAACAGGTTTGGATAATTTTAGAGCTGAATTGCTACTTAGCGATATTCCGCAAATTCGGAAAATAGACGACGTTGACATTGCATACAGTAAACTTATTGATGAAATTTCTCGTGTGTATAAGCGTCACTTCCCACAAAAAAAGTTTAAATTGGGTAAAAAAATAAGAAAACCATGGATAACCCCTGAATTGTTACAAAAAATTAAGTGTAAAAATGCGCTTTATCACAAGTTCATTAAAAGTAAGGAACCAAGCATATTGAAAGAATACAAGTCGCTTAGAAACAAACTAAACAAAGAACTAAGGTCACACAGGAAATGCTATTTTCAAGCTGAGTTTGATAGCTGCTCGAAAAAACCCGATATGTTATGGAAAAAGCTTAATACTGTCTTAAATCGCCGTAAATCGTCTCCACGTGTAGAAAAGCTATTTCTTGGTGGCCACGAAATATGGGGCGATGATTTGGCGAATACATTTAATGATTATTTTGTGAGCAATTCTAATTCTTGTGCATCTGCTGATATTACAAAATTTATGCCTGATAGCAATCCATCTTCCTTTTTCCTTCGCCCATTTACAGAGTCTGAAGTACTGTCAGTTTTTCTTTCGCTTAAAAATAGCTCAAGTTGTGACGTTGAGGGCATGCAGGTTCGTCCAATCAAGTATGTGCTTGATTTAATTTGTCCATATCTTACCTACATCTTTAATCTGTCTTTGGCGAGCGCTATCTTTCCCAGGAGGATGCAGATCGCAAGAGTTTCTGTGCTTTTTAAGAAAGGTGACATAAACGATATCAAAAATTATAGACCTATTTCGATATTACCAGTATTATCCAAAGGGCTGGAGAAACTTATACACGTGCAAATGTCTAATTTTTTCGATAAGCACAATCTTATATCTACAGCCCAATTTGGATTTAGAAAACACCTTTCTACTGAGTTAGCCTTGCTACAACAAAAAGAATTCATTTTAACACAATTTGAAAGCAAGAATCTTGTGCTCGGCCTTTACATTGATTTCAGTAAAGCATTTGATTGTATCCATCATTCCATACTACTTAAAAAACTTGAAACCTATGGTATTCGCGGGCACTGCTTAAACCTCGTGAAGTCGTATCTAGATCATCGCCATCAGTACGTCCAGATTGAGCATTACCGTTCAGACTTAAAACACATCAGCAGAGGCGTTCCTCAAGGTAGTATTCTCGGCCCATTTCTTTTTATAGTTTACATCAATGACCTAGTAAATATCTACAGTGATGCGAAATACGCTATGTACGCTGACGACGCTAGCCTATTTTTTTCGTCACCTGAACTTGGTAGCCTTCAGAATAACACCAACACTGCTCTAAGGGCGCTCCAAGAATGGTCAGCAGCAAACGTTTTGCAAATTAATACTAAAAAGACAAAAGCCGTGATTTTCAGACCAAAATCTAAGCAGATAACCTGCGATCACATCACCCTTCTTTACACAAATGAAGCAATAGAAATAGTGAGTAGTGTGAAAATACTGGGAGTTACCTTCACACAAAATATGCTTTGGGATTTACACATCGAATCAGTTTTAGGCAAGCTATCTCGTGTGGTTGGTATGATGGCGCGTCACAGATTGATATTACCTTTTAAAATAAAGCTTCTTGTTTACAATGCGCTCTTTTTTTCTTCCTTGTATTATTGTTTTTTGGTATGGGGTACGACGACATATACAAATCTTGAAAGACTTCATGTACTGCAGAAAAAATTTCTACGGGCGCTTTTCAATGTACCCTACAATTCCCATACTTCAGATTTATTCTTGAAGGGAAATGTCATCCGCGTGTTTACCCTATACAATTACAAGTTAAGTATAGCGTTCAAACGAGAGATAAAAGAAAACCTAAAGTTTTTCCACGAGTTATCTCATCTTGCCAAAAACACCCATTCATACGGCACTCGTTACATAGAACAGTGGAAGGTGGTCACTGCGCGGACAAGCTATTCTATGCAGAAGCTATCATACACGCTGCCAACCCTTTTAAATTCATTTCATAAATTACACATTGAATTGAAAATAACTTCTGCACGAACACTGCGCGAGCATTTCATCAATTCATGCTAACATAGTAAATAGTGTAAAATATTGCTTTTTTTCATTCTTCCTTACTGATGTGTTTTTTTAGACATATCTGTATTCCGAATATGTGTTTCTTGTGATTTTTTTTTTCTCTTTATGTGAATGTTTGCCATCGCTGCCTGCACTGTAGGGGTGGCTGCGGGCCTCTGTCAAGTTGCTTGTGCCTTCAAGCAACTTTTACCCGCAGTCTCCTCCATCGCTGATGGAAATAAAAATTATTATTATTATATTATTATTTTGAGGCACGGCATTCACGGCATTTTGTTAAGGAATCGCACCTATGTCCAGCATGGTTCAACAGTGCGACATATATAGAAATTGTGGAATGTTCTGCCGCGCAACGGACTAGATACGGACAGAGAAGGGACACAGCGCTGAACTCTCATTTGAAAAAAAATTTGAACAAGAAAGGACCTTTTTAAGAGACAATAAGTAAACGAAACTGTGCACATGAGAACATGTGCTACAGCACAACACGTTTCATGTCTTATTTAACAGGAAGTTGTATTCTTCATCTTGAAGAGTGTTAGGTGTATGACTTATGCACTTATTATTAAATTTAATAAAAAAAGCTTCAGCTATCTCACGTGTGCGCTGATCTACATATCTATATTTGATGGAAGTTTTCTGCAAGTAGCACAAACATCCGCATAATCTACAATGCACTGCCAAATTAGACGTCATTGCAGCACCTGATAGTGTCAGCTCATGCTCTCGTAAGTGCACGTTAATGCACCGGCCTATTTGAACTGCGTATCCGCAGCCGCAAAATAGTAGAAAGGCATAAACTACGCAAGTTGCACAAGGCACATATTTGTGGACATGATTGGAAACACATTTTTTTTCCTTTTCCCTGGCTGCTGATACAACGCTCCATCCAACAACGCACACACAATACAAACTTTATTGCGTGCTGAGAACAACACGTTTACGCCATAACGAGCACCAATATTTTTCAAAACATGCGCGGTTCTGGGTGTGTATGTACTAACTGCACGTCTTTTTCTTGCTAACATCTGGAGTACTAGAGTCATGGCGAATAAACTTCTTGATTTTCATATAAGCTTTCCATATATTGAAACGTTCACAGTAAACGCCAACCAGTCGTTGCAATTCTTCACTGCACTTATAATTTTGTTGCCTTTCGACAGGTGCTTACACGTTCAGCCCCACAAAGCACTGGTGTTTCACACCAACGTGCAAACATATGCCCCTACATACATACACACACACACACACACACACACGCGCGCAAACGTCACGTCCAATAACTTTTTCAAGCTCCTAAAGGGAGTTTGTAACCACGTGACCTGAAACTCACTGGGAAGTTTAACAAGGTCATGGCGCTCATAAACTCTGTCATTAAGCAGGGGGTGTTTTACGAGGACATGTGTATAGTTCACTTCCAACCAGGGAGTCAATATTTGGGGCATAGGGGTTTTGAAGGCTCATGTGATAAAGAAACTCCCACCTTGGCTAACGTTTGCTTACAGTTTGGATGGCAAAGAGCTGGGCGGAAATAACCTCTTGTGATGTTGTGCGGAAGCTTGTTTTTCGCTAAACTGGCCAAAATAGGATTGTCTCTGCCTGCCCAACAGCGTCATGGGAAGCCGATACTTGTTTGGTTTTTGTGCGCGCACCCTTGGAAGCCGTCCTTAAAAGTGGCTTTCTGTGCACGCTGCTTGTTTGTGCCTTTCGGGACTGAGACCTGTGGTGGACAGTTTTGTGTTTTCTGGAGCTCCAGTTGAGGCCAGTTAAGGGTACTGTTCGCCTGGAGGGCCAAGAACACAACTCGTGGAAGGGAGGATGTGCTTGTGCTGTTTAGGCTGCTTGGCCGCATTGGCACGGGCACTCAGTTTAAGGGGGCGCATGGGGTCGAATACAGACCGTGTTGAAGCCGCAGTTCTGGTGGCAGTGGTCGGTGAAGCAGCGCTGGCAGCAGCAGATGCCGCTCATGTGCTCTCCTCTGAGGGAGAGGATGATGTTGTGTGTTGAGGAGAGGGTAATAGGGAATCCACCACTCCTGTCGTCAGGTCCACTTTCCTAGGCCCGCGCTCCGGTTCACCCTCGGGAAGGGCACGAGAAATCCCAGGGTCTGTCGATGCGGAGAGGGGGGTGGAATCCAGTGGCGCAGCGGAGGCTGCAGTTTCGGTTGTCTCGCTGGCAGACGACGCAAGCTGCTCTTCACCAGGTTCGCCCAGCACAACCTGTTCTTCCCACTGACCTCCACTAGGAAGCTGGATGGTGCTTAGAGCGCGCCGGCTTGAAGCCACCGGAAGTCGGTGGCCTTGTCCCGGAAGCCGGTGCTTGCTCCCGCCTGACTGCTGCCGGCGTGCGTGTTTTCTGGACTTCTCTCAAAAGAATGTCTGCCTGCTGTGCTGTTAATTGCACAAGCAGGCCAGAAAAGTCTTCTGGAAAGACGTTTCATGCGTAAGTGCCCTTAAATCATTCTTAATTCCCCGTAACTGACCTGCACGGAGCATGAGCACGGAGCATTTGCGATG
This sequence comes from Rhipicephalus microplus, assembly GCF_043290135.1. Lineage (NCBI taxonomy): Eukaryota > Metazoa > Arthropoda > Arachnida > Ixodida > Ixodidae > Rhipicephalus > Rhipicephalus microplus. The sequence continues at coordinate 18,330,572 of NW_027464586.1, forward strand.
CGTAGAACGGCGTGGTAAAGCTGTCCGGTATTTGTCTTGCAACTTGTACCAGCAGTCAGTTATGACAGAGCTTTCCGGTCACCTTGAGAAGCTATACCCCGAGTTACATGACCACATGTTCGAATCCGCGGCTGACTCAAACCACTTTGTGCGACTGGTAAAGTGGGTGATCGCCTCCTATATAAAGATAAGGATGCATCACACCGCGAAGAAGGCGACGACCAAGGTAACTGGATCAAACATCCGCAAGCAGCTGACAAAGCTTATCCTACTCAAGCACCAGTAAAACATTCACACAAATTGACCAGTACGTGTCTTCTTCATCAGCTCCAATAAACAGGCCATTCGGCCTTCAGGTCCTTTTTTTCAGTTTCATGTTCTATGTTACTATAAATCGATATCAAGCTTATGTGGAGTGAATTCTATTCACACGGTTTTATTATAAAACACACTGGTTATAATAAAACAGGGAACAGCTTGGTCTGAGTTATAGGAAACTTTGTTGCTGAAGTTCTCATTTAGGTGCAGTAAAGGTTAAGGTAAGTTGAGGATTCAACCCTTGTGTCGTGGTTTTGATGGGTTACTTAGGCTCCAACCCCCGATACACAGACCAATCACTGTCTCCTGGGGACTTGATTTGGTGGATTACCAAATCCGGGCTGAAAACACTGGTAGCAACGCCCCCCGTAACCCTCAAGCGACGGCCACTCTCTACCACGAGAAAAAAAAGGAAAAGATCGAGAGCAAACCAAACAAATACAACCAACACTCAGAAACCCGCAGAGACACGTGCAAGCGGCCGTAAAAGCTTCTATAAACGCGGCCTGCGTCGCTAGATCCCACGTTTTGTACAAGACCGGACAGCCACTCCGAATCTTGAGAAAAAGAAAATGGATGCGCGTCAGAAAAAATGCAGTTTTACGTGCATACGCTGTCTCATTAAAAGCCCATTAAACAAACCCTGATCTGCGCCTACATAGCCCTTATTGTTACTTGGCTTACTCTTCTAACCACGAGCAAGTATTTACAAAAAAGAAATTAACGAAACGCGATCCAAAGAACAGCAGCACGCCGGCATAACTCGCGTCGCGCGTACCGCGTAGCGCAGCAGACCACCTCCTTCCGGGACAAGCGGCGGCACTTCCGGTGGCTTCGCAAGCTACCGCTTCGGGTAGCGCCGGTGCGCCATCCAGCTCCCTAGTGGAGGTCAGTGGTTCTTCCCGCTCTCCGTTGAAAACATTGCCGTGGATGGGGGGAAACTGTTAGAGAATGCGCCAAGCGGGAGTGCAACCGCTGGCTCCTCGCTCTCTCCCTTTGCGTTCTCCTGCCTGAAGATGGAACGGAACAGGTTTCCGGCAGTAAGGGGGGGGGGGGGCGCATGCTGGTCTGATGTTCGCTGGTGCAGCCAGTGCGCCATTTCTCTGCGAAGTTCACAGGCAGCTGATCCGGTTGCCCTCGCTCTCCACTCTGCAGCTTGGAGAGGAGGCTGGCGTCTTATGCTCCCTGGAGGAGGACGTCGTGGGCATGGATGAGGTGGACGTGCTGCATTCTATGCTTACCATTGGCGACAGTACTTAGATGGAGTCTGTCTGTGCCGAGACAGAAACGCCGGACAGCTTGAAGATGGCCGGCATTCTGCCTGTCTTGACTTTGGTGGCCGTGGCGTTATTTTTCTTCGAAGTCCCCTGCGACGAAGCGTTGCGGGCTTTCAAGCTCCTCGACGATGAGGTCTTGACTTGGGTGTATCAGCCGGCAGCTCTTCATTGGGGCTACTTTTGGCAGCCTGATGCTTGCGGGACCTGGTATGGACTAGAGTGCCTGGTTTGTTGAGTGGACGGGTGCCCGCGTGTTTTGTCAGCCATCGGCCGTGGCGACGAACGTCGTGTTGAGGTTGATGGAGATAAAAGAGAAATAAAAAAATAAAGAGAACAAATGTAACTACACTTTTTTTCATTGTAGCCCCGTAAAGGGCTGCTCGCAAGGCGTGATTGAAAGGCAGATAACGGCGAAGCGCATAGGCGTGCGCGAGAAGCTCGGAAAAATAAAATTGCGCACCGAAGAAAAAATTTGCCCCGTATATACATGGTACACTGCAAATGTCATTGAAAGACGATAATCTTACACCTGGAGAGGTTTAACAAAACGTTTATTTGACTTTCTGCACAAGAAGATCAGTGAAACGGATACTGCAGGCGCTACGTCGGAATGCCTCGAGCGTGCAGCGGAGGCAAACGAGCACATCAAGTCACGTCACATGAGAGACATGAGCGCTATCTGGCAGTTATCTTGAAAAACGAAACGCGCGCGCTCTGCGCGCTTGTCTCGGAAGTGATAAGGTGTAAAACGCAATGCGACAGGTAAGTGCTACCACCAAGTCATCTTGGCAAAGCGTTTGAAACACTTGCCTTTTCGTGCAAGTGTTGCATGGTGAGCGCAACGTGATGAACGGTATGGTCCTTAGAATGACTTATGTATGCATTTTCTAGTAAGAGACACACAAACAGAATATTGGCGTGTTGTTATGGTGCCGCAGATATGCGCAATTATTGCTTTTTAATTGACAATCGCACTAGTATGAACACTGAATCTTGAGCAATATTGGTGGGCGCTGCGGATGGGGTCGGCCATTCGAAGTATCGTTAGGCCACTTTGGTGCTGTTTAGGGTAACATAAAGGTGGACAAACAGACAAACGTACAGACTTCACCTAAACTTTCACCTAAAACCGCTCAAGAAAATACTAATGCAATCCAACAAAAAAGTATGCCAGCGTGTTAGTTCACTAAGGCATACCATATTACAAATTAGAAATTGCGTGTTCTTACATACGACTCAGAGAAGTACCGGCTATTGTGGCCGGCAGATTTCGATGACAACCTGCGTAGCTGAAAGCACGACGCATAGACCGTCAGCGCTCTTTATGCGGACACCGCACAAAAGGAGAAATGATTGATTTAGGCTCAGAGATGTCTTAACTTTACAGTCATTATTACACTTTACAACTGCGTGTACCCAAAGGAAAATATCGCTGGTAGCCTGCACACCGACGCCGCTGGTACGATATGTATAAGCCTAAGCCTTGTTCAAGGTACGAGGCACTTGGTAAGGTCGCTCTCGACGCTGTGAATTAAGATGACTGAAATTTCTGCATTTAAGCTTCGGAACATTTCTTACTGTTACCTGAAGCAAGTAGAAGGATGAGCATGGCCAGACATTCATTCGCGGTGTTGTGGAATTGAACGACAGGTGAACCTCATTGTCCTTGCGAAGCGATCGGGAGAGCTCATTTACGTTTCGTCAACTTGGCACCATAAACGATTTCCTTTTTTTGTTAGTAGTGGCGCCCCGCTCCAGGCTTTTAAACAGTGCAACATGGAATTGTTGCCGCAATACACGACTGATGCGAATATGGTATAAGCGGCGACATCCAAAAAACGTGCAAAAATTGATGCAATACGCAAGTGCACTGGAAGATTTACGTATGCTCTGGATCTGTTCGGGTAGCGTCTATCCATGCCATCGAGTCAAGCGTTTTATATTCAACGACACCAAAACTAACCACGGCACATGCCAGATAAATGTGCACGCTACGCTGGTAGCAACAGTGAGTGCTCCAGTATGCACCAGCATTTTCCAGCGAAATTTCCAGAGTTTCCATCGCATTCCAGTGTGCACAAGCATCACAGTAGTTAAGCCAGCGCACTTACCAGTGAGAGAAGAACAGCGAAGCTAGGCAGACGTGGCTGAGTCGGGACCGAGCGAAGACGGGGGCCAGGGCACAGGATGGCGTCCAACAGAGCTCCTGCATCAAAGTCGCTGCGGGCTCCCACCTGAACACAGAGCTTCTTCTCGTCGCTTGAAGTCGGCCAGGCTTGTTTCGGTCTTCTGGCGTTGGCCAAGGAACGTCTCCGGCTTTGTGTGCGAGCAGCGGCTGCCGAACGCCGAAAGGTCACTGACCTCGACCAGTCCGAGGCTTCCTTCCGTGCCAGTCAAGGACGTGAACGTCTACATTTATTTGCAAATCTTTCCCTGCTGCACGAGTGCGTCTTCACCATTGCTCCGTCGCATCAGTTGCAAGCCCCTCATCGCCGCTGTCACCATTTGCGTGAGTGCGTCCATGCCTTAGTAGCAGAACTTCCGCTGGAAGCACCACGTCCCGCTATCTTGTAATAAGAGTTATTTTTCACTGAACATTTATTTCCACGCACTGCTCACTTCTTTAACCATTCGTTCTTCCTGTTTGCATCGTTCTTTTTTAATACAATAGTCTTTCTTGGGGACCTTCGATGGAAAAATTTTGGTCTGTCTGTCCGTCCGTCTGTCCGTCTGTCTGTCTGTCTGCCTGCCTGTCTGTCTGTAAATTTGTCTGTTTGTCTCCCCTAACGATATCTCAAACAGCACCAAACTGCCAACCCCATCCGCAGCGCCCACCAATATTGCTCAAGATTTATCGTTTATAGTTTTGCGGTTGTCAGTTGTCAGTTGAAAAGTAATTATTGCGCATATCTGAATCACCACAACAACGTTTCGATGTTTTCTATGTCTGTCTTTATACTAGAAGAGGCACACACAAGTAACTCTAAGGAATGTAGCGTTTAATCGCACTGTGCTGATAGTGCAACGCGTACTCAAAATGGTGTTTCCGACGCTTTGCTACGACGTCACGGTGGTGGCACCTGCCCGTCGCTTTGCGTTCTCACCTCCAAGACTGGCGTGCATCTTTCTCGGCGAGCTGCACGCCATCGTTTTTGAAGATAACTGCCCGATGGCACTTGTGTCTAACGTGCCTAGATGCGCTCGTTCACCTCCGGCACACACTTGAGGCACTCTAAGGCAGTGCCTGCAGAATACCATTTACCGATTTTCTGGCGCAGAACAATAAATAAACGTTTTGTTCACTTTTTCCAGACGCAAGACTATCGTCTTTTGACGACATTTACAGTGTAACATGTAGATTCGGGCCAATTTTTTCGCATGCTGTGTTTTTTGTGTGTTGTTTACTATCTTTTGAAAGTTTTGTAAATATATAGAGTGTTGTGGATTTAGTGGTAACAAATGGTCTCGTCGGCTCGTTTTTTGATGATGGTTATGTAATTGGTGGTTTTTGCTTTACACGTACATACACGGGAGCTTGCCCAATAAATAGCCTCGGGACAATTGGCGTCAGGTGACAGGACGAGACGATTTTCCACTTACCTCTTCACACTAGAACAGGAACATGAGTAGGGTGTACCTAGAAGAGTTGCCAAGACGCATGGGTCTAGAAGGCGAGGAAATGGTGGCTTGGTGTGAAGAACGCGAGAGGCGCATTCGCAAAGACAGAGAGGAGCAAATGGAGTTTGAAAGAGAACTGAGAAAGAAGAAAAATGAAATTGAATAGCTAACGCAAACGACGGTTAAGTTGCGGCTGAAACTGGCAGAGACCGAAGCGAGAGGACTGAAAGGTAGAGATTAGCGATAGAAATTTTCGTATCTGAGCTCCAAAGAGCAGATAACCAAAGTGTTCTCCGATAGTAGGACCTTTATTAGTAATTCGGTCTCTCTTTTCGACGGCACACTTGAGAACGTCTGTGGTGATACTTTAGGTGCAGATTCCCAACAAGTGGATGGCACAGTTGAAGGGAAGAGTGAGGGCGAGTACAGTCGAGGTTTGGTGACCATGACCAATCTGGCTTCGCGAGAAGTTTCAGAGAAGGGACAGTCGAGTTCGTTATATAGCCATGCGGCAACGCAAACTAGTGCAACGGAATGCACAATAATAGAAGAGGTAGGGAGACCTCTAGACAACCCTTACGAAAGGCCATTTGTTGTTGGTGGCATATTTGAAACTAAGGGGCACTCTCTAGACGAGACGCCGATTATTCGGGTGCACGAAGTAAAACAATTGATATTGCAAGGAGCGTATGCCTTGTAGATAACTCTGTGGTGGTAGCCGTGGAACCATCCTGAGTAACACTAGCAGATATAAGCAGTGGCGCATGCATAGGTGAGGAACATACAGTTAGCTCACCTGAACATGGCGTAATAAATACGTCATGTCAAAGTAAATTGTGTAGCGTTCCGTGTGAAGAGGAGGAAACGACTACGAAATTATTCAGTTTGCAAAACAAAAAAAAAGTTATATGAAGGAGCATGTGCATTGTGTGCAAGCCAAATAGAAAACGGAGGAATTTGTAGCAGTGTCTGTCTGCATGGCACCAGGTGTAGTGACAGATGCCGCAGGCAGGGCTGATGGCCATGTGGATAAAATTCTGAGGCAGCAATACACGCAGATTTCTGGTCGGAAATTCAGCAAAGTTTTCATTTTGCATTCAGATGAAAGAAACAGTTATTCTGTTCGTTTAGTGTGGGACGCTATAACCTTAGAGTCGAGTTCAAATAACTGGTCGCTGCATCCGTATTTAAACCACATGGAGAAGGACTTAGATGGTTTGTATATATCCTGAGTTTAAAGCTCTAATTTCACAAGAAGTGTGATTGTCTTAGTTTTGGGCAGGACGCTGCAACTTGGCTGTGAACTGTGTAGAGAAGTTTCAGTGAACGTGTAAAGCACAATAAGTGGATTATTAGTAAGATTGTAGTGAACGTTGGGAAGGAAGTGTGTTGTGTGTGGTGCAACGCGAACTTATTTGCAGTTTTTTCATGCCGGAAAAACTTTTCGGGATGGGGGCTTTTGTGATGCGATACTGCGTGTTTTAAAATTGCGCCACACCATCAGCCTCAACTAAAGAGGACGATGAAGATGACACTCGGTTGTGGCGCGTGTGGGCGTAAACATCTTTGTCTAATAAGGTCCCTTCACGGAGATTTAGGAGAGCCATGGGAGAAGAACATCGAAGCTAGGCAGACGTAGATGAGTTGGGGCCGAGTGAAGAAAGTGGCCAGGGCATGGGGGTGGCGGCCAGCAGAGCTCCTGCATCAAGGTTGCTGTGGGCTCCCACCTGGACACAGAGCTTCTTCTCGACACCTGACGTGGGCCAGGCTTGTTCTCGTCTTCTGGCGTTTGCCAAAGAACGTCTCCGGGTTCGTGTGCGAGCTGCGGCTGCCGAACGCTGAAAGGTCACTGACCTCGACCAGTCCGACGCTTTCTTCCGTGCCAGTCAACGACGTGAGCGTCTCTACCTATTTGCCAATCTTTCCCTGCTGCACGAGTGCGTCTTCACCATTGCTCCGTCGCGTCAGTTGCAAGCCCTGCGTCACCGCTGTCACCATCTGCGTTAGTGCGTCAATGTCTTGGTAGCAGAGCCTCCGCTGCAAGCACCGCATCCCGCTATCTTCTAATGGGAGTTATTTTCCTTCTGAACATTTATTTCCACGCACTGTTCGCGTCCTTAACCATTCTTTCTTCCTGTTAACCTCGTTGTCTTTTTGCATGCTGTGTTTTTTTCTCTGTTGTTTACTATTTTTGAAAGTTTCGTAAATATATATAGTGTTAGGGATTTGACGGCAACAAATTGTCTCTTCGGCTCATTTCTTGACGGTGGTTATGTAATAGGTGATTTTTGCTGTACACGAACCTACACGAGAGCTTTCCCATTTAACAGCCTCGTGACAACGACACAGCTATTTCACAGTGCGTCAAGCGAAGTGCCAGTAAATAGCATCGTGTACCAGTGCCAAACAAATGTGCAGGCATCACGCTGGGGATGCTGTTTTTCGCAATAGATAACAAAATAAAAATATAGTTGTGGCAATACGTAACAATCGTAGTACGTAAACAAAATTTCAGTACAATATGGCCCATAGAAAACAGACACAAAAAGTTAACTACAAAATTGCGCTTGTCATATTGCTACGAGGTTGGCATGCAAGAGTCCAGGGATCTGGTGTAGATCACCACTCATGCCAACCTCAATCTCCTCTTCTTCCACGCGTCCCCTCAGTATCGTGGCAATATTATGACGATAAAAAACAGACTATAACACTAATTTACTGATAAACTACGCATGTATGAAAAATGATTGGTACGTTTCGTCATGCAGAACACAACCCAAGGATTTGCAGACGACGTTACGATTGAAGACCGCATCGTGAAGTCCACAGTCCAGGGCCTCAAGATTCCAGATGTTGACCTTGCAGAACATCTCAGAAACGTGTGGGACGTGCAACCTGTGGGCATCGCACTGGTGGGTTCACAATATTTTTCCAAATATATTCATTCCAAGCGTTAGCAAGCATCGAAAGATACTGGTGTACAAAAATTTCCAATGGGAGGGTATACTACCATGTGTACCTGCTTCAAATTAACATTGCTGGCGAGACAATTGTGATTTAAATGGGATACAAGTGCCTCAGTATCCACTGACAAAGATTCTACCCTAAGGCAAGGCGTCTGGAAACTCTGTAGTGGATGGTGGTGGTACTGTCAAGGTCAATAGCGTTGCGCGGGCAGAGAGACAGGCACTTCTGGTCAAGTAAACGCAACCATAGTTTACGAGGTCATATGGCCTACAGGCTCAACATACAGGACGTTCGTTTGTCATATTGAAATGCTTTTATCAACATTTCGTAAAGCGCAGGCTTCTGTTTTTTATGTGTATGATATACTCGACGAGTACGTTACTTTTGTTGCGGTTTGCATAGTTAATTTTTCTTTATTTCTTTTGTTTCATCCTAGAGCTGTGTGCGCGGTATATGCAGTTTTACTCGTCGACTGCGTTTAGTTTCTTTGCCATGAAAATCACATGAATTATATTTTTGGGCATTTAATGTCCATTCTATCTTTTGTATCGCAAATATATACACCACTACTTATTGATTTTTAATTAGGTTCACAATGAGAGAATTCGCATAAATACTGAAGCAGCATCTTTTGCCAGAATGTTAAAATCACAGCTATGAACATTCATGAGAATGATAACAGCGCAGCAAAGACTGACGATGGTAGAACACAGCATAGCTTCCTATAAACACACTAGAAGGAACTCTAGCGCTAGTTTCTAGGGGAGTACAACACTCTCCGTTTCGGAGAGCATGGAAATGATGAGTAGCCCATGAATTTGTCTAATCTTCGTATTTTCGGATCCAGTTGGCTTCGCGTGGCTTCAAGCTGCTTTGTTCCGAAACGAAAATCAGCAAACATTCAACAGTTGCACTTCACTAAATTGATCTTTTAGACCCACCATTTGTAAATTTCATTTGAAAGAAAACTGGAACACGGCAATACCAAAGCCACAAGTGCGTTTCAAGCCCGCAAGCACAAAAAGTGGACAAATCCAAGTACTACCCATCAATTCCAGGTCGCTGAGTAGTCGCAGCACCTGACTCACTTGTAGTTACTCATAAATAATCATGTTGATGGTATGGCGACTAGGCTAACCACAATTGAAAACGAAATGTGACGATTTTGAAAAAACAGAAGGAAACACTAGCCGTGCTGGAACGAAATCGCCTCGCTATGGAAAAGCATATTCACGAACTAACTATAAAGCTGGATGACCCAGAGAATAGGAGTCGACGCAATAAGTTAGTCATTCAAGGTATCCCGGAGGAACTCGAGGAGGATGTGAAATTACTTGAACACACCGTGAGGCATAATATTTTTAAGGAGATATTGCGCCTTGAGGTGAAATCCCTCGAACACATGAACAGAATAGGCACCCGAAATGATGACCGAACTCGTCCGGTAATTATCCAACTCTGACTTTTCTGAGAAATATAATATCCTGTCTAGTTGCTCCAAACTTGATGGCACATCGTTTTCTATTTTTAAGGATTTTTCGAAAAGAGTGAGAGAACTGATAGCTAGATTATGGCAGTCTTCCGCAAGCGACAGAGCAAAAGAGGCGAAATTTAAATTGATCTTCGACAAGCGAAAGGTTGACAAAAAAATATTTACTTGGGACCTAATAAAAAATGTGAGGATTGAGCTAAAGCAAAACTTCCGGTCCACACGAACGGCCAGCACCACTTCATCCACGCGTGGAGGACGCAATAAAATTAACACGTAATGACAGCACTCGGAAAAACAGCGTTCTTTTTCTGAATGCTCGGAGTGTTGTCAATAAATTCAATCAACTAGAGCAGTTATTCCTAACGCACCAACCTCATATTTTAGTAATTATTGATTGATGTGTGGGGTTTAACGTCCCGAAACCACCATATGATTATGAGAGACGCCGTAGTGGAGGGCTCCGAAAATTTCGACCACCTGGGGTTCTTTAACGTGCAGCCAAATCTGAGCACACGGGCCTACAAGATTTCCGCCTCCATCGGAAATGCAGCCGCCGCAGCCGGGATTTCATCCCGCGACCTGCGGGTCAGCAGCCTAGTACCTTAGCCACTATACCACCGCGGCGGGGCATATTTTAGTAATAACTGAAACGTGGCTGCTACAGGGAGTGCAGGATTTTGAAAGAGTTCCACCTTTATACAGACTGCTTCGTTTGGACAGAAAATCAAGAGAAGGAGAAGTGGCAGTCGCAATTAAAAATAACTTAAAATGTTCTGTAGTAGACAATATTCCGGACAAGGAAAGCAAGCCTATAGTGCAGAATCACGTACGGTGACAAGAACGTAATATTAGGGGGCGTGTACAGAGCTCTGAATTCAGAACCAGAATACATTTAAAAGATGCAAGACTATTTTTCAAGGCACACTAATTTAAGATCTAAAATTATCATCATGGGGGATTTCAACTTACCCGGAATAAACTGGAACAATCCTTCGCATGACGGACGAGAAGCATGCAGCTCGGATCTACTGTTGTCCACCGCGTTTAAATATTCATTATATCAACTGGTTACTGAAGATACCCTAATAACTGCTTCATCATCGCTCCTTGACTTATTATTTGTGAGCAGCTCGCTACACGTTTGCACAGTGTCCACAACAAATAGCACTTCAGATCACAAAGTCATCATCTCATTCTGTTCCCTATCAACAGCCCAATAACACAAATGCCAATATACGTAGCAACCTCTGCTCATGTAGACGATCCTGCCACGTTGTTTCCTGGAGACAAATTTTGTGGCCTTCAATGAGTCGAGAGACGTGAACTAACTATGGTGATGTTTCAAACGCATCGTTTCTTTTTGTGAAACTAATTTTATTCCACAAAGAAAAAAAGCGTATAAATCGAGAATATCCTTGGGTTACTTGAGAAATGATACGCTTGAAAAGAAAAATAAATCGCCGGCGGAAAAAAGGAGGCAACGCCGACACCTAGAGCCTTATCTCGACTTTATGACAGAAAGTCACGGATGCGCAGTCACGCTTCCACGAAGTACATTTGTGTTCTTTTATGACGCACAGTCCTCAGAAATTTTGGCGACACTTAGCTGACAAAAGCTAAGCCATTTCACGGATCAAAATGCACGATGACATTATTTATGAACTACAGGATGTTGCACAGGAACTAAACGTGTTTTTTTTCATCTTTTTTCACGAAATCTGCTTCCAATGCCCAGCTAGAACCGTATGCACTGAGATTTCCGATTCCGCAATCGACCATAAACAAAGCAGGTATCTTTTGTCTTCTAGAAAGGTCTCGACAATATCACAAATTCACAAATTCATTTTTAAACCGATATGCCGTATGGGTACCTAGATATCTACATAAAATATTTGTCACCTCTCTGGAGTAAGCGACGTTACCAGACAATTGGCGCAGCGCTAACATAATTCAATCCACAAATCAGGTTCAAAATTTGAATTTAATATATCGTCTAGTCTCAATAACGAGCACTTGTTGTAAATTAATGGAACATGTGATTTTTAAAGCCATAATACTCCACTTGGAAAACAACGAACTACTTTACAGCTAGCAACATCAATTTAGATCAGGCCTTTCAACTGTAACACGGCTGGCTGAACTGACAGACGAAATTGCTACTGCAATTAGTGATGGATACCAAATAGATGCGACTTTTTTAGACTTTTCGAAGGCGTTCGACGTTGTTCCGCATGAAGATTCACTCACAAAGCTACTCGCATTTGGAATAAACAGTAAAATAATTTTCTGGACCTCCAGTATACTGAAAAAGCGAACACAACGCGTGAGGATTGGAAAACATGTTTCACAGTAACTTTAGGTTTACTCAAGGGTTCCTCAGGGGTTCGTTCTCGCTCCAATTTTGTTTCTCATGTACATTAATGATATTCATTTCAAGGTTCATGAAACGACTCAAATGCGTCTATTTGCCAATGACTGCGTAGTATATAGTGTAGCCCACCATGGGAATAAGCAAATCTAACTGAACAACTCCTTAGAGTCTATCTGTTCGTGATGCAATACATGGGGTAGGAGACAATGCGTCAAAAACCAAGTGCATCACATTCCCAATAAGAAAATTCCCACTGGTTTCACATACACTAATAGCAACATTGCACTCGAAAAATGTCATCAGGTAAAATACTTGGGCCTTATTCTCACATCTCCTCCATCTGTCAGACTACCGAACACAAGCTATCATTCTTACGAAGAAAGTTGCGCAACACTCCACCAAATGTCAAACTACTTGCCCCTAAGCACTCATCAGACCATCATTAGAGCATGATGACTTAATCTAGAGCCCTTACCAAAAACATGTAACTGAAAAACTTGAGCGCATACAGAAACTAGCGGCTAGATTTATATATTCTGTCTATTCTAGACAATCTAGCGTCTCTGAATTATTAGCGAGAGCAAACCTTGAACCACTTTCAAAACGAAGAACTGTTTTAAAGCTTGAAGTTGTTTATCTCTTGTACAACAATCTTTTCAAAAGTCTGAAGTCACGTTATTTGCATAATCCTTTCTCACAATCATCAAGAACAAACCGCAGCAAAACAATTTGGCAGCCTTCTAGTCGCGTCAACCTACAAAAACATTCGCTCTTTTCCTCAGCAATTTCTAGGTGGAACAACTTGCCTCATAATGTTGTAAAAATTAGCACCGCGGAACCCTTTGTTTCTAAAGTTCAAGCCATTTTGTTTATGGCTGCTTTTTTGTTGCCTTATGTAACCACTTCTGCAAGGGCTGAGCAAGCCTGCAGTATATTAAAAAAAAACTCTGTGGCACGCAGCAGTGATTTTCGATAAACATTTCGTAGCGAAGTGATGTCTAGGCGTGAGCAAGAACGTGCAGACCATAGTGACGGAATGCATCGACGCGCCATCTGCCGACGTGACGTCTCCTTCAGTGCACATCTCCGTCCCGTCTTATCACATGGCCCCTCATGTCTGACGCAGTTAAGGCATTCATAGCCGAACCAACAAATGTGTGTTGTTTTTGTTGCTCTATTGATTATACGTAGTTCTGTTACGCAGCGGCTGCAGGGGTAGGGTTCAGCGCTGTGTAAGCGTTGATTTTTGCATCAGCGAATGAGTCTAACGAACGTAGTAACCCAGTTGAAAATCCCACCAGAATGTGTCTGGTGTGTTCTAGTGTGATCTGGTGGAGACACCGTAACACACTGGTGAGTTGGGGTGTATACATCAGGCCTGGAGTGTTGTGTTCTGGTGAGAACACTGAACCACTGCGGTGTGTTCTGGTGGGATGTATTCTGGGGGATGTGTTCTAGTGTGAAAGTTGATTCATTGTAGTGTATCCTTGTGAGAACGCCGACCCAGATTGTGTGTTCTGGTGAGACATGTTCTAGTGGGATGTGTTCTGGTGGGAAGACCACACTGGTGGGGTGTGTTCTGGTTAGATTTGTTCAGGTGGACTCAATAAATATTTTTTTTCTTGGGGCTTGGACTACAAATTTCCTTCAACCGAGTGCACTCAAACTCACACTCCCTAATATTTTCTTCAACCAGGCTCACTTGTACTAAAACTCAACAAATAGTACTCAGCCAGTCACTCTCAGACTCGTGGCTCAATCATTTTCAGTGAGTTGACTCATGAGTACGTTAACCTATAGTTACCTTTTCTAAAAATAGTGCCAATGCTCTTTAGTTTCCTTGGCATTTATTGTTAATACTCACAATTGACGATAAAACTAGAAAACACATTTAGCGAACTTCAGTTTCATTTCGAAGTTATTGTTGCCCTGGAGAGTACGCTAGGCCCTTGACAAACAAATACCAAATTCATCTTCGCCCGTAGAGCTCTTTGAAGCACCACCTCATTGTGAAAAGCATATTGTCATGATTTTTGCGGTACTATTTCAATGTATTGTGGCATAGCTGCATTATTTACGAAGCTCTGTCAAATTGCCCGCATCCGTAAGACAACCCCGTTCTATCACATCAAGATAGAGCAGCACGCTTTATTAGCAAGCTCTGTGCTTGTGTGCAATCCATATTGATCTTGGAGCACCCGCATGTTCATTCACCCTTCACTGTTTATATGCAACACGTACAATAAACCTACAGCTATCTACTCAGTGCTTGTTACCATCTCCTTGTAACTTAGACATATGTCACACTGTTTACGTATCACTATAATATCACAACCTCGATAATAAAACAAATCTTTTAGGGAGCGGTTAGATAAATATATCAACTGCACTTCAAATAGCTATAAATTATTGGCACCTCAACTTTTTTTAGAAGCAACAATACAAAAATTTTGAAACGTAGTACTCCTTCAATGCTTATATTCACCGTAATTGGTGCCGAAATTTGTACATTTTGACCTCGTAGCTTTCATCAAGAGTTATAGGTAGCAATTCAGTAAGGGCATTTTTATTGTAAGGCAACTCACAGTCAGTCAGTCAGTCAAGAACTTTAATATATGGTCCTGAGGAGTTTAAGCCACCAGGGTGCCCACGTGGGACATCCTAGCAGCCGCTACCGTAGGCGACGCCCGAGTCGGGGCTGGAACGTGGTGGCGTTCCGCCAGTTCTTGGGCCCTCTGGACTGCCTTAAGTTGGTTTCGGAGATTGGGGCTCCTGAGTGCCTCCTCCCAGTCGGACTCACTGGTGAGAGGTCCCTGAGGTAACGCGGGACATTGCCAGAGCATGTGCGCGAGTGAACAGTACACTTCTGTGCAATCTGGGCACTGTGAATTTATGTCTGAGTTATAATGGCTGAGTCGGCCCCGTGATGGGTACGATCTCGTTTGTAACATTCTAAAGGCTACTTCTTGCGCGCGTTCGAGTTTTGAATGGGGTAAAGGGTATCGGCTTCTGTTGTGTCGGTAGTGGGAGGTAATTTCATGGAAGGTGAGTAGTGGGTCATTAAACTGCACGTCTGGGCCCAGCTCTTCGGTGGCTGATTGATCGTCACGGCGGGTCAGTTCTCGTGCTCGATCATGAGCCATTTCGTTGAGGTTGGGTTGTTGTGGGTGAACGTCTTTGCCCATGTGGGCAGGGAACCAAGAGAGGTAGTGCGAGCCCGTATATTTCCGTGTTTGTAAAATGCGGGCTGCTTCTGGAGCGATGTTGCCGGTTTCGTAAGCCCGAATGGCGGCGCGAGAGTCTGTGAAGACATTAGTGAGTGAGGGGTCGGTCATCGCTAAAGCTATAGCAACTTGTTCGGCTATGGCGCTTGTTGATAGCCTAACCGAGGCGGCTGAGCGTAGGGCTCCGTCGCCATCTACTACCGCGAGTGCGAAAGAGGAGGAGTTACCGTATTGCGCTGCGTCGACGAATGCGGTAGAGTTGCGATTCGCGGCGGTACGGTTTAGGATCGCGCGAGCGCGGGCCAGCCGTCTGCCTTTGTTGTGTTGTGGGTGGACATTTCGCGGAAATGGGGTTACCATGTAAGTAGCTCGGACAACTCTGGGGAGGGTTACTGCGCGTTCAAGGCAGGGGTGTGGGGACATGCCGGCCTCGCTTAGAAGTCGGCGGCCTGCCTTGGAGGAGGAGAGGCGGATCACTTGGGCCGTGGTCTGGGCCTCGATCACTTCATCGATGCCGTTGTGCATGCCTAGTTGGTCGAGACGGGAAGTGCTCGTGTTTTGAGGCAAACCAAGGACTTGTTTAATGCTTTTGCGCATGAGTGTGTTTAGTTTCGTCTTTTCTACCTTCGTCCAGTTGTGGGCAGAGGCGACGTAATTGATGTGACTCATTAGGAACGCGTGGTATATGCGCAGAAGGTTGGCCTCTCCAAGGCCTCGTCTACGACCCGAGACTCGCTGAATGAGTCGGAGCATGTTCTCGGTTTTAGCTGTGATATGTTTAATTGTTCTTGCATGACAGCCAGTGGCCTCGACGAGGAGGCCGAGAATGCGTATGGAGTCCACGCGGGGTATTCGCTGCCCATCTTTGGCGTGTAGCGCTATGGGTAGATCACCTAAGGGTGTTAAGTTACGAACGCCTTGGCGAGATTGCCGGTACAGTAGCAACTCTGATTTTGTGGGCGACAAACGAAGTCCAGTGTTTTTTAAGTAGGCTTCTGTGGTATTGAGAGCAGTTTGAAGGGCCTGCTCCAACTCCGCCAATGAGCCTCCCGGGCACCAGATGGTGATGTCATCTGCGTATATAGCATGGTTTATGTTTGGGATCTCGCGGAGTTTGTCAGATAGTCCCTTCATTACTATGTTAAAAAGGAGTGGAGAAATGACTGCCCCTTGTGGTGTCCCGTTGGAACCTAATGTGTAAGTGTCGGATGTAAGTTGCGATAAATGCAGCTGAGCTTTTCGATTTTGCAGAAAAGAACGAATGTACGCCTGGAATCTTTTACCGAGACCAAGGCTGGCAATGGATTCCAGTATAAAGCGGTGTGAGACGCTGTCGAATGCTTTAGTGAGGTCTAGGGCGAGAATGCCACGAACATCTCTCGTTTTTGAGTCGAAGATCTGTTTCTTTAGTAATAGCATGACGTCTTGTGTTGAAAGGTGCGGACGGAACCCGACCATGTTGAACGGAAAGAGTTCGTGATCCTCTATGTAGCGCGATACACGATTTAGGATGACATGTTCAGCTGCTTTTCCTATGCATGAGGTTAGGGAAATCGGGCGTAGATTGTCGAAGTTGAGTGGTTTACCTGGCTTTGAGAGAAGGATTACCGTGGCCGTGCGCCATTGTTCAGGTACCTGGCCAGTTTCCCACATGTAATTAATGTCTTTTGTGAGTAGTGTGATGGCTTGGTCGTCTAAATTTCGCAACAGGCGGTTGGTTACCTTGTCAGGACCGGGGGCTGATCTGCTGTTGAGGTTGTGTAATGCCTCCCGAATTTCTGACTCCGTGAAGGGTTCGTCGAGTTCGGGTATCGTTTCGCATTCTATTTCTGGGTAGTCGGTGGGTTGTGCTGTGTTTAAGGGGAGGTGACGTTTGGAGATTTCTTCAAGAAAGGATGAGTTTGTTCCTCCCATCTTTTTGTGCGAGTGTAGGAGCCGGTCTATGGCATGACTCTGGTTGTTTTTTGTTTCGCAGTCGTCCAGCATGTATTTTAGGAGGTTCCATTTACCCCCAGTTCGCATGCGGCCGTCGACCGCTGAGCAGAGTTCATGCCATTGGAGTCGTGTGAGCTCCGTGCAATATTTGGCAATGTCTTGGTTCAGTATTGATAGACGTTTTCGTAAGCGTCTGTTTAGTCGTTGTGTTTTCCAGCGCGCGAGTATTGACGCTTTTGCCTCGAGCAAATGTGCCAGATGTGGGTCCATTCTCGGGACCTCGAGTTCTGTTTGTATTGTTTTCGTTGTTTTGGCTATGTCTTCCTGAAGTGAGGTGAGTAGTTCGATGAATGTGTTGTATTCCTTTGTGTTGTTTTTGCGGAGGGTGCGGAAGGCATCCCAGTCCGTTAGCGTGAATGTACGGGGTGGAGCTGATGCGTTGGGTAGTTCGGTTCGTATGATGAAGTGATCGCTGCCCAGGTTTTCCTGCGTATTGGTCCAGGTGTGGCCTGTTACGTTACGGGTAAATACCAAGTCCGGCGTAGTGTCGCGTTGTACCGATGTTCCAAGTCTCGTAGGGAATCGGTGATCTGTGATGAGTGTGAGGGACAAGTCGTCAATTGCTCGCGTGAGGTTAGTGCCTTTAGCCGTTGCCTGGGGGTAACCCCATGACGGGTGGGGGGCATTGAAGTCGCCTGCTATAACAAGCGGAGAGTTTCGCGCGAGCGTTGTGGCTTTAGTTAAGAGCGCATGGAAGGACTGTCTGTAGTCTGACGGGGAGCTGTAAACGTTAAGGATAAAAACGCTTTGTTTTAAAAAACGGTTTGGTACGAGTTCGACGAGTATCGCTTCCAGGCGGCTGCGGGTGGGTAATACCTCATGTACTATGTGAGCAAATTTCTTGCTAATCAGCGTGGCTATACCTCTCTTGGTATCCCCTCGTTGTGAGATGGGGTGGTAACCCGATAATGTGAGAGTATCACAAAGGGTCTCCTGCAGTAATATTACGTGTGGCTTCTTGGGTTGCGCTTTAATGTACTGCAGCAGTGGGGTTTTACGGGTCGCGAAGCTAGCGCAATTCCACTGCCAAATTTCTAACGTGTTTTGGGTTGTGGAAGCCATGATGATTACATTGAATTTGGTGGCCCAGGCAGAATTGCCGTAGGATCCACAGAAACTACTGTTCTGGCTTTGGTTTTAGCTTTTATGGTGGCTTTTTGCTCTAGTGCTTCCACCCGGCGTGACAGCGTGTCGATGTTATCGTGGTTTTCTCGCGTGAGACGTAAGATTTCGTTTAGAGTGTCTTCTGGTGAGTCGCTGTCATTCGTGTCCGCTTCGCGGAGTGGTGGGGCTCTGCGTTTAGGTTTGCTAACATCTACAGTGGATGAGGGGGGATCTTTAGGAGCTGTGAGAGTTTGTATTTGGTGCCTCGCCTCATTTAGTTGTGTGGTGAGCTGTTGTATGGTTGCCCGAAGACCTGCTAGTTCTGCTCGTAGAGTTGTAACTACCTCGCTTTCATGCTCTGGCAATGAGGGCCGCGTTACCTTTGTGACTGGCGGCGTGCTCCGTAGCGGTGGTTTCTTCCCTTGGACTCGGTCCGCCCATGTCAGCTCAGCCTGGCGAGATGGGGAGTGTCTCCTGGAGCGGGAGTGGCTGCGCTGGGCACTGCGACGTCTCGCTGTCGGTGTGAGGGAGCGGCTTCGCCTGGATGTCGCATAGGTGCTCGAGGTGGCGCTGGAATCGCGGGAGCTGGCTCCACTCGATCCTCGGGAGCGGCTACGACCGCGTCGACGGCGTCGGCGTCGTCGTTGGCGTACGATGTACGGAACTTGAAATTTACGTTTGCAGTCCTTATCGGCAGTGGGGTGTGGTCCACCGCAGAGGGTGCAGTGGGGCTTACATTGGTGGTTTTCGGGTGGGGTTTTGAGTCCGCACTTTCGGCACCACGTTGTGTTAGGATTAGGGCAAACGTCTGCACGATGGCCGAGGCTGCCGCAGTTGTAACAAACTTCCGTGTGTCTGCGGAAAAGCGTGCATCGAACTATGCTCGCCCCGCAGTATACATAATTGGGAACTTGCATTCCTTGGAACAGGATGGTGACGGCTGTGGTGTTCTTGATGCGTTTCACCTCCAGGGCACTCGGGTTGCGCTTTGTGACGATCAGTTCTCGGAGCTGGGTATCGGTGAGGTCAATGTCAATGCCTCGGATGACGCCTTTGCACGTGTTATCGGGTGGAGCCGGATATACAGCAACTCGGTACAGAGTGTCTCGCAGACGTAGTTGCTGTACCGTGGTATAAGCTCGTGCGTTTCGTTCGATTGGGGTACACACTACAAAAATGTTCTGGGTGACATTTGGGCATATAGAGTCTTCCATGAGGTCTTGAGGAGCCAGGGCGGCGGCCATCGCCAGGGCTTGCTCAAACTGCACCGGCGTGATTTTAGCCACGTTGAGGCCATCTCGGGGCCTTACGATTATGCGAAATGTGTCCCTCGGAAGTTGAGGGAGTCTTGAGGTAGCGACGAGGCGTTGGTACGCGCTTCTCGGTTCGGCGGTGCGGCCGCCGTCCCTACGTCTCCCTCGCGTACTTGTTGGTCTTGCGTCTTGGGATTGGTTAGCTTTGCTCTTGCTTGGCTTACGGTTGTACGCCGTAATCCAGCCTGGGCCATTCGCTTCTTCAGGCGATATTGCTTCGCCCTCGACGATTTCCATGATGAACGGGGTAAACTTGCGGGATAGGCCCAAGCCTACCCACCTTGGCTCACCGGAGCAAGGCTTAGCCCGCTAGGGGTAGCGAGGCAGCGGCGGCGTAAGCACTTCAGAAGGCCAAAAGTAGAGAAAGAGTCCACCCACCGAAATAAATACGGTGTCCACGGAATTCTCGTAACTTGGTGCGTACGTTGGTGCGCAAATCACGGTGATTGTAGGCGGCAAACCGCACACAATCATTGAAGATAGCGGAAGCCGATGTTCTAACGCCCGCACTGGTCGGCTTCTTCTTCTTCCTCCAGGCAACTCACAGAGATATTTTTATCAAAACAACGTCTTGTGAAAAAGATTGTGGGCTAAGGCCAAAGACCCACTACCGTAACTTGTGCCTCTTATCAACAAGTATATAGATGGAGTATAAACTGTAGTGCACTGAAGCATGTTTGTAGGCACAATTATGAACATAAGCCGACATAAGGCTGATAGTAATGAAGTTGAATAGATAGGACCATAAGTCGACAAAAACTGGAACCCATGCATGTTCACTTGAAAAATAAATTTTGTGCTTATGGCTGACTTGAACTCACCCCCGAATTTTCCTCAACCGGACTCTTTTACTAAAACCAGAGACCTTCAATGCTTTACTGTTCACGAAACTTCGGCGCTAGTTTCATATAGGGTCCGCGGGCGCCACTACTGGCGCCACCGTCGCACTAAGGAGATCCAGCCGCCGCGCGTGTGGCATAATTGCCAGCTTTTGGCATGAAAACGCTCGCTGCTTCTGGTCTCTGCGCGCTGGGTTTCTTTTTTTATTTTCGTAGTTGTTAGCAATGAATCGCCTAATTATTGTGTATACCACCTGCCTCCAATGGGGTTTTATTTTTTCGAGTAAATCGCCGCAGACCTCGGCCACGAACGGCAACTGCTTTCGCCTCTTTGGGTGCAAGCGCTGCGCCTTGTTTACCGATTTTAAAATATCTTTTGTTTGTTTCCTTCAAGAAAACTTTGTAACCACAATACATACGGTAGCTCCGTAGCTGTGGACTGCTGCGGGCCTATCAATAATGCAACGAAAAAAAAACTGAAAACAAGCAGGTACGCGTCCTTCACAGTAGGCTTTTATGAATCTGTTGAGTGCTCTGGAATGCGCTGAGCACCCAGATATCCAGTAATATTCTCTTTTCTATGAGGTTGGTACAGTAACATTTAAAAGCGCTGCATAAAGGGAAAGGATCAAAACACGAAATGATGTATGTTGCACTGTGTGTCTTTCCGCGAACCCGCTTTTGAATCCTTGCAAAAAAGGAAGCACGAACTTTTATCACATGCTACAAAAATAAATTTCAATATTATGAAGGGAGACAAAAGAGCGTGGTGCAGCGTACAAAAATTTATTGTTTGCACTTTGATGTGTAGCACACGGACGAAACAGAATATTGCCACGCAACAAAGACAAACCTAAAGTTCTACTGAATTAAGTTTATTAAAGCGAACTCATGCTCTGCAAAAGACTAGAAGGAAACGCAAACGTCAAAGAAGCAGTCCGCAGCGTGGCCTGCACAGAAGACATCGATAAAGTGAGTCACGCGGCATTTGCTATGCGTGAATTGCTCTCGGGACGTCATTAGTTTTCGATCCATGAAAATAGGGTCGACAATATTTTCGAGCAAACAAGAAATCAAGTTAGTGACAAGGTGACAACCTTTCCATATCAAGAATATTGCCCGACGCGACGTACAAAAAAAACAGCAAACGGGCGCTTCAGTTGAAACACCAGATAAAAAATTGGAAGCGGCCACGCATGGTTACAAAGCAAAAGCGAATCCTGAGCGATAGTTCGTGGAAATATTAAAAGTGAAAGCACAAAGACACCAGAAAAGTTTTTTTGTATGCGAGCCTGACCACAAGGTTATAAAGTTTGCAAACAAGTAAGGAAACACAGCTACTATTTTACTGATCAAACAAAACTCCGCCTATAAGTGAGCTATACAGTTATAGGTCCAGGAGGCTCGCAAAGGGCTGCTTTGCTTTTACACTACTCCTTCAGTTTGGCTTTCTCCCTCCACCAGCTGGGCATGTTGCTCGCTTCGTCACACGTGACTGCTTATTTTTTTCGCGTGTGAAAAAATGCAGGCGGCACCGAAGAAAAAGGTGTAGAACTGCAGCAGTCATCCCAACAAAGTGGGTGGGGCCACCGACAGCAGCTGAAGCTGTACGATTGTCCAGCAAAACCTTCTCAACAATGCCCATGTACACACCAGCACACGCAGTTTGCTTCACCGTAAATTCTTCTACATGCTCTTCAGCAATTCGGAGGAGGTTTAGCAGTTTGGTGGAGGGGAGATGAAGGTAACTTCTCGACTTCACAAGAATGAGGTCACTTGGTGATCGTTGCAAGCCTTTTAACTTAAAGACTCCACGCAGTCGGTGCAGCACATCTCAGAAAATTTTTTGGCAACATAGCCGGCAAGGAAGTCTAAAATGCACTCCTTTGGAGACAAGTCCGCGAGGGCCTCTTCCTCACTCTCAGTCGGCTCCAAAAGAACGTCATCCAGGAGAATGGCCAGGGAGTCAACCTGAAACGAGAATTTTCTTTGTTTACATGCATGTTCGTGGAAAAATATCATGCACAGGTAAATGATGAACTCTGTGCATATTTTGAGTGGACGTCTGTTTAGCAGCTCCTCGCCGGAAAATATATTCCAGATGGAGAAACTATCAATAGCTCTTTTGTTTTCAATAAGGCATCGTACATGATTGACAGGAGCAGCTTCCTTGTTGAAGAGGTCCTGCAGCTTTAACAGCAACTGCGGCCCGTCACCATCAACTGATGCCCGCTTGGGTGGACGGACAAGGTTGTTGACCGAAAGCCTTCGGTATATGAACAGGAACTGTTGAATCGTTGGTTGCCCTCCGTCACCAGCAACGTGTCTCGCAATGCCGAAAAACCTCTGAAAGTGAGACAACAGATTAGTCAATGCAGAAATAAAAAAGCTTACATGTTTACCTCAAGAGGATCCTGTCCGAAATTTCCAACCAGCACATATCGAAAACCTGAGGCCAGAAGGTTCTCCACAAGTGCGATAGTACTGAGTAGGGTTACTCGCAGTGCTTCAGACGTGGGCTTGGTGAGGAAGCAGACTTGCCTTTGCTTCGGCAAACTCTCAATGTAATCACAACAGTTGTTCAGCCATGTCTGGTTCTCTTTTAATGTCTGAAAAATATTCATGTTACATCTGCAACAATAAATAAAAGCAGGATACCCATAATAACATATAAAGTCTCGAGTGGTAGTTCTCACTGCAATGTGCTCCGCTTCCTTATACTGCACGTGCTCTGGCCTCCGAGAATTCAAGCAGTCAAACAGGCTGTTCATTCGTCTGGTGAATGCCGCGGTCGCCTTTGAATCATGCAGCTCCTTGCACACATCTTGCCTGCTGTAAAACTCCAGTGCAGCAGCTGTAGATTCACTGAACAACTGAAGATAAAAAATCAGTAAGGTGTGGCTGAAGGAGTAGTTTCCAAAACATGCTACCTGCTGCACAAGAAAAAGTCATAATATTACTTGCCTGAACAGCAAGTCTCACACTCATTTTCTGGAAGGCATTGGGC
Source organism: Rhipicephalus microplus (assembly GCF_043290135.1). NCBI lineage: Eukaryota > Metazoa > Arthropoda > Arachnida > Ixodida > Ixodidae > Rhipicephalus > Rhipicephalus microplus. The sequence continues at coordinate 18,354,097 of NW_027464586.1, forward strand.
ATTATGTGGGCTTTTGTCAGTTTAGGCACAGCTCGGAGTCCAGCCTGGTCTTCCTCATACCCCAAAAGGGACTTGAAATGATCGTGGTAAACGTCACGCTCTGGCAGCTTGAAACAAAATTTCAATTATTGTTGTAAATAATTTGTACAGCAAAGTATAGCATAACCACGCCTCGTTTTTCTTACCAGAAACTTCCCAACCTTTTGAAGGTTGTTTCTTATGCACTTGAAAATGTGCGGTGGGTCGATGACAGTGTAAATCTCTCTTGACGGGTCACAGGGGTGTTTAAATGATGTTTTTGGGTTTTTTCTGTCCCCATGTATGCCTGGAAAGAAGAAATTTCAGCTGTATAACCATATATTACAGCAGTACTCTAGGATTGTTACAGGAAAAAGTTGTTACCCAACGACCTCAAAGCTGACCGGTTGCTTGTACAATTGTCGCATGTCACAGCCTGGACAACAGCGCCAGAATTTCTCAAGAGCACAATGCACTGCAGCAGCAATTTGGCCCCAACAGAACCAGGAGCAGCGCTGGAAGCGCAGAATGTTCCCACAGTTTGCGACCAGCCCCCAAGAAAGGACCGAAACACGAACACCAACACACGATCAGTGTCTTTCCCGTTATTCCCTGGCCTGGTGTGTTCAGCGAAGTTGACTTTTCCAAGCAGGGCCATATCAGATTCTCTGACATGCAGGCTTTTGCGAACACTCATCTCATAAAACATGAATACTCCTGCAAAATAGAAATGGCCAAATGGCTTAGGAACAATGTCAAAAGTCACAGGCACTGCTTTCGATTTTAAATATAGATATTTCTCCAAACTTCGTCGTTCCCTCTCTGGGACCGCTGCAAGCTTTTCGTTGAGAACAGCAAACAAGTTTGCATCAAACCCAAAGTCAGCTTTCAGGTTCTCCATGTAAGTGTACAGAGTGCGGGGGTTAGGGAGAGGTAGAAATTCGTTCTCATGAAGGAACGTGTACACAGACGTCGACTTTAACCTTCAGAAGGAGACAGTCATAAAGCCATTTTTTCCTGTACGTAAACAGAAAAGTAGGGAACTGTTCTCACACTTCGAAACATGCTACATAGTGGGCCTTCAGGATAAAAAACATTCGTGCAGTGCATTTGGAATTACATGCATGTACATGACACAGACAAGATGCTTTATATGCATGCATAATGTGTGTGCACCAGACACCAAAAATAGGAGAGGGGGCTCATCATACTGAAACACATGCATTAAATAGTAAAGTTGTTTTATAATGGATTTCACATGCATTTAAAGTAGCGAAACTGCTAAAAGGATACAAGCAAATTATACCAGGTTCATGCGCAGGTGCTTCAAGAATACCCCATTCCATGACATGCTGTATGCTGCTTTCGAGCTGCATGTGCTGAAAGCCCAATGAACAGTAGGCACAGAGGAACCATGTTCAGGATAAATACATGCGATCTGGCGTTTCTCTGGCATATCGTAAGTTATGCAACCATAGCATTTGACACGTTGCAAACATATGCAGCGCATTCTCCAACCTTGTAGTATGGGCAATACGAAAATATATAAAACTTCATCCGTCTTTAATTGTATTCATCCTCAATGAGCAACAGACACTGCAAAGTGAGACTGTTGGCACGTTAAAGATAAAAGGAATGCTGTGGAAAGCAAACACAACTTTTATTTGAAACTGCTGGAGTTATAAAAAATAGGGGGTGCTGAAAAAAATCGATGTGGTGACACGCATATGACCTGTTGAATCAATATTCTCAACATGCCCGAGGAATGTTAACATTAAAGTGTATTTTCATCGAAGAAGCATGGTGGGGTAATCCAAACAACCAAATTTGACACCGAAATACACCAACACTGCTCCCAAACATCCTACACGCGCTGGCCTGTTTTCTAAACTTATCTGGCAGCTTTCGAGACTTGGCATTCGCCTTCATCACGCACTGATCAAAAATCAACTTCGTGCGGGTTGACATTTTTTGAAGGCTTTCTTCAAGTTTTTTGTGCTGGCTCGCTTGCACTCTCATCTTGGCCAATTTCGTCTGACACAAGGTCAGCTGTTGTTTCGTTGCCCGAAGTTGGCACTTCAGCAGTTTAACCTCGGCAAGAGGGCTGGTAAATTGATCTGTCTGGCACGCCGAGTCCGAAGTGCGCGTTGGCCCCTCGCCGACAAGATCTGTGAGCAGTGCAATATTTGCAAAACAATTTCAAAAATCATTTCAAATAGCGCATTTTCAGCTCACACACTATTTCGAAATGTCACCGATATAATCACTGCACGGGCAAGAAAGTTAAAACAACATTGGACGTAAACTCACCTTCCTCACACGACGCGGCACCCGATGTGCCTGCTTTGGCGTGAACTTCTGTTTTACGGGCACATGAGGACAACTCACGACGTCGCTTCGCTGGGGACCTTCTTGTCAGGGTCCGTGACCGCTGCTTCGGCTTCGTCAAATACGCTGGCAAGCCGTCAAACTTCCTTGGAATGGCACAAGGCTTCAGAAGAGGCTTGTCGCGCGGAAGTGACATTTTTTCGCCATTCACCACAAATTTATCTGCGTGGACGATTTCACTGTCATCGAAATGCTTCTCGCACACTCTCACATACTTAGAGTCGAAGCAAAAGTCACCCGTTTCTTGCCTTGGAATTAAGCGCTTCCATTTCTCGCGCAGCACGCCGTCACTGGGTAAACAGAACAAGGAAACTTTTTCTGTTCTGCCCTTGTACCCGGAACGACATCCCGGGACACAACACGTGTTCGGAATCGTCGCTGCACTAACGCCGCATCGTAACAGCACGATATGCACGTTTCCCACACAAAGCAAAGAACTCGCAGCGTCGTTCGAGCCAGCGCAACGCCGCCCGACCAGCCCGACGAATCCCCTCAGTGAGATGGTGGCGTCACCGCGCGGCAACCCAACACATCATATGATGCTCTCCCATTGAGTTACGGAGCAGTTTCGTGACCAGTAAAATTGAAGGACTCTGCTAAAACTTACCAAAATGTTACTCACTCAAACTTACTCCGACTCAGACTTGCTGCTTGATCTGAGTATGAGTTAGTTGACTCATGAGTAAGTTTACTGACCTATTCATACCCCTCTCTGATATGTCACAATCTTTTGCACAAACCTTGTCTTCGTGTGGCGCACCACAGCTAGTCTAGGCCAGGTGGTTTCCAGATCATCAAAGAACACAAGACTGTTCTACAGTTTACTGGGAACACGAACTCTGTACATATTGGGGAACTTATGACCGACAAAAGGCACAGAAACCGCCGCCATGTAGTGGTTTGTATAGTTTATTTCAGAATACATAGTTAATTACACTAACACAAAGCTTTTCAATGGCAGCTGATATGTACAAGATACTAGTATACTTGCCCAACAGATACTAATAGTAATAAATAATTCAAAAGTTCAACAGAACACTGTGCAAGTTAGGTACTTGAATATGGGAGCACCTATAGTCAGCCTTGTATTGTTTCGCAGCCTTCACATAGTAATAAATAAAAAAACTGTGTTCAAAGCGGTCACTTGTACCAAGCTCGTATGTATGTCTGGGGCACGACAAACAAATATGTGTATACATGCGTGAGAAAAAATTTGACATGGCATCTTTAGGTACAATGACAGCAATTTATATGGCGTTCACCAGTGCAGCACATTCCACAAAGCGAAGAGCCACGCAATTATTGTAAAACTGTATCAGTTTTTTTCTGTACGTGCACAATTGACCTCCATGCGTGCAAGGTCCTACTGACTGTAATGTTGACGGGTGATGCAGATTACAAATAGAATAGTTTCACAAGTTTCATTCACTTATATGGGACTTCTAAGCTTGCCAAAACTTTAAAAGTTGCACAAATTGAATGGCTTATATTTTGTGAAATCTGTAATCAAAGGTAATGATGCAAAAATTACCAGTAGCTTTTTTTAGCATGAAATACAAGGCAAAGCCTGCATGGATTCATATCATATGTGGGTTTTAACGTCAAAACCACCTAATGATTATTAGAGACGCCATAGTGGAGAGCTTCGGAAATTTTGACCACCTCGGGTTCTTTAACGTGCATCCAAATCTGAGCATACGGGCCTACAACATTTCCGCCTCCATCGAAAATGCAGCTGCCAAAGCCGGGATTCGATCCCGTGACCTGCTGGTCAGCAGCCGAGTGCCTTAGCCACTAGCCCAACGCGGCGGGACGCAAAGCCTTCAAGGGCCTTAGATACTGCACTAGTAAGGATCAGCGCATTTTGAAAGATTAAGCACACATCAGTGTCAGTTCCTACTGAACAGTGACACCACGGCATGAAACAAGCTTTTGAACACATCCTCACCCAAGCTCAAGATAGTGACACATTTTCACGGTCGAATGTTTGCTGACGAGTGTGTGTTGTATACTGAACTGACCGATCAAACGGATTCCACCCAGCTTCGGGATGACCTTAATCACGTGGAGGTATGGTGTAAAAATAATGATATGGTACTATTTACTAATAAAGGCATTCACGTCACTTTGACCAAAAGGGTCAATAGGGTTACGAATCAGTACATCTTAAACAATGAAGTTATTAGGAAAGAACGCAAATACAAGTACTTGGTTGTCAAATTTTCTGTGGATGGGGGATGGTCTCAACACATTGCCAGTGTTGTCAGCAGTGCTGAAAAAGCCCTAGGCTTTTCACAAAGTAATCTTAAACAAATAACGAAGGAGAATAAACAGGCCGCATATTACGCCTATGCCAGACCAATACTGAAGTACGCCTGGCCTGTGTGGGATCTTTTTTCAAAAGTACACTTTTATGCAATAGAGCGCATTCAGTCGATAGCAGCAAGATTTGTTCTGAGAAACAATGACCGAACTGAAAGCTCTCAATGTATGAAAAGAGAAGTCAACTAACAATACTTACAAGATCAAAGACGTGATCTAAAATTGAGACTATTTTATTCAATCTATAAGAAAAAACAGGTTTTATTCCTTTAGGATATTTAAAACCAGCGCATTGTAATTCCTCTCGTCATGACCACAAATTTGAAGTACGGCAATTTGAAGTATTTTTAAGCATTCTTTGTCCATTGGATTATGTTATGTTTTAAGCATTTTTTGCGCAAAGCCATTGTCGAATGGAGTACGTTACCAGCTTATATAATTGGCCGCAAGACTGCGGATTTATTCTATGAGGCACTGTGCCCCTGCAATAGTGCCTAAGATGACGCTGCGGGTAATCTTCCAAATAAAAAAGAACTGTTGGTGACGTAGAAGCAGCCATTTTGTTTGTTTTGTGCCTGACATCATCAACACTGCCCATACTGGTGCATGGGGCCACTAAAACCATGCCATCGGGTCAACATCACAATGTGCAACAAAATAAGTTAATATTCTTCACCTTTTTCGTGGTTCACGCCTGCTCACTGCTGAATTTATTATTATAAAACAAAAGATCTGCATCACCAACGATGACTTGAGCATCTTCAGGAGATTTCGACTACTTTCCGGAGCAATGTAAACTTCGCTGACTGTAAAAAGAAAAATTATATCATAAACTTGGTTCGCCTTCGAGTCCAAACATGTCCTCAGCTAGCTCATTTGAATTTGCTGGCATAGAAATAAAGAGAAAGAAAACATCAGAAAGACATTATTAAGCATTTATCCAATAAATGTTAGATCGTGAAGTGTAAGCACAAAATCGAATTTGTAGACAAAGCAACAAACGACATAGGAGTGACATGACAAAGTTAGTCATCACCTATATAAGCTGAAATCCACGACAACGGCAGCTCTCGAATGTTGTCAATATGTAGGCAGCAGTACACACTGAAGCTGGCATGACACATGCTTTCTTAAGTTAACGATGTTTTTTTGCGCTTCCAAGTGACTACCAGTGTAGAATGTTATTAAAAAGTACATGCTATTGAAACTTCGTGCTACTGACTGGTGTGTTATAGCAATTCTGGACAACAAGCAATATATTCTTGATTTCTGCAACTAAGTGATCTAGCAAGAGGAACGAGCAAGGAATCAGGTCATGTAATAGTACATTTTGTTGCATGCCACTTTGGATTCAAAATAGCTTTCATAATATTTGGGCTTCAATTACACTGACAGCATGACAGCCAGCAGATGTGAAACTGAAAATGAGCACAACAAATTGAGGCGATCATAAAGAGATCACAGAAGCTATAATACCGGACAAGTCATGAGAACATACCATTCATGGCTCTGGTAAAAAAGAGTATTTGTCTCATCCACACTATTTACTCTATCACTGTCTTTGCAGATGCTAACTGTTTTGAAGAACTAGCAACACTGAATGAAAAGGATGACATCACAGCACAGCTCAATTATTATTCTTCAAAATGGTTTCTTATTAGGTTAGCTTTTTTTTACACAGCACACAGTAGCTTTAACAGAAACGTTCCACGGTAGAAATTCCTCCCATCTCAACTTTCACCACTGAGCGTTGCTTATTCAATTCATTAATTAAAATTTTATTGAATCTTCATACGTAGGCTGCAGAATACCCATTATTACACTTGAATTCTCATTATTATTGGTTGGTTGGTTGGTTTGCTTTTATTCAAGGCAAAATTGAACAAGATTGTCTTGGGGGACACGACTAAAGGCTAAGTAAAAGCCTGACTTGGTCGTGCTACCCTTGCAGCAAAGCAGAAACATACCACAAGTACAGTTCTCAGAAACTTACATCACGTGTTACCTTACACGGGTACCATAGTCAAACAGGAACTGCCAGAAGTGTGAATAAAAGGATAGAAATATAAACAGTCCTTATTCGAGTGGTGGCAAATACAAACAAATGCATGTTTTCTATCAAATAAATTAACAAGAAACATCTTGACTAGAAAATGGAGTTGCTCTACAAGACAAATTAGAGCATAATAAACAACAGGCAAGGGACAAGAATGAACAACGTGCAACGAATACAAAAACACCATTAACTACAAATTTCAACAATCAAGAAAAGCATCGCTTTCATCCACTAGGAACTCTTTCGTTATTTTTAATGGTATAGTTGAAATTCCGTCTTCCAGTAATTGTAATATAGTTGGGTGTTTGTTTAGAATATTTGGAATTTTTGACGCTAATCGTTGGTCACCCTAGTTCATGCGTGATCTATATTTGTATATTAGGCTCTTTCTCAGCTCGTATGGTGTTTGTTTCGCATAATATGTGTAAAAAGAATAGTGATGCATTTAGTTTATACTGGTGTAATATCTCTAGACATAGCTTATGTCTGTTTGACAGTTTTATAGGCAGTACTTTGTACATTTTAAAATATGGTCGAGCACTTTCGTAAAGGGGAGTGTTAGATATAGCACGTATAGCACGCTTTTGTAATATCAACAGAGCATTAAGGTTTGTGGTGGTCGTTGTTAGCCACACCAGGGAGCAGTATGTCAGTTGTGAATGTACTAGTGCGTAGTAAATTTGCAGCTTGACATTTGATGGGACGTAGTATCTCAGTCTATTTAAAATGACGATTCTCCTGGAAATATCTTTTTTATCGCGTCAATATGAAGATACCAAGAAAGTTGTTCTTGGAATAGAACTCCTAGAAATTTTATTGTTGTTGTGCACTGAATCTCGGTGCTCTGGAAGTAAATTGGTGTGCATGGTATGTGAGCTACTCCTTTAGGCTTGAAAACATGTACTTTGTTTTAGCGATATTCAATTGAATGTTATTTGCATTTAATCATGAATTCAGTTTCTCCATCCAAACGTTAGCTTCTTTATATAGTTCACATACGTGTGAACCTGCGAAAAATACATTTGTGTCATCAGCATACAATATTATTTTCTTGTGTCCATCGATATTTACGATATCATTAATGAACAGCAGAAATAGGATTGGTCCAAGAATCGATCCCTGGGGGACACCATACTTAATGTGTTCAACTTGAAAGTGTGTATTATTTACAACGGTATATTGTTTTTTAGACGAGAGATAACTTTGTAATAATTGAGCTGCGGTACCCCGAATGCCATAATGCGGTAGTTTTCGTAAAAGTAGATCGTGTTGTATACTGTCGAATGCCTTTCTAAAATCCAGAAATATTCCTAGTGTAAAGATTTTGTTTTCAAAGTTGTCTAGAATGTATTCTTTGATGCTGAGTAGAGCCGACTCAGCAGACTTGTTTTTGCAAAATCCATACTGGTCTTTTGCTATCACATTGTTTGCGTTTAGAAAGTCTATAATCCTCTTATATATAACTCGTTCAGCCATTTTCGCGCACACAGAGAATACAAATATAGGTCTGTAAGTGTTAAGCTCATCAAATGACCCACCTTTATGGATGGCAGTTACTTTCGCAAGTTTCATTTGATCGGGAAAAACACCTGAAGATAGCATCAAGTTATAAATGTGTGTTAAAGGTGTAACGATAATGTGACTTATAGCCTTTAAAGGCTTTGGCCTAATGTCATCTGGGCCGCAAGCACAGTTATCATTTAATGACGTGATTAGCTTTACCTTTTCTTGTTGATCAGTAAGAAACAGGAATACACTAGAGGGGTAATTTGATGCTATATAGTTTTCGCAACACGTTTCCGTGCTGTCTGTGGTAAACTCACCAACTGTTAAAAAGTGTTTGTTAAAGGTGTCAGCGATTTCTAGTTTACTCATATCCAGTTTTTCAATTTTATTCGTATGGATATCTCCTTTTTGTTAATGAGCTGATTTCTTGTGTCCCACAGCAGGCGCGCGTCTCCTGTATGAGTGGTAAATATACTAATGTAATATTCCCCGTCTTGGCTATCTTCAAATCTTTGTTCAGTGTATCACGAAATTTTTTGAAATTACGTAAACCGTTTTCGTCTCTGTAAGATAGGAAAACTTGAAAAAGGTTGTTTTTGACTTTAATTCTGTTGTATAGTTCCACTGTCACGCATGGTTTTCTGCATTTTCTGTGTTTTTTGTAGGGCTTAAGAGGGAAGCACGCGTCATATAAAGATGTCAAGTGTTTTAAAAATAAGTTGTATGATTTATTTGGATCTCTTTCTTCTATAACCGTGCTCCAGTCACTTCCAGAGATAAGGTTCTCGAAAGTTTAATGTTGCAGCTAGAATAACTACTAAAAAGCATTTCATCTTTACTTTTGAATACACGATTGCCTGGTAGGAAGCAGTATGTTGGAAAATGGTCGCTAATGTCGGTAGTAATTGCGCCTGCTTTGACATCAGTAGTATCGAAACTTGTAATACATAGGTCTAACGTTGTTTCCGATGTGGCGGTTATTCTTGTTGGGGTGCTAATTACATTCATACAACCATATGCTTCGATTAGTTCATTTAGGCGTACGTAGCTGGGGTTATCTAGTGACACATTGGTGTTAAAGTCACCTACCAAGACAGTCTGTAAGCGATAATCTAGAGATCTCTCCAGTGATTTCTCAATGAAATTCAAAAAGCTTTCTATTGAACCAGTAGGAGGGTGATAAATCACAGAAAATAACGCATTAGAACATTCTAAAATTATACACTCATAGCCATCACCTACGACCTTAAACTCGGCAACAATTCTATATGGGAGATTGGTACGGACATACACACAGACACCACCACCACGCTTTCGTAATCGGTATGCAGAAATGCACTGATAACCATCAATCAAAACACAATCATCATCAGATGACAGCCATGTCTCCAGCAAATTATATCAAATGGATAATTAGTTTCCGACAACAACATGCTTATCTCATCAAAATTCTTTCTTAAACTTCTAGCATTTAAATGAAAAACTGAGAGTAAAGAGCCGCTTCTTAAGTTTGGAAGATCGCGTAGGAATTCGAATGGTGAGTACGACATCTTGGGACTGGATCACCCGAGAAATACACAATGTTACCACACTTCATGATTGGAATTGGAGCCGGCACGCTTGCCGACGTGAAGCTCAAAACACTTCTGCTCTTGCAGGTTTTTGCGGTCTTTTGGACGGAAACTGCGCATCAGCCGTTCGGCGGGCATACGGTACACGTGTGTTCTGCCATCCCATCTGCGGATACATCACGCAAAGCGTCATCAGCTCGAGCATCTTCATCGCTGGACGAGGAGTGCTGCGATCATTGTTGGGCCGCTTGCGTGAGCGATTACGACGGCGACAGTCGCTGCATGTGTGGAACATCATGTGACCCAGAACTGGCGTATATATTTGCGCGACACCTTGGCTGCGTGGGAATTGGAGCCGGCACGCTTGCCGACATGAAGCTCAAAACACTTCTGCTCTTGCAGGTTTTTGCGGTCTTTTGGACGGAAACTGCGCATCAGCCGTTCGGCGGGCATACGGTACACGTGTGTTCTGCCATCCCATCTGCGGATACATCACGCAAAGCGTCATCAGCTCGAGCATCTTCATCGCTGGACGAGGAGTGCTGCGATCATTGTTGGGCCGCTTGCGTGCGCGATTACGACGGCGACAGTCGCTGCATGTGTGGAACATCATGTGACCCAGAACTGGCGTATATATTTGCGCGACACCTTGGCTGCGTGGGAATTGGAGCCGGCACGCTTGCCGACATGAAGCTCAAAATACTTCTGCTCTTGCAGGTTAGTGCTGTTCGTATGCTTGAAATTCCTAAAGCACTTTTAGCGTTGCCGGCTCCTCCCACAAAGGCATGTGTCGCGAGCACCACGGTGCGAGTGTGCACTGGAGTTAATGGGAAGCGTTTTCGCTTTATTGTGAACCGAGTGCTATATGTTGCTCTTCTTCTACTACTTTCTGGAGACATTGAGCTCAATCCTGGGCCTTTCGATAAAGGTGAAATGGATTATTTGAAGAAGTTGCAGGATACTATTATGAGTAAGTTAGAGAATATTGATACTAGGATAACTAACAGTGATACTAACATAGCTGAAATAAAGAGCAAGCTAGAGATGACCGAGGGCCATATAGAAAGCGTCATGAAATTGGTACATGAGCAAGCCACTGTAATAAAGAATCTAACTCATCAGATGCGAATTCTTCAAAAGAAAAATATCGACCTCGAAAACAGAAGCCGTAGAATGAACCTTGTGTTTTACGGGATAGACGATAATGACCAGCATGAAACTTGGGAACAGTCTGAGGCCCTCGTTAAGGGCATCTGCACTGCCCAACTCGGATACGAACTGACATCAGTTCAAAGGGCACATCGCGTAGGTCGTTTTAATGAACGGAAAAAAAGGCCAATTATTGTGAACTTTTCATCTGATAAGGAAAAAGAGGTCGTCCTTAAAAAAGCCAAGAATTTGAAAGGTACACAGTACAGCATTGAGCAGGACTATTCATTCGAAACGCGCACTGTACGAAAGAAGCTTTGGGAATATGGTAAAGTGAAAAGGGCGGATAAGAAAAACCTGGTTAAGCTAAAAGCCGATAAACTGATTATAAACGGCAGAGCATTTACTTGGGATGATGAAAAGGAAGAAGTCGTTGCCTTGTCTAAACGATGACAGAAAAATTGTACCATCTGCGTTCATCGTGATTTAATTATTGCAGTAGTGAATTGCCGAAGTGTAATAAACAAAATAGACGAATTCGCTGGCTTGCTTGATACCGTGAAGGCCGATGTCGTGTTCGGTACAGAATCTTGGCTCAACCCATCCATCTCTGATCATGAAGTGTTTCCTAACAATTATACTGCCTACCGTAAAGATAGGCCGAATCATGGGGGTGGTGTTTTCTTGTTAGTTCACTCGTCCCTTTCATCCGCTAATCTTGATATCGGTAATGACGCTGTCGAATCTGTCTGGAGTACTGTTACAGTCAGTAACAATTTTTCTTTTGTAGCTGGGACGTTTTATCGACCGCCCGCCGTGAACTCCAGTATTTTGCAATTATTAGGTGACATCGTTTCACAGGCGTCTGACCGTACGATATTATTAGCAGGTGATTTTAATTTACCCGATCTAAAATGGCGAAGTCACTCATGCGAGGTGCTGCATGCCAGCCGTAATAACCTAGAAATGAAGAACATTGTTGACACTTTTGGGTTGATACAGTACGTTTTAGAACCCACAAGACTTAAGCATACCCTTGATCTTCTCTTTTGCAACTCCCCTAATCTAGTAAGTAACGTTGATATCATTCCAGGCATTAGTGACCATCAGGTTGTAGTAGCAGGCGTTACAACAAAAATTCAAAAAATCACGAAGAGTATCAGAAGAAAGTTGTTCTTTTTTGACAAAGGCGACTATCCGTCAATTTCCGCAAGGCTTCTTGATTATTTGCCTGTATTTGAATGCTTGGTAGAGGAACACAGTGTAGAGTATTTGTGGAACACATTTAAAAATAAGATACTCGAACTCTCAGAGCAGTACATACCAAGTATGGATTCGGCTAAGCTTAAGAAACGTAAAAAACCGTGGGTGACTTACAGTATCCTGAAACTAATTAAGAAACGAAGACGGGTATTCAAAAAATACAAAAAAATGAAAGGTAAAGTTCATTATAAGAAGCTACAGGAGCTAACACGTGAATATAAAGAAGAATCAGTAAATGCAAAGCAGCATTTTTTTAAACGATTGAATGAAAATATGAGTACAAATCCTAAACCTTTCTGGCAATATCTAAAGGGATGTGGGTCTGATCCGGTTGGAATAAATGAACTTATTTTCGATGGACGCACTCTTTCCAATGATACGGATAAAGCCACGTGCCTAAATAATTACTTCCAATCCGTTTTTCTTCCTAAATCTGCATTGAGCTCACCCTTGCCAAATAGCAGTGTTCCTCTCATGGAACCTCTTGTAATTAGTGTCAGCGGTATTGAGGCCTTGCTCAGGAATCTCGACGACAGTAAAGCTATCGGCCCTGACGGTGTCTCTCCAAGAGTTTTAAAACAGTGCGTTAACCCCATTTCGGTCTACCTTTACCTGATCTTTGAAAAATCACTAAGCACTGGCCAGTTGCCACAAGACTGGAAAGTGGCAAATGTAGTCCCGATCCACAAAGGAGGTCCTAAAAAAGACGTCACGAATTATAGACCTATTTCGCTTACCTCGATATCATGTAAAATCATTGAACATGTAATATATAAGGCTCTAATGAAGCATTTATTAGATTACGATTTGTTAACAAAGACTCAACACGGTTTTCGTAAGGGCTTTTCCTGTACGACCCAGCTTCTCGAGTTCTACAACGATCTAGTATCCGAAATTGATCTAGGTGGGCAAACAGACTGCATCTTTTTAGATTTCAGTAAAGCTTTCGACACTGTTTCGCATCCTCTGCTCCTCGAAAAATTACGAATATTTAATATAGATGAGAGAATTTTTAATTGGATAGAGAATTACCTGTCACAACGCCGCCAATGTGTTGTCCTGAATGGTACTAAGTCGGAATTTCTAGAGGTCACTTCGGGCGTCCCCCAGGGATCTGTATTGGGGCCTCTGCTATTCATAATTTTTATAAATGACATTAACAAAGATATAAGCTCAAGTATACGGCTCTTTGCTGATGATTGCGTAGTCTACAGAAAAATTCAGAAAGAACATGATGTCCTTGAATTGCAGGCTGATCTTGCACGTATTCATCAATGGTGCCTTAAGTGGCAAATGAAGTTAAACACAAATAAGTGCGTTCATGTGTGTTTTACAAAGAAGAAAAAAATATTTGATGCAAATTTTTGTCTAGGAGGAAATAAATTAGATAAAAAATACTCGTACAAATATTTGGGTGTATTGCTGTCGCATGATTGTTCCTGGAATGCACATGTGGATTATGTGGTTTCCAAAGCCGCGATAGCGTTGAATTATATTCAAAGAAATTTGAGATGTGCAGATCCTAACCTTAGAAGCACGGCCTACCTCACTTGTATTCGTCCAATCTTGGAGTATGCCTGTACTCTTTGGGACCCAACACAAACAGGTTTGATAAATAAATTAGAAAAAATACAAAACAGAGCAGCCAGGTTTGTTTTGGGTCGGTACGGACAAAAGCAGAGTTGTACCGAAATGAAAAAGGAGTTAAACTGGGAGTTACTGTCGTCCCGTCGCAAAAAATTGCGTTTGAAGCTTTTATACCAGATATTTCATAAAAAAACGGGACTAGACAGCGACACTTACTTAAAAAGACCAGATTACATATCTCAACGTACAGACCACATACACAAAATAAAGCCGTGCCGGGCCAGGACGAACCTGTATTCAAACTCGTTTTTTGTTAAAACTATTAACGAATGGAATTGTTTGACATCTAAGCAAGTGTGCAGTGTTAATGAAGATGTATTTTTTTCAACTTTGTAACCCCCCTGCTGTAACGCCTCTGGCAAAGCGGGGATATGTATGAATAAAGAAAAAAAAAAACGTATCATGTCCTCGCTTCCCCGAATGACCACTGCTCTTTCGCCATTCGCTCGCCTCACAAGCACCTCACCGTTGGCATGCCACACGAATGCAAAACCCGTTTTCCTAGCCCATTCTTTGGTCATAGTGAGCAGATTTCGTGCCTGTCGAGTCATGTTCTCACAAATGCATGTGTTACTGTTTTCGCTTTTTAGCTGTCGCCGCTTTGAGAGCCAGTTGTCCCTTGTTTCCTGATTCATGAAGCGCACAATAATGCCACGAGTCTTGTCTAGCTTAGCGGGTAGCCGATGGATGGTTTCAAGATCACTGCGGGTCAGGGAGGGAAGTGATATTTGTTTCGTAATTTCATTCACTTTTGCCACAAGATCCTCACCCTCAGTTTCCCTAATGCCATGTATTTCTAGGTTTATGCGTCGGCTACGATATTCTAGCTTGTCTAAATCTTGTGCCATCAAAGCCACATCTTTATCTACCTTGCTTTTCTCTAGCTTATCGGCTCTCTTCGACAAATCTTTCGTAGCTGTTTTTTGGGCGTGCAGTCATTCACTGAATTCATCAAGTTTGTTCAACAGAAGCTGCACAGCTGTTTCCATTGATTGGAGCTTGCTTGGCAAAGCTAGGAGTGCATCAATCTTAAGTTCAAGTGAGTGGAGTTGCTGCGCTACTAGGCTATCAGTCAACACCCCTTCCGCATCAGACTCAGATTTCTGGCCGCCAATCTTGCACTTATCACACATCCATGTTTTCCCCCGTTTTTTTTTTTGCACGCTTCTTCCGAAACGCCTGAGCATGCACCTAGGTGGAATGCTAATTTACATTTTGAACAAGCCAGAAGCGGGCGCCCATCTTCTGGTCCAAGGCGACATGAACAACAACGTAATTGTGACATGTCACTGCAGTTTCACACTACAACTACACACCAACACTTGGCAGCAGCGGCGGAGAGCAGAACAATTGCATAAAAAGATATTCACCAGCCTGAAAAATATGGCGCGAAATCTTAAGCGTGTGCTCGCTGGTCATGCCGCTGCTGCCAAATAATGGTTCAAGCCCCTCGTAGAAAATTCGTTAGCCGTGTCCGAGTAGCGTCGCTGTGGCAGCCGGTGACGTCAACAGCGCAATCTTTCGTTGTGCCTCTCTTTTCGATGTTAGAATGATGCCAACACGAGTACCGAAGTGCGCCGTCCGGATCCACGGTGCTTTCAGTCACATAGTCTTCTCCTGTTGCGGCTGAAAAATATGGAGCGAAATCTTAGGCGTGTGCTCGCTGGTCGTGCCGCTGCTGCTAAATGATGGTTCACGCCCCTCGTAGAAAATTTCTTGGCCGTGTCCGAGTAGCGTCGCTGTGGCAGCCGGTGACGTCAACAGCGCAATCTTTCGTTGTGCCTCTCTTTTCGATGTTAGAATGATGCCAACACGAGTACCGAAGTGCGCCGTCCGGATCCGCGGTGCTTTCAGTCACAGCGTCTTCTCCTGTTGCGGCTGAAAAATATGGAGCGAAATCTTAGGCGTGTGCTCGCTGGTCGTGCCGCTGCTGCTAAATGATGGTTCACGCCCCTCGTAGAAAATTTCTTGGCCGTGTCCGAGTAGCGTCGCTGTGGCAGCCGGTGACGTCAACAGCGCAATCTTTCGTTGTGCCTCTCTTTTCGATGTTAGAATGATGCCAACACGAGTACCGAAGTGCGCCGTCCGGATCCACGGTGCTTTCAGTCACATAGTCTTCTCCTGTTGCGGCTGAAAAATATGGAGCGAAATCTTAGGCGTGTGCTCGCTGGTCGTGCCGCTGCTGCTAAATGATGGTTCACGCTCCTCGTAGAAAATTTCTTGGCCGTGTCCGAGTAGCGTCGCTGTGGCAGCCGGTGACGTCAACAGCGCAATCTTTCGTTGTGCCTCTCTTTTCGATGTTAGAATGATGCCAACACGAGTACCGAAGTGCGCCGTCCGGATCCGCGGTGCTTTCAGTCACAGCGTCTTCTCCTGTTGCGGCTGAAAAATATGGAGCGAAATCTTAGGCGTGTGCTCGCTGGTCGTGCCGCTGCTGCTAAATGATGGTTCACGCCCCTCGTAGAAAATTTCTTGGCCGTGTCCGAGTAGCGTCGCTGTGGCAGCCGGTGACGTCAACAGCGCAATCTTTCGTTGTGCCTCTCTTTTCGATGTTAGAATGATGCCAACACGAGTACCGAAGTGCGCCGTCCGGATCCGCGGTGCTTTCAGTCACAGCGTCTTCTCCTGTTGCGGCTGAAAAATATGGAGCGAAATCTTAGGCGTGTGCTCGCTGGTCGTGCCGCTGCTGCCAAAATCAAACACTACTACAACCGCCCCCTCCTGCTCCTCACGCTGGGTGCCCAGCTGATGCACGTGGAACGGCTGACTGTATCGGCCCGCGGAGGAAAGCTGTAGGTTACGGGAAAAAAAACCGGTTGCCTCACATGACCGTGAACGTAACGGCCCCATATGAGAATGAACATTGCCAGATGACAATAATTACTTTCAAAATGCACTTATCTAAGCGTAATCTAGGGTAGTAGACGATGCTTTTTTCCGGTTCCACACAGTCCGCATAGGAATTTTCGTGAGTCGCTACGCGCCGGCTATTTTGACTGGCCAACACTGCCACCACCTCCACGAGCACATCAATTCAACAGGTGCATGATACTGAAGCAACAAGAAATAACACCTGCGCACTCATGCATAAACGCACGCGAGCACACACACAAACTATGCTATATCAATGAAATAGCAGTATTTCGTCGTACGACTGTACATGTGCTGTTATTGCAGCATGGTCCTCGGCTTGCTGCGATAGTTTAGTCTGTCGGCGCACTGCCTCCAAATACGCGACTCCACATGTCGCAAGTTTGGATTACCGTGTAAAAATACTTTACATTTTAAGTTTTTTTAAATGTCAAATTGTGGGAGAATTAGCCTGGCTGGTTCAAATAAATCGTTAGGTTTCTCTTTAGAAGAAAATAAGGCGTAAACCTGGAGCTCTAAATAAAAGGTCCGACACGTACGTCAGTATTGCTGTTTCTGCTAGTGCGTCATTTGAATGAGGCACCAGCGTGATTTTGCCGGCTTAATCTATTACTAGGAGAAGTAGTTCTGAACCTAGAAAAAAAATTATGAAAATCCTTAGCTCACTGTTGAAAAATCTTACTAGCTTTGGTGTCGTTTGAAACCAAAACTCAATATGCAAAAAACAAGTGACACCATATATAAATAATGATAGGGTTTTACGCTTGTTACTGCTATATTTATGATTTAGAGTTCAGGTTCTCTTGATTGAAACAGCAAAGTTGATAGGGCAAAAAAGTTAATAGCTAATGTACCTTTCTTTAGAGGTGAAACGTCCCCTTTTACGGCCTTCTTAGCAACACTTGCGTGTTTTCCTTTTAATGGCCTCCACTAAAGTTGTGTGCTACAGTGGCTAGACTAGGGAAGTGTGATGAACGCGCCGGCTAGAGCGTACCGCCTTGGGAGGAAACCACCAGGTGGCACTGACACACGTTTGCATGCTCAGTTCGGGCTGTCAACGTGGATGGACGTGTCTTTTGAGCGCTACGGATCGACTGCGCAGATAAGTGTTTTTGCATGTTTTGAGCTTGTCTTTATAATTATAAGGCAGCGGTTGAAATCTTCGTAGCACTTATTTTATGGTACGGCTTTTTCGGGGGCCAGTCACCAGGTATTTATTAGTTAGTGTGGGTGTGTGTGTGTTAGAATTTTTTATTGTTGTTGTTTTTTTTCTTTTGCCACCCCGTGGGGGAGGTGCGCGTACATTGAACACGCACATTTTTGTAGTAGAGCTTAGACTTTCTTTTTTTTGTTCGTAGTGCAGCGTTCGAGTTTAGTAATTATCGAGTATAGGGACAATTGGTGTCAGAAAGACATGGTTAAAAAGACTCTAAAGTGTTCAGGATGTGGAGGCGGTTTGAAAGTGGACCCAAGGGTTGAAGCGGATGGAGAAGAGGCTGACGCGAAGTGTAGGCAATGTGAGGTCGAGGAAAAAATGGAGAAAATGATGGTTGCCCAGAGTGAACTGCTGATTAGAATCGCCGAGCTCGAGACTGCGTTGGCGACAGAGCAAGAGAAAACGAGGGCAATGGGAGAAAGACTAATGTCCGCTGAGGAAGCGCTAGCGAAGCTGAACAAAGAAGCGACCTACCGAAAGAACAGTAAGGAACCGGCAACCAGAACGGTGGAGAAGGAAAAGCAAACAAGTTTGGAAAAAACAGGTTTAGCCGGTTCAACTGTCGCAAGGCCCAGCTTCAGCGAGGTAGTGGTGGTGCAGGGAGGAAACAAAGCAGCCGGCGTCACAGGTGCAAGTAGCCCCCAGGTGCAGAACGCTCCAGCTGAAAAGTCACAGCATGTGATAATCGTCAGGAACTCGAATTTAAATCGATGCACAGAAGCCATCAAAGAGAGGGTAAGGGGTGACAAGAGGGTTGCAGTAAGGGCGTTCCCAGGACGCAAGCTGGAGGCAGTCATGAGGCAAGCGAGCGCAAAGCTCAAAACGACAGCTGATAGACGAAACCTCGTGATAAATTCAGGCGGTTTAAACGATGTCCTAAATGAAGATGCAGCAGGACTAGCAGCCACACTGGCGAAAGGCGTCGATGACATGCGCGCCACTTCTCCTAAGGTACAGGTAGTGATATGCACGATACCGGAAGTACCGGTGCTTGATAGCAACCTGCAAAGAGCGGTGGTCAACGCAAACCAAGAGATATGCCGGATGAGTCAAGAGAAAGGCTTTCAGGTGGTGGAAATAAACAGAGAGGTGCATAGGTGGGGGGGGGGCGGGTTCAACGAGACAGAATTCACTTCGATGGGCGGCTAGGTCATGAGGTGGGTTGGCGACTTGCTGGATGCGCAGTAGCTTTTTTGGGGGGCAAGCGAGCCCTTCGGGGTGCAGGATAGCTGGTAACGAGGAACACAACCAGGGAGACTCTTCGACAGGTGGTATGGACAGATACGATTCCAAAGTGGCACCAGTATCTAAGATAGGTAGAGTCCGGGGCGGAAAGTAATGTAGCCTCGAGCGCCGAACCAATTCAGACAGGGTATATTAACATGCAGCGTGGTAGGAACTAGCTAAAGTTGGAAGAGATAGAAGAACTGCTAAGGGAGGAGAGGCCGATAGTATGCGGTTTTGTAGAAACACATTTCAAGAACATGGAACAACCTCCTAACAATCCGGACTATGCGTGGGAATATTGTAATATGACAGAAGGCAGCAGAAAGGGTGGTGGTATTGGGGCATTCATTCATAAAAGTACAGACCGGCAAAGGGTCAAGCAGGAGTGCAAGGAACATTTATGGGTAAAAGGGAAAGTGGCAGGGCAAACCACACTCCTTGGTTTTGTGTACTTGTGGACGGGAGCAAGGCCAGAGAGGAAAACCAGGCAATGGTAGAGTGTATATCAAAGGAAATTCAAGAGTTAGGAGGAGAGTGCGAGATAATTATACTAGGAGATATGAATGCGCACATAAAAGATATAGATGGGTAGACCAACCCGACAGGCCAAATGATCATGGATATGTGTGAAAGGCTTGATTTGTTCATTTCTAACAGTACCGAGAAGTGTGAAGGGCAAATAACATGGGAGGTAGGAAGGCTGCAGTCGACGATGGATTACGCACTGATGTCACATAGGATGTATGACAAGTTCAGGGGAATGCACACAGATGAAGGTGGCTCCAGAAGTCGGGGTAGTTATCACAAACATATCAAGCTAAGTTTTAGAAGAGCAATGAAAGTGGGAAGCAGACAAGGTGAGCAACTACAGGAAATTTTTTACTCAGAAAGGCAAACTGAAATAGCCTCTAAAGAAAGTGAGAAAGTAATCACTGAGGATAATAAAACAGTGTGGACATACACGAATTTAAGTAGACTGTTTGAGCTAGAGCTTGCTAAGACACGTGACAAGTCATCGCGGAAACGACACAAACCCAAAAGTTGGTGGGATGAGGAAGTTAAGAGAGCTATAGCAAAACGTCAGGCAGCATCTAGGGAACACAGACATGCTAAGCAACGGGGTGAACCAAGAGATGATGTTGAAAGAAATTGGGAAATATTTCTAAGCTGTAGAAGAGATGCATCCCTTCTGATCAATGAAAAGATTACAAGAAAGGGAGTTCAGTGGCTGGCAGAAGTAAGTAAAAAGATAGAAAGGCAGCTGCGATATTTTGGAACCATCTAAACTCCCTAAGAAATGAGACGAGCATAGAGCAGGGGTTTATAACTACAGCTCAAGGTGCTAGGCTAGAAAGGGACGAAGCTATTGAATATATAAGAACAAGGGTGACAGAAAAATTTGAACAAAGAAGTGCTTTATGCACCAAAGTAGACAAGGATGAATCAAGTGGCGCAATGGCTCCGTTTTCACAACGAGAGTGGGAAAGAGCTGAGAGAAGGGTTCCTAATAGTACATCAACAGGCCCAGATGGCATTCCAATTAGGCTGATAAAAACGTTTGGTCCGATTACCAAGCAGGCCTTGAGAGAGGCAGTGAGCAAAATAATAATCAATGATGAAGTTCCCGATGGATGGAAACTAAGCAGGATGAGCATTATCTATAAAAGAAAGGGGGATAAAGCTGACATAAACAACTACCGTCCTATAAAAGTGACATCAGTGGTCTACAGGCGGGCAATGCAGATTATAAAGGAAAGACTGAATGCATCGATAGAAGGTGAGCGGATGCTGGCGGAGCTGCAGAATTGGTTTCGGAAACACAGGAGGTTAGAAGACAATCTGTTCTCACTGACGCAGTGCACCGAAAGAGCAGAAAAGAAACACAGGCCCTGTGGCTAGCATTTTTGCATATCAAGGGAGCGTACAATAGTGTGGTTCAAGAAACTTTTGGGGAATACTGGACACACTAGGTGTGGAAGATGAAGTCACTAATCTTTAAATGATATCTATAAAGGTAACAAGGCAGTTATAAATTGGGAGCAGCGGGTCTCCAAGCCTGCAGAGGTAAAACGGGAGCTTAGGCAGGGGTTTGCTCTGTCACCCTTGTTATTCATGATGTACCTACAAGAATTAGAGACCAAATACAGGGAAGTGGACTGTACTTCAACCTCTCTTTCGTCAAAGAAGAAAAACTCATTGAACAGGCACTACCAGCATTGATGTACGCAGATGATATAGTGCGAATGGCCAACAACAGGGAAGATTTGCAGAGATTGGTGGACATCTGCGGTAATAAGTTTCAGGAAGAAAAAATTAGCGGTCATGATTTTTAATGACAATGAAGGTAGTGAGCTTAGAATAAAGGAGGTCACGCTAGAAACAACAGATAAATACAAATATTTGGGCGTATAGATAAGAAATTGGGCCGAGTACCTAAGGGAACACGAAATATACGTGATGACAAAAGTTAACAGGAATGCAGCGGTAATGAAAAACAGGGCACTGTGTAAATACAATAGGTATGCTGTCGTGAGAGAAATAGGGCAAGGGGTCATGGTTCCTGGTCTGACGTTCGGTAATGCGGTCTTGTGCAAGAGGTCAGAAGTTAGAGCAAGATTATAAATTCAGCGACGGGGAATAGGTAGGCTTTCCTTAGGGGCTCACGGGAATACACGAAATCAGGGAGTACAAGGTGATATGGGATGGACATAATTTGAGGGTAGAGAAGCTAACAGCAAATTAAAATTTGAGAAGCGATTGAGAGAAAAGGGGGATGCGCGTTGGGCTAGGAAGGTATTCAGCTACTTGTGCATGAAGAATGTCGATACAAATTGGAGGAAGCGAACCAGAAAATTGGCTGTTAAATACTTAGAAAACAGCAGGGAGCCAAACGAAAAAAAAATTATCGGTTAAGTAGAAGGTGAAGGAAGCTGAGACCGATATACAGAGAATTGGCATGATTAGGAAGTCCGCACTAAAGATCTATCGAACTTTTAAGCAAGAAATTGCCAAGGAAAGGATCTATAATAATACTCGGGGTAGTTCTCTGTTTGAGGCCAGGACGCGAGTATTGCAAACCAAAGCATATCGGGCCAGATACGAAGGAGTAGACACATTATGCAGTGCGTGTGGAGAGGAAGAAGGCACTGCCGAACACTTGGTAATGTTCTGTAAAGGGCTTCACCCAATAGTTCAGGGTGATGGCACAGAGTTTTTCAAAGCACTGAGGTTTAGGGACACGGAGGGCAAAATAGACTTCAAGTGGGTAGAAATATTTAGAAGGAGATTATCTGATTGATGGCTAAAGTCAAGACACGAGTAAAAATTAAACCCTTCACTGCAAAGTACGAATCCTCAAGCTCACTATTTAAAGAAAAAGAATAAATCTAGTTTTTGGTTCATTAGGTATTACGGCTTGGTGGCGCTAGCCATCACCCGATATAAAGGATACAGCAATATCCATCCATCCGTCCATTCACCCATTCATCCATCCATCCATCCACCCATCCATCCATCCATCTATCCATCCATCCATTCATCCATCCATCCATCCATCCATCGATCCATTCACCCATCCATCCATCCCACGTCACCCGAGCCGCCGATGTGCTGTGCAGAAATGGGAAGCAACTACGCGTGCGAACAATGTGAAACACTTAAAATATATTTTGTTGCTCGTGAATGGTTTGAAAGAGCGGCCGAGAAATCATGTTAGTTACCTTCTGGAATTACATAGCGCCTACGCGGTTGCGCGATTGAACTGATATATCGACAGGGTGCCGAAAGTGAGCGCGTGACGGCACTGATGCATTTTGTCGATGTGAAGTGGTAGAAGAGTTGAACAATGACCGAAGTTGTGAGCCATCGCTTGCAACACCTTCCACGGCCAACCATCTTTTCCTTAAGAACTATTTTGTAAATAAAGCCCCATCATTCGTAACGTCAAACTCAGACACGAGAATCACGAGCGGTATCTGGATCAAAACCTTTCATTTTTTGCACAGTGGTCATACAAAGCATTTTCGAGTAGTACCTCACTATCTGTTTACAACAATAAATTCGTAATTATTGGTCCCATGCTTTCTCTTATCCGCCCCCCCCCAAAAAAAATTTTATAGTTCACAAGCACCCCACAGAATATCGTTTTCCTTGGGCTGATAGCCTACGATGACGCTCCTGAGCGTCAGGTACTTCCTCTTTTCACGTGAAGAGGCTCACTCCTTATGGAGTGCCTTTGTGTAAAGACGCAAATGGGGGAGCAGAAAAAACTTGTTCACTTGATTGGTGAGGCTCGAACCTTGTTGTGCGTAGCCCAGTGTAACATTTTTTTTTCAATCAGGAAACAAGCTTTTTCAAGCTGTCACTGCGAAGCTCATTGTAGCTAAACCACTTATAAAAGGGGATTACAAGAGCGTCTACAAATGCGAAGAGCTTCTTTGAAAGTCCTACTCATAGGCATCCGCACGAGGAGCCTTTAAAGGGCGTGGGCGTCCCCCCTCCCTCCTCGACAGCACCTGAGAGGGGGGAGCAAAATCTGCCTCATACATTCAAATAATGGGGAGGGGTGCTCTTCAATTAACCTTCGCTCGACCCCAATGGCAAGCTCGCCCATCAATGCGGACAATTTCACCATCACAGTGTGCTTGAAGTGGAGATGTACCTCTCGGGAGATGTACCTCTCGACCTCTTGTCGAAGTGCAGCTCACACACAGCCAAGTTTTTTTGAAGGCGAGTGAGTATTTTTGAGGGATTGCTCTCTGCCACTGCGCAAACAGAGCTTCGTCCTTTGAAACGCCGAACAACGCATGCTTTATTTTAGCTGACTTGTAGCCTGCAGTGCACCCCGGGACGAAGGAATGACTTTGTTTTCGCGCCATGAGAGTGCATACAGAAGCATTGGTGCGGGTGTGCCACCACAATAGAAAAAACAAGGACGAACGCGCCCAACGAAACTGTCAAAAACGTGAAAACAACGTATAAACGATTGTGTGCGCCCCTACACGGCTCCTCCTCAGAGACTTCGAGGCGCTTCATAGGCACCGCTTGCCGCTCATCACACTATCCTATTCTAGCCACTGTATCTGTGCGTGAACGATCGCTCGCATGTCAAGTGATGCTGAGGCGCAGTTCTTTTATATATTATACCAGTTTGGCTAGATCAATCAAGCTATAAGTGCGAAGAGCGTGTGGTAGTAGTGGCCACCTTAGTGCAGCGATGATTGAGCCAGAGGGAGGGGGGGAGTGATTATTTTGTGGAAACGAGGAGAAAACTGAGCCCCGCAACTGTCTGCATCAGGGTGCAACACCTCAACAGTAGCTCATAAGAGATTGAGGTGAGGAGGAATTAAAAGGATAGGATTTACGGTATAGAGAGAAAGAGAGATGCGCTAGGACAGCGAACGACGACATATGAGGGTTAGGAGAGATAGGAAAGATGGAAACACTGTCTTAGTAGTCTGGGGACGGGGCACCTCTTGCGAAATCTCTTGTCGGCGTCAGGGGATGGCGTAGGGCAAGTCCAGTAGGTTAGAGCTAAGCTGTCGTCGAAGATCAGCCTCAGGAGATGCCGTTGGGCCAGCCCAGTCGGCCAGAGCTACGCTGAAGTTGGAGATCGTGAGGGCACAATTGGTCAGCACGGAACCCAGCGAGCGAGTCCATTGAGCCGCAAGGACATTGACGGCTTCACCCCTGGGGACGCCAACAGTGCTTACAGGGAGCATCGATGAGAAGACCAAAGGCGGCCGCTACGGCACCGTACTTCTGCCTACAACAGGTGAAGTAAAAGTCGTATTTCCTCATTACATGGTACGCGTATGGTGTGCGTATGTTTAAATGTCTTTTTTGGCTAGCCTCGTTTGAGAAGAGAATCCCCCCTCACCTCGTACTTGCGATGCGCTCTACCACATCGTGTTTAACCAACTAGGTGATGTCCCAGAGCGCTTGCTGACCACTAGCTACATGTAACCAGCGTATAGAATACCGTACGCAAAGCTTGCAGGTGTAGCTTTGAGAGCATAATGTAAAGGGAGCCTGCGAGAGGTTGGCTCAGAACGCACGCGCATCACAAAGGCGAAACTTTGCATGTGCTGTTCCACAACTGCATATACAATAGTATGTGCTAACGCCGAGCTGCCGTGGATGCGAAAGAGGCATGTCAAAGGATGCTATGCTATGCGCAGTTCAAATTCATGGAACCGTGGTTTGCGAAGATTTTAGTCGAAGTGGTTATACGATAGTATTCAGCTGACCTGTCGAAGACCACAGTTCTTGGTCACGTGTTTTGTCCCAAATGCAGTGAGCGTGACTGATGCAAGCGACTGATTAGTGATATTGAATTTATTTTAAGTACTGCAGCCCAATGCAGGGCTAATACAGGAGCTGGGTACACAAATATAAAAGGAAAGAATAACGATAACATCACAAGTTCTTCAACAGAACATATATTGTTGCATCTTAAACATCACTGGGTACAAAAACGTAGAAATATATCATATATGTCATCCTAGTGAACAATAATGCTCGGGAAAAAAGAAACTGTATTTGAACATATTAGTACATGCAAATATGGCCTTCAGAGGGTGCCTACGTCTAGTTGGAAGAGCACTAGCTTACGCGATATTTTATCATTAGGTAACCGACATATGGTCTTCAATGCTCTTCACCACAGCGCTCATGTTTCAGGAAAACCTGGAAACAAGCATGCGACCTGCGAAGCCCGAGGTTTACCAGCTTTTAGGTTCCTTTAGTACTACTCATACAATATTTTGCTCCCTGTGAATATAGACATTTCTTCAGGTGTTTCTTCATTAGCAGTTATTGTCTGCTAGTGAAGTGTTTCCAGCTCAAGTGTGCAAGGTCCCCTGTGTGTCCACACCACTTCTGTTTATGTGCTCGTTGTGTCAATGATCATAAACGCCTCATATTTAGATGCTATCATCATTGCCTAATCTTTCCAAACAATATGATCAGCGCGTGCCGGTCAAGAAAAAATATATCATGACTCTCACCATCACTGCCATGCCACCTTGAGGCTATAAAAAACGCCATCCTTAGTGAGACAGTAAATCACTCCCATTCGACTATGCATATTATTTCATGATATTGTAGTGGCAGCTACATTGGCTACAATATCCCCGTTTTGCTGCGTCCGGTGGTTGCATGCACCACTCACCGCGTCATCTGGCATGCGAAAGAGGATAAGCAAACCACATTGCAACTGCATATACAATTGAAAGTCAACTTTGTGTGTGCGTGTTCCACTCTATTGTGCTGTTCAGACTTTCAGACTTTGTTCAGAAATATAGAAGTGGTGGCTCGGTTGGAATTGTTGGCAGATATATAAAGTGAGTCGGAGCCGTGGGCTTAAAGGGGCCATGAACGTCAGAACGAAACGAAAAAGAGGCACCGAGCTAAAGACACAGAGGAAGAATGAACCACATGCCTTGAAAGTGTAGCCGTGTAGAGAACCAGTCTGAAAACAATAGGTAGATTTAGTGGGCATACGCAGCAGCTTTGTGGATGCAGCCTGCCAGATATTTCGTATGGCAGGCTGTGTTCGCAAAGCTACTACGAATGCTAGATAAATTTCTCCAATAACAATACTAGTATATCTCGGTACACACACCCAGGCATATCTGAACTAAATCACAGCCATTTTTAAGTGTAATTCCATGCCGAAGCAACCAGACTTCACCAATATGGCTGAAAAAATTTCCACATCTTTCTTAAAGTTTGAAACTTGTCCTGTTTGCTTAGAGGGCTGTGTTATCGCTCATTGACATTGGCTCACCTGGGGACAGTTATCGAGTTATCGCTATAAGTGTGGCCTTTTTTGCCAAGTTTTTGCAATAGTGGCATAGTGAATGTGACACAACAGGTGCTCTAGAGGTTTTTGGTGCTTATCTCAAATGAGTAGATTTTTTAGAAAACACTGCACATTTTGTTTTCAAGTGCATGAATTGAAACTAAGCTTTGTGTGGTTACACAGAGCCTTTTTATTTTGTTTGGCCTGTTTTACAGCTCTTAAGCTCGATTCTTACTGTCCTCTCAAGGACAAATCAGCGCTGCTCTACTGCATGTGTTTCAGTTCTAATTGTATTTCAGAGCTTATAAAACTGACCACATCGTTTCAGTCGCCGGGATGAGGTAATCAGTGCTGGTTTGCTGTTTTGTTATGAAATAATTTTTGGTTCGTGTGTGCGCAGGTTCACCGAGCTAATGGTGTGATGCCCTCAAGGGCCGCCTACAGTCGGCTGATGAGAGTTCCAAAGACTTCCATTTGGTCAAGTGGTCTACCACCACATTGAGGTAGACGGAGGTCGGTACGGCACGCATAGGAGCTTCACGGAAACTGTTGAAATTGGTTTGCGGCAGAAGGCGGCCAGAAGCCTGCACAGCAGCAATTGCCTCCACAAGAAGATGAAGCATAGGGTGGTTAGTGAGAAAGCTTGCTCATTTCTTGGAGTGGATGTTTTCTTATGCATGCGTTCTATAGCTTGTTTCTAATTTGGTGACTACAGTGCCCTGTTTATCAGCACAGCTTCAAATTATATTTCGAGCCACAGAAATTTCAGCCATCGGCACACTTAACTTGAATGCTTTGACGCAGCTCCTTGACTTGCTTCGACTGATGGCACTGCTGCCAAGTGTTGGGCTCTGCATGTTTGCTGCTCCTAATAGTATAGAGGGAGTGGGGGTTGTTTTGAATAGTATATTTGGTTTCATGTCTGTCTGGCTGGTGCTGTTTATTGCACTCACTTGGCAAGTTGTTTTTTTGCCTTGTTTCGCTCGTGGCTATGTTCCAAGCATGCCCATAAAACTTGTTGCCATATGCTTGTCTCTACAATGAACCATTGTGTGTGACAGCTAACAGACAATTCTTTTTCAAAATCGCAGTTGCTCCTTGAACGAAGCAATATATTTGTAT
The DNA here is from genome assembly GCF_043290135.1 of Rhipicephalus microplus. Classification (NCBI taxonomy): domain Eukaryota; kingdom Metazoa; phylum Arthropoda; class Arachnida; order Ixodida; family Ixodidae; genus Rhipicephalus; species Rhipicephalus microplus. The sequence continues at coordinate 18,382,257 of NW_027464586.1, forward strand.
AGAAGCCCAACTGTATTTGTATAGTGCCCACCACATTTCAGATTTATTTAATGTGGAATAATTACAAGCACTATGACTGTACGTTTCCTCTGTTTTTTTAATACTTTACTTTTTAGCAGCAGCTGCAATTTAAAAGTAGAAAAGTGCGTGAGTTCTCACACAATGGGTCATGGCTGAGATTAGCGTTGGCAACGAATTTCATGACCTTGCGTAAAAATATGCACGAGCAAAATGTGGCGAAAACGAAACCGCTAAGCGTGTATTCGACCCACCAGTTAGAGACAAGTGAGCTGGAAATTCACTGGAGAAATTGACCCATGCTTCATGTATTATTTGTTGCAGTAAATAAACCGTGTGCAACACTAGACAGCGTTAGCGTCGGTCGAAGCAGGCCCCATGTGGTGGAGTAAAGCTCATGCTGTAGAGCCATCAGCACCTTTAGCTTGAACGCTCCGACGCGTGGCCTCAGCTCATTTGGACTCAGGTAAATGCCATCAAGCGTTAAAAATATGTTTGATCAAGTTAAGAATAGATGTAGCGCGCGTCGATTTTACTAGTAAATTTCTGTGTCCAGACTGCCTGAACGGCGCGCCAAATGCATTCTCTCCGCATCACTCCGCATACCGTTTTCACCACGTAGCTTTAGTGGCAACGTTATCGTGTGCACCCATGGCATTCGTTTTCTTATTCTTTTCTCGACAAAGAATCATTGCGTGCGATAGCTTACGCACAATTCGTGTTTTATTCGGCAGCTGCTCGTCAAAAGGAATCACACGTATAAAAGCAGACAAACGCACGCTTAAGGCGCTTGTAAAAGCTGCACAATAAAACTGAAGAGCAGTTGCGTTGTTAATGTTCTGATTCAATAATTTTCAGACAGCGTGAATGGAACTTATCTCGCAATTTAGAGCGTGCCTTCGTGCTCGGTGTGCGCTACAACGAAGACGTGGCCTTAGGGCACAACTTTTGATTGGGTAAAAATACCTGGGCTTTAGCATGCCTTCTAGGATTTGAAGTTAAGGTGGCAGTTAAAGCTTTTATGCGATAACTACACACAAAAATTGCTTCGTTTGCGTTGTATCATGCGCTTTTCTGCCTGAAAACACGCGCACATTGCGCTCCATACGACATTTTCTTTTCAGCGTGAACCGAACAGAAAGGCACACTCTAAACAGCGAGAACAGTTCAATTGACGCTGTCTGGAAGTTATTGAATCAGAACATGAATAACGCCACCACATTTGAGATTTATTTATTGTGCGACTTTTACAAACACCATGAACATGCGTTTGCTCTGCTAATTATACATGTGATTCTTTTCTGCGAATTCAAACTCATAAGGTCGGTAAGCTGCACCATGGAATGGTTCTTATTCAAGATAAGCATAGAACAAGGAACGCCATGGGCGCGCACGATAACGTAGCCACGAGAGAAACGTGGCTAAAACGGGGTGCGAAGTGAATGCATTAGACTCGCCGGTCGGGCAGACTGGAGGCAAAATTTCACTATTGAAACCGCCATGCACAGCATCTATCTCTAACTGCAGCAAGCATATAATTTTCAACGTTTGGTGGCTGTGGCCTAAGTGCAAGCGAGCCGAGGCCAAGCGTCGGAGCGCTCAAGTTCCCAACGGCTGTACATGCCTGATGGGGGAAATGCTGAAAGACGTTGCTACTTTGCTTTTGTCAATAATTGCATACAGAAATAATTTGGTATTGGTAAAACTTAGGTGGGATCTACTTGTTGCATGTTCTCTATTGTCTGTAATGGTCTGCGGAAGGAAAAGCTCAACTGTGATCTATGATAGTACTGACATTCTAGCCGTTGCGGTTTCATGATGTGTAATCCTTCCCTTAGTCACGGTATTTGAACGTTAGTCCTACTTTTAAAAATGAGTTTCTCAGTTGATTAGGCTCTATGAGAAGCACATGAAATTCTTTGCAAATGTATATTTTTACTGCTAGTGCTTCGTTAGTGAGCCTATAATTAAATGCTGTAATTCAGCGGTAGTCATTTGTTAATGAACAGAAATGAATTTGTGTAATTTATTTTTTAGATCTGTGCGAATAGCAAAATGCTGTGTGCGACACAAATTCCAATACTGAAGTGTGATTGAGAATCAAATAAACTTGAAAGTTTGTTGAATATTTTTTAATAGTTCGAAGTGAAGCTACAGAAGAAAAGTTACAAAATATTTTAAACACAGTAATATGGGATAGAATATGGCATATTTTTCGGCTAGGTTGGTGAAGATCTGGAGGGAAGGTGCTCTCTTGTTTTATCGAAGATGAGGCATTGCGGGCTGGATCGCAGTTATTTATCATATTTGGTGCAACAAATGTGGTGTCGACAACAGTTTGAACGTGGCAGGTTCCTCCCCCCTCCATCATCACTAACTTCTGTAGAAGCGCTTCTGAATTGGTGGACAAGGGCGTGGTCCTTTCGTATTTCGAGTTGCTTATCTACCCTGCAGATGCCTTGTGTATAAAAACACCTGAAAGTTCAAATACTGAGAAGGATCGTACAATTCTCTTCGACCTTTTCTCTGAAACACTAAATAAAGCTTCCACCCATGCCAAGCAGGTGTGAACCAGCGCTTTCTTGAGTCAATCTGATTATGCCCGTAGCGTAGCCCACGAAAGAGTGAAGCATATTAACAAAATTAAACGGGTGACTGTAACGGCACAGTGCATCTCCATTTCGGAACCAGCATTTTCTCGAATCAATGCATTTGCTACAATTGCCTGAAAGGCAGCTTTGCCGTGAAGTGGGGATGTGGAGAATTAAAGCAAAAAAAAGTTCTGAAGGGGCCACGGTCAATTGGGCATTGACTGTTAACTTTGAGAAGTTTTAATAGTAAAACTTTCAGTGGAAAATGACCGACTAGCAAGTGCTACTCGAAAAACGTTTGAAAGTTAGAATATTTGCTCACTGTTAATTTTTTTCTAAAAGTAAGCGCAGAAATCTGCAACAAACATATTTAACTTCATTATTCAAATTGGGCAATGTTGCAATAAATTGTTTGTCTTTTCCATGCCGTGCAGTGCTGCCTATAGCCTCGTGGAAAAGGAAACAACGAAGGCCAACTCAAAAATTAAGCTGAGACGGGAAAAGAAAAAAAAATAAACAGAGAAGTCAATTTCAGTCCTACACTGCTGTGAAAGTCTGCTGTTTTTGCAATGGACACGTAAAAGTGCATGTTTTCATCCACAGCGCATTTAGTTACGTAAAGAGAAGGAATACACGAGAACCCGTCATGCAAAAACACACCAGCCTGGTTCTTACCGAACCACACCAGTCCGGAATTTCCGAAAACACAGCAGCCCGGGTTTGGCCAAAACACACCAAAGCGTGTCACACCAGAAAACTGCCGTATGTATACACCAGACCGGCCGTATACACCAGAAACCGTGCCTGAATTCCCGCTCTGGTGTGAACGGCAAAAACACACCAGACACGGCCTGGTGGATTTTTCGACTGGTTAGCATCGTATAACCTAATGAAGGCAATTATACAAAATTAAATTAACTCAAGCCAGCTTGCTTTTGTCGCTTTAGCCAAGTGAGGCATAGATAACCCTAGATAAATCGATGTGCAGTCGAAATCGAACAAACCCAGTTGACCATGGTAGCACCAAATTAAGCCAAGCCTAAGTATCACTCTTAGTCGAATTCTGGCTAGAATACACGCCTGCAGGCAGGAAATAAAGTCAAGTATGGCCGCTTTTACGCAGCGCCACAGCCGTGTTTCATAGAAACCAGCCCGATATGAAGTGGCCTTGGGAATAGTCGGGCAAATATAAGCCGCAATTTTAAGTGTATTTGTTCCTGGCAATTGTTCCTGTCACGCCTGCGATTAGGCGTGACATTTGCGTAGAATGCCTGGCCCTGGCAAGGTGGCGAAGAAAAAGCCATTTACGCATTTGAGAGAGGTTTCTTGTGGACAATGCGGTAGATATTATGACCACAGGTAATAAAAAAATTGTTCGTATTACAATTATCTACATGTGCGCGATTAAGATCGCAATGTGCACTGAGCACTGGAATCGACCTCGCGACCACATGCGCATGAAGCAGACGTCTTACCCATTGCACCAGAACACCACTGCATGGAGGAGTGTGTGCGTTTTTTTTTTTGCGAGGTATATATCTACCAAGTTTATTTTACAAACCGTTGGCGGAACCTTGAATTTTTTTCGTGCCGTGGGCGTTTGTTTGCCCATGCATTTGATCAGCAAATAATCTGCAGGGCTTCATGAACTTGAGATAACCATGGTGAGTGCTTTCGACTCCGACTTTGGTTCGTGGTGCGCCGTTCCGCAAGGCCAAATAACTTAGTGCGTTTGTGCGTCACTTTCAGTGCTTCCCTATGAACCGCAGGCGTTTCGCTCACCGAAATTCGCGGATAGCGGCACGACTAGGCTGTGTTCGGCAGTAGAAACCTAAGTATGGGTACACGTTAAAGAACCCCAGGTGGTCGAAATTTCCAGAGCTCTCCACTACGGCGTCTCTCATAATCTTATGGTGGTTTTTTTATGTTGAACCCCACATATCAATCTAACCTATACGTATGTTTCTCGCTCGTACGTATGCTGTGAGCAATTTTGCTCATTTGTGTCGCGAGGTACACGTGTGTCAGTGACAGCAGCCTAATCTGAGCTGTCAAGACAATGAGTTTTCGCACGTAAACGTTGGATGATATTTTAGTGTGCCTACTCTAACATCTGCATTTCGTATGCGCCAACTGTCGCGAGCTGCACGCTGGGCCAGCAGCCCCTTTTCAGGATTTCATCGATTACTTATTTTCGCAATTAGGATTTATGTGCAGTCTTTCGAAATATAGAGCGGTTTTTACTCATCTTCAGTCTCTGACTGATCTTATTGATTGGGAGTGGCTACTCTTACATTTATTCAGCATGACACTGCTGTTCAAGTGCACGCCGGAACGCGCACGAAGGTCAAGTATGACGTACGAAAATTAGTGGTGGACAGGTAGGTGTCCCTCCAAGTAAATAATGCTTTTGAACATCTAGTTCGCAAACGTCCACGGGCAGTTGGGGTCAAGATATGGTGCAGAATGAACCCCTAAATGGTTATTCTTTCTGAATGCAGTTGCTTTGTAGAAAATGGGGATTTTTATAGCTGGTAAATTACCTCTACAACAGTACACTCGTTGTTTTGGTCGTGGTTTACTGTTACAAACCTATGCTGGAATATGATAACTGTACTTAAAATTCAAAAGAGTGAGCAAATGTCGGTGGCATACGCTTTTTTCATAACTTCTGCACCTGACTTGTGACTTCTGAACTTCATGTTAAGTTCATCATCAAATGACGCAACAACTAATCAAACATCAACCAGTTCATTTGCAATTTTGATCTTTCTTTGTTTCACAGTGTTCCATTTTTTTTTGCTTAAATTTCCTAAAATCATATGTTCAAGTTTTTTGTAGAACATGAGCATCAACATATAGACCAGTGTTTCAGTAAGCTATCGTACATGCAACAGTACTCTTTTATTTAGTGCATGACAGAATGTCATACCTCGACAACTGATAAACGAAAAGTTGTTTGTACACTTTTACTAAAATCAAGCAAGTAACACTTTGCCTAAGATAAGCTTATACTGATTAGGCTAGACATGTTAGCTGTTATCATTCTAGACGGGGTTAAGATAAGTGGCAGTGAATAAAACTAAAGCTAGTTTGACATATGTGATGAAGGCGCCTCCTATTTTGACGAACATAATTATCTTTAATATAGCGAGCCTAATTGGGGCTAGTTAAACTCAGTCAATATTTTTCGCGTCCAGAGATACCAAGTAAAGGATAAAAGTAAATACATTTAACCGAAATGATTATATTTAGGCTCTTTGGAATATTATAATGTTAGCTGAGACCAATACTCAGGCTCACTATTTAACCTGAGTTTTAACCCAACACGTCTTGAATACTGGCATTTTATGTCGCATAAATAAATGTGCTCAAGTTTATTCATTATTACTACATGTACAGAAAATGGGTTACATATTAGATACAGAATAAGGAGGTCCCAAAGTATCAGACTGCCAGAAGGCACTTCTATATTTATTAGGGCACATGAAAGGTAAGAGCAGCATTAAATAAGTGGTTAACTTAGTTACGTAGCCCGCTTTAAGGTGGGTATAAATGAATGTAGTTTAACGTGGTTGATCATAGAATCGCCTAATTGGAGCAATATTACGTCTACTTACATCATACCTAACTAAACCCGAATAAACGATTAAACTAAGTGAGATCGAATTACGCATAAAGTCTGAGAGTGGAAGCTCAATTAGGCAATAATTTTTCTTGGCCGAGTCAAGCGTCGTTGAGCTAAATCATATCTCGTTAGTGTTAAGAGTAAATATATTTATAACATTTTTTATGTTTGCGACATGAAACTAAGTTCACTTAAAATAGTTCATGTCAAAAATCAGGCAAACAGTACCTAGTTAAGCCTAATTGAAGTATCTTTCACTCACCCCTAAGCGGTGGTGTAGCGGCTAAGATACACGGCTGCTGACCCGCAGGCCGCGGGTTCGAATCCCGGCTGCGGCGGCCGCATTTCTGATGGAGGCGGAAATGTTGTAGGCCCGTGTGCTCAGATTTCGGTATACGTTAAAGAACCCCAGGTGGTCGGAATTTCCGGAGCCCTCCCCTACGGCGTCTCTAAAAATCATATGGTGGTTTTGGGACGTTCAACCCCACATATCAAAATCATATCTTTTGCCTAATGAGACATCTGTGTCTCAATCAAAAAATAATATACTGAAATGACCCTATTTATTATACATTCAGTGGGGAATAACTAGTCCCGTTCTGGGCTCTGTTTTTCCTAGCTCATTCAAAATTAAATTTGGAATAATTGAGCCCAATTAAATTGGCCTTATATGGAATAATTGCAGTTTGGTTAATGAAGATATACCTTAATCAACCTAATGATGTTTGGCTATACGTATCTTGACTCATCTGGTATCATCAAAGCCTAACTTGGCTTATCATGAAGACAACAAGTTTCAACTGTTCTTACTCGTTTATATAGGCTGATTAGGCTTAACTTCCTTAACGCAACAAAGTCAAGCGAGGCGAGAAAAGATAATTTTGCATACTTGATTTCATTAGGTTTTCGATGCTAGACATGCTCAGTTGTTCTAATTGGTAGGTGCAAAATGACAACCAGGTGCTTGAACCGGATTCGCTGGAGCCCCTTCGACAAAGATCGACCTAGCAAAAAAAAAAAGGACACCAAGTTTCGTTTTACCTGTGAGTGCTCTAATCTTTCCGAATGAACGATAGGAGAGGCCAACCCCACCGCATCGGTCTAGTGACTAAGGCACTAGGCTGATAACCTAAAGGTTGCGGTATGGAATCCCGGCTGCGGTGACTGCATTTTCGATTGAGGCGAAAATGGTGTGGGCCCGTGTGCTAAAATTTCGGTGCACGTTAAAGAATTCCAGTTAGTCTGGATTCCCGGAGCCTTTCACTACGGCTTCTCTCACAATCAAGTAGAGGTTTCGAGACATAACATTTGTATTACCCACATAATTTTTGTAATTAATGTACATAGTATAGACCCCTTAACCCTATCTTGGATTAAAAATTTTTAACCGGTCGTGTTTTGTATACTGTTGTCGCAAATAGTGAATCAACCCGTGTTGATGTGGTTTCCGGTGTACCGCAAGGTTCCGTTCTTGGGTATTTTTTGTTTATAATCTTTATTAATGATATTCCAGACAAAACTTCATCCACCATCCGCCTTTTTGCAGACGATTGTGTGCTTTACCGTCGCATCTCATGTTGCACTGACCAAATTACACTCCAGAATGACTTGTGTGACATACATAATTGGTGTTCGCGTCGGCTGCTGCAGCTTAATACACAAAAATGTGAATTCATGCAAGTTTCGCGCAAGCGCACCAACTTTTCCTTCCAGTATTCTGTGAAGTTCCAACCCTTAACCCAGGTCGACTCCTATCGTTATCTCGGCCTCATAATAACAAGTAAACTAACATGGTCCGAGCACATAGAACAACTAGTCTCCGCTTCAGCAAAATCACTTGGCTACATTAAAAGATCGCTTACGTCCTGCCCATCGCAAATCCGAAAATTAGCTTACGAAACCCTCAGGTGTACTAAACTTGAATATGCTTCTGCTATTTGGAACCCTCACCAAAATTACCTAATCGACGCATTAGAAGCAATTCAAAATCGCGCTGCCAGATTCATCACCTCACAATACAGTTCTCGCTTAAGTATTACCAGTATCAAACTATTCCTCAACCTCCCTCCTCTAGAAATTTGCCGCAAGGTCACTGGGCTCTGCCTTCTGCACAAACTATACCATAATTTCCAGTCGCAACGCAATACCGTTCTTCTACTTCCCGCCCGTTTATCGCGTCGCCTCTTCAACTCCCTATGTTTACAGCGCTTACATGGTTCAACTAACGCTTTCAATCAATCATTTTTACCTACTGCCATTGAAGAGTGGAATAACCTGCCTGAATCCATAGTGCACGAAGAACGCCCCTTAAAATTTAAACAGCTTATCACAAATCACTTGATATGTTTGTTAATTTACAATTGTTGCCGTTTTCTTCCACGTATATATATATTTTTCCTTCTGCTGACATTGTTTTTTATCATGTAGTTCACTTTCGATTATGCTTTGTGCCATTGACAATCATGCATCTGTTGAATTGTGTTTTTGCCTCGCCCTTATGTAATACCCCGCAAGGAGCCTTTAAGGGTTAAATAAATGATGATATGATATATGTATTATAGACCCATATGTATACACCATCAGATACAATTATATGTATTATAGACCCCACATAATATTTGTTTTATAGGAGAATTCGCCCCTCCGCGGTGGTCTAGTGGCTAAGGTACTCAGCTGCTGACCCGCAGGTCGCGGGTTCGATTCCCGGCTGCGGCGGCTGCACTTCCGATGGAGGCGGAAATGTTGTAGGCCCGTGTACTCAGATTTGCGTGCACGTTAAAGAACCCCAGGTGGTCAAAATTTCCGGAGCCCTCCACTACGGCGTCTCTCATAATCAAATGTTGGTTTTGGGACGTTAAACCCCACAAATCAATCATATGAGAAGCCAACTTACCAACGGAATGAGCATGCGCACCACAGGAGGCGCGACCTAGGCAAATGGCACGTCGATGCATTCCGCCGCGTGATCCCGTGGTCTGCACACATTTGCTCATCCTTGCGCAATACAAGAAATGTGGGCATTCTAGAAGGTTGCATGTACCATGACGGTGATAAGACCGGCATAAACTTGTGTCAGCCGTTGATTGAGCTAGTAAAAAACTTAACATTGGTCGAGATACGCTAGCTCTTTTGGTAAGAGCGCGATGTTACTAGCTTCGTGTTAAATCAGCCAGTGACAAGAATTGGCGCTGGCATACCTATTGAAGTTTTTTGCGCATGGCCACCTTTCTCTCATGTATATGTACAATTCTTCGCTAATAAATCATTCTTGAAAGTCAGCACTTTGCGTTTTGCTTCCGCCAGTCATTGCTTGTTGTTCAGTTGATTTTCACCAGATTCCTGATGTGCTCACGCCTTACAAAAAAATTTCAATAAGAATTGCGTTTATCTAAGGGGTGAACTAATATTCTAGCAACCCTGGTAGTGCAGGTGGATGCAGAAACTGGCGTACCTCACACCAACAGACAGCTCATGGAAAATTGCGAACGCATCGCGGCTGGATTTCAAGCTCTTGGCTTGGCACGTGGAGACATGGTAGCATTTGCATCTGGCAACAGCGTCGACTTGGTAATGGCGTTCATCGCAGTGATCTTCGCTGGAGCGAAGATTACTTGCGTCAAGACTGTGTTCAATGCGAGTGAGTATTTGCGTCAGCGTTATATTTATTCATAAGGATGTTGGCATTTGCATTAGATGGTTTCACGTAGTTTTATCGTATCTTAAAGCGAAAGCTCTTATGAGATCACAACTCGGGTCTCGTGCATTACCGTAGTTGTCCGCCGCAGCCGCCGACGGTGTCCATAACCACAGCGCACGAATTGAAAAAAAAATCTTGTACCGATGACACAGTGGGCTCGAGCGCAGGTGGCTGGTTGCCAGCCCAGTATTCTACCACTGAGCTACGCTGGTGCTTGGGTCTTGTTGGCAAACTTGCCTTAGGCAGGCTTGAAGTCGAGAAAGCAATCGCGTTAATACGACTTTAAAGGGTTTCAAAACAGCGAAAGAAGAAGCAGTCGTCGCACAATGCGAACAGCGTAACGAGTGGGTCATTCAATGCCCCAACCCATTACAAAAGCTTTTTGTTCAGCTATTAACTGTGACGCATACCCACTTCAGACATAATTCCTCATTGTCGTCATCCACTGCATGAACAATTAGCACAAAATTCCTCGCAATAGTCATCTAATGAAATCAGCTGTAAACGCTTACTGCACATCGGTGTTCACACTCGGGCAGTGGTTGCGGCAGTGAAGACACTGGAGCGGCATCTGAAAACTTTGCTGACTTTTGCAGGTTGGTTCGCTATTCCGCAGATGTTCCCTCACTTGTATCCAGCTCTATATTTTGCTTCTGCTCTGCTGCCCGAGAGAGTGTTTTTTCTGTAACGCGTTTTTTAGCCTTCTAGAAAAGCTTCTGTGCATTATCGCTTTGTAACTGTTGTAGATCTGCAGCCAGTGCTTGGGCCATGAGCAAAGACCCTGGCCAAACGTGTCTAGCATGTTCTGAGGAATTACTGATAGATGACGAATGCATGAATTGAACGGAATGTGGTTTGCGTTTTCATATTGGAAAGTGCTCCGGTGTTAGCGAGCGCACATACAGATCTAAAGGCGTTGAAGTGAGGGCGAATATGAAGTGTCAGACATGACGCTTGACAGTGTCTCGAAGCGCTGCCACTGTGCGACAGCAGTATTGCTCTGTGGCTGTTGCTTTGAGCAGGCAGCTGGCAGACAAGAACAGAACACTTGATGCGCTTAGAGTAAAGGTCTATCAGATAACAAGTCTTAAAGATGCAGTGAGCAGCATTTAGACATCTATGCAACACATGTCCGACACTTATGATAAGCTTGTAGAAGCTTCAAATAAACATGACAAGCAAATCGAAGCCCTAGAAAAGACCATTGATGCACTCGAAGCAGTTAATCACAAACTGACAATTGCAGAGCTGCGCATGGAGGTGAATGCCCTAAATCAATACAGCAGCAAACAAAACATGTAAATTCTTGGTTTGCCTGACAACGAACGCGCGGATATTGTGAACAAAGTGAATGAACTGGCGAAGAATCTTGAGTTGTCAGTGCTTACAAAGAATGATGTTGATAGGCTGCACTGCATTCCTCAAGGTCAGACAGAACCCCGGTCATGCTCATTAGGTTTCGAAAACAGTACACGAAAGCGCAATGGATTGCGAAGTGAAATACTCTGAAGAAATCAAAAGGAAACCAGCGACGCGACTAAAACATTTAAGGCAGATATAGCAGCTCTAAATGTTAAACCGACAAACTTGCACAATCTTTTGCAATAATTTAAGAAATGATTGTACGAATTGAATACTCAGAGTCTGTCATGCAGCGGCAGGCAGAAAAACCTATTGCATACGAAAACCGAAGTCGAATAAATAACCTTATTGTTTTCAGCATTCCTGAGCAAAACTCTGAAACTGAGACGGACTTAATGGCGTCTCTTGTGGAAAACGTGTTTCACAAAATACTCGAACTCCAGGCCACAACAATACAAAGAATTCATCGAATTGGCAGAAAACAATCGGGAAAAATTAGGCTGGTCATGATGAAACTTTATGTTTTCAAAGAGATGGAACGCGTATTGATGAACTGTGGCAAACTGAGAGGCAGTTCGATTAGTGTGAGTAACGATTATGCCCAAGAAACTGTACATGTATGGAAGAAACTATGGAATATTGCGGCAGCAGATAGGGCTTGGGGGAAAAACAACGCTGGTTCACGATAAACTCAAAGTAGATGGCAGGCTGTATGGCTGGAAGTGTGGCAGCTTGGGCTAGTTGGTATGGCATGACGATAGTTGTAGCGCGAGAACAAAACGACGACACATATTCAAGAAGGACACGAAAGATCTAACACCGGGAGTGAAAAAAAGAAGATGGCGAGAGTACTGCGACCGAATCAACTACACTGCAAACTGCCTGTGGTCACGTGAGCTCACTAGCCTTCGTACGCAGCACCCAGTGAAGCCCCGGCAATCAGATGTGGTCCACTCATGCAGTGACGTCGTCCTCCCAGACTACGTCCACAGCACCCTCGCCCTAGGTCCGAAGTTCACCGTCGACCGAGAGAGGTCCACACCCGAGCTTCTTTCAATGGTGCGCTCTGTTGCTGGCAGCGCTTCACCAGAGGATTCGGACAGGTGCATCTCAGAAGGCGTCGACGTACTCCTACAAGTAAGCCTACCAGCAAAAGCCTTCCGTTGCGGAAGACAACCAAGTTTCTTAGAGACAATGAACTTTTTGTCGTGCCGTCAGAAATAGAGGGTGGTTTCGCCGTGTTTCCTAATTGCTTGTACCTGGAAAAGGCGGTTACAGCTATCGACTCTGTTTTAAAATGTTGTACAGACATTCGTCTAGATAGAGTAAAAACGCAGACCAGGAAATGTGTCGTAAACTAGAGTTAAAACAGTTAGCACAGCATATTAGCAAAAGTGACGAAAATAAGCTCAGCATGTTTTTTTCTGCCAAAACACATAAGGCTGACTTGCCCTTCTGTGTCACTGTGACAGAAAGTTGTACGTGGCAAAAGCAGCACGGCTTGTTTATTCAGATCTATATAAAGTGTCTAAAGATTGATGACCCATTTTTTATTAAAAACTCGCAGGCTCTGATAGAATTTTTCAAACAGTCAAATCAATTTAATATATTTGGTTTTTCAATTGACATAAAGGACCTATACTACTCTCTGCCTCACGATGAGGTATTGAATGAATAAGGAATAACAAGGAAAGTTTCGGGGAATCGAACTTCCAATCAAAAACTGGCACCAGTGCGCGAGATTTTTTTGACCTGGTTTTGCTGTACCTTACCTCAACTTTTGTTTAATGGAACGATTGCATTTATCTGCAGAAAAAGGGTGTTTCAAACGGCTCATGCATAGCACCTATACTCAGTGATCTTCTATTGGCAAAAATGAGCAAAAAACTTCAGGAAAAGTTAGAAGGCTCGCATGTCGTCAAAGTATTCAGATACGTGGATGATTTCTTGGTTCTTCTAAATTGTAATTCTTCTATGTTCCACTCGTTTGTGACTCAAACGATATGTGTGTGCGAAGATTGTTTAAAGCCTCTTGTGTTGACACATGTAATGCCCAAGAATGACAAGTTACGCTCTTTGTAATTAAGACGGGTTTTAGCTCACAGCACATCTGTTGGTTTTATGAACCACGTGCGCAGAAACCTCTACTTTCTTTTTCTTACGCTCACAGCAAGTTAGGTAAGCAAGACATAGCACGAACCTGTCTTGAAATGGCCTTAAATAGGTCGTGTGCCCACAATATCTCTGCGAGCTTCAAAGCTCAAGTTTCCCGGCTTAAGGCTTCGGGTTTCCGCGACGCATTTATCGCTTCCGTTGCTGAGACTATACTGCGGACTAATAAGGCAGAGCAGAGGCAGCGACAGAATCTGAGCAACACGGATACAGAACGTGAAAGGATAGCCGTGATATTATACAACAGATATCACACAGGCTCAAGTTAATCGGGAAACGTGTTAGAGTTCGTGTCCTGTTCTCGGCATCGTTCAAATTAATCAGCCTCACCACATCTACAAACCCCCTGAAAACGCAGTCACCAGCGGAATGCAGAGTTAACATAGAAACAGGTATGCGGCATGCTCCCGGGAAGTTGTCTATTGGACTTCCCTTTCATGCGGTGCTTGTTATGTCGGAACGACCGGAAGGTGTCTGAACGATCGGCTGAAAGAACACGCTATCAATGTTAGAAACGTGGTTCTCTTGCCCAGCACTGCACTGAGTGCAATTGTGTGCCCCTTTTCAAGGACACAGCGACGGTGTACAAGCACAAAGATGAGCGCATCCGAGTCATTGTCGAGGCCACGCAGATGGCACGCGAACAAGTGCCTTATATTACCAAGCCCTCCATGGCTCTGTCCGAGAAGGAGCTAAGGTTCCTCGAAGATTTCGGTGCGCGCAAGTGGGTATATTATCTGTACTTTTCTGTTTCGTTTTCTTGTAGATTTTTCTTTGCCGTTTTTATGTGCTTTTGTTTTTGTTTTTCTCTTACTCATGTTCTGCTCTTTGTGCTATATGGTTTTTATCACATGGTTAATGTTTCCTCTATACATTTTCCTGCTCTGCACAATAAATTCAGTTGGAAGTTTGCGCTCGTGTCTTTCGTGTCCTTCTTGTCTTCGTGTCGTCGTTTTGTTGTCGCGCTATAACTATCGCCATTCCTCGAAGGTTTCGGTGCGCGCAAGTAGTTATATTACCTTTACTTTTCTGTTTCGTTTTCTTATAGACTTTTCTTTGCCTTTTTGTGCTTTTATTTTTTCCGTTACTCATGCATTGCCCTTTGTGCCACATGTTTTCGCGCTATGTGCAATAAACTAAGTTGGAAGTTAGCGCTCGCGTCTTTCGTGTCCTTCTTGTCTCTGTGTCGTCGTTTTGTTCTCGCGCTATAACTATCGTTTATGGCAGGGACCATAAAATGCAAAAACGTTTCACTTTACAGAACAAACGGGGCAAGGGGGATCGAGATACCCCATTAGAGGCATCAAATGAATCTCACCCCCCCCCCCCCCCCAGTCCTCCAGGTGTAACCTCGTCATTATTATAGCTAACGGTCATACTGTTAAACGCTCGTAGTGTCGCAAAGTGACTGATCTATTGTATCTCATATTATCACGCTCAGCTCACGTGGTAATCATAACAGAAACGTGGCTTAGCAGGCCCATATCAAACGACTGCATTGTCCCGGTGGGATACACTATGTTCAGATGGGATCGAGAATCCCGAGGGGGCGGCGTTGCGATTGTCGTGAAATCTTCAATTCATGCAGCACTAATTGATTACACCTCACGGGAGTCCTTATGGTGTAAATGTAAATTAACTTACGAAAACCTGGTATACCTAATTGGAGCCACTTATAGACTCCCGCTACATTGCCGGAATTTTTAGATGACATAAATACTTTTCGCGGTAAAAATATAAACGATAGCACACGGTTGATAATGGCTGGTGATTTTAACATTCGTCTTATTAACTGGGAAATCAGATATCGAAACTGCAAGTGGAGATAAGTTATTAAATATATTGTTTTCACACAACCTTACGCAAATCGTGAAGGAAGCCACTAGGATAACTAGAGAAACCAAGTCAATGCCCGACCTTGTGTTCTTGTCAACTCAGTTGGAAGACTACGTGGTGTCAGTAGAAGAGGGCATATCTGACCACCGGCTAGTTGTTACCAATATTACCACAAATAAAACTGCTCGCTCAAAGCCTGTATCCCGTGTAAAAACTAAAAAATTTGCGGAAGCAGATGACACTTCTATTTTGGATTTTTTAGAAGAGTCCTTCGACGAATTTCAGTCCGCCTCAAAATATGAATTCATTGAGACTATATGGAATTCATTTAAGACAATCGTAGATACCTGTGTACATAGATTCATCCCGTCTGGTCCTAAAAAGATAAAACAACACAGCCCATGGATAACGAGGAATAGAATTCACACGAAAAGAAAAATTAAAAGGTTACGAAGAAAGGCAGGAACACTACCGAACTATCTCAAGCTTGTAAATTTGTAAAAGAAGTCTTGTCCGAATCAAAGAGTAAGTTTTTCCAACATACCCTCGCTGAATTCATTAAGAGTGCGCCTCAAAAGTTCTGGCTTTATATAAACGGCAGAACAGAAAAAATGAACAGATCACTGCCGGATCGAGAACAGTGACGCAAAAGATTGAGATAGCAGACGAGTTCAACAGGTTTTTCCAGTCGGTGTTCACGATGCTGTCAGATGTGCGTGGTGATAGCAACGTGCATTCTTCATGCGCATGCCCTATGGAACCCTCGTTATTTGATCAAAAACGTGTACTTTCTCGGTTACTAAATCTAGATGCGAAAAAGACTAGCGGCCCGGACAAAGTATTAACTGCATTTCTGAAAAGATACGCAGAATAGGTATTATTCTTTCTTGTTATTATCTTCGAAAAATCTTTAGAAGCTCGCTCTCTTCCACAAAATTGGGTCTGTGCAATTATCATACCTTTGTTCAAAGCCGGCAGCCGAATGGTTATTAGCAATTATCATTCAGTGTCACTTACGTCGGTTTGCTGCAAGGTTATAGAGCATATTGTCACGACGCAGACACAGCAGGAGTTTGATATAAAAGAGCTCACTTTAGTTAAAATGAAAGGCAGCCGTAAAGAGGACCGGGCAAGAGCTACGTCTTCCTTTGTGGCTGCGCGAGCTCTTCTCTGCTGCTTGAATGCGGCAATTGCGTTTCTCCAGGAAGAGCAACGACCCGATGCTCGGCTACAGAATACGTGATGTATGTAGTTGACGTATTACGCAACTGGATCACTGCAATATGGCTTCATCCGCACAACGTGTATGATTTCAGATTTTTGAGCTCGCGAGAACCTGTCAGAGATGACCTCATAATTCACGCCACTTAGGCGCCGTACAACATTGTAGGGACCAAAGTACTTCTTCAGTAACTTTTCAGAAAAACCGCGTCGGCGAATCAGGCTCCAGACCCACACTTTCTCGCCTGGTTGCTAATTGACGTATCGGTGTCGCAGGTTATAACGTTGTGCGTCGTAACTCTGCTGCCGGGTGATTCGCACGCGTGCTAGCTGCCGCGCCTCTTTAGATCGTTGGGTAAAGGCTTGAACATCCATGTCTGTATCGTCGCAGTCGTGCAGCAACATGGCATCAAGCATTGTCATTACGTCATGGCCATAAAGAAGACTAAATGGCGTGCTCCGTGTAGTTTCCTGCTGCGCCGTATTCTAGGCAAACGTCACGTATGGTAGAACGTTGTCCCAATTTTTATGATCCACGTTGATGTACATACTGAGCATATCAGCAATTGTCTTGTTGAGGCGTTCTGTTTAGCCGTTGATTTGTGGGTAGTAGGAGGTAGTTTTTCGATGCGCTGTTCCACTCAAATAGAGCACTGACTTGAAGAGCATGGCCGTGAAAGCGGTACCTCTGTCCGTAATTATAATTCTAGGAGCACCATGCCTCAGAACGATACTTTCAATGAAAAATTGTGCCGCTTCTACTGCGGTTCCACTTGATAAAGCCTTTGTTTCTGCGTAGCGAGTAAGATAGTCCGTAGCGACAATTACCCACTTGTTTCCAGTATGCGAAGTCGAAAATGGTCCAAGGGGATCCATTCCAATTTGTGCAAAAGGCATGATGGGCACTTGAACTGGTTGCAACAATCCGGCTGGTTTTAAAGGTGGCGATTTTCGTCGTTTACAATCGAGGCACGTGCGGACGTAATGCTTTACAGTGCCTGGAAGCTTCGGCCAGTAGTACTTCTGTTGGATTCTGGCCAATGTGCGCGTGTACCCAGGGTGGCCGGAGTTTGGCTCATCGTGGCAAGCGCTCAGGATCTCATCGCGAATGAATGTCGGGACGACAAGTAAGTGGTCATTCCCGCTGGGGGCAAAATTCTTCTTGTAAAGGACACCACTGCGCAAGGAGAATGACAGCAGGCTCCTTGCAAATATCTTGGGAACGCTTGTAGACTGTCTGTTAAGAAAATTAATAAGAGGAAGCAACTTACTGTCTTCTTTCTGCTCAGACGCAATAGTGACTGTGTCAACCACCCAAAAAAATGCCATGTCGTCATCTTCTGAGACATCGTCTTGCTTTAGAGGCGACCTGGATAAGCAATCAGCGTCAGAGTGCTGTCGTCCCGACTTATAGACGACCGTCATATCGAATTTTTGTAGGCGTAAGCTCCTGCGCGCTAGCCGACCGGATGGGTCCTTCAAGTCGGTCAGCCAGCAAAGGGAGTGTTGGTCGCTGACTAGGTGGCTTCGGACGGCCGTAGAGGTACGGGCGAAACTTCAGAACTGCCCGTACTACAGCAAGACATTCCTTTTCCGTTGTGGAATAATGGGACTCGGCACGGGAAAGCGTCCTACTTGCATATGCAATCACTTTCTCGGCTGAATCTTGCCACTGGACGAGTACAGCGCCTATACCTACGTTGCTGGCATCGATGTTAATCATGGTTGGAGTGTACTCGTCAAAGTGAGCAAGCACAGGTGGTGTCTGCAGGCGCTGTCGTTGATCGTCAAATGCTGCTTGTTCCTCTTCGCCCCATAAAAATGGAACATCGTCTCTCGTTATGCGTGTTGAGGGCGACGCTATGTGCGAGAAATTGGCGATAAACCGGTGGTAGTAGGCGCAAAGGCCAAGAAAACGTCTTATGACCTTCTTTTCTGTTGGCACCGGAAATTTCCGAACGGCGTTATTCTTGTCGGGGCCCGGACGAACACCTTCTTGGCTCACCACATGTCCTAAGAATCGAAGTTTCTTGAAACCGAAATGACATTTCTCAGGTTTCAGCGTTAAGCCAGCGGACCGTATTGCTCGAAATACTAATAGCAGCCGTCTTAGATGTTCCTCGAATGTAGTTGAGAAAAGAATGACGTTGTCGAGGTATACTAGACACGTCTGCCACTTAAGGCCTGATAGGACGTGTCCATCAGTCTCTTAAATGTTTCTGGAGCTCAGCACAATCCTGAGGGCAAGACTTTAAACTCATAAAGCCCATCAGGCGTAACAAAAGCAGTATATTCTCTGTCCCGCTCATCGACCTCGATTTGCCAGTAACCGCTTTTCAGGTCTATCGACAAGAAGCGTGCATGCCTCAGACTGTCAAGTGAATCGTCAATACGCGGTAGTGGGTATACGTCTTTCTTTGTCACGGGGTGCAGCTTGTGGTAGTCCACACAGAAGCGTAAGCTGCCGTCTTTCTTCTTAACTAGCACTACCGGTGATGCCCAAAGGCTTTTTGATGGCTGAATGATATCATCATTGAGCATTTTATGGACTTGTTCTTGTATTGCTTCGCGTTCTTTCGGTGCCACCTGGTATGGGTTTTGTCGAGTTAGTCTTGCCGTCTCTTCCGTAATAATTCGGTGCTTTTTCAGTGGCGTTTGATTTACCCTCGAGGTCGATGAAAATCTTCAAACTCGCCGAGTATATCTAGAATGCTCTGCCTTTGCGCTGGCGATAAATCTGTGCTCACGTTGACAGGCAGTGATGTTGAAGCGGCCGGTGTCTCAGCCTGTTGTACTGCGAAACACTCGCGGAATGGTACAATTTCCTCGAAGTATGCAAATGTGGTACCCTCTGTAATGTGTCGATGCTCGTCGCTGATGTTTGTCAACAGGACCTCTGCTTGCCCAGACACTAAATTGACGAGACTTCTGGCAATAGCGATTCCTCGAGAGAGTAAAAGCGTCGATATTTGTTCCGCGACATCTTCTTTAGTATTCTGCGTGTTACACGTGAAAGAGACGAGGCGGCACGAAGAAAGTGGCATGGTCACGTTGTCAATCACGCGCATGGGCTTGCGCTGCAGCGCTGCGCTATGGTCCGCTGAGAAGGTCAGTACACCGTCCGGTGTACTTATGATGGCACCGTATTCCCGCAAGAAATCCATACCCAAGATGGCCTGTTTACAACACTCAGAAAGAATAACGAAGGTTGCGACGAATGATGAATCCCCGATCTTGATTCGTGCGGTCCACTTTCCGGTAGGCGTCAGCAGCTGGCCTCCGGCTCCTCTAATTTGCGGCCCCGTTCATTCTATTTTTACCTTCTTGAGTTTGTCGGCCAGATTCGCACTCATTAACGAAAAGTCCGCACCAGTCTCGACCTGTGCGGTCACGTTGTGACCGTAAATATAAATTGTAATGTCGGCGGTGACAATCTCGTCTTTCGTCGGCTCATTCGAAATGTGCGGCGCTTCGTGCGGTGGTAATGGTGGATTTTCAACTCTTCGGCAATTCGCAACCTTCCCCCCTAAGTTCGCTGCTTTTAGTTTCCCCGGCGTGGACTGGGAGATCTTCCTCTCACCATGTCCATGGTGCTACTTTTCTTAGATTAAGGAAAATGACCAGGGGAGGGCGAGCGTGACCGGAACCCAGGAGAAACGTCCCGCGGAATCGTCGTGCTCGTATCAACGTTGCGTCTTCCATCGAAATAGCGCCGAGTGGTTTTGGACGGAAATCCTTGGTACCCGGCAACGCGATGAGGACAATACCGCACGATGTGGCCTGCTTCCCCACAATGGAAGCACATGGGCCTGTAGTCAGGGGTACGCCATATGTTGGTTTTCCGGAGTGGGGCTCGCATCGGCGTCGACATTTCCCTGTTGTACCAAGGCACTGTCGGCGGCTGTTGCTGGTGGTACTGCTGAGGTGGCGGCACGTTGTATCTAGGCTGTCGACGGAGAATATCTGCATATGTTGGCCTAACTATTTCAGTGTTCGGCTCGGGAAGTGAAAGCGCTTGCCTTATTTCTTGGCGAAAAACTTCTGTGACCGACGCAATCGCGCAGTCGTTTGGTGTGGCGGCGAGCTTCTTCACCTCTTCTTGCACAATTTTGCGTATCAAGTCACGCAAAGAACGCTCGTCTGGTGTCACAGTGGTCACGGAGGTTGCGCTGATTTGTCCGCTGTTGTTTGGGCGGTCGTGCTGGCGGTAGCGTAGCTGTAGTGCGCGTTCGATGGCGGTCGCCTCCTTCGAACGCTTGAAGGTGGGTTCCGCACGAGACCAGCGAACAGCTGTTCTTTAACACCGCGCATGAAGTGGCTGATCTTTCTGTTCTCGGACGTATCGGGATCGGCTCGATGAAAGAGACGAGCCATGTCCTCAACAAACATAGCATTAGACTCGTTGGGCTTTTGAATCCGTGATTCGAGGAGTCGTTGTGCATGCTCCCGCCTTTCGGTGTTTGCGAAGGTGTCCAGGAACTTCCGCCGGAACTCGTCCCACGTTGACCACACGCGATTTGTCAACAATGTGCGAGCCCCGTCTTGAAGAGGAAAATACACGTACCCCAACTTCTGTGCGGTGTTCCGCCCGTTAACGTTGACTGTGCGCTTGAACTCTTCAAGCCAGTCATCGGCGTCCTCATATGTGTTGTCATTGAAGTCCACAGGAATTTTAGGGGTGAAAACAGTCACCTGTGTCGTGTTTGGGCTCGTCATAGTGGGGCAACTGCTTTCGGGCGCGGTCATGTTTTCCGTCAAAGTACCGAACTTTGGGCTCAGGCCTAAAAGGCCGCGGCTGGCGCGGTGAATGGGTGTTTCGACGAGCGGAAGTCTTTGTGGTCTAGATCCTGGGCTGTTGGAAGGTGTCCTGGACATGTACCCAGCACCTTCACTAGTGTCACGACACAGACACAGCAGGAGCCTGATATAGAAGAGCTCATTTTAATTAAAACGAAAGGCGCTCGTAAAGAAGACCGGGCAAGAGCTTCGTCTTCTTTTGTGGGTGCGCGAGCTCTCCTGTGCAGGTCGAATGCGGCAATATTATAGCAAAGCATATCATGGTTCACTTGGAGGTCAATGAATTACTTAATGACTGTCAGCATGGATTTAGAAGCGGCAAGTCCACAGTGACACAGTTGATTAGAATGATTCATTGTTTAAGTTTGGCTATAGACGAACGCAAACAAGTTGATGTAATTTGCATTGATTTGGCTAAAGCTTTTGATGTTGTCAACCACACTAAAGTGCTTTTTTAAACTCAGAAAAAATGGTATTCAGTGATGAATTTATAAATTGGATTGGGGCATACTTGAGTAACCGCAACCAAGCGGCGAGGATTGATGGTTGTTTTTAAACTACGCTAGATGTGTTTTCAGGTGTGCCTCAAGGGTCCGTTCTTGCCCTGCTGTTGTTGTTATTCTAAATCAGCGATATAAGTATTATGAAGTCTTGGTAGTCTGGGTTGCGAGAGCGTTTAATTGAGGAAAGACCTCGCAAAACGAACGGGCAGAGCCAGTACACAGACGATGACGATGATGATGAACCAGAGTGGCAATGAGGACAAAGAGACAAGCGGATGATGGTGATTGTGATCATGCAGGGATGAGGACGATGCAAGTAACAAATGCCCACACTAATTCCCCCCACTTGGAAGCGGACACCCTGGCCGCCGTAAGTCAAAGTGACGGGGAACGTCACGTGAAAGGTTTCATGCGACAAACGTGGACAATCTTTGTGCTGCGGTAGCGGCGGTCTTTTGGGGCGACGAGTGGTGTCACACGATAATTAACCGGCGAAGTCTGTTCTAAAACAACGTATGGCCCGATGAAGCGTGGTTGGAATTTGTCACAGAGACCAGGAGTGCGAATAGGTGTCAAAAGCAGCACTTCGTCACCAGGTTGGAAAGACACAACGCGGTGGGATTCGTCATAGGTGATGTTTCGCTCGTGCTGTCTCGCTTCAGTATTGATGCGAGCCTGATGGCGAGACTGAGCCAGGCGGGAAATGTATTCTTCGCTAGAAGATTGACACGAATTCCCATGGCTGCTAAAGAAGGAGACGTCGAGAAAGGTAGTCGGGGTGCGTCCGTACACGAGGTAAAACGGTGAGTAGCAAGTTGTTCGCTGAACGGCGGTGTTGTAAGCGAATGTCAGGAATGATAAAAGAGTATCCCAGTTTTTGTGGACGGGTTGGACGTAAACGGCTATCATGTCTGCAAGGGTTCGGTGAAATCTTTCTGTGAGACCATATGTCTGAGGGTGCTAGCTTGAAGCTGTCTTGTGAGTAGTTCCAGAAGCGCGGAGTACTTCATTTACCATTTGTGACAGGAACACTTTGCCGCGATCACTAAGCAGTACACGAGGAGCCCCATGACGCAGTATTATTGCGCGAAGAATAAAGTCTGCAACTTCTACAGCTGAGCCTGTAATAACAGAGGAAGTCTCAGCGTATCGTGTCAGGTGGTCCACGGCGGTCACTATCCATCGTTTGCCAGTAGATGTGACGGGGAGAGGCCCGTAAAGGTCAACACCTACAACCTCGAAAGGCGTTGACGGGCACGGAAGTGGCTGTAGAGGTCCAGCAGGTGCAGACGTGGGGAGTTTACGACGCTGGCATGGGTAGCAGGAACCGACGTACCGCGCTACACTAGAAGAAAGGCCAGGCCAGTAATAACGACATCGAATGCGGTCAAGAGTTTTTTTAAAACCAAGATGACCAGCAGTCAAGTCGTCGTGGAAGGCTTCGAGCACCTGAAGTCGAAGAGAGCGTGGCAGTACAGGAACCCAGCGCTGACCGTCAGGGTGGTAGACGTGGCGGTAGAGAACCCCATTGTCCAGCTTAAAGTGCAGGAGTTGACGACGGAGTCGCGCGTTTGGTGGATGAGAAACTCCCGAAAGGTGGTCCATCATGCGTCTGCAGTATGAATCGGACCGCTGGTGGGAGATAAATGTTGCCTGGTCGTCCAAAAAGGGTTGCGTTATTGATGCGAGCGTATGAACTTTGGTAGATGTGGCGTTTGAGTTCTCACCAACGCTGATATGGGTAGTTGGAAGCGGGCAACGAGATAAAGCATCGGCGTCTCGATGTTTTCTGCCGGACTTGTAAGTTATGTCAAAGTCGTACTCCTGCAAGCGTAGTATCCATCGACCCAAGCGTCCGGACAAGTTTTTCAGTGTAGAAAGCCAGCATAAGGCATGGTGGTCCGTAACGATTGTGAAATGACGGCCGTGGAGATAGGGACGGAACTTCTGGACCGACCAAACCACAACCAGACACTCTTGCTCAGTTATAGTGTAGTTCTTTTCAGCAGGGGTGAGTACGCGACTGGCATATGCAACAACCTTCTCTAGGGAAGACTTGTCGCGTTGTAGAAGAACGGCTCCTATACCAAGGCCGCTAGCGTCGGTATGAAGGATAGTCAGTGCGGCTTCGTCAAAGTGGCAGAGCAGAGGTTCAGACGTGAGTGACCGCTTCAACAGCTCGAATGCCGTTTCACATTCTTGAGACCACAGAAAGGGGACGTTCGAAACGAGTAGTTGGTGTAATGGAGCAGCAATAGAAGCGAAGTTCGGGATAAACCGGCGAAAATAGGAGGCGAGGCCAAGGAAACTGCGAAGCTCCTTTGGTTTTTCGGGACGCGGAAAGTGAAGGACTGCAGAAATCTTGTCAGGGTCGCGCCGGATGCCATCTTTGCTAACGACATGTCCTAAGACCTTGATAGATTTGCTAGCGAAAGAGCATTTCTTAGTGTTTATTTGAAGCCCGGTGCCGGCAAGGCACGTCAGAACTTGATCCAGTCGTTCTAGGTGCTCAGGAAACGTTGACGAAAAGATAATAATGTCGTCCAGGTAGCACAGGCAACTTTTCCATTTCAGACCGCGCAGCACGGTATCTATCATGCGCTCAAAAGTCGCGGGTGCGTTGCAGAGCCCGAAAGGCATCACGTTGAATTCGTATAGCCCGTCGGGGGTCGCAAACGCCGTTTTATGCTTATCGTCTTCATGCATGGGAATCTGCCAGTACCCAGAACGCAAGTCGATGCTTGAAAAGAATTCTGCGCCTTGTAGGGAATCAAGGGCGTCGTCAATGCGTGGCATAGGGTACACGTCCTTGCGTGTGATATTATTGAGCGCCCGGCAGTCCACGCAAAAACGCACAGAGCCATCCTTTTTGCGGACCAAAACAATGGGAGACGACCAAGGGCTAGATGAAGGACGGATGACTTCCCGTTTAAGCATGTCCGCAAAGTTTTCTTCTATAATTTTTCTTTCGGTTAGAGACACGCGGTAGGGTCGGCGGTGTACGATAGATGTCCCAACAGTTTGAATTCGATGTGCTGTAGTATATGTGCGGCCCAGCTTAGATGAGCAAATGTCGAAAGAATTTGCATGTTTCTGTAACAATGCGAGCAGCTGCTGCCTCTGTGAATATGTCAATTCGCTGCTGATAGCGGTGGTAAAGGCGGATGAAGAAACATGCTCACCGAGGCAAGGCTCTTTGGATGCGATGGCCTGAAGTGGCGTGACAAATACAGGCTCGAAGTCAGCAACATGGGCCACAGTAGTGCCCTGTGGCAGTAAGATCTTCTCCGGTGTAGAGTTGACAGCGGTGACAAGTGCCGAGCCATTGCAAAAACGAACGACACCGGACGGAAGAACTATACCTTTGCGAACGCAAAGTGGTGACGGTAAGACCCAATACATCCCCGTGATAGATGTCGTTGGACGTAATGCTGACAATTTGCTCTTGTAGTGGCGGCAGTTCGATGTCTTTCGCAGCGACCAGACGAAGTGGCTTCTGATTGTCGTCGTCAAGCATGTAGTCCGTGTCAGCGAGGTGAACGACGCGTTGTCCACAACAAATCGCCGCGGAAACAGATGATAGAAAATCCCACCCTAAAATTAGTTGGTGAGAGCAGTGGGACAGGACAGCAAACTGGACATGATAACGGATGCCGTCGATGAAAACACGCACAGTACAAAACGCGGAAGGGCGAATGACGTTTCCCTGGGCAGCAACTAATGTGGGGCCATCGTAAGGCGTCATTACTTTCCTTAAATGTTCACACAAATCAGCACGTATCCCAGACAATGTCGCACCTGTGTCCACCAAAGCATCGACTCGCACTCCTTCCACTTCCACAGAAACCATGTTACACGGGCCCGATGGAGGAATTTCAGTTCTGATTCCGAATGCAGTGTTTCCTCCACAAACTGCATCACTTAGTTTTCCGAATGAATTTCAGAGGTGAATGAGGCGGGCCGAAGTGGAGAAGTGGAACGGCGGAAGGGCGAAGGCGAGCGGCGTCTCGTGTTTCGGCTGTTTTGTGGTGCAGTCGATGCAGGAGGAGATGGAGAACGGTGCGGGGGAGACGAATAACGCCGACCTTGATAAGACGCCCCGGCGTACAAATCCCGTTCAAGCACGTCGTTCCGTCGCTCATCTTGCTGGCGCTTTCGGCAGAAACGAGATATGTGGCCGCGATAGCCACAGTAGTAGCAAACAGGGCGAGACGAGCGCCACGGTGGGGAATAGAAGACATTCGGGGCACCTGTAGATAGCGCGGTGAGGTTGGCCGGAGGGTCAGGGGGTACGGATGGTAGTTGACCGGGGGAGCGGCAGCAACTGACGCGTAGGATGGATGCGGCAAAGCCGCGTGGGCGTCGCTGGGAGGCACGGCAGCAACTTCAGGGTACGTGGGTATGGGGCGTGAAGCATGTGGCTGTACGGGCACAACGCCGGTCAGCGTTGTAAGTTCCTCCCTGATGATGTCACGTAAGGGCATTCCCGAAGGCTGTGTAGGTCGTGGTGTAGGAGGTGTGAAGCCCATGGACCGCAATTATTCGCGTATAATGTCCCGGATGAGGTCGCGCAGGTGGCCATCTGACGTGGAGTGGTGGTCGCCAATGTCTGGTTGGAGGCGAACGGAGTCCAGCGCATCAAGGCGCTGGCATGTCGTCACGACATCAGAGATGGTAGCTGGGTTTTGCACAGCGAGTGCATTAAAGGCAACAGGCCCAATGCCTTTCAATATGTGGCGCACTTTGTCCGATTCCGGCATGGATTGATTGACACGCCGGCACAGTGCGAGGACATCCTCGATGTTTGAAGTGTACGATTCGCCGGGATGTTGTCGGCGAATATATCAAGTGTCCTCTTCGCGACGGCGGATCGAATGTCCGGGGTGCCGAAAACGTGTCGCAGCTGCTGCTGGAAGGTAGCCCAGTCGGGTAAGTCAATGACGTGGTTAAAATACCATGTTTTTGCGACTCCGGTCAGATAAACTGGGACGTAACGCAGTTTGGCGGCCTCGTCCCACCGGTTAGCGACACTTACGCGGTCGTAGTCATCGAGCCAGTCTTCTACGTCTTCTTCACGACGACCAGCGAAGAGCGGGGGTTCCCGCTGATGTCCGTGTATGTAAATAGAAGGGGCAGCTTGCGTCGGTGCGTGGTTGATGACATGAGCGCCGGTAGGCTCGGTCTGGGACATGCTGCCTGACAGTGGGCGCAATCGGCGGCCTGAACGAAGCTCCAGCGGGTAGAGCGGGCTGCGGGTGGTAAGAGGACCGAAAATCCACCTCCGCCACGTATGAAGTCTTGGTAGTTTTGGTTGCGACAGCGTTTAATTGAGGAAAGACCTCGCAAAACGAACGGGCAGAGCCAGTACACAGACGATGACGATGATGATGAACCAGAGTGGCAATGAGGACAAAGAGACAACAGGATGATGGTGATTGTGATCATGCAGGGATGAGGACGATGCAAGTAACAAATGCCCACAGTATTATTGTAAAGCCCCCATTAAGATGAAACTCTATGCTGATGATATTTCTGTAGGCTGTACTGATAATCAGCTTGAGTTGAACAAGTGCCTTGAAGACTTGGAATTGTGGTGTTGCGAATGGAATATGCAAATTAACCACAAAAATAACCAAAAAACAACCTATTTACACATTACCAATGAGAAAAATGTTCTCAAATTTCCATACTGCATCGAGAGCAACAACCTCTGTGAAACAACATTTTTAATACTTAGGCGTGACAATTACAAACAACTTAACATGGCACCGTCATATTGAGTCAGTTTGTTCTGAGTCATTTAAAAAACTGTTATCTTCGAGCAAAATTGCATAAAACACGGTAACACGTTAAGCTGCTCGCATACAAAACATATATTAGACCTAGACTGGAGTACGCCTCCGTGGTTTGGAGCCCTCACCAAAAACACTTTGTTACCAAATTAGAACGTATTCAGAGGCGTGCGGTATGGTTTGTGTGCTCTAGACGTAGAAGGTTGGATTCAGTAACCGACATGCTGAATTCATGAAATTTAGAACCACTGAAAATTCTAAGACAAAAACAAAAACTTGTAACGGTATATCGTGTAATGCAAGGAATATTAAAAATACCTAAAGACAAGTACATACGCCGTCCTGGGAAACGTAGCGCTAGATTGAATCATGATGTCCCAATAAATCTCTAAACGCTCGCACTGACATCTTTCGGTTCTCATTTTTTCAGGATGCTGTAGAACAATGGAATCGTCTACCCCACCATGTTGTTAATAGTATCGATGTGCAATCTTTTAACAAAGAAATCGATGCTTATTTTGGTCGTGGTTGAATTGAACAACTGCCAATTTTGGTTTCTTGTGTGGATTGTTTTTTGATTGCCATTTGCTTTGGTTTTCTGTTTGTACGTACTATTTTACTCCTTTTTTGTTATGACCCTCAAGCGAGGGTTGGCAGTATTATTAAATAAAAAATAAATAAAAAGCAATATATAAACAACGTGAACTTTTTGAGGACCTAATTGGGAAAAACAAGATGCTATTGTGGCTCGCAAAAGCAAGGGGAACGGAAGCACACTACCAATTCGTCTGCACGAATAAAAGGAAGATATCTGCTCGAAAAAAAACTATTATTTGTGCCATCCACATCAACAATAAAAACGACTTAGACAAAATTTCCTAGAGCAGACTGTGCGTTTATTCTGGAAAGAAGTTGGTTCAATATGGCCTACTTTTCTGCAGATTGATGTCCAAAACTGCTAAACCCGTCTAGATACAGCACAAATAGTGGCCTTTCCTTTCATAACCTAAATGCGCAAAGCATAAAAAATAAAGCAGATGTAGTCGAAGCTGAAGTAAAGCAGATAAATCCTAATTTTGATTTTATTGCTTTTACCAAAACGTGCTTCTTCTCAGAGGAAGACATCTTTCCGTTCACTGGCAAAAAACATCTAAATCAATTTCGAAAAAAATAAAAGGGTGGGGGTGTGATCATCTTCATGCGCCTAAGATCATCCTTTTGGTGTACAGAGAGAATACACGGGTGTTGTTGAAGATTCCGAATGTGTTAGCCTATTACACCAGATCATCTTTATCGTTGCGCTGTACCAACCCCCTCACGAAAACACTTATCCAGTTTATCTCGGAATGTTTAGAAAACGCGAAATAAATAAATGGCATGTTATTGCACTCAGCGATTTCAATAATAATGTTATCAATAAATCTCTCATTCAACTTGCCTTAACTGAAATGATGTTGCTGTATGGCTGTACGAATACGATTGAGTTCCCAACACTAGTCAACAAATCGACAGCAACAACATTTTTTTTCATTCTTCCCAGCATGGCGAGACGAGTCGTAGTGATATTTTCGAGTGTCTTGAGAGAGGCCGGTGTTAACACGGGCCTGGTTACGGCAGCGTGCTAGACGAGATAGGAATTCTTCATAGAAAGGAGCCGTCGAGGGTGCAGGGGCCGAAAGGAAAGAGACATCCAGAGCGAAACTCGGCGAGCGACCGTGGACGAGAAAAAATGAAAAAAAGCCGGTAGTGCGTTGAGCAGCCGTATTATAGGCGAATGTCACGGAGGGTAGAATTGCATCCCAGTTCGTGTGGTTGGAGTGAATGTACATGGCGATCATTTCCGATAGGGTCCGATGAAACCGTTCAGTCAATCCGTTGGTCAGCGGGTGGTAGCTAGAAGTGGTCTTGTGAAAGGTGTTCGAGGCACGCACAACTTACTCGACAATGGAAGATAAGAAGACTTTGCCACGATCACTGAGGAGAATGCGTGGAGCTCCGTGACGCAAAAAGATGTGGCGAAGAAAGAAATCGGCGATCTCAGTGGCAGTCCCAGATGGTATAGAAGCTGTTTCTGCGTAGCGGGTAAGGTGGTCGACGGCCGTGACAATCCAGCGATTCCCATTGGATGATATAGGAAGAAGGCCATACAAGTCGATTCCAACGACTTCAAAAGGCGAGGCGGGACAAGGAAGAGGTTGCATCAAGCCAGCCGGAGCAGTTGTTGGTCGTTTTCGCCGTTGGCAATGGACACAGGAAGCGACGTACTTAGAGATGGCTGAAGAGAGGCCAGGCCAAAAACAACGACTTTGTATTTTGTCGTAAGTCTTGTGATAGCCTACATGAGCGGCGGTTGGATCATCATGAAAAGCTTCCAGAACTTCACGTTGCAGAGAACGTGGGATGACGGGTACCCACTTGTTGCCATCGATGTGGTAAATGTAGCGACATAAAGCATCACCGACGAGCTTAAATTGTTTAAGTTGTTGACGGAGTCTGGCGTTTGGAGGAGTAGTAGAGCCGGTCAAGTGGTGAACAATGGTGCGGCAGTATAGGTCGACACGTTGTTGTGAAACAAGGACGGATAGGGTGGCAGGTGATGAACTTAGCGCTGCGATTGGAGAGGTGCTGTCGTTTTGAAGTATCGATGGTGAGTGGCTTCCGCTGGGCAAAAGACAGCGCGATAGAGCATCAGCATCTTGATGCTTCTTCCCAGATCTGTAGGCGACATCGAAGTCATACTCCTGCAAGCGAAGCGCCCAGCGACCGAGGCGACCCGATAAGTTTTTCAGCGATGAAAGCCAGCATAGGGCGTTATGGTCGGTCACGACGGTAAATTGACGGCCGTGAAGATATGGTCGGAATCTTTGCACTGCCCAAACAACAGCAAGGCACTCCTGCTCGGTGATGGTGTAGTTCTTTTCTGAGGCGGTAAGAGCACGACTTGCGTAAGCGGCGACGCGTTCGCGTGAGTTTTTGTCACGCTGCAAGAGTACTGCACCAAGACCTTGACTACTTGCGTCGGTGTGAAGGATGGTGGGTACGGTGGAATCGAAGCTGCACACTACCGGATCCGACGTGAGGGCTTGCTTCAATGCCGTGAAAGCGCTTTCGCAGTCTTCCGACCAAATGAAGGGGACGTTCTTTGCGAGGAGTTGATGGAGCGGAGACGCAAGTTGCGCGAAACCACGTATGAAGCGCCGGAAGTAAGAAGATAACCCGAAAAAGCTGCGCAGGTCCTTTTGACGTAGTGGACGAGGAAAATCGAGGACAGCGGTAAGCTTCTCGGGGTCGGGCCGCATTCCTTCTTTGCTGACAAGGTGGCCGAGAACCTTGATTGTCTTGCTAGCAAACGTACATTTCTTGGTGTTAAGCTGTAGACCGGCTTTTGCAAGGCGTGTGAGGACTTCGTCAAGACGCTGTAGATCCTGCGAGAACGTGGATGAAAACACTACTTTGTCATCGAGATAGCACAGACATGTTTTCCATTTCAAACCACGCAAGATGCCTTCCATCATGCGTTCGAAGGTGGCGGGCGCATCACAGAGTCCAAAAGGCATCACATTGAACTCGTACAACCCGTCTGGCGTTGAAAAGGTGGTCTTCTCTTTATCAGTCTCCGACATTGGCATTTGCCAGTAGCCTGACCTAAGGTCGAGGGTAGAAAAATACTCTACGCCCTGTAATGAATCCAGTGCATCGTCGACCCGAGGGAGAGGATAAACATCCTTGCGCGTTATTTTGTTTAGCGCACCGTAATCGACTCAGAAACGCACTGTCCCATCTTTCTTTTGAACCAGAACAACTGGGGATGACCAGGGACTCGAGGAAGGACGTATCATGTTGCGTCGTAGCATATCTGAGACGTTTTTCTCGATCACCTTGCGTTCTGTCTGAGACACGCGATATGGACGCCGATGTACAATACGAGAGCCGTAAGTCTGGATGCTGTGAGTAGCGGTGGTAGTCATGCTGAGGGCGGGCAAGTTCACATCAATAGAGAACAGTGTCTATTTAACAGGGCGAGCAAATATTCAGTTTGATCAGGTGTTAAGTCATTGCTTATTGTTGCGGACACAGGTTTGGCAGAGGCATTGAATGGCAGTGATTGTGACTTCGGAACATCGTTGTGGTTGTTGTTCGGAAGAGTAACAATCGCAACAGGCTCACTGTCGACCGCGCAAGATACTGTTGAGCCACAGGGGAGCAGAACACACTCGGGCGTTTGATTTATGGCGGTGAGGTACGTAGACCCATCGAAGAAGCGAATAAGCCCTGATGTGATCACAATGCCCCTACGTAGGGTATGATCGTAAGGGAGAATTAGTACGTCGCCATCCACAATGTCGGTGCAATTTACACTTATAATTTCTTCGATGTATGACCAAAGTACATAATCTGATTTGGTGAGAAGGCGGATGCGTCCATCGTTTTCAAGCGGAGAAGCGTCAGTGGCATTTAGACGCAGGAGGCGCTGATGACATGATATGAAAGCGGACGCAGAAGACAATAAATCCCACCCAAGGATGAGAGCGTGGGCGCACTCACGAAATACCGTGAAAACAATGTGATGACGAATGCCTTCTATGCAGACATGAACAATACACTGTGCAAGTGGACGAATGAGAGCGTTGGTCGCCGCATGTAGAGGTGAGCCGCCATAAGGTGTGGTGACTTTTCGAAGGCGGGAACAAACATCAGCACGAATAATCGAAACGGCAGCGGCATTGTCTACAAGAGCCTCAACGAGTACAACTTCTACAAACACTACTATCAAATTCGATGGCCACTCTGCAGGAATGGTTAGCTGTCCATGAGATGCCGTTTCCCCTCTTAAAACTGCATTGGGGAGTTTTCCGCGTGGGCGTTCGTGGAATAGGAGGCGGGCCGTAGAGGCGACACTGAACGGCGACATGGCGAAGGCGACCTGAGGCGAGACGTACGGGAATTCCCAGGCATGTCCGTATTGTAAGTAGGAGACGGTGAAGGGTAATAGGACAATCGGGAGGGTGGTCGTAGGTAGTTCATGGTCGGACGGAAGCTTCGATGTTCTTCGGCTGCGTAGCCGCGTCGCTCGTCTTGTTGGCGCCTTCGACAAAACCGAGCGATATATCCTCGATAGCCGCAGTAGTAACAGATTGGTTGAGGTGGGCGCCAAGGTGTGTAGTAAGGCGGTGCGCGCACTGGCGGTGATAACGAAGCCACAGGCGTATGATCTGCTGTTGTAGGCACAGAAACGGTGGGTGCGGCACTAGTGCGGCAACCTCGGCGTACGTGTGCATCTGGCGCACGGAGGGACTGTTGGAACACGTCGCACGCGATGCGGAGGCAATCTGTTGTTTAATCAGGTCTCGCAAGCTGTCATTTTCAGAAGGTAAAGTAACCTCCGCAGCACAGGAAGAACAGAGCCCGTGCAGCTCTTCACGAACGATGTCACGAATAAGCGCACGCAAGTCGAGGGGTGCAGGAAAACGAACGTCGGTGGCATCGTAGCAAAGGCGACGAGACTGAAGCTCGTCAAGTCGCTGACGGATGGTTATCACGTCCTGGGTGGTGGCAGGATTTCGCGTGGTGAGGGCGTTAAAGGCGACAGTGGCGTATTTGGTCGTTCTGAGACATGCCCGTGTTAACGCGCTTGCGCAGTGCAAGGACATCCTCAATATGAGGTGTAAGATTCACCCGGCAGCTGCGTGCGTTCAGCGAGTTTCTTCTTTGCTGCCTCAGTGTGAACTGCAGGGGCACCAAATACCTGACGAATTTGCTGCTCTAAAGTGCCCCTGTCCGGAAGATCCGGATGGTGGTTCCAGACCCAAGTTTTTGCAACATCGGACAAGTAAACTGGGACGCTGCGCAACTTCTGTGGATTGTCTCACCTGTTCAAATTGCTGACGAGGTCGTAGTTCTTGATCCAGTCTTCTACATCATCGCCTCGGAGACCGGAAAACACAGGTGGATCACGCATGCGAATGTTGTTGGGCGGAGTGAGTGGCAGTGGCTGCAGCAGGATGGCGACGTTGGATGGGCCATGGTTTTCTTGGGCCGCCATGGCAGGGGGTTTTATGCGACGACCTGAGCGGAGCTCCAGCGAGAACGCGCGAGAGGACTTGAGGGAACGAAAAGCACAGTCCATCACTTGTGATGAACTGGTTTATATGCGAATGACTCTTTATTCTCTTTGATATCATCATCACCTGTACATCTTCTTCATCTGAAAATATCATCACCAGCGTGATTTAGCTTGAGCCTGGCGGAATAAACCGGTTCTTCACAATATAAACTTTTCTCTCAACCGTTACTTTCAGAAAGATGCAATCTTTCTCGACTTCGCAAAAGCCTTTGATAAAGTACCGCACAAATGCCTACTGTTAAAACTTTCCCAGCTGAACCTGCACCGCAATATTCTTGCATGGATCACACAATTTCTTACTAACCGCTCTCAGTTCGTTTCCATTAAAAATACCCGTTCTAGATCCCTCCCAGTAACATTTTCCCCCAAGGATCTGTACTCGCACCCCTCTTGTTCCTAATATATAATAATGATTTTCCTGTTTATGTATCTTCCCATATCCGTTTATTTGTCGACGACTGTGTCATCTATCGCACAGTTACTAACTTTTCTGATCAAACTATACTCCAACAGGATCTTGATCTCGTGCAACAGTGGTATAATCTTTGGTTAATGAAGCTTAACCCCACTAAATGTAAACTCGTCT
Organism: Rhipicephalus microplus; assembly: GCF_043290135.1. Taxonomy (NCBI): domain Eukaryota; kingdom Metazoa; phylum Arthropoda; class Arachnida; order Ixodida; family Ixodidae; genus Rhipicephalus; species Rhipicephalus microplus. The sequence continues at coordinate 18,416,584 of NW_027464586.1, forward strand.
CATTTCAATGCCAGCGTTATCTTTCATCATTGTCATACCAAATCTCTAATTCCGCTATTGAACAAGTTCAGTCATATAAATACCTAGGCGTCACCTTAACATATGACCTTTCCTGGAACACAAATATCAACATCATATCATCCGCGAACAGATTCCTCGGTTTCCTAAAGCGTCCTTTGCGTCACGCACCACTAGACATGAAACTTCTGGCTTAGAAATCGCTCATCAGACCTAAACTAGAATATGCAGCACCCATCTGGAGCCCGCACCAGATATACGTAATAAACGAAATAGAATCTGTACAGAATCGTGCCACTAGGTTCATTCACTCTATTCATACGACATAAGCATATCATCCCTAAAACGTGACATTGATAAATTGAATTGCTGCACAAACTTGAAGAAAAAAACAAGAGAGACAGGAAAGAGTGCTGAACTCTTTCCTGTCTCTCTTGTTGTTTTCTTCAAGTTTGTGCAGCAATTCAATTTTTCAAGTATGAACCAACTAGTCTGCAAAAAAGTATTGTGACATTGATGTTGCTAATCTTTCTGTGCGTCGCCGCATCGCAAGCCTCTGTTTGATTCACAAGTTTTTTCACAGTTCCCTCAATCAAGCACCTTACATCATCCCAACAACGCGCATATCTCACAGCACAACCCATCCTTAGTCAATCGCACGCACACGCGCTCGCACTACTACTTTTGCTGCGTCATTTTTTTCTTCGCACAGCAGTGGACAGGAATAGCCTTCCCTGTGGCATTGCAGCCATCACGTGTTCATCAACGTTTGCGCAAAACATGAATACATATTGTTCGTCAGAAGATCACCCTCTGTAACCTCCATTTGTTAACCCTCCCTTTATGTTATACACCCTCACCGGGGTCTTTAAGGTAATAAAGTGAAGTGAAGTGAAGATCTTTGCTACACAAACTTTTCTCGTGACGTGGTTTTTTCCGGGGCGTTTTTATCTGGTGTAAGAGATCGCTTGTCGTTCTTTGTACTAGTCGTACTAAGCAAAAAAACGAACTTCGCCTATCTTCTCACGCAGAACTAACAAATCCAGTACAGTCCTTATTTTGTGTGAGTTATTGAAAACAACTGATTTGACAGGTGTCTACATTGCAACCTACCCAAATAAAGCCTATCTTAATATTATTACGAAGGTTATTAAGCAATACAATGTCGCTTTTTCGGTTGTGGCAAACAGAAAACACGGAAAGGCAAGAAAATATTAGATAAACAAGGCTCTTTTTATGGGAATAAAAAGAAAAAAATTGATGTTTTTTGAATTTCACATAACAAAAAGTCCTCATATACTAGCCGCGTACAAAATGTTTCGTGATGTGTTGAACACTCATCTTAAAATGAAAAGTCGTCGTTTAACAGAAAAAAGATTTCATACATAGGTAACAATTCTTAGCAGATATGGGAAGAAGTTAAATATTGAATTAGAAGCAGACCTAGCACAACACCCACCCTTTGAAATGCTGATTAAGGGTAGTTTTATAATGGCGTTGCGTTAGCCAACAGATTCATTGAACATTTCCTGGAAGCGGGTAAATATTTAGCCTCAACTATCTTACCTAAAAATACCTTTATTCCGTCACGCATTCACACATCAAACTATAGGTCAAGATTGTTTGACGCCAACAATAGAAGCAAAAATTACAACCTATATTAGTTCTCTCAAAATACTTGTGCTCCTGCTGATGAGGACATCTAACAATTCCCAGTTAAAATTCTATTAGTTGCTTTATAGAACCGTTGACTTATATAATAAACCAGATGTAGGCAACTGGCATGATCCCAGAGAGATTAAAAATAGCCCGTGTTACTGTTCTCTTTTAAAGTCGGAAGGAAATAGAATTCGGCAATTACAGGGCAATGTCAGTTCTGCCAATTTTTCATGGTTGATAAAAAAACGATACACGCAATTGTTTAGCTACTTTTCCGCAAATAATGTAATAAGTGATCATAAATATGGTTTTCAACTCGAGAAATCGGCTAAGACCACATTGCTTTCTATAAAAGAATGTCTTAATTTGCAACATTTCGATAAAACACTTTACTACTCATTTATTTCTTGAATTCAGCAAAGTGTTCGATTCGGTTCAATATGATATACTGCTAGAAAAATTAGGAATTTAAGCAATCCGTGGTATTGCGAGAAGTCTTATGGTAAACTACTTCACTAGACTACAACAATACACAAAGCTACTTAATGACACTCGCTCTAAATACAAAACAATAAATTATGGTGTACGTCAGGGATCAATATTAGGACCTTTCCGGTTCACTATGTACACAAATAATATTGTAAACATTCTTTTATCTTCAAACATTATCTATATGCAGACGACACTAACATTTTTTCTGGCTCCAGTCTAAAAGAACTTGGACAGAGAGCGAATAGCTGGCTTGAAAAATATAGAGATGTTTGAGTGTAAATAAACTGAGAATAAAAATAAAAATGGAATCTCACTGTATTCCTTGCGAAAAAAACAAAGCAATAAACCACAACTCAAAGCTATATATTGGTAATTCAGAAATATTATGCCAAAGTAGCTGTAAGTTCCTGGGTGTACGTTTCCGCCATGACTTGAGCTGGTCTGATCACGTCAGTCATGTACAAATGAAAATGGCCCGATTAATAGGTGTTCTAAGCAAATTTAAACACCTCCATCCACATTCGGTGGCAAAGTAGCTATAACTTTCTCTTGTTCATTAGCACCTCACATACTGCAACTTAGTTTGGGACACAAGTAACAAGGCACAAAACATGATCGGAATGCAACAGAAAGCATTGAAACTATTAAAAAGAAGATCAGATGGTCATAGCAATTTGTTTTCTGCTTTTGATCAACTGTGCTTCACTGAAGGCTACAAATTAAAACTGATGGTTTTTATTTATAACCGCATCAAACAAGATTTTGCTTCATTCAGCAATATGTACCGCACTCGAGACACCGAATATAATTTGCGAAGGATGTTGATTGTTTCAGCTAGATCTAGAACAAATTAGGTCATGCAATGATTTGATCGTCTAGTAGTAAACACATGTAATAGTACTCGTTCTGTTGTTGAGTTATCATAGATAAGCAGATCTGTATATTACTTTGAAAAGAGAGTAAGATTGCTCTTTGATCCAGGATGATGCACTTCTTTTCTCGAAGTTTATGTACGTGCATTTGTATTTTGCACTTCCAATGTCTACTTCTATTCTATAATTTTACTTCACTGGGTTTCAAGGGTATAGTAATAAATATTGCCACTTGCCCACTAAATACAGTGAGTGCGAGCCATGGCTGCCCACTAGAATGGAACACGTTCTAGAGCAGCGTGCGGTCTGGCTAGTTGTTGTTCTTGAGTCAGCCATCTTGCCATTTTCTCTGCATGTCCCCACCGGATCACTTCTTCTGAGATAAAGACCTTTTGTAGAACGTGACAGCTGGTGGAGATGCGGGGTAACACCCAGCTAATGTTTCAAACACCTCCAGGTAGTCATGTACCTGTAGTGACAACACTTGTTCACCGCACAAGGCGAAGACTTCGAGGACTACCTGCTGAGCTGGACCTCTGCCCGAGATGACGCCAGCGACATCCCCGAACGCCATGGAAGGTCCTGCAGCCGCGCCTCCTACGCTGGAGAAGCCACGTGTGTCCAAGGTGTTCCATGATTCCGCCTTGGAGGATGTCAAGGACTGACGGGCTCAGTTTGAAAGGGTCTGAGATTACAATGATTGGACCGACTTCGACAAGATGAGTAACGTGTACGGAGGACGGCGCTCGTACTTAGTATGGAAAGCGTGAACCCTTTTCCTCTCAGAGCGTCTTTCACCGTAAGCTGCTGGCAAGCTGGGCCAATCCCAATCGCCGTGAACGAGCCGAGCGACAGATTCAGTCACGCATAGGAATGTCGAATGAGAGCGTCATGAAGTACGTCCAAAACATTACGTGCCTTTTTCGTCGAGCCGACCCTGACATGGCAGAAGAAAAGAAGCTCCGCCATTTCATGCGATTGTGAAAGAGCGGCTTTTTGCTGGACTCGTTCGCTGTCCCTCAAAGACCGTGATGGTGTTTCTGACCGAAGCCAGAACTATCAAACAAGTGCTGCAGCAGCGCTCTACTGTGTGCAACCAGTAAGGGAATGTCGCTTCATCAGAAGGCCAGAGTGGAAGTGCAGGAAGCAGCATCAACCTCAAATAAGGAAGCTGCATTTACATCGACTCTCTCTGCGACCTCACTAGATGGGTGGCGCACGACGAGCTACAAATGATTCAGTGCCAGTCCCAACCTACTGCGGGGTCCGTCTGGAACATCGTCAGAAACAAGCTCTGCTAGTGCCACCCTCCAGTTATGTCCCGCCTTACCCGACGGGTCAACGTCGTGCAACATACGCGGAAGCTGCCAGTCGATATGTTCCTGCTTCACCACGCTTTGGTAAACCTACGCCTCAGGATGAACTTGCTTCGCTGCAGCCAGTTCACCACTTGAAAATTCGGGAAAATCAACAGCCGTTTGCAAGGAAATCCGACATATACGGCACACACCGAACACACGATCACTGTGTTAACACTGTGGTGAAGCGGGACATGTATACCGGGAATGTCCCTATCACCACCTTTGCCTGCAGGGTTTCGCCATCAACTCACCACGGCCGAGATTTAGTAAAAGACCGAGAGCTATCGAAGATTACCTCTCACAGCAGTGCATGCCACGGCGGCGGCAATCGCGGTCCCCTTCCTCAAGACAATCTTCTCCAAATTTTCGGACACCCCTTGCGGGAAAACTAACTACAGCGACCTTCGGGAGCGAGGCCACTGACACTCGACGCAAGCAAGGCCTCCCATCGACGCAAGCACAGACTCTCAGCGATTCACTGACGACAGTGACGATAGCCAGATGCAGATTTTTTTGGAGATGCATGTGGTAGTCCACGGTCGCCACGATGTTAGTGCGTTATTGGATACAGGTGTGGACTATTCAATCATGAGCAGAAAACTAGCAGCGCTCATAAAGAAAGTTGTGACGCCTGGGTAAAAACAGAAATTGATACCACCGGCTGGCGTGTTTTTACCCCAATCGGCATGTGCACTATCAGAGTGAGCATTCAAGGCATATGTTTCTCGGCAGACGCCTTGTACTTCGTGACTATTTTTGTGACCTAGTCCTGAGGGTCAACTTTTGTGGAAGTAGGGCGCAATTAACAATCTTTGGGAGCGTAACGTACCGTTTTCGACAGCTGGATCTACCGACAAATCCGACGACAGCCATGACAGCACGCTCCGCGTTTCTGTCGAGAATATCACGTTACCTTCGCGTTCCAGCATCCTAGTTGATGTGGTTTCCGACAATTTACGGGATGGTGAGGTTGTCGCCAAAGTCAACTTGCGGCTTTTGATCGCGCTAGGTGTCTGCGCTGCACGCAGCCTCGTCACGCTTCATGACGAATACTCTGCCCTGCTTGCGACTAGTTTCAGTAACGCGTACGGGCACCTGTTTCGTCCCACCGCCATCCCTTTCGCCTATCTTGTCACAGACATTGTGGAATGTTTTGAATCGAAATCAGCCGACGATGGGTGTCGACCGACACCGAACGACGTGACCGTCTGACTTGCCAAAATTGATGTCAATTTGACCCTGTCGGAACAACAACAGACTTAGCTACGTGAGCTGCTACAATATTTAAAGAGTGCTTCGTATTCAACTCAAAAGTTCACCAGACATCAATGACCGAACACCAAATAATTACGTATACCGACGCCTCGCCCAGAAAACAACACCTTTACCACGTTTCGGCGAAGTAACCTGACGCGATAAATGCTCAAGTCGAACAGATTCTGCAGGATGACGTTATTCAACCTTCCAAGGGTCCGTGGTCATCTCCGGTCATTCTCAAAAAGAAAAAAAGATGCATCACTGCGCTTCTGCGTAGAATACAGAAAACTCAACAGCGTGACTAAGAAAGACGTCTATCCACTGCTCAACATCAATCATTTTCTTGACAGACTGCGGCAAGCCAAATATTTCTGATTGATAGACTTGAAAAATGTCTACTGGCAGAGCGAAGTTGGTGAATGAGATCGCGAAAAACCACCTTTATTACACCGGGTGGCCTATATGAAATAAAGGTGCTTCTCTTCGGCCTCTGCACCGCACTTGCGTTATTCCACAGATTGATGGACCCTGTTCTCACTGGTCTAAAGTGGCAAACGTGCCTAGTTTATCTGGATGATGATGTCGTGTTTTCTGTGACCTTTTAGCAGCACCTGAAGCGTCTGCAGACTTTTCTGGAAGCGCTCCGTTCTATTAACCTGACGCTGAAGCTAGAAAAATGTCACTTCGGCTATAAATAAATAAAGTTTCTCGGTCATGTTGTCAGTGTGAATGGTGTTCGACCAGACCCTGACAAAAGCACCGCCGTGGCGTGGTTTCTTGTTCCACGAGATAAAAAGGCAGTACATCGCTTTTTAGGGCTCTGCGCGTACTATTGCCGCTTTATAACCAATTTTTGTGGGATTGCTGAACCGCTCACTTCACTCACTCGTGAAGACGCGCCTCGTCTGGGAGGCATAAGAGGACGCAGCTTTCTCTGAACTACGGGAGCATTTGCAGACACCGCCTGTCCTCCCTACTTTTAACCGAGACGCTGATACTGAGATTGATACTGACGGCAGCAATGTGAGTCTTGCTGCTCTCCTCGTCCAACTTCAAAAGGGCACGGAGTGAGAGATAGCGTACGCTAGCCGCACTCTTTCTCGCACCAAGGTCAACTTCTCCGCGTCAGAAAAAATGGGCAACGCTGTTGTATGGTCCACGATAAAATTTAGGTCCTACTTTGATAGACGCCACTTCAAGGTAGTGACCGAGCATCATTCGCTCCGCTGGTAAGCCAACCTACGGGACTCGTGCGGGTGACCAGCACGACGGAGTCTTCGTCTGCAAGAATTAGATTTCACGATTGCTTTAAAATCGGGTAGCAAGCACGAAGATGCCGACTCATTGTCTAGTGCCCCTGCCCAAGCTTGTGGCCACGACACCGAGGAAGACGGTGGTTTTCTTGGGGCCCTTACTAGAGCAGATCTGATTATACGACAGCGCACGGACGACGAAATCAGCGCAGTTATCGAAAACCTTGAGGGACGTAACTCTTCCATACCCTACTGTATTTCTATAAGTCGGTCACCATTCGGCATGCGAGAGGGGTACGGTATAAGAAAAACTAAAGGCTATGATAGAGCCTATCTTCTAGTCGTGCCAACTGACATGCGTCACGACACTATTCTCACCTGTTATGATGAGCCCACATCTGGTCACTTACGTTCCCCTCGAACTCGCGCTCGACTTCGGCAAGCGTACTACTGGCCTAAGTTTTCCGCATCCGTTAAGCGATATGTGAAAAGCTGCCGGGAATGTCAACGCCGCAAACCGCCGCCACTGAAGCCCGCGGAGCATCTTCAACCAATTGAACCACCTAGGACGCCATTCGATGAAATAGGAATGATTTATGTGATGCTCTTTCCACTCTCTTCTGCTGGCAACAATGGATCGTATAGTAGCCACAGACTATTTGACGAAGTATGCCGAAACAAAGACACGACAACGCGCTACAGCTTCTGATGTTGCCCTCTTTTTACAGACAACATCGTTCTTCGATGTGGCGCCCCGTCGTGCGTAATCACAGACAGAGGAAGAACATTCATGGCCTAGCTCATTTGACGTATTCAAGCTAAGCTACACGAGCCATCGCAGAACCACGGCATATCATTCACAGACCAATGGCTTGACAGAGCGGCTCAACAAAACCATCACTGACATGTTTCCCATGTACGTAGATGTCGAGCATAGGAACGGGGACCAGGTGCTACCGTACGTCACACTTGCGTACAATATATCCGTCCTAGAAAATACGCAATTAACGCCTTTTCGTCTTGTCTTTCGTCGTGAAGTCTAGACCATGCTTGATGCGATGCTTCCACACAATTGCGACGCATTTATCACGCCTGACGCTTTGGAGCTTACCCAGTACGCCGAAGAATCACGTCAGTTAGCACGCCTACACATTACGCACCAGCAGGATAGAGACGCATGCCGCTATAACGCCCACCATCAACAAGTTGTCTACCATTCAGGCGATCAAGTGTAGGTGTGGACTCCAGTCGGACGCCAAGGATTGTCAGAAAAACTGCTCAGTCGCTACTTTGGACCATACAAATTGTTGCGACGCCTGAGCGATGTGAACTACGAGGTATTCCCTCACGGGGCGTTTTCGCCATGGCGTCAAAGGCACTCCTCGGAGATTGTGCATGTAGTGCGACTGAAGCAGTGTTTCACGTTGTAGTGCGACTGCACTAGAGCCCGATTGCTTTGTTTTTGTGCATACGCATATTGTCAGCTGGTTTGCCCAGACTTTGCCTACGTACTATCAGAGCATTGGAGTGATGCCCATATTTTTTTTTCAGATGGCGAATAATGCCCCTTGCCCACTAGGTACGGTGAGCACGAGCCATGGTGGCCCAGTAGAATGAAATATGTTCTGGGGCAGCGCGCGCTCTGGCTAGTTGTTGGTATTGAGTCAGTCATCTTGCCAGTTTTCTGTGCGTCCCAACTTCTTCTGAGTTAAAGACCTTTCACAGCACGTGACAACATTGTCTGCTATATAATTTTGATTTTGAATAACTAAGTTCCGTTTTTGGTCTTCAAGTCACCTTGCTTGTTGCGTGACATTTGCTGTTGACGCCTAGGAAGCCGAAGACGAGATTTTTTGTCTGCTGGCACCTTGAGGAAAGGACCACTCGGCCACCATTTTGATAGAGACATTTATTCATTTCTCTTTCTCTTTCTCTCTGCACCCCTGGTTCCATCCCTTATCTCCCCATTCAAACACTCCTACAATCCAATCGGAACACAGGAATGTCTCTCTTCTCGACTACCGGTTGGCTGCCGTTGAGAGTGCCAGGCACGGAGTCCTTTCTGCTCGGATCTTCCTCGAAGAACCCCCCGCCTTTCACTGCCGCTCAACTTGCTTTCTTCGGTTCCCGGAACGTTCGGCGTTCGGCGTCGACGGGCCGTAAGAACGCACCTCCCGGGTACGTGCCTGCAACGCTGGGCTGACAGATCATCAGTATAATTGGCCTGGGTATCAATGCCGCCGCTGCCGCTGGTTTGGTTGCCACAGCAGATTGCAAGGGCGCCTTCCACCCTTTCAGCTGGACTCGGCTTTTGTCTGTTGTAAGGCAGCACCACTAAAGGTTAAACCACGGTATGGCTGCAAGTCTGGTTCCGCTCCGTTTTTCTGGAACGTTTCGGTTTCGAACCGGTCTGGAGACGGAAGCTGTTCACAGTGCCGCAGCACGAGCAGAATGCACGAGCACACTGATTGGCGGACGTGATGTTCGGGAAGTGCAGGCAACCGTTCGGCAAAACAGAGGCGCTCGGTAGCGACTATTCTCAGCAGACGACAAAAAACAATTACTTTTGCCCATGCGGGTTCCATTTAAACAAAGCACGTGCACTGATACGTTCTGTACGGCAACAGCACTAGCTGCATAGTTGCCGTCATGGGTTCTAGAAACGCTACAGAGAGGTATTAACCTGCGTGATTGTTGATATTCGCTTAAGCTGCCGTATCTAGCATGTAATCAGCCCATCTGCACTAGGTGCGTTCGGTGTTACATCGGCGGGTTTGAACGTGCCCGCGCTTTAGCTTGTTAGAACAGGACGTTCCCGCACACGTTTCAAACGCCATGATTCAGGTAGGAAGCGTGTCCGCAACGGTGAGGCACACTGATGACGATCAGGCCATCGAACGCGATGTTACAGATTGTAGGCCGAGACAGCGAGACACAGATCTTAATTTGACTCCCCCATCCCTCCCCGTCAGAAACGCTACTCCTTAAGAGCAGCGCCGCGGGCCTTTCTAATGAAGTGCCCAGCGTAGGCACGAAGCCAGAGTGTCACAAACCAGGGCTCGGCAACCTGCTGCGGCTGGGCTTCATCATGCGCGCACCCACGCCCGACGTTCGAACTCTCCCCCTCTTACCTTGTGACATTTTATCTGAGGGCTAACATAGCAATTTTGTCCTGAACTAGATTTTCACTTGTAAGTTTCATTGTTTGTAAATGGCAGCTTTGTGACATTTGCACTAAAAATACTCATCACTTCTATACACCGATCCATTCAAGTTTTTTACGTTTTTTTCAAATCGCCGTTTTTTTCCTTTACCTGTGCCGGATTCCTCATCCTATCAAACTGGGAATGTGAGGGGAAATAATTACAGGAAGTGCAATATTACGACTCATACCCAGACCAGTGGGCAGGCACACATTTTATATACTTGACATAACGACAAGGACACAGCGTGAGCTAGCAAAAGGCAAACATTTCTACAACGAATGCAGACATCTTTGATGCTCCCTTTACCTAGAAAGATTCATCCCAAATGACACAAGCAAAGACAGCAATCCTATTACAGTATACAAAGGAGATTAAAAGAAAGATTAACAATGTGACATCTACATACTGAAGTGTTTCTCATTTTTTTTTCAAGCAGTTGTAGCCTGGGTGGTAAGGAAAAGCAGTTAGAATCATCCATGATCCAATCAAGAGCCATACCCGCAACATTATTGTGACAGCAAGGTTCGAGAGTGATGAAAACAGCACGCTGTGCTGTTCATGTTTATTTCCAACCCACATATACATGCTCTCTGCAATGCGCCCATTCTAAAAGATATCGTCTGTCTATCCGTCTGTCTATCTGTTCGTCCGTCGATCTATCTATCTGTCCGTCTGTCTGTTAATCCGTCAGTGTGTCTGTCTGTCCGTCCATCTATCTATATTTCTATCTATCTATCTATCTATCTATCTATCTATCTATCTATCTATCTATCTATCTATCTATCTATCTATCTATCTATCTATCAAATTGCCTACGTCTGGGTGCCCTCTCAATCACCCCCTTAACTTAGGGTAATCAAAAATTGGTGTGGGCGCGTAAGATGGTTTCATGAATAAGACTCACTGATCCTGACATGAATAATTTCACAACGCCGTCACGTACGCCATCAAAGCCTTCTCGACACAATGTTTTAACGCAAGAGCGTTAAGCTGGCATTGGCAACATTGACCCCACGAATGCAAAAAATAAACGTTTGTGTCCTAGCAGAGAAACTGAAGCCAAACAATCTGCGTGGAAACCAAGTATTCTACTACAGAGCTATATTAGGTCTTCGAAATAATTTGCAAGAAAAGCCAAACGCTCATGAAACGCCAATGCTGGTTCCAATGTTGACTATCCGATTTCTCGCATATATTTAGCGCCACTTCACAATGTTTCACTTTAAAAAAAAATTACAGCAGAGTCACCTTGCATAGCATTGATTCCCAAGTTACGTGGGATCTGCCTGTTTTTTTGCGGGCCGTAGCGGATGGTGATATGTATGTCACGAAATAATCCTTATTTATTATTGCAAGGCGCCAGTACTGTGAAAGCAATCGAGTAGTTCTTATGAAGCATTATGTAAATAACACTCCGAAAATGCAGGAAAATAATAGTTGGCCTCGCCCGGCTTGGCCTCCTGAAAGCTTCGCAGCCCTTGTGGAGCGCAAGGATTCAACGCAAATGCACCCACTCGCACCGCAGCGCACCATGCGGGCGCCGCCAGCAGTCATAAGCTGCGGGGCAATCTCCTAATCAGCCCACCAAGCAGTATACTTCTAGGCAATGTAGTTGCGGCGATAAAGAATTTCATCAAGGATGGCGAAGTGAGAGGCTTCTTGGTGTAGCGCTCGAGATGGCGGGTGGGCAAGTGTTTCAGATAGGTAATTCATCAGAGACGCAATCCACGAATCTTTGCGCTGCTCCGAAGCCATGTCCATGGGTCCTGATAGTGGAAGGAAGTTGTCTTAGAGACACTCGCAATATCAGGAGAAACAGGTTAACGCGAAAGAACATCGGCATCGGCGTGATTCTGGCCTGAGCGATAAATGACATGAATGTCGTACTCTTGGAGTCGTAAAGCCCATCATGCCAAGCGTCCGGAGGGATCTTTGAGGGAGGATAAACAGCAGAGTACGTAGTGGTCGGTAACAACATCGAAAGGGTGGCCGTACAGATAAGGGGAAATTTTGTAATGGCCCAGATAATCGCTTGGCATTCTTTTTCAATTACCGAATAATTTGCTTCTGTTCCTGTAGGAGTGTGGCTCCCGTACGCAACAACGAATTCTCGGTAACCACGCTTTCGTTGAACGAGTACAGCGCCAAGACCGACACCACTAGCATCTGTGTGAATTTCTGTGGGAGCGCTTGCACCGAAATGACGCAGTATAGGTGGTGTTGTAAGTAGTTCACGGAGCTTCGCAAATGCACTGTCACAGGCTGGAAACCATGCAGATAGATTGTGGTCTCTCTGAAGAAGGTCTGTCAGAGGTGCCCAATAAAACTACGCAGCTTCTTGAGAAAGCCCAATAAAACTACGCAGCTTCTTGAGAGACGCGGGCCTCGAGAATTCGTGAACAGCACGTAGCTTAACGTGCTGTTCCAGAAGAACGCCATCCTTCGACATGACGTGTCCGTAATGGTCAGCTTACGTGCTCCAAAGTGACACTTCTTAGGGTTTAGTTTGAGGCCTGCTGCAAAGAGGCAGCGTGGAACCTGTTCCCACCGACGAAGGTGCGTGGGAAATTCGGGTGAGAGTACCACTACATCATCTAAGTAGTGCAAACACGTGTTTCAATTGAGGCCTCGTAAGATTGTGTCCATCATGCGCTTAAATGTCGCCGGCGCAATGCATAGGCCGAATGGCATCACGTTAAATTCGTATGAGCCGTCTAGTGTAACACAGGCAGTTTTTGGCCTACAATCCGGATTCATGGGCACTTGCCAGTACCCAAAGTGTAGATCAAGGAAGGAAAAGAACTCTGTGCCTTGTAAAGAGTCGAGGGCGTCATCGATTCGAGGCACAGGATAAACATCCTTTCGTGTTATTTTGTCTAGACGACAGTAATATGAGCAAAAGCTTACTTTTCCACCTTTCTTTTTAACTAAAACAACCGGCGACGCTCAAGGACTGTTTGATAGTTGAACGACGCCACGCTTTAGCATGTCACCTACTTCTTCATCAATGACACGGCGTTCAGTCGGCGAAACATGGTATGGTCGCTGTCATAGTTCTGGGTGATTACCTGTGTCAATCTGGTGGCATACAGTAGATGTTCGACCTAAAATAGCACTATGATGGTCAAAAGATGGAGGAAACTTGTCAAGGAGGCTCAAAAGGTCACACCTCTGTTGTTGGTTTAGGCCTTCGTCGATGACACGGTTGACAATGTCGGTCGTGGAAAGGCAACTCACGGAACTACAGGAGAGGGCGCTGACTTCAGATGATTCAACAGGAACGTCATCAGGAAGTGTAGCGATGGTTTTTAATGATTCTATCGTGGTGATACATTCGCTTCGAAGCAGTGTAATCGTAAATGGGAACGAATTCTCCACAAACACGTCGGTCGTATCACCTTGATGAGTAAAGAAAGCGGCTGGGAGTGGTATAAGTGGAGAAAGCGGCTGGGAGGAGTGACCATGCACAAAAGCAGCGGAAGGCATGAAGAATGCGGTAGCGTCGACGACGGCGGACTGTGACACAGGTGCGAAGACAGTAGCGCATGGAGGGATCTGGACGTCGTCACTAATGAACAACTTCACGTTGGAAGGGCGATCGTCCACTCGTAGAGCATCGCCAAGGAGAGAAAAGGCGACTTCGGCACGGTCGCAATGAATGACGGCTTGGTTATGGGAGAGAAAATCCCTACTTAAAATGATGTCGTGAGAACAGTGCGGAAGTACTACGAACTGCAGTACGTAGGGTACCCCTTGAATTACAAGTCTGGCCGTACACGCGCACACAGACTGCACAGGCTGTGAAGTGACAGATTAAGACACGAGCCCAATCAAGGCGTTGTCACCTTTCGGATTAAACAGCAAACTTTTTCGGCGATGACAGAAATTGCGGCAACAGTATCAATAAGGGCAGGTACGGGTATTTCAGAACGGCATTAATAACATTCGGCGGCGAACGAAGAGGACTTGTGCTTTGCGACGAGGACGCAGTTCTTGCCTCGGGAGCTGCGTCATTCAGTTTCCGCGTCGATTGTATGGCGGCGCCGGCGCATCGAGGAGGGTGAGCGTCGACGTGGAGAAGGAGATCGGCGATCAGAAGCTGGTCGGTGGCTTCGTCGAGTAGCGTACAATTCGGGGTCTGGAGTGTAGGGAGTGTACATGTGATCGTACTCATAAGGACGTGAGTTTTCACGTGAGTGGAGTGGGCGGTGGCGGTACAGACGTGCGACGTGTCCGGGTACACCAAACGAAATGCATATTGGTCGGTTGTAGGCAGTGTACCATGGATTAGGGACTCGGCGAACTGGAGGTCGTGGTGGCTGGATGGCATAAACAAGAGCAGGCAGTGTAGGCGGTGCTTGGAACATCTGTGGTCATGGTTGTGCTGCTGCTTCGGCGTACTAATGGTGCATTGACTGGTGGCTCCAGCTGCGGAGGAAGAGCCTCAAACACTTGATCTTATATAATAGTCCATAGTGTAGGGCTAAGCGGCGCACTGCGCTCCGGGAGGTTGGAGCTGAGCAAGAGTTGGCGGGCAACTTCATCGTGCACAAATTCTTTGATCTGCGAGAGCATGACGGAATCTTGCGATAGAGTTAAGCCGGACATCGATTCCTGATGTAGGACAGCACGGTGAGTGAAGAAACATTGCCGGCGGAGCTCATCATAGCTTTGGCAGAGCTCGGTAACCTGGGCGACAGTAGCAGGGCTTTATTTATTTTTATTTATTTTTATTTACACATACTGCCAATCCCAATTAGGGATTATTGCAGGAAGGGCACATATATTGTGAAAGGGCAAGATTTACACAGAGGGTACTCAATGAATTATTATAATAACGAGTGAGACAAAGCCGACAGGAATATGTTTGATGACTACATCTGTACCACTAAAATACATTCAGTATCATAGGACATCAATTCCAACTAGTACTGAAAAAAAAGTGAGCACTTCAAGCAGTGGACAAGAAAAAAACAGGGTTCGTCAGTTCTGAAGACAATAAATAACATTCGAGCAGAGATGAAAAAGTTTCCAAAGATTGACTGTTTGTTATACTGATTGGCAAGTTATTCCACTCGCGAATTGCTAGTGGAAAAAAAGAATTTTTCAGACAGTCCGTCCAGCACTGATATTCATTCAGTGTCTGAGATTGCTTTTGTCGTGTTGGCCTTGTTTCTTTAAATGACATATACTTTGAACTGTCTATGTTTAGCTGTTGGTGAACTAACTGATATAGGAATTTCTGAAGTGCCAGTTTAGCGCGGTTTTTTATTGTTAAGAGACCTGCTTTTTTTAAAAGTTCTGTGGGTGAGTCAGTTATTCTGTACTTGATATAGACAAATCTTATCGCTTTTCATTGTATTTGTTCTAGGGCATTTATGAGATTGTTTGTAAAGGGAAACCACGCGACGTTTGCATATTCGAAGACAGGTCTGACGAATGCTTTGTAGGCTAGAAGATTTGTTTCAGGCGGCGCGGAAGCGAGACTTCTACGAAGGAAAAAGAGCCGTTTTAATGCAGCTGATGTGACATGTCTAACGTGGATATCCCATCTAAAATCTTGCGTCAAAGTTAAACCTAGATAATTGTGTTCAGTCACTATCGGAAGTGGAGAGTTATTTATAACGTAAACAAATTCAGATACTTGCTTTTTTCTTGTTATTCTTAAGAGAGCAGATTTTTTGACATTCAGGGTCATTTGCCAAAGAGCACACCACATAGATATGAATTGCAAGGCAAAGTTCAGTTTTACATGATCTTCTGGGGCGTTTTTTTCCTGGTAAAGTATACAATCATCGACGAAAAGCCTCACAATAACACCAATGCCAGCAGGTAAATCATTAATGAAGATCAAAAATAAAATGGGGGCCAAAACACTGCCCTGCGGTACACCTGACGTAACGTTGGCTATGGTAGAACTTTCGTGATTGACTTGCACATACTGTGTTCAGTTACTCAGATAATTGTCGATCCAGTCAGTAAGTGGGCCTGCGCCTATCGTTGCTTCTAAATTTTTTAAAAGTTTTTTTGTGTGGCTCCCGATCAAACGCCTTTGAGAAATCTAATAGAAATAAATCAGTTTTTTTGTACAGTCTACATTGAGGGAGATGTCGTGAATTAGTTCAACCAGTTGGGCAACTGTAGATAGTCCTTTGCGAAAACCGTGTTGTAGTGGCGATAAGATGTGATTCTGGTCAAGGTACAACGTTAGATGTTTAAGAATAATGTGTTCTAGTAGTTTGCAAGTTGTGCTGGTTAGTGAAAAGGGTCTGAAATTTGAAGGGTCAGCTTCGCTACCAGAATTATGTACAGCAGCTACTTTTGCGATTTTCCAATCTTGGGGGAGGGAACAGGTTGACAGGAACTTATTGAAAAGTATACACAAGTATTTGGCTACCCATTCAGCATATCGCCTAAGAAATTCATTTGGCAAGTTATCGGGACCGGCACCCTTTATATTATCTAATTTTAACAACAAATTAAGCACTCCGGACTCTGTCACAACAAGTGGTTCAATATGTCGGGTGTTGCAAATGTCAACATCAGGCACATTTCCATCATCAATCGTGAAAACAGATTGGAAATAGTTATTTAGCGAGTTTGCTTTATCTTTGCTTTCCTCCGGGGCTGCGGGCCTAATACGGTTTTTGGGATTAAGGTAGTTCCAGAACTTCTGGGTAGACGTTTTCAAAAAGTTGGGTAGTGTACTTGTAAAATAGTTTGCTTTGGTCATTTTTATTTGGGATTTCATCTTAGTAATTGCTTGACCCAACTTGTTCCGAATTTGTGGAGTAGGTTTTGCCTTCAAAGTTTTTCCGAGGCGCTTTACTTTACGCTTGCAATAAATAATTTCACGCGTTATCCAGGGATTATGTTTTCGTGTTTTCTTTGTTTTAGATGGCACATAGTTAAAACGCTATGTGTTACGACTGATTGCAAGCTTGCCCATAGTATTTCCACATTTGTGTTTGAATCATTCGCAAGTAGTTCAAATGAAGCAAGTTCATGGAAAAGATGGTCCAGTATACTGGTGTAATCGGCATGGTTAAAGTCAAGATAGGCAGAAAAGGAGTTGGACGGTATAGGGATGTCAACTATATGAAATGAGCATCCGGAATGCGTCCTTGCCGATACCCTTAAAAATATGCTTGATGCGGTCCACCTCTGTCATGTTCACATCGACGCGTTTGCACAAGTCAATGATGTCCTCTATGTAACTTGTGAAATTCTCACCAGGCAGTTGAGAGCTCGACTGAAGGCGCTGCTCCGCACGATGTTTGTGGACAGTAGGATGACCGAAGACTTCGCTGAACTTTGCCTTGAGTGCTGTCCAGATGGGAACGTCGGTCTCATGATTCCGAAGCCACAAGTGCGCAATGCCACTGAGGTAAAATCAGACAGTGGCCAGTCTTGTGGCTTCATCCCATTGCTTCAAGACACTCACGAATTCGTAAGTAGCCAGCCAGCCGTAGACGTCGGGATCGTCAGTGCCGCTGAATATGAGAAAGACCTGCTGACGGTCCGCGCCGGAGCACACAATGGCCTGGGGAGCCATAACTTGAGGGCTTGTGGTAGATACAGTAGTTATGGCAGCTGGTCGAGTCCGGCTTCGCAACTCCAGGATTGCATTGAGGCCCAGCAAACTCCACCAATTATAACAAAAAACTGAGACAGTCAGAACTGTGTTTCTAGACCAGGTAGGAGCGTAGGCCTAGCCAGCTAAATCAGCGACAACGTCTTGGCCGAGCGTCTCGTGCTTAGCACTGGCGATGCGTTTTCCGAGCTTTGCACGACCCGCTACTTCATTACAGAATGAACAAGAGCTAATGTGCAAGGTACTGGAGAGCTACAATTTTGGCAACTCGGTTGGCTTTTGTAACTATCATCATAACTGCCATAAAAGGTTGACACAAGTTGTTGTGACAGTTGTACATTAACAGATTTTATATTGAACACCCGATTTTGGTTAGATATACTGTATATTTCCTAATATTGCCACATGGTTTGCTTGGGTGAGATCGAAGAGTGAAAAGAAGACAAAGACGATCTCTCTGAGCCGCTGCTTGAGTAGTCGACTAAACGAGCCCATTTTTTATCAAGTTTGTCGAGAGTAACGTGACAAGACTGGTGGAGTTGCTGGGTACAACGTCTCGCAATCCACCCGATGCCCAAGACCCCGTCCAGCAGCCGGAACACAAGCCCTGCACCCGTGGACACTCCTGTTCATAGAGTAAGCCGCCGCCAACGAGGCCTACCGCCTGAGACACCAACCACTGACGCAGCGACTATGACTTCGACACAAGATCCCATGCAAGCTCCGACACCTTCCACGCCGATCTACTGCACCGTCCAGAACCCGCTCATGCCTAGCCCCTTTCACGGAGCGCAGCATGAAGATGTTGACGACTGGCTGAGTGAATTCGAACGTGTCGCAGCGATCAATTACTGGGATGATGCCGCGAAGCTCCGGAACGTGTACACGTGCCTAAAAGACGGTGCCAAGACGTGGTTTTTGAACAGGGATGATGTTCTGACATCTTGGCGCGAGTTCCAGCGTCGCCTCCTGGAGACCTACAGGAGTCCCGACCGCCGCGAACGGGCGGAGCGTGCACTTCAATCACGCATCCAGATGCCCAACGAGACCGTCTCAGTGTATGTCGAGGACATGACACGGCTTTTCAAGCGAGCGGATCCTGCTATGGCAGAAGAAAAAAAGTTGCGCCACCTCATGCGTGGTGTGAAGGAACAACTTTTTGCTGGTTTGGTGCGTAGTCCCCCCAAAAGTGTTGCTGAGTTCCTTACTGAAGCGGCAACAATGGAGCGAGTACTGCACCAACGGTCTGCCCAGTTTGACCGTCAAGTGAATGCTGCCTCAACTCCCGAGATTTTCGCCACCCCTGGGAGCAAGAGCCCCGAATGGATTCGCGAGATCATTCGATCTGTCGTCCGGGAAGAAATGGAAAAGATGTACGGGACAAGGCAAATCGATGTTGGGTATATCACCAGTGTCATCCGCGACGAGGTCCAGCAGGTGCTGCACGCCCATCGTTTTCCGCCCACGTCGGTTGATCTGGAAACGGCTCCTGTGTCTACTGACAGTCGCCGTCGTACGTACGCGGAAGCCTTGCGATCTGCCACTCCTCTTTCGGGTCAAGGAGTCCCTATCCAGCCAGTGCCGCACGTCCCGATCCAGACAGTGCCGCACATCCCGATCCAGACAATGCCATACGTCCCGATCCAGACAATGATGCCGTCAGTCGCGATTCAGCCAGCGCACGCTGATTTGGACATCGATAGTCGCCGTACACCGACGCGCAAGTCTGATCTCTGGCGTACGCCAGACAGACGACCCCTCTGCTATCATTGCGGTGAGGCTGGTCACATTTACCGCGAATGCCCATACCGGCAACTTGGACTGCGCGGATTTTCCGTCAATTCCCCTCGTCCCCGAATTGGTCAAAGGCCAAGGGATATCGAAGAATATCTCGCACAACAGCGTGCACCCTTTACACGACGGCAATCGCGGTCACCATCTCCGAGGAGACCCGCAGCCACTGGGCCACGTTTTGGGGTGACGGCACGGGAACGCTCCCCGAGCCCTCGTCGGGAAAACTGAAGGCAGCGGCCTTCGGGGGCAAGGTCGCTGGGACTCAAAGTGCGGAAGACCTCCCATCGATGCTTGCACGCAACGCCGAAGGCATTTCGTCAGAGAATAATCGCGGTGCCGAAGAAACGCCGAAATCCGCATCTGAACTTAGTGACCGCGTGTCGCTCGACATACCTGTGCTGGTTGACGGTCTTCAGGTCAGTGCATTGGTAGACACTGGTGCAGACTATTCGATCATCAGCGGGAGGCTAGCGAAAGATCTCAGAAAAGTGATCACGCCGTGGAATGGAACGCGAATTCGAACAGCTGGAGGACACGTTGTAACACCGCTGGGTCGCTGTACCGCAAGAGTGAAAATTCGTGCGTCAACGTTTGTGCTCAGCTGCCTCGTTCTCCCCGACTGTTCGCGTCAGCTGATTATCGGCATGGACTTCCTTCGGGAATACGGTGCCATCATAAATCTCCGTGAGCGCATCGTGACCTTCTCGACTCAAGGCGCAACAGATCGAGACGCCGATAACTGCCGTAGACTTGCGCTGCGTGTTGCTGACGACAGTGTGACGCTGCCACCTCGAGCAACTGTTCCCATCGAAGTCACTTGTGAAGACTTCCAAGACGGCGACGTGGTGGCTGAAAGCAACTTATCACTTCTGCTGCTCCAAGGTGTATGCGCCGCCCGAAGTGTAGTGCGCGTCCGTGACGGACAGTCAACGATACTAGCTACGAACTTCAATTACGAGCACCGGCATCTTTTCCGTGGAACCACCCTAGCCTATGGAGAACCTGTTGCCGACGTCACGGAGTGCTTCGCGTCCGAGGAAACGCATGAGGATAAGGAATTTCTAGACCACATCGACATCAATTCGACGCTGTCAGACGAGAGAAAGGCTGCACTTCACGACCTTTTAAGGGAGTTTAGATCTTGCTTCGCCTCTTCTTCTAAAGTCCGTCAAACTCACCTCACGAAGCATCGAATTATTACCGACGATGACGTCCGCCCCATTCGGCAGCAGCCTTATCGCGTTTCTGCCAAAGAACGCGAGGCTATTCAGACACAAGTAAAAGAGATGCTCGATGACGGGATTATTCAACCATCCAGCAGCGCTTGGTCCTCGCCAGTCGTTCTAGTAAAGAAAAAAGACGGAACGCTACGATTCTGTATTGACTACAGGAAGCTTAATAGCGTCACAAAAAAAGGACGTCTACCCGCTTCCACGAGTAGACGACTCCCTCGACAGGTTACGACGTGCGAAGTATTTTTCGTCCATCGATCTAAAGAGTGGCTATTGGCAAATTGAAGTGGATGAACGAGACCGAGAAAAAACCGCGTTTGTGACTCCAGACGGACTTTACGAATTCCGAGTTCTTCCATTCGGCCTCTGTTCTGCACCAGCCACTTTTCAGAGGATGATGGACACAGTTCTCGCTGGCTTGAAGTGGCAAAGCTGCCTTGTCTACCTCGATGATGTGGTCATCTTTTCCGAGAGCTTTGAAGAACATCTGAAGCGTCTGAGAAAGGTTCTGGAAGCCATTCGCACAGCTGAACTTACGCTGAAACCCCAAAAATGCCATTTCGGCTATGAAGAGCTGAAATTTCTGGGACATGTCATTAGTGCAGATGGAGTGCGACCTGATCCAGACAAAACTGCTGCTGTCGCCGCCTTCTCTGTCCCATCAGATAAAAGAGCAGTACGCCATTTCCTCGGCTTGTGCGCGTATTATCACCGATTTATCGCCAACTTCTCTAAGATAGCTGAACCTCTTACGCGACTCACCCGAGATGACGTACCCTTTACTTCAGGCGTAGAACAAGATACAGCGTTCACAGAGTTACGACAGAGAATGCAAACAGCCCCTGTTCTTGCCCATTTTTATGAGGACGCTGCTACAGAAATTCATACAGATGCCAGCAACGTCGGACTTGGCGCTGTCCTTGTACAACGACACGGCGGCGTTGAGCATGTGATAGCTTACGCCAGTCGTACTCTTTCTCGAGCTGAGACCAACTATTCTACGTCAGAAAAAGAATGCCTCGCAGTCGTGTGGGCGACGACCAAATTTCGGCCTTACCTCTACGGTCGTCCCTTCAAAGTGGTGACTGACCACCACTCGCTCTGCTGGCTGGCAAATCTCAGAGATCCATCCGGCCGTCTCGCACGGTGGAGTTTGCGTTTGCAGGAGTTTGACATTACGATTGTGTACAGGTCAGGGCGCAAACACGAAGACGCCGACGCGCTTTCTCGAGCACCTGTGGGGAACGCTGTCAGGGGCTCCGAAGATGAAGATGCCTTTCTCGGAGCAGTTAGTGACTCCGAATTTATGTCAAAGCAGCGGGCAGACGATGAATTACGCCCAGTCATTGATTCCCTGGAAGGCCGCAACTCTAAGGTCCCTCAACACATTGCTCGCGAACTGTCCTCTTTTTGTCTAAGAAGAGGCATTCTTTACAAGAAAAACGCCCGTGGTAGCGACAAGGCTTTCCTACTCGTTGTTCCTACTGACATGCGTGATGAAATCCTTCTGGCGTGCCACGACGAGCCCACGTCAGGACATTTGGGCTATTCGCGAACTCTCGCCCGAGTACGCCAACAGTATTACTGGCCGCGACTATCAACTAGTGTACATCGATATGTGAAAGGCTGCCGTGAGTGCCAGCGCCGCAAGACTCCGCCTGTGAGACCCGCGGGCCTGCTCCAGCCGATCGCACCACCACGGACACCGTTTGACCTCGTGGGAATGGACCTTCTCGGGCCCTTCCCTTTGTCGTCCTCTGGGAACAAGTGGATTATAGTTGCGACAGATTATCTCACGCGTTATGCTGAAACAAAAGCGTTACCCTGTGGCACGGCCTCTGAAGTCGCGCAGTTCTTCGTGCACCAAATCGTCCTACGGCATGGTGCCCCGTCATGCGTGATTACGGACAGAGGGACGTCGTTTACAGCACGAATGATGGAGGACATTTTCAAACTGAGCTGCACAAGTCATCGAAAAACAACGGCTTATCATCCGCAATCCAATGGACTGACAGAGAGGCTTAACAAGACCATAGCGGACATGCTGTCAATGTACGTGGACGTACAACATAAAACCTGGGACGAGATTCTTCCATACATCACGTTTGCTTATAATACGGCAACGCAAGAAACAACGCGATTTCCGCCTTTCCGACTTGTTTACGGACGCAACGTGCGAACCATGCTCGATGCTATGCTTCCGTGCGACGAAAGCAATGAACTTGCTCAAGATGCTGAGCAATACACTCAATACGCCGAAGAAGCTCGTCAGCTAGCTCGCATAAACACCAGGCACCAACAAGATGCAGATGCGCGACGTTACAACCTCCGCCATCGAAATGTCACCTACCACCCTGGGGACCGAGTGTGGGTGTGGATCCCTGTCCGGCGACCAGGCTTATCCGAAAAACTCCTAAGCCGTTATTTTGGACCGTACAAGGTTCTTAGACGAATCACAGATCTTACCTACGAGGTATTTCCGGACGGCGCAGCGTCTTCTCGTCGACAGCTTCAGCCCGAAACCGTGCATGTCCTTCGGCTGAAGCCCTACTTCACACAGTAGCCCTTGTGGTTTCACGTGCTACGACATGCCGTGACATTGCGTTGCCGCTGCTGTTTGTGTTCTCGTGTGTTTTTGTGCCCTTTCTTTTTGCGCTTGGCGGAAGCGTTGGCGAAACTTCCTCATTTGCGCTGCGAGTAGTGGCACTCTCCCTCTTTTGGTTCTCTGTATCTGCGTGTGTATGCCTTCATTTTTTTTTTATTTACGAGCATCGAGTCGATGCTTTCAAAGGGGGGGACTATTGCCACATGGTTTGCTTGGGTGAGATCGAAGAGTGAAAAGAAGACAAAGACGATCTCTCTGAGCCGCTGCTTGAGTAGTCGACTAAACGAGCCCATTTTTTATCAAGTTTGTCGAGAGTAACGTGACAATATGCATATTGCCTCCGAATATAATATGGAAAGTTGTAGGGAACCACAGCATTTTTTTTCACTTGACTATCGATTAGCTTTCCCTGTGGTTGCAAAACATTTAATAATACTTTCGCATCCCGACTTCCCTTATGTGAAATTTTCTGTGTGTATTAATTTAAAATATTATACATAAATGCTACCTCAAGTTGTCATTTATGACTCCAACATTCTTGCACGTATCTTATATGGCACTGTATCAAAGCAACGCGTGCAAGTGCGGAAAGAACTTGAAACAAACCACACGCGAGCTAGACAGCAAATAAAAGTTTGATGCATTTTCTGTATCGAGATGCCAGATACACAATTAGGGTCTACTAACACCACCTGTTCATGGCACATTTCAGAGTACACACACGTCTTAAAATAACTATTGATTCTAGCACCACTGCAGAACATCGCAGGCTGAGACCCCGGCCGGTATCTAGTGAGCAAACTTAGTCATTTGGGGACACAATCGAGCATTTTGTACACGACTCGGTCAAACCAGCATATTGCCAGCGCCAAAGCAGCACACACGCCACAAAACATGTCGAATGACGGTGATACCACAGATTGTGGCATCACCCAGTACTTTTCACGAATGAACGACGAACACGGCGCATATACAAATCACAAACGCTGCTTGCAACAATCGAACACTTTTGCCAAAAAGTATGTGTCATCCGAAGATGACACCGGCCGATGTTGACGTTACGGTTTCCAAGTCAAAGCGAGCAATGACCCGAAACGCACAAATTCGTCGGTCTCCGAACCTCTCCTAAGCACAACTCTTCTTCGGGTTCCATCAGAGATCGCAGCCAGTGACGCGAGCAGGAACATTCAGCCTTCGTGCTGCCTTTCGATGAAAATATGCGCGTATGCTCATTACCTTAATTGTAATAGCAATAACGTATAAATAAGCCGTCTCTTAAGCAGCTGCTAATTAGGCCTTGCCAATCTCTTCGTCGCTTCAGGCGAGCGCCGTGTTTCACGACCGGCTTGCGTGATGACGTCTTGGGCCACTGTTTTTTTAAACCAATCAGCAGCCTAGAGAGCTTGCGGGTTCGTACCCTTCGGCCGAAGCAGAGAAGCTGTCGCCGCATCTAGACCGGCCGAAAACCAGGCCCGCACAGAAAAAACGGAGCGGAACCGGGCGTGCCGTCGTACCGTGGTTCGGCCATAATGGCCTAAAGGCCTGAACACGGTGCGGCCACACGCCCGGTTCCGCTCCGTTTTTCAAAACCGTTCCGGTTTTCAGCCGGTCTGGAGACGGAGGCTGTTCACAGTGGGGCCGCACGAGCGGAATGCATGAACACGCTGATTGGCCGACATGATGTTCGCGTAGTGCTGGCAACCGTTCGGCGAAACAAAGGTGTTTGATGGCGACTATCATCAGCAGACGACACAAGACATACACTTTTGCCCTTGCGGGTTCAATTTAAACGAAGTACGTGCACTGTTACGTTCTGTTCTGCAGCGGCACGAGTTGCATGGCTGCGGTCGTGGACGCTAGAAACTCTACAGAGGGGCCTTAACTTGCGTGATTATTGATATTCGCTTAAGCTACCGTATCTAGCATGCGATCAGCCCATCTGCACTAGGTGCGTTCTGCGTGACATCACCGTGCTTGAATGTGCCCGCGCTTCAGCTTGTTAGAACACGACGTTCCCGCACACGTTCCAAACCAGATGATTCAAGTATGCACACTGACGACGATCAGCCATCAATCGCGAGGTTACAGCTATGTAGGTCGAGACAGACATACACAAATCTCAATCCACCCCCCCCCCCTCGAAATGCTACTACTATACAGCAGCGCCGCGGGCCGCTCTAATGAAGTGTGCAGCACCAGCACGATGTAACAGGGCCACAAACCAGGACTCGGCAACCTTCTACGGCCGGGCATCACGCGCGCGCCCCCGCACGACGTCCGAACTCCCCTCCCCTTCTTACCTTGTGCCATTTTATCTGAAAAATAGCAGTTTTGTGCTGAAGTAGATTTTCGCTTGTAAGCTATAATTGTTTGTAAATTGCAGCTTTGTGACATTTGAGATAAAAATACCCAGCACTTCTATACATCGATCTATTCCAGTTTTTAAAAATTTTCTCCATTTGCCAATTTTTTTCCTTTACCTGTGCGGGATTCCTCATCCTACTAATCTGGGATTGTGAAGGCAGATAATTACATATTGTAGAATATTACGACTCATACACAGACCAGTGGGCAGGCACACATTTTATATACTTAACATAACGAAAAGTACACGGCATGAGGCAACGTAAAGGTATATATTGCTATAATGCACACAGACATGTTTTGATGCTCCCTTTACCTAGAAAGATTCACCCCAAATGACACAAGAAAAGACCGCAGTCATATGACAGTGTACAGTGAGTATGGAAAGATAGATGAACAACGTAACATCTACAATCTCAGTGTTTCCCATTTATTTTTCAAGCAGTTGTAGCCTGAATGGTAATGAAAAGCAGTTAGAGTCATTCATTATCCAATCAAGAGCCATACTAGCAACAATTCTTGACACAAACGTGAGAGTGTGATGAAAACAGCACGCTGTACTGTTCATGTTTATTACCAACCCACGTGTACATAGCTCTTCGCAATGTTCCCACTGTAACAGATGTCCATCGTTGCGATACGAAATTTGAGCTGAAAATACCAAGGGAGATAACGAATTGCCCAGTTAATCGATTTCTACACAAGCTAACTATGTAATCAATAAAAAAAGGCAATTCAAAAAGCTTGTCTTTCTGTTTAACTCAACCTTAATGAAAACCAGAAGATAAGTAAGCCGATAAAGGTATGAGGATAGTTAACTGTACTGTTTTAAATGTATCGTGTCCATCGTGATACAGATGTGCATTACAACAAAGTGGACGAAAGGCAAGTTCCACCGACAAGCACCCAACCTGCAACCTTCAAATGTTGCCCTTCATGCTATACCGTAATTCAAGTTGTATAGCATTGCGCACATTATCCAAAGGTGGCAGGTTCAGTCCCTGTTGGAGGCAAGTTGTCTTTCCATCCACCTTCTTTGCACACATACATACCACAATTGTAGATTTACAACGGTACAATTTTGGTCTCCTGTACCTTTCCTTAGCTTCACATTTTTCTGGCTTTTATTATCATGCATAAGTGAAACTGGAAATTTCGCAACAAGAATGCAGCAGCACCCGAATGATTTTTAGAAGGGCAATGCAAACTTGAATGCCACAACAAACCATCCCTTAAACACTAACTGTGTCTGAATAATATAATCTGGTGGCCATCTCATCTAACTAAATTATGAAGTCCAGCCACTAATAACGCGTATAAACGATGGCAACTGGAAGTCAACACATTCAACAAATACCTCTTTAATTAAATGATTTTTACAACTATACATGTTATTTAAACTGTTTATATTTGGTGTCACATTTCACCAAGCATATAACTAGAATGTCATTATGTCTTCCCTTGGTGTTTTTATGCATACGATTGCAACACTTTATGTGGTCATTCTATCTTTTGTACAAGTGTACATACTGATTATTGGTATTTTGCTTGTGTAGTTGTCTCATAAACTACTTCCCCTTGTGCTAGTATTGTTATTTGCTTTTTCTGGTGCATATCCCAGTATTCCTCCTGCCTTGGTTGGTTCAAGCTTTTACCCGATCTTCAGTTTTTATTTACTGCACTTGATTCAGTGAAAAGTAAACAGCAACTGACCTACTAGGTGTCGATAAACCGATTTTGCAACTCCATATGACACACTGATCGTGAAATTTTGAAATTATATGAGGATTGGCTGCGTCACTAATGTAAATAGAGTTTACCTTCACATCCATCTATGAATATTCAGTCAAAATAACTTAACTTCTGTGGTTCGAGACTACATGTAAGAGAATAAAAAACAACAATAGTTAAGTAAAGACTGCTTGGTTACTATGGATTGAGCCAGGGCAAGGGAAGAGTTGTGCGGGTTCTGACACTCTCCACATTTTCTTCATGCTTGAATTGATTGGGTTGCACTAAAGTACTTACGTGGCTTCACATAAACTACCTGTGGCTAAAGTTAGCCGTTCACTGTATAAACACTGCCCGAATAAAAAATTCTTGAGTTTAGCCATGCATCGAGCACCTTTTGCAGGGCCCTGTTGGCTATTGAACCTTAATGGTTGCCAATTGGTTTCTACTTACAGATTGCAAAGCCACGTCTCCCAAGGCCATATGTTGGGTCATTTGTTAAAAGATCGCAAGACAACTCTTGCCAGACACTGCGTGCACTAGTAGTTGGAGTTAGTGTGTCAGTAACTGTATCAGTTAAGAAGGTGTTTGCATCCTACTGGCTGCTGCGCAGGGCAACTGTTCAGGCTTGAACTATTTTGTGTAAAGATACGAGTTCATGTGACATGGGATGAGGTTGACATAGATTCTTGCTCCTAGATCAGGTGGCTTGTGTGTGGTTCTATTTTATCATACCTAAGGCATCGAAGAGTGACATAGTCACATTAAGATGGGGGCCCCTGGGGTGTTTCACAGAGTCTCATGCTGAATCCATTTTGTAGATCAGTTCCCATTAGCTATACCTCTCTTACATTCTCCCCCTCCCCCCCCCCAAGGTGCGCTCAACCTTGCTTTGTCAGACAAACTAGCACAACTATCTCTGAGTACTTCATTGAATTAGTAGAAATGCAATGTAGTGCATGATATGAAGCCACTTTACTGACACACTGGTGTTTACTAACTTATTTCTTAATTCGTTGCCTGCTTTCGCCTGAGGGTATTGCAGAAAGAGGTTTCCAGCAACAATAACATATGGACTGCGCGAAGCTTAACAGTGCCTACAATCTCAGCCTTACAAATCTAACCACAACGCTTGTGTCACATAATAAAAGGTGTTAACGTTGTTTGACAACATTAAATAAACAAAAAAAACATGTAGCATCCAAATAGTAACAAACACAAAATACGCAGAGAACATTGTTGATTACGGTAGTAGATACTCACAAAATACATAAATATTCTGCCATGGCATTAACTCTAGATCGTTCAGGGTAAACAAAGTATGAATGACATGTAGCTTGCACAACTTCAATCAACAGTTTTTCTATTGATTCACAGCATGAAAGCACAACAAATTTAGCTAAACTTTGGTCAGCTGCGTTTTTTGTTTAACGTGGCGATCAGCAACAAAAGCTATCGCTTTTTTCTTTATTAAACAGTTGTAGTAGAAACAGACAAGCCCCGCAGCACGAAGTTAGCGACCTGTTTTAATTGCACTGCCACTTCAAAATGAGTCTCGCAAAAAAAAAAATACATGGCTATGCATCATATTGGCACCTCAGGCTACTAGAGCTGTTGCCTAAACTACAACTTCTTTTTTTAGAGCATAGCTTGGCATGCTATCTGGTTAGTATGCTAAGTTACTCCCATTTGAAAGACTTCAGTCAATAGGAGTGCGTGCAGAGTGAGTAAGTAAACACGAGTATGAATGTGAGCGAGTACTCTCAAGTGGGAGTGGGCATGAAGCGAATTCAATGAAATTCATTTTCATCCTGTAATACGGAAACGACTGTGATGAAACTCTGTCTTCAGAACAACGAATGTAGAGAACTTCGATCACAAGTGCGCTTAGCAGCGATTAACAAGGCACTGTGTGAGGGCAGGAACACCAACAAGAGCTTACTGAGAAGCTTCTGCAGTGATTCATATTTTAGGTCCATAATATACTCCAAAATTTGGTGCAATGAGCTTTGAAATTCAGCCTCATGGCATGATGCAATTGTAGTGGCACTACACATGGCTTGAAGTCGTCCATGTATTGCAGTTTAAACCTTACCGTGTGTGCTGATGGACTATGGTGCGTCACTTCTAACCTGCTGTCTTAATTCAAATGAATGCATGCATTCACAGTTTCACATTGCTTGCGGCACTTGGGCAATATTTTTTCAGAGAGGTAGTAACACTTGTATTTATTCTTTGTTTTTACTGTTATTGTGTAACCCTAAACCTTACTGTTGCACTTTTTTCCTCGTAGTAAGCCACACCTTCATGTGAAGCAACATTCCTAAATAGTGTCCGTCATTTCAACACTCACCCTAACAATGACGAGCTGAGCTCATCGACACAGTTATACCTCTTCTACTGAAAGCAAGTAGGCCTCATTCACACTCAAGGAAGTGTTTAGGATGCCACGTTTAAGATACTGTGAACAAGTTATCCCAGTTATTTCGTGGTTTGAACAAACAGTGCACTAAAATATTTTAAAATATGCTCAAAGCATGCATTTTCATAGAGATAAGACTAGATTCTGGCAACTGTAAATTCAAAACAGCTGCAGGTCTGTTTAGAAAAAGAAAATGCATGTTTGCCAGAGCTTTTTGCAATGACGAGTTTCACTTCTGCTAAGAGTGCGGCTCCAAGAACACAGAATAGCATTACGTTTTAATTTTATGATTAAGATATATCATTCCATTTTAACCTTTTCTAGCAGTGGATGCTGGTACATGTAAATCCCCCCCCCTCAGGCTTTATTAACTGGCTCAGTTGTCCCTGCGCATTATTATTTAA
The DNA here is from genome assembly GCF_043290135.1 of Rhipicephalus microplus. Taxonomy (NCBI): domain Eukaryota; kingdom Metazoa; phylum Arthropoda; class Arachnida; order Ixodida; family Ixodidae; genus Rhipicephalus; species Rhipicephalus microplus. The sequence goes on from NW_027464586.1 coordinate 18,446,848, forward strand.
AATTTTAGCTGGACATGTTCTGACTAAAGGTTGGAGCCGTTGCGGCAATTTCTGTGCTGCAGTGAAATCAATCTTCTGTATATTCACAAAAAATACTTTGCTTGTATAAATACTAGTCGCATAACGTCGACGTATAAATACGCCCACGTATACATGTTGCATAACGTCCACGCAGTTTCATAACGTCCACGTATAAAAAATTAAGCCATGCAAGATTCAAAGTAAAACACTCCTACAAGTAGCGTATAGACCTGTAAACATATGCGAATTAAGCCACTTTGAAGTTCCACTTCACCAAAAGATGCACTTGAAGCCCACAGGTAACTAACTTTTGAAACAAATAGTACGTGAGAGATGCCGATAAATTCAGCTTTTATAGTTTGATCAAAAAGAGCACATGACTGATTACCTGCATAGATTAATTATTAATACAAACACATTGCATGATGCACAACACAAAAATCAGCATCTAAGGCTCCTCCAACCCACTGCAGGTGTACGCCAAGAGACACTATTGGTCCCTCAAATGCAATGGCGTCACGATAGAGGAAAACAAACAGCAAAATAGTTCAGAAACAATAAAACATAGATGAAAGCGTTGAAGAGGCAAGTGCACTTCACTGTGTACTCTGGACACCGAACGCAGCACTCCAATACGTTCTACGTTTGTGTTCAATGAGCATGACTCCTATGTAGATTACACCTGCATGGGATTACTTGAGGAGTTCATGGCATGAAACACACACAATTGACAGCACCTGACACTCAAGTACAGAGCACACTTTTTGCCTTTCCATGGGCGATGTTACTACCAAAACATAGCGATGAACGGCTGTTTTCGATGAATAATTCTTCAAATGCTGATTAACTCTCGTACTAAAATCACAGTAGGATACATATTAGCTTTTTTTAGGCAGATGGCGATTAGGCCTCAGCTCTTGCTCCCTCACTTCATTTGTGCATCATGTTTCAAGTCGAACACACCTGAAGACGTCTATTGTCAGTGCCCTTTTCTCAGCCTATCAGCAACAGTGCAAAATAGCTCGTGGGAATATTTTACTGGCAGGAGTAGTTTTTGGACACGGTATCCAGCACCAGGTGCAAAAAAATTGGTAATGAAAACGTACTGGAAGAAGCCTCCAATAAAACTGTTTGGTTAATACGGGACGATTTCGTTTGCAATAAATGAAAGGTTCATGGCAAAAAGGTGCGCCAATAACAATATAATGAGCAAACGTCAATCTGAAAGGTACTGGCAAGCTACAATTTCGGCAACTCGGTTGGCTTTTGTAACTATCATCATAACTGCCATGAAAGTTTGACACAAGTTGTTGTGACAGTTGTACGTTAACATATCTTATATTGAACACACAGTTTTGGTTAGCAATACTGTAGCTATATGCATGTAGCCTTCAATCATAATAAGAAAATTCGTAGGAAACCACAGCATTTTTTTTTCACTTGACTAGCGATAAGGTTTCTCTGTGGTTAAGAAACATCAAGAATACTTTCGCATCACGACTTCCCTTATTTGAAAGTTTCTGTGTGTATTATTTTCACACGTTAGACATAAACGCTACATGAATTTGTCATTTATGACTCCAACATTCTTGAACATATTTAATACAGCACTGCATGAAAGCAAAGCGTGCAAGTGCGGAAAAAAATTGTAACAAAACATACGCGAGATAGCAAATTCAAGTTTGATGGGATTCATGTGTCTAGGTGCCAGATACACTACAAAGCTCCACTAACATCACCTATTCACGGCACATTTCAGAGCAGAAGACACCGCAAATACCTTTTGCGTCTAGCACCGCTGCAGAATAACGCAGGCTCATACCCCGACCAGTATCTCGTGAGCAAACTTTGTCAACACGATCGAGCACTTCGGACACAACGCAGTCACCACATCATATTGCCCGCGGCAAAGCAGCGAACATGCCGAAGACCATGTCGAATAATGGCGGTAAAAATTATCACCGCAGATCGTGTCATCACCCAGTACTCCTCACGAATGAACCACGAACACGGCGCACATACAAATCACAAGTGCTGCTTGCAGCGATCGAACACTTTTGATGACAAGTATTTGTCATACGAAGATGACACCTGGAGATGTTGACGTTCCGGTTTCAAATTCAAAGCGAATGATGGCACAAAACACACGAAATCCTTGGTCTCCGAACCTCACGTAAACACGACTTTCCGTCGGGTTCCATCGGCGATCGCAGCCAGTGACGAGAGCAGGAAGGTTGCACCGGCGTGCTGCATTTCGATGAAAATATGCGCGGATTCTCATGAACTCTAGTGGTAATTGAAATAACGCCCGAAGAAGCTTCTTTTACACGGCTATCGACTAGGCCTTGCCAATCGCTTCGCCGCTTCAGCCTAGCGCCATGTTTCACGACCATCTCCGACCAACGCCTCCTCTAGGAAGATGCCTGCCGCATGAGAAAAAGAACAGCTGCCACACACTTTCCCTCCTTCAATTTGAAAATGTTCTCGGTCGCTAGCGTCACTTGTGGCAGACGGTGCAACAACGCAACACTTTGCATAGCCTCCGAAACAATGGTGTACAGATGCAGGTCTCGAACAACTTTCGACTGACGCGCCCCTAGGGGCCGCAGATGAAAAACGCTCAGCTGGTACCGCCCGTTGCCGTGATAATTGATGGATGGATGGATGGATATGGCTGTACCCTTTAGATTGGGCGGTGACTAGCGCCACCAAGCCGTAATACTTATAGAACCAAAAACTCGATTTATTTTTTTCTTTAAAAAGTGAGTTTGAGGATTCGTACTTTGCAGTGGAGAGTTTAATTTTCACTCGTGTCTTGACTTTAGCCACCAATCACATAACCTCCTTCTAGTTAAGTCTACCCGCTTAAAGTCTATTTCGCCCTCCCAGTCCCTAAACCCCAGTGCTTTGAAAAACTCTGCGCCATCATTCTGAACAATAGGGCGAAGCCCTTTACAGAACATTATCAAGTGTTCGGCAGTTTCTTCTTCCACTCCACACGCACTGCATACTCTGTCTACGCCTTCGTATTTGATCCGGTATGTCTTGGTTCGCAGTACTCCCGTCCTAGCCTCAAACAGTAGAAAACTACCCCGAGTATTATCATAGATCCTTTCCTTGGCGATTTCCTGCTTAAATGTTCAATAGATCTCTAGTGCGGACTTCATAATCATGTCCATTCTCCACATGTCAGTCTCCGTTTTCTTCACTTTCTTCTTAACCGATAGTTCTTTTTGGTTTGGCCACCTGCTGTTTTCCAAGTATTTACCAATCAATTTTCTGGTTCGCTTCCACCACTTTGTATCGACATTCTTCATGTACAAGTAGCTGAAAACCTTCCTAGCCTAACGCTCTTCCCCCATTTCTCTCAATCGCTTCTCAAATTTTATCTTGCTGCTAGCTTCCCTAGCCTCAAATGATGTCCATCCCATATCACCTTGTACTCCCTGATTTGGTGTATTCCCGTGAGCTCCTAAAGCAAGCCTACCTATTCCACGTTGCTTAATTTCTAATCTTGCTTGAACTTCTGATCTCATGCACAAGACCGCATTGCCGAAGGTCAGCCCAGGAACCATGACCCTTTTCCATATTCCTCTCACAACATCTTACCTATTGTAATTCCACAGCGCCCTATTTTTCATCACTGCTGCATTCCTGTTACCTTTAGTCGTCGCGTATATTTCGTGTTCCCTCAGGTAGTCGGTCCCATTGCTTATCCATACGCCCAGATATTTGCATTTGTCTCTTATCTCTAGCGTGACCTCCTGTATTCTAAGCTCACTACCTTCGTTGTCATTTAAAATCACGACTACTCATTTTTCCTTACTGAATCTAAAATTTAACCTATCTCGCTCATTACCGCAGATGTCCATTATTCCTGCAAATTTTCCTTGTTGTTGGCCAATAGCACTATATCAACTGCGTACATTAAGGCTGGTAGTACCTGATCAATAAGTTTTTTGTGCTTGAGTAAAGAGAGGTTGAAGCCCAGTCCACTTCCCTCTAATATGGCCTCTAATCTTCTTAGGTACATCATGAATAATAAGGGTGACAGGGGGCACCCCTGCCTAAGCCCCCGTTTTAACTCTGCAGGCTTGGATACCTCTTTTTTACACTTTATAACTACCTTGTTACCTTTATAGATACCCTTTAAAAAATTAGTGACTACATGTTCCACGCCTAGTGTGTCCAGTATTCCCCACAATTCCTCTTGAACCACGCTATCGTAGGCTACCTTGATATTCAAAAATGCTAGCCACAGGGGCCTGTGTTCCTTTTCTGCTATTTTGATGCACTGCGTCAGTGAGAACAGATTGTCTTCCAACCTCCTGTGTTTTAGAAACCCATTCTGCAGTTCCCCCAGAACCTCTCATCCTCTATCCATGCCTGCATTCTTTCCTTTATAATCTGCATCGCCAGCCTGTAGACCACTGATGTCACTGTTATAGGACGGTAGTTGTTTATGTCAGCTTTGTCCCCCTTTCCTTTACAGATCATGCTCATCCTGCTAAAATCCATCCATCGGGAACTTCACCATTATTTTGCTCACTGCCTCTCTCGAAGCCTGCTAAGACTTCGGACCTAATGTCTTTATCAGGATAATTGGAATGCCATCTGGGCCTGTTGATGTACTACTAGGAACCCTTTTCTCAGCCCTTTCCCACTCTTGCTGTGAAAATGGAGCCATTGCACCACTTGAATCGTCCTTGTTTATTCTGGTGCATAAACTACTTCTTTGTTGATTTTTTTCTCTCACCCTTGTTCTTATATATTCAATGGCTTCGCCCCCTTCGAGCCTAGCACCTTGGGCTGTAGTTATAAAACTCTGCTCTAGGCTCGTCTCATTTCTTAGGGAGTTTAGATGGTTCCAAAATTTTGCAGCTGCCTTTCTATCTTTTTTATGTACTTCTGCCAGCCACGAAGCTCCCTTTCTTCTTATCTTTTATTGATGAGAAGGGATGCATCCCTTCTACAGCTTAGAAAGGTTTCCCATTTTCTTTCAACATCATCTGTCGGTTCACCCCGCTGCTTAGCATGTCTGTGTTCCCTAGAGGCTTCCTGACGTTTTGCTATGAATCTCTTAACTTCCTCATCCCATCAAATTTTGGGTTTGTGTCTTCTTTTCCGGTGTGACTTGTGACGCGTCTTAGCAAGCTCTATCACAAAGAGTCTAATTAGATTCGTGTACGTCCACACTGTCTTATTATCCTCCGTGATTACTTTCTCAATTGGTTTAGTGGCTCTTTCAATTTGCCTTTCTGGATAAAATTTTCCTGTAGTTGCTCATCTTGCCTCCTTCCCGCTTTCACTGCTCTTCCAAAACTTAGCTTGATACGTTTGTGATCACTACCCAGACTTCTGGAGCCACCTTCATCTATGTGCATTTCCCTGAGCTTATCATACATCCTTTGTGACATCAGTGCATAATCTATCGTCGACTGCAGCCTTCCTACCTCCCATGTTATTTGCCCTTCACACTTCTCGGTACTGTTGCAAATGATCAAATCAAGCCTTTCACACATATCCACGAATTTTTTTGCCTGTCCGTTCGGTATACCCATCTATGTCTTCTATGTGCGCATTCATTTCTCCTAGTATAATTATCTCGAACTCTTCCTAACTCCTGAATGTCCTTTGATATACACTCTTCCATTGCCTGGTTTTCCTCTCTGGCCTTTGCTCCCGTCCACAAGTACACGAAAGAAAGGAGTGTCGTTTGACCTGCCACTTTCCCTTTTAGCCATAAATGTTCCATGCACTCCTGCTTGACCCTTTGCCAGTCTGTACTTTTATGAATGAATGCCCCAATACCACCCCACTTTCTGCTGCCTTGTGTTCTATTAAATTATTCCCACGCGTAGTCCGCATTGTTCGGAGGTTGTTCCATGTCCCTGTGGTGTGTTTCCACAAAACCGTATACCATCGGCCTCTCTTCCCTTAGCTGTTCTTCTATCTCTTCCCACTTCAGCCTCTTCCTACCACCCTGCATGTTAATATACCCTATGTCTGAATTGGCTCGGCGCTCGTGGTTACGTCTATTTATGCCCCAGACTCTACCTATCGTAGATATTGGTGCCACTTTGGAATCATATCTGTCCATACCACCTGTAGAAGAGTCTCCCTAGTTGTTTTCCTCGTTACTAGCTATCCTGCACCGCGAACGGCTCGCTTGCCCCCCCAAAAAGCTACTGTGCGTCCTGCAAGTCGCCAACCCACCTCATGACCTAGCCGCCCATCGAAGTGAATTTTGTCTCGTTGAAAACCGCCCCATCTATGCACCTCTCTGTTTATCTCCACCACCTCAAAGCCTTTCTCTCGACTCATCCGCCATATCTCTTAGTTTGCGTTGACAACCGCTCTTTGCATGTTGCTATCACGCACCGCTACCTTCGGTATTGTGCATATCACATACCTGTACCTTAGGAGAAGTGGCGCGCATGTCATCGACGCCTTTCGCCAGTGTGGTTGCTAGCCCCGCTGTATCTCCATTAAAAAATCGTTTAAACCGCCTGAAATTACCACGAGGTTTCGTCTATCAGCTGTAGTTTTGAGTTTTGCGCTCGCTTGCCTCATGACTGCTCAAGCTTGCGTCCTGGTAACGCCCCTGCTGCAACCCTCTTGTCACCTCTTACCCTCTCTTTGATGGCTTCTGTGCATCGATTTAAATTGAGACCCCGGCGATTATCACATGCTGTGACTTTTCAGCTGGAGCGTCCTGCACCTGGGGGCTACTTGCACCTGTGACGCCGGCTGATTTGTCTCCTTCTAGCCCCACCACTACCTCGCTGAAGCTGGGCCTTGCGACAATTGAACCAGCTGAACCTGTTTTTTCCAAAGTTGCTTGCTCTTCCTTCTCCACCGTTCTTGTTGCCGGTTCGCTACTGCTTTCTCCGTAGGCCGCTTCTTTGTTCAGCTTCGCTAGTGCTTCCTCGGCGGACTTCAGTCTTTCTTCCATTGCCATCGTTTTCTCTTGCTCTACGCCAACACAGTCTCGAGTTCGGCGATTCTCATCAGCAGTTCATTCTGGGCAACCATCATTTTCTCCATTTTTTCCTCGACCTCACATTGCCTACACTTTGTGTCAGCCTCTTCTCCATGCGCTTCTACGCTTGGGTCCACCTTCAAACCAAGTCCACATCCTGAACACTTTACAGTCTTTTTAACCATGTCTTCCTGACACCAATTTTCCCTATACTCTATAATTACTAAATTCAAGCCCTGCACTACGAAAAAAAAGAAAGTCCAAGCTCCACTACAAAAATTTGCATGTTCAATGTACGCGCACCTCCCCCACGGGGTGGCAAAAGAAAAAAAACAACAAAAAATTCAGACACACACACCCGTACTTACTAATAAATACCTGGTGACTGGCCCCCGAAAAAGCCGTACCATAAAATAGGTGGTACGAAGATTTCAACCGCTGCGTTATAATTATAAAGACAAGCTCAAAACATTCAAAAACACTTATCTGCGCAGTCGATCGGGAGCGCTCAAAAAACACCATAACATAATGGATGGATTGATGGATATGGCTGTACCCTTTAGATCGGGCGGTGGCTAGCTCCACCGAGCCGTAATTCTTATTGAACCAAAAATTATATTTTTTTTCCTTAAAAAGTGAGTTTGAGGACTCGTACTTTGCAGTGAGAGTTCAATTTTCACTCGTGCCTTGACTTTAGCCACCAATCACATAACCTCCTTCTAGTTAAGTCTACGCGCTTAAAGTCTATTTTGCCCTCCTGGTCCCTAAACCCCAGTGCTTTGAAAAACTCTGCGCCATCATCCTGAACTATAGGGTGAAGCCCTCTACAGAATGTTATGTCCGGTGTTGTCGTCGGCCCATAGACGTACGCGTTGGTCGCGGTAGTCCAAAAAGCTCAGACAGCCTCGAACGGTTAAAAACAAGTTTATTTCTATTCGGATGGAGGCGGCTGCCGAACTGCCAGGGGAAACGACGTCGGCTCGTTTGCGCCCAGCGGCGAAAGGGGAGGAGTCAACATCTGGAAGCAGTTTCAGCAACCGGTCCTTCGCAGGCTCGCTCGTGACACAAGCCCCGTTTACATTGACCCGACGAGGGCGCGTTGAGTCGAAATAAACAGGTTTTCTGGACTCGCCCTCCCCATGTATAAGCGGACGCGTCGGGGCGGAGAGTCGTCGCGTCGAGTCCTGTCGACCCGGAGACAGGGGGTAGGTTCACCGAACTCGCCGCGCTCAGAAAGGGCATGTATAACCGGTCGCGCTGAGTTGACGGCTCGTGACCCGTCGCGGTCTCCGCTTCCCCTGTCCCCATTACTCCGACGTTGCTCTTTCTTTGTCGGCCGGTACGCGCGCGCTACGCACGATGACATCCTCGCGGGCTCCACGCACCATGTGGACAGATGATGAAATAACGACGTTGCTAGCTTTAGTCAACGAGATAAAACTGAGTGATTTGCTCCAATCCTGCAAGGAAATATAAAAAATATCAAATTACTTTTGTTTTTAAGCATAAACAAGGCACAATAGTAATAGAGGTGTAAAATTACGGCAGAATGGTATGCGGCCGTATGAATTTTTACGTAAGCTGATAGAAATTTCACTCAAAAATGTATATTGCATTCCAACTGTAATCACAAGCCCTCAGATTAAAAATTCATCGTGTAAGGATCTCACTGTCCAGTCCAAAAGCCACAGAAATCAGATTAGCCAAACAGGGTGAGCGTATGAGGCAAGGGGAACACGGTGCACTTAATTGTGGTAGAACTGAACACTTTGTTCCAACGATTGATGAGGGTCTTTAGTAATTTTCATTTAAAAACTGCTTATTGATTTCAATTTAAAATTTTCAACGAGGTTCAGGGCGCCGCTTAATTCGTATTAGCGACAAGCCACAACCATTGCAAAAAATGACTCGTGCGTAGGGCTTCAAAGGATTTGCCACAGCATCAGGTACACAAATGAAAGGCGTTTCAAACTATCAATCACGGCGAATTCCTGGAGACACCAGCCAGGGGTGAACAGAGGACGGTGCGTCAGGCTGCGGATACGCCTGCGGCGAGCGCTGTGCCGCAACAGAACCACTGCTGCCATCACGTTGTGCAGTGTTAGCCAAGGCACCAACACAACCATAAAGTACAGCTGGTGCAAACTGAGAAAGAATACCAAGACAGCCATCGCGGTGGCGGAGCGGCAACTGCGTAAACCGCAGCCCACAGCGGCGAGATGCGAGAGCGCAGGCTTGGAGGAGCGTGAACCGGTACCGGAAGACGGGCTTTCGGCTCGACGCAAAGCGTCGCTGCGATCACCGATCACCTCAACTCGTCCGTGCGAGTTCATATAAACTCGGGCGCGTCGAGGTAAGCTGAACCCACCACTCAACTCAGCCCGCCCCCGTCGCGTCCATGTACACGGGCTTACAGGGGTGCTTGGAACACAACATCTTCTCCCTCCTTAGCTTGTCGCTTGGAAGCGATCTGAAGGCCGCCGTGGGCGCGTAGACGCTCTGGACGCACAAGGAAGAGAAGCCTCCGTTCGCTGGGTGTCGTTTCTCTTGTGTTCAGGGCCGGCGGGCGGCAGCGTCGATTTATCTGGTGTGAGATGCCAGACTAAGTGGAACGAAGCTTCCGTCGAGGTTGCTGCTTGAAAGGGAGGTTCCCTTGGCAAATTACCTGAACGGCGTAGCTGATTAAGGTGGCAGGGTGTGGCCTTTCCACCAATGTCGACGAGCCATGACCGCAAACCTACGCGTTTGAGTGCCGTCGCTTCAACCCAGCCGGGCTTTCTGTGGAACTGGCGGGCGTATATGCACTGTCCACTTTCAATTCTCCTGCTATGCGGGAGCTTTTCTTCCTCCGACGGTGCTTTCGCTGAGGGCTCCGGGACAATTGCTGTCAGCTGGGTTCTCATTTCTCGTCAGAACATCAATTTCGCTGGCGTTTGATCATTAGTGCTTTGAACAGTGTTGTGCTGTCTGAAGAGAAAGCGCGCGATGCAGCGTTGCATTGTCCCAGTCTGGTCTTTAGTAAGAGCGTGCTTTAGCTCAGCCACGTAGCGCTCGGCTTGTACGTTCGTAGCCGGGTGGTAAGGAGCTGATGTAACAGACGAGACGCCGTTGTCGCTGTAAAACTTGAGAATCTTTGTGGACACATACGGAGTGCCGTTGTCCGAGACCACCTTGCGCGGTAGGCCAAACGTTGCAAAAAACGACCGCAGAGTGTCGATAACTGCTGCCGATGTCGTTGTAGCCATTTGTTTTACCTCCAGCCACTTGGTGTATGCGTCTACAACCACCAGGAACGAACACCCTTCGATAGGCCCCGCAAAATCAGTGTGCAGGGTGTGCCAAGGCGTGTCTGGTCTTTCCTATTCAGGAATAGGGGCTCTTGGTGGGCTTCTGTGGTTGCATTGGCAAGGCTGGCAATCGTGAACTGTTAATTCTATATCATGCTCGATACCAGGCCACCACATATAACTTCTGGCGCACTTTTTCATGGCAACAATGCCTCGATGACCTTCGTGGACAAGCGACATGGCCTGTTCGCGAAGTGCCGCTGGAATTACAACTCTTGATCCCAAGGTGACGCAACCGCGATGAGTGCTCAACTCCGCAGCTCGCTTGCGGTAAGCGTTGAAGTGTTCACCCCTTAGCTTCTGCACGTTGCCTTCTTAATAGCTGCATAGACTTCCTTCAAGACAGTGCACTCCTGCGTTGATGCTGCTACCGTGTCAGCTGTTAGCGGAGGGTTCGGCAGCACCTCGAACATGAGTATATCACCCGGCGGGGGTGGTTCATCTATTGTGGTGTCTTGCGGCAGGCGGATAGTGCGTCGGCGTTCTGGTGTTTCTTCCCCGTCCGATGTACGAGTTCGTAATTGTACGCCGACATCTTGATGCACCATCGTGTCATTCGTGGCAAAAATGTCTGTAGCATTGGCTTCTGGGGACCCATAATACCCAATAGGGGCCGGTGATCTGTTATGAAAGTCACTTTCCTGCCGGTAATGTACTGCCGAAAGTGATCTGCTGCGTAGACGATGGCAAGTCCCTCTTTATCTAGCTGGGAATAATTCCTCTCTGCCTGCGATAGGGTGCGCGAAGCAAAAGCGATCGGGGCTTCCCGTCCCTGGTCGTCAACTTGGGATAGGACTGCTCCCACTCCGTATGGTGATGCGTCACAGGCTAGCAGTAGGGGTCTCCTTTCGTCGTAGTGTCGCAGAACAGTAGACTTGCGAAGTAGTTGCTTAAGGGCAACAAATGACTCTTGGTGGCGTGGCGACCAAGTCCATGGGACTTCTTTCTGCAGGAGCTGATATAGATCGTTGGCCACTGTAGCTCGATGTTCTAAGAACCGGTCGTAGAACGTCAATAGCCCCAAAAACGACTGCAGTTCTTGCTTGTTAAAAGGCGCTCGTGCTTCGGTGATTGCACGCACTTTGTCTTCAGTGGGATGGATACCCTGCGCGTCAATTTGATGTCCAAGAAACTTCATTTCAGGCACCGCAAAAACACATTTTTCTTTACTTATGCGCAAATTAGCATTTGCTAGCCTTTCCAAAATGAGCTCCAAGCATTCTGTGTGCTCTTCATTGGAGGCGCCACCGACAATAACATCGTCCAAGTAGACGCGAACACCTGGGATCCCGTTAAGTGTAGACTCCATAAATTTCTGGAAGATTGCTGGCGCTGCAGATATTCCGAATGGTAGCCTTTTAACTTTGTAAAGACCCTTAATAGTGTTTAATGTGAGCAGTTCAGACGTTGATTCGCTCACCTTCAGCTGCTGGTAGGCTTGTGTCAAGTCCAAGGTGCTGAAGATTTTTTCACCACGACGCGCGCTAAAGACCTCTTCCCGTGTCGGCAGTGGGTGGGAAGATGCTTTTGTCGCCAGGTTTACAGTGCTCCTGTAGTCTCCGCAGAGGCGTAGGGTACCGTTCTTCTTTCGGACGACAACGAGTGGTGTAGCCCACTCTGAATGTTGCGTCGGTTCGATGATTCCTTGTTTCGGCAGTCAGTCAAGCTCATTCTCGACTGACGTTCGTAGGGCGAAAGGCGCCGACCTAGCTTTCAAAAATTTCGGCGTCGCATCCTCCCGCAGCTCCAGTGTGACTGGAGGTCCGTTGTTCCCTGGTATTTCTTCGGAGAAAACCGCTTTGTACTTATCTGGAAGCTGCTCCACTGACGAATAACTGAGTGTGTTGTGGTGAACTTCGCCAATGACCACTCCAAGGATGGTGAACCAATTTCGTCCTAAAAGGCTTGATCCAGAACCGTGGACGACTAGCAAGGGGAGCTGATGGGTCTGCCCATTGTAGTACACGTCTACGTTGGCACAGCCCAGCAGTGGAAGGGAATGTCCGGACCACGTTCTCAGCTGCGTGTCGTCTTTCTGGAGAGCTGGCGCGTTCTCACGCCAAGTAGCGCGAAAAGTGTCCTCGCTGATGAGCGTACATGCTGCTCCGGAATCCACCTTAAACCTGATAGGGCGCTGGTGTACCATAATTTCAGTTGTTATCTTCGGTCTCGTTCCGAGGTTCACAACGGCGTTTAAGTCATATAGTGCCGATGACGTTAGTGCTGTTCGGCTTGTATCTTGCGTCTGGCCCTCCTTTGCGTCGACATTGTTGTTCCGTTGCACTGAAGTCATATAAAACTTCTAGGCGCGTAAAACTTCAGACAACTAACATAAGAGACAAGGACGAGCGCAGACTTTCAACTGATTTTATTACTACTACGACACACATATATATATTAGAAAGAAGATAAGCAACACACAAAATCAAAAGGCGAAAAGAGAGATTGCAAAAACATCACACAAAATCAAAAGGCGAAAAGAGAGAGAGTCCTTGTCTCTTATGTTAGTTGTCTGAAGTTTTACGCGCCTAGAAGTTTTATATGGATTACCAACTAGCCCAATCCCACACTTTACTTAAGCACTGAAGTCTTCGGTCCGAGCTGTTTGCGCTTCGAGATGCATGCCCTTTCAATGTGTCCCAGTTTTTGGCAAAAAATGCAAGTCACTGTCTTGTATCGACATACCTGGGGATTGTGCATGTCGTCGCATCGCCAACTGCGCCGTGCCTTTCTGCTTGATTTCGCCTTAGACGTGGGATGACCTGACTGCTGACTGGTGTGATGCACCGGCTCGACGTTCCGTCGAATATCCCTCTGCTGGTGACCAGCGCTCTCCGCTCGTTGGGCGATGTCGTAGGCTTTGGAGAAGGCGAGACCCGTCTCCGCGAACAGGCGTTGCTGTAGGCCTGCGTCACGCAGTCCGCACACAAAACAATCACGCAACATAACGTCCAAGGGGAGCATAGTGGTGTTAGCAGGTGTGGCAGTCGATCTTCCCTCCTGCGCAGTAGCTGCAGCTGTCGCGGTCAACGTCCCGAAATTGCAGTCAGTAGCGAGCTTTTTGAGAGCCGCTACGTATTCGGCCACTTTTTCGCGTTCCAGTTGGTCTCGCCGTTGGAAGCGGGCTTGACAGTAGACCTCCGATAACCTTGGGTCATAGTGCTCTTATAGCGCTGCTACGATGTCGTCGTAGTCAACGGCTGCTGGAGTGGGCTGAATCAGGGCACAGACTGTGTCGTATGTCTGCTCCCCACACAGCGTTAGCAGGTTGGCCCTCTTCATTGCTGCCTCAGTGATGTTGTTAGCCTCGAAGTAAAATTGCAGGCGTCCAAACCACGATGACCATGATGAGCCGTTGAATTCGGGTAGCCGATTTGGGAGCCCGTGCGTAGCCATAGCTTGTAGCTTGTCAATACCGTTGCGTAGCGTTGGTCCAAATCCACTTCCTCGTCGCCACTGTTATGTCCGGAGTTGTCGTCGGCCCATAGACGTACGCGTTGGTCGCGGTAGTCCAAAAAGCTCAGACAGCCTCGAACGGTTGAAAACAAGTTTATTCCTATTCGGATGGAGGCGGCGGCCGAACTGCCGGGGGAAACGACGGTGACTCGTTTGCACCGAGCGGGGGAAGGGGAGGAGTCAACATCTGGAAGCAGTTTCAGCAACCGGTCCTTCGCAGGCTCGCTGGCGACACAGGGGTGCTTGGAACACAACACAGAACATTATCAAGTGTTCGGCAGTTTCCTCTTTCTCTCCACACGCACTGCATACTGTGTCTACCCCTTCGTATTTGGCCCGATATGTCTTGGTTCGCAGTACTCCCGTCCTAGCCTCAAACAGTAGAGAACTACCCCGAGTATTATCATAGATCCTTTTCTTGGCAATTTTCTGCTTAAAAGTTCGATAGATCTCTAGTGCGGATTTCTTAATCATGCCCATTCTCCACATGTTAGTCTCCGTTTCCTTCACTTTCTTCTTAACCGATAGCTCCTTTTGGTTTGGCCACCTACTGTTTTCCAAGTATTTACCAGTCAACTTCCTGGTTTGCTTCTTCCATTTTGTATCGACATTCTTCATGTACAAGTAGCTGAAAACCTCCCTAGCCCAACGCTCCACTGCCATTTCTCTCAATTGCTTCTCAATTTATATCTTGCTGCTAGCTTCCCTGCCCTCAAATGATGTCCATCCCATATCACCTTGTACTCCCTGATTTGGTGTATTCCCATGAGCTCCTAAAGCAAGCCTACCTATTCCACGTTGCTTAATTTCTAATCTTGCTTGAACTTTTGAATGGTGTCGGTCGCGAGCGCCACCACGCGGAGCTTATTTAAAACAGATGACAGGCCAACTCCGCTGGGAGCGCGAGCCATTCCTCAGGCATCTTTTTAGAGGAGGCGTTGCTCTGACTTGCGTTATGACGTCATGGGCCAGCGTTTTGTTTTTATCCAATCAGCAACCTAGAGTGCTTGCGGGCTCCTCCTCTTTCAAAGCTGTCGCCGCATCTGAACCGTTTGAATACCGGGCCCGCACAGAAAAAATGGAGAGGAACTGGGGTGCGGCCGTACCGTGGTTTGGCTCTAAACACGGTACGGCCGCACGGCCGCTTCTGCTCCGTTTTTCAGGACCGTTCCGGTTTTCAGCCGGTCTGGAAACGGAGGCTGTTCACGGTGGGGCCGCACGAGCGGAATGCAAGAGCACGCTGATTGGGCCACGCGATGTTCGTGAAGTGCTGGCAACCGTTCGGCGAAACAGAGATGTTCGATGGCGACTACCAGCAGACGACACAAAACGTACAATTTTTTTCTTGCGGGTTCAATTTAAACGAAGTACGTGCACTGTTACGTTCTGTTTTGCAGCGGCATGAGTTGCATGGTTGCGGTCGTGGACGCTAGAAACTCTACAGAGCGGCCTTGACCGGCGTGATTGTTGATATTCGCTTAAGCGGCCGTATCTAGCATGCAATCAACCCATCTGCACGAGGTGCGTTCTGCGTGACATCGCCGTGCTTGAACGTACCCGCGCTTCAGCTTGTTAGAACATGACATTCCCGCACACGTTCCAAACCAGATTATTCAAGTAGGCACGCTGATGACGATCAGCCATTAATCGCGAGGTTACAGACATGTAGGTTGAGATAGACAAACACAAATATCAATCCCCCCCCCCCCCCCCCCGAAACGCTACTCCTTTAGAGCAGTACCGCGGGCTGTTGTAATGAAGTGCCCAGTGCAGGCACGAAGCCACAGTGTCACAAACCAGGCCTCGGCAACCTGCTGTGGCCGGGCCTCATGCGCGCGCCCCAGCAGGACGTCCGAACCCTCCCCCACTCCCTTACCTTGTGAAATTTTATCTGAAGGCTAACTTAGCGGTTTCGTGCTGAAGTAGATTTTTCGCTTGTAAGTTTTAATTGTTTGTGAATAGCAGCTTTGTGACATTTGTGCTAATAATACGCAGCACTTTTATATATCAATCTATTCCAGCTTTTTTACGTTTTTCTCAATTCGCCATTTTTTCCTTTACCTGTGCTGGATTCCTCATCCTACCGAACTAGGAATGTGCGGGGAAATATTTGCGGGTTGTGCAATATTACGACTCATACACAGACCAATGGGCAGACACACATTTCATATTGTCTTGACGAGAAGGCAGAGGTTGTCTTTTAAGAAGCTGAGAAAGCAGCAGCGGGTCAGTCTTTTTATTTACCGCGCGCCAGAGAGTTCCTCGTCTTTCTTGTTATTGCGTTCTACATAAAAGCGTGCAGATCGCGTATGCACGGCAAGGAGGAATAAAAAAATTGCTGGAGTGGAAGCTACCGCAATGCCTTGCAAGCAGAATCGAAGCCATCTTTTGCCACTGCCAAGATGGCGGAAACAGGCTCTTTTCTAATAAAGCCCACTTAAAAATCAAGTGGCTTTGATATGTTAGTGTTAATTCTACGTTAGTTCTATGGTAAAAGACAGTTGTTTCCGGCGAGATAACACACAAAAACGAGTATGGGTGACTGAATATTCTAAGGGCTTTGCCTCCAATCGGAGGCTCACTAAGAAAAACTAGTAACTCTAAGACGCACTTGGAGCACTATGTGACCCGAAAAAGTTTCCACAATACACTCGTTGGGCGTGCGAGTGAAACGCTCTGTTCTAAATCGCTTAACGGCGATACTTTATCAAGCCCCTAGTAAAGTGGCCGCCGCAGCCGCCATCTTGCCAGAGGTACGGCTTCACTCCTAAATTACGATTTTCACTCCAGCAATTTTTAAATCCTTCTTGATGCACGGTCGCTTTCGTCTTTCTGACAGGACGCACGTGACAATATATTTAACATAATGAAAAGTACACATCCTAAGGCAGCATAATAGCCAATATTCCTACAATGCACACAGACATTGTTTCGATGCTCCCTTTACCTAGAAAGATTCACCCCAAAGGACACAAGAAAAGACAGCAATCATATAACAGTGTACAGTGAATATGGAAGGAAAGATGAACGACATAACATCTACATTCTTAACTGTTTTTCATTTATTTTTCAAGCAGTTGTAGCTTGAATGGTAATGAAAAGCAGTTCGAGTCACCCACGATCCATTCAAGAGCCATACTAGCAACAAATTTTTGACACCAAGGTCAGAGTGTGATGAAAACAGCACGCTGTACCGTTCATGTTTATTACCAACCCACATGCCCATAGCTCTTCGCAATGTGCCCATAGTAAGAGATGTCGATCAATGCGATAATAAATGTCAGCTTAAAACACCAAGGAAGATGACGAATGCCCATTTCATTGATTTTTACACAGGCCCACTATGCAATCAATTAAAGAAGGAAATTCAAAGGGCTCGTTTTTTTGTTTAACTCAACATAAATGAAAACCAAAAGATAAGTAGGCCGATAAAGGTATGGGGATAGTTGACAGTATTGTTTTACGTGTATCATAGCCATTGTGATATAGATGTGCATAACAACAAAGTGGACGAAAGGCAAGTTCCACCAACAAGCACAAAACCTGAAACCTTCAAATGATGCACCTCATGCTCTACCGTAACTCAAAATGTATATCATCGCCCGCATTGTCCAAAGGTGGCAGGTTCAGTCACTGTTGGGGGCAAGTTGTCTTTCCATCATCTTTGCTTTATGCACATACACATCACAATTATATATTTACAACGATAGTATTCAGGTCTCCTGTACCTTTACATAGCTTCACAATTTTCTGGTTTTCATTCTCGTGAATAAGTGAAACTGGAAATTTTGCAAGAAAAATGCAGCAGCATCCGAATGATTTCATGAAGGACAATGCAAACTTCAATGCCACAACGAACAATCACTTAAACACTATTTGTGTCTGAATAATATAATCTAGTGGTCATCTCATCTAACTAAATTATGAAGTCTAGCTACTAACTACGCGTATGAACGATGACAAATTGAAGTCAACACATTAAAGAAATACCTCTTTAATTAGATGATTTTTACAACTATACATGTTAATTCAATTGTTTATATTTGGTGTCACATTTTCACCAAGCATATAACTACGATGTCATTATGTCTTCCCTTGATATTCTTATGCATACGATTGCGACCCTATATGCGGTTATTCTATATTATGTACATGTGTACATATTGATGATTGGTATTTGGCTTTTGTATTTACCTCATATACTACTTCCCCCTTCTGCTAGTATAGTTATTTGCTTTTGCTGGTACATATCCCAGTATTTTTCCTGCCTTGGTTGGTGCAAGCTTTTACGCGATCTTCTGTTGTTATTTACTGCACTTGATTCAGTGAAACGTAAACAGCAACTGACCTACTAGGTGTCGATAAACCGATTTTGCAACTCCATAAGACACACTGATTGTGAAATTTTGAAATGTTATGAGGATTGGCTGTGTCACCAATGTAAATATATTTTTTCTTCAGATCCATCTATGAATATTCAGTCAAAATAACTTAACCTCTGCGGTTCGAGACTACATGTTACAGAATGAAAAACAACATTATTGAAATAAAGACTGCTCGGTTACTATAAATGAGCCAGGGCAAGGGAAGAGTTGTGCGGGTTCTGACACTCTCCACATTTTCTTCATGCTTGAATTGATTGGGTTGCACTAAAGTACTTACGTGGCTTCACATCAACTACCTGTGGCTAAAGTTAGCCATTCACCACATAAACACTGCCCGAAAACAAATTCTTGAGTTTAGCCATGCATTGAGCACCTTTTGCAGGGCCCTGTCGGCTAATGCAGCTTAGTGGTTGCCAATTGGTTTACAATTACAGATTGCAAAGCCACATCTTCCATGGCCATATGTTGGGTCTTTTGTTAAATGATCGCAAAATAACTCTTGCCAGACACTGCGCGCACTAGTAGTTGGAGTTATTGTCTCAGTAACTGTATCAGTTAAGAAGGTGTTTGCATCCTACTGGCTGCTGCGCAGGGCAACTGTTCAGGCTTGTTGCTATTTTGGGTAAAGATACGATTTCCTGTGACATGGGATGAGGTTCCCATAGAGTCTTGCTCCTAGATTAGGTGGTTTGTGTGTGGTTCTATTTTATCATACCTAAGGCATTGAAGAGTAACATAGTCACATTAAGATGGGGGGACCCTGTCGTGTTTCACAGAGTCTCATGCTGAATCCATTTTGTAGATCAGTTCCCATTAGCTATACCTCACTTACATTCTCCCCCTCCCCCCCCAAGGTGCGCTCAACCTTGCTTTGTCAGATAAACTAGCACAACTATCTGTGAGTACTTCACTGAATTATTAGAAATGCAATGTAGTGCATTTTATGAAGCCACATTACTGACGCACTAGTATTTACTAACTTATTTCTTAATTCGTTGCCTGCATTTCGCCTGAGGGTATTGCAGAAAGAGGGTTCCAGCAACAATAACATATGGACTGCTTCAAGTCTAACAGTGCCTACAATCTCAGCCTTATAAATCCAAACACATAGTTTGTGTCACATAATGAATGGTGTTAACGTTGTTTGACCACATTAAATAAACAAAACAAAAAAGCTTGTAGCATCCAAATGGTAACAAACACAAAACACGCAGAGTTACATTGTTGATTATTGTAGTGATTGCTCACAAAAACATAAATATCCTGCCATGGCATTACCTCCGGATTGCTCAGGGTAAACAAAATATGAATGACATGAAGCTTGCAAAACTTCAATCAGCAGTTTTTCTATTGATTCACAGCATGAAAGCACAACAAATTTGGCTAAACCTTGATCATCTGGGTTTTTCGTTTAATGCGGCGAACAGCAACAAAAGCTGTCGCTTTTTTCTTTAGTAAACAGCTGTAGTAGAAAGGGACAACCCCCGGAGCATGAAGTTATCGGCCTGTTTTAATTGCACTGCAATTTCAAGATGAGTCTCGCAAAAAATACATGGCTACGCATCATATCGGCACTTCAGGTTGCTGGAGCTGTTGTCTAAATTACAACTAGTTTTTTAGAGCATAGCTTGGTATACTAACTGGTCAGTATGCTCAGGTACACTCATTTGAAAGACTTGAGTCAGTATGAGTGCGTGGAGGGTGAGTAACTAGACACGAATATGAATGTGAGCGAGTACTCTCAAGTTGGGGTGGGCATGAAGCGAATTCAATCAAATTTATATTCATTCTGTAATACAGAAAGGACTGTGATGAAAATCTCTTTTCAGAACAATGAATGTTGAGAAACTGGATCACAAATAAACTTAGCAGCGATTAACAGGGCACTGTGTGAGGGCAGGAACACCGACATGAGCTTACTGAGAAGCTTCTGCAGTGATACTTTAGGTCCATAATATACTCCAACAATTTGGTGCAATGAGCTATGAAACTCAGCGTCATGGCATGATGCAATTTTAGTGGCACAACACATGGCTTGAAGTCTTTCATGTATTGCAGCTTAAACCTTACCGTGTGTGCTGATCGACTATGGGGCGTCACTTCTCCCCTGCTTTCTCAATTCATATCATTGCAGCATTCACAGTTTCACATTGCTTGCGGCACTTGGGCAATACTTTTTCAGAGAGGTAGTAACACATGTATTTATTCTTTGGTTTTACTGTTATTGTGTTCACTAAAACCTTACTGTTGCACTTTTTCCCACGTAGCAAGCCAAATCTTCATGTGAAGAACATTCCTAAATAGGGTCAGTCTTTTCAACACTCACCCTAACAATGACGAGCTGAGCTCATAGACACAGTTATAACTTTTCTACGGAAAGCAAGTATGCCTCATTCACACTGAAGGAAGTGCTTAGGACGCCACGTTTAAGATACTCTCAATAAATTATTCCAGTTATTTCGTGGTTTGAACAAACAGTGCACTAAGATATTTTAAAATATGCTCAAAGCATGCATTTTCATAGAGATAGGACTAGATTCTGGCAACTGTAAATGCAAAACAGCTGCAGCTCTCTTTGGAAAAAGAAAATGCATGTTTGCCAGAGCTTTTTGCAATGACGAGTTTCACTTATGCTAATAGTGCGGCTCCAAAAACGCAAAAAAGCATGAAGTTTTATTTTAATGATTAAAATATACATTGCTTTTTAACCTTTACTAGCAGTGGATGCTGGTAGATGTAAACAACCCCCCCCCACCCCAAGCTTTATTATCTGGCTCACTTGTCCCTGCGAGTTATTATTCAAAACTTCAGCTGGACATGTTCTGCACTGAAGGCTGGAGCCGTTGTGGCACTTTCTGTGCTGCAGTGAAATCGATCTTCCGTATATTCACAAAAAACACTTTGCTTGTATAAACACACGTGGAATCAAATATGATAATAGGAAAAAAAAATGAGTGTTTTTGTATCCCTTCTGGCAAAAAGTGTTGTTGGAAAAGGTGCGATACCGATTAGAAGCATGGTAGTAATAGCACAGTGCATAACCAATCACCCAAGTTGTCCTGGAATGTGCAGTGACTCAATAATGAAAACCTAGAATAATTTTTTGCTATATCCGACTCTTGACAATTGTACTCATCACTGTAATGTTGGTGTCATGGTAGCTTAGCAGGCCTAGTGTTGTGCTGCTAAGCATAAGGAAATAAGTTGTGATAACTGGTGATGCTGGCTGCATTTCAATGGGGGCAGAGAGCAAGAGCACCAGTGTATCATTGTGAGCAGTGTGAAAGAGAACACGAGTGGATAGGAATGGCTGTAGACACACTATGCTTCATTATCACGTCAAATTCACAAGCAGCTAGGGATACAATCATCTGTTGCTTTGTATCAGCACTAGCAAGGCGGCAGTGGCAAGGCTTAGGAACCATGATGCTCTTTGTTAAAAACAGAGATCGTAGCGCACGCTAGAAAACAGAAAAACGAGGCATGAAGCGTGGCACTAGGATCTTTGTGCTGTTTTACTGAAATGAATGGCAGCGTTGAGACTCACTGCTTCATCTCTCCAGGTCTATTCGTCTAGAAATCCCATTCATCGACGAACGAAGTCATCGATTTTACATCCTTTCCAGTGTTTCGATCAGCTGCTGCCATAAATCATGCAACAACGTGTTCGGGGCTATTTGCCATACACTTCCGTATTCCCTGTCATAGTGATCATAATAGTATGATTTCAGTTTAATGTTATACAACATGAGGAGAATATACCACAATATCCCCTTAGAGTTAGTAATAAATATACTATGTCTTTTGCGAATAATGTCAAGGATGATATGCATATGCATGCTGCTTTACTAGGCTTAGATTTGTACAACAAAGGCTTCGATTATACTTTACAAGTTCTGATGCTGCATCATTTGCAATCAGAACCTAATAAAAGTATAAAGCTTCCATGAAACGATCATCTATATTGGGTTTCTCTATGCATGTGATCATCCGAACACACCTGATCCTGTTCTCAAAATAAGGGCAGTATCCCAGCTATTGTAGTGAATTAATTGGATTATTACACACACATAGCTTTCTACCTGAACACAAAGATATGTAAAACATCAAGATTAACTTTACAGCCCCCATCAAATGTGTTCACTAGTCATCTTCTCTCACAAGTGCCTGTACTGAAAACCAACACAATTAGGCACCTGCTAGAATCGAGAAGTTATGATTCTTTCGTGTGCGAAATCTTTCAGTCCGAACACAAAACCATATCCATGCATATCGTCCGGTTGCATAGCGTCCGCGTAAAAAATTAAGGCACCCAAGATTCAAATTAAAACACTCCTCCAAGTAGTGTATAGACCTGTCAACAAATGCGAATTAAGCCACTTTGGAGCTGCACCTCACCAAAAGATGCATTTGAAGCCCACAGGTAACTAAGTTTTCAAACAAATAGTACGTGAGAAATGCAGATACATTCAGCTTTTATAGTTTGATCAAGAAGAGCACATGACTGATTACCTGCATAGATTAATTAGTAACACAAAACATTGCATGATGCACAACACATAAAACAGCATCTAAAGCTGCTGCAATCCACTCCTGGTATACGCCAAAGAACACTAATGGTCCCTCAAAAGCGATGCCGTCACTATAGAGGAAAACAGCAAAATAGTTCAGAAACAATAAAACATGGATGACAGCGATGAAGAGGCAAATGCACTTCCCTGTGTACTCTGGACACCGAACGCAGCACTCCAATACGTTCCACGTTTGTGTTCAATGAGCATGACTCCTATGTAGATTACACCTGCATGAGATTACTTGAGGAGTTCATGGCATGAAACACACAGAATTGACAGCACTTGACACTCAAGTACAAAGCACACTTTTTGCCTTTCCATGGGTGATACTACATCCAAAACCTAGCACTGCCCTGTTGTTTTCGATGAATGATTCCTCAAATGCTGATTAACTCTCGTACTAAAATCACAATAACATCTATATTAGCTTCTTTTATGCAGATGTCGATTAGGCCTCAGCCCATGCTCACTCACTCCATGGGTGCGTCATGTTTCAAGTAAAACACACCTGAAGATGTCTATTGTCAGTGCCCTTTTCTCAGCCTATCAGCGGCTAGTGCAAAATAGCTTATGGGAATATTTTACTGGCATGAGTAGTTTTAGTACACGGTATCCAGCACCAGGTGCAAACAAAATTGGTAATGAAAACGTACCGGAAGAAGCCTCCAATAAAACTGTTTGGTTAATACGGGACGATTTCGTTTGCATTAAATGAAAGTTTCATGGCAAAAAGATGCGCCAATAACAATAAAATGAGCAAAAGTCAATCTTAAATGTACTGAAAACTACTATTTCGGCAACTCGGTTGGCTTTTGTAACTATCATCATAACTGCTCGAAAGTTCGACATAAGTTGTTGTGACAGTTGTACGTTAACAGATTTTATATTGAACACACAATTTTGGTTAGCTATACTGTAGTTTTCCATATGTGTATATAGCCTTCGATTATAATATGGAAATTTGTAGGGAACCGCAACAATTTTTTTCACTTGACTATCGATAATGTTTTGCTGTGGTTAAGAAACACCAAGAATACTTTCGCATCACGACTTCCCTTATTTGAAATTTTCTGTGTGTATTGTTTTCACACGTTAGACATAAACGTTACATGAAGCTGTCATTTATCACTCCAACATTCTTGCACGTATCTAATACAGCACTGCATGAAAGCAAAGCGTGCAAGTGCGGAAAAAATCTTGTAACAAAACATACGCAAGCTAGACAGCAAATTCAAGTTTGATGAGATTTCTGTATCGAAATGCCAGATACACAATAAAGCCCCACTAACACCATCTTTTCACAGCACATTTCAGAGCACACAGACACCGCAAATAACTTTTGCGTCTAGCACCGCTGCAGAATATCGCAGGCCCATACCCCAACCGGTATCTCGTGCGCAAACTTTGTCAACTGGGACACGATCGAGCACTTCGGACACAACGCGGTCACCACATCATATTGCCCGCGGCAAAGCAGCGAACATGCCGCAAAACATGTCGAATGACGGCTATAATGTTTATCGCCGCAGGTTGTGTCAACACCCAGTACTCCTCACAAATGAACCACGAACACGACGCACATACAGATCACAAGTGCTGCTTGCAGCGATCGAACACTTTCGACGACAAGTATTTGTCATCCGAAGATGACACCTGCAGATGTTGACGTTCCGGCTTCCAAGTCAAAGCGAACGATGGCACGAAACACACGAAATCGTCGGTCTCCGAACCTCGCGTAAACACAACTCTCCGTCAGGTTCCATCGGCGATAGCAGCAAGTGACAAGAGCAGGACGGTTGCGCCGGCGTGCTGCATTTCGATGAAAATATGTGTGGATGCTCATGAACTCTAGTGGTAATTGCAATAACGCCCAAACAAGCTTCGTTTACGCGGCTACTGACTAGACCTTGCCACTCGCTTCGTCGCTTCAGCCTAGCGTCATCATTCACGACCGTCTCCGACTTGTGCCATGACGTCATGGGCCTCCGTTTTTTTTATCCAATCAGCAACCTAGAGCACTTGCGGGCTCCTCCTCTCCCAAAGCTGTCGCTGCATCTGGACGGGTTGAAAAGCGGATGATGATGATGACGATACGTGGGGTTTAACGTCCCAAAACCACTATATGATTATGAGAGACGCCGTAGTGGAGGGCTCCGGAAATTTAGACCACCTGGGGTTCTTTAACGCGCACCCAAATCTGAGCACACGGGCCTACAACATTTCCGCCTCCATCGGAAATGCCGCCGCCGCAGCCGGGATTCGAGCCCGCGCCCTGCGGGTCGGCAGCCAATTACCTTAGCCACTGGACCACCGTGGCGGGGCGGGTTGAAAAGCGGGCCTGCACAGAAAAAAACGAAGCGGAACCGGGCGTGCGGCCGTACCGTGGTTTGGCCTTAAGTGCGAACCACTGGCACGCGTATGCACGCGCCTACGCGTCAAAAGCGTCTAGTCGTGCCTGTGGAGGAAAAGGGCGCGCAACCACTGGCACGCGTCAACCACGTTGACGCCCATGCTAGGGTGGTTAAAGCCCACGCTAGGGTGTGCATTGGCCTGGGATGACCACGTCCAAGGCCGATGCACAATGTTGCTTGACCTTTTGGCTTAGAACTGAGCAAGTTCAGCACAGAACGGTACGTTCCTAGCTGAAGCAGGTTTATATGTTTTAGAGGATATGAGAACAAGTTAAAAATTTATAGTGCTTCACCCACTACAGTTTAGACTATTATAGAAGTAATTGACATTGCAGTGCCCAAAGTACCTTCAGCGGTATGCACCAGAAATAAACATCGGTGCGTGTGCCGCTCCCGCGATTGAACATTCGCGTCTAGCACACTACGTCTATCATAGGCGTGTGCAGAGTTCTCCTTAAGGAGGGGGGGGGAGGCAAAAGTTTATCGCAGTGCCCCCCTCCAAGTAGAGGCTGACTTAGCGCCCCCTTTCTATTATGTTAATATACGGAGTTGACATTCAGCTCCCCCCGTTCTCTCCTGTGAATGAGGCGGCGGCTGCTCTCCTGATTAGGTTTACAAACCACCGGGTTTTTATACCTGAACTACCAAGTCTATTAACAATATCTTGAATATGCTGGTACCTTCAGTATATTTACACATCATATTTTATAGCACGCTACTTAATACTCACACCTGAAACTTCATGATCTGACAGATTTAAGTTAGTCATACGAATAAAATTGAGGCCAGAGTAGCAGGCTTTCGGTTGATGTGTATGTTCGAAATATCCTCCAATGCAACAAAGCGCACCTGGTGCTGATTGATACAACAGATATTGCCCATGAGATAGGAACCAAATACTGCGTATAATGCCTTCGGGCATTTTCCATAGTCGAAATGTGCTATAATGCATTAACTGTGCCTGACACTTCATGATGTGACAGATATTGGTCATAATATTGCAACTGAACCTTGCATGGAAGACTTTTGAACGTTGTCTTTAGTCAAAGTATTCTCTAAAACGACAAACGACACCCAACTGTTCATGAAGTCACAGATATCAGTCATAATATTGGAACTGAACCCGGTATGGAATACCTCTGAACGTTGTCTTGACTAAAAGTATTCTCTAAAATGACAGACGACACCCAACTCTTCATGAAGTCACAGATATAGGTCATAATATTATAACTGAAACCTTAATGCAAGACTTCTGGACGTTGTCTTTACTCAAAGTATTCTCTAAAACGACAGACGACACCCAACTGTTCATGAAGTCACAAATATTGGTCATAATATTAGAACTGAAACCTTAATGCAAAACTTCTGGACGTTGTCTTTAGTCAAAGTATTCTCTAAAACGTGTGGGAATTGAGGCTAGCCCGCTGCCTTTGCGCGGGCTTTGCCGCCTTTTCTGCCGTTCTCATGTCCCGACATGTCTGCCCTCTTTTGCTGTCTGCCGCGCTGGGAAGGGTGGAGTGACGTTTAACTCCCTCACCCGGTAGCGGATGTTGACTGTGGCGCCGCGCGTGGAGCCTCCCGAGAGGTTTTCGCGCGCTGCGTCGGGAGTGGTCAGATACTCTCCTGGAAAGCAAACGGTGAGCCAAGCTATCCTTTCCGTCCGTCGACTCCAGTCGACGGGGCTCGTCGGACTTCGCTGACGGCGCCTCGCGCCCGAGACGAACGCTCACCTTTTGTTGCCCCGCTGCGTACGCACGGCCGAGAGGTGGTACGGTGTCCTAGTGCGTGGCCTATAGCTACGGCTATATATAGCTTTTTATAGCTACGCCGACCCGTCTCCCTTCGAAGCCAACGCGAGCGCCTTTGCCCTCGCTCGAGCAACCGGGCCTTGGTCCCGGTGTCTCCGTGGATCACCTTTACCGCGGAGACGTGCTCGTGGCACCCTGTGTAGTACTTTGTGCCGTGGCGTGGATAAGCCTACTTGCTTTCCCGCCGCGCCTTCTTGCAACGGGTTGTACTGCGTTTGGTGCTGCCACAATAAAGTGTTGCGACTTTGAGCAGTATCGTGTTCTCGCCACGGCGACGGTTAACGCGTGCCGTGCGGCTCGCTAAGACCGGACCCACGCTGGTGGCCGTACTCCTTCGGGATACGTGTACACCACACTGGCGCCCAACGCGGTATCAAAAGCTCTAGCTTTTGACTGCTCTTAGCGAGTCAGTTCGCCTGCGCGATTCGGGCTCGTCGCAACATGGCTGCTTCGCGGGACCTTTGTCCGCTGTCCCTTTTAGCGGATGCCGCGTTGCACAAGGAGGCCGTTGCCTCTATTGACGGGAACCCTTCTGCACCCGTCCGTGTCGGCACCCCTCATTGCGGTGACGACACGAGGCGCCTAGCCGCTCCCTTTGGAGATGGCGCGTCGCTTCTTCGGAATGGGCCTCTTGCCCTACCCGAACGTTACGCACGAGCACCTCTGGCTGCTAATGTGCCCTTCGGGATGGCAGTTTGTCGGCACAGCGCTCGCAGTCGGTTCCCTGCGGAATTGACGGGGTGCAGGCCTTCGCCCTCGCCAACTTTTGCCCGCCATCAGCCGTGCAACCGACACATCTACCACACGCTGAGCAGGCGCCTGAATTGTCGATGGTAGCCGCACCAAGTGCGCCTTTGGTTCGACAACAGGCCAATCCTACAACCGGGAGCCTATTTTGCTCTGGGAAGGGCACGCAGGGCGGTGGTCTGTTTGAAACCGCCCACTGATCGAGCTGGGCTACTGCTAGCTTTCGCTCGACCACACCGCTAACGCACCAACGGCTTCCTACGAAGCCGGTGCGACGACGTAGACTTTGCTGCAAAACGCCGTGCAGATGATCTAAGCACTCTCGGGAGCTGTGCAAACGCTTTCGGCTGGTCCGAAACGCGGTCACCCCGCTGTTATGTTGCCTTTGCCAACCTACAGCGGATACGGTGATCAGCTCACCGCCCGAGATTGCCTCGACTCCCTGTCACGTTATCAGAGAGCGATGGGTTTGGATGATAAGGTGGTGATCGAACGTGTTGTTCCAGCTGCACCGACTGACACGGCGGCGAGATGGTATCGGCTTACCGGTTAACCGTGCAGCAAACCTCGAGGAATTTCGTGCGGTCTTTTTGCGCGAATTCCTACCCACTTACTACGAAAGTAGGATGCGGCGAGAGCTCGAGCTCCGTACACAAGCTCCTGACGAGTCTCTACAGGAGTATGTACGTGCGATGGACGAACTTACTTCTATCGCTGAGCCCCGAGCCTCGAACGAGGAACGCGTTGAACGGGTGATACGGCAAGCACATCCGACTTTGTCGGCATAC
This sequence comes from Rhipicephalus microplus, assembly GCF_043290135.1. Classification (NCBI taxonomy): domain Eukaryota; kingdom Metazoa; phylum Arthropoda; class Arachnida; order Ixodida; family Ixodidae; genus Rhipicephalus; species Rhipicephalus microplus. The sequence continues at coordinate 18,475,367 of NW_027464586.1, forward strand.
CTGCGCGGTGGCCGCTTCCGGAACTTGGAAGAGTTGGCCGCCGAGGCGAAGCGCATCCAAGGCGACATTCTCGCCGCGCGTGCCTATCGCCCGCCGCCGCCAGCCAGCGATGCCCTTCAGCCGCGCTGCGCTTGGAGAGGGGCCATGACCCGTCCCCAACGGCAACAGCCTCTCGGCACTGCCTTTGCGGCTGCAACCGGCTGTGCGTGGGAGTTGAGCGATCGCGCTCTTGACCCCTTTACGCATGAAAGGCGGGCAGCCTGCGCTGCTCCACCTGAAACCTCCCCACAGGGACGCTTTCCGACCCAATGTAATGTGGGAGGTGCGGTTCGCAGAAACGTATCCTACGATAACGTAGCGAGCCGATCACGTCTGCTCGAGGCTGCTCCGTCTGGGAATACAGACCATGATGGAGTGCGCTGTTACCGCTGCCGTGAAAGAGGGCACATAGCAAGGAAATGCACCGGATGCAGGCCTCCTGCGAGGCAGGGAAACGGGCTTCCGGGTCGTTCGTGAATGCACGAGCGACCCAACTTTGCTTCTTCCCTCTGCGCGCAGGGCAAGCACTTTTCTTGCTTATATGCACGCGCCGTTCATTCCGGTCACCATTGCCAGCCGCGAATTTTCGGCTTTGCTGGACACGGGCGCTAGCGCCTCGTTGTTTGGCGAATCGGTGTTGTCCTACTTGCAGAAGCACTCAGTGCACTTGCGGGACAGCCGAACGACATTCACCCTTGCGAAAGGCGTGGCCCATTCGCCTGGCGCTGCAAGGTTGACTGTCCGATGGGGAGATCGAATGAGAAGCGGCCGTCTCGTTCATCTTCCAGGGCTCAATGTCCCAGTGATTCTCGGTCGGGACTTTTTCCTTAAAACCGGTATCGTTGTGGACATTGCGAATGGCGGCTATCGTGATGGCCCATTTCGCCAACTCAAGCCGTTCATCAGCCCACCGGTGCTTACCGTCGCCTTTGCGGCAGAAGCGTCGGAAACGTGCCCTGCGCAGAGTTTGGGTCCAAGCCCCCGCTCACCGCATTTGCCCTCTCACAGTCCCCTTGGGGATTGAGAGGCGCGGCACGAACCGTGTCGTGCGCCCACTCCGGGGTCGTACCCTGTCGTTCCGTGCTCATCGGCTCGAAACCCCTGCGTGGATCGACTGACACGACACGAAGAGGCACTACATCCTTTGGTCGCCTGCGCGACTCAGTTGGATGAAGCACCGAAGGCTCGTCTGTCGACACTGTTACGTCAGTACGACGAGCTCTTCACCGATCAACCTGGCTGCACTGATTTAGTGAGCCATGTGATCGAAACTGGTGACGCGCTTCCTTTGAAGTGTAACCCAAGGCCCGTCAGTCTCGCCAAAGGCAGATTATCGATGGGTTCCTAGATGACATGCTTGCGGCTGGCATTATTCGCCGCTCGTCTAGCTCCTGGGCGTCTCCAATTGTGCTGGTGCCTAAGCAAGATGGCAGTCATCGCCTGTGCGTCGACTATCGCCGTCTGAATGGAGTGACTCGTAAGGAGGCCTATCTGCTCCCCACGATAAACTCTATCGTAGGTAACCTGGGTGATGCACGGTATTTTACCACGCTTGACGCCTCTAAAGGTTACCTACAGGTCCGGATGAGTAACCGTGACCAGTGTAAAACTGCGTTCACGTCCCACAGAGGGTTGTTCGAGTTTACTCGTATGCCCTTTGGTCTTTGCAATGCTCCTGCGACGTTTCAAAGACTCGTGGACCACGTCCTCGGGGAAGCAAAGTGGTCATACTGCATGTGCTACCTTGACGACATCGTGATTTATTCACGAACCTTCGAAGAGCACTTGGCCCCTGTTCGAAGAGCACTTGGACAGCTTCGAAGAACACTTGGACCGCCGGGATGACATTTAACCCCGCTAAGGTCCAATTAGCGCAGACCTGTGTTCAGTTTCTCGGGTTTACGCTGGGTGAAGGCTCCATAGAGCGGGATCGGGAGAAACTTCGAGCTATTCTCGATTTTCCCGTGCCCAAGGACGTACGTGACCTTCGCCGCTTTTTAGGAATGGTCAACTTTTACCGTTCCTACATTCCGTCCTGTGCCCGACTGCAGGCGCCCTTGAGCAAACTCTTGGGTAAGTCTGTGTGATGCGGGTTCTTGTTGCTGATTTGTTCCTCCTGGTTGAGCCCCGGAGAGTTTTTTCTAATAAGGACAAAGCCGTTTGCTTAACAAACAACACCTAAACATTTACTGCAGAACTGAAGCAAAACTCAAACACAAACTACAAGAAATGAGTAGCTGGCTAAAAGCGGGATTTAGAAGGAAAACAAACATCTAAAGTCCCGAAACTGCCGACGGAAAGTCACAGCTACATGATGCAGTTCTGACGCGGTGATTCGGCGGTGCAGGGAAGAGAGCAAGTTCGATCTCACCAAAACGTTGCTGCTGTAATGGTGGCGACGGCGTGTACCGATGCTCGCTGGCGGCGACGATGGAACGGGACTCGCTCGGTGATGCCTGTGGCGGCCCAGATTCGCCCGATGAGGTGGCTGGTTGCAAGGCTCAGGCCCGTGACCCGAACTGCCGTTGCTGCACCCGCACCGGAATCTGCAGGCCTTGGTCTCGACCGTTGAGGCAGCTCGCCGTCCTTGGAAGGCGTTGTCCGGAGGTCCAGACCGGGTGAAGTCCAGAAGGCTCAGGTCTGCCACCCGACTGCCTGTCTTCAGCTCCCAGCTGTGACCTTCCTCTTCCCTCGTTCACCTCGAACTACTAGCTCTTTTGCCCTTCAGGATTGGCTTCCTCTGGGGCACACTTGTCTCGTCCCGATTGGCCTTTCAAAACTCCGTGGTGATCAGCCATTGGCCCTTGTTTGCTTTATGGTCTTGGATGCTTGCGCTCCACGCTCTCACGTGTACCGGTCCTCGGCGTCGTCGTTGTTCAGGCGACCCAGCACGTGCACTCGGTCATCCTTTAATTTCGCGCACTTTTCAATCATTCACAATTACGCGCACCAGTCGCATCACCATCGCATCACAATGGCCCCCTTTCGAAGAAGTTTTTCCCGTTGAAAAACTGTCGTTCGATGCGCACCACACAAGCTATCACAACACACCGATGGCACCACACTGCTTCTTCGTTGACATGTCTCACGTCGAAACACCGAGTCCACAGAACGTAACATTCAACCAACAACAATAAGAAAAGTTTTTGGCAGCAACTAAGAACAGTACAAATACAGTCATTAACTCCAGTAACAGTCCACCACACAAGCATAACCTTGTAATAATAACACACAGAACATATTCACTGCAACCTACTCATGTAGTCGGCTCCAACATTCTCGGATCCCTTTATATGTTCTACGTGAAAGTTGTACTCTTGCAGTACTAAACTCCACCGCAGAACTCTGCTGTTGAGGTGTTTTGCTCGAGATAAGTACTGCAACGGTTGGTGATCTGTTTGAACCGTGAAATATGTCCCATATAAAAATATGTGGAACTTTTCCACTGCCCACACCAACGCGAGACACTCCCGCTCGATTGTTGAGTAGTTCTGTTCTCGAGGCAGTAGCTGACGACTGGCGTATTTTACCGGGTATAAAACACCGTCGTGCTCTTGCATAAGGACTGCACCGATGCAAGAATCGGAGGCGTCACTGCGGAGTACAAATCCACGTTTGAGATCCGGAGCCTTTAAAATAGGTCCAGACGCCAGAGCTTGCTTTAGTGTTTCGAAAGCTGTCTGCCCTTCAATATTCCAATTGATCTTGTTACTCTCCCTTTTCTTTGTCATCTCTGTCAGAGGCAGTGCCTTCTCAGCGTAGTGAGGGATTAGATCACGATAATATCCTGCCAAGCCAAGAAACGAACGTAGTTGTTTCTTCGTAGTGGGTAATGGGGCTTTGGCGATTTTTATGATCGTGTCCTCTACCGGCTGAATTGTTCCATCTCCCAGTCGATGACCCAGGAACACAATCGACGTCATTCCAATCTCCGATTTCTGGGGCTTAATTTTGAGTCCTGCTTCTCGAATCCTATTCATCAGTTCACTCAGAGTCTGCATGTGTTCCTCCCAGGTTGTCGTAGCGACGAGAACATCATCGATATAATGAACGACGTTCGGGATGCCCTGAAGGAGACGTCTCATTAGCCGGGTAAACACTGCGGACGCTGTTTTGATACCGAATGGCATATAGAGGAAATGGTAGTGTCCCGATTGGGTGGAGAATGCCGTTTTTAGCCGGGATTCTTTGTCCAAGGGCACCTGCCAGTATCCTTTCGTAAGGTCAAACTTGGAGAAGAATTTTCTAGTGCCGATCTCTGTAAACAATACATCCGTTCTCGGAATTGGTTCTGCGTCGGAGACCAACACATCATTGATGCGACGGAAGTCGATGCAAGTACGGTAACTCTTATCGGGCTTCTTCACCAGCACCAATGGTGAGTTGTAAGGTGAGTCGGACCTTTCAATCACTCCGAGTCGCAGCATTTCTCCGACTTCTTTCTCAACTACCTCTTTCATTGCGAATGGTAACGGATATTGTGGAGTGTTGATAGGCTCGGACGTTGTCAGTTTAAGACGACACTCTAACAAGTTTGTCTTGCCGGGGACTTCGGAAAAGACGTCTTTATGGGTGGCTAGGAGCTCGTCAATTTCTTCCCTTTGTCTATTCCTGAGGTTAGGACCAAGCTTGATAGCTTCAGTACCAAAGCCCTCAGTAGCTTTAAAGGTAGGCACTGGCGTGTCTGTCTCTTCCTCTTCCACTACAATGAAAGATGCGGACTGGGGTGATATTTCTGGAGGACGCTCTTCGTAGCGTTTTAACATGTTTATATGGAACAGCTTGGTAGTATGTCCCATATCCAGCCAGTAGTCAGAGTCACCCTTCTTTCCTGTGACCCTGAAAGGTCCTTTCCAATGCATCATAAGCTTGTTTTCCGTCGTGGGAAGTAGTACGAGGGCGCGGTCTCCAACCTTTAGCCGACGCATCCGACTTCCCCGGTCATAGTATTTCTTCTGCGTTGTTTTAGCTCGTGACAGGTTTTCTTGTGCCAACTGCAATGTTTTTTCTAGGCGATCTCTGAGATCCAGGACATACCCATATGTTGTCTTCACTTCCTCGCTTTGATTGTCTCCGGTCCATAATTCTTTAAGTAGACTGAGAGGTCCTCGAACATTTCTACCGTAGATCAGCTCAAAAGGCGAAAATCCCAAGCTGGCTTGCGGGACTTCCCGGTACGCAAACAGGAGTGGGGCTAATAGTCGGTCCCATGTCTTGGGCTCCTCTTGGCACAATTTACGCAACATTTGCTTTAGTGTGCCATTAAATCTCTCCACTAAGCCATTACACATGGGATGATAGGGTGTGGAGCTGAGATGCTTGATCGCCAACAAGTCATTGACCTCTCTCATTAGCTCCGATGTAAAGCATGATGCCTGATCACAAAGTACCTCACGCGGGAACCCGATTCGAGAAAACATCTCTACCAGTGCCTCGGCTACTGTGGCTGAATCGATGGATGGCAGGGCTATTGCATCTGGGTATCTAGTAGCGAAGTCCACTAGTGTTAGTATATATCGATTACCCATGTGTGATATTGGCTTTAAAGGCCCGATAATGTCCACTGCCACTCTTTCGAATGGGGTGTCTATCAAAGGCATTCGACCTAGTGGTGCCTTACCAACTCTGCTCTTGGGGTAGGTTCGTTGGCATGCGTCACAAGAGCGCACGTATCTCCTCACTGCCTCTTGAACTCCTGGCCAGTAAAATGATTGTAGAACACGATCAATCGTTCTTTTTATTCCTTGATGCCCCGACATCAGGGTTTCATGCGCCAAAGTAAGCACTTGGCTGCGCAATCTTTGGGGCACTACTACTTGTTGAATCACCTTACCAGATGGTAGGTGATAATAGCGGTATAGCAGCCCCTTTTCTATCTCGAACGAATAGGACTTTGATCCTCCCTGTAGCCCTTGACCTACTTTACTCCTGCAAGAATCTAGGGTCTTGTCCTGTTTTTGAGCGGCACTAAGATCCTTTCGGGTCGTCTTCAAGGTGGGTACATCGATTTCAGAGGAGATTGACCGTTGCTCTCGGATTTTGATACCAACCACTGAAGACTTCAGGGTACCATCCTCTCTATCTGCTCCTTTTCCACTCGCTATATAGTTGGGGTAGGTTTTTACCGGAATCCTTTCCTCCCACTTGGTATCGGGGTCATGGACTTCACGTGAACCTGGTACATTTCCGACGATAAGGTCGTAGAGTGGGTTTGTCATGCATTTGACAATAGATGTACCAGAAAAATAAGGTGAATGAATTTCCACCTCCGCCTCAGGAACGATGATGCTACTGCCATCGGCTAAGAATAGCGTAGCGGTAGTACCTATGAGGGCTTCATCGGGTACCAGAGAACGACGCACCACCAGTGTATTGCTACCCGTATCCCGCAACACTGAGACGGTTCGGCCAAAGATTCGGCCCTGTAACACGGGCATTTTGTGTGTGGCAAACTTCGGGTGAGTATTCACGGCGCCCGCCATGTCCTCTTCTTTGTCCGGTGAAAGCTTCACTTCCGTTGAGTGCTCCTCTGGCGACAAAAGACATGACGTCTTGTTGGCTGAACCGTTCTTCTTTGAGCAAGTTTTGGAATCATGCCCCGCCTTCTGACAATATCCACAGAAAGGTTGTTTTGGCCTTGATCGGCACTCCGATGCCCTGTGACCCATTTTGCCACATACAAAACAACGTACTGCTCCTCTCTCCGAGTAACTACCACTTTTTTCCGTATTGCTTTTAGATTCCACTTTTTCTCGGAAAACTAACAGGTTGACTTGCCTCTGAGCTTCTAAAAAGTTATCTGAGGCCTCGGCCATGTCCTCTAGCTTGTTGAAGTTCTTTTCTCGCAGGAAAAGTGCCAAACGGTGATGACAGTTTCTTAAGAACTGTTCTGTAACTATCAAGTTACGAAGAGCCGAATATTCTTTTCCGGTCCTCGACATTTCGACCCAACGATCGAAAAAACTCAGTAGCCTAGTTGCGTACTGCTTGCCTGTTTCGCCGTCCTGTGGCTTGCTTTGTCGGAACTTTTCCCGATACCCTTCGGCCGTAAAACGGAAACGCTGGAGCAACGCCAACTTGGCTTTATCATAATCGAGTGAATCCTCCGGCGAAAGTCTTCCAAACACCTTTAAGGCTTCTCCGCTCAAACATAAACTTAAAGCTGTGGCCCATTTGTCCCTAGGCCATTCTTGACCGATGGCGACTCTCTCGAACCTTTTTAAATAGGCGTCCAAGTCGTCCCGGCTTTCATTAAATCCCGGTATCAACTTATGAGGATTCACGCTGCATGAAACACTCCTTTCTTGTGCTGAGCCTGGTGCTGAGTCAACAGTTCTTGTCTCTACACGGCTATTCTCAGCTTCGGCAAGTCTAAGACGCAGTTGCAGGTTTTGGTTCTCTAATTCCAGCTGCTCCTTCTTTGCGCGTGTCTCCAGTTCGAGCTGTTTTTCTTTTTCGCGCGTCTCGAGCTCAAGCTGCTCCTTCTTGGCCTGCGTCTCCCGTTCCAACTGTTCCTTTCGAGCTTCTCGTTCCGCAGCCCGTTCCTCTCGTGCTCGTGCCTCCTTCTCCTCGTACCATGCTTTAAAATCCGCCCCATCAATTCCCATGCGATCCGCCAAGGCCATTAGCTCTCGCATATTCGACATGATGTCATCCGCGTCAATAAATGAAGGTGTCAAACCAACGGCTTTGTCCTGTCGCGGACGCCAGTTTGTGATGCGGGTTCTTGTTGCTGATTTGTTCCTCCTGGTTGAGCCCCGGAGAGTTTTTTCTAATAAGGACAAAGCCGTTTGCTTAACAAACAACACCTAAACATTTACTGCAGAACTGAAGCAAAACTCAAACACAAACTACAAGAAATGAGTAGCTGGCTAAAAGCGGGATTTAGAAGGAAAACAAACATCTAAAGTCCCGAAACTGCCGACGGAAAGTCACAGCTACATGATGCAGTTCTGACGCGGTGATTCGGCGGTGCAGGGAAGAGAGCAAGTTCGATCTCACCAAAACGTTGCTGCTGTAATGGTGGCGACGGCGTGTACCGATGCTCGCTGGCGGCGACGATGGAACGGGACTCGCTCGGTGATGCCTGTGGCGGCCCAGATTCGCCCGATGAGGTGGCTGGTTGCAAGGCTCAGGCCCGTGACCCGAACTGCCGTTGCTGCACCCGCACCGGAATCTGCAGGCCTTGGTCTCGACCGTTGAGGCAGCTCGCCGTCCTTGGAAGGCGTTGTCCGGAGGTCCAGACCGGGTGAAGTCCAGAAGGCTCAGGTCTGCCACCCGACTGCCTGTCTTCAGCTCCCAGCTGTGACCTTCCTCTTCCCTCGTTCACCTCGAACTACTAGCTCTTTTGCCCTTCAGGATTGGCTTCCTCTGGGGCACACTTGTCTCGTCCCGATTGGCCTTTCAAAACTCCGTGGTGATCAGCCATTGGCCCTTGTTTGCTTTATGGTCTTGGATGCTTGCGCTCCACGCTCTCACGTGTACCGGTCCTCGGCGTCGTCGTTGTTCAGGCGACCCAGCACGTGCACTCGGTCATCCTTTAATTTCGCGCACTTTTCAATCATTCACAATTACGCGCACCAGTCGCATCACCATCGCATCACAGTCTGCTGAGTGGCAATGGGGACATGAGCAGCAGGAGGTGTTTTGCCGACTGTCTAACGCCATAGCGGAGACAGCGCAGCTCAAGCTCCCCGACCTGACCAGACCGTTCGTTGTACAAACTGGTGCGAGTGATCTGGGTTTAGGAGGTTTTCTCCTACAGGAATACGATGGCTTGTTGCAGCCGTTGGCCTTTGCCAGCCGCTCCTTGGTCTCTGCGGAGAAAAATTATTTCGTGACCGAAAAGGAGTGCCTCGCCATCGTGTTTGCACTGCGCCAGTTTGACGTCTATCTTGATAGGACGAAATTCGTAGTGCAAACGAATCACAGTGCGCTCAGCTGGCTGATGCGGCTCCATGAGCCTGCCGGCAGGCTGGCGCGCTGGGCTCTCCTGATACAGCACTATGACTTTTCGGTGCAGTATCAAAAGGGGAGCACCAACGTGGTAGCTGACGCGCTATCTCGTGCCCCACTGTCTGCCGGGGACCTTGATCCCGGTGCGACAGCCGCTAGCGGTGCCTTAGCACATGCAAGCGTCGGGGGCGAAACAGCAGCTTCGCCGCCATTCGGCGAGAAGGGCGAGTCTCCATGCGGACAAACCTTGGCTGCTAACCAGGTAAGCGGCGCACCGCGAAGCGACCGAGCGGCGGAGCTTTCCGAAGGCCACGAGGCCGAGAGCAAACCCGTAACGCCGACTCAAGCGGTTGTTGCTGCGATCCTGAGTGGGCGCGATACCAGGCTCCCCCATTTTGGGAGAATGGGCATCGCTTTCAGCAGAGAAGAGCTTGTAGTGCCATCATGACCATCATCATTTCTCAATCACCGCGCCGCGCCTCTCACGCAGCTGATGCTAGCTCGAGCTGCCGAGGATTAGAACAAGCTAGCGCACTTGGTGTGTTGAACGTGGACAGCCACCGCGGCTCCGATTGGGGCGTGGAATAAAGTGGCGAGAAAACGACACGACCACGTTGGCCGCCGTCTCGTCTTCCTTTCTCGCTACATTGGTGACCCGGAGAACACGCCCTTCGCCGAGCGGCCCACTGCCATGTTCCCGCAACTCTGCCCGCCAGTGCCGCCATTCCAATCGACCTACCCCAAGGTATGGTTCATGCAGCTCGATGCCGTTCTTGCGTTGAATGGCGTCACGGACCAGCCGATGATGCAAGCCATTCTTCATGACGCCCTTCCAGTAAACTTGCGCCATCTCTCTGCCACTTCAACCTCCAGCCAGCAGCCTTACGATGACCTCTGCTCTGCGGTGCTTTCCAGCTTTGGCCTCACCTACCACCCGCTGCCGGGAACCCGCGACTTTCAGGTTTTCCCTGTGTCGCAGCGTGCTGGACACTCCGGCCCGAAGCTCTCATCTGACCGCAACCTATCTTCCCCGACAACGTCTCCCTCCACCTTTGGTCCGGCCACTAGCGCAGTGATTCTCGCACCCGGTCACAGATCCGACGAGGTTCTTGAAGTCGTTCCTGCCGCCGACAAAATGTCCACTACGAAGTGCGTTTTTTCGAAGTCCTCGGCCGATGGTCCTTCTGGCATGCTTGCTTCCTGCACGTTTTCCACAAAAGCGACGGCACGCAACACCGTGGCCCCACCAGATTCCATGATGACCACCTTGCCGCCCGCCTCGGAGCCTGGCACAGGCGACCTTTCGCCCGTTATTGACTTCCCGACATCGAAGCTTTCGCCTTCAACAACGTCCGATGAACGAGACTTAACCTCTCGTCTGGCCACAAGCGATGCGTGTTCTGCGCCCGACTGCCCATCCGCGAAGGTTTCCGACATTTGGGCTGAATGCAACCAGTCAGCCACGAGATTTGTGTTTTCATTGTCCTCGGCCGACGACGCTGCAGGCATGCTTATCACCGGCTCGTCTCGGCCGACCTCCATGGCTCACAACACGGCTGACACGTCAGGTTCTACGCCGGCAACATCATCGAGCGCCCTGGTGGCTACTACGACTATGGGCAATGTCACGCCCGCTATTCACCTCCCGGTTGCGGAACCGTCACCCTCCGCGATGTGCGAAGGCGACTGTCGACCAGCCTCAATGCTCCGCACGTACTTCCAGCAACGACTGCCACCATCCTCGCGGTTTCCCTCAGCTGAAGTTAAAGCCACCAGCCATCAACCACGTCCAAGCTTCCAAGACGCTGCGACTATGACTGACGCGCTTGAGGACGACGTGCCCGGTCCGCTTCAGACTGGGCTCACCAGGCATACCACGCCTGCGGTGGAGCAATCTAGGGGGTGTTGGCTAGAGGTAGCGATCAATTATGCCGACCTGCACGCCAACCCTCGTGCGCGGACTACCGGAGGTCATTCCACGAGCGCATGTGTCCCGTCCAATACTCCCGGCGAGCCCACGCTGACTGGGTTCCACCACCACCATTCCCCGGAGTCTTTGCCTCCAGACGGCAACAACCAGACGCGTGTCCACAATGCCAGCTCGTGTGTCACAACCGCGACGACGCTCATACCTCATACGTGTCTACCACCCATTACCTTACGTCGGCGACGACAACCTGCTTGGCATCACACATTGCGGCAACTTTTGAGCCGCCCTGCTACGCAGCCACGAGTTGCAGTCACATCCCTGAAGACGGCGCAAGCGCCTACTCGGCCTATCCGACGCAATGTCCGATTGAGGCGTGGAATAAAGTGGCGAAAGAACGACACAACCACGTTGGCCACCGTCTCGTCTTTGAGGTCAGTGTTGCGTCGACCCCAACGTCAAAACAAGCACTGCCGACCCTCTGCTGACGTTAACAGCATGACCTCGCGACACACGGTCCATTCTCGGCCTGTCCGGCCAGGACATCGTGAGACCCGCTTGTCGGCGACCACAGCGACCCTGCACTTCTTTCTTCGTCCCTTGCGCTTCTCCCAGAGTCGCCCACCGGAGACACACCGCTTACCGATGGCCCATAAACGTTGACAACCTGGACTGGCCAAATGAACACTTTATGGATTGTCGTTCATGTATATAGCATTTTTCGCTCTCTTTCTTTTTTTCATATGCCTTCAAATCGCGCAAAGCGCTAGGGGGGGATCCCTGTAGTGCCATCATCACCATCATCATTTCTCAATCACCGCGCCGCGCCTCTCGCGCAGCTGATGCTAGCTCGAGCTGCACGAGGATTAGAACAAGCTAGCGCACTTGGTGTGTTGGACGTGGACAGCCACCGCGGCTCCGTTTGAGGCGTGGAATAAAGTGGCGATAGAACGACACGACAACGTTGGCCGCCGTCTCGTCTTCCTCTCTCGCTACAAGCTTCTGAAGGCCCAGCAAAGTGACCCGTTTTGTCGCGAAATGTGCGACGGTCTGAGAGAGATGGAGCGCCGTGACGCTGCTTGTCCTGCAGCGGGCGCCGATAACGACTGTCTCGACGAGACGGTGCGCCGTGACGCTGCTTGCCCTGCAGCAGGCGCGAATAGGGGGCACGAACCAGCGTGTGTCGCTGAGTCCCCGGCGGATTCATATTTGCTGGACCATGACGGGCTCCTGCTGAAGTATATAGCCACTAACGACGAGTCCATAGACCCGTTTAAGGTGGTTAGGCCCAAAAGTCTGAGAGCCGCACTGTCGCGATCCTCTCACGACGAACCCATGGGCGGTCACCTGAGTGGCTCGAAGGTTTTCGCAAAACTGAGCCGCGTTGTGACCTGGCCCGGCATGAAGCGAGACATTTTTCGCTATTGCTGTTTTTGCCGCGTCTGTCAAACGGTGAAATCAAGGGGTGGCAAACCGCCCGGTCTGATGAAACCGATTGTCAGCGAGCGTCCGTGGCAAGTGGCCACCTGCGATCTAATGGGACCATTTCCCAGAAGTAAGCAGGGGTTCATTCACGTGATGGTAGTCGTTGATCACTTTTCAAAATGGGTGTAACTTTTCTCACTTCGAAAGGTGACAGCGCGAGCAGTGCTTGAGAAGCTGCAGGAAGTGTTTTGCCGGTTCGGCTTCCCGGAAACGCTCATCACTGGCAATGCTTCGTATTTCACCGCTCGGGTGTGTGGTGTCATGTGCCGTTCCCTCGGAATTGATCACTGCACCTTTTGACCCTACCATCTCCAGTCCGATTTGACGGAGCGCGTCAATCGTACGCTCAAACCGATGTTGCCGGCCTTTGCCGAAAGTCAAAAGGACTGGGCAGACCATTTGAGTGAGCTCGCCTTCGCTATTCGAACATCCGAGAGTCGCTCAACTGGTTTCTCGCCCGCCTTCTTAAATTTTGGAAGGGAGTTGGCAAATCCGGTGACCAGCGTCACTCAATGCCAGCTCGAGGACGAGGAGGCGCCGGCAGACTGCTCTGCTTACGCGTCGGCACTTCGGGACAGGTTTTGTCGAGCTTTCTGCAAAGCAAGGCAAAGTTTGGCGTCAGCCAGGGCTCAGCAAGAAGGCCCAGTATGACCGCAAGCATCGCGACCTAGTTTTTGAGGTGGGCGATCTTGTCCTGAAGCGCAACCACGCTCTTAGCGATGCCAGTAAGGGGTTCTCAACCTTGCTTGCTCCTATGTGGCTTGGTCCGTACCGAGTGGAGAAAGCTTGCACTCCACCCGCGTCCTTGCTGAAAGATCCCCAGACGGGAAAACTCAGCCGTGCCCATATCGCAGAGCTGAAACCCTTTGTATCATGGTCTGACGAGCTCGCGCCAGAGCCCTGCCGCACTTCGCGCCAGCAACGAGGCACATCCGGGGCGGCGGACCGCATTCGGACCCTGCACCGGTATAATCTGAGGAAGCGGTCACCTTTGTGATTTCGCGCCGGACGGCGGACTTCTTCGCAACCTAAGGCTCTCAGTTTACTGTCTAGCTTCAGTATAGGTTAGCTTCTTTACGGCTTTTTCTCGTAAAGAAGTTGACCTTGCCCTGTCTGCTGGCAGTGTTTCTTTTTTTAAGTGTTAATGTGTATTTTATGTTCTTTTTATCTAATAATAAGTGTTATTTGTACTTTATGTTTTTTTGCCAGATGTTCGGTGTCAGTTTGCTAGGTGTTTACTTTTTTTTCCGTGTTCATTTCGTCTACCTCGAAGGGATCTGTGTGTGACCTTGAGTGTCGGTGCACGCCGGGAGAGAGAGACTAAGGACGCTCGCGCAGCTGTCGGCGGTGCGCGTGCGTGCTTCTGTGCGCGTGCAAGTGCGTGACACTTCAGTGCGAGCCCGCGAAAAGTGCGTCACGGCTTCCCCCCATCGACGCGGACACTGAAGGTGCTGGAGGGGCATTGACCCACTGACGTCAGACGATCTGGTTGTGCTGTGCTCTCGGCCGCTGTCGAAGAAGCCCTGCTGCCTTTTCCACCAAGGCTCCTGCGCGAGGCCAGCTGAAAACAGCTATATGCTGCTGGCCAACGCCAGGGCGCCTCGCAGCCAATTTTGGTTCGGCCTCCCTGACCACTGGAGAAGCCCGGCTTCGCGCAACGTCCCAGCTTCATCATCGAGCCAAAAATGCGGAGCCTCCGAAGCACAGCCGAGCCAGCGTTCGTCAGGCTCGTGGCTTATCAAGAGCAGCAACGAGCCATCAGTGAGCCCCCCTTCTGGTACCTCTAACCTCCCACTCGGGCATCGCACCCAGCGGACACTGTCACGCCTTTCCGCCCCTCCGCGCAGTGGACGCTATCCCCCTTCAGCACCACGAACACTAGTCCCACTTTTCTCTGCTCCCTTCCGCTGTTATTTGTATAGTTTCATGTGTTTATTGTGTTATTTATGTTTTTGTTTCTCCTTTGTAATCATTTTTAGCAGCAGTAGCAGGGCTGGACTGAGGTTAGCTGTCGCTCATAGCACTGTCATTTTAACTGCATGGGTGACCTCCAGCTGCCTTTTGCAGACCGGTAAAGGGCAAATTTAGGAGAGGGGGATGTAGGAATTGAGGCTAGCCCACTGCCTTTTCGCGGGCTTTGCCGCCTTTTCTGCCGTTCTCATGTCCCGACATGTCTGCCCTCCTTTACTGTCTGCCGCACTGGGAAGGGCGGAGTGACGTTTAACTCCGTCACCCGGTAGCGGATGTTGTCTGTGGCGACGCGCGTGGAGCCTCCCTAGAGGTTTTCGCGCGCTGCGTCGGGAGCGGTCAGATACTCTACGGGACAGCAAACGGTGAGCCACGCTATCTTTTCCATCCGTCGACTCCCGTCAACGGGGCTCGTGGGACTTCGCTGACGGCGCCTCACGCCCGAAGCGAACGCTCACCTTTTGTTGCCCCGCTGCGTACGCACGGCCGAAGGGTGGTACGGTGTCCTAGTGCGTGGCCTAGCTACGCCGACCCGTCTCCCTTCGAAGCCAACGCGAGCACCTTTGCCCTCGCTCGAGCAACCGGGCCTTGGTCCCGGTGTCTCCGTGTATCACCTTTACCGCGGAGACGTGCTCTTGGCACCCTGTGTAGTACTTTGTGCCCGTGGCGTGGATAAGCCTGCTTGCTTTTCCACCGCGCCTTTTTGCAACGGGCGGTACTGCGTTTGGTGTTGCCACAATAAAGTGTTGCGGCTTTGAGCAGTATCGTGTTCCCGCCACGGCGACGGTTAAGGCGTGCCTTGCGGCTCGCTAAGACCGGACCCACGCTGGTGGCCGTAATCCTTCGAGATACGTGTACACCACAAACGACATACGACACCAAACTGTTTAAGAAGTCACAGATATCGGTCATATTATTAGAACTGAAACGTTATTTCAAGACTTCTGGGCGTTGTCTTTAGTCAAAGTAATCTCTAAAACGGCAGACGACACCCAACTGTTCATGAAGTCACAGATATTGGTCATACTATTAGAACCGAAACCTCAATGCAAGACTTCTGGACGTTGTCTTTAGTCAAAGTATTCTCTAAAACGACAAATGGCACCCAACTCTTCATGAAGTCACAAATATCTGTCATAGTATCGGAACTGAAGCCTGTATGGAAAACTTTTTAACGTTGTCTTTAGTCAAAGTATGCTCTAAAATGACAGACAGCGCCCAACTGTTCATGAAGTCACAGATATCGGTCATACTAGAACTGAAACCTTAATGCGAGACTTCTGGACGTTGTCTTTACTCAAAGTATTCTATAAAACGACAAACGACACCCAACTGTTGATAAAGTCACAGATAGTGGTCATAACATTGAAACTGAACCCTGTATGGAAGACTTCTGGACGTTGTCTTTAGTCAAAGTATTCTCTAAAACGACAAATGACACCCAACTGTTCATGCAGTCACAGATATCGGTCATAATATTGGGACTGAACCCTCTATGGAAGACTTCTGGATGTTGCCTTTAGTCAAATTATTCTCTAAAATGACAAACCACATCCAACTGTGCATAAAGTCACAGATATCGGTCATAATACTGGAACTAAACCCTGTATAGAAGGCTTTTGAACATTGTCTGCAGGCGAAAGTTTTCCAATGCAACAACCCGCACCCTGCTCTTCATGGTGTGACAGATTTAGGTCATGAGGCTGTAGTCGTGCCCTGTGCGGAGGGCTTTTGAATGATAAGTGTATTAGGAAATACCCTCTACTGCAAGAAACCGCATCTGGCTTTTAATGATACAATGGATACTGGTCATAAGAATGGAACCAAGCACTACTTAGAATGCCTCTGATCATTTTTTGTAGTCAAAGTAAGCTCTTATGCAACTAACTGTACTTGAAAATTTCATGATAAGACAGATATTGGCCATAGGACTGCAACTGAACCCTGTATGGAAGACTTCTGGACGTTGTTTGTTGTTAAAGTATTCTCTAAAATGACAAACCACGCCTAGCTTTTCATGAAGTCACAGATATCGGTCATAATACTGGAACTGAACACTTCATGGAACGCAGCCAAAATGTTCTCCAATGCAGTAAAACACACCCGACACATCATGATGCAACAAATAATAGTGATCAGATTGGAACGGAGCACAGCGTGGAACAATTTCGGATGGTATATTTATTTATTTTCAAATACGGCAACCCAATGTGAGGCTACTGCAAAAGTGGCGCACATATATACAAAATGAAAGGATTTAAACAGTAATATCACAATGAGTGTGCCAAGGTAAACAAGTTTCACTACCCTTGAGTACACCCCGGTAAGAAATCAGAGAAATAGAACATTATTATAAAACAAGTGCCTCCAAAAAGTGAGACACACTGGTATTAGGAATCAAACGAAGTAGATCAATCTAATGTTTGATAACTTTATTTGAACGTGTTAGACAGCACTACAAATGACTTCCAAGCTGGATGGTGATTGCGAATCAGTGCTGTGTTCAAAGCTTCAGCACTTTGATGGTAGCTGGAATATCGTTTAACATCTACAAAATGCATCTGACACTTCTTGATGAGACAGACATTGGTTTTGAGATAACAGCCAAGCACTGTGGCTTTCACATGTCATCATTTGTCAAAATACTCTATAATGCTTTACATAGTCAAAATTTCTGATGGTACAGACACCGATCGTAAGATTGCACCAGAGCACCGTACATAAGTTTTGGCAAGTTTTCCAACAGAGCTAAACTGGATAATCTTAAGTGCATGCATATATACAATCCAATTTAATGCATATATTAAAAACTGAACAAAAATGAAGCACTTCTTAGAACCACGTACAAATATTCAATGTTCGAAACCATCGAATAATATCTTCAGTTCATTACAGTTTGGAGGAACAGATAAATACATGCACAGTTCTGAAAGGTCTCATAAGTCACATGAGGTACTTTTTGCATTCTCCTATACAAAGTGCAGTACCATACTAGTGCACCTTCATTCATTCTGTGCATACATGTGGTGATCTTCTGTTCCAACTATTATGTCATCGTGAGCTGATTTCAAATCAGATGCTTCTCACAAGGTTTTCAGTTATCTATCCAGCTGTAAAAAAAACGCGTGTTATCTTATGGTAAACTGTAAAACGACAGAGAAGCGCCATTGTATGCTTATAGCTATGAGTATCGTGTGTGTTAGAATGCCTCCAAACAACGTATGTGCTACTGAGCGTGACAGAGAAGCACAAGAAGCGAGAAGTGAAATAGCAAGCAATACCAGCAGCATTTAATCATGCAACTTTTTTTTCCGATCACCACAGCAACGCACGCTCGAGTTTCTGTCTTGTACGTGAATGGAAATGAGACCGCTGGCAGCTGAATGTTTCAGCGTTAGTGGTACCCGACACGAAGTCACCTCACACTGCTACCAAGTAGCGCACGCTTGTTATTAGCTTGAAAACACACGAAAACTATTTGCACCGAAGCCAATGATTGTTCCAGCGTCGTACAATCCGCGAATACACTTCTATAAGTACGTACGTTTTCACATCACCGAAATGTGGTGACTAGTGCGAGATTCGTTTTCAGCGATGATGAATACCGATGTTGGAAACAAAACACAGTGCAGATAAAAACTCTCATGCATAAACTACGCTATGTTTCAGGCGTCGTATATGGTGTCTATGTTGCGGCGAAAACTGCCGTAGAGTTTTTTCTGCTGAAGTTCCTCGCATTTGCTTGTTCATACGAACTAGACGGTAGAGGCCTGCGCTGGATGCAGATGACACCACTCTGAATTGCCTCCACGGTAGGCGAAGGCTCACGCTCGAACCTTCGAGCCTCCGAAGTCTCTTTACACTCGTTTTTAGCACAGAAACTCACAGATCAAAACACAAGAACACCGATATGCTCATTTTGCTCGGCCGACGATCGCACTCGGGACCGGCGCTAGCATAGCCGGCCTGCATTCGCTGGATTTGTCGGCATCGCTCGAACTCGGCACGAAACCACGTCACGCTGGTAGCACTCGCAGTCGTTCCTCGTGTCGTTGTCGTTCTAGATTAGGAAGCACTCATTCAGGAATGTTTGGAGTAGTATCCGTGCTTGCTTTCAGCACTCGGCCGTGCCTTCGAAGCGGCGGCCATTAGGCACAGCATTCGGAGTCATCGCGGCCTCTGGTTGGTTGGTGCGTGGCCCCTGGATGGTTGGCGCCGCTGTACGCGCGGTGACGTAGCGTACGCTTGGCAAAAATATCAAGCCCAGCCAACGCCTCCTCTAGAAAGATGCCTGAGAAATGGCTCGCGCTCCCAGCGCAGTTGGCCTGTCTTCAGTTATAAACAAGCGCCACCGAGTTCGGGCGGTTCGGGCGGTCAAGGTGGATGGACGTGTTTTTTGAGCGCTCCGGATCGACTGCGCAGATAAGTGTTTTTGCATGTTTTGAGCTTGTCTTTATAATTATAAGGCAGCGGTTGAAATCTTCGTAGCACTTATTTTATGGTACGGCTTTTTCGGGGGCCAGTCACCAGGTATTTAGTAGTTAGAGCGGGTGTGTGTGTTTGAATTTTGTTGTTGTTTTTTTTCTTTTGCCACCCCGTGGGGGAGGTGCGCGTACATTGAACACGCGACATTTTGTAGTAGAGCTTAGACTTTCTTTTTTTTCGTAGTGCAGGGCTCGAGTTTAGTAATTATTGAGTATAGGGACAATTGCTGTTAGAAAGGCATGGTTAAAGAGACTGTAAAGTGTTCAGGATGTGGAGTGGGTTTGAAAGTGGACCCAAGCGTAGAAGAGGATGGAGAAGAGGCTGACGCCAAGTGTAGGCAATGTGAGGTCGAGAAAAAAATAGAGAAAATGATGGTTGCCCAGAGTGAACTGCTGACGAGAATCGCCGAGCTCGAGACTGCGTTGGCGACAGAGCAAGAGAAAACGAGGGCAATGGGAGAAAAACTGAAGTTCGCCGAGGAAGCGCTAGCGAAGCTGAACAAAGAAGCGACCTACCGAGAGAACAGTATGGAACCGGCAACCAGAACGGTGGAGAAGGAAAAGCAAGCAAGTTTGGAAAAACAGGTTTAGCCGGTTCAACTGTCGCAAGCCCCAGCTTCAGCGAGGTAGTGGTGGGGCAGGGAGGGAACAAAGCAGCCGGCGTCACAGGTGCAAGTAGCCCCCAGGTGCAGTACGCTCCAGCTGAAAAGTCACAGCATGTGATAATCGCTGGGGACTCGAATTTAAATCGATGCACGTAAGCCATCAAAGAGAGGGTAAGAGGTGACAAGAGGGTTGCAGTAGGGGCATTCCCAGGACGCAAGCTGGAAGCAGTCATCAGGCAAGCGAGCGCAAAGCTCAAAACGACAGCTGATAGACGAAACCTCGTGATAGTTTCAGGCGGTTTAAACGATGTCTTAAATGAAGATGCAGCAGGACTAGCAGCCACACTGGCGAAAGGCGTCGATGACATGCGCGCCACTTTTCCTAAGGTACAGGTAGTGATACGCACAATACCGGAGGTACCGGTGCGTGATAGCACCCTGCAAAGAGCGGCGGTCAATGCAAACCAAGAGATATGGCGGATGAGTCGAGAGAAAGGCTTTGAGGTGGTGGAAATAAACAGAGAGGTGCATAGGTGGGTGCTTTTCAACGAGACAGAATTCACTTCGATGGGCGGCTAGGTCATTAGGTGGGTTGGCGACTTGCAGGACGCGCAGTAGCTTTTTTAGGGGGCAAGCGAGCCCTTCGGGGTGCAGGATAGCTATAATCGAGGAAAACAACCAGGGAGACCCTTCGACAGGTGGTATGGACAGATACGTTTCCACAGTGGCACCAATATCTAAGATAGGTAGAGTCCGGGGCATGAATAGACGTAGCCACGAGCGCCGAGCCAATTCAGACATAGGGTATATTAACATGCAGGGTGGTAGGAACAGGCTGAAGTGGGAAGAGATAGAAGAACAGCTAAGGGAAGAGAGGCCGATGGTATACGGTTTTGTGGAAACACATCCAGGGACATGGAACAACCTCCGAACAATGCGGACTACGCGTGGGAGTATTGTAATAGAACAGAAGGCAGCAGAAAGGGGGTGTTATTGGGGCATTCATTCATAAAAGTACAGACTGGCAAAGGGTCAAGCAGGAGTGCAAGGATCATTTATGGCTAAAAGGGAAAGTGCCAGGTCAAATGATACTCCTTGGTTACGTGTACTTGTGGACGGGAGCAAAGGCGTGAGAGGGAAACCAGGCAATGGTAGAGTGTATATCAAAGAACATTCAGGAGTTAGGAAGAGAGTGCGAGATAATTATACTAAGAGACATGAATGCGCACATAGAAGATGTAGATGGGTATACCGAGCTGACATGCAAAATGATCATGGATATGTGTGAAAGGCTTGATTTTATCACTTGCAACAGTACCGAGAAGTGTGAAGGGCAAATAACATGGGAGGTAGGAAGGCTTCAGTCGACGATAGATTATGCACTGATGTCACATAGGATGTATGATAAGCTCAGCGGAATGCACATAGATGAAGGTGGCTCCAGAAGTCTGGGTAGCGATCACAAACGTATCAAGCTAAGTTTTGTAAGAGCGGTGAAAGTCGGAAGGAGACAAGATGAGCAACTACAGGAAAATTTTTATCCAGAAAGGCAAATTGAAATAGCCACTAAACAAATTGAGAAAGTAATCACGGAGGATGATAAGACAGTGTGGACACACACGAATATAATTAGACTCTTTGAGCTAGAGCTTGGTAAGACGCGTTACAAGTCACCCCGAAAAGAAGACACAAACCCAAACGTTGGTGGGATAAGGAAGCTAAGAGAGCCATAGCAAAACGTCAGGAAGCCTCCAGGGAACACAGACATGCTAAGCAGCGGGGTGAACCGACAGATGATGTTGAAAGAAAATGGGCAACCTTTCTAAGCTGTAGAAGGGATGCATTCCTTCTGATCAATGAAAAGATTAGCATGAAGGGAGCTCAGTGCCTGGCAGAAGTAAATAAAAAAGATAGAAAGGCAGCTGCGAAATTTTGGAACCATCTAAACTCCCTAAGAATTGGGACGAGCCTAGAGCAGAGTTTTATAACTACAGCCGAAGGTGCTAGGCTAGAAGGGGACGAAGCTATTGAATATTGTCAGATGCGTCCCGCGAAAAAGACGAAGGCGACAGCGCATACGCGCATCTGCACGCTTTTATGCAGAACGCAACAACGAGAAAGATGAGGAACTCTCTCTCACGCGGTTAACAAAAAGACCGACCCGCTGCTGTTTTCTCAGCGTCTTCGATTACGACCTCTTTCTTGACGTCGCGACACTGGTGGAGGTGCTGGGGCGTGCAACCTGATGCAAGAAAGCGTTGTTCGGGGCCGTACACCCAGTCCGGAGCCTCAACGTCTTGTTGCGACTCCAGTACACCGATTCAGCCGGCGCCTATTAGGCCTAAGCCCAGAACTCTTGACGGCATCTCCGGTTACCAACATGGCGGCCCCTTCAGCGTCTGCGAATCTTCCCCCGGCCCAGACGACTCACCCTTACCAGGTAACTTTTGAGACTCCTCGTGTTCCCGAAGTCTTCCGTGGAGAACCGTATGAAGATGTCGAGGACTGGCTCGACCAGTCCGAGCGGACCGCTGTGGTGAATTGTTGGAGCGTGCAAGAAAAACTTGGCCGTGCCTACTTCGCAATGGAAAATAGCGCTCGCACATGGTACGAGAACAGGGAGCCTACTTTCCAAACCTGGGACAGTTTCCGCCAAAAGCTTCTCGAGACGTTCCTGAGTACGAACCGACGGGATCTCGCACAGCAGATGATCGAAGCCCGCATGCAAAAGCCGAACGAAAGCGTGGCCATGTTCGCTGAGGATATGGCCCGCCTATTTCGCCGCGCTGACCCTAACATGCCCGAGGCAAGGAAAGTTCGTCATCAGATGCGGGGAGTTAAGGAACCGCTTTTCGCCGGCCTTGTACGAAATCCGCCAACAACAGTGGATGAATTCATCAAAGAGGCGACTGTCATTGAGCGGGCGCTCCGGCAACGATGCCTTCACTTTGACCGCCTGCCCGACCAAACGCCTGTTGGTGCCGCCGCTCAAAACGCCGCCGTTTCTGAAAACTCTTTACGGCAAATGATTCGACAAATCCTGCGGGAAGAGCTGCGGGCCCTCGGCCTTCCGTCTACCGATCCCCCAGTTGCTTCTGTAGCAGAAATTGTGCGCCAGGAACTACGGCAAGCCTTTCCCTCACCAGCGCCACCACCCGAACCACGTCCACTGACGTATGCTGATGCCTTCCGCCGTCATCCGCCTGCCCCAGAAGAACCACCCTTTCAGCCACGGCCCGTTACCTTGCCGTGGTGGCAGCGTGAACCTGTGCGGCGACCACCAGTACGTCGGACCGACTTGTGGCGCACCGCCGACCGTCGACCCCTTTGTTTCCACTGCGGCGAACCAGGCCACATCTCGCGCTACTGCCGTCATCGAGAAACCCGGTTTGGAAACTTTTCTCGGCCCGCTTCTTTTTATTCTGAAGACCCTCGTGACCATGATGCTGATCACCTACCGACCAACCAAGCGTCTTCACCAAGTCGTCGCTGGCGGTCTCCCTCACCTGCACGAGGTCAGAATTCCCTGAATCACCAAAGATACGCGGACGCCATCAGAAACCGCTCCCCAAGCCCGTGCCAGGGAAACTAACTGCCGCGACCTCCGGGGGCAAGGTTGCCAATTGCCGAGACGCCAAAAAGACCCCCTTCCCTCTACACAAAGACGACGTGACGACGGTGATGACGAAGACGACAACAACCACGAGTACTACTGCCAATGAATTTGTACGTGCCGACCTCAGCGTTATTATAGACGGACACCACGTAACAGCACTGGTTGACACTGGTGCTGACTTCTCTATTATGTGACAAGAGCTCGCCGACCACCTTAAGAAGGTTAAGACGCCGTGGAGTGGGCCGAGCATAAGGAGTGCTGGTGGGCAGCTAATGACGCCAACCGGTAAATGCACCGCTCGGCTCGTAATCGATGATTCGAACTTCGTCGCCACTTTTGTCATTTTACCGGACTGTTGTAAAGAGTTGATTTTGGGTATGAATTTTCTGCGAGAGTACGGTGCTGTCATCAACATCCCAGAACGTATCGTCACCTTTTCCGCCCATCCTTACGTCGACGCCACCACTGAAGAACAACTGCAACGTTTACGTGTAGCCGATGATGTGATGCTCCTGCCGAGATCTTGCTGCCTTGTGTCGGTGTTGTGTGAACGGCCGTGCCGTAATGAGGTGATAGCGGAGCGAATAGACACGCTATTGCTTACGCAAGGTGGTTCAATAGCGAGAGGCGTTCTGGCATTAATTGATGGGCGGGCAGAAGTGCTCATCACCAACTTCAGCCACGAGCGTCGTCACATCCAGAAGGGCGCCGCGATTGCCTACTACGACGACGTGGACCAAGCCAGAGATTGCTTCGCTTTGCAACCGGACGAGGCGACCATCCCAGCCTCGACACCTTTGTCTGTCAACATTTGCTCAACCCTGTCAGCCTCGGAAAAACAGCGCCTACTAGAGCTGATACACCAGTTCAAAAATAGTTTTTCGTGCACGTCGAAAGTCAAGCAAACACCACTGACCCGGCACCGAATCATCATTGAAGAAAATACGAGACCGATCCGTCAAAACCTATACCGTGTGGCTCCGAAAGAACGTGAGGAGATCCAAAAGCAAGATCAGAAGATGCTCCAAGATGACGTAATAGAGCCTTCCAAGAGTCCCTGGGCATCCCCCGTGGTATTGGTTAAAAAGAAAGATGGCAGCTTGCGTTTCTGTATAGATTACCGCAAGTTAAACCAAGTAACGAAGAAAGACGTCTACCCACTGCCACGTATAGATGACTCTCTTGATCGGCTGCGGCATGCACGCTATTTCTCATCGATGGACCTGCGAAGTGGCTATTGGCAAATAGAGGTCGACGAGAGAGACCGTGAGAAAACTGCTTTCGTGACGCCCGACGGTCTTTATGAATTTAAAGTGCTTCCATTAGGGTTATGCTCAGCGCCAGCCACTTTTCAGCGTTTAATGGACACTGTGCTATCAGGACTTAAGTGGCAGACATGCTTGGTTTATCTAGACGACGTTGTCGTCTACTCAGCTACATTCGAGGAACACCTAAGTCGATTATTCGCTGTTCTAGAACCTATACGTTCGGCTGGCCTGACTTTAAAGCCAGAGAAGTGCCATTTCGGTTTCAATAAACTTTGCTTCTTAGGCCACGTGGTCATCCACGAAGGTGTTCGACCTGACCCGGGCAAAATCGACGCTGTCGCAAAGTTTCCCGCACCGCATGACAAAAGAGCAGTGAGACGCTTCTTAGGCCTCTGCGCTTATTACCGACGATTCATCGCCAACTTTTCGTCTATTGCGGCGCCTCTGACGCGGCTCACACGAGAGGATGTCCCCTTTCTTTGGAGCGAAAAGGAACAAACAGCGTTCAACGAATTACGCCAACGCCTCCAAACGCCTCCGGTTCTGGCGCACTTTGACCAGGAAGCGCCAACAGCACTTCACACCGACGCAAGCAATGTAGGCCTGGGCGCCGTCCTGATACAATGGCAAGATAACTCCGAGAAAGTGATAGCCTATGCCAGCAGAGCTCTCTCTCGCACGGAAGAGAACTACTCGACTACCGAGAAAGAGTGCCTCGCCGTGGTTTGGGCGGTTCTCAAATTTCGACCGTATCTGTACGGCCGCTCATTCAAGGTCGTCAGTGATCACCACTCGCTTTGCTGGCTCACTAACTTGAAAGACCCATCCGGCCGTTTAGCACGCTGGAGCCTTCGGCTTCAGGAGTTTGATATGACCATTATTTATAAATCAGGGAAGAAGCACACCGACGCAGACTGTCTCTCGCGGTCACCCGTTGAGCCTGCCGCTATCAATGACGAGTCTATGGACGCCGCATTCTTGGGAGTCATCAACGTGGCCACTATCTCACAAGAGCAGCGCCGTGACCCTGACCTGCTTTCGCTTATCGATTTCTTAGAAGGACGACGGGAAGACGTGCCGCGAATTTTTGCGAGAGGAGTGCCATCTTTTTGTTTAAGGAACGACGTCCTATACAAGAAAAACTTTTCTCCCACCGGCAGCCCATACTTGCTCGTCGTCCCTGCATCACTGAGAAAAGAAATTCTGGAAGCCTGCCATGATGAAGTCACCTGTGGTCATCTCGGTTACACTCGAACATTGTCCCGTCTGCAAAACAGTTACTACTGGCCTAACCTACCTGCTGCTGTGAAACATCACGTCCAAACATGTGCCGACTGTCAAAGACGCAAAGCACCACCCGGCAGGCCGGCAGGCTTATTACATTCCGTTCAAGTGCCAGCAAAGCCATTCGCCCAAATCGGAATGGATTTCCTGGGCCCATTCCAAACTTCTACCACAGGGAACAGATGGATCATTGTCGCCACTGATTACTTGTCTCGCTACGCAGAAGCCATGCCGAGGGCCTCAGCAGCAGAAGCGGCTCATTTCTTCATAGAAAACGTCGTCCTTCGGCATGGTGCTCCAACAGTTCTCATCACGGATAGAGGAACTGCGTTCGTGGCAGAACTTTTGGAGTCGGTTCTCAGGCTCAGTGGTACAGCTCACCGGAGAACAACGGCGTACCACCCACAAACGAACGGACTAACAAAGCGGCTTAATAAGACTCTCGCAGACATGCTCTGCATGTATGTCGACACAGAACACAAGAACTGGGACGAAATCTTGCCTTATGTGAGCTTCGCCTATAATACTGCCCGGCAGGAAACTACCGGAATGACGCCGTTGAGTTTAATACACGGGCGCGAAGTCACTACAACGTTGGACGCTATGCTGCCGCACGATTGTGACGACACTCACGCTGACGCCGAAGAATTTGGTCAGCGTGCCGAAGAAGCCCGACAGCTAGCCCGCGTGCGTATTTGTCACCAGCAACACAAAGATGCGGAACGGTACGACCTACGACATAAATTGGTAACCTACAAACCAGGCGACAAGGTATGGGTCTGGATCCCAATACAACGACGCGGACTTTCAGAAAAGCTATTACGACGTTACTTTGGCCCATATCGAGTCACCCGACGATTGAACGACATCAACTACGAAGTTATTCCTGACGGCAATTGCAGTTCCAGTCGCCGAAGCTGCTCACCCGAAATCGTGCATGTCATCCGAATGAAACCCTACTTGTCCAGCTAACTCTCGTTTGTACTGTGCGTGCTGGTGCATATGTGCGTTTTTATAAGTAGAGTGCCTGGCTGCGCATCGGGACGATGCCATTTTTGGAGGGAGGCAAATGTCACACGCGTCCCGCGAAAAAGACGAAGGCGACAGCGCATACGCGCATCTGCACGCTTTTATGCAGAACGCAACAACGAGAAAGATGAGGAACTCTCTCTCACGCGGTTAACAAAAAGACCGACCCACTGCTGTTTTCTCAGCGTCTTCGAGTACGACCTCTCTCTTGACGTCGCGACAATATATAAGAACAAGCGTGACAGAAAAATTTCAAGAAGTACTTTATGCACCACAATAGACAAGGACGAATCAAGTGGTGCAATGGCTCAATTTTCAAAACAAGAGTGGGAAAGGGCTGAGAAAAGGGTTCCCAGTAGTACATCAACAGGCCCAGATGGCATTCCAATTAGGCTGAAAAAGACATTAGGTCCGAAGTCTAAGCAGGCTTTGAGAAAGGCAGTGAGCACAATAACAACCGATGGTGAAGTTCCCGATGGATGGAAGCTTATCAGGATGATCTTTATTATAAAGGAAATGGGGACAAAGCTGACATAAACAACTACCGTCCTATAACAGTGACATCAGTGGTCTACAGGCTGGCGATGCAGATTATAAAGGAAAGACTGCAGGCGTGGATAGAGGATGAGGGGGTGCTGGGGGAACTGCAGAATGGGTTTCGGAAACACAGGAGGTTGGAAGACAGTCTGTTCTCACTGACGCAGTGCATCGAAATAGCAGAAAAGGAACACAGGCCCCTGTGGCTAGCATTTTTGGATATCAAGGTAGCGTACAATAGCGTGGTTCAAGAGGAATAGTGGGGAATACTGGACACACTAGGCGTGGAACATGTAGTCACTAATATTTTAAAGGGTATCTATAAATGTAACAAGGTAGTTATAAAGTGGGAAAAACAGGTACTAAGCCTGCAGAGGTAAAACGGGGTCTTAGGCAGGGGTGCCCCTGTAACCCTTATTATGCATGATGTACCTACAAGGATTAGAGGCAAAATTAGAGGGAAGTGGACTGGGCTTCAACCTCTCTTTAGTCAAACAAGGAAAACTTATTGATCAGGCACTACCAGAATTAATGTACGCAGATGATATAGTGCTAATGGCCATCAACAAGGAAGATTTGCAGAGATCGATGAACATCTGCGGTAATGAGGGAGATAGATTAGATTTTAGATTCAGTAAGGAAAAATCAGCAGTCATGATTTTCAATGACAACGAAGGCAGTGAGCTTAGAATACAGGAGGTCACGCTAGAGATAACAGATAAATACAAATATCTGGGCGTATGGATAAGCAATGGGACCGAGTATCTGAGGGAACACGAAATATACGTGACGACTAAAGGTAACAGGAATGCAGCAGTCATGAAAAATAGGGCACTGTGGATTTACAATAGGTATGATGTTGTGAGAGGAATATGAAAAGGGGTCATGGTTCCTGGGCTGACGTTCGGCAATGCGGTCTTGTGCATGAGATCAGAAGTTCAAGCAGGATTAGAAATTAAGCAAGTGTAATAGGTAGGCTTGCTTTAGGAGCTCACGGGAATACACCAAATCAGGGAGTACAAGGTGATATGGGATAGACATCATTTGAGGGCAGGGAAGCTAACAGCAAAATAAAATTTGAGAAGCGATTGAGAGAAATAGGGGAAGAGCGTTGGGCTAGGAAGGTTTTCAGCTACTTATACATGAAGAATGTCGATACAAAATGGAGGAAGCGAACCAGGAAGTCGACTGGTAAATACTAAGAAAACAGCAGGTGGCCAAACCAAAAAGAACTATCGGTTAAGAAGAAAGTGAAGGAAACGGAGACTGACATGTGGAGAATGGGCATGATTAAGAAGTCCGCTCTAGAAATCTATCGACTTTTTAAGCAGGAAATTGCCAAGAAAAGGATCTATGATAATACTCGGGGTAGTTCTCTACTGTTTGAGGCCAGGGCGTAAGTACTGCGAACCAAGACATATCGGGCTAAATACGAAGGGGTAGACACAGTATGCAGTGCGTGTGGAGAGGAAGAAGAAACTGTCGAACACTTGATATTGTTCTGTAAAGGGCTTCACCCTATAGTTCAGGATGATGGCGCAGAGTTTTTCAAAGCACTGGGGTTTAGGGACTGGGAGGGTAAAATAAACTTTAAGCGGGTAGACTTAACTAGAAGGAGGTTATCTGATTGGTGGCTAAAGTCAAGGCACGAGTGAAAATTAAACTCTTCACTGCAAAGTACAAATCCTCAAACTCGTTTTTTAAGGAAAAAAAAGAAATATAGTTTTTGGTTCATTAGGTATTACGGCTTGGTGGCGCTAGCCACCACCCGATCTAAAGGTACGGCCATATCCATCCATCCATCCATCCGTCATCATGGCAGCGGGCGGTACCAGCTAAGCGTTTTTCATCTTCGGCCCATAGGAGCACGTCAGTCTAGAGTTCTTCGAGACCTGGAACTGTACATCACTGTTTCGGAGGCTATGCAAAGTGTTGCGTTGTCGCACCGTCCGCCACAGGTGACGCTAGCAACCGAGAACATTCTAAAATGAAGAAAGAAAAGGGTGTGGCAGCTGGTTTTCTTCTCATGCGGCAGGCATCTAAATAGAGGAGGCGTTCACCCGGCTTGATCCCTCGCGCATCCTCGCGTATGCCCCTCCGACGCCGACGCCAAGAGGTGCATTTGATGCATTTGACGTGTAGACGCGGGCATACGCGTGCCAGTGGTTGCCACTTTAAGCAGACAGCTGTCGTTCCGCCAATTCAGGGGTACCGCTTCCGTCATGGCGAGGGTAGGATGGCTAGAATTTTAGCCACCCTAACGTGGACTCACCGTCAGCGGGGTGAGTAACAATATGAAGGTATTTAGCGAACACACCTAGTTCGAACCCAACTGTGACGTTTTTGAATTGTGATGCACTGGATGTTTTCGCTTACTTCACTGCTGTCCTTGTTTTGTTCACGTGCCGGGATATAGGCCTAGTCAGGAAACAGTCACGTCTGTTTCCTTTTGCCTGATCTCTGTGGTATGTAACTGTAACATTCCAGAATAAAAATTATTATTATAATATTAGTTTACCGGATACCACGCTTTAAAAAAATGACGAAAAATAGCATAGCGAGTGCCGGCCTACTACCGAAAACTTTTTATCATAATGCCGTAGTGGGCATAAACGAAGCGTGCTCGCAGCAGTTACCCAATGAGTGTTTAGAAAATAATCTGAAACGCCGCTTTTGTAGTTTTCGCTTTGACTATGCTGCGCCTTGCGCACAGGCCTGGCATTTTTTTTTCAGCAGTGCTACGGTAAACTATCTGACGAGGGAAACGTCTTTAATGTGCCTAATGCTTTCAAAGAGGAAGGTCAACAGCACACACTAACAAAAAAGTTCGTGTTGCGTGTGACGGGAATGTGTAGAAAATGACGAAATGGGTGTGGCATCGAAAGACCTAGTACAAACCAGGCGAAACTGCTAACGCGTTCAAATGGGGCCACAATTCAAAAGAAAACAACAGTGTCATATTACTGTGCGACGACTTGACGACGCAACCTACTTTTTTTTTGTGAGTCGACGAATAGGCTATCTCTCGCCTTTCAACGCTTCTTGCAGTTAAAATGATCTTGCACTGCCTACGTAAACGGCACACCTTTGACCCCACGTTGGGGTCACGTCAGTCGTAGGGACGTACGCGGCGAATTTCACAGCGCAACAAAGTAGCGTAAGTTCGAACAGAGCAGAAAGCAGCACTGACTTTCAGCTGATGTTCAATTTACAGAATGGCAGATTACGTACGTATTACATAAGCATTCACACAATTACTGTAAGGCAAAAAAAATGTAAATGAAAGTACCCCAGACCTTACCACAAGTATAACAGGCGTCAACCACTAAGAAATGAAAAATTACGGACCATCTCCCCGAAGGAAACCATGATGGGATGCGAAGTAGCAGCGGTGCGCACATCATTGACTCGGATGAAATGGGTGTCAACGCGGGTGTTGGAAGAATGTTTTAAAGCGAAACCTGGAGTAGCCTTTCATAGAGTAAAAGTTTTTTTCAAACGCAAAGACACGGAAGGCGGGTTGGATTTTCTGTAAGTTTATAGGCAGGTGAAGGAGCCAAAGTAGTGCTTCCATTCGACATGTGGTGGACCATTGCGGGCGGTGGAGAGGGTAAATATAGCGAAGAAGTGTGTTGCGACCGGGCGGAGGAGCAACACTACCTAGGTGTGTTGACAGGAGCCGGCAGATGCTGCGGGTGAAGGAAAGAGTGACGTCAGCGTGCAGCGGCAGCTTTACTGCCTTTACTTACTAGCATCGTTCCAGCGACTACGGCGGGGGGAACGTGATGCGGTGCGTTGGCACGGAGACGTAAACCAACAGCGTTACACAGGCTAGTCAAAAAGCTGCTTTGCATCTAATAACTGAATAGGACAAAATCCATAAGAATTTTCATTACAAGGAAGACCGAAAGCAAAAAAAAGCATGCGTTGACATGGAGACACGGACCGACCGCGTTAAGCAGGCTAGTCAAAAAGTTGCTTTGCATATGATAACAGAATAGGGCAAAAGTCATTAGAATTTTGATGACAAGGATGATGGAAAGCAACAAAAAAGATGCATTGGCATGGAAACACAAACCGACAGCGTTACACAGGCTAGTCGAAAAGCTGCTTTGCATCTAATAACTGAATAGGGCAAAATTCATAAGAATCTAGATGACAAGAAAGAAGGAAAGCAAAAGGAAAATTAGGATGCGTTGACATGGAGACACGAACCGGCAGCGTTACACAGGCTAGTCAAAAAGCAGCTTTGCGTCTATTAGCTGAATAGGGAAGTAAAAGCCACAAGAATTTCGATGACAAGAAACATGGCAAGCAAAAGGTAAAATAGGATGCGTTGGCATTGAGAGACGAACCGACAGTGCTACACAGGCTTGTCAAAAAGCTGCTTTGCATCTATTAACTGAAAAGGGCAAAAGCCACAAGAATTTTGATGACAAGAAACATAGAAAGCAAAAAAAAATAAGCTGCGTTGGCATTGACACACGTACCGACAGCGTTACACGTGCTAGTCAAAAGGTTGCTTTGCATATAATAACTGAATAGGGCAAATGCCGTAAGAATTGTGATGACAACGAAGATAAAAAGCAAAGAAAAAGATGCGTTGGCATCGAGACACGAACCGACAACGTTGCACAGGCTAGTGAAAAAGCTGCTTTGCATCTGATAACTGAATGGAGCAAAAACCAAAAGAATTGAGATGACAAGGAAGATGGAAAGCAAAACAAAAAGTAAGATGCATTGGCATGAAGGACACGAACTGATAGCGTCACACTGGCTAGTCAAACAGCTGCTTTGCATCTAATAACGGAATAGGACCAAAGCCTCAAGAACCTCGATGACTAGGAAGATGGAAAGAAAAAGGAGATGCATTGACATGGAGACATGATCCGATTGCGTTACACAGGCTAGTGCAAAAGCTGCTTTGCCTCTGATAACTGATTAGGGCTAAATCATTAAGAATTTTTAAGAAAATGTAGATGGAAAGCAAATAATATTGGCAGATCCCATGTATTTGGGAATCCACGTTATGCGAAGCAGGCGGAGGGCATGTGGCCGTGTGGCAACTTTTTATTGAGCGACACGTCACGAAATGACGCTAAATATATGTACAAATGTTGCACGAGTTGATGTAAGGTGAGCCCAGCCGCGGTGGTCTAGTGGCTAAGGTACTCGGCTGCTGACCCGCAGGGTGCGGGTTCGAATCCCGGCTGTGGCGGCTGCATTTCCGATGGAGGCGGAAACGTTGTAGGCCCGTGTGCTCAGATTTGGGTGCACTTTAAAGAACCCCAGGTGGTCTAAATTTCCGGAGCCCTCCACTACGGCGTCTCTCATAATCATATGGTGGTTTTGGGACGTTAAACCCCACAAATCAATCAATCAATCAGGCGAATTCTAAAATTTTTAAGAAAGTTTGAACTGTAAGTATTCCGAACCGAGTTAACAAAGGTGGAAGGCGCGCTTCCACATACAAAACATTAATTGCCACAAATTCCGGCAGTCCAAGACACAAGCGCAAAGCTTCTCTTTCTATTAATATTAATTGTCTCATCTTGTAAGCCGCGCTGCCTGAAAATAATACACACCCGAATTCCATATTAGGCTGCACATACATCTTGTAAATCATTATCAATGTACTCCTACGCAATCCTATTTTTCTGTTTCCCAATTTGCGTAACCACCCCAAGGCATGTGACGCTTTGCAGCCAACCTCGTCTTTATGGCTTTTCCAATTTAGCGTTCTATTATATACGATGCCTAGGTATTTCAGGAAATCGACCTGGGGAATGAGCTCAGTACAATACATCATAGAAATGTTGACGCGATCCTTAAAAGAGAATGGCAGAAGCGCACTCTTTTTGACATTCAATGACATATGAATATTGTCAAGCCATCCTTCTTGCATGTTCATGTAATTCTGTAATGCCTGATACAATGAGTGCAGATCACTGCTTGTTGCGGAGAAAGCAGTATCATCTGCATATACGTAAATTTGGATATTCTGATGAGTTGGAATAGAACTTAGTAATATGTTTAATAACACCGGGGATAATACTGAGCCCTGAGGTACACTTCGTGTTTGCTCATATTTTTCAGAAGAGCATCCATCCAAGCAGCAATAAAATTCTCTGTCTTTCACAAACTCTGTAGTTTATGCTGTTATATATTTTGGAAAGCGATAGTCTTGCATCTGCTGGATTAGGATAGGATATTCCGCTTTGTCGTACGCTTTAGCTAAGTCTAAAGTGACTAGTGCACAGTATTCGCGGCGATGCCGAGCCAGCTGTATGCGACTTTCCAAATCCACGTGTGCACACCAAATGGAGTATCCCAATCTAAAGCCGGTTGGTCTGGGGTTTAGTATTGTATGTTCATTGATGTATTTTATTATACGGGCATTTAAGACTCTTTCTACAAGCTTGACTAGGTTAGATGTCAATAAAATAGGCCTTATGTTATCCAGAGTAAACTCCATTTCCTGTTTCTTAAGTATCGGAGATATTTTGGAAAGCTTCCAGTCTGCCGAAATCCAAGAATTTTTCAGTGAATTATTGACTTTATTACGGATTTCATGTGGGGATATTTCGTATAGCACTTTAGTCATTTTAGAGGTCACCCCATCAGGTCCGGGAGCAGCGGGCGGTAAGCTCTTCATCACATCCGCCAGTTCAGCTGAAGATACCTCCTGGATATCACAATCCACCCTTCGTTTCACCATGGACTTTGGCATAAATTGTCGTAAACCTGGTTTGCAAGCCTTTAGCAATATTTTACAAGAAATCAGAGAGTTCGCGAGGAGATATAATGATGGAATGGCTACTTTCTGTCTGTGGAATCATTTTTCTTGCACGTAAAAACCTGAAAAGCATTTTCTTACTTTTAGACTTAGACAGATAATTAAAGTTATTAATACCATCGTCTTCTTTTGCTTTGCGCACTAGACGCTTAAAATCGGCGGCCATGAATTTATAATCACTCCAATTTTGGGGGCATTGGTTAATTAGCAGCTTTTTCCAAGCTGCCTTTCGCTTTCTATACCCCCTGACACATTCTATATTCCACCACGGGCTAAAGGATCCCGCTGTGTTCGAGTTTACAGTAAACATTGAATTCTTTAATGATCGTTTCAACACCGCACATAGACTCATAGCCCCAAGGTCTTCCTGCATTGCCTCGCGAAAAATTAACGTACATTTTAAGTCTTTTTGTAATTTAGCGTAATTTACGCATGAGCCAACTTTCCCTGCCAAACTAAACCTCGGGAACTTGATTTCAAACGTAATGGGAAGGTGGTCGTTGTTTGTAGCATAGTCTATTATATCCCACGAGGATATGCTTAAAGTGGAGCTGGAAAATGTTAAATGAAAAGTCAATTTAGAGTTACCTCTTACAAATGTAGCAACGTGTGAGTTCAAGCAGGAAACGTTATTATCAAACGTCCATTCCCACAAACGTCTTCGCATACATCAGATTTGAAGCCCCAAGACACATGGTGTGAATTGAAATCACCGCACAGTACTATTTCTTTTTTGCATGAAGCTACCATGATATCGAGGCATCTCGTGTCTTGAACTCCTGCAGGAAAGTATACATTTGCAAAACAGAAAGGCGAGCAGTCTGGTAGTGTTATGTCTAACACCAGAATTTCGTAATTCGTATCCATACTCTGATACGATATCTTGGCTCTGTGACTAAATTTAGTTGATATTAAGAAAGCCAGACCACCACCTCTACTCGGCCGATCCAGCCGGATTAATCGATAATTTTTCATGTAAAATTTTTTACCGTTAGCAAGCCAGGTTTTCTGATTGGCAATGATGTCGGGAGAAATTCGCGAAGAAATATATTGTAAATTGGTAGTTGCCGACCAAATATACCGCCGGTTCCACTGCAGAATTTTTAGGAAACCTATTTTGATGCTATACCGCCACAAGAAACTGCCTGATCCAGAATATCTTTTTTCAAGAAATCATTTTTTGAAAGGTTCTCAAAGAAGTCTTTCTTTGACAAGCATTTCTTGAATTTTGGGTTCTGAGAAGACTTTTTTGAAGGGGGAGATCTGTTACGTTTCAAAATTCTTAGAGATTCTGTGTCCATATCTGACAAGTCTCCTGAATCATCTGTCACAGGTTCTGACTCAGGTTGAACTCTATTTTTTGGAGGTCCTGCTTTCGGAGAGATAGATCTATAATTGACTATCTGATTTTCCTCCTCTGTACCCCTTGAAATCAACAGAGCGTGCAAATCCCGATTTTGCACAGAAACTGTACCAATGATTTGTGTCAGCTGTTGTGTTAACATACCAGCCAAGGCTTCAAAAAGAGTAGCTGCCAGACGCTGCATTGCCTTTTCAGTGGACTTTTCAGTAGCCTCAGTTGTCGACTTTGCGAGCGATGCATCCATTACCGCTCTGTGCCGGGATGTTAAGCCTGCGTAAGCTTTCGATCTTTCATGCATTTCTGCTACCGCCTCCCTCCTAGAGCAACGCCTGCGTTCTATAATTTCTAGAACACCAATTTCTTTTTCTTTTGCGCCACATTCAGCAGAGTCTGCAGGGTGCGCTCCATTACACAAGCAGCACTTCTGATCATCAGATTTACAATCGCAGCTGTCATGACTCTCTCCGCACAGACGACATCTTGCCTGTGATCTGCATCTTTTCCTGCTGTGGTCGAATCGCCAACATTTTTAACACTGCGAAGGTTTTGGGGAAAGTGGTTCTACTTTGTAGATTAGTGGTCATGCCTTAATTTCTGTTGGCCAACTCTTCCTGCAAAAGTTACTATAACTGATTCAGTAGGCGATTTTGTTTTATCAGTCGTTCGGGTGCATCGATATACTGAAACTGCCCCAGCTACAGCAAATAAGTCAAGAATTTCTTGAGGTGCCAGACTCGTATCCACCCCACAAACTATGCCCTTCGTACATGCAAGATAATCTGGAATAAACGGGCTCACTGGCTGTGCAGCAAATTCAGAGCAATTCAGAAGCTCTCGGTCGCAATCCTGGTCTGCAGAGCAGCACAGGATACCACCTCGGCCGAACTGGCGGACCTCAGTAATCTTCTGGAAAAGCGACGAGGCTTTCTGAAGCTCCACTTGTATCACCTTCGGATTCTTCATTGAAATGGAACCACCATTTGTAGGAACCAGAGCCACAGGGACGTAGCTTTCTCCACTGCGTAGCAAGGTATCGAGCGGCCAATCCTTGACCGGTAGTGAGGCCAGCCAAGGGGAGTGCCCTTGGCCGGGTGATGAGAAAGACATCAGAATAATCTGACTCGCCTGACCTCTGAAGGCCTGCAACAACGTTTCAGTTGAGAGAAACTAACAAGAAATACGAGGAATGAAAAGCAAACCAAATCTTAGCTAAAAGGATCCTGCCGCTCGACGTTGAGCCGATCTCCGATGAGCCACGCAGCGATCCTCTGATGTCGGGTATTTCTTAACGCTCGCGCGTTAAAAGTGCCCATGTGTATTTTCGTCGTTTTTTGGTAGATACTATGTGACAATCACCTGTAGCACATAACCGCATACCAGCGGCACATACACACCCGTGTGTATGTGCCACTGTCTGTTCGCAAGTGTTTGACGACGTACGCGGCGGGATTGTGACATGGTTCATGTGTTGACCAGCGCGTAACATTCATAAAATCATCTTACCTGTCATGCTAATTTTAGTTAACGCCAAGCTAAGGGGGTGACTACGAGAGCACCCAAACGTAAGCGGCAAGATAGATAGATAGATAGATCGATAGATAGATAGATAGATAGATAGATAGATAGATAGATAGATAGATAGATAGATAGATAGATAGATAGATAGATAGATACCCCACTAGGGGGCCTTTAAGGTAATAATGTGAATTGAAGGGAATTGAATTGAAGGGAATTGAAGGGAATTGATAGATAGGCTCAAAGTTGCCGAAGGTCGCTAAGAAATGCTTCGCAAAAAAAATAACATGCCTTGGCATGGATACACGAACCGACTGCGTTACACAGGCTAGTCAAAAAGCTGCTTTGCATCTAATAACTGAATAGGGCAAAAGCCATGAGAATTTTGATGACAAGGAAGATGGAAAGCAAAAAAAAAAAAAGAATAAGATGCGTTTGCATGGAGACATGAACCGACCGCGTTACACAAGCTAGCTAAAAAGCTGCTTTGCATCAATCTGAACGGCGCAAAAGCCAAAAAAATTTTGCTGACAAAGAAAATAGAAAGCAAAGAAAAAACAAAAATTATTTAAAAGTAAAGTCAGGAAGACAACAGCGTTTTCTTTGGGTTACTGGTGTCGGATCTTGATTCTTCGATATTGAAATACTCCTCGGTGGTGTCAGCCTGCTTGATTTCCTGAAGCTCTTTCGGGAAAGTGCAGAATCCAGTTAATGGTGATTGCTTGAGAAGATTCTGGTGGTGACATACGTCTCAAAGATTTTTTTTAATAGACAAGACAGGTGTCTTCTCTATGCGGACAGTCAGGGGGGGGGGGGCAGCGCCTCACTTGGTTGAACACACTTCCAGTCAAATCACAACAATTGTACACGTTTTTCAAACAGCCTGGCCTGGTAATCACGCTCAGCCCGTGACAGTGTCGGAGGTGGAGCTCTTACGCAGCTGCCCCTAATTTTTGCATCTTTTCCGCGCCTATAAATTCGCGAGTCTGCTAGAACCTATCCTTACCACTACTGCACACAGATTTAAGAGAGCGCTGTAACCACTAACAATGCTTAATAATGCATCGCAATGTATGCGAAGCTGGCCCTGCATCCCACTATGCACAATATTATGGCGCTCACGCAGGTGCACCTGGCAACCTGACCGCCATAAGCCTTTCCACACGTCAGTGGGATTAAGTAGACGACGCCTACAGCGCAGGAGACGGAGTGGGACCTGTGTCCAACTGAGCAAGTTGTATTGTTAGTGCGAAATGTATTCACTCAATTGCATATGTCTCTACAGCTTATCAACTGCTGAGAGCACCAACTGAGTGCTGACCAATCTTGTTTTTGCACCATCACTCATGTTTTGACGTCCATGGCCGGGATCACTGACAATAAACTCTCATATTTGATCTATGTAAAGAAGTCGTCTAAAAGGCACACTGAAGTTAAATGATGGCTCTGTTTAGAATGACAAACTGCACTCTGAGAACTCTAATGCATTTGTCTTGCTTTTTTAAGTTCGTTACTTGTGGAGATATTAAGGTTGAAACTTATTTTTAAATTTTGTGCGGCATCCTCTGTACGTGACGTCATGAAATTCAAACGTATTTTTTGCACCTTCACAACGCTGGCTCATTTGATATTTTCCTAAACGTCGTATACCATTTCTATCGCACCCACAAGTCAAGATGTACTTATTTTTTACTGATTGGAGACGATGTAGGACTCGATAAGCACTGGTAAAGTCTATTACTTCACGATGTTTGGTGCTGGAATTGATAGAGGGGTGTCCAGCAGCATTTTCCTTTCACGCATTTTTTCGCTTACCTAGCATTGCTCGTGATAAGAGTGGTGCTTTCTGTATCGTAACGGTGTGTTTTACTAATACGCGAAAACACTTTATTTTTTCTCTCTTCCTTTAGTGCTGTTTAGAAACAGTTGGAAGTTGTTGGTAAGCGTGTGATATGTGATGTATTGTACTTTTTCTCGAGCATTTTGTGGCTTATAAATGTTCTGCTGACCAAATATGTTGCACCGGCCAGTCCAAGCAGTATATGTTAGGGTAATATTTTTTCGATCAAAAGATATCGAAATCAAGCGAATCACTAGCACTTTTCAATTGTCTTTACAGCAAGAAAGCGGAATGATGGTAACCTTTTCGTCCTTACCACTTGGCGCTTCGATTGGGGCGGCTGTTTGTTTCCTAAAGCTGCTTTTTTAACCACAAGGCTGTTCTGGGCGGACCCATCACCGTGAGCCACCGCAATGCTCATGAGAGCTGAGTAGTGTAGCGAGAGGGAGGGAAGAGTGTTCCGACAGTGGGCGATGTTATAAGGACATACGTGGGATGAGGACGTAAGAAATTGATTCAAACAACAGCAGTGTGATGTTGACGAACAGAGAGAAACAGATTAGCGCTCATTTGCAAGCGAGTCTTGTTTGAACTTCAGCAAGACTTTTTTAGGCACAGTACTCGGCCTTGTCATCCATAATATTATTATGAATAATAAAATATTTTCGGAAACCGGCTTACTAACGCAGACCATTGCGTTCCTTTGCACTCTCCCATGGGCACCACTGGATGTAAAATGGAACGCGAGAGCATAGGTACGGAGGTGGCTTGAGGTCGCTGGCCTTATACTCTGTACTATATTGTAGGATGAATGAATGGAAAGTCTTTTATTTAAAAAAGGGGGAGGCACAGGGCCTCTGTGGGGATAAGCAGGACTTTCTAACTACACTACTAGTTCACAGTGTCACTCATTCTACACTTATTGCCTTCACCATTACTGGTACTGAGGCGGTATAGGGTCAGTACTGTGGTTTGTCGGACCCCCTAAACCACTTTGATCAGGCCACTCTAACTTCCATATTGGGCAAATAATAACTGCGTGTCCGGGTCCGTAAGGAGCGCTTCACGATAATTTGTGGTTTGCAAAGCTTGTATGGCCATTCGCCCTTTTTCAAATATGGAACACTGCTACAGTAGGTGGTGAACGTCTGCACGCCAACGCAGCCCGCAGTGATCGCTCGTCACTGTCGCAATATCCGGTTGTCGCCATTTTGCTTAGAGTATGGTGTGTATGCAGAATTTGCGTGGACCATAATAATGAAAACTTCTTGGGAGCATGAAAGCTTACATTTGCTGGAAAATAGGACTGGTTGGGTAACCTGCGCAATGCGTTTTTGACTAGCATGACGCAGGAACGTTCGTACGTAGTGCATTGTGGCTACCGAGGAAGCCATTTGACTTAAGAGCTCGTACGGGTTCACCCTGAGGGGTGGGGCAGAGAAAGATTTGTCGACCCACCTGCGGAAGCAGCAGCGGCGTGCGCCGCCGTATTGCCCCCGGGCACACCCGTATGCCCCGGCGTCCAGATAATTTCTATTGGCCTATCGGCTTTTCATGCCTACGAATTATGCTTTGAATAGCAGCAGCTGTAGCATTCTCGGACCCTGGGTGGAATACTTCCGAGTAGGCAGTGTGCCAGTCGGTAAAGACACGAAGGGGTTTCTGTATAGTGTATGGGAGGCTTGCAGTCGCACCCCATATGGCAAGTGGTTCGGCATGCATAAGGGTACCGTTCGGTAGATCGCACCTGTAGGCCCCAGTGTACCCGGTGGTCTGCGCGCAAATCCATGCCATACAAGCTTCGTCATCGCTAATGGCAGCGTCCGCGTATATGTCGATGGTATCTAAGCTTGCTTCCCTTAGTTGTCGCGTGGCAAGAAACTCGGGGGCAATATTATTGTGACGAGATATGTGGCGACGGAACAGTCGAGAGACTATTGGAGTTTCCCATGGGGGTAAGGACTGATTCAGAACAGGTGCGTCATCATGCCGCTGACAATCCCAGGCCAGAAGGCGACGACCTTGTGGCGTGTTTTTCAGGTGGATGTGGTGTCGAGTGTGGGCTTCAGGGATGACGTCTTGCAGAGGGGGCAAGCCCCCTGCGCTTTCAAGGGCGGATATCTTAGTGCGTTTAGGGAGCCCCGTGATGGTACGAAGAGTAGCCCCATGAAGGCGTTCCAAATTTAGGATATCCGTTGAGTGCACCGTACAAAATCTTTCCAACAGCCGCAGCTCTTGCAAGAGTGCGACAGGCTTGTTGCGTGCACGTCCGTATTTGTTGGACAGTCGAGGTATCTTATGTGCCGTGGCTGGCCATGCCTGCCGCAGTCCACGTACCCACTTTTGTGGGCTGTTGCAGCTGGCTATTGGTAAACCTAAAACTTTGATTTGTCCGCTTTTTGATTGTATAGTGTGTGATGCGATATGAAATGAGATACATATTTTGGGGTTGGTCCGATTCTTGCCATCTATACTTATAAGTTCTGTCTTATGTGGAGCCAGCTGAAGGCCTACTTCCTTAAGAGTGGACTCTAAACTAAGGAGGGCTGCCTGCAGTTCAGTCTGCATTGATTCTTTGTCAGAATAATCCACTGCCTCAGTCCATATAGTAATATCATTGGCGTAGATGGTGAATCTAGCCGTGTTGTCCTATTAAAGGTTTTCTGCTCCCCTGCTCGTGGCCAGATTAAACAGCGTCGGTCCTGAAATAGATCCCTGTGGAGCACCTCTGTCCAAGTAGTAAGTCTATGGGCTCCATTCAGGTGATGCACCGCTTAAGAGAATGGGCCGAGCGGCAAGGAAATTTCGAATCGATGTCTCCGCACGCTGACTTGGGTAGCCGCTTAGCTAGTTCTTCAAGAATAGCGTTATGGTGAACATTATCGAACGCTTTCTGCATGTCGACGGCCAGCAAGTTGTCAGGTAACATCTTCGTTGAAGTACGATTGATAACGCGCCGTAGCAGCCAAAGGCAGTCATGGGTGCCGAGATTAGGGCGAAAACCCGCCTGGGCTGGATGGTATGCCGGCCGGGTTATCTCGAGGTAATGGGACATGCGTATGTGAATCATGCGTTCAATGAGCTTACATAAAGTAGACGTTAAAGATACTGGCCGGAGGTTCTTGCAGAGGGTCTTCTCTTTTTCATGTTTCGGAATAGGATAAATGAGAGACAGCTAAATGTTCTCTGGACCATTTCCTGAGGCCCAGAGGTCATTGATTACCACCAAAAGTGCGTCCTGGGCTTCCTTTCCGAGGTTGCGGAGTTCTTGCCATGTGATTCGGTCGTGGCCAGGCACCGATTGAGGACGCCAGTGTTTGATGGCTGCTAACATTTCCCCCATGCTAAATGGGCGATCAAGATTCGGATCGGGTTGCGTTATGGTGCTGGCTTTCGGAGATGTAGGGGGAGTGAGTGAAGCGAGAGGAAAGAAAATGGTAATATCTTCGTCTTCCATAATGGACGGATCCGCTTTGAGGAACAGCTTGGCCATAGGAGAGCTGCCTTTTCCTTTCCCGCTGAGGCTACGAAAAACGCGCCATAGACCTTGAAAGCCAGGTACACGGCCAAGGCGTTCGCAAGTGGATTGCCAGGCTTCACTTTGAAGTTGGAGCTGACATTCAATGATAAGCTTAAATTGGCGCTTAATTTTTATGAGGTCGGAGAGTCCTTTGCCGTGCGAGTGGTATCTAGTGACTAAATATTCTGCTGTTTCCCATAAATTGCCTAAATAGTTATCCATCGGCTGAGTATGGTCTTTGCATGGCACTGTTTTGTGTGCCAGCTCAAGGGCCTGTTGAACAATGTCCAGAAGGCCCTCAACTGTCGAGAATGATCCAGTAACATTACTACGAAAAGTATTCCAATTAGTCATCGTTGTTGTTGTTTTGATCCGGAGGTGTTTTATATTAAGTGCTATGAATATCGGTAGATGATCACTGCCCCATGACTGACTGGAGACTGTCCAGTGCCGTACAAATCGTGGGCTGGCGAGCGGGAGATCTGGGGTCGTGTGTCTGAGCTTGATGTAATCCGATTCTTGTAGGGGTGTCGGGGGCGTTACAAATTTCTACAGAAGAGAGTTCAATAGCGTCATAAAGACATTTTCCGCGTTTATTCGCCTTTCGGGCACCCTAGGCAGGGTGATGAGCATTAAGATCACCTCCAATGAGCAGAGGGAGGTTTTTACATGCTTGCTTAAGCGTCTCCAGCCATGTGTATGGTCCAACTGAAACATTTCCTGGGCGAAAATACGCAGACACGGCCACGAAGGGCTTTAGGCCAGGAGGACAAATTTTAACAGCTACTATTTCGTGAACATTAGAACTGAGATCGGCAATGTCTAATTGAATGGCCGGGCAGACAATACGCACCAGAAGCGCTGCCTGGCTTTTGGGAAGCTGCCGCTATTGTTTTAAGGTTGGTGTCTGAAAGGCATGGTAACCAGGAAGCGAGCACGTGCCGCGCATCTCCTGGAGAAGAAGGAACAACGGGCGATGTCTTTGATTATAATCACGGATA
Source organism: Rhipicephalus microplus (assembly GCF_043290135.1). Lineage (NCBI taxonomy): Eukaryota > Metazoa > Arthropoda > Arachnida > Ixodida > Ixodidae > Rhipicephalus > Rhipicephalus microplus. The sequence goes on from NW_027464586.1 coordinate 18,518,599, forward strand.
GTGGAGCACGTTTGAGAAAAACTACGACAATTCCACTGCATCCTCTGAGCGAAAGAGCTGATGAGAGAGGCCCCCCTTTCTTGCGCTGCGCAGTAGTAAACCGCACGTGTTCCGAGCATGTCTAGCAGCTTTCAGTTGATTGTTGTTATTGCTATTATAATTTACTATATTTGACCGTCTTCTTTTCTTTCGGCCATGTTCGCAGCAATGCAATTCTTGGTTTCGGTTTGTATTTGATACACTCTAAAGCAAAAGGGTGTTAAAAGGGTGTGTGATTCCTCCTTTTGGAGACTAATGGGGCTGCCACAACCATTAATTTCTCTAAGGACTAGCGGCACCGGGTGTAACAGCTAGTGCCCAAACACGAGCTCAAGGAAGTAACATTTAGTCCTCACATTTGCACCTCAGTGAGTAACCGTTAGTCCCGAAATTCAGCTCAAAGGACTAACATTTTGTTATCAGATTTGCACCTTATGTGGCAACTGTTAATCCCCACATTCACGCCTTACCAGGCAACAGTTAGTCCTCACAGTTGCACCTTGCCGGGCGAACGGTTGATCCACTCAAATACTCCAATCGGGTGAATTTTTGGGCCCCAGTTCAAACATTGTTTTTGTTTATTTTGCGCCAGGCCTAATAACTTTCTCGCCTGTTTTTCAGCGCAGTGAGCAACAAATTGCGCAGAAAAGAACTCGCGAAAAAGTAGTTAGCCACTTATGTATAACTGCTTTCGCAGTCACGGAAACAGTGAAAGACAAAAATGAGACATCGAAATCTTTTATTTTTCTACATACACATGAAGTTTCTCAATTCTTTTAGGTGAATTCATGTTGAAGTGTACAAGTCCAGTCTCGTTGTCAAATCTTGTTCACTCCTTGGGGAGCTCCTCCGACGGAAGCGACAGATTACAGGCATTGCAGAAGCCAGCGCACGCAGCCTTCGGCCTGTTGTGTTCCCACTGTGACGTCCCCGCAAACACGAACTGAACCCCGGTCCTTTCAAGATGTTTTCGCTCGTTTCTTAAACCCACGCATAAAATGGAAAAGAAAACCTTCAGTGTAACGAATGGGCATTCCAGAGTGGAGTACCTGGAAGGATTATTTCTACTTTTCTCGCTCCCCCGCACAAACATGAGGACCGGGTGGCGCCTTGTCGTCTACAGACAGTGTGACAGTGTACGGTGGAGGCAATCCGCGCGCACCCTTCAGATTTGTGGCATGGAGGAGGAGCAGAGCACCTTTTGTTGGTTCGGGGAATGCGACTCTGCCGCAGCGCCTGTGCTGGGTCGGGTCTGACTTCTGTCAGCCTCCGTGGCTCCAGGACTCATTACTGCGTTCTGCGCGGATGGCCACCCGCAGCATTGAATGTCGAAGAAACGGTGGCTACAGAGAATTTCGCGGGAGACACCGAGCTGCATGGAAACGTTGAGACTTGGTCTGGACATCGGCTCATCAAGTACCGGAAGCATCGGGACCATTGTTCGCCTGTAATTAAAGTGTCTTCGGACGGCTCGCCCATCTCTCTCCCTGAGGCTTGAGTTTGAACATTGTTACTTGCTCGGCTTTGCTTGGGAGAGGGTTTTCCACTGGTGCGGGCCGCGGCGGCCGTCGAAGATGATAAACTCTGACTGACAGAGAAATGTGTCGTGCCAACAGTGGCAATTTGTTAGGTGCTACGGAGGGGCGGAGTCGGCTCCTACAAAAACGGACTACGAGACGATACGAGGGGTCAGAGATATACGATGCGATGAGCTCGAGATGGTAGAGGGGCAAGGACGGTACGATGAGGAATGAAAGTTAGGGATAGGAGGCGAGTGAATGGAGCGTTACGAAAGAGGGCTAAGATGGAAATCACTGAGAGGCACGACGAAGACGATGAAGACGCTGACGAATTGGACAGATCATACCTCGACGCCAAGAACCAACCTTCGGCCCCAATTCGAGCAGCCAACTCCGAGGCCGCGACTACATGAACATTCTGTCAGACGAACTTCACCTCCCTTACTTAAACGAACATTGCGGGAAGCGATGCGGCATATTGAGGCATTGGGCGGTTTTAATAATTATTAACTTCATCATTTGTGTCGTCGTGTGTTTTTATATGCATACCCTTGTATTGTTACAGTTACTTTATTTATGTGCCTGCCCTGTGTCGAACGTCGCGAGTGCCTAAATCAGTGTTATAATTTTGTGTAGTGGTTGATGTATGCGGGTTCAGTTATTAATGAAATAAATGAATCAGTAAACAGGAACAGGTCGTAGCGTCTCTTACTTCCCAGCCCCAGCGTGAATTCCTGTATGTGGGAAGTGATTGAGACACATAGCCAAGAGGCAAACGGATGGACAAGGGGTTGAGTGGTCTTCCCTCTCTTTGGCAATCGGTGGCGTAGCGGGGGACGTCTCACCACGGCTACACGTACAATAATATAAAAAATATACACACGTTACAGAAGATGAAGATGCACGCATATGACAAGTATGTGCACGGTAATCTAAAAACAAGCGTTCGAATATGACACACAAATAACTTTACCTTCACATCTCACACAGTCTTTCTAAAGCTGCTCTGACGAAAGAGATCGATGACAGGCATCGCAGACGCCAGCGCACACAGTCTTCAGCACGGTGTGTGCCCACGGCTGCACAAAAAGTATGCAAAATAGTAAGTCACACGTGACAGAAGATGAATACAAATGCATATAAGAAATACGTGCTAGGTGAAATGAAAACATATGTGAGATATGACTGCTAATTTCACCGTGATGTCACACATCGTCAAAGACTCAATTTCATTTTTTCATTTTATTGAGGTTGTTATGATTACATTTCATGAAATGCACAACATGATTAGACCCATAGCCATAGGCTAGTAGTGGGTCTAACGGGAAAAAGTATTCAAGCAGAGTACAATTAGTATTTAAAAAATCAGAATTTTGATCCCCGTAGCGCAACAGCATAGGAGCGGTGGCCGCAGCCAGAACTTCACGAACCACCGTGCCGCTAACAAGTCGACGAGTCCTAAGCGAAAGACATCTTTCAGCTCGAGCAAGCAAACGTGAGACCAAACACGGCGCTGCACGCGGAGTGTCTGCCGCCAGCGAACTTCGAACAAGAGAGCGAGCGTACGCTTGGCCGCAGGCACGAACAGCGCCGAAGAAATCGACGGTAATGCGGCCCTTTTCCACAAACTCGAGTGAGTGCAGCGCACAAACAGACGGCGCGGAGCTGCTTGCGAGCAACTGACAGGAAAGCCAAGTGTGATAGCAACTAATTTTCACCGATTTCCGACGCTAGCGAAAGCCCCGCCAGCCCGTGCTGGTGCACTTACAGCGCGCGCCCTATTCCAAGCAAGCTTGTTACCAGAGCTCGCAACGTGTTTTTGATTACTCCCAACACAGCGACGAGGTCTCAGCCCAATATCGTCAGCCTGGAGCTCATCGCGGCGGCGAAGACAGGCGAGTATCGATGAGCGATCGTACGGGAGGCCGACGGCAATGGCGGCCAGTTTCCAGGCGGTCGCAAAACACATGTGGACTGCTGACGCCCAAGCTGACCTTCGCGGTGCATTTCGTGCGTGCGTTACACAACACGATGAGCCCATTTCAGGCAAGCACGATCCGTGTCACACACGCGACAAGTAGAGTAGGATAAAGAATGATAACCTACTTGCGAAAAAATCCAGCGCTGATTTCTGCCCTGAGTCAGACTGAAGTATATATGCGATAGGCCTGCTGTCTTCTCGGCCGCCATGATGGCCTTCCATACTCTTGCTGTCGTGTGTTGGTCGTGACTATCTTGAAGCCAGAGATATACAGCGTGGCGTGGTGACATGTCGAGACTTGCTCCAGCTTTCATGGGTGCAGCGAAACGCAAAAGCAGCAGCCCACGCTCATCCAAGTGTACACACAAGCACCACGTCGTAATTCTTAGATCGTCGAATTCGGGTGGCCGTGGTCGAGCACTCTGAGTGCAACGCAACGCAAACCGTCGCCGGCAAAATACGAGGAAAGACGGAACCAGAACAGGGGGAGAAGGGAGAAGAAGGGCTGGTCACCTTGGCAACGTTTTTCGCGCTGCCTGCAACCCCGGGCGGTTCATTCCTTTGGAGCGTGTTTAGAGACTAACACCCATATTCACAAACGCTCCTCGACTCGACATTAACCCTTTACTTGACAGATTCGCGCACTGCGCCACTGCTCAGCTGAAAATGACGCTGAGCTACTGAAAAATAGCAGCAAATTGTCACTGACATGCAGTGACTTTCTCTGCCTAAAGATGGCGCTGCCATCAGAAGTTCAAGCAAGATTATAAATTAAGCAACGTGGAATAGGTAGGCTTGCCTTAGGAGCTCACGGGGATACACCAAATAAGGGAGTACAAGGTGATATGGGATGGACATCATTTGAGGGCAGGGAAGCTAGCGGCAAGATAAAATTTGAGAAGCCATTGAGAGAAATGCGGGAAAAGCGTTGGGCTAGGAAGGTATTCAGCTACTTGTACATTAAGAATGTCGATACAAAATGGCGGAAGCGAACCAAAAAACTGACTGGTAAATACTTGGAAAAACAGCAGGGAACCAAACCAAAAAGAATTATCGGTTAAGAAGAAGGTGAAGGAAGCCGAGACCGATATGTGGAGAATCGGCATGATTAAGAAGTCTGCGCTAGACATCTATCGAACTTCTAAGCAGGAAATTGCCAAGAAAAAAATCTATGATAATACTCGGGGTAGTTCTCTACTGTTTTTGGCCAGGACGGGCGCATTGCGAACCAAGACATATCGGGCCAAATACGAAGGGGTAGACACGGTATGCAGTACGTGTGAAGACGAAAAAGAAACTGCAGAACACTTGATAATGTTCTGTAAAGGGCTTCACCCTATAGTTCAGGATGATGGCGCAGAGTTTTTCAAAGCACTGGGGTTTAGGGACAGTGAGGGCAAAATAGACTTTAAGCGGGTAGAATTAACTAGAAGGAGGTTATCTGATTAGTGGCTAAAGTCAAGGCACGAGTGAAAATTAAACCCTTCACTGCAAAGTACGAATCCTCAACCTCCATATTTAAGGAAAAAATAAATCTACTTTTTGTTTCTTTAAGTATTACGGCTTGCTGGCGCTAGCCAACACCGGATCTAAATGGTACAGCCATATACATCCATCCATTCATCCATCCATCAAGTAAAGGTGGGGCGTTGAGTCAAGGGGCGTTCTAGAATACGGGGGTAAGTGGTTTCGCGCGGCACGCTTCCCTCAGTGGTTGCTCCTCAACGGTCTATCACTTCATCGCGCGCGCCTATTGGGCTCCGGTACTCCTTTTTCGGGTAATTTTGCCTTGGAGTGTATTTATTTTAAGCATCGCCATGTCATATAAATTACACATGAACAATCCACAAGCCGGGCCAAGTACACATTTATCGTAAAGAATGTTATAGCTAGTCAGATTGTGTGTCTAGATAGCAAACTTTTCTTTGACCCATTAATATCAACTCTAATTGCTACATTTCATTACTCTGTCACGTTAGCGTTAATCTGAGGAATTTTATTGCGTAATAAAGAACTCTTAAGAAATTGTAACCATGATTTGGACTAGCTGATACATATTGCAAGAAAATTTGATGACGCAAACCACCGGGGAAAAATAAGCGAAAGAAAAAAGCGTCAGCCTCACTGGTTGCATGCTCGCGCTCACTTTGTTCTGCTCTGTTTTCTACAGTTCTGGCCAAAAGCTGATGTTCGTTGGTTTCAAAACTAAGCTTTTGTCCATTCTGAAAGATCTTTTCATGGGGCTGGGTAAAAGTGCTCCTTTCAGAATGGTGACGGCGTTAGCGTCGCTGCCTTGTCGTGGCTATTTCGTTGGCGTGAGCGTGGTGTATTTCTGTGTTCTGGCGCCATTCTTTCCTTGTGCTCCACGCAGGAGAAATGACCCGAGTCCTGATGACTACGAAACCTACTCTCGTCTACTCCGATATGGAAACTGCCGACAAAATTCAGGAAGTGTGCCAAAACATTCCCTCTGTTAAGGTATGTGGCTGCCTTTTTAGCAAATCACCGTCATCGTTATCATAAGCGTGATTACGGTATAAACCCATTGTGCTAAGTACGTAATCACTCATGCACAGATTTCATATCATCCTAAAAAATCGCCAGGTCAATGTTGCTTTGTTAAGTAATTACAGTTTATGCAGGAATAAGCATTGATTTGCTTTGTTATTATATAGCATTATATATTTAGCTTATATTATAGAGCTAAATTTATATAGCATTATATAAATTTAGCTATACACATTGCGGGAATTCAGTCATTAAAAAACAAAACCAATATTATTATGCAAATCATTAAATAACAGCGGAAAAGGAGCACCCCATGAAAAAGTTTTAAGCATTCTGGTAAAACAGAAAGAAAATTTACGCTCGACAAAACATGCAACGTGCGATCGGCTAAAGAAAAGGTAATTTGGTATTTTTATAGGGCACGAAAAAACATGGACAGAGAAAGACGTGAGACATATAGCAACAAACTTGGAACACTGTTTATTGCAGCAACTGTAAACCACATATATCAGCATAACCTTTTAATAACATCATGAGTACACGCAATGTCTGAAATACCCTATCTTTACGTAGATAGTCTAACTCTTTACTGAAAAGGGTAATCGATGGTTCAGAAATCTCCCGGCCTATCAGTTACTTCAGCCTCGATTATTACGTGGGTCAGCTGATATATTCTGACACTGACAATTGAACACTTGTGAAGAGTCAGCATGCACATAGTATGGACGTAGTCAATTTCACTGATCTGAATTACTTCCCACCTGACGAATTTGCTGCAGTAGTAGGCCGCCATCGACAGCACGAGAACAAATGTTTAAGGCGGCGATAGTTTGCATACATAATATACCAACTTCATTACCTGCACTCTCAGAAACGTGAACTTGTTTCTTCGACAGAGCATCTAACATCCCATTAAGTGGCGCTTGTGTCACAGACGTGCTCAGCGTGAGCACGTCTATATGCGCACAGCTATAATAGATGTGCGCAAATCACACACTCTGAAGTTGCCGGTTCCACCAGCGCGATCAAAGAATGTATATTGAATAGAATGCACACGTATGCATCTCGCAATGTCAGAACTTCGAAAATTTCTCGAACAACGCCATTCAAAAGGTACTGGTGACCTACTGAAGTTAGCGACAAGGTGTGAATTGTAGTAGTCACAGCACGTGTTATCACTCTAACCATTTCGCTTCGCTGGTCTAACTCGAGTGGGTCAGCGGCATGTGAAACTCCATAATATCCGCAGTAATTGGAATACATGCAATGAACAAGAAGCAATTCAATGCACAATGCACACTCTTCTGCAGAAAAAGTGTATGCTTTTACATTGACCTCGGTGAAAATAATATGCATTCAATGCAATGAAAGTGACGTACGACCGTGAAAAAGAAACATTTATGCACGAAGGGACTTGAAGTGCGATAGGCTCCTCGTGAGTTAGCAGCTGATCGTTCATCATCGCTGTCTTTCTTGCTGTCAAGGTTATACATTGGTGCGTCGACAGCCTTCTACGTCCAGGGAAATATCTTTGTAGTCAAGATGGCTTCTTTCAATAATTCTAAAAGCAACTTCATCAATTTTATCTGTCATACGACTTCGACAATACCAATATGGCTTCACTCACCACGTTTATCGGAGCACGGATTAAATTCTGCTCAGAAACTCATTCACAAACAAATCACCAGCAGTGTGCTGCCACCTATCAACAAACGCACACCAAAGTTATGGAAGAGCAAACCGCGAGGTCATGCGACATTCCGCGGACATTGTTATGAAAATATTGCACAACAAGAAGCACTGTCGAATGCTATATGCTCGTAAAAGAAGCCGAGTTTCAACTGCAAAGGTCAGGTGATAATATTTAACCAACCTACGTACTTATAAAAAACCCCGTGAAGCTAATATGCGTACTGTGCGGGCTATCATTGAAAGCGTGAGTTGTGCTAATTTTCATGAAAACTTCGAGCGATCACATTTATCATGCCACGGATGGTCCCATTTGTTTACTGATGCAGGAAACATGCAAAACAGTCAGTGTTTGTTTCTTGGTAGCGTATTAACCCTAAGAGTAGCACAGCCGAACAAGGCACTGTCTTCCGACTGACCATCCTTGAGAGGACAATTCTGAATCCCACGCGGTAGCGCTACAGTGTGTGGGCATTACGAATGGCAACTGGTTGATTGATATCTGGGGCTGAACATCCGAAAAGCAAATGATGATTTTAAAAGGGTCCGGAAATTACGACCACCTGGGTTTCATTAACGTGCACCCAAATCTGAGAACACGGGGCGAATGGCAACTGAATTGACGCTATGCTTCTTTCTTGCAGATTAAGATTACATTGACAAGATTGTTATGTACTTATCTTAATTTGTTCTTTCACATTGCCCGAGGCCCCACAAAAGATCCCAATAATCAGGACGGAGGGGGGGGAAGGGGGTAACGAAAATGACACTAAATGAAGCTCGATAGAATCTACATCAAAAGATAAGCTAAGCAAAGTTTGCATTGGTAGAGAAATAGTACACTCTGAGCAAATACAGTAAAAAACGAAACGAGACAAAGAAGCAAGAACACCGTTATACAACGTTACACATTGTTATACCTGCTAGGAATTCAATCTCAGGTCATCATTGCGACGGACGCTTCACAAAATGATGAAAAGAGCGGCTATGGCGTATTCTGCCCTGTTCTAGACTGGTCTTTTTCTTTCCGAATTCCAGATTTCACACCTATATTTATTGCAAAATTTTCAGGTGCAGTAGTGGCCCTTCGAAAACAGCTAACCTTAATACATTCCGGCGAAAAAATAACGGACTCTTTGCCAGTCCGCAGTGCATTCACGGCAACCGGTGATTCAAAGCATTAAGCACATTCAACTCCATAGCACCAAATCCTTTAACTCAGGTGTGACTAGCATTGGTGCCGAGGCATATAGGCATAGCTCTAAATGAAACCGCTGATGCACTTGCGAAAGCGGCGTTAGACAGACCAGCTGCCAATATTACCCCTACAAAGCTAGTAGCAGCTAAATTTCGGAGGCAAATGATAATGCGAGCATTTTCCACGCCATTCTAAAAAAAATGTCACCCGATTTCAACCATCTAATGACACCCTGGAAACTTTTCTCGTGTCATAATTGATGTCTGGAAGTTTTAATCAGGCGATTACGCTGCCGTATTCCTCCATTAAAGTTTTATTTGTTTAGATCACGTTTGATTGTCTCCTCGCTCTGTTCTTTTTGTGGAGAACAGGAAACTGTAGATCACTTTTTAACCTCTTGTCGAACATCTTCAAAATTAAGGAAGGTATCACTAGGAATACCGCTACAAATCCTTGAATTAGCTTTGACAACGTAAATTTTACTTTCCCTAGTTGCACACACCCGTGGACACAGCAGCGTTAAAGTGTGCGAGGCCGTGCAAAATTTCATTGAACAGTCGAAGAAATTTACTCAATAACCTCAATACCAAAAGGTTCTTGGTTCACCGATGTAGGCTACAGGAAAGTTTTCTTTGATATCAATCATTTATCGCTTTTCAGTAGGAACTAAATCATTCAGTTTTTTCTCAAGAATAATTTACCAAAAATCAATAATCTTGTTGTTATTCTTTTCGGTAGGACTTTATTATATATATTGCCTTTTCTGTTAAGCTACCTGATTCTTGGTGAACCCCCAAGGTGGGTGTGAGCCGCAAGTTTACGATCTAATTATATGTATAAATTCGTCTCATTGGTTCCATATCATCTCTAAATTATATTTTTAGTCTGGGCTCCAGGATACAAAGGCTTGTTGTTAAACGAAATGACTGATTTTCTTGCGAAGGCATCGCTTTCGACACCCATCATTCTTGTATTCCCACCTACAGTACACAATATGGTGGCGCGATTTTGCACGCTTAAAATCAGGCAAAAATTATCAGACCCTACAATGACAGCTTCTCCAGAGTACAACCATTTGTCATTTGTTATAACCATTTGTTATTTTTCTGGTTCAGTGAACTGTCTAATTCAAGGATGATGGAAGTTGTCATTACAAAATTCTGTTCCCGCGTTACCTTCGTCAATTTTTACTTGCATAGAACCGGTGTAATGAGCACGGATTGTGCATTTACTGTAATCAAGAGGAAACAGCTAGTCAATTTTATTATGTTGTAACAGTTTCCATTTATTTAGGAACAGCATACTAGCACGACTTCTTGAAAAACTGGGCTTGTAGTTATCAGAACCTCCTCTTCTTTTACTTGGAGCCTCTACAATGAGTCGCAGCCACAGGGATGTGTTATTCGCCGTTCAGGAATACATCACTGTGACTAAACAATTTTCTTGCTAAATTGTAGGCTCAAAACTTTCATTTTTTTCTTCAAATTTGCAATTCGCACTTCAAAATATAATTAACTAAGTAAAGTTTTTCTAGGAATGAAGCAATGCTGAAGGTATCGGGCAATTTCACCTTATAGTCGGCCCATCTTCTCCTTCGGGTACGAGCCATGTGCAGAGGAAACGACGACGACGACGACGACGACAACAACAACAACAACAACAACAACAACAACAACAACAACAACAACAACAACAACAACAACAACAACAACAAAAATTCGCCTTTTGGACATTTCCCCGGTGCATGCGTTGTTCGCCTAGCGGGAAAGTCACCAAACGTCTGTTCATGTCGAAAGCTTTGCTTTTAACGATACCATTTGTCCCGGCCCTAACCAAAACCCGACCAATGTGGCACAGAAAAACAAAAGGTGGGGACTGCTCATGAAAATCGGCAAGATCTTGTAGAACAAAACGTACCATAGGGAGGCTCTATTGTGCGGAAGTGCAGAATTATTGGATGATGGCGTGTGGCCAAAAATGCGTATAAAAACAAAAATTAACCAAGTCTACTTCAAGGAGTGTGCAAGTAGTGAATGCGAATTATGAAGGTGTCATGTTGGGTGGCGTTCACCATTTTTAGTTGACTAAGCCTGATTGCTCATCCCCCTTGCTCTACAAGGCATTGGTGGCAGCTGGAGAACGCAACGGCATGGCGAACATTGCGACGCTGAAAGAAACGCCCCGCAATGCCTTCAAGCGTCCCGCTCCAGCCGACCCAGGCGACGTGGCCATCGTCTTCCACTCCAGTGGATCTACCGGTCTGCCCAAGGCTGGCCTCATTAGTCATCGTAACTTCATCGCCGAACTCGTGACGTTCGGGTAAGAGCTTGCTCGATATACCCAAGAAGCAGTACAGCTCATTGCTCACTTCTACTCATTTGAAGCGTGGCATATGGCAATCTCCTCAATCTCGCACACATGAAATAAGTCTTGTGAACAATATGAACTAACCCGATGATATTTTTGGATCAGGAGTGGCGGGCAAGGTTTTAGAAAATTTAGACCACCTTCCCAAAAACCCTTATAGGATGAAAAGCAGCAGCATTGCACCCGGGTTGAACGGCGCTAACGAGGCTGCTCCGGCAAGCACTGGAAGATTTTTTTGCAGCGATGGCTGATATAGGTCTTGTAGGAGATGCGTACGGACATGTGTCAACGCGTGTGTTAGGCGAGCGTCAGGTTTATTGCGTGTGAACTGACGAGTGGGTGGTGTTGCGAGTGGTGGTCGCAGCAGGTGTTGCGGGGTAAGGGCCCTTTGAGCCTTTACAGGCGCTTCCCACACTGCTGCCACACACGTGCCGGGACCCCTACCGCACGCAAGCGGGGTTCAAATAAGTCAATTGGCGACACTGCGGAGGGTGAAAGAGCGTCGCCTATTGGCTCATTTGTGCCCCGCTTGCGAGCGGCAACAGTCCCGGCACGTGCGTTGCGGCTGTGCAGGTAGCGTGTAAAGGCCCTTACACGCTCTAGCAGCACACCCACTCCGCACACCCACACAGTGCAAATGGCTGAGAGAGGCCGTCTCTGTGACGTCAGGCAGAGTGGCTCTCAACTTTTACGAGCCGCCAGCCGGCTCGCATGGCTCGCTTCTACTGCGAGAAGCGGCCTGGACGGCCGCCCCATCGGCTCGCTTGGCAAACATGGCGCTTGCTGAAGCGGGTGCTGCAGTGACATGAAAAAAAAGAACAGCTGATTTTATCGTTGTGACCATTGTAAGCGCTATGAGATTCCCGGAGAGATATCAGTAGCCAGCCAGTGTTCACTGTTCGTTAGCACGCGCGATCGACAGCGGAAACGAAGAAACGAGCACAGTGTTTGTGGATGCGAGTGTCGTCGTTTTGTGTGTTTCCTGGGTTGTACCGTCCATCTTTCAAGTGTAATTGCAAAGAACTTCGAAGATTTCCGTGATGTAATTATCCACCTTTCTAAAGCAGGATATGCGTTTAGTGCTTGCCGAAGTTAAAAGTTTGTAATTATCGCAACAAGTGTAAGCGTCGGCTGTGCTGTGTGTGCCGTTCGTCGCAGCAAATAGCATGCACAAATTTTGAACGCTTGCAAACGCTAGCTTCTGCTACGATAAGGAAGAGCAAGTTTTATTGCCAGACATTGTTGTAATTCGTAATGCGCAATGCCTTACGAATGCTGTTGTGTGTAGCACTGTGGTGAAATTCTGTGGGTCGTGTCACATTTGAGCGATTCTGTCTAATGTAGTGCAGTGTGTTCATGAAGTGTACACCGTGGAATATTTAAGAGTGTACAGCTCAGTTTCTGATTCGTGTAGTTGCGTGCATGTGTCCTGAAGAGAAGCTTGCATACAAGAAATTTTTTTGTGCAAGTGCCCCCCCCCCCCCTATTTAAGGTGCGCATCATGATCAATAGTCTATAAATACGTGAAATACGTTATGGTAGACCAACTTTAAAGCAAGTGTAAGCATTGCAATAAGTTGCAGATGTTCGACAGTAGCTGCTAATACAGCATCAATAATTTTGTCAAAACTGCACGCAGTCATGCTACATTACTTGAACACCATGACAACTGATATAATGTGCGATGGTTATCTGCATGCATCAAGCATTTGAAGAAAGGTAAACAATGTTTTCAATATCCTGTTGAAATGCCCATGTCTGTCTTGGTAAACATGCCTCTGTCATCATCAAGTGTGTAGCAAAATGCTTCAAACACATGTCATATGGATAAAACTTTATGCAAAAAAATGCTTATTATCGTTATCTCAGTGTTTAATATCTGTTCCTTCCCAATAGTGCACAGAAAATGGAAAATGTACGCCTTGTCTGCAAAGAAGAATGCTGTCTCTCAATCAGCTGAAATATTTTATCAATGAATCACATGAATACAATGATAATTCAACATTCTTGTCGGTATTAGATATTTCGCTATCGGTACAGAGTAGCCGAAGGAACTTGTTGGCAATCCTGTACACTGATAACCGGTCGTTGGAAGTTGTTGAGGCTTTTCGGGTAAATGAAATCAGCATAATCTTCAAAGCAGGCTATAATGAATAAGTTCAGCTATATGTGCATGTTTTTGCGGTGGAGGTGTTGCGAAAATTTCTGCAAAACGCTGGAGCTATTCCACTCTGTGAATGTGGATTAGCTCCAGCCAAGCAGTGTCGCGCAAGGATTTTGTTTGCTTACTTTTTGTATTTATACATCTATTATTATTTTTCAAATCATAGCATATGCTTTTTAAGCAGTTCCACCTCAGTTAACCAGAACTACAACATGCAGGTTATGTATTTATATATGCATTTATTTCTTTGCTAATTATTTTTTATTATTCCCTTTTTTCTGTCTAATCTTTTATGCACCAGTAGTGAGTGGCAATGTTTGCCCTATTGCTGTGCTTCATGCCCACTAGGAGCTTTCTGTAGATAGGTATGTGTTTTCGGAGTCGCAGTTGAGCCATACTTATTACTCTCACGGTTGCACTGACATCAGTCACTTTGCCTAGTGCGTCTGCTGCCCATTGAACTCAGTCTGGATGCACACTGTCTCTTGGTTCAAAATTTGAATCTAGACACAGTTGATGACCATAATTTTTCGTTGAATATGTAAGCTCGTGGAGTTGTGTGGACCTATACAGTATCACCTCACTAATAAATTCCTGCCTAATACGATTTCCCAGCTGATTCATATGTTTGGTTTAGGATTCCAAAACCATGATATGATTATGAGAGACGCCGTAGTGGAGGAATCTGGAACTTTTGACCACCTGCGGTTCTTTAACGGGCACGCAAATCAGAGCACACGGGCCTGCAGTATTCTCACCTCTACCGAGAATGCAGCCGCTACCACCCGGATTCAATCCATCTGCCTGCGGGTCAGCAGCCGAGTATCTCAGCCACTAGATCACTGTGACAGGGCAATCATTTTTCCGGCTGCTACACTCGCAATCGTGAAAATACATTAAACCAATTCGGATCATAAGTATTGTAATGGAGAGAAAAGAGACAACACCCGATCCTGGGCTAGCTGTTCTTACTCTGTATTCGTCCTTCTCTTCTTTGCTCTAGCTACCCGCGCGCCGAAGCGCCAGCGTCTTTCTTGGTCATAACACTCGGACATGACTGCGCGCGCGCGGAGCTGGCGGCAAAGTTTCTGGTGGGCAGGCTTGGCTGCATCGTGATGGTCAGCCCGGAGCAAGATGGAGCGATGGTCTGGGGAAAGCGTCTCTGGTGGACGGCACTGGCTGCCTCAAGCCGGTCGCACTTTTGCACGCCACGATGTCTCTAGAAAAAGTGGTGTGGACTCAGGCGGCCGGCACTGGTTGCTCCATTGCGGCTGACGCTCTCGGCCATGCTGCGATTTGGTCCGGGTATCTGCCAGAAGTAGATCTCGTGCTCGATACTGGCTGCATCCCGGAGGTCGGCCTCTACCACGCTGGAACTGGGTGTAGGAGTGTGCCACAAGTCTATCGGGAGGTTGAGACTGGCTGCATCGTTGTGGTTGATCTTGTCCAAGGTTCGACGTGTTCGGAAGACTTGGTGAAAACAGTTCTGGCGGGTGGCATTGACTTCCTCGCCTGGGCCAGACCCGTCTAGGCTGTGACTTGGCACGCTGAGACAGTATTTGCTGCCTTGGTCGACCACAGTGTCGTTGTTGACGTTGGGCATCGCCATTCACTCGCACCTTGGTTGATGAAGGCTCGGGGGTAAAAAACTGGTTCTACCTCGGTGGTCTGTCTTTACGACGCTGTAACATTGTGTAGAGATTTGGTGGGCGACAGTGGGTGTGTTGCAGCAGTCGTTGCTTGCCGAGTAAACATTTATGTCGTCTGAGTGGGGTGGTGTGGTTTTTATGCGCATTTGAATGTCGAGCCGGAAAATGCTTGCGCAACAGAGGGTGAGTGTGAGTGCTCACTGGCCACTGGACACAATCATGATGCGACGTGCCCGCAGCTTCCTTGCTGTTATCGCTCTTGTTTTGACCGAGCTGGTCATGGCCTGAACAATCAGGGGCGATTTCCATGGTGACGACTTCATGGGGGTCTGCGCGACGTTCAGGTTGTACGTTGGGAGTCAGAATGGCGGGCTTGTCGTTGTCGGCAAGATCGTACACGTTGCCAAAAAGGCAGATGCTGGCTCTCTCTGCCTTGAATGCATCGATGTAGCTCACACGCTCGGCCAATGACTGCTGATGTGGTACACACTGGTCCAAGATTGTCTTCTTTCTATCCACGGTTGTCGTCAGGTTGAACTGGGTGGTAGAAGGGAGATCGGAGAGTGTCCGGCCGAAGGCAGCTATGAGCTTGGAGCTCCACTCCACCCAGGAATGCTGCTTGAAGCCTTCATACCTGTGCTACGCCGCTGCACCTTCCCGAAGATGGTCTACAGCCACGGTCCATTTTCGATTTTCGGTCCAGGCCTCGCGCATTGCTATCTCATTGACGGTTGCCACCCAGCTGTCGGCGTCGTTCCGGACCCCGTGGAATTCCGGTAGTTCGCAGACGGCTGGTGATTGTGAGGTGGCAGGTGGCAACGCAGAGATCACCGACGCGAAGCAGTCGAGCTGGTGTGAGAGCTCGATCAGAGAAGACCAAAGCTCCCTGCCTTGCTCCGGTGTGCTTACCTCAAGGTCGTATGAGGCAGCTACATCCAACACTGCGTTAGTCACAAAGTGCTGGCAACATTGTAGGAGCTCGCTCGGCAATCAACGCTGTCAGTTCGCTATCTCGACACGGAGTAGTGCGATGGTACACCGCAGGTCCGCGGTGCTGTCGGGCGTTAAGCCTGAAGAGTCAGTGGTCGTGGTCGTTGAGTAAGTAGCAATTGCGGCACTCACCCCGGTGAGGTCGACGAGTAGGGAAACTTGGACGGCGTTCCGTGGCGGCTCGTTTGTTGAAAGAGTACCGCAACTGGAATGTAGGCCATGGGAAACGTGAGCGGCATTCCCAAGGGACAGGAGTCGGTGCGGATCCCTGCCGTGAAACAGTGGCAGGGTTTCAATCAGGTCATGACCTTGAACCACAGGGGAGACCTGGACGCCGTCCACAGGTGGTCTGAAGGGTGGCTGATGCGGCGGGTGGGACCCCATCGCTAAGGAAGCGTGAACGGCATTCCTTGATGAAGACGCCGATGCTGCCGACGAACCACGAAGACACGTACCGGTGGCTTTCTGCAGAGGGTTCACTTGTCGGCTTGCGCTGACAGCAGAATCCATAGCCAAGGACGCGTGGACGGCGTCCCTTGTGAAACGGTATCAGTAACGAGTATTGCAGCCGCCGAAGAGGCCTTGACGCCGTTCGCGAACGGTGGTGACAGTGGCGGCAGGTGAACAGCTGCCGAGGAGGCCTTGACGCCGTCCTCAAGCGGCGCTTGTTGTTGTTGTTGTTTCTCTGTGCAAATAGCTCGTACTCAAAGAAGGGGATTGGCCGATTATAAGGTGAATTTGCCCTAAACTTTCAGCATTGCGTCATTCCTACAAATTTTTTTGTAACTTAATTTTGATTTGAAATACCGATATCAAGTTTGCAGAAAAAAAAGAAGAAAAATAGTGAGACAGCAATTTAGCAAGAAAATCGTTTAGTCGCAGTGATGTATTCTTGAACGGCGAATAAAACATCCCTGTAGCTGAAACCCAGTGTAGAGGCTCCAAATGAAAGAATATCAGGTTGTGATAGTTGCAAGCCCAGTCTTTGAAGAGGTGGTGCTAGTATGCTTTGCCTGAATAAATCGAAACGGCGACAATGTAATAAAAAATGACTGATCGTTTCCTCTTGATTACAGTAAATGCACATAGGGGAATTCAATATACCTGATCCATGCAAGTAAAAATTGAGGGAGGTAACGCGGCAACGAAATTTTGTGATGACAACTTCCATCATCCTTGAATTAGTCAGTTCACTGCGCCAGGGAAATAAGTGTTTGTACTCTGGAGAAGCCGTCAGTGCATGGTCAGATAAATTTTGCCTGATTTTAAGTGTGCGAAATCGCGCCACCGTAATGTATACTGTATGAGGGAAAATAGGAATAATTGGTGTCGAAAGGGATGCCTTCGCAAGAGAATCATCTATTTCGTTTAACAACAAACCTTTGTGCTCTGGTGTCCAGATTAAATGAATACTTCGGAGATGACAGGGGATCAACGATTTAAAAAGTTTCACTATAGGTGAGTGACCAGATGCGGACAGAGAAGAGCACACTGATAATGAATCAGTTATGACTGCTACGACTGGAATGGAAATATTTACCTTTCGCAAAGCTAACAATATTGCCATGAATTCAGCCAAAAAGACAGGAAGAAAATCCGGTAAGCGAAGTGAAAATGACCAATCAAGTACGGGGCAATATATTCCAACGCCTGATTTTTCATGTGATTGAGATGCTTCCGTTGCTATAATGACAATTGTTGGCAGAGTACTTAAATGGTCCTGCAATAAACCATTTAAAATGCCTGTAGGTAACAGCTTAGCGTGAGTTGGGAAGATATCACTGTAAACAATTTCTGGAGAATTTTGTTGCTCAGTTAAGGGAATCAGATCACGAACGTGTACATTTAGGGGCTCAAGTAACGATTAAACAAATACTATTTGTGGTTTGGTAAATCTGGGCCAATGCACGGAGAAAAATAGGTCATGATTGGAAATAAAAATAATTTCCCTACTGAAACGTTCCGCATATATGGATCCGTACATACGCAATTATCGGACTACGGAAAGCCGCATCATGCGGAAAGATGCGAACATCCGCAGCTTACGGAAAGCGCCATATCATGCGAAAAGATGCGGACATCCGCAGCTTCCGGAAAGCGCCATATCATGCTAAATTACCCGATAAGCAGCTTACGGAAATCAGCATAATGCAGAAACCATGCATCTATCTGCTGCATCTTGCAAAGATCAAATGGACATCCTAGATCTCGAGTAAAAGCAATTGGCCATTCACGTTGTTTGCAAAAGCAAGTACTGTGTAGAAATATATATGAATATTTCATTCTTAATATGTTGCATGAAGGTGAAATATGTTTGCTATCTGAAACAACCTTAATGAGTAAACAAAGGCTTGAAAGAAACAAATGTGTTAAGAAGCTACTTAATGAGGGATTGAATCATCGGCATCTTTCTAATTGTCGTGATGCGGAAGCAAAATTACCTTTCAAATAAAGTACATTACAAAACTATTAAATTAACATGCTAGCGATCATAAATGGTGGTTACATTGCAACACATTATTGCACTGTTCTATGCAAGATTTAAAGAACTTATCAAGTTATTATTATCAATAGAGAAGCATTATTATACACACCAGCCCTGCTACAATCAATAGTTATTATTTGTCTGTATGCTCAAGCTGTGAATGGTGACATTGCAGTGTTGATGGTACACAAATGAGGTGACTACATCGTAATTTCACGAGCTCCACCTAAGCCACAGGATGGTGGCACAAAACACAATGTAACAGCAATTTTAAAAACGAAATGTTTAAACATAAATAATAATCATAGCACTGTGAAAGTGTGGCGCTGTGTTTGTCTCATGAACGCCTTGTGGAGATCGGCGAAATGCTGCTTGAGGCTCTGGCACCACTGTAAATTTGGAAGGTCACTGCTATAGAACTTATGTGTCCTTCATAGGCACCTGGAAATGAAAATAATTGGCACAAATAATGTCAGAGACACATGTTAGCACATTAGTTCACATGCACAAGAAATATAA
The DNA here is from genome assembly GCF_043290135.1 of Rhipicephalus microplus. NCBI lineage: Eukaryota > Metazoa > Arthropoda > Arachnida > Ixodida > Ixodidae > Rhipicephalus > Rhipicephalus microplus. The sequence continues at coordinate 18,537,708 of NW_027464586.1, forward strand.
CACACAGAATGAAACTGAAAATGTAAGGCAAACAATCCTTCATGTTATGCATATGTGAATAATAGAAGGAATGAGTGTATAAATTATCAAAGAAAACAGCATGCCACATCAAAGAAAACAGCATGGTTATTTCATTTCATTTCATTTCATTTTATTACCTTAAAGGTCCCCAGGGGGACATTACATAAGGGGTGGGGTTACAAAAAACGTACAAAAAAGCCATGAATTAGTTTGAAAAATGGCTTGTGACGCTATGCGTAAATGTTGGTGGACAGGTGATTGCTGCAATATGGTGGGGGAGGTCATTCCAGTCTTTTGCTGCACGAAGAAAAAATGAGGCAGCAAAAGTAACGGTGCGGGAACGTTGACGGGCAACTTGAAAGACATGGCCAATGCGATATGACCTGCGAAATGGGGGGGGAATGTAAGGTTCGATTGCAAGTGGACTGTGAAAAAGTTTATGAAACAAGCAAAGGGTGGCAATGCGGCGGCGGGAAGATAGAGGGGACAGGCCAATTTCTTCTTTTAAAGATGACACGGTTGTCACGATTTTCAATGGTAGAGATAATCGATTAATATGTCTTTATGAAATTATGATTTAAATGCTTCCTGCACAGTAAAACTTTAGAAACTGCAAGTGAAAGCTCTCAATGTACATTTAATAGTGTGTGCATGTACATCTGCTGCCTTTATACTATACAGTTTGTGCACAAAATTGGCATCTTGAACAATTTTGAGAGTTAAACCTATGCAACTTATGAAGGTTAAAATCACCATGAAAGCAAGCAGGAAGAGGCAGGTGCCATTAAAAATCTGTGCAAGCCAGATAACTATAACCGAACTGCACATATATAGGGGAGCAAGAATACCAGAAATTCGGCTGCTGACCCGCAGGTCGCGGTATGAAATCCCGGCTCCATTTCCGATGGAGGCAGAAATGCTGTAGGCACGTGTGCTCAGATTTGGGTGTACGATAAAGAACCCCAAGTGGTCGAAGTTTCCAGTGCCCTCCACTACGGCGTCTCTCATAATCATATCGTGGTTTTCGGACGTGAAACCCCACATATAAATCAAGAATTACAGAAATAAACTGTAACAGAAAAGTTGGGTGCATGTGCTATCTGTAAGTGCTTACACCTTACTACATACATCATGCTCATTCCATTTTAAATACCGATATTGAAAATAACTGCTCTATTAGGAATGTAAAAGGTAAGGTAGAACTGAACGACTCTACAAAAAGTGATCCTATTATGACATCACGTTTTCTTATAACAAAATTGACTAAGACTCTGAAATATCATTATGCAAAAAAACATCTTCAAAAGAACACTCAAGTTTGAAGTCATATATTTTGAATATGGCTACTATGACTATAACCAAGAAATCGACCTCAACATGGCTAATGTTAGTTTTTAAGGCCTATGTTCACTAGACAATGAACTATACCACAAAAAGCACAGCGTTCAGGCAAAGCACCACACAAAAAAGAAAGCAGTCCTTTTTTTTATTACCTACAATGCCTTTAAAATGGTATTTTTACCTCTACTTCCCGCTTTTTATCAAAGTAACTGGTGTGAAACAAGTTAGCTGAAAATGCACTGTGCCTCCAAAACCTGTTGGTTGAATCTGAATTTTTAAAAAATGGTGAAGCTTGCACTAAATTAGGCTCCACAAGCCTTCGAACAGCGAGACTGCATGACTCTTAGGACTACTTTGGTTACTTGTGTTTTGTTTCTGGGCCTAAGCATAAAGACAAGGGCTTAACTGAATTGCTGCTAACAACTAATTGCTTTCGAAATTGCCCGAGCGTCAAAGGATGCTCAGACATTTGTTGTTTTTCGCACTGGGCTATTCTACACCAAACATACAAACCATACTGCCTGGCGACCATCACAGATGTATAGTTTAAAAATGATGGTAATTTACTCTTCTGAAAATAGCTATTTGCAGAAATGTTTTGAAGAGAAAAAAGTAGTGGTCACGTGGGTACCTTCAGAATTTCGCAGAATGTCGTGCGGGTCTTATTTGTGAGAAAAATTTCAAAGTACCGCTTTTTCTTGCCATATCAAATTTGATCTACATATTAAGTAAAGGTGCTTCTTAAAGTATTTGAAGCCGAGTAACATTAGTGCAATTTTTGCGCTACATAGGCTTTGAAGAATTCAGCCAAACTGTTTATCGTTTGCATTTCTTGTATGGCATTACTGCACTTTGTATGAATATTTGAGCCACAAATACTCACTGCACAGAAGTTATATTTCACGAAAAAAAATATAGTTAGGTCCAGATTACAAATATCACTATATAATCGTTTTTGTCCACATTGAGATGCAACTTGAGCTGTGTGTTTGTCTAATTGAAAATTACTTTTATGTGTAAGTTGAAAGCAAATAAACAATTCTTGTTATATGGCAAGTGTTATCATTACAATTTTTGTATAAATGAGGAAAATGATCTTTGAAGTCTCCTATTGAGGGCCATGGAGAACTTCGGAACGGAAGCTGTCGTATATTAAATGCAGAAAACAGCCATCATAAGAAAACTTCAAAAATTCATTTCTACTTTAAGACAAAGTGTAATTATATAACTTGCCATATAAAGAGAACTGCTTCCTTGCTTTTGATGTGGCAAAAAAATTGCACTAATATTACTGAGCTTCATGCACTACACACAATCACCTTTACTTAATACCTAGACCGAATTTGGCGTAGAAGAGGCAGTATTTTTGAAACACTTTTTACTTTTTACAAACAACACCCAGACGACATCCTGGGAAGTCCAGAAGGCACCAACGTGGCCTAACATTTTGTTCTCTGCGATATATTTTAGCATTTTGCTGTTTTCAATGCAGTAACCGAGCTCAATATTTTTTTTCAAAACACATTTAGGACGGTTGGCAAAATGGCTGGGATGTTTGATGTGTAATTGCCTCACTGCCAGCATTTATTCTTCTGAAGCTCAAGCTATCACCTCTCTGTTACTGCCTCCCTCACATACAATGCCTGCATAGGAAAGAAAAAGAAAGGCAGGTCCGACAAAGTTCGCAAAGCAAGATATTTTCATGTTGGATAAATTCATTACCATAAACAGCAGCAAAATAACATTCATTTTGAGTAGTCCAAGACACAAGCTATATACCAGCATACTAAGAGCCAAGCACAAACTTTTCATTTGAACATGTGTGGTGATAGGCAGGAAGCACTTATTGCAAGACTGATCAGTCTGTAATTAACTGAATGAAGTACAATGCACTGTTCAATCCAACACCACATAGGCATCTTTGCTATAGCAAAGCCATGTGTCATTGATTCATGCACTAGATGGGACAATGCAAATGTAACAAAAAAGGTGAAAAAAGAAAACACGGGAAAAAAAGAAGAAAAGGGGGGATGCAAGGTAGGAGCAGTGTAGCACTACTTTTACTTTGCATCCCCCTTTTCTTTCTTCCTTTTTCTTCTTTTCTATCATTTATCTTTTTTTTGCTTCCCTTACCCCCAACCTCCGACAGGAGAACACTTTGTATCAGCGCAACCTAACTTGAAAAGAAGCAAGGGCTGCACTGTTCTGCGTTATAGCTTTTTTTTCAGACAAACATTTCTAACAGGCACACACGCCTACACCAAAAGATGATGTCATTACTGACCCCATTTAAACTAACACGCCCAGGATGACAAGGTGACTTCTAAAAAATAGGTCCTCCTATCGCAACATCGGCCAGCCTGTCTGAGGCACTTCCACTGTTCACCCTGATTACCCCACTAGATGTTTCCATCTGTCGACTCACATCTTCATTTTGGATAACACTAAGACGAGCTTACATTGATGAATACGCACGAAAGTTGAGTGATGTATCATGTATGAGATGAAGCAACTCTGTTAAAAAATTATTGATAGCTTGCTTCCAGGCTTTTTATACTGTAGCCTGAAACTTCGTAATGTCTTCTATGCACATGAACCAGATTGACAACGTAATGCACAACATGCTTAAGAATACTGCGAGGAACATGATAACGACAAAACGACCGGCCACCCAAATTTTTCGCTGTACATGTTTATAAAATGTTCATGTACACCCAAACGAGGTGCTTATGATACAAGCCGAAAAAACCTACAAGTAGGGCCTTGGAGCCTTCTGGAAGTAGACGTGTTGCATTTTTTCTGTGGAGGGCTTTACACCCATAAGTGAGGAACAAAACTCCTGTATAATGAAGAATGTTGGCAGCTATCAGTTATAGAAATAATGCAGCTAATCTTCCCCGACACATCTGTACATTTAGAAAGGTGACGTAGCTTCTGTGATTGTGGCAGTAACTCCAACAGGACCAGTGCGAAAATTGGCACTACTTGGCTAGACAAATGTCCAAACATGCCTGCCCGACTCCCTCTAGCCATCCCGGCTGAATCTGACACATGATTTCTTAACTGCTGGCTGGACAAAAACAAAACCACTGAAGCACTCACAATACACAGCGTGAAGTTCCTCTGGAGTGGTCAACTTCGTCTTCTGCGATGAAAGAACAGCACAGTGTACTGATAAGGCACTCCTTGCAATGGTTTTCAATGCCACACAGTGACCATGATGTTCCTGTCGAAGAGAGCTTCGGTAGCTTCGTGGGTGCTTGCTCTTTTCTGGGGGCTGCTGCCGCTCCTCGTTTTCTGCTCAAGGTCAACCTGCACAAAGTTGTAGACGAGGCTTTAAGAGTTGTATATAATGATATGCCAATTCTCGCTGAACACACATTTCCTCGTGGCACACTGAGGAATTTGTTATAAAACTTAAGGCCTCACATATGCAAACATTTACAATCGATCCGAAGATGCACTCGACTCTAAAGGAGCAAGTTTGTTATGTAGTGTATATAAAGAAATGCCATTCAGCACAACCACAACTACAGTTGCACACAAAAACGACATTTTACACGATCCTGTTTATTTACATGGTCCATTTTATTTTATTTACACGGTCCATTTGACACGGTCCTGTTTTACACGATCTGGTCTGCATGAACTCTAGTACCGGGCACCATATAGGTTGAAAGACACACACAGAGTTTGAGACAAACCTAGTTTCCCGTGGAGCATCCTCTTGCACTATAACAACACATCTCAATTTAGTTAGTTGGTCAGAACGAGGTGAAAACAGCTCGCACTTGAAAAGCACGGGCAGAAGGAATGACGCCGGCACCCTGTGCTCCCTGTACATTCTCGTTGAGGGTGCAGTTTTCACCTTATCCTTATGCAATTTCGCATTCATAACATTGTTCGCTGCATAATCTTTGTGGCAATAAAGTGTGTGATACCCCCATGTGTATCCCATGTAATTTGTACAAATAGAATACAAGACAGATTGATTCAAAAATAACAAAGTGCATCCAGTGCCATGTCCTGTTCTTTATGAATAATCATAAAGAACAGGACATGGCACTGGATGAATAAATCATTCTTTAGGCAAGTGAATAAATCATTCTTTAGGCAAGTGGCAGAATGATTTATTCTTCAAAGCATATTTTACTTGTAACCACTACAAGAGCTAACTCGTGCACTGGCACATTCTGTTTGCCTCTTGAGATTATAAGGTACCTTTTTTACACCAGAAAGTCTTCAAGAAGAATAGAAGTGTTGTAATTGTGAAGAAAGAAAAGTAGAAGGAAAAAAAGATAACCTGCCCTGTACAGGGACCGAGCCTGCGAACTTCGAATAACATGTCCGATGCTCTATCAACTGAGCTACCATGGCGGCTATCCCTCTTTCATTTTGTACGGTATATATGTGCATTTATACATGGAAGAGTCAGTCAGCGCTGCTTGTTACCATTATGGCAAGTGTGCGACAGCTTTTTTTTGCCTACTGGCAATTACATTACGATTGCAATTACGTTACGATTACTTCCAATATCCCTATACTTCTTTGGCAGCATTATGCATCTGTCAGTTCTCAGAAAATCTGCTAGTCACAGGAGGTGGCATTGGTTCACCCTCCCACCTAAATGCATGTACTTGAACACATGCACAACTGATCAAAAAAAAAACAAGTCACACAGCGCTAAGATTACTGATATTCACTGTTTCAGATTCATGAGTAAAGGAAAGAACTATAAATTTAAGGGTTTGTTGTCTTTGTTGAACACATTATAATGAGAACTAGCAGAAAATGATGCCAAACAAACTATAGGGGATGTTATCAAAAGTAACTTTAACAAAATTGTGAAAAGAAAAGTGAACAAAAACGTAACTTGGCAACGTTTTTTTGACAATTGAATTGACATTACTTTTTATAACATCCCTATATTTTACTGGGTAATGTTGTCGGGTAATTCTCATTATTAGAGTGGTGAGTAGGCTGACAAAGAAAGCATATATGGCATTGATACTTATTTTGAACACCTAATAGTTTGAGGACCTTAAAAGAGCGGAAGCTACTTTGAGTAGACCAGAATATTTAGTTGGAGCGAAAAAAAAACGTACACACATTTTTACCAGGCTTTTTAACACATTTTGAGACATAAAAGTGTATGCTGCCAGTAATGTTAAGTACCATTACTTTTGTCACACTATGCACTCTATCAGGTGTAGTTAGAGTGGTGATAGTGAAGGATTAATCAAGCACGCCACCAACTGTGTTCACATCAATGGTCGCGTATTTTAAAAATAAACCTGCTGTATAATAAAAAAAGTTTAAAGCATTTATGTTTTTATCCAAATCAAGTTAAACCGACTGGGTAAGCAAACCATTTGCATAAAATCAAAAGGCATAAAGTGACTCATGTATTATAACTATGTGAACAATTTCAGCAACGCAGGGCAAAGTGACAACAGTTCTATTAAAAACCCCACTCATTATAACATGCATGAAAAGCACCACACCAGAATATTTTATAGTGCATGTAATATCGAGACTACTAGACTGTCTATTGACCTTTTAGAAGAAGGGTATCTCCTTCACATTCAAGGGGCAACCACTTAGCCTTTTCCTGAGCTTTTCTGTGAATATTTCCTGAATTTCAGATATCATTAGGATTGATTTAGAGTGAACAGATTTTGCTTACGCATTAAAACCTAGTTCTGTATGTAACTGCAATTATGGGTGCCAAACCACCTCCAATGAATTTTTAACATTTAACTCATTTTCTAACTGCAGCAGCACAACTAGCTGTGGGTGCCCAAAAAGTAGCTAGAAACAATACCTTTACCTCTTTGAGCCTTTCGGAAGTGTTCAGCTTCTCAGTGCTCACCTTACAACATTTTTTTTAAATACGTGTTTGTGTGCCAACTACTCTTGCTCCTTGTACAGTGAGGAGGAGCACATGGCAAGAAGAGACAAGAAAGAAGCATTGCGAAAAAAAAGCGAAATAAGCGAGGACCTCTTTTGTATCGTACAATGTGTGTAACATTACTATTGCGACAACACATAGACAAATTACCACGGCTATGCATCCATTGTAGAGTCATACACAGCTGGAACACCACGACTAAATTTCAACCTTGTGTTGGTTTAGTATCCCTTTATAGTGGCAAGCTAATGATATCTGCGTTTGTTTGGCACACATTGAGATGCAGCAAAATGTGATATGGTAATCTCATTTAGAATGCACGTCATGTGGCTTCATTGTATATGTGGCCACAAGTAACTCTGGTTGCAAAGCAATATGGCAGAGCCTAAACAGACGTCACCGACCACTCTAATCTGAACTTGCCTTTGCTACTTGCCCATTATCATCCCAGAAAAAAATGAATAAATGAATCTGCTACAGGTATGTGCTAGCTTATGCTAAGGACCAAGTATGAAGGGTTTTTTGTCATTATTGAGATCAGTTATTTGTTCAAGAAGACTTGCTGTCAATCACAAATACATTGCTGTCGAAGCATCAAGACTCAAATATAAAGCAAAAAGAAGTGTCTCTTTAAAAATTAGAGGCCACAAGGTGCAAGATAAATATTTGATATACTTGGGATGTAAGGCACGTACAAGAGATGCTGCCATATTATACTTTTCCTTGTGTTGAAACCTGCTTGCTTTACTCACCCAACACATCTGTAAAGACGCCGTGAAAACACCAAGGAGCTGATGCAGCAAGGTTGAACACATGTCCAGGGATTCCACCATTCCTAAGCATCCCTACAGCCTCCACAGTCCTGCAACCATTTGTTAGATAAATATAGTTCTACCCAAAGTTCTTCGTTTACAGACACACATACAAGACGCATAACCACTCTATAGGAAGTTTGCATGATAATGCGCTGGGTAGCAAAACGGATGCCAATATCAAGTATCCCGGCCTGCCGCTTCTTTCTTTCCGTTCTTAATTAATCAATCCATGGTTAATAAATGTTCCCCCAATGTGAAGTGTACTGGCAGTCCGGTGAAGAATTGCAATGTATTTCAAACACAGTCCAATTCATGGCAAGTAAGCATTCAGTAGCGTTTTGTCAGCTGTTCAAGAAAAGAGCATGAAGTTTAGCTAAAACCCATGTTTTTTATAAACACCATTCAGTTTGATATAAAAGTTGTGAGCATTATGTGAAGGAACACGGATTAATGTTTAATCAATGATTTATTATAATGTACTGATATGAATGCAACTAACTGATTATGAAACGATAATTTTTGCTTGAGAATTTAGAGTTATGAACACTATCGCACTTGCCAGCTGCATCTTGTTCAAAACAGCAGCAAGATAGGCTAGTTTTTGTAGGTGAGCAGTAATGAGCAGTGCAAAGTAACAACAAGAAACATCAGTAACAACAGTAAGGGGCAAGCATAGACTGCCAACTGTTTAATTTATTGCACAAAAGTTCGCCTGAATATCAGTCAGACAACTCGTGTAAATGAAGGCCCAGTTGGAAATGAACAAGTTACGAAATCAACAATGCCTGCTTTCTCTAACAGGACCCTCATTCACATGAAGTATGCAGCGATAGGCTCCTACCGAGGAACGTCATAGCATGATGTCACTGGCACATGTAAAAGGTGTGGCTGCGAAAACACTCCCGCTAGTGGCTCAGCCCGGTACAGTCGCGCGGTGTTTGGGGCAAGTTTTAATTTTTCAAAGCTTACACTTCACGTTACAATGTCAACATTTGCTGTAGTATGTGTCAGCAAACATCTAGCTGTGTGGTAAAATATTTGCCACGCTGTGTTTATCTTGAAGAAGTGAACACACGTGGTGGCCTGTGCGAGGAACAGTGGCATAGTCTTCAAAAATGTGGACTGTTGATTGCGGCATGAAAAGTATTGAAAGGTATTGAGAATATAGGTTGTACTGAGAATATTGTGTGTGGTGTGTGCAGTGTCAATAACAATGTGTCTTGTTTGCGAAGACGTTAGCACTCATGGCAGGGACCGGTCGATGAAAAAACTTGATTCGACGTTTTAGTCAAGGTAAATATGCACTTGACGCGACCATCTGCGAGTGGGTACATCTCGGTGTTTGCGCTGTGTGCAGAAAAAAATGCACGGTCACCGGGCTGGAAGATACCATTTGCTGAAGCTGCATGTACGAATCGCCCCGACGAGTACGCATTCCCAATAAAGGTATAACTCGTTTTATCGAAGGCCTCATATGTCTTCATGTTATAAGCAGAGATTCTTGTTTCACATATACTCAGTACCTTTACCGCTCGATATTCATGAAGTGACAAGGCAAACAACAAGTTTGTGTGTTAGGTCCTAAGGGAGCAATGTAAATATGCAAATAAGTTGTAGGTGTCAGATGCAGCGATGTAACTGCGCAAAAGATTATGTATATATTAGGCTACAGGTTTAGAATCGCATACATCTCAGTGGTCTATCAGGAACGTCACAAACAACTTCCTTGCCAACCAGCCCTTGCACAGAGGGAGGGAATGGCTGGCACGGCGCACGAAGTGACGTCACACTATTTGCAAACATAGAGAGGTTTCTTACTTAGGCAACATTTTGCACAATATAGTTTTTAGATGCAAGACTGTACTCGTCCACATTGATCATACTGATGTCTTTTGTTGTTACTTTGTGCTGTGAATTACTAGGCATTTAGTCACCATGATCTTTAAAAGCTAATTTCAGTGTTCTCTCTCATATTGCTAACAACTGTGTTGTTGCATAAATTGGGCAAAAAAGCAACACAGAAAGGCTGTCACAATAAATACACCAACATGGGTATTCTCCTGCAAACAAAAGTCGGCACTGGTCCTGTCATTACCCGTCTTCCTTCTTTCTTTGCCTTGTTTGTGCTGAAACAGCCAAACACCTGATGAGTTAGATGAGAAATATTAACGCATCAAAACTATAAGTGCTTGCATCAGCAACTACACAACAGCGTGATAACCGCACCCCTGCCACACAGCAGCGAAACATATTTTGAACATGCTGGCAGTGTATTATTTTATAAAAACCAACTCTGGCAGATTACAAAATCTCACATTGTGCATGGAAGTTTTCTTCAAAGTCAGGCGTACAATGTAGGTGCTGGCCGGTACATTATTAGTTACAAGCAAAAGCGTCTTGCAGGTACATATGCAGATTGCACGAACACCTCTCTCTCTACACTAGGCACACACATTATATCTTTTAACCAGCACACGCCACTGTTTAGGGGCATAATAACGCTCTACCGTGAACGTATGCTAATCAACCCACTTAGGCGGTTGGCTAGGTGAATCGAGCCAAGTTACAAATTGTATCGGCCGCGAACGTAAACAAAATGCTGCTTTCCATCAAATGGCACTGCAGGCTTCGTTTAATCAACAACGTAGCAAGCGCCGTGTGCGTCTTCCTCACTACATTGCACATATGAAAAAATCGATCACCATACACATGCATGTTGCCGCAGTTGTCTCCAATTAGCTCCAGTAAGGCCGCGCCGATGCGCCATGGCTCTGCTAGCGTTAGCGTTGTCAAAGCGAATCGGCAACCGCACTCGCAAAGGCGCGTAAGGTTGCCGTATCACGACGCCTCGTTCGAGTGCAGCAACACACACTTGCACTGAGTGGCATACTTGGTCTACATAAAAAAGTGTCCCCCTTACCTTTAGTTTCTTTCACACTGTCCTGAGGGAAGCAACCACAGGCGTCAGCCGTCACCTCGGAGTCCTTCGAGCGCCCGCCCAACCCGCCGATTCCTTGGACGACTCGCACTTGATCCGCACACGAACAACCGCGGGAATAGGGCGCAATCTTAGCACATCACACGAACGAGGAACGGCGCTTCTTTGCGTAAATTTAACATTTCTCGCTCTCGTGTGTAGCAGCGCGAACACATGAGAGAGTATGTCCACGGAAACAAAGACAAACAACATGTGGCTTCAGCTGTGAATGGATTTGGCTTAGATATCTGTGTGAGGAAAATAAAAAAAAAACATCTGTCGCTGCTATAAACTGAAAAAAAATGTATGTTATCTAGCAAAATAACTTTAAAAGTGATAAACGGTTATTCAAAAAACAATTTACAACTTATGAATATTTTCGCAGGTCTTTTTTTGTTTTTGTTCTAGCAGACGACAGCCTCCTACTGCTTCTACGACAGAGGTAGTGCGGTTTCACGTTCGGTGCGTGTCGCCGACGCAAAGCTCTACAGTAGTGATATCAGAGTTATCAATTCTCAATGAATCATAGGATGGCTACAAAGCAGTAACATTTTGACATAGTGCAGTACGCAATCTTTCAAGGTATGACATTTCTTTGCTCTGAAGCAAATCGAAGCAAGCCGGCCGGCGCAATCAGTTGATGTCACCACTACGCGAGGCATGGTCGTGTGCAATAGCGTCGCACCCCGCGCTCGATTTGTCATCAAGCGATAGAGCTACTAAGTGGAATACAGCTAGATGCAGAGATTAATGGCGTATCACTCTAATTCCCTGTGGTGGCCGACTCAATCGCAAGAGAGCCCCGGGAAACAACCTTCAACTGCCCAAGCTTGTGTGTGGGTGTAAAAATACTTGTTTTCATCCGCGGCGGGGCAGCAATCTATAGTTGAAAGACATGCGAAAAGCATGTGACGTATATACAATCACAAAACATATGCACACAACAATAGATACAATTGCATATCGTACAAAAATATGCCAACACATAGCGTGTGAGAAGCAAATTTATATACATGACTTAAACTCATATGCACGTTTCAGCGCGAATAGCTTAGCACACTCTGCGTTCGGCTTCGGTGGGAGACGGACGTGTGATGGCTCGCTCCGTGCGAGGTGCTTCGGCGGCCGCTGCTGGCCGCGGTGTTAGGTTCCCTTCTGCACCATCGGATTACCGGTTTTTGTTGCCTACATTGCCGTCGGGTGACAGTATGGAAGAGTGTGTGTTTCTGCACGGGGATTTGGAAAAAAGACCATACCGGTTGGAAGACTTTCGGGCCCCGTTGGAAGAAGTGGGACTCATCAAGGCGATCACTGGCATTGGAGCCTTCCAGATGAATCACATCTAGCTGGTGAAGATGCGAAGCAAGGATGACAAAGATGAATTACTCAAAACAGGTGGACTCCGAGTCAAGGGTGGCTTCTGTGCTATCATCGACCCTATCCAACATAATGTAACCGTGAAAATCCACTGGGTTGACTTTGCGGTCTCCAATGAGAGCATTCGACAAGTGTTAGGTGAGTTTGGTGAAGTTCTGGAGGTTTCCAACGACAACTGGACCGTCGCGGGCTTTGAACACGCGATATCGATGACGAGGGTGGTGCGACTGAAACTGAAGGAAGGCGTGGTGCTAGAAGACTTGCCGCACCTTTTTAAGATTGGAGGGGGCACCGTCCTTCTTGTGGCCCCGGGTCGGGCACCGCTTTGCCTAAGGTGTCACATGCAAGGACATATACGACGAGACTGCCAGACTCCCCGCTATGGTGTATGCCGAGCGTTTGGTCATGAAAGTCAAGATTGCGTCAGGAGTTATGCTAGAGTTACGAAGACCGTGCTGCCAACAGACGACGCCCAAGATAATCTAATGGACGCCGAAGAAGCTGAGAAGTTGGCCCCTGGCAGCAATGCCGTGGGACCCGACGCCGCGGTTCAGGCAACTGGAGAAGAGACAGCCGACGCGACAACGCAAGATGGCAAAGACTCAACGAAAGAATCCGAGGAGTTGGCCACAACAGGCGGCCAGCAGGACATTCAAAAATCGATGGAGGAAGATATGGGTACCAGTGGCGAAAACGCTACGCCAGAAGCCGGCACAAAGTCTCCGGAAGCGACCACGGGACGCGGCAAGCGTTACCGAGTGGAGAGCACGGAACGCAACCTGAAACGCCCGGAGCGTCTGTGGCATCGTGTCACGGGCGCTAAGAGTAAAAAAATATGCCCTCGAAACCCGGTCGGCGTCATCGTCGCCGGTTCGGGGACAGGATCTAGACGCGTAAGACCCCGGCTTTCCCACTGTACGGTATACGAGACACGGTAAGCGCAGCATTGTAGTTTACATCTTTGTCATCAACATGGCTAGCATGACTGCACCTTTACGCATTGGTACGCTGAATGTACGTGGTCTAGGAACGCGTCGCAAACAGTACCAGTTGAAACGCTTGATGCAAGAAAAAGACCTTGACTTGCTCGCGGTTCAGGAGACTAAAGTTAGTACTGAGGACGTGACTGATAGCTTGGTAGCAGAATTTTCATTGCGGTACAATGCGTGTGTGAGCTATGCAGTGGGAGCATCAGCCGGATGTATTATTTTTGTCAAGAACTCTCTTGGTATTGTAGTGGAAGAGGTCAAATGTTGCCTACATGGGCGTTTTGTTTTGTGTGACTTTTGTTACGGGAACACTAAATTTAGAGTTATCTGTGTATACGCACCTACAAATTCGAGAGACAGATGTTTGCTTTTTTCGGGAAATGCAAGCGTACTTTGAATGTCAGAAATGTGGGATTCTGTTGGGTGACTTCAATTGTGTTTTGACCCAAGAAGATTGCACGTATACTGCTAAATTAGGGTGATGAAAGCGTTGGTTTTCTTAGAGACAGCCTTAGTAAGTATTTTTTACATGACGTAGCTCTGTTTGCGATGGGTGGCAGTCGCCAGCACTTCACACATTTTCAAGGTTCGAGTCACGCACGACTAGATCGAGCATATGTTTGTTCTGAGATAGTACCTTTATGTCAGAACTATGACGTTTATGCTGTTTCCTTCAGTGATCATTGCTTAGTTTTGTTTGAGATAGGTAGAAAGTGCAAAAAGAAGGTTGTATGGGAAACATGGAAACTGAATACTAAGATCATTACGCACGAAGGGTTTGTAGGTAAGACAAAGAAGGAAATCGAGAATTTTTTCAAAAACGCAGAAAGGAGTGCCACGGAAAGATGGGAATTATTTAAGCAAAAGATAAAAACGAATGCAATAGAGTGTGGTTGCTACATGCAGTATCAAGCTCGAAAACAGGAACGTGAGCTTCGGGCAGAGCTAAATGATTTGGTGAATATTGAAGCAGAAAACCCGGGCTTATTCACACATCAACTTCAGGTTGTCAAAAACAAAATTGAATGTCTTGAAGAAGATAAATATAAAGGCGCAATTATACGAGCAAGAGCTGAGAGATACCTCGTGGGTGATGCCCCGACAAAGCGAGCCTTGTCAGATGAAAAGGCATATGCTCGAGCTCACGACAAACTAGAGATAGAATAGAATGGTAAAATATTGAAAGAACATAAAGATATTATGAAAGCTTTTGAAAACTATTATCAGGACTTGTTTGCTTATCGCGAACCAAAGGAGCCGGGTTTCGTAGATGAGTTCTTGATAGAAATGCCGACACTTAATGCTGAGGACACAAATTTATTGGAAACGTCTATTAGTATAGGGGAAATTGAGAAGGCTATCGATGATCTCGGCATGGGCAAATCACCTGGTCCAGATGGCATTAATGCCGCCTTTTACAAGGCGTTCAAGGAGGATATGGCCGCCGCATTGCATGAGGTTTTTTCAGAGTCTTTAGATCGCGGAACTCTGCCTCCATCGTTTAATCGAGCACACACCGTGCTGATTCCTAAGGGGAAAGAGCAACATGTTTTACGCAAAGTGACAGGATACAGGCCAATCACGCTAACAAACGTAGATTATAAGGTGTCTATGAAAGTTCTGGCTAGGAGGTTGCAAGGAGTTATGTACAAGTTGGTCGGGTCACATCAGACTTGCGGCATCAAGCGTAGGAGCATATTCACGAATATTCATGTTGCCAGGAGCATTTTGGAGTATTGTGACGCTGAGCATCTAAAGGTAGCTATGTTGCAAATTAATCTAGCCAAGGCTTTCGACATGGTTCCACACAATATACTCTTCATGCTAGCTGAGTACGTTGGTCTTGGTGCGATCATATGTAAAGGTATTAAATTGGCATACAAAAATTCAACCACAAATTTAATTGTAAATAGAGAACTCTCACAGCGCATACAAGTACTTTCCTCCGTGCACCAGGGGTGTCCTTTAAGTCCTTTGTTCTTCGCTCTATTTTTGGAACCATTGTCTCAGAAAGTGATTCACCATGCAGGGATTAATGGTTTCAGGTTGCAGTCATGTGAAGTGCGTGTTTTGGCATACGCCGACGATATTGCCTTTTTTGCAGTTGATAGAGCGAGTGTCACTTCGTTATTAAAAATCACTCAAAGGTTTTGTGACACGAGTGGAAGTTTAATGAACAAAGAAAAAAGCATTGGTTTATGGCATGGTAATTGGGACCTTACGCCCAGTTGCTTTGGAAATATTCAGTGGCTCACGACGCCTAGTCGTTACCTAGGGGTACCATTGGACAGGTATCAAGACAGTGAAGCATTTTGACTTGAAAAGGCTCAAGAACTGCGCGCGACCGCCGAAGGATGGGGCGGTCGTGGCTTATCAATTTTCTCTCGGTCAGCTGTTTGCAAGGTGTTTCTGGCTGCTAAAATTATGTACCTTTTGCAAGTACTTAGTTGTAAGCGTAAAACCATTCAAAAAGTCCACAGGATATTCGCCACGTTCATCTGGAGCTCTACTTGGGAGAGAACATCTAGAACGAACTTGTTTCGGCGAGTTAAGCAAGGAGGGCTGTCTCTGTGCCATCTGTTTCTTAACCAAGTAATATCACGTTTCCTGCTCATTAAAGACCAGAGAGACTCTTTTTTTACGTTCTTTATTTCAAACAACGCTGTTACACCACATGCCTGACTTCCTTGTATCTTCAGACAGGCGAGAACGACACACATTGTCACCTTTCTTGCGCGAAGTTGTGTTGTCATATCGTTTCTCAAGGGCGAGGTTTTCGATAGATTACCTAACTAATGTGAAAAGAAAGCGCCTTATGAAAGACCTAATACAGAATGTTTTTCCTGTGCCCCTGTACCGTTCAAGGTATGAAAAATCATATGGTCACGACGTACTAAAGCAAGTGAAAAACATGTGTATACCACCGAATGTGAAAACCTTCTTTTTTAAACTTCATACGGGAACCTTGCCAGTAAAAACGTGGCTTGAAGAGAGAGGGATGTATGTACTATGGGGAAGCAGCTGTCTCCTGTGTAACAAACCTGAGACCATTGAACATGTGTTTATTGATTGTAAGAACGCTATTTTCTTTTGGGACATTTTACAGAGGACTTTTAAAAAAGATTTACCTCTTACCTCACATGGAATTCGTTTTTTGCCTTGTGATAGTTCTGTGCAAAATTTGGATGTTATATTTGTACTTGGTCTTCATTCGGTTTGGCGTAGTATGCTATCGTACAGACACTGTGATGTGAGAGTTCTATCCGTTAATGAGTGTTTCGTGGAAGCTGTTATAAAAGTGCGAGATGTGTATAAGACTACCGACTGTAATGAAGATGTAATATCTTTGTTTGACGCGTTGTCACGCATGAAACACGTGTGATAGTGATTGTCATATTAGCTTGACCTGTAGTCAAGAAGGCAATAAAGAAAAAAAAAGCGCGAATAGCTTAGCAAGTTCACGCACTCAGTTCACGTGCGCGAGCGAAACTAAGTGGCGCAGGTTCGAGTCCCGCCAAATCTATATTTTTTTGGTTTTTTTTTTCAACGTTTTTATTGTACTGCTATCTTTTCTAATGCCTTAGGTTATAAAACAAAATAAAAGCAATATTGCGTTCAAGTACGTATGTGAGACTGTGTTTTTTGCACAACAGTTATTAGTATTTTTATTTTCATTAATAATTAATTTATTTATTTCATATTATAACAAAATTAAGGACTAAGGGGAACATTGGGTCTGCTTGATTGTGAAGGGACTCGAGAACTGAGAAAACTCAAACTAAAAAGTTTATTTGAGAAAAAACTGAGCATTTCACAGCCGGACCAGTTTCTTCAAGGGTAGGCCCTAGGTATGCGCAAGACTTGCTATATGACTCATCTCAAGCTGTGGTAGTTGAGGGAAGGCAATATCACCGAGAAGCAGTTCCAAAATATATTTTGGTTGATGTTTTTTGATTCCTCCAAAATAAGGGCTGCACAATTGTGATCGAGCCAAACCAAGAATTGCGGGCACGAATTCATGAGACAGAAAATGAATAATGTTGATTGTTTGAAAAGTTGCCCTTAATAAAAGGAAGAGTTATGGAGTGCTACGTAGCTTAACCCGCAGTAGGAATTTTATATATACATATAGATAGTTTAAAATGGACAATGTTGTACACACAGACTTTGGTTAAATTTCTTTGCAGCACAGTTGAAGCATCTATGTAGAACTGAAGCATCAAGAGAAGCCCATGCGTCCTCACTTTATTGCGCTTTACATAGCTTGTATGCGTCCATGCAGCCATGATATGATATATTTTAAAGCATTTGTTTAACCTATAATCTTCTTATTCATTACAGCTGGCCCATAAGTTGTGTCTTATATAGCACTACAATTGAAGCGTAATCTGCATGGTGGTCTGAAACAATGCTTTTGAAGATCTCGAAACGACCCAGCTCTATACACGACCATCCGTGCATCAATGATAAGCACCATTATGTGTCCGTACATATCAGTTGTGCTCTCATACTTAATTATTTTTCTGACCACTCCCTCTGCCCCTACCTCGTTTCTGTCGTGAAGCTGTGGCAAGTTGTGTATAACTGTATTTATATTTTAGGAGCACATATACTATCAATAAAAATTATTTTTAGGCTACATGCAATTAGTTTTCATAGATTTTCATTTCTTTTGTCGGTGCTCAGGAGAGCTAAGCTGATGGTCGATATTTTAAAACGACTGTTCTCTTTGCCAATGTTAATGAGAACAGTTTCGTTAATATTGACAAGTTCATTCACATTGAATTTAGTTCTCATTATTATTGTTTCTACCAAAAAACGAGCCCTTGAAGTTATGCTTTTCTTGCTTGATTTGTTTTCGTGTGACAGCATGCAAGTAAAATGACAGTTATTGCCATTCCTTGTGAATGACACATTTTCCGTGTGACAGACTTTAGCACCTGGTCATCTGCAGAAGTTGTATTCATTCTGAAAAAGGGCAAACAGTGGTGACTGACAACACAGACTAGCCTGTGTTATTCTTTTGTACTATATATGTCACTGTTCATTCATTTATAACTTTATAAAGCTCGGATTTCCTGCTGAAAATGTGACAACAACTGTAGAGTTTCCACATTTTTGCAACAATCCACATTCCTTTCTTACACTATTGCACATTTTCGTAAGCACCTTACAAAATCTGTATATTTCCGTTAGACCTTACATTCTGTATTTTCCTTATGAAAGCTTCTGTACACTCCATACACTTTCCTTATCCTCCCATATCTTCCATAATGAACTCTCCGTATGCTCCAAAAGTTTCCTTATCTTTCCATATTTTCCATAAAACTCACTCCATCCACGCCATAAAACTTCCTTATCCTTCCATATACTCCATAAAAAGCTTTCCATATATGCCATACATATTCTTTAGCTTTCTGTATACTCCATAAAAAGCTTTCCGTATACGCCATACAATTTCCTTATCCTTCCATATGCTCCATAAGAAGCTTTCTGTAAATGCCATACAACTTCCGTATATTTCCATAAAACTCCATATATTTTCCGTATGTAGCATAAGAAAATGTTACGGAGTCCATATAGTTTCCGTAAGATTTCATACGGAACTTTTCAGTAGGGTTGTTCAGGGTTAAACGGCGCTTCATATAGTCGTAAAAAGGTCTGCACAGTAAGAATACTAAAGCGACTTAATGAGGTTGGTATTCGTGCTTCAAGGTATAACACTGCATTTGCAGTATACTTTGGAAGTCCTAAGCAGAGCCGTAAAGCCTCTCTTTCCAACAGAACGAGCAGCCGAAGTTTGTAGGCTGGTGCACCAGAAAAAAGAATGCAGCCAAACTCCAACACAGGTCGGACATACATTTTCTACATACATTCTACAATTCTACATTCTACAACACAGGTCGGACATACCCAATCTACAATTGCTCAACCTCCGCAATACGCCCGTGGCACGTACTGTTTTGTCGCGATGTATTCAATGTGAGGGCGCCAATTTAGACGTTCAATATACATAACTCCAAGATATTTCAATGATTGTACTTGTGGGATATCTTGAAGCTTGTAATTAATAGATATGTGCACGGGATCTTTGATTGGAAAAATGAGAATAGCACATTTACCGGTATTCAGGTTCAACATCAATCCATCCAGCCAATGTTTTATTTTATTAAGATATGCTTGCAAGATAGTGTAGAGACAGTGGAAGTCATGTGCCATTGCAAAGAAAGCAATGTCATCGGCATAAACATAGGTTTTCACAACTGGATGAACAGGGATGGTACTAAGCAATATGTTGAATAAAACCGGGGAAAGTACTGACCCCTGAGGTACACCTCGGGTTTGCTTGTGCTTACAGGAAGAGAAACCGCCTTGATAACAATAGAATTCTCTTCTACTTAAAAATTCCGTCACCCATGCTACTATATAAGGTGGAAGTCCATGACTCCATAACTGATTAGTCAAGATAGAATACTCTACGCTATCATATGCTTTACATATGTCTAACATTACTAAAGCCGAAAGTGCTTTTTGTGACGGGCAGTATGAATACGACTTTCCAGATCTACATGTGCATGCCATATGGAATATCCAGATCTAAAGCCAATTTGGGAAAAACTCAACAGTTGTTTCTCGTTAATAAACCTAATTATACGACCATGAAGTACCCTTTCAATAAGTTTTACTACATTAGATGTTAAGGCTATCGGTCGTATGTTGTCTAAATTATAGCCTGCCTCCTGTTTTTAAAGCAATGGTATAATTTTCGCAATCTTCCATTCAGAGGGGATCCATGCTCTTCTAAGGGAATAATTGACGAGACTTAACAGATCATTCGGATATTCCCTGTGAAGTATTTTTAGCATTGCATTTGTTATTCCATCGGGGTCTGGTGCTGCATTTGGCAATCTTTCCATAGCCTGATTTAATTTGGAAGTCAATATTTCTGTGTAGTCATAGATGGTTGTTGTGTAAGCCGAATTAGGAAGATGCGTTGAGAACCTGTTTTCTAATTCTTTAGCCAACTGATTCAATGATTCCTGTAGCTCCTGTGAGGTGTAAACTACTGAGTCAACGTTTTCTGGTATAGGGGTCTTCTTCCTACCACGAAGGAAGTTGAATAAAGCACGTTTGTTATTTGATTTAGACAGGTACTCGAAATGCTCTTGGTCATATTGCTGTTTCGCTCCCGATACAGTGCGTTTAATTGTTGCTACAATGAACTGATAATCCTTCCAATTTTTTTGGACTCTGATTACATATGTCTTTTCCATGCAGCTTTTCTTCTTCTCTAATCTCGTGTGCACTCATCATTCCACCATCTACTAGGTTGGACACTTTTGGATGACGACGAAGCAATTACAAATTCTGAAGTGTTCTTGGAGATTTTTAAAGCCGAACAGAGATTTCTGCCGAGGTCTTCATTTTGACCACTGGACACTGCCCTAATGTTGGAACGCAAGCAGTCTTTAAATTTTTTGTAATTGATCAATGTTTTCTCTGTCCTTTCAATAGATTTCACAGCACGTGAGATTTTAAAGTATACAGGAAGATGGTCACTGTTTGAAGAAAAATCAATTGTTTTCCAAGACTTTATTGAAACACTTGGGCTGCAAAACGTGAGATCTAAAACCGATCGTGTCCGTCCGCGAACAAATGTAGGCTGTCTATCATTTAGGCAGGTAAGGTTCTTATTAATTATCCAATCCCACAGAAGAGTACCAGAAGGGTCTGTTCGAAATCCCCATGAAACATGATGTGAGTTGAAATCACCCGTCAGAAGGAAATCATTCTTGCAATTAGCTAAGGCAGTATCTAATTGTTGAGTATTATGCAAACCCGTAGGAAAATATGCGTTTATAAGTGAAAAAGGGTGGTGCCCTGGCAGAGAGCGGTCGATTGCCAAAATTTCACAGTCTGTGGACATAAGCTGAAAAGCTATGCTCGCTGTGCGGCAAAATTTATTCGAGATTAGTATAAGTAGACCACCTCCTAGTGATGGATGGCCTAACCGAAATGCTCTAAAATTGTTTAAATGATAATTCTTAACAGGGTTAAGCCAGGTTTCTTGTAATAAGATTATATCCGGATATAACTGATTAATTAAGCAAAGTAGGTCAATAGAAGCAGAAATCAGAGACCTACAATTCCACTGTAGTACTTTCAAGGTATCTATGTTGACGAGCGAAACACTCCAGCAACGGCAGCTTCTAAAATACTCTCCTTATTAAGTGCACTGGCATTTTCGCTGCCCTTTTTGGGTTTTGTGTTTGGGCAAGGATATTTTAAAGCAGATCCAGTGCGCTTCTGACGCCTGAAATCTTGGCATACGTCCATTTCATTCTGATCCTCCACGTGGGTCGACGTAGGAGGTACGGACAAAATTGGGGTTTTCTCCTCTCGGGATTGTCGCTGTGGGGCTAAATTCGGTATCTCTTCCACTGCACAAGGTGCCGACTTGGCCATCGGTACTGCTACTGCAGAAGCCAGCTGTGTCATTGTGGTATAAAACGCTGCCCTGGAGAGTTTGCGTCATGCTTTGACGTAGAAAAATCGGTGTGCGGGGCCGATTTAGTAATTCAAGGTGCGCGGGAATCATGATGATGGTGATAGCGCTAAAACTATGAGCGCGCCCATGCGCGTGCTCGTACGCGCACCACGTGGAAAAGCTCCCGAGCCACGGGGACAGCTCGGCTGACCCCAGAGAGCAGAACGCAAGGAAAGGTTCGGGCCGCGCCCCGGCTGCTCGTTCTGACCCTCCGTGTCCGGGCCTCGTCTCGGCGTTGAAGTCCTCGGGTGCCTCCTGGACTGGGCATCGCCCCACCTCGCCAGAGAGCAGAACGCAAGGAAAGGTTCGGGCCACGTCCCGGCTGCTCGTTCTGACCCTCCGTGTCCGGGCCTCGTCCCGGCGTTGAAGTCCTCAGGTGCGTCCTGGACTGGGCATCGCCCCACCTCGCACCCACGTTGGTCTGAAGCGGCGTTCGTCACGGCCAGCTGCTGTTCTGGTCTCGGAGCGAGACGCTGTCCCGGCTCTGTTCGCGGCAGTCGGCGGTACGCTGTTCTCGGTGGCAAGCCCAGGCGTTGACCACCGTACTGGGATGGCCCTGGCGGTTCTCTTCTAGACCGAGCCCCGCCTCGGTAGGAACTCCGCAAGCACCAGGCATCGCGCCTCCTGACTACCAGAGAGCTCAAGGTGAAGAGCAACGTTCACGCCCAAGAGTAGAATGTGAGTGAACGAACAAGAACAATAACTCTCTTCGCGTAGGACCGTTAGCGCGTGTATATCTGTGTGAGTTTATGTTGTGTTTATCCATTTGTCCGTCTTCGTGTGTATAAAAGTCTCTCGTTGGCCTCGAACGTCCTCTGTCCTCATCTGGCTAACCTGCGCCCACAGTTTGCCCACAAATTTTGGCGAGCCTTGCCAGGATAGATTCCAGGATAGATTCTAGGATAGATCGGCCTTACCTTCGTGCCGAGAGCCAGACGGGCGGGACGAACCGATGGATTAGGAGAAATTGCACGCAATTGGAACGGACATGGGCCTTGCCAGGATCGGCACTCAACATCTTTCAGGCGAGAATTGGTCGCACACAGGATGCCTGTAAACGTGCAAAGACTGCTTTGTATTGGAGAGGAGGTCGGATGGTCTTGCGCCGACTTAGAGCGAATGTTACAAGAAGACCTTGATGAGGAACAAAAGAGAATTGATTTCGAACTGCGGTACATGTGCAAAAATGACAATGAGCGTGTGTGTTTGCGACAGGAAGGAGAGAAGCTGTTGTCTGAGATCAGCACAGCTATTTTGGAAATCCGAGAGATTGCAAATAGGGTAACGCTTAAGGAGGTTAATGAAGAGGACCAAGTCAATAATCTCAAGGATGAGATAGTTATCCATGATGTGGACACAAGTCTGTCAGACACACTCGCAAAAGTGTATGTCGAAGAACATGATGATGTAGCTTTGTGTACACGATCTGCAAGTGAATGTGGTAAGCAGATACGTGATGGCATTGAAGGTGACAGAAGTATGGAGCAGCATGGTTTCTGCCGTCGTCAGATGAAAACTGTCGGCCAAAGAAAGAGCACGTCATGCGTATCTGAGACTCTTGCTTCGGAGCCCAACGAAAAGCGAATGGCAATGAAAAACCCTAAAATAGAGCCAGAAGATGATCATAATTCGAGCAAGAGGGGTCGGAACTGCCAGAGTAGTAGTAGGGCTAGGAACGATGTGAGCCCACAACATGGTACTCCGTACCGTGCGGAGGCACACCAACTTCAAGACAACCGAAAGATGTGGCGTGCTTTGGACTGCGTACCTTGGCGCTCGGACCCAGATGTTTGGATTGAATACTGCTCCATCTATAGGAACATCGAGAAGCCACCTCGGTACACAGAAGCACATAGGAAGAAAGAACTCTGGTTCTGCGCTAGTACGTGGAAGAAAAGGAGGAAGATTACAAACCTGGTTGACCGATTCTGAACTGAACTGCAACACGACAATGGACTTCGAACTAGATGCATAACAACAACGAAGGTACCAAGCTAAAGGCATTCCTATATTCTTCAACACTTCAACACCGGAAAGCACGTGACAGCGTTCGAAGCAGCGAAGCGGCCTAGGACAGACGGTTCTTGGCTGGACGACCGGTCCGGGGAACTAGGAGACGTCCTCTAGGTTCTGTATTGTCCTGGATTCCGGCTGGGTGACTGGCCCAGGAACCAGGCGAGGTTCCGCTGTTTCGGCTGCCGTCCCGAGTGGGTACGAGTTCCCGTTTGCTGTGGGCCGCTGGTCCTGCTGCCGTTCCGGGTGGCTGGCACGACCCAGGTGTGCTACTGGGACGAACGCGGCGGCTGAGAGCTGTAGCTCGAGCGCGGAGCTTCCAAGCGACTGCTACCCTCCTGCTGCTACGGCGGCAGAAGGCCGTGAGATGGCGTGGGCCAACTCATGTTGAAGACGTCAACGGGACAGACGACATGTCATGCGAGCGATCGGCGTCCAAGTCCAATCAAAAAACGGCGAGAGACGTCTAACTGAGAGATTTCGCATAGAACTGCATTTGACAGACCATGTTAGAGATGATCCATTAATAGTTGCTTTTTCCGTGTAAATATATTTTGTGTGTGTGTGTGTGTGTGTTTACACAAAGAACTCATGACGCGGGTAATAAGTTGTCTACTCTATGAACATGTCGACCCTTCTTAACCCAGCGTTTCGCTGTTCTTGAACTGGGGGGAAGATGTGGTATAAAACGCTGCCCTGGAGAGTTTGCGTCATGCTTTGACGTAGAAAAATCGGTGTGCGGGGCCGATTTAGTAATTCAAGGTGCGCGGGAATCATGATGATGGTGATAGCGCTAAAACTATGAGCGCGCCCATGCGCGTGCTCGTGCGCGCACCACGTGGAAAAGCTCCCGAGCCACGGGGACAGCTCGGCTGACCCCAGAGAGCAGAACGCAAGGAAAGGTTCGGGCCGCGCCCCGGCTGCTCGTTCTGACCCTCCGTGTCCGGGCCTCGTCTCGGCGTTGAAGTCCTCGGGTGCCTCCTGGACTGGGCATCGCCCCACCTCGCCAGAGAGCAGAACGCAAGGAAAGGTTCGGGCCACGTCCCGGCTGCTCGTTCTGACCCTCCGTGTCCGGGCCTCGTCCCGGCGTTGAAGTCCTCAGGTGCGTCCTGGACTGGGCATCGCCCCACCTCGCACCCACGTTGGTCTGAAGCGGCGTTCGTCACGGCCAGCTGCTGTTCTGGTCTCGGAGCGAGACGCTGTCCCGGCTCTGTTCGCGGCAGTCGGCGGTACGCTGTTCTCGGTGGCAAGCCCAGGCGTTGACCACCGTACTGGGATGGCCCTGGCGGTTCTCTTCTAGACCGAGCCCCGCCTCGGTAGGAACTCCGCAAGCACCAGGCATCGCGCCTCCTGACTACCAGAGAGCTCAAGGTGAAGAGCAACGTTCACGCCCAAGAGTAGAATGTGAGTGAACGAACAAGAACAATAACTCTCTTCGCGTAGGACCGTTAGCGCGTGTATATCTGTGTGAGTTTATGTTGTGTTTATCCATTTGTCCGTCTTCGTGTGTATAAAAGTCTCTCGTTGTCCTCGAACGTCCTCTGTCCTCATCTGGCTAACCTGCGCCCACAGTTTGCCCACAGTCATCTGTGAGCAAACACTTGAGAGATACACTCACTCACGCTCGTAACTATGTGTTCCAGCGCTTTCGACATCGCCTTTTCTACTGCAGCCTCAATAGGATTAAGAATCTTTGTCTCACTTAGTTGTTCGTGCCTCGACGTGACTCCGGCATATCCAAAGGCTCTATCCTTCACAACTGTTATTGCTTCTCGCCGCGAGCAGCGCGGCGAGAAGCGGCGCTTACCGTGGCTGTCCTGGATGACAAAGCCAGGACGTAAGACTTCTTCTTCGTCCACTGCGTCATTGTAATGGAGAGAAAAGAGACAACACCCAATCCTTTGCCAGCTGCTGCTGCTGCTGCTGCTGCTGATGATGATGATCCTTGACACTCTGGCGCACACCCACAAAGGGGGATCGGACAAGAACCGGGCGGCTAGATCTTAACTAAAAGGCTAATGGTTTTTCAAAGAAAACGTAATTTTGGGCTGAAAAAATATATAGAAAGAAAAGCCGAAAATCGAAAAAGGAGTATAGCTGTTCTTATTCTGTCTTTGTCCTTCTCTTCTTTGCTCTAGCGCCAGCGTCTTTCTTGGTCATGACAATATTATCAGATCCTGCATTTATTGTGCGCATTTTTTTAGAAACCTATCGACGTTTTATTGTATATTAGTAGCCTGCGTCATTAATGTAAGACATGATTAAAAAATGTGAGACATCATTCCAATATCGCGACTTAGGTGACTTCGGGGCAGTCTAATCACGTTGAGGCTAGCCTGTTTTGACGAGACAAAGACGTCGCTGGATTGTTGTTGTGTCTCTGTGCATGAATAACAAAGAAACCAGTAAACAATTATATCGGGCCAGTTGGTATGGATCCATCTTGCTAGGAAGCGCAGCCCCTATTACACAGAACAGACAACAAGCGCTTGTGTTGTGTGTTCTGTGTAATAGTGGCTGCGCTTCTTAGCGTGAAAGAAACCAGCATGTAATGTACTGATAGCACTAACGTAACATCAGAATTTGCAACCCACTGTGTTGGTACAGTAACATGGCTGTTTTAGGGCCAGCAGTGCAAGCCATTCATAGCCTTGCTGTCAAGAACATTGAGAATACTCGAGTGCAGGGTGATAGCATTAGAAGCACCCATTCACTGTTTTCACATTTCCTTGCCATTCTTTATTTCTTTATGAACACGTGAACCATGCAGTGAAGAATGGAAAATTGGTGCACATTGTAGAATGTTGGCTGTTCTAATGGCTTCCAGGGTGCCAATTGCAATTGCGACTGCAAATTACCTACTATGTGTCTGTTAAGCAAATCACGCTCTTGTGTAGCTGTGATTTTTTTAATTGCTGTGGTTGTTGATGACGATGAATTATAGCTAGGCATTTTGTAATAGGGTTGTTTTACTATGACGTATATTAGTGGCCGATAAAACAAAGGGATTTTGTTAAAAGGAACCTCTAACGGTTTTGTGATTTTGTACAAACACATTTGGCTGGTACATTAATTCTCAAAAGTTATTCAGAGACCGATTTGAGCACTCTACGTAAACTGTGTAATTTATTACTACGCTTTAAAGCTGCCAATCGCTGGAAATTGGTGCGGATCGTTGCAACCCGGCTGAATGCCTTTTAAACTGCCCATTCATAGAGCAACATGCTCTGTCCAGAGCACCTCAGCAGCCACGTCAACATGGCGGCTTATCTGATTGTATGTCATGGGCTGTAGATTGTGCAGCAGTAAGATTGACTAGTAGGGTGGCAGCACCTCTTAGAGCAGATATCAACCACTTACTTCGTGGTCTTTGTTTCTGTTGCCAGGCGGCGTGCGTGCTGCCAGGCGCGCTGCGTGTTGGCCTTCGAGAGTGCACGCAACCTGTCGGTGTGCCATCTCGGTGGTCTAGAGTGAAAAAAGCTTAAAACGGTGAGCGCACTCATGAGAGCTCTGCAATCGCCAGCGTTCCGCTTGAGTTGCGGCGGTCTGGCATAGGTGAGAAGGAGGGCATGGTATACTTGTCTGTAGTGGCTTCGGTACACTGTGTTTCACTCAATTTATGGTGCTCTAATGTATATGCCATGCGATAAGCGGTAGCAGTGTCAGAACAGAAGCAGCAAGAACTGGCCGGATTTACGGGCGTCGTCGCAGCAGCAACCAGGCAGTCCCAGCTCGCGCCTTGCGCCAACGTGTCGATGTCGCTGCGGTAGTTGGCATTCGTCTTCACTACATATCCTCCCCGTTGGAAGAAGAACCATCCTGGCGAATTACGGAGAATAGAGTACGAGCGGATCGTAATATGGTTTCAACCGCTGTACGTGAACGGTTTCACGACCCCGAAAGCGCTGGTCTGTGGATGGCGTCACGGCTTCGATGTTGTAGTTAACAGGTGAAGTCTGCGAGACAACATGATAGGGTCCCTGGTATTTTGAAACAAGCTTCGAAGAAAGGCCTGTAGGGACAGCTGGAACCCAAAGCCACACAAGGGTGTCCGGAACAAAGTTGGGTTACGGGTGGTTTTCGTCACGCCTAGATTTTTGTCTCCATTGATCGATGGTTGTGAACGACTGGGTGAGCCTACGGCATTCCTCGGCGCGGCAGGCAGCTTCAGAGATGGCCGTATACTTGGAGAAATCGGGGTGGTAGGGCAGAATGGTATCTAGTATAGTGGAAGGGTCTCGGCCATATAACAGGAAAAATGTCGCAAAGCCCGTAGTCACCTTTGGAGCAGTGTTGTAGGCGCATGTCACAAAAGGCAGAATGAGGTCGAAATTGGAGTGGTCTGAGGCAACATACTTAGATATCATGTCGCCAAGAGTACGGTTGAATCTTTCCGTCATGCCTTTTCTTTGGGGATGGTAGGCGGTGGTAGTTCGGTGAATGATACGGCATTCGGCAAGGAGTGCGTTGACGACTTCAGAAAGGAACACACGTCCTCTGTCGCTGAGAAGTTCACGCAGTGTGCCTTGACGGAGAATGAAGTTTCGCAGGAGAAAAGATGATACGTCGCGTGCTGTGGCAGCAGGAAAAGCGGCTGTTTCTGCGTATCGCGTCAAGTAGTCAACAGCGACAACAATCCAACGGTTTCCGGAAGCCGTGAATGGAACAGGTCTGTACAGATCGATTCCTACGCGGTCTAAAGGCCTAGATGGGCAAGGACTTGGCTGGATCTTACCATATGTGTGATGATGCAGAGCTTACCGTCGTCGGCACTGCGAGCATGACTAAATGTACTTCCGCAGAAAGGTGTACATGCCTCACTAATAAAACCAGGAGCAAAGTCCAGCGTATGTTTTGAAGATGCCCGCATGTGCACACTGAGGGTCAGCGTGAAAAACTGAACATACAGCACATTGGCGAGGTATGACCAGTAACAATTTTTGGCTGTCAGACTTGTAATTCCTGCGATAAAGAAGGTCATCACGGATCTCCAAGTGATCCGCTTGACGCCGCAATGTTCGAGAAGATTGAGAAGTCAATGGGTCTGATAGGAATCGCCGAAGAGCGTTGATGCAGCCATCCTTACGTTGCTGAGACGCCCTGTCGCAGTTTGCTGGAAACGCAACCGTTTCGTCCACGGCAGATAGACAGGCGGAGCTTTCCGATAATACAGGTGAACGTGATACGGCGTTGGCATCAGTGTGACGTTGGCCAGACCTGTAGACAACACGCATGTCACACTCTTGCAACCGCAAAACCCAACGAGCTAAACGGCCGGAGGGGTTCTTCAACGTGGATAACCAACAAAGTGCATGGTGATCGGTCACTACGTCGAAAGGGTTACCATGTAGGTACGGTCTAAATTTACCTAGAGCCCAAATAAATGCCAGACACTCCTTCTTTGTTACAGAATAATTCTTTTCCGCTTTCATGAGGGTACAGCTTGCGTAAGCGACTACCAACTCCTGGAATCCCAATTTGTGCTGCGTGAGCACGGTGCTGCGTCCAACACCGCTTGCATGGGTGTGTACCTCAATCGGAGCAGTCGGGTCGAAGTGACGAAAAATTGGCGGTGAGGTTAACAGGTGGCGCAAGTTTTTGAAAGCATCATCACAGGCGGGTGACCAAGTGTAACTTTTCGAATCATTCCGTAAAATTTCAGTCAAGGGGGCGGTGATCATCGCGAAATTCCGAATAAAGCGGCGGAAATATGAGCCGAGGCCAAGGAAGCTGCGCAGATCCTTTAGAGATTAGGGCTTGGGGAACTCGGCAACTGCCTGAAGCTTGGCGGTGTCAGGAAGAATACCGTCTTTAGAGACAGCATGACCGAGGATCATGAGCTGACTTGCACCAAAGCGGCATTTTTTCAGGTTCAGCTGAAGGCCGGCATCAGTTAAGCACTGTAGTACTTCATCTAGCCTGCGGAGATGCGTGGGAAACTCTGGCGAAAATATAACCACGTCATCTAAGTAGCACAGGCATGTTTTCCACCTCAGGCCACACAAAAGATTGTCCATCATCCGCTCGAATGTTGCGGGCGCGTTGCAAAGACCAAAGGCATGACGCAGATTTCATAATGGCCATCAGGTGTTACAAAGGCCGCTTTAGGCTGATCTTAAGGTACCATGAGGACTTGCCAGTAGCCGCTCCGTAAGTCAATAGAAGAGAAGAACTCCGCACCTTGGAGGCTGTCAAGGGCGTCGTCGATTCTCAGTAAGGGGTAAACGTCCTTTTGAGTTATTTTGTTAATACGATGATAGTAAACATAGAAGCGAATTGAACCTTCCTTCTTCTTAACGAGAACGACTGGTGATGCCCACGGGCTATTCGAAGGCTGGATGACGCCCCGCTTGAGCGTGTCAGCTACTTGGTGACCGATAACCTGGCGCTCTGTCGCGGACACGCGATAGGGTATTTGACGCAGTGGTGCATTGGTGCCGGTGTCAATGCGGTGACACACAGCTGATGTGCGGCCGAGGGAAATATGCTGGAAGTCAAAGGAAGTACGGAATTTGTTCAGGAGTCGGAGAAGCTGAGCACGTTGCGAGACGGTTAACGTGTCGGCGATGGAGCTGCTCAGTATGTCAGGTCTAGTAGTCTGCGGCGAAGAGGCACACGTAAATCCAGCGACTTCGTGTTTAAAAGAACCAGTCGGCATGTCAATAATTGCAGAAGGGTCGAGAATGTAAACACGGCCGACGCACTCGGCCCGAAGTAGTGTTACAGGAGATCACAGCAGATTCGAGATGAGCATTCTGCGGACACTGTCATGAAGTTCCAAAAGGGCATGAGGTAGCGGCGAACACTTGCGACGAACGAAAACGGCAGATGGCGTGAAAAGGTCATTTGACTCGGCGAGCAGATTGGAAGACACCAGGGCAAGGGCAAAAGAGTGCGGCGGTATCGTAATGTCTTCAGCAACAAATAGTTTGCTCAGGTTTCAACAGCGTTGTGCGAAGTAGCGTCGCTAAACACTTCAAATGCCTCCTCAGCGCGCGAGCAGTCGATAACAGTCTTATTAGCGGAGAGAAAGTCCCAGCCCAAAATGAGGTCATGGGAGCAGGAATCCAACACTAGTAATTCGGCGACATAGATGAGGCCTTCAATCGCAATGCGAGCAGTAGAGGCAGTGGCTGGCGTGACGTGCTCTGTGCTTGCTCTACGAAGCGATATACTTGCTTGTGGCGTCATAACTTTTTTGAGCAAGTTACAGAGTCTGGTACTGATCACTGAAACTGCGGCACCAGTGTCGACAAGAGTGAGCGCAGCGACGCCGTCCACATATACGTCCAGTACATTCATCGGTGAAGAGAGAGGCCTTGGTCATTTCGCGGGTGTCGCAGTTCCTGTCTCTGGAACTGCGGCACTTAGTTTTCCCGCTTCGGTGATGAAGGATGACGACGCATCGGTGATGGCGAGTGGCGTCGAGGTGATGGCGAGCCACGGTTAGCAGGAGGGTGGTGGTCGGCGTACGATGGCATCTGGTCGGGATGCTGAGAGCCAGTGAACGAAGGGCGCGGTGGCACGTAAGAGACAGGTTCGAAGTTCTGGTGGTAGTTCTCTTGACAGGCAGGGACACGCCGACAGCAGTATCGCGCTATGTGGCCAGGCAACCCACAGGCAAAGCATATTGGTCGATTGTCGGGTGTACGCCATTGTCCACTACTCTGGAGGGACCTTGGCTTAGCGAACCGAGGAGTTGGCACGTCTGATGGTAGTGACCTAAAAGTCTGGAAAGGTGGCCTTGCGGCAACCTCAGCATAGCTTAGAGGGGCATTCACCTCGGCACAGGCCACAGGGATCGACAACGGCGAAGTGTCGCGGGCAGGTGGCAGAGCCGCGCAAACCTGCTCCTGGATGACCTCACGAACGTTTGCTGGCAGATGTCATGGTGGTTGGCCGGCTGCCGGTAGCAGTGACAGCATACGAGCGACCTCAGCGCGAACAAACTCCTTGATCTGCGATAGCAGCGAGTGATGGTCAGGAGTGGTTGTCAAGCTTGCGAGTGTGTCGTCCCGGACGTTAGAGTGTCGCGTGAGAAGACGCTGTCGTCGGAGTTCGTCAAACCTCTAGACACAGCTCGATGAGCTCCGAGACAGTGGCCGGGTTTTTCGAGAGGAGCATTTGAAAGGCGTCGTCGGAAATGCCTTTCATATTGTGTCGTAGCTTGTCAGTTTCCAGCATCGTCGGCTCAACACGCAGGCAGAGGTTAAGGATAATCTCGATGTAGCTGGTGAATGTCTCACCAGTTTGTTGATCAGGCTTCGTAGGCATTGTTCTGCGCGAAGTTTGCGCACCCCACGGCGTCCAAAAACAGCTGTGATACAGGTCTTGAAGTTTGTCCAAGTACGAATGTCTATCTTGTGGTTTCTGTACCACAGCTTGGCGACATCCGCTAAATAAAACATCACGGTACCCAGTTTCATGGCATGATTCCATTTGTTGGTAGCGCTGGCTCGTTCGTAGGATTCCAACCAATCCTCAACGTCTTTCTCGTCTGTGCCGCTGAAGATGTCGGGTTCATGCAGGAGCTGGGCACCGGGACAGCCACTTGGTGCCGAAGCGCGGGGGGGGGGGTGAAGACAGCGTCGTCAGGCTTGACGGACGGCAGCTTTCGGCTACGTAATTCCAAGGTTGGGGAAAACCGCAGCAGTCTCCACCATAATATAATGTAAATGCAAGGTTCTAAGCGGTAGCAGCGTAAGGACAGAAGCAGCAAGAGCTGGCCGGATATACGGGCGTCGTCGCAGCAGCAACCATGCAGTCCCAGCTCGCTCCTCGCGCCAACGTGTCGATGTCGCTGCGGTAGTGGGCATTTCTTTTTACTACAGTGCGAGTGGTTTCATGATGCTCTAACCTAAACGCTGACGAAAGTTTAAAGAAAACCATTTCAAGGTCTTTTTAATGGAAACTCACCGAGTTGAATAAGCGCTGAAGTACACGAATAGGTAGGGCTACATAGAGGCAGAAATGCATAATGAAGGTTCAGGTGGGGAAGCGGCCTATGTGCAGAGTCGGAGGGGCAGACATTTGATACTTCATGTGCTCGGAAAGGAGGAGGTATTGTAAATGAACAAAGAAGAAGGATCTGTATCTTTTGCAAGCGCTAAATGCTCGTACGTGACACGAGTGAAGGACAAATGACAAGTGGTTCGCTCGTCTTACATACGTGCATTTAGCGCTTACAAATGTTATGGATGAATACCAACTACCCTCAACCCAGTGTCTTCTAAGATAAGGAGAAAGTGGAGAATTTCAAAGATGCGTGTGGCTTGTGTAGGATGCTGCAAATGATGGTTTTATCATCTGTGCATAGGCATACCAGCCGGGGAGGGCAAGGGGACGCAAACACCCCACTTTCGACAGTGGTGACTGTTGGCTGCACGTCGAGGAAAGCAACAATTGAGGCGAAGTTTTCTTCATCACAGTATTCACTGAATTATGGTATTACGAGAGAATATTACAATATAGTGAAATTTCTCCAACATTGTAGTTCTGACGATTTTCCTTGTGGGCTTTTCCGGTGTGGGCCGCCTAAGTGACGCTTTCGTGCCTTGTGCTGTGGCATTGCAGAGCAGGACAGCGCTGAACAGGGACCAATATCATTTAATAACTTGTCCACGCTTTTGTTCTTCTGCGACTGGCTGATGCAGTTACGGATGCGAACGGGCAAACTTATTATGAACTGGTGAAATCATCTGCGGCTTCAGGAAAATTATTTTTTTATCTAAAATAGATATCATTGATGCTGCTTTGTCTAAGTTACACTGAGCTGATTATTGTTACGAACCTTGGTAATTGACGTAGTGTTACCTAGAAGCGCCAAAAAGGGGTTTCCGCTTTACTCTCCGTTAGACCTTGCTTACGATGATCAGCCTTGCTTACGGTAACTTCGAGCGATGGTGGCAGCATGAAAATTGGCGATGAACGAAACAGTGGACTTGATCACAGTGGGAATCTTAGCTTTTAAGCTTGTCCTTTAACTTGACCCTTCGGACCAAGGAGAAGGTGAAAGAGCATGGTTTTTAGCACTATGAAGGTGGAATTGAGAGGCGGGCTAGTAGGTTTTTGTTCAACTCGAGTTGTCTTTTGCGGCTCAAAATACAACTTGGACAGCAAAGAAGCACACACGTGCAGCGCTGCTTATTTCTCTCTCTTCCTCTCTCTCTCTCTCTCAGCAAGGACGAGCTCACAGAGATGTGTGCGCGCACGAACTACTAAACGCCTTGATGCTGCAAGTGAAAATATTCTATAACGCTCAAGTCATTTCATCTCAGAAGCTGCTATAAGTAACCGTTGATAATGTGACCGGTGGCTACTTTACATGAATACTATTTAAAAGAACATGCTCTACAACTACCCCAAAACGTTTTAGGTATTGTTCGGTGCGTGAATGCCCTGTTTAAT
This sequence comes from Rhipicephalus microplus, assembly GCF_043290135.1. Classification (NCBI taxonomy): domain Eukaryota; kingdom Metazoa; phylum Arthropoda; class Arachnida; order Ixodida; family Ixodidae; genus Rhipicephalus; species Rhipicephalus microplus. The sequence goes on from NW_027464586.1 coordinate 18,572,107, forward strand.
GTATATGCGCTGTAATGAACACCGCGATACTTGACAGATTCCTGACGTGATGTAAGAGGTAGGCGATTTCATGGCACACAGACAATTCTAAAAGCCGAAGAACCAATCGCGAACTATATGCTGCCGTATTTAAAATAGTTTATTCTCTTAGCAGATAGTTTATAATTGGTCCCTACGCGATGAGTATATATATATATATATATATATATATATATATATATATTGTGATGTAACGGTGAAGGCAACATTTATTAGGCCCAGAAGACACGATGAAGCGACCACGCCCAAGGCACAGAACTCTGACAAGCCAAGTCCCCACAGCAGATGAAGATGACGACCACTCATGATGATTAATATGTGTAAAGAAAGTAGATGTGCTTAATGAATGCCTACACTAACTCCCCCCCCCCCCCCCCACGTGAAAGCGGTCATCCTGACCGCAGTTCTTGGCCGCAGTTTAAAGCGAAGATGAACGCCGTATGAAAGGCTCCATGCGGGATACGTGGACTATTTCTGCTGCCCTGTAGCGGCGGTTCATCGGAAGAAGAACGGGTGCCATGCGATAATTCTTAGGAGACGTTTGCTCCAAGACAGTGTAGGGGTCAATAAAATGTAATTGAAACTTCTCGCAGAGTCCGGGAGGGCGAATGGGTGCAAGAAGGAGGACTTCATCGCCAGGGCTGAAAGACACGGCACGATGAGAGGCATCATATTCAAGCTTGCGATCCTGTTGCTTGGCTTCAGTGTTGACGCGAGCCAGCTGGCGGCAATGAAGTAGACGAGACACGTATTCTTCACTTGAAGATGAACATGGTTTGACAGGCGCAGAGAAGAACGAAACATCGAGGAAAGAAGAAGGGAAGCGACCGTGGACGAGGTAGAACGGCGAGTAACCGGTTGTGCGCTGTACAGAGGTATTATACGCAAAATTGACAAATGGCAAAATGGTGTCCCAGTTTCTGTGGTCGGGTTCGATATACATCGCTATCATATCTGACAGTGTACGATGAAAGCGCTCAGTCAGGCCGTTCGTCTGAGGATGGTAACTGGAGCTTGTTTTGTGTGTAGTGCCTGATGCCTTGTGCACTTCTTCAACAAATTCTGAAAGAAATACTCCTCCACGGTCGCTCAGGATTACACGAGGAGCTCCGTGTCGAAGGATTATTGCTCGAATGATGAAGTCGGCCACTTCCGAAGCTGATGCAGAAGGCACGGGAGCTGTTTCGGCGTAGCGGGTCAGGTGGTCCACAGCTGTAACTATCCATTGATTGCCCGTGACAGTCACAGGAAGCGGACCATACAGGTCAATATCAACTACCTCGAATGGTTGCAGGGGACACGGGAGCGGTTGTAATTGTCCACTTCGAGTTGATGTAGGTAGATTGTGACGCTGACAAAGAGCGCATGAGGCAACGTAATTCGCGACACAGGTGGACAAGCCCGGCCAGTAGTAGTGACATCTTATGCGGTCATGCGTTTTCTGGAAGCCCATGTGTCCAGCAGCCATGTCGTCGTGATATTGTCTTGAGGACTTGAGCCCGAAGAGACCGAGGTAGAACGGACACCCAGCGTTGACCATCAGGGTGGTAGATATGACGGTACAGGACGTGGTTGTTGAGCTTGAATTGCGTCAGCTGTCGGCGGAGACGGGCGTTAGGGGGCCTGCAAGTCCCGTCAAGATGGTCCATGATGCGGTGACAGTAAGGGTCACCACGTTGGTGAGATAAGAACAAACCACACTCGCTTGGAGAAGTTGGGTCCACAGTAGCTAATGACGAAACATGTAGGGAAGAGACGGCCGAAAGCTTCTCGAGTGCGGCAGTGGCGGGTTTGTTAAGTGGCTCCGAAGAGAGCGGGCAACGCGAAAGTGCGTCGGCGTCTTGATGCTTGTTTCCCGACTTGTATGTGATCGTGAAGTCGTATTCTTGTAAGCAAAGAAGCCAGCGACCAAGGTGGCCGGACAAGTTCTTGATTGTCGAGAGCCAGCACAAGGCGTGATGGTCCGTAACCACAGTAAAGTGGCGGCCGTGGAGATAAGGTCGAAACTTTTGTATCGACCATACGACCGCTAGGCACTCCTGTTCGGTGATGGAATAATTCTTTTCGGCAGGGGTCAGTGCACGGCTCGCGTATGCGACGACTTTCTCACGTGAAAATTTGTCTCGCTGTAGGAGAATTACACCAATGCCTCGACCACTAGCGTCTGTATGCAGGAGCGTAGGAGCGGTTTCGTCGAAATGGCAGATGACTGGTTCGGATGTGAGTGCACACTTCAGTTGGGCAACCGCCGCTTCACATTCAGGAGACCACACAAAGGTGACGCCTGATCCGAGCAACTTGTGCAATGGTGAAGCTATTGAGGCGAAGTGTCGAATGAATCGGCGAAAATAAGAAGCCAGGCCGAGGAAACTGCGCAAATCTTTGGCTTTTTCAGGACGCGGGAAGTGTTGGACAGCGGAAATCTTGTCAGGATCGGGACGAATACCGTCCTGCTTACGATGTGGCCTAACAATTTAATCGTCTTGCTCGCAAAACGGCACTTCTTGGTGTTCAGCTGAAGGCTTGCGTTTGCAAGGCACGTAAGAACTTCGTCCAGTCGTTGCAAGTGCTGAGGGAAGGTTGACGAAAAAATAACGATATCATCTAAATAGCACAAGCAAGTTTTCCACTTCAAGCCTCGTGAAACAGTGTCGATCATCCGCTCGAATGTTGCTGGAGCATTGCAAAGGCCGAATGGCATGACGTTGAATTCATACAGCCCACGTGGTGTTGAAAACGCTGTCTTTTCTTTGTCAGCCTTGTGCATGGGTATTTGCCAGTAACCTGAAGGCAGGTCTAGGCTTGAGAAGTACTCAGCACCTTGCAGTGAATCTAAAGCATCGTTTATGCGCGGCATGGGGTAAACATCCTTGCGGGTAATCTTATTAAGTGCTCTGTAGTCCACGCAAAATCACACGGAGCCATCTTTTTTCCTTACTAAAAAAACAGGGGATAACCAAGCACTCGCGGAAGGACGTATAATGTTCCGTTGCAGCATATCGGCTACATTTTGTTCAATGATCTCACGCTCGGACGAACAGACGCGATATGGTCGACGGCGTACGATGGAAGTGCCACCGGTCTGAATACGATGCCTAATAATGGACGTCTGTCCCAGAGATGAGAAATGGGCATCAAACAATCTCCTATGCTTTTGTAGCAAGGGAAGCAACTGATCTGTCTGTGAAGAGGTCAGTTCTGGACTAGTAGTCGCAGCAAGAACAGAAGCGCTTGGTGAACGTCCAATAGAAGGAAGGTCAGAACACGCTGGCATAAGCGGGACAACAGAGACAGGTTGACATTCAGAAACGCAAGCCATTGTGGTGCCTTTAGTAATGAGAATTTTCTCAGAAGTCTGGTTTGTAGCGTAGAGAAGTCCGGAGCCATTGTGGAACCGCGCTAGACCGGAAGCAAGGGCTACACCTCTTGCGAGACAGCGTGCAGATGGTTGTACAAACACATCACCAGAGTCGATCACACTAGAAGTGATGGCAACTATCCGCTGATGACCAGGTGGTAGCTCGGTATCTTCAGCAGCGAGCAAGCGAATGGGCTTGTCATTCGCATACAGGGCATAGTTAGTTTTCGTCATATGAACAACATTTTCTCGACAGCAGATGGAAGCGTTCCCCGTAGACAGAAAATCCCAGCCTAATATAAGCTAGTGGGCACACGAACTCAGCACAGCAAATTGCACAAATTGAAGAAGGCCAGCTATGAAAACACGAGCGGTGCACATTGCGGCAGGTCTAATGGCGTCCCCTTGAGCAGCGTGCAGTGTGGGTCCATCATAAGGGGTGGTGACTTTTCGCAAACTTGAGCACAAAGAACGATCAATCACAGATAAACAAGCACCAGTATCTATTAAAGCGTCCACGTACACACCTTCTATTAAAACAGATATCGTATTATATGGACGCACTGGAGGAACGTCTGTCTTTTCGTTCGTGGCAGCTTTTCTTCCAAAAGCTGCAGACGTTAGTTTTTCGGGCGTTGGTTGGTGAATTGCGAGACAAGTCGCAATGGAGACGTGAAGCGGCGGAGGGGTGAGGGTGAGCGGCGTCTAGTAGAGCGTTAAGAACTGGTTGGCTCAGATGTCGCAGTTGGAGACGGTGAGCGACGTAGCGGTGGATCATAAGGACGACGTTGGAAAGCGTACCAGCTTGTCCCATCATCCCGTCCGTAGGTGTCGAACCCACGACGTTCGTCCTGCTGACGCTTCCGACAGACGCGTGCAATGTCGGATAGCCCCGATAGCCGCAGTAAATACAAATTGGACGAGGCGGCTGCCACGGTGGGTGAAAGGGTTGGCTAGGCGCACTCGGAGTCAACGAAGCCAGCGGGACAGGCGTCGAGTGTGCAGGCATTGGTTGTACGACGGGTGGTGATCCAGCGAGGACTTGTGCGTACGTCGGCTGGGGTCGAGGTACTGGAGAGTCTACATACGCTGGCCCAGTCATGGACGCCAACTCCTCTTTGATAACGTCGCGCAAAACAGTGTTGGAGGGGGGAGGTGGACTCGGTGGCATTGAGAGGCCGAAAAATTGCAGCTCTTCCCGTATAATCGCCCAGATGATGCCACGCAATGAGGCATCAGTCGTGGTGGTGTTTTCAGTGCTGTCCGGTGGTAACTGTTGGGATTCAAGTTCCTCTAGGCGTTGGCACGTGGCAACAACATCAGCGACTGTTGTCGGGTTTTGAATGACCAAAGCATTGAACGCGACCGTGCCGATCCCTTTCAATAGATGACGAACTCTCTCAGATTCAGACATGAATTTGTTGAAACGGTGACAGAGAGCAAGCACATTTTCTTTGTAGGATGTGTAAGACTCACCGCATTGTTGCTTGCGAACATCCAGTGTCTTCTTCGAGAGAGCTGAACGAACCCCCGGGGTGCCGAAAATTTGGCGAAGCTGTTGCTTGAACCGTGTCCAGTCTGTAATGTCCGTTTCATGATTGAAAAACCATGTTTTCGCTACGCCTGTCAGATAGAAAGAAACACGGCGAAGCTTGGTAGGACCATCCCAGTTGTTAGTGGAACTCGCTCGATTGATCTGGTCCAACCAATCCTCCACCTCTTCACCTCGAAGTCCGGCGAACGTGGGCGGCTCACGCTGGTGCGCGGTGATAATCCACGATGGATAGGCCGCGGTAGCCGGGGCCGTGGAGGTAGACTAAGAAGCACCGGTTGGCTTCTCCTGAGGCATGTTACCTGACACCTGGCACAAACGACGACCTGACCGGAGATCCAGGAGGCAGATCGGGCTGGGAGAGGACGGAAGATCGTAGAGCACACTCCACCACTTGTGATGTAACGGTGAAGGCAACCTTTATTAGGCCCAGAAGACACGATGAAGCGACCACGTCCAAGGCACAGAACTCTGACAAGCCAAGTCCCCGCAGCAGATGAAGATCACGGCCACTCATGCCGATGAATATGTGTAAAGAAAGTAGATGTGCTTAATGAATGCCTACAATATATATATATATATATATATATATATATATATATATATATATATATATATATATATATATATAGGCAGGCATGGTGGTTGAGTGGCCGTAGCGTTGCATATAGTGCAGTAGATCCTCCCTGAGCGGTCACAACGGATTTATTTCGACGTTTCGGCCTAGAGCCTGGCCTTCATCAGGATTCAAGGTACAGTTTGTTGGTGCTCAGCTTTATACAATCTCAAATCAGAGAGAAAGGAAAGAGGAAAAATACAGAAAAAAGAAAAAAAAGATAAGAAAGAAAACAAAAAGAAAAAGAGAGAAAAAGAATTTAAGGTGGACTCCCCTCGGGCGCCCCCGTTCCACTCTTTCTTCCACGTCCCCCTTCAACTCTCTCCCCTTTCTCCCCTTCACCTTTCTGATGTCAGTGGTCTGTGCATGCTTCCTTTCACTAACGCATTCCTCCCGACCAGACAGCGGCTCCTAGCACTGGCAGTTCAGTGTGGGGCAAAAAAGAGCTTTTTAGGAAGTTCTAAGCCTTTAACTACTCGGAGCCCCGTCAACATTTCGTCGTAGAAGGAGAGCTACCGCGTATTGGGGCAGAGGCTGATAAGCGGGCATTTTAGGAAGTTTTAAGCCTTTAACTACTCGGGGTCCCGTCAACATTTCGTCGTAGAAAAAGGGGTGCCGCGTAGTGCGGCAGAATATTGTCACGGGGTCGTGACGTGGCTGAAGACAGGAGACTTCGTGTTGGGATTTAACTGTTTATTTGGGCGAACCTGTGGCCGGTAAACGGAAAGTCCAATTACAGCAGCAGTCTCACACAGATAGCAGTCTCGGACTGATAGCGGCGAACGGAGCGTCGGCCTTCGATCAACAACTGACAAGCGGCGAAGCGCGTCGGCATGTATACTCCCGCCGTGGAATGTTCTAGCGCTACCGCTGGCGGCGGCGTACGTTCCAAAACAATCTGTACCATTTGCACAGTGGGCGTGATCTTATCGAAATGATCTACTACAGTCCGGAACCCTCTCGAAAACTGCAGGCGCGGTTTGCGCTGAGAATCGTGTGGTGTTTTGGGACGATAACAAAAGCTTGGGAAATGGAACGTGGCATTGCCCCCCTCTGAAAAAGGCATCGTCTCGATGCTTTAACTAAAGATGAAGGTACAATAATAATGCAAAAAAGTACAATGAATAAATTACAATACAACAATAATACAAAAAAAACACTGTTTCAGTTTGTTAACGTGCATGAAACGGCTTGAGGCGCACGACATGGACGACTTCAGGTCGCGATCGGCGTCGTTGAGAGTTCGTGATGCCGTCGGGGACAACCTCGTAATCAAGTGGGCCGAGATGTCGAACCACCTTGTACGGTCCGAAGTACCGTCGCAGAAGCTTTTCACTTAGTCCACGTCGGCGTATCGGCGTCCACACCCAAACACGTTCACCGGGCTGGTATTCCACGAAGCGTCGTCGAAGGTTGTAACGGTGGCTGTGGGTCGTCTGTTGATTCTTGATACGGAGCCGCGCAAGTTGTCGGGCTTCTTCGGCGCGATGAAGGTACTCGCTCACATCGAGGTTTTCTCGTCGGTGACGTTAGGTAACATGGCATCGAGCGTCGCGTTCGGGCTCCTTCCGTAGACCAATTTGTATGGAGATATCTGCGTCGTCTCCTGCACCGCCGTGTTGTATGCGAAGGTCACATACGGAAGAATGGCGTCCCACGTCTTGTGTTCGACATCGACGTACATTGACAGCATGTCGGCGATCGTCTTGTTAAGCCGCTCGGTGAGGCCGTTGGTCTGTGGGTGGTACGCTGTCGTACGGCGGTGGTTTGTTTGGCTATATGCCAAGATCGCTTGAGTTAAGTCGGCAGTGAATGCCGTTCCTCTGTCGGTGATAAGGACCTCCGGGGCGCCGTGACGTAAGACGATATTTTCGACGAAGAACTTAGCTACCTCGGATGCACTGCCTTTTGGCAGGGCTTTTGTCTCGGCGTAGCGGGTGAGGTAGTCGGTAGCTACCACGATCCACTTGTTTCCGAAAGCCGACGTCGGGAACGGCCCCAGTAGGTCCATACCAATCTGCTGGAAAGGTCGGCAAGGTGGATCTATTAGCTGCAGAAGTTCCGCTGGCCTTGTCGGCGGTGTCTTGCGTCGCTGACAGTCCCGGCATGTCCTCACATAACAAGTGACGTCGGTGGTAAGACGTGGCCAGTAGTACCTTTCTTGTATTCTCGCGAGCGTGCGGGAAACACCGAGGTGCCCTGCCGTTGGATCGTCGTGCAGGGCCTGCAGGAGTTCTGGTCGCAGAGCTGAAGGCACCACAAGGAGGTACTTAGCTCGTAGCGGTGAAAAGTTTTTCTTTTGTAGAAGACCGTTTCGTAGAAAGAACGACGCAAGTGCGCGCTTGAATAACTTCGGGACTTCGGCGGTCCTGCCTTCGAGGTATTCTATTAGGGCTTTAAGTTCCGGGTCGGCCCGCTGTCGTTCAGCGAAGTCGTCGGTAGTTATCGTTCCTAAGAAGTAGTCGTCATCCGAGTCGTCGGGTAGCGGTTGGTCGACTGGCGCACGAGAGAGACAGTCGGCGTCGGAGTGTTTTTTGCCGGACTTGTAAATGACAGTAATGTCATATTCTTGAAGTCTTAGGCTCCATCGTGCGAGGCGACCTGAAGGGTCCTTCAAGGTGGCTAGCCAACACAAGGCGTGGTGGTCGCTCACAACTTTGAAGGGCCTGCCGTAGAGGTATGGGCGAAATTTCGACGTAGCCCAGATGATGGCGAGGCACTCCTTTTCTGTTGTGGAATAATTTGCTTCTGCTTTGGATAGCGATCGGCTGGCGTAACTAATAACCCTTTCAAGTCCGTCAGCTCTCTGCACAAGAACGGCGCCAAGACCTACGCTGCTTGCGTCAGTATGTATTTCTGTCTCGGCGAATTCGTCGAAATGGGCAAGTAACGGAGGCGTCTGGAGGCGACGTTTAAGCTCCTGGAAAGCGTGTTCCTGTGGCGTTTCCCAATTGAACTCCACGTCGGCTTGGGTAAGGTTAGTGAGAGGATCGGCGATGCGGGCGAAGTTTTTCACGAACCGCCTATAATAGGCGCACAGGCCCAGAAATCGGCGCACGGCTTTCTTGTCAGTGGGCGGCGGGAAGTCGGCGATGGCGGCTGTTTTCCGTGGATCAGGACGAACTCCAGACTTGCTGATAACGTGCCCCAGAAACAAGAGCTCTTCATACGCAAATCTGCACTTTTCTGGCTTCAGTGTGAGTCCGGAAGTCTTGATGGCTTGAAGTAAAGCTTCAAGGCGCCGAAGATGCTCGTCGAAACTCGAGGAAAACAGGACGACGTCGTCCAAGTACACAAGGCAAGTCTGCCACTTCAATCCTGCCAGTACTGTATCCATAACACGTTGAAAAGTTGCAGGCGCTGAGCAAAAGCCGAAGGGCATCACCTTAAACTCGAAGAGGCCGTCCGGTGTTATAAACGCCGTCTTCTCTCGGTCTCTTTCGTCGACTTCGATTTGCCAATAGCCAGTCTTGAGGTCCATTGACGAAAAGTACTTGGCGTTATGGAGCCGATCAAGTGCGTCGTCTATTCGTGGGAGGGGATACACGTCCTTTCTTGTGATTTTGTTCAGGCGGCGATAATCGACGCAGAAACGTAGGGTCCGATCCTTTTTCTTCACTAACGCCACAGGGGATGCCCATGTGCTCTTGGACAGCTGGATAATGTCATCCCGCAGCATTTCATCAAATTGTCTCTTCATGGCCTCACGTTCTCGCGTCAAAACCCTGTACGGACTCCGACGGAGTGGTCTGGCGTTTTCTTCGGTTATGCTGCGATGTTTCGTGATTGGCGTCTGCCGAATTTTCGATGACGACGAAAAGCAATCTTCGTATTGCAGGAGCAGGGCCTTGAGCTGTTCTTGCTTATCGTTCGGAAGTCTGGGATTGACTTCGAAAGCTATGGGAGGGGCTTGGTTCCTCTGAGCAGGTTCCGCAGAATCGGCGAGGGCGAAAGCATTGGTGGCTTCGACAATTTCTTCGATGTATGCGACCGTTGTTCCTTTGTTCACATGTTTGTACTCATTGCTGAAATTCGTGAGCATAACCGTTGCTTTGCCTCCCCGCAGCTCTGCAATTCCTCTTGCGACGCAAATATTTCGAGTGACCAACAGATGCTGACTGCCTTCAACGACGCCTTTGAAGTCAGGTGATTCAGGAGCGCCGACTGAAATAATGACGCTTGAGCGAGGCGGAATGGTGACTTGTTCTTCCAGCACATTCAAGGCATGGTGTCCAGACGGCGTGCGCGGCGGTAGTGCTTCTTCTGTGGATAACGTTATCGACTTTGTTTTTAGGTTGATGACAGCACCATGGCGGCATAAGAAGTCCATGCCAAGGATGACATCTCTCGAGCAACGCTGTAGGACTACGAAGTCTGTAGGATAAATACGGCCGTTAATGGTGACTCTCGCTGTGCAGATTCCTGCAGGCGTTACGAGATGACCTCCGGCTGTGCGGATTTCAGGGCCTTTCCAAGCTGTCCTAACTTTCTTTAACTTCGCGGCGAACGACTCACTGATGACAGAATAGTCGGCTCCAGTATCGACGAGAGCGGTCACACTGTGGCCGTCGATAAGAACGTCGAGGTCGCTAGTTCGCCGTCTCGCATTACAGTTAGGGCGTGGCGTCGGGTCACGGCTGCGTTGGCTTGTTCCGCTGCTTCCATGTTGCGTCGTCAGGCCACCTTCAGTAAGTGAGCTTTCGCCGTAAGGGCTTTGCCTGGTTGGCGTTGTGTTCGGAAAGCTCCGTCGCGGCGTCGTCGTCGTCGGAGGATCTTCGGTAGTTCGTCACACAGCAACCGCACCTCCAGCGGTTGCTGCCCTTAGTTTCCCGGATACGGGCTAGGAGACCGGCCCCGCGTTGGGCCAGAGTACTGTCGGTGGTGCGGTGACGTGCGGCGGCTGGGCGACGGCGAACGCGAAGGGCTTCGTGGTGTCCACCGAGTTCCTGTCAGGTAGTCGGCGATGTCACGTGGTCGTTCTCCTGGCTGCGGACGTGGTGCATCGACGGCGAAGCCACGCAGTCCCATCTGTCGGTACTGGCAACGACGGTAAGTGTGCCCGGCCTCGCCGCAGTGGTAGCACAGTGGGCGGTGGTCAGGGGTGCGCCAAACGTCGGTTTTCCTCGGCGCACTGCGCTGGCCCGCTGGTGAACGGTAGGTCGTCGGTGGGGGTGGTGGCGGCGGTGGTGTCTGGCGACGGAAGTGCGACGGGGCGGCGTTTTGGCGTGGACGGGGAGGAGCGTTGTGGCGCACTGCAGTGGCGTAGCTCATAGTTTCTGGCTCGGGCAGCGGTGTATGGGGAATTCGAAGTGATTGCCGAACTTCTTCTCGCACAATGTCGGCGATCGAATCCACTTGAGATTGCGCCGAAGGCAACAGTTTGCGCAGCTCTTCCCGCACGATCGCTCGGATCGTTTCACGCAGGTTTTCGGAGTCACTGGTTTGAGCAGCAGCGCATTCTGGAGTGAGGCGACGATTATACTTTCTGGTGCGCATGTCAAGGGTTTTTTCGATGGTGGTCGCCTCGGATACAAATTCTTGGACGGTGTTCGGTGGATTCCTCATTAGTCCCGTGAAGAGCTCCTGTTTGACCCCTCGCATGAGGAAACGAACTTTCTTCTCCTCAGGCATGTCTGGGTCAGCGTGACGAAATAGGCGGGTCATCTCCTCTGTGAAAATTCCAACCTTCTCATTCGGTAGCTGAACCCGGGTCTCTAGTTGAGCAGCGGCCCTTTCTTTGCGAGCGACGCTCGCGAACGTTTGCAGAAATGCGCCGCAGAAGACATCCCACGTTCGGAGCGTGGACTCACGATTCTCTATCCAGGTCCTTGCGGTGTCTTCCAGGTAGATACACACGCCGGAGCTTTTCTCCGTTGTCCCAGTGGTTCAGGGCGGCCACACGGTCGTATGTTTCTAACCAGGACTCCGGGTCTTCGAACGATGACCCATGGAAAATTGGTGGTTCCCTGGGTTGATGCATGACCATCGTGGGCAGGGATGCGGCGGTTGTCATTGTCGCTGCAGTCGCGGTCATGGCCTTGGTCTTCCGCGCCTTGTCTTCCAGAATCCCGTACTCCGGTGGTAGCCCTTGCTGTCGGCGGCTTGTTCGCTGCTCCTGGTTGGCGTCGGTGTCTTCTTCGCGACGTGGGCTGGGTTCACGGCTTGGCGGGGGCGTGCGGTACATGAACGAAGGAGCACTTCCACCAGATGTCACGGGGTCGTGACGTGGCCGAAGACAGGAGACTTCGTGTTGGGATTTAACTGTTTATTTGGGTGAACCTGTGCCCGGTAAACGGAAAGTCCAATTACAGCAGCAGTCTCACACAGATAGCAGTATCGGACTGATAGCGGCGAACGGAGCGTCGGCCTTCGATCAACAACTGACAAGCGGCGAAGCGCGTCGGCATTTATACTCCCGCCGTGGAATGTTCTAGCGCTACCGCTGGCGGCGGCGTACGTTCCAGAACAATCTGTGCCATTTGCACAGTGGGCGTGATCTTATCCAAATGATCTACTACAGTCCGGAACCCTCTCGAAAACTGCAGGCGTGGTTTGCGCTGAGAATCGTGTGGTGTTTTGGGACGATAACAAAAGCTTGGGAAATGGAACGTGGCAATATGGTAAGCGGGCGCAATGCAAATTCCTTGCCCTTTGCTGGATTACGCGTGCAGTGGGGGCCTCCCGACTGTGCACAGGGTTTCTGTTGGCCATGTCATGCATGGCACAATTGATTGGGTAGTAAAATAAAACAGAAAAACAGACGACAGCTGCACTTAGGAAGAGTAGTTACACTTGGAATTGTTTTGAGTTGTCCAGTGCCATTAAGGATTGTAGTTCATTAAGGACTACAATTGCTCCTCCTTTGTTAGCGGGTTTTATTGTTATGTCTGTCTTAGATGCCAACTTTCTCATACTTAGTTTTTCAGAATTTGTCAAGTTTTCTCGGTTTCCTTTCTGTCTGTGGTATTCGTGTACTATATCTTTCTGTACTGTGGTGATATAAAGGTCCAAGCACTCGTCTCGATTACTGTTTGGTGTCCAGTCATTTGATTTACGACAGTGAATTGTTTCGTGGTTAGAGGGTCTGTCCAAGACATATTCGCGCAACCTTAAGCTTCGAGCAAACTTGTCGAGGTGTCAGAGCAAGTGGAATTCATCGAAAAATTTTGTGGTCGGGAGGAAGCTTGGTCCCTTAGATAGCAGTATTTCTTCGTCGGGTGACAAGGTCGTGTCCGATAAGTTTACAACCACAGTGTCACAGGGTGTGTTCCTAGACGGGTGCTCGTTTGTACCGTTAGTGGTTTGCTGGGTGGTGGTGTTGTAGCGATAAGGAACTATATCAGGGAACGCGGGTTTGGGCACATGGCCTCTTTTGAGTTTATGAGATTTTGTGGTCATGATGGCTTGGTATTTATTCTGTTCAAATTCTGTTGATCGGGTGAGTTCTTCGTTCGATAAAGTGTTGTGGCCGAGAATGTTGTTGGTCATAGCGACCAGTTTCTTTACCTGCTTATCACTGTGATTAGGAGCGATTTCTGTTAAAAAAAGAGATGCCTCAAGGAGGACATTTTTACATGTTATTTGGTTGTGTTCCTCTATATTTGTAGCGGCTGGTGTGAGGGAGAGTTTCATACCTTTGGGGGCTATTCTAGCACGAAGGAACACTTGCAATGTTGATTTATGCATTTCATGTCTAATTCGTTTGTCAGCAAGTTTTCGCACTTTAAGGAAAGTGGCATTGCCACTGGGAAGCGATGAGCTGGACCTACATTTCACGAGTCAATCTTCTTTTGGGTGCGGGGATGACACTGATGAGGTGCCCAGGTTGTAGTTATGTCCGGCAGGCCTTCGTCGTTGTAGGGAGGATTTCGGCGTTGGGCTCCCGGCGAACGTGTTCATAGGCAGTTCCGGGGTCCGCGATAGGGGGACGCGGTTTGGTAGTTCGGCAGGCTTCCCTTTGAGGAGTGATGTTGTGGTGCTGTCGTGCAGTGGTGTAGTGCTTTTGGTGTCGACATCCGATATGGAGGGACGCGTGTTGACTGTTCAGCAGACTTCCCCCCTAGTAGTGGTGCGCTGTTGATTATGGTGAGAGGTGCTTGTGGCTCGCAAGAGTCACAGTTTGGCCGATCGTGGGGAACTCATCTGTGATGTTGGGTGAGTGTGGCTCCTGGTGTGGGGCTCCTGGTGTATGTTGATATGCAGAGTTCTTGTCCTGAGTATCTTGTTGTGTTGAACGGATATTCACGGGAGCTGCTGGTTGAGTCGACCACCCCGTGGTGGCTTCGAAGTCTCCGCGACCGAGTGCACCCTTGAGGGTTTCGGCTATCAAAGCGACACCCATCAAACTCTGCTGAAGCTCATCCGCAGCAAGAAAGCGTCTTGGTGGCAACTGCTTGAATTGGTAGTCGATGCATGACCTTGCTGGGTCTTCGGCACCTTCTGATGCGAGCAGCATACCCTCGTCCAGGTCGCTTCTACATCCTCCCGAAAATTCATAAACCCGGTAACCTAGGTCGACCACTCACATTAGGCATCGGTACAATAACTGAACCCATATCAGGGTACGTGGACAAACTAATAAGCCACATTCCGTGCACCTTCGCGTCGTACATAAAATACACCACACATTTTCTTCGAGACATTGCAGCTCTGTGTGGGCCGAAAAACTCGTACTTGGTTACTCATGATGTCTCTTCATTGTATACAAATATTCCTCTCGATGACGGCATAGCTGCATTACAAAAAATGTACACAAACCATAGACAATCTGACACCCCAGATTTCTCTGCCATCGATACTTTGACGAGGATGGTCCTCAAAATAAATTCATTCGAGTTTAACCAAGAGTATTTTCGACAAATCAGCGGGACCGCTATGGGCACCGAAATGGCACCTAAATATGCCAACATATTTATGGGAAAGCTAGAATCTGAATTTCTTGCACAAAGTTCCTTGAAACCAATGATATACAGAAGATACATCGACGACATTTTTCTTATTTGAACCCACAGCGAGGACGAACTTCTCAGCTTTATCGACACTTACAATGCTGTACATCCGAACATACACATCACACACACATACTCGCAAGTAACCGTACACTTTCTTGATGGTACCACAAAGATAGAAGAAGAGAAGCTCTCTACAACCCTATATCGCAAGCCAACGGATCGACAACAATACGTCCATTACCAAAGCGATCATCCACGCCACTGTAAAAACAGTATTCCATACAGCCAGGCTCACCGGTTTAAGCGAATCTGCTCTAGAGACGCTGACTTTGACATGAGCTCACAGAGGCTGAAACTTATGCTCGAGAAACAAAAATACCCCCCACATGTAATTAATGACGTTGTTCGAAAAGCGAGAAAACTAAAGCGTGAAGACTTACTTATGAAGCGACCACCGCAAGAAGAGCCACAACGAACAAACCTGTGCTTGACTTACAGCACAAACTTCCCCAATGTAAAAAAACTCTTAAACGACATTACAACATTCTGGAACAAAGTTAGCGTCTGAAACGCGCATTTCCATCCGCTACAGGCGTCGTTTACCGACGACCACGTAACCTCAAAAACACACTTGTCCACTCTCAAACTAACACATCACCCCCCCCCAATAACTCATGCCAACCTTGTTTAAAGCCACGATGTCTTGTATGTAAGATGATGCGAGAAACACACAAAGCAACCAGCACACAATCCAAGTTTTCGATTAACATACGAGGAAACCTAACATGCGATTCCTCTAATGTGGTATACCTACTCGAATGCGACGTGTGTGGTATGCAGTACACCGGACAAACAGAAACACCATTTAGGATTCGCTTCAATAATCACAGAGCCCTTGTGAAATCAGCGCCAAGTCTACCTCTATTAAAACATCTCAATCTTCCCGACCATGCATTCGACAATCTATCAGTAACGCTCTTAGAGACGGGATTTAAATCAAGACTAGAACGTGAACAACGAGAGTCATACCTTATCCATCGATTTAACACCCTCGATAGAAAAATAAATGAGAATCCTGGAACACTTGCAGCAATTGAAGCATTAGAAAACAATAACGGCAATATTGAAAATAGTAACTGAGTTCACGGCACTGCAGCTGCGAAGGGCACTGGATAACTCAAAACAATTCCAAGTGTAACTACTCTTCCTAAGTGCAGCTGTCGTCTGTTTTTCTGTTTTATTTTACTACCCAATCAATTGTGCCATGCATGACATGGCCAACAGCAACCCTGTGCACAGTCGGGAGGCCCCCACTGCACGCGTAATCCAGAAAAGGGCAAGGAATTCGCATTGCGCCTGCTTACCATATTCTGCCACACTACGCGGCACCCCTTTTTCTACGACGAAATGTTGACGGGACCCCGAGTAGTTAAAGGCTTAAAACTTCCTAAAATGCCCGCTTATCTGCCTCTGCCCCAATACGCGGTACCCCTCTTTCTACGACGAAATGTTGACGGGGCTCCGAGTAGTTAAAGGCTTAGAGCTTCCTAAAAAAGCTCTTTTTTGCCCCACCCCGAACCGCCAGTGCCAGGAGGCGCCGTCTGGTCGGGAAGAATGCGTCAGTGAAAGGAAGCATACACAGACCACTGACATCAGAAAGGTGAAGGGGAGAAAGGGGAGAGAGGTGAAGGGCGAAGTGGAAGGAAGAGTGGAAGGGGGGCTCCCGAGGGGAGTCCACCTTATATTCTTTTTCTCTTTTTTTCTGTCTTTTTCCTCTTTTCTTTCCCTCTGATTTGAGATTGTATAAAGCTGAGCACCAACAAACTGTACCTTCAATCCTGATGATGGCCAGACTCTAGGCCGAAACTTCGAAATAAACCACGTTGTGACCGCTCACGGAGGATCTACTGGACTATATATATATATATATATATATATATATATATATATATATATATATATATATATATATATATATATATATATATATATCTATATATATATATATATATATATATATATATATATATATATATATATATATATATATATATTTGTGTGTGTGTGTGTGTGTGTATAGTTAGGTTTGCCCCCCACTCACGAAAGAGTCGGTACGTCCCTGCATCTGCGGATCTTTTTTGCTACATTCATTCCTTGCTGAAGTCAATCCTTCAACCAACTGTGAAAGCTTGGAGCCTCTTTGGAGGCTGTATGTATTATAGGTCCAGCAGAAATTCCAGTCTGCTTTGGTTGCTCTGTCTCTGGCTCACTGACTTCAATGTGTTTGTCTGAGGAAGGGTTTGCCCTGTTGAGTACACGGTTCCTTCTCAGGATGCTGTCTTCCATCTGAATTTCACACAGCCTGTCATAAATTCTTCTAATTATTGTCTTTGACCCACGCTCCTGTTTTTGTTGTTTGAACTGGGACATCCACTGACCCTTAATAAGGCTTGGTGAATCCTCCGCTTGTCTGTGATGGTAGCTCGTGTTTTCCGCCTCTTTTACATTCCTACTTCACTTACATCGACTGTTTCAAGTTGCAGTAGCTGTGAAGCTGTTGGCACACTCATTTTAGTTTGGCAAATAATTTGACGTTTGGGCTGGAGTACCATTCTTTTCTTGAAGTGATGTGTTTTGTTTCTAAACAAATATCATTTGTGGGTCTGAGTGGCTTGTGGGTCTGATTTGTTAACGCTAGTCGAGCCCAAGCTCACAAATAATAATACACATAGATCGAGGTTGAGGCTGAGGCTTGCACTTGTCGTGCTTGGGGCACTGGGTCTGGGTATCTGCCTTGTGCACGATGGGGCCAGGTTGTAATTTGGCTGTACGGGAATGAGCTCACACTGTGTCGACACCTGGCCGAGACCAACTGCAGGGATCAACCTTTTTTCACTAAACAGGATCTTCTGTATTCTTCACGTGTACACATCAACATACTTGTACAGTTGCACGAGATATGAAAGTTGCCGTGTGACCATTGCTTTGCCTAACATCGCAGGGGCCTAGTGGCATGAACAGTGCAAATCAAGATTGTGCATGCTTCTCTTCCTCGTTGCCTGTTGCATGCTACAACAATCACCAATAAGGCAAAATGTACACCTTTAATTTCTCTCAGTTTCGAGCCCTTCCGTCGCAATCCAAGTGTATTCTTCGAGGGTTTTTATCTCCGCAGTCAATTACAGAATTACTTGAGAAAATATGTTACAGCTGGTGCTAGGCACTGCTTCATTTACACAGCTTGTCCAGGCGAGAGCGATCGCTGCCTAAGGAACAGCAAACAGCAAAAGAGTGTGTGAAGCTTGCGTGATACCACCTTCTTCTCGACAGTGTATTCTGGGACATAGAACTGCTGTAGTTCTTGGTTGTTGCTCACGTGATAACCTTGAAATAGGGATTGGCTGTTCACTTCAAACATTCCCGGCTAACAGCCTTGACTGATCAGAGTGCACAGTGCTGTCTATAGCCTCTTATTACACTAAGGAAGTCTGTCAGCTGGCCTGCCCATTAACAACTACAAACGATACTTCGTCGTTACAACAAAGTTCTCTACGCGAACTCGACAGACTTTTAGTCTGGCTGATGTACCACTGGCCTGCTTTTTAAACTCCTCACCAAATACTGCGTTCTCTACCACATCAACATGACACGTCTCCAGTCAACCAGGACTTGTAAACTGTCAGTTGACGGAAAATGTCGTAGATGTGACACTGCTTGTCCAAAGCCTCTAAGTTCTTGACAACCTAACGGTCCTCTTGTCCCCTTGCATTGTCAGAATGCATCCTCTTTCTACAGGAGCATCTGCTTTATATACAAATGCCTCAGCAGGGATACCATATGGGCACATACCATCCTCATTGTCTCACTGGTGAAGACATGCTCTTGTCATTAGATTGTGCCAGTCTAAACAAATGCTCAGTTTTGACAGGCGCATTCTACAAATGAAAGTCCACCCAATTTTATTACAATTATTTCCGGAATTCACTCAGTGAAATCCTATGGGAGCGATGATTAGGAGTGTTAAAAATATTGAATGCAGAATCTGATTGGAAAGCAATACAACAAGAAAGTCTATTTTCTTCTGGCAACAGCAGCGTACACCATATATGACATGGCGGCAGAATTAATTCAGTCACACTGAAGTTAATAAAAAGAAAAAGTAAAGTGCGTCATCAACGCAAGTGCTTGTACAAAACAAAGTTTACACTTAGTTTGTTTCAAACAAGCGGACGCATCCATGATGCACTGTTCCTTGAGTGCACACTGAGTTGAAGATGCCCTGCAAGAGTATTTTTCAAGCTGAGTTTCACGTGGCAACATCTTCCTTGCATAACCCTGGGGTATATGCAAAAAGAATTAGCAAAGTTGGCACGACCGAACAAGTGCTGGAACATAAAATATAAAATGAAAGCAGAAGACAATTACTGGCATACCTTGTATATTTCATTCGCATAGCATGGTGATCTTCGCCTTCCAATGAAAATGCAGTCGACATAATGTGGTACCAAGAGATATGTAGCCACCACCACAGTTCTTTTGAAGGAATCCTAATGAGTTACAGTGACCACATGGTCCGTAACACTAGAATCTGAGCACTACAGTGACTTCAGCAGATAATATGACTAGCATGCGAGTACCCATAAGAAAGTAAATAGTTTTGTCCTAATGTAGAATTGCAATGTAAGATTCCACTTTGCGTAGGATGTTGGTCAACACTACTTGTGTTCGTTGCGCACAAAAGCAAACCATTTTGCATGAATGTACAGCTTTTGTGCTTCACGGGAAGCAAGAAACAAGCTTCCATTCTTATCATCATAACAATACCCACACCGCAAGCATGCACAAGAGGTTCTTTATTTTGGGCCAATGAATACTCGCACTTGAATATGTCACGTGTGTTGCCAGATAATATTTAGATCGAAATGCTTTGCTTTTATCACTTTTTTTGAAAAACAAGAAAGAAAAGCAGGATGAATCATTTGAAACACATGGTCCCTTTGGAGGGTACGGCATAATGCATAATTCTGAAGGAACACACGCTTGTTAATGTTTGTGAAATAATAAATTGCTTTGTGTAACATGAGACAACAAAGCAATGCAAATGAGTGCTGTGGAAACCTGCAAGGGGGCAGGAGGGTTCAGAAATGAAAACTAGACAACCACCCATTTGTGGCACGAGGCCACAAGGAAATCTGTACGGATGTCTTACAAGAAAAAGCTTCTTATTTGCCGAAAAATTTATCCTGGTCCAAGGGTCGACCAAGAGACCAACGCCTTTCCGGGGCGGTTGCTCTACCAATGCGACAACAAAGTGACAGGTAGCAGAAAACAAAGGCATACAGAGGTGGCATAAGGATTTCTTTACAATGGGGGGGGGGGGGGGGGGCTACCCATGATACGCGAGTTCCTTCAGGGGGCCGGGACGCTGTGCTGCGTTTCGCTATGTTTGCTTTTGTGGTGGCAGGAGAGAGCAGGTGGAAATTTTCAAGGGCTCCAGCCCCCCACAACCTCCCCTCCCTACTGCTGGGACTGCCCCTAGAGGTGTACTTACTGAATGGCAGGCAACTTTTTGCCATGTGTAATCCCCTCTGCAATGTTGTGGAAGCCAGTTTTCTATGCAAAAATGTCACTGTGCAAGAATTGTTAAAGTTGAACTCACCATGTAATTGGCAACATATGCTGTTTACACTTGCATTGAACCACTTTAAATGTTTGAAACCAATAACTGGCATAGTGATTGGCATTGTGGTCGCAGACACACTTCCAAAAACATATTTTCCGTTATGTGTTCAGTTGTGGTACTGTGGGTTCGAAATGATGTCCTACATTTGAACGTTTTGCTCTAAATTGGCAACATATATTTTTTTGGCTTGGGTTCAGGTGGGTTTTGATTAAACTGATTTGGATTGATTCCTACTAAAAATTACTCTTTGGGTACAGTTCCTTATTGGCGTTGGATGTGACGCCACGGTGTTTCTACAAATAATTATTGTACTACAAATAATTGTACTACAAATAATTGATGGCCAAGTTTGTTGCGAAGAAAGCATCTTACAACATGCATGCCGACCAGTATAAGCAGGACGTGCACAGTGCCATTCTTGACGACCCACTTTAGGTTGCTTTCAGTGTAATAAGTTAATGATAATAAGCTATGATTTGTCAGGCTTGTTTGGATTTGTTTGGACATAGTTGAGATTTTTTTGAGGAAATCAGGAGTGGGTGCAATATAATCACTATGTGCATACGTATGTGAGTGTACATGATCTCGCAGATTCAAACTGAATCTTCTTCAGGTGTTTCAAACATATTCTTTAGCTTGTTTGTGGTCGGTAGCATAGTCAATATGGGAAGGTTTGAAGCATTACTGGTGATGTGTGTATGTGCATTGAGTATGTGAATGCACGATCAATTCACTTTCAGTACAATGGCTTGGCTGCTGTGGCTTTATAACATCACAGTCTTAAATTGTTTTTATAGCGCTAATGTGCAGTTTTCATTATACTTGTTTATATGAATAGCTTACTGTAAAACATGCTCACAGTATCACATTTGCATGCAACGTATTCCGCGCTGTTTTAAAGGGGTGCCCAAGAGCTCCGAGTCTGTACTACAACCCAAGAACAACGTGACCTGTTTTCCTGCGTACCCTAAGCTATATCCTGTGGAAGCTGCTAGTAAACTACCCTGTGTAATGCAATCATTATCGTCTTTCATTAGAGGATGTAAAAGCTATTCAGACAATATTAATGAATTGATTGTCCGTAACTTGTAACAGTTTACAATTAGTACAATGGCACATGTGGCTGATTGTTCTATCCTATGTCATTTGTTGCAAGCTTTCATCTCCTTGTCCATTTAAGCAGCTTGCTAGAAGGAATGCACGTGTGCTAGAAGGTAAATCTCATTTTATGACACCACTGAACCCATTTTAAATTTCAATCAGTGCATTATCGTGGTTTAGTTTAGAATAAATTACACATACCGGGCAGCTGTCCATGTCTTTTCATTTTATAATTTTAGCAGGTGCTGACCTTTTGACACTTTGTTATTGTGCTATACTTTTTGTAATAAAATTTAGTGGCAGATGGTCAGCCACCAGGACCCTGTTTTGTAGATTTTGATGCCCCCTCTGCACTTGTAAAGCTTTATACTCAATAAATGCATGAATGAAATTTGGCACTGCGCATCACCACAGTGAGAAGAAGAAATGCCACAGGTGAACTTCTATCTACTGTTATTTGTTCTCACAGTGGTGTCATTAAAAAGCAATATTCAAAATCAGTATTGAAATTGTATAGGAATGCTGTGATAGCCTGCTTACAGACAAGGGAATACCATGGGCAAGATATAAATTCACTGCAAATAAAAACAGAATTTTTCCAATAACGTGGTTTTTCTGAAGCAAAATTTTCTAGTCAAACAACACCTACAGATAGAATATTTCACATACAACAAAAGTACTAGCACTGCAAGTAATCATCTTCTTGTGGTGTATGTTTTGCCACTCCTAATATGTTCTATGGCAACAGACTGTCAGATACAGATAAAATGTATCATCACACTCACTGAAAAAGGGCTTGTAATTTGCTGATGATGCTTCAGTATTACAGGAGCATTATGAAAGACACTCACCTAATGTTATCAGCAAAAACAATTAGTGATCTACCAACTACATTTACATTACACAGTGTTCTAGTGGGTAAGGTACTCGGCTGCTGACCCACAGGTCAGGGGTTTGAATCCCGGCTGTAGCGGCTGCATTTCCGATGGAGGCGGAAATTTTGTAGGCCCGTGTGCTCAGATTTGGGTGTAGATTAAAGAACCCCAGGTGGTCGAAATTTCCGGAGCCCTCCACTATGGCGTCTCTCATAATCATATGGTGGTTTTGGGACGTTAAACCCCAAATATAATAATATTAACATTACTACCACAGGTGACAGTACAAAACGGCTCAATCGGATAGTACAGCATGACTGATATTTGATTTTGGGATGATACAAAAAAACATTAGCATGCCAATACGCCATCTCAACTCCACTTGTCACATCATGTTGACCCTGTAGTCAGTGGAAAGAAGCTATGCATACACATCTTATACTTATTAGGGTAAGGCATACAACGTTGATGCAACCCAGTGGCAAAGCCAGGGGTTGGCACACCGGGCTTGCGCCCTCCTCCCTTTTTCGAATATATTCTTCTGTAGTATACAGAGTGCAAAATCACGCTCAATCAAATCCACGGACACGGCCACACTTAGGATCATATTGGTGCCCCTCCTCCAATTCCGCGGCCACAAAAAATATTTAAAAATCTGCCTACGCCCCTGTGGCAACCCACACACATTGTGGTGCTCACTTCAGTATTGTCAATCGGTGCCATGACCTTGTTTACACATAAATTGAAGGCACACATTCAATGCACATTTAGAATAGAAGGGCATGCATACAAGTAATAAAATGCTGGAAATCAAGCACTTTCACACCAGTAAGAATTCAAGAAGATGTGGCAGATTTTGCAAAATAGTCCATACTGATTAACTTGGCAGCTAAAAAACAAGAGATAATAAGTTGTATCACAGCGGTCCCGAGGACTGCTAGTTAAAGCCAAGGCGATGTCTTGTGCCAATAGAATGGTCTTGCACAGCGTATTACACTACGTGTGGCTGTTCTTGTTTATGTAGCCTGAGTTATAGCGAACAGAAGTGTTCTCTCTGTCCACTGAGGAGTGAACAGATTTTCTCACTTCTGAAGCCTTACACATTTTAGCACATTTACATTTTCACCAAGGTAAGAACTTTAAAATTCATGAATTGCAGAAGTGACAAATGATCTGAATTTTTTGATACAATTATGCCCCAAAAAGATTTCTAGCCACAAATGTGTCTTAGAAGCAGACGTTGTGCACTGCTCAACTGATCATAGAAAGATTGCCTGAGGCGCTGCCCTTGTTTTACTGCATTTGGCATTCTGCGCCAGCTAGCGGAATATGAAATGGTCAGAAGAATTCAGGCTCCTAAGAAAAGATTGAGATTTTGAGGGATGAGAAAGGAGTTTTAGCTTAGAGTAAGCACAAATATGCGTCAGTGAACGAGATTCATGGTTTTATTAGCGTCCAAAAAGAAAAAAATCAATTCATTTAAACATGAATTTTACTGGACCACTGTGAACACAACCAAACAGAAGATATCCTGCTAACATTTACTCAAGCGGGGGAAAAGGGAGATGAAGCACCAAAATTTGTCACACATCATCCACAGAACATTCAAGTGGGTGGAGAAACCTGATATTTTAAAATGAAAACCTTCTTATGACATCATGTTAGTCCATGTAGCATAGAGGCTGTGTCGGGCTATATAATGAACCGTATTGCCAACGGGAAAAGATGATGAGGTGAGCAACATGAATATAGAAGTGAATGGGTTGCAGCAAATAAATTGTGAAACCTTCAGATGAGTTAAAATAACAGCAAAGTTTGTGGTGTCATTTTTCAAGTACACCAACAAAAAACGTAGACATGTGTTTTCGACAGCAAAAAGGCATAATGAATGATATGTAAACACACATTACGCTTCATATTTGCATAAATATAAAAACAAGCTACAATGCGTCTCACATGATGCAAGATTACTTGATATGTGCATACAAATAATTCCAGCTTTAATGAATATATCACACATGCTAAACATTTTCTTATAGGCTGAAACTTCAATTACTTCAATACTTGTCGAGCTCATTGTGACATATTATAGAGCAACCGTGCCCTTATATAGAGCAAAGTAAAGAGTGCGTTAGCAAGCCGCACACAACGATATACACCAGCGCCCAATCATAAACATTATTGACCAGTCAATTCTTTCAGCTATTTGTTGATAGCATCGTGGTATCGCAGCGTGCAATGCCGCTGCCACTGCAGACTTTTTTTCGTTGTAATACAAAGCGTTTGTGCGCGTTGGTGTCTGCATTCCTGCTAGCTGTAAAAGATCGCCGTTGCGCCAAATGCAACTCAAGCGGTACAACCTGTGCGCAGTAAAGACGGCGACAACAACAACAAGGGAGCGCGTAATTAACTTCGAACACAGAGGACTACGGCGACGCAACACTTGTGGTCGAAAAACGCATTGTGAAAATACAGCAGCCTCCATTTTATGATAAGCGCGGTGGCTTGAACGAACGCATCGAAGAACTCAGCGTCATCTGCTGTTGGTGATGTTTGCCGACCTCGAAAACTGAAGCTGCGCCAAACGGTTATCAGCCTCAACAGTCGTCGCATTGTACAACCAGAGTGCGCATCAAAGCCGCTCATGCAAAGCTCATGCGGCTAACGCTTGTGTTGCATTTTGGCGCCGGGCCGCCATTTCGCTCTCTGCTTGAAGGCGACAGGGGTCCCGCCACGTGCGGAGCGAGTGTGTGGATAGCGCGTGTAAGGGCCCTAATGGACGAGGCGGCAGAGGTGCCGTGCCGAGCGAACTGCAGGCGAGGAAGCGTGTGACGCCAACCCACAGCAACAGCATGGCCTACATGGCACGGCGCCAAGCCCAGAGGTGCGCGGCGCATTCGTACGGAGGCACAGCAATACGCAGGCTTCACATCTAATAAAGGTTTATGTGACCATTGGTCAGAAGGAAATCCGTCCTTCTTATGTGCGCAAAAACTCTTAGCACCTGTACTCTACTGTACCAGCAAGGAATTAAAATCAAGGAATGTGTAGGGGGTATTAGTAGTGATGGAGCAGATGTACCAACGTGCATATACCAGTGAAGCAGGACAAAAAAGACCGTGTGGTAGAGCTGTGAACTGCTTTAGCATACTGTCCTCTTTTATTACGACCTCGTAAGATTTATAAACTCGACGTGGCTGCCCCCTCCTTTTACTTCATTATACCACTGTTGTACCGCAATACAAAAACTATGGGGTGTAACAAAGCTCCAACCTCGCCCAGCAAAACATAGTCCCAGATATAGGTGCCTTACAACTGACAGGGGTAGCTAAAACTGGTGTTTTTTGGTGTCTGTTACGCTACACCAATACGTCTATGTTTATTTTTCTTTGCATTTCTTTCGTATGCACTTAACTATTTGAGTTGGATCAACATTGAAGCACCCATGCAGACGCGACCGCCCGCTTTGAACCGAAGTTGCTCTTCTCACACGCCCACTGCACAGACAGTAATAAATAGATAGTCAATTCAGCACTCGACTTCATACATTTTGCTGTGATGATAAAGCTTCGGGTACGTTTTGTCGTTATTAGCGAGACATGCCGCTTGCTTAGCCGCAACAGCTAAGCCTAACGCTTCATGGAAGTTCTCGGGCTTCGTCACCCGACCAAGAATGCTGTATCTTTAAATACCGGACAAGCAACCTCGCACAACGTTTCTACTTTGTCGGAAACAAAAAAAAACGCACTGTGCAAGAAGATAGAAAAGGAGCCTTGCATCGGCAGGTGGAAGCAATGCATCGACGCAGAAGCAGCTACCCTAGAGCCACGCAAAGCATCGGAGATAAACAGCAACCATCCGTGTTGTTGTAATGAAGGAGTTCAGCCTTTCGATTCAAGTGCACATTAGCCTACAATCAAACAATTGCTCTTATTCTTGGCATTTACCATTCAGTCATCGGTATGATATATGTATATAACCACAAATGACATTAAATCAGTCTCCACAACATTAAATGTCCAGGCTATCAATTCTTTATTGCGTAGCATTTTCTGGTCACCCCTATGGCAAAGCCAGCCTCAGTGGTGTTGTCTACGCCCTCACTGCGTATGCTCGCGTCTACCAAATCGTGCCGCATGCTCCCGTCTCGTGCCAACCGTTTGCTTTCCATCATTCTCGTCTCGCAAGCCGGACGCAGGCAGCGTCGTGTTCATCGTCGTCAGCCACTGCATGACCAATTGGCATAAAATTTCTTGCAAGTGTTTAGCGGATACCACGCTTCTCCGGAGAATGACGAAAGATAGCATAGTAAATGGCGGCCTACTGCCCTTCAATTACAATTATAATGGCGTAATGGCTACCCGGCAAGTGTGCTTGAAGCAGTTGCTCAAAGAGAGTTAAGAAAAGGCTCTGAAAAGCCGCTCTTCCTACTTTTGTTGTGACTCTGTGGCGAACTCCACGCAAGCCTGGCGTTTCTATTTTTGAATTTTTTATGTTAGCATTTTACTTTATGTTATTTTTGTAGTTTATAAAAAACAGATATGTATTTAAAAAACTGTAACCCAATACACATTTCTTTAGGTTCTTGATCTTGGTTTTTGATTCTGTATTTTCGACAGTGCAGTGTTTGTCTGATTTTGATAGTGTCACTTGATTTGTATTTTATAGTATATATGTATTTACTTGCTCTCTCTGCTATGCTTCCTTCTCGGGATATGCAGTATCAATAAATTAATACATAAATAAATCAATATGATTTAATTGAATTGTGGGGTTTAACGTCCCAAGACCACGCTATGATTATGAGAGACGCCGCAGTGGGGGGCTCCAGAAATGTCGACCACCTGGGGTTCTTTAACGTGCAGTTAAATCTGAGCACACAGGCCTACAACATTTCCGCCTCCATCGGAAAGGCAGCAACCGCAGCCGGGATTCGATCCCGCGATCTGCGGGTCAGCAGCCGAGTACCTTAGCCACTAGACAACCGCGGCGGGGAAATAAATCAATATGTACTCAAGTTGAAAGAAGGAAAGAAAAAAAAAGAAAATAAAGAGAGAAAGAAAGAAACAAAGAAAGAAAGAAGCGATAGTTAGGCAATGCATACCTTATCTAGTGCTGATTTATCCTTTCGAGCTCCTGCATTTTTTTGTGATAGCGAATAACTAAATACTCTCGGTGAGTTTTGCGGCATCAAATTCATGTTTTCCGTAGGTGTATATGCATGTGTATGTAAATAATAGTGTGAAAGAGTTATTCTTTCAAGAGCTGGAGGGCGAATTCTAATCTAAGGCGCCACGTTATACGACTCTGCCGAGCAACATACACTCTAACAAGCCCCGCCGCGGTGGTCTAGTGGCTAAGGTACTCAGCTGCTGATCCGCTGGTCGCGGGTTCAAATCCCGGCTGCGGCCGCTGCATTTCCGATGGAGGCGGAAATGTTGTAGGTCCGTGTGCTCAGGTTTGGATGCACATTAAAGAACCCAAGGTGGTCCAAATTTCCGGAGCCCTCCACTACGGCGTCTTTCATAATCATATAGTGGTTTTGGGACGTTGAACCCCACAAATCAATCAATCAATCAATCAAACATACACTCTAACATACACCGCATACTACGGTGTGATGGTTTCAGTAGGCAGTGAGGGTATGCGCCACGCTTTTGTGCCATATATTATGCCCTAATATTTTGAGAAATCATCTCGGCCTTATCACAGCACATTGAAGCTAGCTTTATCTACACAGGATAACTTCTACTGTAGCACAGCCCTCCACGGGGAAATAACACAAACTTATGGGCGATTATTTTGGTTATTTGGGCACGCCGCTCTTGCAGGTACAAAAACGAAGGACTCCGCAAGGGTGACATATTCCTAGCCTACCTGCCGCTGATGCATGCTGCCCCAATGTGGCTTCTTTTCACAATGCTCACCCATCATGTTCAAGTTGTGCTAGTGGCAGCCAAGGACCTGGCCCAAGTGCTTATGCCCATTCCGAAATACAAGGTAGGTAAAACTAAGCGCAGCATTAGGTCAGTCTACTCTCAGTGTGAAGAATAATAAGTAGCTAACGTGGTTGCTTGGGCGAGTTGGTACGACATGATTCACATAAATAACACCGCCAATAACGAGAGACAAGAAAAAGAAGGAGACAGACAGCGGCACTGAACTTACAACAAGATTTATTTGCCAGAACCGCACAATATATACTTGGGCAATATCTAACAAAAAAAGAAAATACAAAACAAACACAACAGAATCCACCTAACAACCACATAGTCATCTTCACAACGCACCATGAGCAGCACGTGTGCTAACGTGCCGAAGAAAATCTATTTCTTTTAATGATAGCGCAATCGAAGGCCTGCTGACACATGCACTGCCCAGCCTTTCTATTTCTGAAGCCTCATAAATTTCACGTATCAACTGGTTCCGATGCCGCCTAATGACGGTACAAAGCTGAAAATCAGGGACACAGCCGCAGTCTCGGCAATGAATGCCGAGGTGGCCCGAAACTGTAGAGGAGACGTTGTGAGCGTGCTCATTTAAACACCTGCCTTTTTGGCGGATGTACCACTTGCCGCAAGACAAGGGTAGTGAGTACACCACTCCTTCAATGCATGGAACGTTCTTCTTTCGATGCTTGACTTTGCAGCCTCGCTCGCCCCTCGAACCAGGATTCACGGCTCTGCACAACCTAGCCAGTTTTTCTGGGGCAGAAAAAACCAGGTCTACGTCGCACCTGCTGGCTACTTTTTTGATATTGTGGGTGACGCCGTGGATATAGCGAACAACGACGAAGTTTCGTTTCCCACGTCCCTTATCCTTTGTACGGTTCTGAGCATTATTTTCTGGGCTCGTTCTGATTTCTCTGAGTAGACACTCAGCAACGGCGGTCAAAACGTACATCGGGAAACCAGCTTCTGTATGGCGTTTAGTTTGCTTATTAAAGCTGGACAGAATTGTGTGATAGCAGAACTTTCGCAAAGCGTTTGTCTTCGCAAAGCGTTTGTCTTCACAAAGCGTGTTGTGTTTCGCAAAGCGTTTGAAGAATAATAAACCGTGCTACCAAAGGCGCGAAAAGTACAAAGAAAGTAGACGACTGGAAATGCTGCGCAAATGTAGTTTCTTAAAGAAGCCTTGCTAATCTATTTCAGCAAGGTAAAAAAAAACGTTGCCAAGTGAGGGTAGAGCCTTTCTAAAACACGCCAGCCAAATGTTTAGCACAGCTGGCAGCCTGGAATATAGAATAAATAATCAAAGCCAGCTTAAAATTGGTTTCCTTTCTCTCAACAGATGACAGGAGAAGATTAAAAATAAATCGTCACAGCCGTTTCATTAGACATTGGCTCATTTGAGCATGGCACGTTCTGTCGTTGCAGAGATGACTGGGCAGGCCGTGACTCGTCCACGTCTGCGCAAGTGATCGCGCCGGAAAGCCACGCATTTGAAGTAAAATAATAAAATATACAAAATGACGAGGTTCGCGTGATGTATTTGCTTTCCCTGTGTCCTTCCGGCCTGCATAGCTTCCACGTCATTTTTGGAGCGAGAAAAGAGAGAATGCGATTGCAGCGTGGAACAATCTTTTGCAACTACGCTCGTAGCGGACAGCTTCGAAAAAAATTTTGGCGGTGAATTCTTCAGGCATTAACATCCTTTGGTGAGTTCATTCCATGGCTACCTAGATGATGATGACGATGCTCCTTGGATCATTGGCACCTACGCACTATGGAGAATCCGTCATGAGAAGGGTGGATTATACATACTGGATTCATATTTATATTTTGTAGAAGCTAAAATAATATTGATATAATCTTTCTATTGTAACGTCATTTATGAATGATTGTAATTTTAAGTTGCACTATTTTGTTTAATCTCCCGGAGACTTAAGACCTTTTGACTAGGAAGGCTGAATAATAAATTTCTAGTAGTTTTCACCTACCTAATCTATACGAGTCACATATGAACTTTTTCACTGTTTTGAAAATATTCGTGTCCGAATGTCCCAGCCTATCAGCGTGTACGCAGCTTGTTGAGACAGTTCATGATATTTCACAAATATTTCATTTTTCAAGCCAGGTTGATTTATTTTCTTAGATTTTGGCAAGGCATTCAACCGCGTTTTTCAAGGCAAACTTCCCTTAAAGCTCCGAAACTTGAATTTACCATCTGTTGTCATAAATTGGATACATGCATATCTTTCAAATCGCGCACAGTACATTGACGTGGGGCGACATACTTTTAGCACATGACCGGTATCGTTAGACGTTTTACAGGAGAGTGTTTTAGGGACTATTCTTTTTTTATATACATAAATTACATATCCGACATGGTTGAGTCTACTATTCAAATCGGATTGTTCGCTGATGACGGCGTTTTGTATAAAGTGACATGCCATCAGGATCACGTTGATCTAAGTCTTGCATTAACACAAGATAGTGAGGGGTGTACTCGGTCGTCAATGACAGTAAACCCTGACAAAACAATACTCCTACGTGTGACAAAAAAATGACCGCAGTTTCCCGAGTGGGAACACTGGGTAGCATGTGGAGCATATATGTTGAACTGCGATAAATGTGACATGTAATTTGCGTCATGCGTGTGTTTTGAGTGAGCACGAGAGAACACGAGTGAACACGCATGCACGTATGCTGCGAAAGACGATTTTTATTGATTAGACGATTTGGGTATTTTGAGCATGATGGCTTTATGTTCCGTAAAGTGAAGGGTGTTGCGACGCCGGGTCCTGCGCGTCTCAGTTTGGTAGCGGGCCCCTGTCCAAGGACCCATCGTCGAACAAGTCAGATGAGGCGCTCGTAAAAACGACAGCAATTTACTTACACAATTAGCAACTGAGAGTTAGAAAAGAGGTGATCAAGTGATCAGAACTGTACTAGGGAACTGTTGAACTGTAGAATTTAAAATACACAAAAAGCCTTCCAACCCTGGGCGCATTATCCGTGGCTCCAGCTAATACGGCGCTCCATGGTCTTGGTTCTCCACCTGCGCGGGCGGGGAAAGAGACCAGACAACGCATGTGGAGAAGGCACAGTCTTCACGATGTCCAAACGTGGTCACAAACGCACTGCAACGAGTTTTCGCACACGTCACCAAGTTTCGCGCACGTCCGATGATTTTGGTTTCCAAGATTCTTCTGGCAGCTGGGAGAGGTTCGAAAAGCCGGCTGCCAGTACACGTGTCAAACTTGCCTGACTGTTTCGGTAGGACAATGTTGTGGTGGGCCAGCATATCGTCAAAATATGCCACCCCATTCAGCCGATCCTTTGGAGAAAGGGGGGAAGGAGATGCAGTCAACTAATCTCTAGTCGCCGAGGTGGGCTCCGGCAAGGGCTCTAGCAGATAGCGCAATATCTTTTTATTCACCCCCACATTCCATTCCTGGTTGTTTGCTAGAAGCTGTGGCTTAGCTGCACATATCCCGGGGCTCCGCTTCTCCTCACAAGTTGCAGCCACAACCAGTTTGGCTTTAGATTTCTGCCTGAACTGCAAATACCATGCTGGTTCCAAGATTTCCAGATCATCGGTGACCTAGAAAATGGCCCAGCTGCCTCCATGTCTGCCTTCAAAGCCTTGCCCGCAGCAAACACGATGGCCTTTCTTGAGTCGAGCTCGCAATGGCCTCTCTTGGCTCATAGGTTTCCTTTCCGCGAACCAGTCCCGAGCCCCTCGTTTTGGTTTTGCCGAAAGAAATTCAACCCGTCTTGACGGCACACCCGGGCTTGTCATGCGTCGAAATATTTTCGTCCCGTTCACAAAGGCCGAAAAACTTCAATACTGATGACGGTCGTAACAGTCTCTCGCGCGGTGGGGTGAAGATCTCGATGGGCTGAGGTTTGCAGCCACAGTTCGGAGAGATCAGCGCTGACGTCTGGTCTGGTGAAGACTGTCCTTGATGAAGTAGTGACCACCTGCTTCATTTTGGCTCAACAGACATCACATACGGGCTTGGCAGCACCGTGTTTGGGCGGTTGCTCATGAATTTCTACTTTTTCGTCCAGATCGCCCTGCTGCGGGTGGATTCCGTCGTTGGCCCGGCGGAACAATTACCACCGCAGGGAAACATCGTCGCGCCTGCGCCGGACAGCCCCGTCGACGAAGAACCATCATGGAAAGCAGCACCTCAAGTGCCCCTACCCTACCATGTGGTCAACTGAGTGACGTCAGCGGACACGCTTGAGCTTCAGCATAAAACCCGGAGCCATCTTCAGCAGTCTTTCAGTGGGCTTGACAGCACCGTGTTCGGTCGGTTGCTCATGAATTTCTACTTTTTCGTCCAGATCGCCCTGCTGCGGGTGGATTCCGTCGTTGGCCCGGCGGAACTCTTCCCACCGCAGGAAAACATCGTCGCGCCTGTGCCGGACAGCCCCGTCGACGAACCATCATGAAAAGCAGCGCCTCAAGTGCCCCTCCCCTACCATGTGGTCAACCGCGTGACGTCAGCGGACACGCTTGAGCTTCAGCATAAAACCCGGAGCCATCTTCAGCAGTCTTTCAGTGGGTTTGGCAGCACCGTGTTCGGGCGGTTGCTCATGAATTTATACTTTTTTGTCCAGGTGGGTGAAAAACATTCTGTCTGCTCTATTAGGGTTGATTCGCTCACTTTAGTAGTGTTGCCGGGCCCACAGAGTCTGCTTTCTTCATTGTGTGATTGTTTGCTTGTTATTACGCTACTGCTGTTAACATCAGGTGATGTGGAGTTAAACCCTGGACCCCGCTCCGACTCAGAGACTGGTTCAGAAGCCACCTTAAATAGCCACCTCCTCAAGAGAATTCTAAAGGAACAAAGACCAACAAAGCGCTCACTGCTCTTTCCGAAAACTTAAAACACGTAGAAACTACAGTAGGCAACGTACAGGAAAGATTAACTGCCATAGAAAAAGAGTTAGCTCGCCTACAGCAATTCGAGGATTAACTCGCCGAGCATGAGGTGATGACTGTAGAAACAAATAAACAGGTGCGTGAGCTATCAGTTAAGGTAGAAGACTTGGAAAACAGGAGCCACCGGAATAACATAGTAATCTATGGCGTGAAAGAAAGTGATAACGAACAAAATGCAGATTTACAACAGCGGATTGTTAAGGGCATATTTAAAAACATCCTCAAGGTGAATGTTACATCTATAGAACGCATGCACCAAATTGGCAAGAAAACACAAAATCGAGAGCAGCCAGTAATTCTTAAGCTGTACAATTTCTCTGAAAAAATGTTAGTGCTTCGTAATTGCGGCAAACTGAAGGGAACAGCGATATCGATATCCTAAAACTTTTCCGCACGAGTTCGGGACCTGTGCAAAAAACTATGGCAATCAGCAAAGGAAGATCGGGACAATGGTGCTAAGGTCACTCTTGTATTTGATAAACTAAAGATAGATGACGACTTGTACGTATGGGATGAAGCCAAAAATGCAAGAGTTTCCCTGAGAAGGGCTCGTCACGATGGTCGCGCGAAAAGCAACGCGTGACACCCGCAAGCCGCCACACTGTTTTCATTGGTATGTTTGAATGTCCGTAGCATTGTTAACAAAACTGGCAAGCTAGAAGAATTGTTATTTTCGTACACTCCTGATATTGTCGTGATAACTGAAACGTGGCTGCACCCAGGCATTCTTGATTTTGAAATTGTTCCTTCTTCATACTGCCTACTTCGGTCAGATCGTGATGGTCGCGGGGACGGGGTCGTCATCGCAATAAAACGTGGTTTGCAATATCGTAGAAAAAAGGGTATCGCAAATCACGAAAGCATTTGGTGCACAATATTTGCTCACGATGCTCCAGTACTGATCGGTGGCATCTACAGAAAGCCAAATGCGTCTGATGATTACCTTTTAGAAATACATGACTATCTGGTTGATAAGGTTACCCCCCGTACCAAATTATTACTTACTGGGGATTTCAATCTCGCTATTGACTGGGAAAACTTAACAAGCACTGGAAATACCGCCAACAGCGAGCTCTTATACAACATAATCTTCAATTTTTCATTGTACCAGTTGGTCGAGGAACCAACCCGAATTCAAGGAAACACTCGCTCCATACTAGACCTAGCTTTTCTTTCCGATAACCTATCCGGTAGAGCCACTGTAGAAGATGATATATCTGACCACAAATTGTTAATCTTAACTTTCAACCTTGTGCCCCGCCGCGGTGGTCTAGTGGCTAAGGTACTCGGCTGCTAACCCACAGGTGGCGGGTTGAAATCCCGGCTGCGGCGGCTGCATTTTCGATGGAGGCGGAAATGATGTAGGCCCGTGTGCTTTAATTTGGGTGCACGTTAAAGAACCCCAGGTGGTCGGAATTTCCGGAGCCCTCCACTACGGCGTCTCTCATAATCATATGGTGGTTTTGGAACGTTAAACCCCACATATCAATCAACTTTTAACCTTGAATGCTTAAATACCAAACCCGATGGCACAAATTCACGGATAGCCGGGAAAGGCTACACCAGAGCTAATGATGTTTGTGTTATTGCTTACCTCGACACAGCGCTAGAGACTTTTTCTCTGCCCCGCCGCGGTGGTCTAGTGGCTAAGGTACTCGGCTGCTGACCCGCAGGTCGCGGGTTCAAATCCAGGCTGCGGCGGCTGCATTTCCGGTGGAGGCGGAAATGCTGTAGGCCCGTGTACTCAGATTTGGGTGCACGTTAAAGAACCCCAGGTGGTCAAAATTTCCGGAGCCCTCCACTACGGCGTCTCTCATAATCAAATGGTGGTTTTGGGACGTTAAACCCCACAAATCAATCAATCAACAAAATTTTATCCCAACGAAATAAAACGCACACAAAGAAAAGCACCATGGATCAATCGCCGTATTGTTCACCTTAAAAGAAGGGTACAGAGAATGCGCAAGAAAAAGAGGAATCCAATCATCTTAAATGAACTTGCATCTCAGCTTAAGGCGGAAATTAGAAATGCAAGAAAAACTTTTTTTTTCACATACGTTATCTCACTTCATGACAGATCAGCCGCAAAAATTTTGGCGTTTCTTGGCACGGCCTGAAAACCCAACAACTGAAGTAGAAATGGAGGGTACTATCGTAAAGGACGCGCAGGCCGTTTCCAATGCTTTCAATAGGTATTTTCAGTCAGTATTTACACGTGCAGGCGCACCAAGCAGCCCTGTTGCTCCGGTGCATCCTTTTTTAATGCCCGGTGTTGTTGTCACTACGGAAGGTATTCTGAACCTGCTGTTGCAGATCGATTTTATGAAATCAGTGGGTCCTGACAATATTTCAAATGTATTCCTTCGACGCTAGACAGAGCAACTATGTCCCTTCCTTGAAGCACTTTTTAAAGCATCCCTGCTAACAGCTTCTTTACCTGCAGACTGGTTGTGTGCAAAGGTAATTCCAATTCATAAAGGCGGGAGCAAGCTGTCCATAGAAACATTCAGGCCTATCTCGCTAACTAGCTGCTGCTGTAAGCTGTTGGAACATGCAATCAACAAGGCAATAACTACTTATTTAGAACATAACAACTTATTGCACCCAAACCAACACAGATTCCGTAAAAACCTTTCTACCATTACTCAAATCTTGGAAATAACGCATGACTTCGTAACTACTATTACATCACAATTGCAGACCAACTCCATATTTATAGACTTTGCCAAAGCTTTTGATAAGGTGCCTCACAGTAAATTGATTCCCAAACTTGTGTCTATTGGTATTCACAGTAACTTAATAGCATGGATAAAAATGTATCTAATAAATCGAAGCCAGTATGCAACCGTAAACAACACAGCCTCTGATTCATCGGAAGTGTTTTCCGGAGTACCACAAGGTTCCGTTTTAGGACCCATCTTGTTCCTAATATATGTTAATGATATCTATATGTGCCTTGAACCTAACGTTAAAATGAGATCATTCGCTGACGACTGCGTGATCTACACCAGTATCCGCACAACTGATGACCAGCTTAGACTTAATACCACACTAGCTAACATTGCATGTTGGTGCCTTGATTAGGGAAGGGAAAGTAATGTGTCAAAACAGCTTGCCTTAGCATAACTCGCAGAAAAACAATACAACATTTTAGTTACAATTTGGTCGGCACAAACATTGCAAGAAACGACGCTGTTAAATACTTGGGCGTTACCTTTACAAATAAACTGAAGTGGGATGCACATATAAGCAGCACATACACAAAAGCCTATCGCCAGCTAGGGTTCCTGCGTCGAAAACTCGCATTGGCGCCTTCTAATGTAAAACTGACAGCATATAAATCTCTCATAAGGCCGATCCTCGAGTACGCCAGCATAGTTTGGAACCCCCACCAAAAATATCTTTCCAACAAATTAGAAATTGTCCAACGCAAGACCCTTCGCTTTATCTATTCTAAGTATTCGAGACATGACAGTGTCACTGGGCTGTGCAGGCGGGCGTGCTTGCCGACCCTTGAAGCCCGTGGCCGTGTCTCTTCCTTAAAGTTTATTTTTCTTTTGTATCACAACGGTTTAAACATAGATAAAGACAACTATATAAAGCCGCCTAACCATCACTCCCTACGTACCAACCACAATAAGTGAATCAGACCATTCATGTCACGCTGCGATACTTTTAAATATTCATTCTTCCCATCAGCAGTTGAAGAGTGGAACAAATTGCCACGTGAATGCGTTAATCTTTCCTCTCCAGATTCATTTGTTCGGAATGTAGAAAGCCTTTTTTATGAAGACTAAAAGCAGCTTTTGTTCTTTGATGTTTAAGAGCGCTTCCGAACACACTGTACCCTCTGCTGATACCTCGATGTTTTGTGACCTGTCCATGATTTTGTACAATTGTTTTCATCATTCAAGTTTTTTTTCACCATCATCTTGTGATTCTGTTTCTTCCACTATGTGCGATATTGCCTGATTTGTAAGCAACTGTGTAGATTTGCTCGCCCACCCTGTATGAGCCTGAGAAAGTCTTACACTATTAAATAAATAAAAAATACGCATATGAAACACAACCACTCACCTAGTGAGCGCCAGACAATTCCGTCAAACCCCACCAGGCATGTTTACCCTTTTACATAATTAAAAGAAGTACACTAGTTATTCTGAATTCCTCTCCTACGTTTGAGTGCAAGAGAATAACAGTATCGGAAGCACACCATACCTGAAACCCTCAATAGTGGTGTCTTCAATATACTCATCATGAGTTCAACAAACTCTAAAATGCAACAATATAACAACAAAACCTAATCAATGGTCCTTGTCTAGGTCAGGAAAAAAATATTTCAGAACTCTCGAAAATGCCGTTCGCGTCAGGGCAGCGACTAAAACACTCAGCGTTGCCATGGGGTATTTCTCCCTTTGAAACGTATGTCAAACGTACACTGTTGCAAAACGACGCTTCAACGCAGAAGGCAGCATTCTTAGAGAACAAAGGCAGTAGCTCAGAGAGTGGACAATGCTCCACCTTGATAAAATTCACTTGGCCATTTAGTAAGCTGGTTTTTCGAGCTGCTTTCAGTAGGCTCTTCCACTACCTAAACAGGACCCTTGCAAAACAATGAAAAGCTCAAAACGAAGAATTCTCGCATGAGTTCCGTTTACACACGAAGAAAAACGTAAGCCTTCGTGCCGGCTTTTGCGCACGCTATAACTCAAGCTCAAACATTACCGTTATTCACGTCTGTAGTAGAACACACCCTGACAGACTCAAATCTTTCACACTAGATTCGGCTGCATCTTACAACGGTCATAAATGTCGCTCCTACCTCGACTTTCGGTTACGCCAACGCCCCGCTTAAATCATCACATGACATTTAAGAAAAAAAAACTAGTGCCGGAACTAAACCTTGCGTAATGGTCTTGTTCGGTTAATGTTACCTTATAATGCCAGCCTCTTGAATAAAGAACGCGCTGGGTTCCTTCAGGTGCGTTAGCTCTATTCGCACTTAAAGGGCGCTGTAACATTTCAGGGCCAAACGTACGCTTCCGTACCATCTAAAATCTTCTAAACGCGCAAATCGCAAATGTTTAGGAAAAGAACGTACCGCGTTTGGCACGAACCTTTTGAAACCAGTCTGTTTTCCTATCAAACCTTATATACAAATGAAAACTTTACTTCAAAGGTTCAAAACTGGAAGAATATTCAAATGATTTTCTTCCAGAAACTCTGGGTCGCATTCTGAGAAAAGCTTGCAGCTGACTTTCACGCTTTCAATCTTGCACGTGGCGGTCGTGTCCTCTGTGGCTTTCGCGATCGCCACAGGCGACAATGAGCGCGAACTCCTAGCCCAGCTTTGCTATCTCGCCTCAATCGTGATTTCGAGCGGCTTTCTTTGTAACACAGAAGATTCCTGAAGTGCAGGCGAAAGACTCGTCATTGTCCTGTGTCAATTGGTTCCACCCTGAATTTAGGACCAACAACCTTTCTTTTAGTAATCTGTCGACATAGTTGTCGATGCAAACCTGTTCCCTTCAACCACGCCTTCCTTCTTAAGGACATGTGTCCCTTTCCGCTACTCCTCTCTCGCCAATTTTGCCTGACCCTACGCGTCAAAGGACATTTTATTCAATTGCCCGATGGCCAACCTTTTCGTTTTCGCTGTGGCGTGCCCTCTGCCTCCACCTTTTGTGGTGCCGCACGTCCCCGCTTCCTTCTTTTACGGTGAGGCTTACGTATAACCTTTCTTTGATTGTTACAAACTTCTCTGGTTGCGTCATCGGCAACCCTACAGTTCAGGCGTGCCTGTGCACCATTCTTTCTGCAGCCTTTGCCCTTCGGTTTCTCCGCTCCATTGCTCTGACAGGCTAATTTATCGGCGCTACCCCTCACAAAACCAGATGCTGGGCCCTCCACAGGTCTGAACTCTTCAAAATTCGCGTCCTTCTCAATTTCGGGGTAGTTTTTATCGTCCGGCCGATCGTTTACGTGCCGCTGCTCGAAGCATGTCTCTAACACTGCACAAGCTCTGTTCATGCTGCTGGGTTTAGACTTTTCCTCGAAACGATCTTCCGCCGAACTTGCGCCTGTTTGTACACATACGACAGCCTCGCAATGTATTTTCTCACCCTCTGAGGTTCTCACCCTCTATCCCACCGCTGCCACCAGTTGTTGCGACTCCGGGTACTGTGGGTCTGATATTGGTAGTGGGCCCCGTCCATGGACCCCGCGCTATTTGTAGGCGATACTTTCAACAGCAGCTCGCCCTCGCTGGCAGTACTGTCGGGTTTCAGTAGCAGTATGTCTTCGCTACAGTTAAGACTACCTTTGTCGTCCTTTCTTTCAACCTCCAAAAGGTCATTCCCTTGCTGAGTCTCGAGCGCGGTCTCCAGCTCATCAATATGCTCAATAACGCCACCAGCGCGACAGGAACGAGCCTCGGTCTCACATGGGACACCTTTGGACTTGCTACAGTTTGCATAACAGCCACCGTCCCGCTCTCTACATGCACTATCTTCGCACCACCGGAGAGTCGCGTACCTTCCCTAGGCGCAATTTCACTAACAACGACCTGTTGCTCTCTTCTCTCCGCTGAAGGGTCACTTTGCATGTCGCACTCATAGAGACGCGTACCTTTCTTGGTTGTTACCTCACAAAAAGCGGCTTTCTCGGTGACTTCACACTGCCCCGTACTCGCCACTACATCGCACCTTTTTGGCTTTACACATACTTCACATATACACGACGGACGACGATCCTGATGCAGTTCCTGAATGCGATTATACGACCTTTCTATGCTCTCAGACAAGGCCTGCATCGTAGCCTCGTGTATACGTATTCTTTCGGCTTCTTCTGCCTCTTCTCTGTGGGCTTCTGCCCGCTTTCTCTGTTGCACGCTCTCGACATACCCTGAGAGGTCCTCGTCGCTTGTTCTTGTCCCGACGATCCGCTCGATCAGTTCTGTTCTGTTTGGGGAGTCCGACACATCCAGTTTAAACACCTCTGCGATTGCTAGCAATACGGGTTTTCGCAGGGCTTTCAGAATCATGACTGCTTCCGGCACCGTTCTCTGTTCCAGAAATTATTCATGTCTTGCAGCTAATTAACCCCGACTACAACAACAGCCCTAGATTCCTGCCTTGCCTCATGTTACCTGTTAACTTAGTCTGCAAAAGCTTCCTCAAGCTCTTACACGGAATTCTGTTCTATCACTGTTAACCTTGCTGTCACCCACAAGCTATCTCACAATTATCTGCCCGACGCAATTTATCTGTTAACCATATGACTAAAACAGCCCTGTCACCATTAACCTTGCCGTCACCCACAGACTATAGCTTGAACAAGCTATCTCACAATTATCGGCCCGACACAAGTTATCTGTTAACCTGATAACTAAAATAGCTCTGTCACTGCTAACCTTGCCGTCACCCCCTAACTATAGCTCAATCAAACTATCTCACAATCTGCCTGATGCCGGTTACACAGTGACCAAAAAAGCTATTCTCTCTACCATCTTTTACTCACACATTAGTAAATGCCTGGTAAAGTGTAACAGAGAAGTCGACACTCACCCGGCTTGCAGTGATGCCTCCAGCATCGTGCATCTCAGCAGTGCTTTCCGGTTGCCTCTCCCGGTCGATGACCTCGTGTCATCCCAGAGGTGCCGTTCGACTGCCTCTCAAGTCGATGAGCTCGGTGCATCCGACCGTTGTCGTGCAATCGCTTCTCTATGTCAATGGGGTCGTAGCACCTGACTGCTGTCGTCGAGTCGTTGCTTCCTGGGTTGACGCCATCTCTCCGCTGAATCCAGTGGTTGCGACCTGGGTTGACGCTATCCCACCACTGCCATGCAGTGGTTGCGACTTGGGTTGACGCTATCCCACCGCTGCCACCAGTTGTTGCGACTCCGGGTACTGTGGGTCTGATATTGGTAGTGGGCCCCGTCCATGGACCCGTCGTCGACCAAGTCAGATGAGGCGCTCGTAAAAACGACAGCAATTTACTTACACAATTAGCAACTGAGAGTTAGAAAAGAGGTGATCAAGTGATCAGAACTGTACTAGGGAACTGTTGAACTGTAGAACTAGAAATACACAAAAAGCCTTCCAACCCTGGGCGCATTATCCGTGGCTTCAGCCAATACGGCGCTCCATGGTCTTGGTTCTCCACCTGCGCGGGCGGGGAAAGAGACCAGACAACGCATGTGGAGAGGGCACAGTCTACACGATGCCCAAACGTGGTCACAAACGCACTGCACCGATGTTTTCGCACACGTCACCAAGTTTCGCGCAAGTCCGATGATTTTGGTTTCCAAGATTCTTCTGGCAGCTGGGAGAGGCTCGAAAAACCGGCTGCCAGTACACGTGTCAAACTTGCCTGACTGTTTGAGTGGGACAATGTATTAGTGGGCCAGCATATTGTCAAAATATGCAATCCCATTCAGCCTATCCTATGGAGAAAGGAAGGAAGGAGGAGTAGTCAACTAATTCCTCGTCGCCGAGGCGCGCTCCGGCAAGGGCTGCAGCAGATAGTGCATTATCCTTTTTTTCACTCCCACCATCCATTCCTGGTTGTTTGCTAGAAGCTGTGGCTTAGCTGCACATACCCCGGGGCTCCGCATCTTTTCACAAGATGCAACCACAACCAGTTTGGCTTTAGCTTTCTGCCTGAACTGCAAATACCATGCTGGTTCCAAGATTTCCAGATCCTCAGTGACCTAGAAAATGGCCCAGCTGCCTCTTTGTCTGCCTTGAAAGCCTTGCTCGCAGCAAACACGATGGCCTTTCTTGAGTCGAGCTCGACATGGCCTCTCTTGGCTCATACGTTTCCTTTCCGCGAACCAGCTTCGAACCCCTCGTTCAGGTTTGCCGAAAGAAATTCAACCCATCTTGACAGCACATCCTGGGTTGGAATGCGTCGAAATATTTTCGTGCCATTCACAAAGGCCGAAAAATTTCAGTAAGAATGACGGTCGTAACAAGGGTGAGTGGGTCTGGGTGCAGCGGTCGAAGGTCGAAATTTGCAAAGATGTGCTCGATGCACGTCCTGCGAACCGTGGTCGGATGATATTTGCCGTCGTGCGTTGCTCGCTTCGGCTAGTGCCGCGACTCCATGTAGTCGATTACCCAATGGTCCTTGATGACGTCGACATTGAAGTGACCAACTATCACGAAGGGTGGTCGTTGCGATCATTGTTCCAGGTATTATTCTACGGCTTCGTCGACGTACGTCTCCGCGGCGGCACGCGGTAGGTTGGGCGCAAGGTACATCGTCATGACGTCGACTCCGCAGACGCTAGCGACGCAGTGTTCGCCATTGGCGCGTTCTTGAGCGTCGGGCAGCTGTTGGAGGTCTTCGACGGAGTCGACGTCGTCACGCTTGACTTAGGTTTCCACGCCGCCCGCATGTCGTTGGAACCCGTGCGAGCACGCGGCCGGAGCGTATCCCGCAACGTCGACGTCATCGTTGGCGTTCCAAGTCTCGGTGAAGCAAAGCACGTCCACTCTGCGGAGTACGGGATCTCGCACGACGTCAACTGCGTGAGCGCACAGTGACCTGGTGTTGAGCAGTGCCAGGGTGAAGTGGGACTCGGAGTCAACGTCTTCAAGCGCGTGTGTTTGTGCATTCGTTAGCATACATTTTAACCAGCGACATCGAACGTGGAGCGACGACGCAAACCAACCGACGAAGGGCGGCGCGCCCCGACACTCGGTTATTTATAGCGAGCGCCAGCCCTAGCCTGCACATGCGCGTGTTAGCATACAGCTGGCACACGTAAAATTAAAGGTCGCGCAGTGCACGGAGGGGATAAGTGAGCGTAGCGCACACTGTGTTGAGAGGAGGAAGGGATGCATATATTGCTGGCGGAGGAGGAAGGGAAGCTGCGGACGGCGACGGCGCATGACTAGCACCTAGTATAACATGCTCCGCATGTA
The DNA here is from genome assembly GCF_043290135.1 of Rhipicephalus microplus. NCBI lineage: Eukaryota > Metazoa > Arthropoda > Arachnida > Ixodida > Ixodidae > Rhipicephalus > Rhipicephalus microplus. The sequence continues at coordinate 18,615,107 of NW_027464586.1, forward strand.
AAAATGAAACAGCCACTCACGTGTTCTTACCATGTCCGTGGATCGCCAGCACGGGAAGTCAATGAATATAAATACCTAGGAGTTACAATTACAAACACTTTCTTGGTCCTCACATATAACAAATGTCTGCGCATCAGCTCGTAAGCTTGGTTTTCTGAGGCAGAAATTGAAAAAAGCCCCCTCTGAAACTAAAAATACTCGCGTACAAATCGTATATTTTGCCTAAACTAGAGTACACATCAGTGGTTTGGGACCTATTCTACAAAACAGATATTCAAGAAATTGAAATGGTTCAAAGACACACTGTACGTTTTATTTTTTCTAAGTTTAAATTAACTGATTCTCCCACAAAATTATTGAAAGACAACGACATCCCTGTACTTGACGAACGTCGCAGAATCGCATGCCTAAAATTTTTTCCCTCCCTTTTTAATTGTAAGCTGAAGATTTTTGTCCACAAATACATACAACCATTTTCTCCTCGCGCATCTAGGCATCGTCATATGTATAACCTGCTACCATACTCTACTCGAAGTAACATCTTTAAAAATTCTCTCTTTCCCCGAATAAATATTCAACGGAATAACTTACCATTTGATGTCGTTTCATGTGATGACTTGGAGAAAGCATTGCTCTTAGCATCCAAACCATGACATAGGGGCACCTTCTCCACATTTGTAGTGCTTGTTATAATGTCTGTACTTTGTTTTCATGCAATATTACTCCTTTGGATTTTTAGTCTTCAGTACTTGTAATACTTCAGGCGTTTCTGTATCTATAAATTTGGCTGTGCGAATGTTTATGTTATTTTTATTCTCACTTTAAGGCATCACTTTGTTTTTGCCGTTATCTATTTTTATGAAGGAGTTGCTATATTTTTGTTACATTCCTTGTATCACCCGTTTTGTATTCTAGCAAATTTGTTTATCGCAATACTTTTTCTCGATGTTTGCATACCTTGTTTATTGTTATGTTTCCCACCTGTCTGGTCTTCAGTGACCGCAGTATTTTCTAAATAAATAAAAAAATAATAAAGGCCGTGGTAAATTGTAGTGAAGAGGACTAAAATAAGTTGGCCGCCTATACTTAAGTGGGCAGCACAAACCTTAGAAACTACTAGTGTGCCGCTCTCGGCGACACTAAGAATTTGTGTACTTGCTGTCGTCAGGGCTTCTTTTAAACGTGTGCATAGGCATGCACTCATAACCAATATGTTGGCGCCCTGTAGTGTCGACAAGTGCTTCGACAACTACGCTGTCTAATTCAACGTCCGTTACTCTTCGTCTGGCGGGTATGGAGTGGCAATCCGCTGCAGTAGTCATCACTGCGGCAACGCTTTCGGGGGCTCCATCTTTTGGTTTCCCTAACGGTGCAGCCGGAATCTACAGTATACGATTGGCGCCGTGGCTGCGGTGAACGGGAGGATGTGCGAAGTGTCTGCCACGGACTAGATTGGTGTCCACCTGCCCAAAGCGAGCGGCTGTACTAAGTGCAGAATTCTCAACTGCGTCGAAATCAGCGCAGTTGAAAAGGTGCTGGCGGTGCCGTCCAAACGGGTCTTGCAGATGATTCCGCGAGGTGCCAAAGACAATGATTTGTGGCAGTAACAAGCATTATGTGCACTGTGGTCGCAGTTGAAGCATAGAAGGCGGTCATCTACAGTTCTTCACTCAGCCTGGTTGCAAAGACGCGGAGAAAACCATTGGTCGAAGACATTCACTTATTCTCAGCGTGCTGACAGAGCAAACGGAATGTACTCCAATGTTTTCAAGCTCCTCTTGAACGTTGATTTGAGTGACAGGAACAATAACAGGGGTGGCACTGCTGCTGTGTGAATTAAATGCTCAGGGCGCCATTGCTTCCAGTTCACAATGAACAATGTGAATTAGGTCTTCCGGTGTCAATGAACGTCGATGTGTGGAGTGTTCTTTGCAAGTCAGCGTTGCAGCCACGTTTGGGAATTTAGCAAACGGCTGCAGAACGTGGCGGCTTTTCGCTTTCTTAGACTATATAATGACACTCCTTGATGATTGCACCTACGGTAAAAAAAAAGCTTTGCACATCAGGAGGCAGCGAGCGTCGCTGGCAGTTCCCTTCAGCACGTGTTCGACCTTCTATGTTTCCGTCATGTCACTGTCGGCCTATCAGCAGAGAGCCAGCACGCCCAGGTTGTGTGAGAAGTATGACTCGTAGAATGTTTCGTACGGCAGGTCAATTTTTTGGCGTCAATCTAATGGCTAAAGGGCTTGCCAAATATCTAGCACATCTTTTCTTTGCTTTCATTCTATCTAGTGAGTTTTTTCTTTTTTTCGGCAGCCGCTTTTACCGTGCTTTTGAAGCAAGACAACGCCTTAGCCAATGTCCAGAAATCGCTTGACTCCGGAGGTCCCGTGAATTTGGAAGATCGCTAATGTTGTTCTTATTTTCAAATCGGGTAAGAATGAAATCATTTCTAGCTACCGACCTATTTTATTATTATCCACGTGCTTCAAGTTACCCGAGTAAATTATTCACAAGCACATTATTCAATACCTAACTGACAACAATATCCTTTCACAGCATCATCATAGTTTCCGCAGCGTTTTTTACACTGTCACACAATTGATTGAGTTTACACATGACATCGCCTCATCACTTAATAACAACCAACAAGTCGATGCCATTTTTATTGATTACTGCAAAGCTTTTGACATGATATTTCACAAAAAACTGCTCAAGCTTCGTAACCTTCTTACAGGCCCACATGCTGACAAAAAACGTGATTGGATTACGGATTATTTGCACCTAAGGAGTCAGTTTGTTCGCTAAAACCACGAACAGTCGTCACAAGCTCATATTTCTTCAGGTGTTCCACAAGGCTTTGTCTTGGGACCCCTTTTATACATAATTTACAATAACGATGTCACTCTGGTGGTCATTACCACTCTCGTTAATCTCCGCCTATACGCCGATGGCTGTGTATTGTATTCCATTATACGTCACTGACCAAGTTTTGTTTAATGATGTGTTTTCTTCCTTTCGCGAATGGAGTAGAACTTGCCAAACGAGGCTTAATTTTCAGAAAACTATGTCAATAACTTTTACAATTAAATAGAAGCCAATGCAGTTTAGATATGGCGACTCCGATCACAGACTAGAAAATTTCAGGAATTTATGTATCTTGGTGTAGTATTCTCTCCTAACTTGAAGTGGCACAAACACATCGACCTTATTTCTGCAAAATCGCTTAAGAAATTACGTTACTTAAGTAGAACGCTAAAAGGCACCACAAAAGAATGCAAGCTTAAAGCCTTCAAATCACTGGTCAGGCCTTTTCTTGAATAGGCGGCTGCAGTGTGGCCACCACATCTTGCAATTGACATAAACTTGAGGCCATCCAGCGAAAAGTGATTAGATTCATTTTTAAGTGTTATGACCGTGATTTCTTCCTTTCAGAGCACTATCGGGCTTTATTGCTAAATGGTTCAGAACACAGACGTATGTGTGATCGGCTTACCTTGCTACATAACATCGTGCACTACTCCGTTCGCATAGCCACCGTCCATTTCATTCACCAATCATCCTACCCATGTCACTCGCTGATAGAATTTATTGAACATTGTGCTATTCAGATAATTTAATGATTGTTATAAATACTCTTTTTTGTCACAGTTGACACTTGTAATAATCTGGACACTGCATTGAAACGACTAACGCATGCGCTGTTTGTTAAAAAAGTGTAAAAATAAGTAATTTGATGTTTTTAGTTTTGCTATTGTTCCTTTTGTTTGATCATTTATTGTTTGTTGAACAGCTGTCTAATTACGTAATTGTATGTTTTTTTATTTCGGCTCTTTTTGTTCGTTTATTGTAATCACTTCTCCAATGTCTCCAACATGAGACAGCAGTATCTGTAAATAAATGAAGAAAACTAAAGTGAGGCATCCCATTGGTTCGGTGCACCCACGCGTTCAAACATTCCCAACAAATCTCCAGCGTCGACGCCACCGCTCCCGTATAATGTGCCGTGATCCTAAGACGCCAAAAATTGTATGATGGTGGTGGCGCGTAGGAAGAAAACGGTGACGTTTACGCAGAGGGCTCAACACTATTTAAGGCTGCGAAAGTGATGAGATGTCCACTGAGAGTTTCATTGCCTGCGTTTGTACCGAACACCTTTTACCTGTATGATACGGGGTTGCCGACCTATATAGAAGGCGCACTTACTGATAAAAACACAGGCAAGGGTCCATATGACTGACTAACACATTCGTGCGCCCGCCTACGTCTTCTGCCTTTCGTCGTCCTTCACTTCATCTCCGTAACCAAATCGACAAGGTAAAAAAAAGGAGTAGTGCAAAGAATCACATGGCGGGTAACATATCAAAACAGCACACAGCGCAGACAATTTAATATTCTTAATTACGCACTACCAATTAGCCCATCAGCCTCTTGTTAAAAAATGAAAAGCCTATGCTTTTGTATCTGGGCGAATTCTGGCGCTTATAATCGTGAATGTGTGCCTGCCTTTTGAATTGTGATTGTGTGCCACGGTGAATGTGTGCCTGCTTTTTTTTAATAAGCCACTAAAGACAAGTACTTTGAACCTGCTACCTATTTCATGTCAAATCATACATCCTTTAAAATATCCCCAGTTTTGTATTCTGTGGCCTTAGTTGTTCTAAACTGATTAACACGATTCGTTTTCTGCACACATACTGGCACGGTTAATCCCTGCGACGTGAGCTAGCGGAGTTTTCCTAACTTTCTAGAGCCATTCTCTTGATGGTCCTGGTCGCAGGTGACCACACTGGTGCTGTACCCTACACACGGCCTGCACATCGTTCAGCGAGGTCTTCCGCCCCCTCTGGATGTGAGCAGCTTACGGGCGGTGTTCATTGCTGGAAGTTCGATCCCACAACTGGTGCTCAGGCAACTGGGCGAATTGTTCCGAGGTTGTCTCATCATTCACGGTGAGCTGAGCGCCTCCCATGCTTGTTTCATGCGTATAAGACACAAAAGTGTCTACAACGTTGCCAGTCGTTGGTTCATTACTCTATTTCCAGGGTATTGTTGGAAATTTTCGCGCATAGTAAGGTGGGCGGAAGCGCGATTTTCTTAACAGGAGTCGGGTAACTTTGCACTTTTGCCTCGTCATCTGTCGGCGAAAGTCGTTGACGATCAGCTGGGCAACATCGCCAGTTGATAAATTGTTAGCCCGAGGGTAACATTCGTAAATACATCTAAAATTATTTCTGCTTTGAATAACGCTGGGACATTCCTAATTTTCACGTAATCAGCGCACGGCAGACGCGAAAGATACTACGGCAAGGTTTCGAGGGCTGCATGAAGAATATTATTCATGAATACAAACAAAGAGGGTATTTCTGGCTTTCGCGTGATATTAGGTAAGTACGCAAAGGACCATGCTCGTCTCATCCTTGACGGCTGATGAGTAGATGAAAAAAACGTCCCCCCTCTTCTCCTATGACAAGGCAGCAACCTGTGATTTTCTCAGCTGAAGATTTTACCGTTTTTAGTATTATTACTCTGTTACTGCATAATCATGCACAGTTGCAGTAATACTGTCGTGACATTAAAACTTTGTAAATTTGCAACCGACCTGTCTCAGCTTTGGCAAATAAAATAGCGTTAGATAACCAGCTTTTTATGTGAGCCAACTTTTGCTGCTTCAATACCGCAGTCTTGCTTTAGTCATTTCTATAACTAACCTGTTTACCCTTGCCCCTAAATCCCGCATGTCCACCTAGAATACTGCCCTCACATGCACTCACGCGGATGCTTTCACATTCAAATAAACGTGGTGCGTCACTTGCTTACCTTCCACGTGCATCTGCATTGCTTTTTTTCACTGAATTTCGCTTCATATCTGCATTTGCACGGGCAACTTGATCTTGCTTGAAACGGCGAAGTACATCTCCTTGTATTATTGTAAAGTGTACCCTTGCTTTCCTTGCGCCATTTCGGGCTTTCCTAAAGCCGGCTTTGGGTATGACCGCTCTTCAATTCAATTTTTCACCTCTCCGATGTTTAGCTTACCGCTCTTTGACAACACGTTGCTGACACCGTCAGCAGCATTCTTGCTAATAAGCCTCATTGTTCTTTTATCAAAAATGAGTCAACCCTTCTCTCATATTGTTACCTGCACGCGTTGTCTGACACTTCGCTCTACTTCAAGTTCCTTATTCTCTCAGAAAATGTTTTAATCCAATTTTCAAAGCAGCTGCAGACTTCAGTGCCACGGTACGTCTGCATGTGGTACTGTGAAGCCTAGGCTGTACCTTTTGAGAGGCGAAGATGCTAGGGGTAGAGCTCAATCTAGTGTGCAGCGTAACCACCCTTGCAACGCCTGCGTATACGCTCCGCGCAGTCTTGTCTCCTACTATTCCCCCTCTCTTGTCTCGCAGCGCCAACGCAGGCAGCGTCTGTTAGTGTGTTTCTTGATAGAAAACGCCGACTGTTCATGCTGCACATTTCCTTGGCTAACGCATATGTACAGGTACTGAATCCTGACTTTGAAGGTAGTGCCGGTGGGAGCTTTCTCCTGTACGTAGTTGAACAACAACAATTCGTACCATGCCCGTTAAATAAAAGCGGACTGAGGGTATCTGTGTCCAATCAGAGTCTTCTGTCTATCACTGCTCATTAACAGCGATTGACATGCTCCAGGAAGAAACACTGGTTCATCACTGCGTACTCTATGCCTCGACAGGTGTCTCTTGTGCGCAGCGACGTGATAAGAGCCAGCGTCAACGTTGCCGCGAGTGTAAGCGTTAGCACCTGCTGCTTCGCATCTACAAATGGTTCCCTTTAGTAGGAGATGATGTTATTTTTATGATTACGAATCATCTTTTTTAGGAGTAGGATAATATTTATGGTAATAGAATGATTGGGTATCGCGAAGTGCGGTAATATTGAAACTGGTCAAGGGTACCTTCAGAAAGTTTGTTGCAAACTCTGTTTGCCCCAAACATAGCCTATTAGTACTTAAACCTCACTACAATCTGAAGTTTTTATTTGTGGTGATTGTAAAATAAATGCGAACATATAGAAGTGGACGGGAATATAGCTTGCCACCGAAGAATCACAACCCGCGATCTTCGAATAACACGTTCAATGCTCTGCGGCAGTCATCTTTCGGTTCACTTCATGTGCAGCGGTGATCACTGTTAGGGGGAACACGGCTCAGCGTGGCAGTGCTCTGCGGAACGCCAGTGCAGCCGGCGCGGCCGCGCATCAAATTTAAGTGGCGGAAGCGCAAACGAGCGTGCCACTTTTGTTGTACTACAGATAAACGAGAGCGGCACTGAGCTACTACGGAATGGTGCGCTCGAGCGATGTAGCCAACAACGTAAAGCAGGTCCCGTGTATCCGTGTGCGCATGTGTCGCTACGCTTCGATTCGTGCCCGCGCCAGCACACTGGCACTGCGCGCAGCACGGCCACGCGATCACATGTTCCCCCTAACAGTACTCACCGCTGTACGTATGTGCAATTCAACAGAGGAGCGTCAGTCGGCGCCGCTCGTACATATTGCAGCAAATTCTGAGCACGTTTTTCCTCCCTGTTCGCGTCACGTAGGACGCAAGCTTATCACAAGCTCGCAGCCGGCCTGAAGGCACCTAGTAAGCCAGAACAAGACTTTTGCTGTGGGTGAAGGTATGAAGGGAAAATTTAACTGTTTGTTCTTGTTTGCAAGACAGCATCACTAACCAATAATGATGCCAACGAAAGTATATGGGATGGTATTAGTGGTAACTGTAATGTAATTGTCTGGAACGTAAAGCAGACGGAAAGCTAAGCACGACGTACAAGAATTGTACCCCTTTGAGCTATTGAGCCACACATGCTTAGGCATATAGAGCGTGTTTTACATCTGATACTTTACACAGCGTGCACAGATATGCCATGAATAGGTTCGTTACTGTTTTTCCAACCAAATAAAAATGTCAATTTGCTGGGATATTTCAATATCTGTAACGCTTGCAAAACAATGGGAACCGTAGGGGCCATAGTCTTTACTAACCCGTCAGGTGCACAAGCACGTAATCACTGTACAGAACCATGACACGCTTCTAGCAATAAAAACGCTTCGAACCTGTTTTATATTTTATAGTAATAAATTGTTAGCGGTGAACTTAACCTGTTTTATATTGTATAGTAATAAATTATTAGCGGTGCACTTTTCATTGTCAGAACAGCATTATATTCAAGTATTCGCTTTGAAATTATGTACATGCAACGTTCAGATCTTGGGAAAATTCGTGGTGGTGCCTTGCCACATCATACATTCCCAACTCACGCAGAACACGGCACTTTTAAGCCACAGGAGCATTCGCCCCAGAATGCTTCTTGCTCCAACTTGTGCTGCATATCCGGTACTTTGCAGGTTATGGTCTCACAGAAGTTTGCTGTGCCATTGCCTACACTCGAGGACAATGTCATGACTTCAAGACAGCAGGAATCCCAATGCCGTACGTGAACATCAAGGTATTAAAAATTGTTGCATTGCTTAAAGTTTGTATTTGAAAATACAATACAATCTAAAATCTGGATGCTTGCATCTGTGTGTTGCTGGCATGACAACGTTTATTTAAATACATTCTAGCCGTGCGGGGCTTTTATATTGTTCCAAATTTATATAGCAACTGCTACTATAAAAATCGCAACATATCTATGTAGTGAATGATGATGACTGGGACGAAGCGGTCATCTGTTTGTTCGTTTGTGCATGCGCATGGCCATCCGTGGGTGCGGCCGTCCATCTGTTCGTCCTTCCATCCATCTGTCTATTCATCGTCTGTCCCTCACTCAGTCAGTCGGTCGGTCGGTTGCTTGGTCAAATCAAGGCAGCTCCAGTCAGGTCAAGTCAGGTCAAGTCAAGTCAGGTCAAGTCAGATCACGTCAAGTCAGGTCAAGTCAGGTCAAGTCAGTCACGTCAAGTCCGACAGACTGTCTGTCTGTCTCTCTGTCTGATGACAAGCCTGAGACGCTGCGACGCTCCACACCCACCGCTCTGTTTCGTCCATGCCCCACCAACAATTCGTCACGTAGGGTGAAGATCCAGGAGACTGAGAGACACTCGATCCCCGCGCACCCAGGCACAGCTCGTGAAGCAGCCAATCGGATGGATGGATGCATGGATTCTATGAGCACCCTTTTTATAACGATGCGGTGACATGTGTCGCACCAGGCCAGCAGGAAAACTAATGAAAACTTTCTCTATGTTCGCCTTAACTACTTCAAATAGATCGATCTAATTATAACAAAAAATATAAACTCGTGTTTTGTCTCTACGCCTCTTCCGCTAAAATGACCTCGTTTTCTCGTTATTTCTGTTCTTTAACGCTAATTTTCTTTTCCAAATACCCTAACCGTCTCCTTCTTGCGTCTATCGTGGACGAGTTCAGCTTTTCATGTTTGTCCCTAAAACTCAAAGCCATAAGTAGGCTTGCATCCACACGCACACCTGTGTGGTTATCCCCACACTCAATCACAACGTGTTTGATCATTTTTTAGCTTCTCTACAGCATGTACATTGTTCCTCTTCATTCTAGAGTCTCGCTTTATGAGTACGCGTTTGAAGGGAACCAGATCTCGATTTTAACAGTGAAGTGCTTTCCTTTGAGTTATAAAAACTCCCCCGTCCTGTTTCCTTGTTGTCGTTTCAGTAGCTACTGAGAGCCGGCTGCTTTTCTATTGCTGTCATTTAATAAGTCAACTTCGTCTCTCTGACTTTTCGGTAAACGCTCATTGTTGTCATTTCACCCACACTGCCAGCTGTAGATTTACTGCTGAACCTCCTCGTTCTTTTTCTCCACTTTGTGTCCACGTGCGTCCTATAAAAATACCTGAACGCCTTTTCTGCCTATCTACTCTCCTTCATTGTCCTACGTCTCTCTTCAAATCTCACTTTGGTCTGATTTTTCTTAACTTCAAGCCTGTTCATTCCATATCCCCCTTTACAACTTAATTCGTTCTCTTCCCGTGAGCGCCCAACGCGGGGCGTCCAAGAGTCATTTGATTCACATCTTTTCACAATTGCACCGTTGACTTCATGCACACCACTGAGTTCCCAAATGTAAGCCCTGGAACCATGACGTATTTCCACAGACCTCGAAGCACTTCGTACCTACTGTATCACCATAATGCTCTGTGCTTCTTATTTGCAGCATTTCTCTTTCTTATCGCTTCTGCTGTTTTTTCCTGTGCCTCGAAATATCTATCGTCCTAATTTATCCACATTGATTGATATGTGCAGTTTAACGTCCCAAAACCACCATATGAGTATGAGAAACGCCATAGTGGAGGGCTCCGAAAATTTTGACCACCTGGAGTTCTTTAACGTGCACGCCTAATTTATCCACACTCCGAGATATTTTTACTCCCTACCCTCGGCAATTCTCGGTCCTGTATTGAGACCGCCTGGTCTTTGCGATCATAGAACATAATCAATCCACATTTTGCTGCATAAATCTTGGTCCTAGAGCCTCGCCTTCTCTACCGCATTTATCTGCCAGCCGCCGAATATCGTCGTGTTTGTCTGCAAATGGGAAATTATCATCTGCATCAAATATTCATGAAAGCCTCTATTCAACAATCACGCTAGCCTGTTTTTGTCACAGATTAAACCCAAAATTGCTACGTTCAAGTGCCTCTTGCATCCTCACGGTGTACAGCATATATAACAGGGGGGACAAAGGACATCCCTATCTGAGCTCCTTGCTGATTTCGACGCGGTTGTTGCTACTTATTCCTTCCCATTGTATGCAAGCTGCATTTTCTCGGTATATTGTCCTCAAAAGCTGTATGCCCTCAACACCTCTGTCCACTTGCTTCATTATTTCTCAAAAAAATTCCCGAGTAACGTTGCCATGTGTCCCAGTGATGTCCAGATAAGCTACATGTAAGGCCTGTTTTTTTATTTTAGATATTCTTTAGGCTAAGTATGAACAAACAGGTTATCGCCTAATTGCCTGTCAATTTAGAAATCATTCTCAAGTTCTCCCAATATAGTATCTTGCTGTGCCCACGTTTTTGTTTTTAATTTTACTGCCTGCATCACCTGCCTGTATAGCACAGATGTAATGGGTAGCGGTCTATACTAGCAAATGTTAACCTTTTCTTTCTTGCCTTTAGAGATTAGGTTCATTTGGGTTCATTTTACTTTTCCTCAAAGTGTGTGGTATTTCTTTTTCCTGTAAGTCATTTTCTACTGATTTGAGCAGTGGGTCTTTAGTGATGTTTCCCAGTTTGTTAATGCGGCTGACGGATAGCCCATCTAAACGTGGAGTAGTGCGCTTAGAAATTTTACCATCGGCCTTCATGTAACTGAAATTCTCAAGTACTAACTTTTCCTCAGTACTGAATCTTCTCCGGGTAGTCTCCTGGGCAATCTTTTTAATCGAATCTGTTGTTACCTTTCGGATGTAAGCTAGTGCTTGGCACCCTTCTAATTTATTTCCTCCTTCATCGAACTTATGCTGTTGCATTGTGACAGACTTCCTACCTAACGCTTTTAGGCGCCTCCAAAATTTTCTGGGCACGCCCTGCTTCGTTTAGCAAATCTTCGTCAACAAACATCCACAATCATCTTTACCTTTTGCCGAAACCAATTCCTGCAGAATGATTTTTTTTTCTTTGGATACATTTCTTATAATTCGTTTCATTTATACTCTAGCCACTTTTCCCTTTTTGCTTGTCTATGCTCTCATCATGCCTCACGTCATTTCTCGATTGCTTCCCAGATTTCTCTGTTTCCCAAACTTTACGTCTTTGCCTTTCTTTTCGAGCAAATAACTTTCTACTCGTTTTTCATTTCCCACGTCATTAATAGTAACAGCTGTCTATACTCCTAGTCTTCGCCAGGCAGTTGTCCTACTTCGTCCTCGACTCTTGCGGCTATACTTGCTTATTTATGTCATTAAAATAAGAACTTCCATAGTTCGAATCTATCCTTATTGCAAAAACCAGCGCCACTGAGTACCAGCGTTCAGTGCCATAACTGACTATAAGCCCAGTATGGCGCTGGTACCAGCATCTCCCAGCGCAGGTACTAGGACGCTGGAGTGGCAGTGTCCCAGTACACTGCGCAAAATAGATTCACAAAGTTAAAACTGGGAAGCCCATTCGCCACAAATAAATAAATATATAAGTAAAATAGCCCGCATTCATATTGAAAGGACAAAAGTTAAAAGTACAAAAATAAAACACTTCCTGACGGGGTTTGAACTCACCACTTCCTGATTTCAAACCGAGTATGCTACCCAGTACGCCACGTGAGAACATGCACCTGGGGTTAAAAAATGACTATTTATCCAAAAAAGCGCCGTTCAACTTCATTTTCACAAATTGCACAGTCAAGACTGACACAATCAACATCATCATCATCGTCAGACTGACTACGCCCATTGCAGAACAAAGGCTTCTCCTATGTTCCGCCAGTTAGCCCGGTCCTGTGCTTGCTGATGCCAGTTTATACCCGCAAACTTCTTAATCTCATCGGCCCACCTAACCTTCTGTCTCCCCTTAAACCACTTGCCTTCTCTATGAATCCAGTTAGTTACCCTTAATGACCAGCGGTTATCCTGTCTACGCACTACATGCCTGGCCCGTGTCCATTGACTCTTCTTGATGTCAAATATGATATACTTAACCCCGTTTGTTCCCTAATACACTCTGCTCTCTTCTTGTCTCTTAGGTTACACAAATGACGGCGATGGTATAGTGGTTAGAGCATCCACCTAGCATGCAAAAAGTCTGTGGTTCAAATCCAACCAGACAAAAAAATCCGCGTGGTGATGGAACTGCATTAAGATGCCTGGGGTGCGGCCTCACCTGTAACCACCGCCGGTAACGCACTCCCTCGCCAGAGAAGGATTGGCCACCCTGGTGCAGTATCTGAAACCAGGGTAGGCAATCCTTCTACATGCGTACGTCAACTAACTTACGGCCCTCAGTTCCCAGCAGCGGCGAAGCGACTGACCACGGCAGCGGTCAGATCTGCAACACAGCAGAGGGTGCTAAGAATCTCTGGATCTGGACAGGCCTCCATTGGAACCTTAACTTAGCAACGTTTAACGCTAGAACCTCATCTAGTGAGGGAAGTCTAGCTGTCCTATTTGATTAGCTAGAGGGTGTTAAATGGGATATAATAGGGCTCAGTGAGGTTAGGAGGACATATGAGGCTTATACGGTGCTACAGAATGGGCAAGACCATTGCTATCAGGACTTGGCTGACAGAAGAGAACGGAGAGTAGGGTTCCTAATTCAAAGAAACATGGCTGGCGACAGAGATGAATACTATAGCATTAATCAGAGGGAAATAGGTATTGCAATTAAACTGAATAAGAGATACAATATGAAAGTGGTACAGGATTACGCGCCTACATCCAGCCATGATGACGCTTCAGTTGAATGCTTCTATGAAGACGTAAAGTCGGCAATGAGTAACGTAAAAAAAAATCAGTAAACTATACTGATGGGAAACTTTAATGCAAAGGTAGTGAAGAAGCAGGCTGGAGATCAGGTAAAAAAAGATTATGACATCGGTACTAGAAACGCCAGAGGAGAGCTACTAGTAGAATTCGCAGAACGCAATAATTTATGGAATTTGAATACGTTCTACCGAAAACGATGAAACCGCAAGTGGACATGGAGGAGCCCTAATGGCGAAAATAGGAACGAATTAGACTTTTTAATGAGCGCTCACCCAGGCATCGTACAGGGTGTGGAATTTGTTGGCAAGGTACGATGCATTGACCATAGAATTGTACGGTCTCGAACTCGCTTTGACTTGAAGAAGGAACGACAGAAACTGATACGAGGGAAGCCAATCAATCAAGTACCACTAATAGGTAAAGTACAGGAGTTCAGAGTCTCGCTTCAAAACAGGTACTCGGCTCTTAGTGAGGAAACCAACCTCAGCGAGATACAAAGAATGATAATCTGACGAGTATCTATAATTATGGAGTGTGCAGTGGAAGTTTGAGGCAGGGTTGTTAGACAGGACACTGACAAGCTTTCCCAGGAAACAAACAATCTCGTTAAGATGCGTCCAATCATCAAAGTCTCAAGTACAACAGACAAAATAGAACTGGCAGAGCTTTCGAAGTTGATTATTAGGCATGAGGTATGCGATCTAAGAAGGTATAACATGGAGAGAATTGCACACGCTCTGAAAAACAGAGCAAGCGGCAAAGTAGTGAACCGGAAACTTGGGATAGGCAAAAATTGGATGTATGCACTAAGGGACAAAGAAGACAAAATAACTATTAATATGAATAGGATAGTTAAAATAACACAGGAGTTTTACAGAGATCTGTACAGTAGCCGGGACAACCACGCTCTTAATACTATAAGAACTAGCAGTAACCCAGATGACACCACACCAGTAATAACAGAAGAAGTGAGAAAAGCTTTAGAGAGCATGCAAAGAGGCAAAACTGCTGGTGAAGATCAGGTAACATGAGATCTGCTGAAAGATGGAGGACATATTTTGTTAGAAAAACTAGCAACCATGTTTACGAGGTGTCTCCTGACGGGAAGAGCTCCAGAGCCTTGGAAGACTGCTAACATCATCTTAATACATAAGAAAGTAGATGACAACGGCTTGAAGAATTACAGGCCGATCAGCTTGCTCTCTGTAGTATACAAGCTATTTACAGAGGTAATAGCTAACAGAGTAAAGAAAACATTAGAATTCAATCAACCAAAGGAACAAGCAGGATTTCGAACAGGCTACTCAACAATCGACCACATTTCTACTGTCAATCAGGTATTATAGAAATGCTCGGAATATAACCAACTGCTATAAATAGCCTTGATAGATTACGAGAAGGCGTTTGGTGCAGTAGAGATATCAGCCGTCATGCAGACACTGCGGAATCAGGGCGTCTATGAAGTATATATAAACATCCTGGAAGAAATCTACAGGGGATCAACTGCTACCATAGTGCTTCATAAAGAAAGCAACAGAATACCAATCAAAAAGGGTGTAAGGCAGGGGGACACAATTTCCCCAATGCTATTTACCGCGTGCTTACAGGAAGTTTTCAGAAGCCTAGAATTCGAACAGTTAGGAATAAGAGGTAAAGGTGAGTACCTCAGTAACCTGCGCTTCGCCGATGACATTGCATTGCTGAATAACTGAGAGGACGAATTTCAACTCATGATTACTGAGTTAGACAGGAAGAGCAGAAAGGAGGGTCTTAAAATTATGCTGCAGAAAACGAAAGTAATGTACAACGACATCGGAAGAGAGCAGCGCTTTGTGATAGACAATAGTGCACTTCAAGTTGTAAAAGACTATGTCTACTTAGGGCAGGTAATAACCGCGGAGCCGTACCATGAGATTGAAGTAATTAGAAGAATAAGAATGGGGTGGAGCACATTTGGCAAGCACTCTCAAGTTATGACAGGTAGATTGCCACTATCTCACAAGAGGAAAGTATATAACAGCTGTATCTTGTCGGTATTTAGCTACGAATCAGAAACCTGGAGACTTCCAAAGAGGGTTCGGCTTGAATTGAGGATAACTGGCACCATATTACTTTCGAAAGAACCATTGCGTCTTGATTCTAAAGTGACGAACACCGAATGACGTAATGACGTGCGGATATCAGCAACCACGCAAAGTTTTTTGAAGCATCCCCATCTTTGAAAAATCTCAAATTGACTGGAGGATCAGCCACAGATTGTCAGCAGTTGCTGCCGATAGTTTTTTTTTTCTCTTAATAGTCGGTTCTCGCACTAGCTACTGGTCAACATGTACAGATCTTTTAAATGTTCTGTTTGGAAGTTATTCGCTCACACGAGTGAATATTGAGTATTTTTTTTCGCGCAAGCGACGATGTAGCAGTAGACATCCGGCGGGCAAGATTACTATAGGTGCCGTTATATCGATACTTCCAACTAAGAAACCGCCGAAAAAATGACTAATGCAATCCACTGAAAAAAGTATGCCAGTGTGCTAGTTCATTAAGGTGTACCGAATTACCAACTTGAAATTGCGCGTTCTGACATACGAGTCAGAGAAGTACCGGGTCCTGTGCTCCCAAGGAAGCTTTTGGTGACAGCCTCCATTGCTGGAAGCACGACACATGAATCATCGCCGCTCCATGTGCAGGCACCGCACATGTTGATAAATAGTCTATTTAGGCTGAAAGATGCCCAAACTGTGCTTTACAGTCATTTTTACACTTTAGAATTGTGCCTACCTAAAGTAAAAATCGCCGGCAACATGTACACCGACGCGGCTGCCACGACGGGCCTCACTGGGACGGGGCACTGGGGAAGGTTGCTCTCGAAGCAGCTGAGTTGCGATTCTTGAAGTTAAGTTCTGTTCAGTTTATTAAGTGTGAATACACTTTATAAGCTACCCCAAACCATTCACCGCCGTCGGCGACGTCTGCAATCTTCTCTCTATCTTTAAAAGAAAGAGGACTTGGCGGGCCGCAGCGCGACGCTCTACCGAATAAGCCACGGACGCGACGCTGATATCGGTGTCAGTAACGCGCCTTATATCTTTAACGCCGCTGCGCGCGTACCCCTCTCCCTTCGCTCGCTCCTCCGCTCTCCTCGCTCGCGGCAGCTGCGCGCGCACCCCTCTCTCTCGCGCGCCCTCCTTCTCTCTCAGTCTCCCGTCGAGAGCGGGTCGTGCGATGGGTGTCCCGGAGGCAACGCTACCATCAACAACGAATGCAGTACAACCGAATGCCAGCACTGCACCCGTCGTTGGAGGTGACGGTACCGCGGTGGTTTCGCCGACGTTGGAAGACAAGGCGGCGCTGCGAAGGGCTCGTGAGACCGAACGTAAGTGGGCGAAGCGTGCAGCGGATGCTGAACTGCGTGCTCGCGAGGCCGAGTGCAAGCGGGGGAAGCGTGCAGCGGATGCCGAACTGCGCGCTCGTGAGACCGAGGACAAGCGGGCGAAGCGTGCAGAGGATGCCGAACTTCGCGCTCGCGAGGCCGAGGACAAGCGGGCGAAGCGTGCAGCGGATGGTGAACTGCGCGCTCGCGAGGCCGAGATGAGGCGTCAGCGTCGAGCCGCGAACGCGGCCCAAGAAACGGAACGACAACGCAAGCGTCAGGCGGAGAAGGGCGATGAAGGCCGGCGTCAAGACGCCGCTCGCAATCGTCAACGGCGAGTGCACGTTCCCGAAGCCGTTCCGAAGCCGTTGTAGCTCACTAACCGTGAGCTACAACGATAACACGAATAGGTGCTATTCTGTAGTGTAGTTTGGGTGTATGTGTGTGACGCGCTCGCCATGTGTGCATTTAATGCATCGTACGAAAATCGTGAAGTGTAAATAAATTATACTTTATATATAATGCATCTGTGTACAAATGCTTCATGACAAACAACACTTAAATTCATTATTACACTTTAATCGTCATCATCAGTAATAATACTCCCAAGCATTTCCCCGAGGGTGAACATGGTTAAGTGCGAATGCACGGGGTGATGCTATGAGGGGGAGTAAAGTTATAAACCCTTGGCATTCGCCAGTGAGTTTACGTAAACTCCCCCGTGTGGTCAAATTGCGATTCCCAGGAACCATTACACCATAAAGGCACCATAGTGTGATTAATAAATATAATAGTGCGAATTAATAAAGACCCCTCATAGCATCACCCCGTGCATTCGCACTTAACCATGTTCACCCTCGGGGAAATGCTTGGGAGTTTTTTTCCTTAAAGGCTCCGTTTATAGGGGTGTTACATAAGGGGTGGGGACAACATGTATAGGGTAAATCCAAATGAAAATAAAAAACCAATAGAACTTTGAAAAAGAAAATAAAGTAAAAGAAAAAAATGTTGATACACTGTGAAAACGAGAACACGCGCTAAGTAAATTATTTGGTAACATTAGAAGAAACAACATAATGTGGCAATATAACGTAATATTTATTGAAAATCTTGCAAAAAATTTACACTGTACAAATAAATACAACAATAACAAACAATGAACACTGTAGAAATAAAGACTCGCGTTAAGTACAATCAAGGGCAACTAATTTGGTAAAACAGAAGACACAGCAGCATAGAACATGTGACAGTTATTTGTAGGTAGAACATGGTGCGGAAGGGCATTCCACTCTGACGCTGTACGAGAAAAAAATGAAGTAGAGAAGGTAGTAGTGTGTGTGCGCGGTTTGGAAACCTGTAGCGGGTGACCAGTGCGTTGCGATATTCTTGATGGTGGGGTGGTGTACGGCATGCGGTTAAGTGAACCGTAAAAAAAACTTGTGAAAAAAACCAAGGCTGGATATCGTACAACGGTGTAAGAGGGATTGTAGCTTAGATTTTTCTTTTAGGGTGGATATGCTTACGTCATATGAGTAGGATGAATGAATGAATCTTGATGCGGGATTTCGAAGAGACTCAAGTGCGTCGATGATCTATTTTTGATGTGGGTCCCAGATTGGTGAAGCATATTCAACTTTAGGCCTGATTAGTGTTATGTGCACTAGTAATCTTACGTCGCGCGGGGCATGACGTAAGTGGCGCCTCAAGAAGACGTGTGATTGGTTTGCCGATGACTGAATGCTATTTATATGTGTGCTCCAGTTAAGATCAAATGAAGTAAGACTCCTAGGTACTTGAATGACGAGACTGTTTTAATTAGACTATTGGCTATCATGTAAGGAGAAGTAAAGGGGCTTTGACTACGGGTAAATGATATATGTTTGCATTTTTTGGATTGAGAGTCATTAGCCATTGGCTACACCAAGACTGCACGTGGTTAAGATTTAGCTGAAATGTATCTGCGTCAGTATTATTGTTAATGGTATGATAAATCACGCAGTCGTCTGCGAACATACGGATTTTACAAGTTACATGAAGGGGTAAGTCATTGATATATACCAGAAAAAGAAGTGGGCCGAGAACAGACCCCTGGGGGACACCTGAAGTAACCGGAAGTGGGACGGAGGACTGACGACTGACGCTGACGAATTGCGAATGGTTGACTAAGAACGCTTCAAGCCATTTTAGTACGTCGGCGTTTCAGTTTAGGAAGGAAAGTTTATGTAACAAGTGTCGGTGAAAAACCTTGTCGAAAGCTTTTTCATAGTCGAGGAAGGTAGCATTAGTTTCTTTGTTACAGTCAAGATTCGTATAAAGGTCGTGAATGAAAAGAGCTAGGTGCGTTTCGCAAGAAAGGCCCTTGCGGAATCCATGTTCTGCAGGATGAAAGAAATATTGACATCCAAATGTTCCATACTGAGTGAGTAAATGACGTGCTCTATGATTTTACTTGGCAGATATGGGAGGGAGATGGGGCGATAATTTAGCGCGTGAAGCCTGTTACCTCCTTTGTAGAGGGGAATGACTTTTTCCACTTTCCAGTCGTGAGGAATGCAACGTACTGAAAGCGACTGAGCAAACAACAGACGCAAAAATTACGAGGATATATATTTAGTGTTTCTTAACAGTATTGAGGTAATACCATTGATACCGGCACAAGACGAAAGTTTTAGGTTATCAACCACATCTGAAATATCATCTACGCTGAACGTAATGGCCGGCATACTGGATACTATTTTGCTAGACAGTAAAGGTAGAGGAGCACTACTATCCTTCGTAAAAAACTAAGACGAAGGCATTGTTGAAAGTTGTGGCGCAGTCAGTATCAGACATAATGTTCCCCGAATCATCAGCAAATGTTAAGGCGCCAACATGACTTGGGTTTATTACTTGCCAGAATTTCTTTGGGTTTTTTTCTAAGTATTTTGGGCAATTGATTGTTAAAAAAATGCATGCTTGGCCCCACGAACAGCAGATAGATACATTTTTTTCATCCGAATAATATTTTTCTCAAGCGTTAGCATTTGTACCCTGTTTAGCAGCTCTAAAAATCTTTTCTTATTTTCTAAACGCTTTCAGTGATTAGTGAACCACGGCATTTGCCGATTCTCACAGAAAGTAATTTTTGGTATATGTTTCTCTGCTATTCGAATTATTTTACTTTTAAAGAGCACTCAGTTATCATCAATAGATTGCTCGTGAAATTGAGACTTGAAGTTAGGTAGAAAGGCAGCTAATTTGTCATCAATGACTACCGTGTAGGCTGATTGTTTTGCTACATTTTGCACGTGGTGGTGCGGAAAATGAAAATGTGGCGTGAAGAACTTTGTAGTCATTGATAGGAGAAAAAAAGATTAAAGATGATAAGCTGCCTGGGTGATTAGTTAGTATAAGGTCTAAGACGTTCGCGCAGTCACGCGAAGCGCGTGTTGGTTCGGAAACAAGCTGTGAAAGATTAAAGTTTAAACACACGTCGATGAAATCTCTGGCCTCAGCGTTAGTTGATGCTCCGGAAGATAAGTTACGCCAGTTGATACCAGGGAAGATAAAGTCGCCGAATAATAGAATATGAGCATTAGGATGCGCAGCTGAAACGTGGCACAGAACGCTGTTTAACTTGCTAGGAAAATCGGGGCTGTTAACAGGGGGTCGATAACAGACTCCCAGCAGGACAGCCTGGCGGAATGAGCGGAGAAGCAGCCAGGCTATCTCGAGGCGAGCAGGAGGCGCAATTGTTGTGCAAGGTGATTGCTTGCTGAATCCTATAAAAACTCCCCCACCTCGCGTTCCTAGGCGTTCATGACGATGAACATCGAAGTTTGGCAAGTGTGATAATATCTCGTTGTCACGAATGTCGCCCGCGAGCCACGTTTCTGTAGCGATGAGTAAATTACTGCTAGATGACGAAACAAGACTTGATATATCTTCACGCTTTGGAAGAAAACTGCGGACGTTAGTGAAAATAAGAAATAAAGAAAGATTATTCACTGTGGCAATGGGGCGAGGGTTTCCTGAACCTCTGTTGCGCTTTGATTGCTAGTGACTCTCTTTAACGACATTGGATAATTCATCATATTCATAGCGTTTAGATCCTATGACAAGTGTCTTGAAACGTAGTTTGAAGGGCGTTGCTTTACTTTAGCCGAAAGCAGTAAGATGTTTGCGGGCATTTCGAACGGCTGGTGAAAAATCTTCGCCAATTGTGCAATTGCTCCCCTTTAACTTACGACCACCAGCCAGGACTATTTCTTCAGTTTTGTAGAGCGCAAATTTAACTATGATAAGGTGGTTACGGCCAGGTGAGTACCGTCCAGGCCGGGGTGCACGCTCTATTTTCTTATCATCAAGGCTTAAGTGCATGTGCTCAAGAATTTCGTCAATGAATAATTTTTCGGACTGCGTAAAGGTTTCAGAAGAGTTGGAATCAGGAATGCCATACAATATTAACTTATTTCTACGAGACCGGTTGTCAGCGTCATGAATGCGCCTCTCGAGAATCGACACCAGGCGACCAGTTACACCAGCAGCAGCATGCACTGCTTCTAATACGTTGCGTAAAGGCATGAGTGCGTGGTAGTGTTGCTCAAGTTCCGTCATTCGCTTACTTAGATTCGTCAGTGTTTTATCGGTACTCATACCTTGATTCTTTAAGCTTTGCACCTCAGTGATTAGTTTGCTTTGCCTGGCTGTCAAATTCTGTTACTCAGCGAGAACATCGCTCATACTAGGCCCTGGATTGGTTTCCACATCTGATAGCAACAGAAAAGACTGGATGACTTGTATACATTCACCAAACAGAGCAAGGCAGCACTGAAGCTCGGGAGCTGCACCAAACAGTAATCACTAGATTTCTTATTAAATTGGCTGTATTTTGCACTAACGTGCACGGCAAAAACCAGCGTGTTAAAAGACAGCGTTGTGACGCAGCCACCAAGCCCACAAAGCGGTCGCGATGGTTGCTGCTCCTTTATAGTTGGCGGACTTGACAGTGTCCCTTTCGATGCGGAATCCCACGATGGCTGGAGCATCCAGTAGTAGGGTGTCGATATACGTTCCTCCGGTGAAGCCAAGACAAGCGGAACGGCAATCTGATTTGGCTAGTGGTAGAATGATGGTGCATGCTCCATTGGCGCCACGGTGCATACCGTCTGCACGAAAGGCAGCAACACGTGGCAGAAAGCGGCGGTGATCATCTGCACGGCAAAAACCAGCGTGTTAGAAGACAGCGTTGTGGCGCTGCCACTGAGCCCTGCATTCCTGCATTTGAGCTTGCCAACATTTTAACTGTTACCTAAACTTTACCTTAAGTACGTGGAAGGTCAATAAATGCCATAAATGCCTTTACGGAGTGGCGATGGCCAGCGACAGCCGTTTTTCTGGCCTGCGCTGGCAGTGTACAACGGGCGTGCCAGTGTACAGATATATGCAGTTATACCGATACCAACAAGTAATAAAACACCCTTAGAAATACCAATGGAATTCACTGAAAACGTATTCCAGGGATTCAGTTCACGAAGGTGTACAAGATTACCAACTGAAAATTGTGTGTTGTTACATATCAGTCATAGAAATACCGGCTAAGTGCGGCCGGCAGCTTTCGGTGACAGCCTGCAAAGCTGAAAGCGCGACGTTCGAGCGTCAGCGCTTCTTGTGCGAACATCGACACAAGACAACATAGTTGCTTTAGGTTCATGGATGTCTGAACTATACTTTACAGTTATTCTCACAATTTAAAGTTGTGCGTACACGAAGCAATAAGCGCCGGTAACATATATACCAACGCGGTCGGCCCGACAGGTTTAATGCTCGCTGGGCTGGGCACTGGGTAAGATCGCTCTCGACGCAGTAAGTTGGGATGGTTGAAACATCTGCATTTGAGCTTGGGAACGTTTCTAACTCTTACCTCAAGTAAGCAGAAAGGTAAGCATGGGCAGACATACATTTATGCGGTGTGGGGAAATCGAACGACAGCTTTTTCCTTGCCTCCACTGGGAAACCTCGCGAAGCAATCGAGAGAGCTCATTTACGTTTCGTCAACTAGGTGGCCAAAACAATTTTCTGTTTCTGTTAGGAGTGGCGTGCCACTCCAGGCTTACAAACACTGGAACTTGAATCGTTACAGCGATACACGGATGAAGCTATAATGACCGGTATACGCGGGGGCATATGCGAAAAAGGTGCTATATAATTGCTGCGATACGTACGTGCGCAGCAAAAATTACGTATCCTTGGTATCTGTTACAGTAGCATCTCTCCGTGCGTCGAATCAAGCGTTTTATATTCAACGACACAGAAATATACCATGGCACATGCTACAATAATGTGCACGCTGCGCTGGTAGAAACAGTGCATGCTCCAGCATTCACTAGCGCTTGCCAGTGAAAATTCCAGCGCTTCCAGTGCTTCGCAGTGCGCACCAGCATCATAGCGGTTGTGCCAGTGCCCCTACTAGTATGACAGCTTTTTTCCAGTGCGCCCAGCGAAGTGCCAGTGATTAGAAAAGTGTACCAGTGTCTCCAGCGTGTACCAGTGCCAAAAAACGTACTGGCATCACGCTGATTTTGAATAGGGATGTTCTGTCTTTAAGCTTCAAATCCCATTTGCAATATTATGCGTTTATGATCACTCTCCAAGCTGTTGATTGTTTGCTCGTCTATTCTCATCTTTCTGAGTTTGTCAAAAATTCCCTCTATAATAAGTTATTAGTCACTGATTGGTTACCTGTGTCCGACGTTCGACGGGATCTGCCCCACACACTTAGGCCCCGCATCAGCTATTTCAAGACTATGTTGCTCACGGAGATCTAGAAAGAACCTGCCATTGGTGTCTAAATATCCGTAAAGGTCCTGTATAGGAGCATTCATGTCTTCTAGAAGGTTATGTCAGCCCTATGACCAAAATATTTGATATCGGTGCGAATTCAATTCACCATCTCTAAATTATTTTTCCCGCAGTTATGCCCAGTCCACAAGTAAGCTACAACTAGCCACGTTTTCTTTCTCCCGAAACCGAGAGGTGCTTTGAAAACGTTTGCTTCATTCTGCCCCATTTGGCTTTGCTATGTATTAGCCTTCCTACATCCACACCTTTCTTTTTTTGATATGATCCTGTTTTATTCTTACCCAGAATCTGCGGTGGCTCTTCGAAGTTTCTAATTTTTGTTTCTGTAACCGGATAGACACCTATCTGTTCCTGGTTTAACTGCTCCTCAATCTCTAACTATCTTGCCTTTTTTCTGCCACCCTGCATGTTAATGGAACTAAATGAAACATACGCCTTCTCTCTTCTTTGACCTTCTCTCTTGTTTCTGAGCATACCTTCTGTCAAAGAGTCCCCCTGGTTCTTTTCCTCGTTACTAGCTATCCTGCACATTTTGGCCTTGCGTGTTCCCAAAAAACTACTGCGCGTTGTTATGACCGTCGTCAGTAGGCGCCATGCTGTCGCTGAGAAGCGTAGCCGGGCAGCGTTCCCACGCCTGGAATCCCAGTTTTCTCGGAACCAGCGTGCAGAGCTGACGGGAGGGCGGCGCTCTTTTGATCCTCAAACAAGTAGCCGACTGGCCGGCTGCCTATGCCCACCAGGTATTGTCCCTGCTAACCGGAGGATGAGACGTCGCGTCGCCACGACGCCGTAAGCCGTTCCAGAGAGGACAACAAAGACAGCGTCTTTCTTGGAAGAAACCGCGGCCGCCGCCACAAATTGTCCTCCTAATTGAGCGGACAGATTGGCGGACCGTTTGATGTCTGCTGTCCGGAGCTTGGGACCCCTCGACCAGCGACACACACGACGAGGAAGAGCGCCTCTAGTGCCACCTTGCAGTGCAGTGATCACGACTCAATATTGGATGTTCACGTGCGCCGTGCATGCTCGTACGCCTCGCCTGTTGTGTGTGTGTGTGATTGGTGTTCCACTCAAGAAGGAGGAGCCGGCTTATAACGACGCCGCAGAGTGCAGGACGTCGCTCTGAACTGTGTAACGGTTCAACCACCACGCTCGTGGTTTGTGAAAACTCTCAACCTTTCTATGCTGTAAATATTTGTATATAGTGCCATAAACCTGTTTGTTTTTTCGTATCCCCATCTTGTAAGCGCTCGTTTCCTCAACCCGAAGCAACACCACGCTACCACAAAAGACCGGGCAGACCCCGGTCCGCAACAACGGGTCATCAGCGGTGGGATACGACTCAGCACCCCGAGCCACAAAAACTGGTTGGCAGCGGTGGGATACGAAGCTACAAGTGACAACAACAGTCGGCCCAAGGGAAGCAGCTGGCTTGAGACATCGATCACGTATGGGTGAGTGCTTGGCTTTTCCCTTGAGTGAACCAGGTTCTAAAAGAGGGTTAAATTTTAGAACTGGTAGTTAACTTTGCCGAAAGACTCAGTTTCGCCGTTTCGGAAAGTTATTTTGGAAGTAGCGAGCACTAAGTACGATCATGGAATTACGGGAGCTGCAGAAGTCAGACTTGTTGCTGTTGTGTGAGGAATTGGGGATCGATACAAAAGGTTTGGCCCGAAAACCCATGATCATTCAAGCGATTAATGATTTGGGGGTGGATGATGAGTAACTAAGCGAAGAATGGGACCTCATCATTGAAAGAAAGTTAAGAGCAGCTAAGATGGAAGGAAAGAGTGAGGACGAAAGAGAAGGCCTCAAGATAAAGTTTTTCGAACAAGACTATGAGTTGAGTATGAGGTTGGGACACCAGCGAGGAGCACTTCTTCTCGACATTGAGGCAGAGTTTAGATGTCTAGGTACATGCAGCCATATGAGGTAACATGGGAGATGGGCCTGTATCTTAGACTGTTTGAACGAAAGTGTAGGCAACTGTCGTGTAAGCGAAACACGTGGTCTCAGAAGCTACTCACGGTTCTGCCCTGCGAGGCAGCGGATGTTGTTCCGCGACTCAGTGAGCAGCACGCGAACAACTATGAAGTTATTAAAGTAGAGTTAATCAGGAGATTTGTAAACTCTGTTAGCAAAAAGGAAGAAAGACTCAGACCAAGGTCTGAAAGCGAGGCGCGTCGCAAAGCGCCAGTAATTGAGGCGCGTCATGAAGCACTAGAAACAGAGATCGCGCCAGAAAATGGCCCGCATATTCTTGAATGCGTCAATGTAGAGCATGCAGAGAACGAGGCCTTGGCCTGTCTGGAGGTAGGGACGATGGCAAAAGACGCTCCTTGCGTGGATGAAGAAGGTGCCAGCAGCCCTAATGGGCCCAGTAAAGAGCTGGAAACCTTCTTCGTGCCTCAAGAGGGTGTTTCGACATCTTCAAATGTAGGCAATGTTAGCGCAGTTGCTAAACAGAGTGAGAACGCGACGCTTCAGGGCAGCGATGCCATCGGAGAGTGCCCAGTTATATGTTTCATCAGCGTTGATAAAGATAATTTGGCCCAACAGTCCGTCGTGACGCAGAGTTCGAACAGCGTTAGCGGGAGGAAAGACCTAGCACTAGCTCCAACGAACTTCCCAACTTCTGAGGTCACGACGCGACATGATGATGGCATCGAGAAAAAAGAGGCAAGCAAACATCGCCGAAAAACAAAAAAAGCGAAAGCATTCGGCACTGCCTAAGCCTAGGACTAGTCCCAACCCGTCGCCAAAAAGACGAAGGCGTAGGCATTCAATCAGTTTTAGGAAACGTCAATGGTGGCGTTCAGCCTGGCACAAGCGGTGATCCATCTTTGGAGGGGGAAAAGGAGGTGCATCACCCAAAGGAAAAACGCGTTTCAGTTCGACAACTTCAGGAAGGCGGCCTTGTGCGAAGGGTCAACGTCGAAAGATCACAAAAGCTAAAAACCGCGTCGGGGCGAGCACAAAGGGACAGTGGCCCCAGTTTTCCCTCTGTTTTTGGCGTCTCTTTCAAATTCCTTAGGGGAAGAGGCCGAAGTGAAAAATGAGGTGTGACGGCAGTGCACTGCTTAGAGTTTGTGCATTTGTAGCCTCTGGAGTGTTCGAAAAACGCCGGGACCACGACCCCATCGTTTGCGATTCAGGCGAATCTATTGTAGAAAGGGAGGCACGGTCAGTTTGAGTAAATGTTGCACGCGCGTACTAAGTATGGTTATTCAGTGCAACATTGGAGATTAAAGTTTGAGTTGTTCTTTTTTTGTATAGGTTACAACATTTGATGTAAAGCTTACCGAAGGAAACCCGCTGAACTTGAAGTGCTTGAATCATTAGTACGAAAATGCGTTATTTTTCTAGTGTTTCATAGATTTAGTGCAATGTCGTATGCCTTCACTATCATGTGGATGTGACATAAAGGAGCATTTCAGGAAGATGTTCACCTATACTCAATGATTAGGTGAACTGACGTAAGTTTGGCGCGACACTGTGGAGCTGTCGTTGCGCGCTATGAGAATTGAGAACCATTGATGCATGGTTTCAGCATAAAACCTATGCAATTGTTGTGAGGTGCTTTTGATGAGTATTGCACCTAGAATTATTTGTGTTGTACACGGAGTGTTGAAGGATTGATTGAGTGACCATGAGAAGATCATCAAGCTTTCCCTAACCGTTGAGGTAGACCGTTAGGTCACAGCTTAGGTTAAGCTTTCGGGAGGCTCGTGAGCGTAATGTCTCAGTAGTAGACGGTTATTGGTACACGTAAACAAAAACGGACGTTAGGACAATCTTAGCGCTCGCTGAATCCGGAACCGAACCAATGCTCTCAGCGGGACAGAACCGATGAAAGCAGTCAGCGACGAAAAGAAGGAGACAGCCATTCTATGTCAGGACGACAGTGGCAACGAGTGTGATGCGTTCTACTTGAGCCAGAATTTGGGCTCTGGTGAGATAACGTACTGCGCTTCAGGAAATGAATGCGCTTGCCTTGTGTAGGCCATTCATCAGTTGCAGGCTATCTCAGGGGTACTAAATTAAAAGTAGAGACAGACCAGTGTCTCCTTACTTGGCTGCAAAGCATGACATCAAAGAACAGTCGCCTTGTGAGGCAGAGCTTGATTCTTCGAAATATAATTTTGGCATTAGGTAAAGGGCAAATTGAATGGAAACGTTGACGCGCTCAGCCGCTCTTTCTAAGTCATTCTGGGGTGCTCTTGATGTACCAAAATTGATATTTTAGTTTATTCGTGCAACTTCTCATGCAAAATATGTAAGGTAGCACGTTTGGTTTCTCAGCGCAAGTGAGTCCTGAGAGTTTTGAGTGCGAGCTTTTTATTAAAGCTAACAATGAAAAATCGGTTTCCCATCCCTCTTTTGGCTTGGGTTTGTTCGAAGGGTGCCGAGTGCTTGCTTGTGCATGTGGTCCAATTTCAGAAACGGTGTCGAAGATTCGGCATTTACCCAGACCATGCCACAAGCGAAGGCCAGTTCCTAGGATTTGACTACGGACCCTTTCGTCGTCCCTGCGAGCAGCAGCGGTGACTGCTGCCCTCCGTGACTCATCTGGCGAGGGGGAAGCTGTTATGACCGTCGTCAGTAGGCGCCATGCTGTCGCTGAGAAGCGTAGCCAGGCAGCGTTCCCACGCCTGGAATCCCAGTTCTCTCGGAACCAGCGTGCAGAGCTGACGGGGGAGCGGCGCTCTTTTGATCCTCAAACAAGTAGCCGACTGGCCGGCTGCCTATGCCCACCAGGTATTGTCCCTGCTAACCGGAGGATGAGACGTCGTGTCGCCACGACGCCGTAAGCCGTTCCAGAGAGGACAACAAAGACAGCGTCTTCCTTGGAAGAAACTGCGGCCGCTGCCACAAATTGCGCTGCTAATTGAGCGGACAGATTGGCGGACCGTTTGATGTCTGCTGTCCGGAGCTTGGGACCCCTCGACCAGCGACACACACGACGAGGAAGAGCGCCTCTAGTGCCACCTTGCAGTGCAGTGATCACGACTCAATATTGGATGTTCACGTGCGCCGTGCATGCTCGTACGCCTCGCCTGTTGTGTGTGTGTGTGATTGGTGTTCCACTCAAGAAGGAGGAGCCGGCTTATAACGACGCCGCAGAGTGCAGGACGTCGCTCTGAACTGTGTAACGGTTCAACCACCACGCTCGTGGTTTGTGAAAACTCTCAACCTTTCTATGCTGTAAGTATTTGTAAATAGTGCCATAAACCTGTTTGTTTTTTCGTACCCCCATCTTCTAAGCGCTCGTTTTTTCAACCAGAAGCTACACCACGCTACCACAAAAGACCGGGCAGGCTCTGTCCGAAACAACGGGTCATCAGAGCTGGGATCCGCAACAGCGTCTTGCAAGTAAGCAGCCCACCTCATGACCAAGCCTCCTATCGAAGAGCATTCGGCCTCGTTGAAAATTATCCCATCTATGCACCTCTCCGTTCATTTGCACTACCTCAAAGCCTTTCTCTCAACTAATCTGCTATCTCTCTTTGTTTACGGAGAGCATCTCTCGGACTGGTGTGCGGACGCACGCACATCGCGCTCCACTACGAATGCCAATTCTGACCGGTCAGCGGCCTCCAATATTCCTGAGCTGCAGGGACCCTCTTCTGCGAAGTTCACCTGAACATTTCGGCACCTGGTTCACCAAGGTGGGTTCGTTTTTCATCATTCTAGAGGCTTTTTGGCTGCACCAGAGAGCTAAGCCTAGGCGAGGTTTGGCCAGCCTCTTCGCCTACGGTGCTCGCACGCCAGCTGCTAGATGCCGCAGCAGATTGCCGTGGAGGGGGACGATGTCACCCCTGAGGAAATACAAGGAAATGGATGGTTCTCCGTTCTGAAAAGAAGGCAAGAATCGTGCGAGAAGTCACACGCAGCCCGCCACTCGGGAACGCAACGAGGCGTGACAGCAACGCCTAACGCTACTCTACGACGCATCGCAGCTGTGAGCCGGCTGCCGATGATGCCACGCAGTCACATTCAAGTCATCGTGCGACCGGGAGGCGGCCTCAATGTGCAAGCCTGCAACCCGTACAGGCTTCTCGCCGCACCAGCCATGTCAGCTCAGCTAGCACCGTCGGTAACGGAGGAGGACATTATGTTTCCCAACTCGATGCAAATCATTTTTGTCGTCAGTACGCCCAGCGCTACTGATGCAGCAGCGTACAGTCGAGTAACCGACATCATCCTGACCGACCAGAGACACCCGGTCATAGCCTATCTCTCACCTACCGGTATCACGAGCCGAGGCGTGAATTGCGGCGTTGACACTGGCTTCGACGACGCCGCACTCAACCGCATGCTAATCCAACCGCGCAACTCAATCCTACTGGGAGCGCGTCTCATCAAGAACACTGCAGCTGTGATTCTGATCTTCAACGGGCTCAAAGTGCCCAACTACGTCTAATGCGGCCAGTTCATTTACTGATGCACGTTGTACAAGCGCCAAATAGACACCTGCCGCACCTGCGTCCAAGTGGGCTATCGCCAAGACGTGTACCGTACTCCTCCAACCCATAATGCGACCACTGCGGACACTTACCGACGGACAACCCACATGTAAGCAACCAACCAGTGTGTGCCTTATGTGGCGAAGCACACTGCACGGGCGACCGCGAATGCCGACATCGCTGCCAGCTGCCTTTCCTGGTGCGCCGTCGTCGTCAGGGCCGTCGCCGACGAAAGCAAGCCCAGCAGCAAACACCCACCCCAGCACTCAGCCTGGTTCTTGACAATACCACCGAACCCTAAGGACCTCCCCTAAGCCTACGAAATCCTAGTTCCACTGACCAGCCTACCTGGGCCGACAAGGTGGCAGGAAGAGGTAAGGCCCGCGCAGGGCAGCGTCAGGGACACTCGCCACAGCAACCTGACCCAGAACTAGCACAGTTAAAACGCATGTATGTGGAGCAGGCTAAAGAAATTCAATCGCTTAAAGAAGAGCTAGCAAAATAACAGGCCCCCGAATCTCGTGAGGGTAGCGTTATTAGCGGCCCCGTCTCGATACGCAGCGCTAAGAAACGGGCTGGCCCGACGCTCCAGGCCTAAGAGAAATCCGAGTTTGAACGGTTTACAGCCAATATATATGCGATACTAGATCAGCACCGCGCAGAGACCACGGCCGAGTATAGCACTTTCAATGCTTAAGTAGAGAGCATGCAGAAACAACTTATCGAGTTGGCTGCATGTCCGGCACAAATGGACGCGAGGACTAAGGTGTTGGAGGAGGACATGGCACGCAGTAAGCGTACTGGGCTAATACCTAGACCTTAAAATGGCATCGCCACAATCATTATAAATTTGGCAATGAAACACAAGTACCCTTCGTACGCGGAGAGAAACGTTACAACAATTCATTGGCTCTATAACCCAACCAGCCATCATTTTCTTGCAGGAAACGTGCATTGAACAATTCCCTCTTCGCGGATACAGAGTCGAGGCCGTCTGTGGGAACAAAGCTCGAGGAACAGCCACCTGTGTGGCTAAGCCTTATGCTTACAAGACACATGCAGTACGCCCAGACCTCAAAATAGAGCATCAGACGATAGAGATCATTCCCAACTCTCACATTAAAGAATCGGTATTTATCCTTAACGTGTACAGTTCACCTTCACACAGCACAGAAACATTCACCACACTACTAACAAAAGCGATGCAGATAGCAGGCAACCATCCCTTAATCATCACAGGGGACTTCAACGCCCCCCATGCAGAATGGGATTACAATTGCACAACACAGAAAGGACGCCCCTTACAAACACGCATCACTCAACACAATCTAATGTTACTCAACGACCTCTCTACCCCCCAGGCATTGGTAACTCTGTGTCACGGGACCATCCCCTGACCTGACCCTAGTACACAACGTATCGAATCTCACATCGGTTAATCTGCGAGCTAACCTTGGTAGCGATCACTTTGTCTGCATCACAACATTCAATGAAGGCAGCCTCGAGCCCAGAGACTTTAAAATAGTAGACTGGGACTTCTTTAGGCAAATACGTAAAAAAAGACACCAAACATTACTCTTCTCTCTCTGAGCTCTTTGCGAGACTACAGCGGGTCCTAAAACAAGCTACCAAAATATTTCAACAACATGAAACATAGACCACATGGACAACCACCTCGCACATCTCCAGGAGGCTCACAAAAGTCTTCAAGAAAGATGGAGAATGCATAAACTCATTCGTAGGCTACGGAAAAGAATTGCATTGCTGAACCGACAAATCAAAGAGTACAGACAGACACTAGCACGCAAACAGTGAAATGAGGTGTGTAATTCGCTCGACGCACGCATGAGAAAGACACTAAAATGGGATCTTCACAGGCATCTGCCTTGCGACAAGCCCACAAAGTCAGAGCAACGACTAACCCTACATAGACTGCTACACAAAGCGCGAGGACGGCAACTTACTGAGGCGCAGATTTTAAATGCTGCATCAGCCCGGTATCTATGCACAGAACCTACCTCACATGAGGACTATCCACCTTACGCGGGGGCCACACACGACCCATTTGAGCAGGCTATAACTAGCGCTAAAATACGCGTGGTAATAGCAGAGCTCAATACTAAGTCAGCCCCGGGTCCCAAGATTCAGAACAGCCACACTTAAAGCTGTTTCCTAAGATTCAGAACAGCCACACTTAAAGTTGGGGATCTCAACTCAGACACCTACAACCTAGGCCCGTGCGGCACCCCGCAAGGCTCGGTGCTCTCACCGTTTCTGTTTGATTTAGCCCTCAGACAACTTTCGCAAGAGCTGAAACACATCGAAGGCGAGGAACACGCGCTTTACTCCGACGATATTACTATCTGGCGCACTGGAGGGAGCGATGGACAAATCGAAGCGAGCCTTCAGGGTGCAGTAACTGCAGTACAAACATTTTTTAAGCCCTCAAGCCTCAGGCTATCGGCATCTAAGTTCGGGTTGCTGCTTCTGCCACCGCGGTACGGCCGAAAAAAAGGTGAACATACCATACACCTCTCCACAATGGACGGCTCGGTAATTCCGATAGTGTCGTCGGTTTAATTCTGGGTGTTACCATGCAGGGTAATGGCAAAAATGACCTAACCATCACACATCTGTCCAAAAAAGCTGAGGTAGTCATTCACCTCGCCCGACTCCTCACTAACAGACACGCAAGACTCACAGAAGAGAGCTTACTACGCATCTTTCATGCGTTCCTAATGTGCCACATTTTTTACGTTGTCTGCGCTCACCCGTGGAGCAAAGGCGATGAAACTAAAGTAGACAACCTCATCCGAAATTGCACGAAACGAGTACTTGGTCTACCCATGTCCACAAGCACGCAGCACCTGCTAGCCCTTGGGGTACATAACACGTTCCAAGAAATCACAGAAGCACAAAGAATGTCCCAACTCATACGCCTGTCTTCGACAGCTGCGGGTCGGGAACTCCTTTCACACATAAGTCTTCCTATCCCAACTCAAGTCAACGAACCAGAACCGTTACCACAACACTTTCATGCAAAAATCACAGTGCTACCCTTGCCCAGGAACATGCTCCCGGTGCACAATCAGACTGGAAGAAGGGCACGAGCTTAAGCCTTATGAAAAGCGGCCAACCTACACGCGACAGACGTGGTTTTCGTAGACGCCGCTAAATGCGTGCACAAACCCTACATTGCAGCTGTGGCGGTCGCCCCAGACGGGACAGCTCGTAATACTCTTACCGTAAAAACACAGAGAGCCTGCGAGGCTGAACAAGTGGCCATTGCCCTTGCTCTAGCCCTCCCTCAGCGCGAAATAATATTTACCGACTCCAAAACCGCTGCCCTGGCATACCTCCACGGTACACTTTGCCAGGCGGCATTAAGAATTCTAGCATCTGTTCAAATAACTGTAGATAAGCCCATCCACTGGTTCCCGGGTCATGAAGGAATCAATGTTCAACCAGGGGTCCCCAACGGTAATGAGCTGGCTTATAACCTCGCGCGTGATCTTATGTGCCACGCGTGGTCGCGATCCGGCTCACTGGCCAGAGACACCAACACGCTCCGGCAGCCACTCCTATCATATCACGAAATTTGCTCGCACTATAAGTTATTTAGAAAGGAATTCCACTCACCTCACTCAACACTAAATAAAGCACAACAATTAACGCTTCGACTGCTGCAAACGCACAGTTACTCCAGCCCCTATATCTGCAGCAAACACCTCCCAGGTATAAGGCCAGAATGCCCCAAATACCAAAACCCAAGGTGCAATTTAAGTCACATGCTGTGGCAGTGTCCCGCGCTCAACGCTAGCTTCGGGTCCCTTGCTACCGAGGACGACTGGATCAACTACCTCAGGAGCCCAGACAGGGCCCTTCAACACCAAGCCATCCAGAAGGCCCAAAAGGTGGCTGGCGAGCTCCGAGTCTCAGTCCCCACATGGGCGTAGCCACCGCGCTGGCCCCCGTAACGGGTTCCAAGTCCCCTTCAGAACCTTAATTAAAGTACACACTCTCTCTCTCTCTCTCTCTTTGTTTATGTCGACAACAGCTCTTTGCAAGTTGCCGTCACGCACCGACAACTCCGGTATTGTGCATGCCACCTCTACCTTAGGGGAAATGGCACTTGTGTTATCAACCCCTTTCACCAATGTGATCACTAGTCCTGCCGATTTTTCAAACAAGACATCGTTTAGACCAACCGCAGTTATCCCTAGGTCTGTGCATTAGCTTTAGCTGTGAGCGTTGCACTCGCTTGTCTCATCACCGATTCCAGCTTATGCCATGGGAACGTCCCTATTGAAACCCTCTTGTCGCCTGTTAAATTTTCTTTGATTGTTTCGGCGCATCCATTTAAATTAGAGTTCCCGGTGATTATCACGTGCTCCGACCTTTCAGCTGCAGTGTCCCACACCTGGAGGTTACTTGCGCTTGTACCGCCGGCTGCCTTGTCCCCTCCCACTTCCACAACTAGTTTGCGGAAGCGGGGTCTTGTGGCCATTGAACCAATCAAACGTGTTTTGTTTTCCGTACCTCTTTCTCTTCCGTAACCACTGTTCGGGAAACTCGTGCGTTCTGTTGTCGACATAAGCTTCTCGTTTGTTCACCTTGCCCACACTTGCTAATGTCTCCTCGGCTGACTTGTGTATTTCTCGGACAGTAGCAGTACAGCACCATCTCGAATATTCTCACTGTGTTGTGACATGCACGAAGAAAGCAGGTTATATTTACAAGATGAAAATGTTATTTCGCCCACACTTGTAGCTCGCATACTGATGGTCAGACTACAGTGATACAACTGGCACCAATAGCTCTGAACAGAACCTCGGTCGTCAATCACGTCGGCTTTATACACGTGCCACCCAATCTTCTAGCGTTATAGTTTCCGGAGACGTAGATCATAGAATCATCGGCAATGTTCGCGAAGAGGGCGTGATAATAACAAAGTATATACTGCCATCCTGAACCTTCTGATACTCTGCAGATGCGGTTTGCGCTGAGAACCATTGAGTGCAAAACGGAGCGATGTCGAAACTTGAGGAGGCAATGTCGCAATATCCTGACTCAACTGCAGTTTGAATGTGCTTTTATAAGAAAGCGCCATCTATTAGACTGTTCAGAAGATACTGCATTTTTTTCTCGTTTTTTACTCTGCTGGCTACGCCTGAAGCAGAACAAGGTTAGTCTAAGAGGAGCATCGTTCCTAAAGAATTGGCAGATTCTACGTACTGTGCGAATCGATTATATGCGAAGCGCGAAGGAGAAAGGTATATATGCCACTTTAAAATCAGCACAACAATATGAGGTGGAGGTGAGTGATGCCGTGCATGACTTCCGTGGAATGATTATCATATTTGGATGTGTTTTTTACCTTTGTCATCTATACACGTCCCGTGATACCAAGTTTAGTATATGTGAAGCGAGTGAAAAGACCATATGAGCGTGGCATCTGCTCAGTTTCATACATGACATGCGTGTCAGGATTATGTTTGCACCAGTCATACACTTCCGTCATCTCATTGACGTCACGCAACACCAAGTTTATTATATGTGGAGCTTGCGAAATGGCCGCAAGTGCATGATGAAGGGCCCAATATTCTCCCATGTAGCGTTGACGTGCCCGAACGCTGAGCACAGCAACGCTACGTTAGCAAAACGTGAACACTCTATAGTCTGACGCCAGGCACGTCCGGCTCCTCCAGCTTCCGTGAATGCCGCCCGACGGCAACAAGTGCTAATTGCGACATGCTGCGTTCCGCACCGATGCATTACTCAGACAACACTGCGTCTCTCTCTTTTCGTGGCGGAGAGACACCGGACGCGCTGAAACGCGCATGCTTCAAAGCAACGCAGCGCGCCAACGAGCATATTACAGGGCTGGTGCCTGGCTGGAAACGCTGGCGTGAATGGACGAAATGAACGCTGTTGAGCACGTGCACCACGTCACGTCGAAATGTAACGGCCCCTTGGCTGTGGCATGTAGTCATGTTCTAACATGACACGCATCTCATATTTATCATGTTTGCACCAGTCACGTAACTTCGTCATCCATCGAGGTCACGTAATACCAAATTTGGCATATGTAAAGATAGCGAAATGGCCGCGAGTGCATAATGAGTGTGCAGGTAGTTATGTAGTTACATGAAACGCATGTCGTGCTTGTCATGTTTGTATGTGTTATTTACCTATGTCGCCCGTTCGCGTCACGTAATACCGAGTTTGGTAGATGTGAAGCCATCTGAACGGCCGCGAGTGTATCATGAGTGTAGCATGTAGTCATGTTGTTACATGACACGCATGGAGTGTTTATCATGTTTGCACCAGTATCATACCTTCGTCATTCATTCACGTCACGTAATACTGAATTTGGTATAAGTGAAGATAGCGAAACGACCACCACCGCATCATGATCGTGGAATGTTGTCTTGTTGTTACATGACACGTGTCTCATGATTATTGCGTTTGCTCCAGTCACATACCTTCGTTATCCATTCACGTAATGTAATGCCAAATTTGTTATGCGGGTGTCACCGGTCCCTTTAATTAGGGAGGCGATCGCCGGGCCAAATCCAAGGGCCGAAGTATCGCCCCCCCCCCCCCCCGAACCGCACCACGAAAGCGTGGACAATTTAGAAGTGGTCCTATTTGGCGCGCCAGCAGAAGCCGGCTGTGGCATAAAGAACAAGTCAGAGCCGAGAGTTGATAAACAAACCAAAGTTATATTCTCAATTAAGGCAGATCAAAACGATACACAAGTATGCACACTCAACAATAGTTGAATACAGTATGTCACCAATCAAACAACGTACTACCCAATACAATCAGCCACACTCGAAACAACGAACACAGACAACAATACGCACTACTATGCAGTCGCATGCATTGAACAACCAAGACACTTAAAGACTAAAGAGTTAGAAAACTTATTCAGTACGAAGTTCTTGGGACAAAAGTCTGAATGATACTCTTCCGAAAATCACTCACTCAAAGTCCAGCGTTGTTGTCGTTCCGCTGCCCTCGAAGTTTCTCTTCCAGGAAACCTCGCGTATCAATGGCCAACTCTCCAAGCTTCAAACTTCTTCGCCGGAAACACGTCGGCTTCACACACGCAGCTGTTGCCACGCGTCTTCGCTCGATAGCGGTTGACACACACTCTTGCCTGTAGCTCGAGCCTTCTTCCCTCAAGTGGAAATCCTCTTCTTCTCCTCCTTTGTCACAGAAGACAAAAGGCTTCGCCCACAAGGCGGAACACCCTACACACTCTGGCGTATACTTTCTTCTTCTCTTGCTTTGTCACTAAGGACAAAACCTTCACCGACAGACGCGGCGAAATACCCTACGCACACTGGCGTTAACTTCCTTCTTCTGGTCCCTTGTCACTAAGGACAAAAGCTTCGCTGACTACACGGCGGAATACCCTACGCACTTTGGCGCAAACTTCTTTCTTCTCCTTCCTTGTCACTAAGGGCAAACGCTTCGCCGACTTCACGACGGAATACCCTACGCACTCTGGCGCTAACTTCCATCTTCTCCTGATCTCCATCTCCGCTGCTCGGTTCAATACCTTCCGCGCGCGATTCCAGAAAATTCACATCATTTCGTCGGCGCGATGCGCAGCGAAGGCTGGGGAAAGCGCGAGACGGTACGAGGGCCGTCCGCGGCGGATGACGCAACCCTGCATCGCCACGCCCCTTTCCATCGAGAAATTTCCAGGGCTTGCTCGGCCGCCGACGCGAGGAGGTTTCGTCGGCGAACGTACGCTTCCGAGGGAG
Source organism: Rhipicephalus microplus (assembly GCF_043290135.1). Classification (NCBI taxonomy): domain Eukaryota; kingdom Metazoa; phylum Arthropoda; class Arachnida; order Ixodida; family Ixodidae; genus Rhipicephalus; species Rhipicephalus microplus. The sequence goes on from NW_027464586.1 coordinate 18,653,000, forward strand.
AGAGACGCGCCCGGGGAGTCTTTGGATGTTTGTTTTCTTTTTTTTATCGTTGACCTCGCGGCGTCACTCCGGCGTTTCGTCGCGAGAATTTGGCGGCGCGCCCTTTTTTATCGCTCGTTTTGTGACACTGCCCCCTACTTAAAGAATATTATCTCCTAATATTCAAAACCACACAAACGAGCGCGAACAGTCCCCACACTCTCAGAGACTGTAACATAGTCCGTCAATCATGACACGTCACATCCACAATAGATCACTCAATACAAATGTACATTGCAATTCAATCTCATAACACATGAAATATAACCACAGGTACAGGAGTTCAACACTCCATCACATATTCCAAAGAATACAATTGTACAAAGTTCTCTCAATACAACAATGTTACAATACTATACATCACATCACCGTAACAACGCCCCGCCGTGGTGGTCTAGTGGCTAAGGTACTCGGCTGCTGACCCGCAGGTCGCGGGTTCGAATGCCGGCTGCGGCGGCTGCATTTCGGATGGAGGCGGAAATGTTGTCGGCCCGTGTGCTGAGATTTGAGTGCACGTTAAAAACCCCAGGTGGTCGAAATTTCTGGAGCCCTCCCCTACGGCGTCTCTCATAATCATATGGTGGCTTTGGGACGTTAAACCCCACATATCAATCATCGTAACAAACATTTTGAATCACTCGACATACAGTTGTGACACAGGACAACAACCACATTAACTTAACATATAGCACTGTCATACACATTCCGATTCGACCTCAACATCTATACCGTGTACTTCAAGCTGCGCTTGCGTCCTTTCTTGCGGTGCTCGCTCGATCTCTTCTTGTTTTTCTTTGTTTTGTTCGGGCGAGCCCTTTCCACCGATGGTATCTGAGGCGACGTCTCAGCCATCGTTGTCACTTCCGACATTGTTAGCGGGTCATAACGCTCAACCGATCCTGTCACCCGCTTGTTCATGTCAGGACATTGAGCCTGGCTGGCCGACTCCGTCACCTTCACACTGTCGGTCGGTTGAGATCATGTCGACGTATGTCCAGCTGCCCAGCTCGTGAACTCATTCAACACGATCATCTTCTCATTCACTGTCTCGTGCACCGCGGCTTTACCTTTGGCTCGAGTGAGATCCGTCACGGGATACTCCTCCACTCTATCTCGCAGTCGCTGGGTTGGCGAGGGCTCTGTTTTTGGGTCTTCTCCCAAACTTTTTGGATCATTCGGTCCTCGCGCCCCGTCGATGTTTCCGATGACGACGTTGTACAGGGGGGTCGTCATGCATAGAGCGGTAACCTTCCCGCTGAGGTACGGGGTTTCGATCTCAATTTCTGCTTCGGGAAGAATCCGAACTGTACTGTCAATTAGGCAAACTGGCTTTGTTTTGCCTGTTAACTCACTTTCCCGTACCAAATTTCTCCGCACGATAACAGTGGAGCTGCCGGTATCTCTTAACACCGTAACCTTCTTGCCCGCAACTTTTCCAGGCAGCGGTGGCTTCCCTTCGTAACACCGGTTGGCTGTTTTGTCATTACAGCACCCACAATAGCTAGTTTCTCCCCATTTTCAACTCTACGAATCTGTCGGTGATGGCATTATCATCAGATTTCGGTGCTGCTAGCACGCAGGATACCTGGTGAGTTTGACTCTCTCCGTTTCGACATGCGTCTGCTTTGTGCCCAGTCTGACCACACTTGAAACATTTTACGACCGTGGGACTCGTAAAGTTAGTTCGACATTTGCTGGCGTGATGACCCACTCGGTTACACAGAAAACATCGCGGAACACTCTCCGGTGCACGCTTCTTTTGTTCTAATGCCGATTTCTTTGAATCTTCGGGACACTCCTTCTTGACCTTGGCTAAATTTGTGCTACCTTGCGCTTCCAAGAATTCATCAGCTAATTCCAGCATGTCTTTAAGTGACTTAGCTCTCCTCTCTTTCAAGTAGAGCGACAGGCTTGGGTGGCAACTAGTAAGAAATTGTTCTCTAATTAGGAGCTCTCTGAGCTCATCATACTCTTGCGCTGTCCCTGAAAGTTCAATCCATCAGTCGAAATAATGGCTAAGTCCGGCGGCGCACTGCGTAGCCGTCTCACCATCAGCTGGCTTTCCTCTCCGTTATCCGTCTCGGAATCCTTCCACAGTAAATCTAAATCGCTTCAGCAAAGCAGCTTTCACCTTTGCATAGTTGGCTACATCGGTCGGCGTCAGCCTACTGTACACACTGAGCGCTTCACCACTCAAGCAGGTACTCAAAGCAGTTGCCCATTGATGTTCTGGCCAATTCTGGCTCCTTGCAATCGTCTCAAATCTGTGAAGGTACGCGTCAAGGTCGTCCTTCCTTTCATCAAACGCTACAAGCAGCTGGCTTGGGTTCAAGCGGAAGCCGTGGTCCTCCCGTTCGCTTCTTTCAACTCTAGCTTGGACCGGAGATTCACTTCGCTGTTGCAAACGTAGCCGCTCGAGTTCTATCTCGTGCTGTCGCTGCCGTTCCCTTTCCTCTCTTTCTTCTTTCGCCCTCTCAGCTGCCAGTCTTTCTCTCTCCAGCTCCAACTTCAATTGCTGCTCTCTTTCTTCTCTCAGCTGTCGCTCCTTTGCGTCTCTTTCTTCTCTCGCCATTTCGGCTGCCAACTTTTCTCTCTCCAACTCAGCTGCGTTTTCTTCCTTGGCTCTCTCTTTTTCTTCTTTTTCCTTCTGGGTGACCCACTTCCGTAGTTCGGCGCCAGAAAGAGCAATCTTCTCACCAAGAGCGACTAACTTTTCGAGATCCATGTGTCTCGCAAATGAAGTCTTGCCGCGTGTAAAAAGTATCTGCCTAAATCAGTCTATCGGGACCCTCCCCTGCACCCGTTAACAAGAACACTGAGCAACACACAAAATCATCCGATAGCACTATCAACAACTCGAGGCTCTTTCTCACTACTTTGGACACACTGTGAACCAAAAGGTCCTGTCGCGGACGCCAGATTAATTGTCACAGGTTTCCAAGGGCTGAAGGGCCGAAGTATCGGCCCCCCGAACCACACCACGAAAGCGTGGACAATTTAGAAGTGGTCCTATTTGGCGCGCCAGCAGAAGCCGGCTGTGGCATAAAGAACAAGTCAGAGCCGAGAGTTGATAAACAAACCAAAGTTATATTCTCAGTTATGGCAGATCAAAACGATACACAAGTATGCACACTCAACAATAGTTGAATACAATATGTCGCCAATCAAACAACGTACTACACAATACAATCAGCCACACTCGAAACAACGGACACAGACAACAATACGCGCTACAATGCAGTCGCTTGCATTGAACAACCAAGACACTCAAAGACTAAAGAGATAGAAAACCTATTCAATCCAAAGTTCTTGGAACGAAAGTCTGGATGATACTCTTCCGAGAATCACTCACTCAAAGTCCAGCGTTGTTGTCGTTCCGCTGCCCCCGAAGTTTCTCTTCCAGGAAACCTCGCGTCTTCGATTGGCCACTCTCCAAGCTTCAAACTTCTTCGCCGGAAACATGCCGGCTTCACACACGCAGCTGTTGCCACGCGTCTTCGCTGGATAGCGGTAGACACACGCTCTTGCCTGTAGCTCGAGCCTTCACCCCTCAGGTGGAAATCCTCTTCTTCTCCTGCTTTGTCACTACGGACAAAACCTTCGCCGACTACACGGCGGAATCCCTACGCGCTCTGGCGCTAACTTCAGTCTTCTTCTGATCTCCCATTTCGGCTGCTCAATTAAATACCTTCCCGCGAGATTCCAGAAAGTTCTCATCATTTCGTCGGCGCGATGCGCAGCGAAAGCTGGGGAGAGGGCGAGACGGTTCGAAGGCCGTCTGTGGCGGATGACGCAACCCGGCATCACCATGCCCCTTTCCATCTAGAACATTCAAAGGCTTGCTCCGGTGCTGATGAGAGGAGGTTTGTCGGCGAACCTTCGCTTCCGAGGGGAGAGAGTCGCGCGCCCGGGGAGTCTTTGGATGCTTGTTTTTTTTATCTTGACCTCTCGGCGCTTTGTCGCGAGAATTTGGCGGCGCGCCCTTTTTTGAGCGCTCGTTTTGTGACACATGCTGAAGAAAAGGACCGCACGCGCAGCTTTTTGACAGTCTAAGTTGCCAAAGAATGCGACTGACATAAAAAAAGCTGACTACAGAACCAGAGAAAAGCCACGGGATTGCGCCAAATATTTGTAATGTAAAGGCACGAGAAACACAGTCACAACAGGGGATACAAGACATTGTGATTGTTTTTTTGTGCCTGAAAATCAATTGCGAACGTACACCAACTAGCAACTAACGGAAAGACTTGTATGTTATGCTATATATATGTGAAGGATCGTTTATCATGGGAAGATCAGGAAGCCATAAATATACTGCATTTACCTTACACCGCTAAATATTCCCCTGTATTAAGTTTCTGCAGCAGCACAACAGCACATGCAGCAGCACAACAGAACGGCCACCTAGACGCCTTGCCACGACGACTACGCGTTTTTGTCTGCTAGCGGAAGCTTGTAGCGCCGCTAGCACCACTAAGCCGGAAGCTGTTCTTGCGCCGTGTGACGGGTAATTTGACGCGGGGAGTTTTGCAACTTACCTAGTTCTAAAAACGTTGCGCCCGACTGCGCACAGGGTTGCTGTTCGGCATGTCATGTTTGGCACAATCACGCGTTCGATGCAGGTTCGGTTCCTGCCCACGGCAAGATATTTTTTCACCCACTTGCCTTTTTCGCATTTACATTACGATTTGGCCTAATACATTCCCCTATACTTTTCTTAACATTATTGTCTGTTAGATCGCATTATTGTGTCAAAAACAAAAAAATGAGCCCTTAAGTACTCACTTATTTCTCTTATTCACTAACGAGGGACTCGTACTGGAAGACGTGGTGCCTTAGGTTTTATACGAGTTACTATTGGTCAGCTACCAGCTCGTAATAAATTCACGTGCTTCGTAAGGCCACAGAGGCTCATAAAGAGTGTGCTACACTCACCGCCATGGCTACAAAAGGCGTTTACTGACACTCCCACGTTTAAATTCACTTATATACCTAATAAAGTGGCTGGGAAGATAACCGTCGTGGTAGCTTAGTGGTAGAGAATCGAACGCGTCATTGGAAGTTCGCCGGTTTGGTTCCTACCCACGGCAAGTAATCTTTTCACCCAGAGAGAAGAGAGAACAACTTTGTTTAAAAATAAAATAACCCCTGTCCGGGTCTACTAAAAAAAGACCTATCCATCGGACAGGCCTAGAAGTTGCAAATGCTGGAGCAATGTCTTCATGATGTCCGGGCAGGAGTCCACCAGACACTCCTCCAGGGCCGCAGGTCTTTCGTTTATAGGTATGTGCTTGAGGCTCTCGCCCGAGGCTGCGCGACAACCCGGACAATCCTACACAACGAGAGCATTATCCGGGAAGCCACCACATGCCATGCACGCAGGAGACCCATCTTTTCCTTGTATGTAGTGTTGAATGTGTGGTGTCATTAAAGAGTGAGTTTGGGCATGCCTTATCAGGACACCAACTCTGCTTCTTTGCAATTAGTTCTAATAACTTCCCCTATACTTTTCTTGGCATTATTGTCTGTTAGATCTCATTATTATTGTGTCAAAAAATGGAAAAACGAGCCCTTCGGAATATAATCATATATATATATATATATATATATATATATATATATATATATATATATATATATATATATATATATATATATATATATATATATATATATGTTGTGGGAAAGCTCAGTGGGCCTGGTACGTATAAGAAGCTGGTACACGTAGGAGAAAGCAAACAGTTCTTTATAGATTTACGTTTCGGCCGAGTCACGGCATTTGTCAGAGAATCTCTGAGAAGGCCCTACCACGGCCCAAACGTAAATTCATAAAGAAACTGCTTGCTTTCTCGCACGTGTACCAGCTTCCTTTCTCAAGGCACCCACTTTCATATATGTATTTATATATATATATATATATATATATATATATATATATATATATATATATATATTATGCGCTTCATCCTCATCTGAACAGCAGTCAATCATCATCATATGTTCTGGCTGACAATCATCATCTTCTTTGAACGCGCGTTCTTCTTCGAGTCCGTTGCGCTTGTTCGTTCCCAAGTTCACAGCCAATAAATCTCGTTACAACCGAGTCGTCATACGTGGTGGAGTTCGATTGACGATCCCAGTACCTCTCCTTACAACGCCTACTCGCTGGAGCTCCGTTCTGGCCGCCGCTTGGACCCTCAGTCCGCCAACATGTCTCAGACTGAGCGGGTGTATGCCCTTTCTGCTCCCGTCTCTGCACCGCAAGCGCCACCTCTTTACATCGTAAACCACCAGCGTGACCCTCCGATCTTCGCTGGTCTCCGCGGCGAAGATGTGGAGGACTGGCTCGATAACTACGAGTGAGTAAGCGCAACTAATCATTGGAACGACTCTAACAAGCTCAGCCGAGTATCGCTTTATCTCACGGGCGTTGCCAAGACATGGTTTTTGAACCATGAGATCGACCTCACCGACTGGCCTGCCTTCAAGCAGCAGCTTCGCCAAGTATTCGGCACGCCAGCCGTTCGATCCACTCTAGCGAAAAGGGCCCTAGATACTCGACAACAACATCCCGGCGAGTCATACACGTCTTACATCGAGGATGTCCTTGCGCTTTGCCGGCGCGTTCATTCTTCGATGTCCAAGTCGGAAAAACTGCGCCACATCCTGAAGGGCATCGGAAGCATTGCCTACAATGCCCTTATTGCCCAGAATCCTTCTACTGTCGCTGACGTCGTCTCTACGTGTCAGCGTCTCGACGAATTTAATTCTGTTCGCCTTCAGTCGGGCAATTTTTTCCACTTTCTCCTGCGCTAATAAGTGCTTTTACCCCGTCACTTATTATATATCACGAGGATGAAACAAACTATATTTGGGTATGTTGTCAAAATGCATATATGTACACGTGCCTATGTATGTAGTATGTATGTGCATATGTGAATAGGTATATGTATAAATAATTGTGTATATATGTGTTCATTGCTCAATATGCTCTACTAAGCTGCTTTTATGTACTCCGATAAGGACCGATCACTAGCCAATGTAGCATAACGGTCCCGATATCTTGTAATCTTTTCTTTGGTTTGTAATAAAAATCATATTGATTCATTGATTGAAAAAAGTGAACACCGTACAGCAGACCGGGACCAGCGTGACATGATACGGGAAATCATACGCGAAGAACTTCAATCAATCGGCATCTCACAACCTTCTCCCTCTGTCACACAGCCTTCAAGCATGGCCCTGCGTGACATCGTAAGGGAAGAACTAACATCATTCACCGGTCCAGCCTACGTACAGCCACCTCCGTCTAGCCCTCCAACGCACGTGCAAGTTGCGGCCGCGCATCCTCGCAATGTAAACTCTACTTCACCGCTGCCATCATTCACGGCAGTTGCTGCACCACCGGTCCACTTCCGGCCAATGCCACCCGACCCTCCGTCTGTCCACTTGAGTGCGCTATCTCCCTGTGTGCCGAACGCTCTCTACTACCTGCCTTGGCGCCCGTCTCGCCCAACATGCTTTTACTGTGGATGTCGTGGCCATATATCACGCTTCTGCCGCATGCGTCAGCAGGACGAGCGTTGCGGGTACGACATGCGCGAACGGAACTTTTCCATTGGGGATTCTTACCCTCGGCGTTATTCATCTGGACAGCAGCGGTCTCTATCTCCACCCACGTCGACTGAGACGCCGAACACTTACCATTCGAGCCTACGCCGATCACCTTCGCCCTTCCGTCGCTCCTCCTCTCCTCTTCGGCCAGCCTCGTTTACGACTGACAACCGGTCGGAAAACTAAATGAAGCAGTTTTCGGAGCAGAAACTGCATGTAACAGTAAGACTCATATTCCTCCAGCCCACCCGTTGAACATGGTTTCTGTTACGATGGAAGGAGTTCTCGTGGACGCTTCGGTGGACCCCGATGCTAAAGTTTCTGTGATTAGGTATGATTTGTGCAAACGCCTGAAAAAAGTAATGACACCTTATAATGAACCCAATCTAGTCGAAGCCCAGGGAACACTATCCGCCCTTTTGCTCTTTGTACTGCTCGTGTGTTTATTGATGACAATTTGCATTACATAGAGTTCACTGTGCTTACCCGGTGCTCTCACCAGCTAATTCTAGGGTGGGACTTTCTATCTTCTTCAGCCGCTATATGTTGTGGTGAACGGATTCTGCACCTAACACGGACTCCATGTTCGACGAAGGCGTCTACAAGCCACTACGCCAGTTCGCTCGCGAAGATCTCGAACTACCGCCACATCAAGAACGAATTGTGACCCTGACCTCTAAGGGCATCGACCACGGTGACGTCTTGGTGTCCCCTTCGTCGACTTGCGTCGCTAAAGGCGTAGCCCTTGCACCAGGTGTCTTACGCTTTCACCATGGCTCCGCGCTCATCATTGCTACGAATGAAACGTCAGAGCAAGTTCTCTTGTCAGAGGGCACTGCAGTAGCCTGTGTTGTGGATGCTGAGCCTGTCAGCGTCACGCCACTTAAACGTGCCACTACCAACGACCGTTCTATGATTAAGCCTGGATCATCCTCTCCCTTCACAGCCCTCATCAGTGACGACTTAACAGCTATGCAGGCGCAGCAGTTGCGTTAATAACGAAACACGGCGATTTTTTCGACATCTGCTCCTCAACGTCGGGCCGAACTGCCATTGTAGCGCATCGCATTCAGACGGAGGGAACATCTATTGTACATCAACGCCCGTACCGCGTGTCTCTCGCTGAGCGAAAAATCATCGAGGAAAACGTCGCTGACATGCTCCAACGAGAAATAATTCGTCCATCAACTAGCCCTTGGTTATCCCCAGTTGTTTTGGTACGAAAAAAAGATGGCTCCATGCGCTTTTGCGTTGATTACCAGGCACTTAACAACATCACACGCAAGGACGTATACCCGATGCCACGCATCGACGACGCCCTTGATTCACTGCAAGGCGCCGGATACTTTTCAAGCATTGATTTGCGTTCGGGATATTGGCAAATTCCCTTGCACGATGACGACAAAGAAAAAATAGCAATTGCAACCCCCGATGGCCTATACGAATTTAACGTGATGTCTTTCGGGCTCTGCAATGCGCCCGCGACGTTTGAACGCATGATCCACACCATCCTGCATAGTCTCAAATGGAAGACGTGTCTCTGCTACCTCGATGACATTATCATCTTTTCATCAACGTTTTCTCAGCACCTGAGGCGCTTGCATGACGTCCTAACATGCCTCGCCGGCGTGGGTCTGCAGCTCAACACTAAGAAATGCCGTTTTGCCACCAAATCCATCAAGGTTCTCGTTCATGTCGTCAGCAAGCACGGTATTCGCCCTGACCCCGAACAGATCGCTGCCATCCTTTGATTTCCACGCCCTACAAGACTTAAGGATTTCAGAAGTTTCTTGGCCTCGCATCCTATTTTTGTCGCTTCATACGAAATTTCACTTCAATAGCTGCGCCCCTTCACAAACTACTTGCTTCTAATGCACCCTTTGCGTGGTTCGAGGAATGTCAGTCGGCGTTTGACCTATTGAAGGAAGCTTTGACGCCAGAGCCTGTACTCGGCCATTTTGATGACACCGCCCCGACACTCCTGCATACCGACGCCAGCGGTTGCGGTATAGGGGCTGTTCTCTTCCGACGCGGTAACTCTGGACGGGAAAGGGTGATCGCATACGCTAGCCGAGTGCTTACTTTTACTGAAAAGAACTATACCATCACTGAGCAGGAGTGCCTCGCTGTGGTTTGGTTCATTCAAATGTTCCGTCCTTATCTGTACGGCCGTCAATTCGCCATCATTACGGACCACAAAACATTATGCTGGCTTTCTACAATGAAGAACTTGTCCGGACGCTTGGGTCGTTGGACTTTTCGCCTAGAGGAGTATAAGTTTGAGATTATTTATAAATCGGGCAAAAACTATCAAGACGCTGACGCTCTTTCTCGTTGCCCACTACCTACGGCTTCGTTCGACACTCTAGCTGCCACCTTCAACGACACCAGTTTGGACGTGACTCCTACTTCTGTTGCCTTGCTCGCCTCGCTGTACCGACCGCCAATCGACGATGAACAACCCTTCAGTTCTCGCCAGCAGGCTGACCCGTATTGTCGTCGCATTATAGACCACCTCTCAGGAGGTAAGCGTTCACCCAATGCACGCCTTCGTCGACAACTCGAGCACTTCAAATTTCAGGACGGTGTGCTGTATCGTCGCATATATCATCCTGACGGCCAACGCTGGGTACCTGTTCTGCCACGCGCTCTTCAACATAATGTACTCAACGCCTTTTATGACGATTTGACTGCTGGCCACCTAGGCTTTCACAAAACCTACGACCGCATTCGAAGCCGCTTTTATTGGCCTGGGATTTCTACCAGCGTAGCAAAGTACGTGGGTTCCTGCTCTCCGTGCCAACTTCGCAAACTTCCGACATCTCCCCCGGCTGGTCAGTTACAGCCAATGACGTGCCTTACAACACCTTTCGAGGTCGTCGGTGTCGATCTTTATGGGCCCCTTCCTGGTACTGGTGCTGGAAATAGAGGGATAGTCACCACCGTAGACCATATGACACGCTACGCCGAGACACCTTCAGTAGCTACTGGTTCAGCATCGGAAGTTGCTGATTTCGTCCTTCCGGCCATAATACTACGTCATGGTGCTCCTCGTGTACTTCTAAGTGACTGTGGAAAGGTGTTCTTATCACAGATTTTTAGTGAAGTTCTTCGCTTTTCTGGTACTACACACAAGATGGCGTCTAGCCAGCATCCTCAAACAAACAGACTGACCGAGAGATTTCATCGAACTCTTGCCGACATGATCGCCGTATACATTCAACCGGATCACAGAAACTGGGATAAACTTCTACCGTTCCTCACTTTCGCCTACAACACCGCTGTTCAGCGCACAACCGGCTACTCACCGTTTTATCTCGTTTACGGACGTTCACCTACTTTCTTTATCGATGTTTCCTTCTTCACCAGCAATGGCCCTCCATCACCATCTTCTTGCGAAGAATATATTTCTCGCCTTGCCCAGTGCCGCCAGCACGCTCGTATGAACACGGAAGCTGCGCAACAAGGAAGGAAGGCCATCTACGACACCTCTCACCTTGTGGTATCATTCAGACCGGGTGACGAGGTGCAGCTATTAACACCAATTCGCACAACTGGTCTTTGCGACAAGTTCCAGCCTCGATTCATCGGCCAATATGTTGTTTTAGAGCAGACTTCACCTGTCAACTATCATGTGACACCTCTTGTCGTGCCAACTGACCGCCACTACCGCAGCACCGAAATTGTACACGTTTCCCGCATGAAGCATTTCACACGACGTTCCTCGTCCCCTTTACTGCCAACCCGCAGCGGCCAGGCTGGCCGCTTCCACGAGTGGGGGGGGGGGGGGAATCAGTGTGGGCATCTATTATGCGCTTCATCCTCATCTGAACAGCAGTCAATCATCATCATCTGTTCTGGCTGACAGTCATCATCTTCTTTGAACGTGCGCTTCTTTTTCGGGGGTCCGTTGCGCTTGTTCGTTCCCGAGTTCACGGCCAGTAAACCTGTTACAACCGAGTCGCTATAATATATATATATATTTATACATATATATATATATATATATATATATATATATATATATATATATATATATATAGAGAGAGAGAGAGAGAGAGAGAGAGAGAGAGAGAGGTAGAAGAAACACAACTTAGCGGTTGTCTTATTTATTACCAACGGTTTCAACCGGCGGACCGGTCTTTGTCAGGGTTTGCGAATAAGTGCCATGCTATGCGAACATGCCACATCGCGTCCACATGGTGGTGCAAGAAGAAAACGGGAGATAGCGACAAATTAGTGGTGCTTTACAGTGCTGACATATACTGTGCCGAACAGTTATCTTCGTCGCATTCGCTGGAGCAAACCAAAAAGCAAAAAAAAAGAAAAAGAAAAAAGAAGAAACAGAGGCTAGGAGGAGAAAGAAAGAAGGAGATGGGGCGGCTTGCCAGAGGCGTCTTTGAAGGTCACAGAGAGATTAGCGGGAGAGCTTAAAAAAAGAAAAAAAAGAAACAGAGGGTAGGAGGAGAAAGAAAGAGGGGGTTGGGGCAGCTTCCGCGACGCGTCTTTGAAGGTTAGAGAGGGACATGGAGAAAGAAAGAGGGGGATGGGGCCGCTTCCGCGACGCGTCTTTGAAGGTAAGGGCAGAATGCGCGGACAGGAAATGGAGGCCTAAGATTACGTCGTGGGGGCATTGATTAAGGAAGGCGAAGAGAAGAACTGTGAGTAGATCCGCAATGCTTACATGAGCGGAGCACATTCGAACGATAGATGATATTCTGCCATTCGCAACAGGTACGAACTGAGTGGTCACAGGTGTGAAAACATTCTTGAGCTTCGGGCGAAAATCACTCGTCATCACGGAAAGTTGAGGGCCGGTGTCGACAAGGGCAGTGACAAATACGCTGTATATAAGTTTCCGTTCTGTCTGTATCGTCAAAGGAGGAATTTCCATCAATCCGTGCGATGAAGCACCACCTCCGGGGGGCTGCAACACTTGGTTTTTCGTCAGGGAGCCTCATGGGTAGGTGGGGGAAGACGGTTGGCGGGGCTGTGGAGAACGAAACTGGCGATGTTGGGGGGATGGAGAGCGGGAGCAGCGGTGTTAAGTAGCAGGTTTCTGGGCAAAATGGTCGCGGCTGTTCTCGTGGTGATAGGCAGGACGTGCATGGAAGAGACGAGAGGAGGCTTGCGCAGGAGGGCCCCAGCGACTTCGGCAATGGCGAGAAATGTGCCCAATTTGGGGACACGAGAAGGAGGTCGGCTTATCACCGTGTGTTCGCCATGCGGACGGATTACGGAATGATGAAGGACAGCCGGTTGGTAATAGACGTGCAGGTGTGTATTGGGGCTGGAAGTTGGTGCGGGGAAGTGGTGAAATAGAATAAATTCTCAAGCTTTCGATTTCGTGCCGGATGACTGCTTGAATGAGGGGCAACGTAATTGGAGTAGAGGGTCAAGGGATGTTGTTCCCACCTTAGCTGGAGCAGCCACTTCAAGTTCTCGCCTGACGAGTCGCGTCAAGTTGTCACAGGTGTCTGGTGGATGATATCTCTCGGGACACGAGGACGTCACAGCGGAGTTCGGAAGGCGCTGGAACTGATGGGAGAAGCACCTGCTTTTAGCTTGTTGGAGCCGGCGGCATTCTTAAATAATCGCTTCAACAGATGACACATTGTTGAATACCTAGAGGTTGAATGCATCGTCGGCGATACCCTTTAGATTATGAACAACTTTGCCAGGCTCGGACATAATTTCGTCAGCTTGGTTGCATAGTGAGAGGACAGCCTGAATGCAACTGACGTAGTAGTTCGTGGAAGATTGTGCGCGTGTTGACAACTCATTCTTCGCAGCTTCACGACGACCGAAAAGATTGCCAAAAAGCTCACGGATCTTTTCCTTGAATTTGTTCCAGCTTGTAATGTCATGCTCGTGGTTGTCAAACCGAACACGAAGAGTTCCGTCGAGATAAAAGATGACGTTCGCGAGCATAGGTGTGGGATCCCACCTGTGTGTGGTGCTGACGCGGTCTTAGAGGCGTAGCCACTTGTGGACCTCGGAATCATCGCGACCCGAGAACACTCCAGAGTCTTTCAGGGCTGAAAGCTTCACAAAAGTTGTTGTGGGAACTGGGTTGATAGGCCGGGCAGAACGGTGGGTCACCGAGGAGGATGTAGCCGAGTCTTTAGTAGTCATGTTGAAAGCCGTGGGGGAGCGTGCGCTTCGAAGTTCCGTTGTGAGGACGGGGATAACTCAACTTCCCCAAATATGCTACGAGAAAGAGACCGACCTGGAGAGGTAGTCACAGATGTATTTTTAGCCGGTTAAGCGAGCAGCGCCAGCCTTAGAGATTAGCTCGCGCCAGTCTATGTGCTTTGTCTTCTTCAAGTCCATGCAGTAGCACGTAGCAATATCAAGGAGAATAAGCACGTTCAGGTGGTCAATTTCTGTATATCATGCTTGAATTCCTCTTCATTTATTTTGTAGTGTTAAACCTGCTCAGCTGCTCAGCAGTCACCATTGGACGCTCTGGTACACTTAAAGTCAACTAGAAACCATGCATGGGATTCTCAATATTTGTCTTTGTCGTCGAAGCTTACTGCGGCGCATCCAATAAAGAAACAATCGTGAACGCACACAGTGCTTGATTTTGCGATAGAGCAAACAGGGTATGCTGTTCGATACTGTTTATAGTGTCCCATAATTACGCATAAAGGCTGAGAGGTTGGCAGTGCAGAAAGTTGAGTGAAGACAAGCGTTTAGAGCTGGGCAAGTTGGTATGAAAACGTCTTTCAAAACTGCGCAGCAAGACGGACACGAAGAAAAATAGAACGCGCGAGTTTGCCGTTCCTTCATTACTCGTATATCACCTCACGGTGCGGAGTTTTCTGAAAATTATTAGTGGGTGGGACTGGCCCAGTTCCTGTATTAACAATTATATCCGTCACCTGGCCCACAATGCGGCACGCGCCTTGCCGTAGCAGACGACGGGGTTCAAGTCTACATCCTTGAAGCATCTGCGCACCCGTGAATTTCTCTCGGCATTTGCAGTATTACTGCAAATGCCGAGAGAAATACACTAATGCACTAATACGCATTTGCAGTATTACAGAAATGCACTAATTTGCAGAAATGCACTAAGTGCATTTGCAGAAATGCACTAATACGCATTTGCAGTATTAGTCGCATAGCGAAGCCATGTTTCGGCGTGTTAATTACTTTAGTCTTTCATTCACGTCACGCAATACCAAATTTGGTATATGTAGAACTAGTGAAACGACCTCAAGCACCCGATAAGCGCAGTACGTCGTGATGTTTTACATAAAACGCATAGCATATAGTTATCATGTTTGGACGTGTCACTTACCTTCGCCGTCTATTCACGCCACGTGATACCAATTTTGGTATATGTGACGCTAGCGAAACGGCCGCGAGCACATCATGAGCGTGGTATGTTGTCATGTTCTTAAAAGACATGCATGTCATGTTTGCACCAATCATATACTTTTGTCATTCCTTCACGTCCTGTAATACCAAAATTGGCATATGCGAAGCTAGCGAAACGACTGCGAGCGCATTATGAGAGTGGCAAATAGCCATGTTGTTGCATGACACGCATGTCATGATTTTCGTGATAGGGTCTGTCGTTTGTGTCGGCCATACAGCCATATCATACCATACCAGTTTTGCAACATGCCATGCTAACAAATACAACGCAAGGATAGCAAGACTATGAAATGTAAATCATTGCATTTGACATACATATGATTTTCGTGTTTAGACTAGCCACTTATGCTCGTCATACACTCATGTTATGCCAAACCAATTTAGGTATCGATACAGTTATTTCTTTTTCCTCGACTATACTCCGTTTCATACATCAGGTGCAATGCTGTGGACGGTAAGCAAGAAGTTCGACCAGCAAAACGTATATAACTCCGCGCATTTCATGGTCACTCGCGTTAAATCTGATAAGTGTAGGTGCACCCTCGCCCTTCTTTGTGCTCCCCTTTGAAGCGACTGGCGAACAGAAGAAACCGGGGTGAGCACAAAAGAACGCGGGTACTGGAGGACCCTGTGGTGTTCCATCCTGCACTGACACTGAAAGTGGAGGTGGCCGCCATCGTGACGTGCCTAGAGTAGAAAGCCTGTATGTGACATCACGTGAAAACTAATCTATACAGCCACCTATGAGCATACGTTAAACGGCCTTTTTGTTTGTAAGATACGTAATATGTTCAATTACTTCTCGCTCTAATAAAGAAATAAAAATTTGGTTTTTGGTAGTAAGAACATAAATCTACTTTTTGTTGCGAATGCATCCACTGCAAGAAGTCTCGCTAGCTTCCGCAACGTTGTACATGATGTGTGCAACACAGTATCGCTTCTACACTAGCTAAGGAGGGAATATGTTTGAAGTTTGGAATGAGTGCCCGTCCATGACTGGAGTACTCGGTGGCAGCGCGAAGGAAGGGCGGTAGTACACGCACACAAAGTGGTTCTAAAAGAAAAAGGAAGAGAAAAGTGAGCCCGTAACTGTCTGGCTTCAGCGAGCGACACCTCAACGGTAGCTCACAAGGGATGGGGGTGAGGAGGGATTAAAATGATAGGAATAAAGGTGTAGAGAGAGAGAAAGAGAGATGAGGTAAGCCAGAGAGCGACGAAATATCGAGGGGATAGGACAGAGAGGAAAGATGGAATCACGGTCACAGGAGTCCGAGGACGGGGCATCACTTGTGAGAGCTCTTGTCGGAATCAGGAGATGGCGCAGAGCAAGTCTGGTCTGTGAGAGCTACACTGTCGTCAGAGGTCGGCGTCAGGAGATGACGTAGGGCGAGCCCAACCAGCCAGAGCTACGCTGAAGTTGGACATCGCGAGGGCACAACCGGTCGCCACGGAATCCAGCGAGCGAGTCCCCCCGCTGTAGTCCGGTGAAGACACGATTTATTGCAGCCTCAGGCGTCTCGCATAGCAAAGCCCGAACCTCCGCTCTTCATTTCACATTTAAACACCCTCTTTTCAACCATCGTTTGAACAAATGGTCTCCATACAAGCCAAACACACGTTGGGGCTCGCATCATCACAACCAACCGTAGAAATACTTTAATACCAGGCACTGCATTGGTAAAAGCCATGTCACCAAATACAACACGCTTAGGGAGAGGTTCTTCGCGTGACACACACTCTCCCTAGCCAGGCCGTGTATCGGCCGACCTCCGTGGGTAGCCGTTCTCATGCTGGAGCTCCATCAGCTTTCTCAATAAACGTCGCTTAGTACAAGCCTCCCTAAGCGCAGAGAGTACACCGTCAAGCCCTGTACGTTTACCAAGTATGCACGCGACAGAGAGGTGCCCCGTCATCCTAACAACACTCGGTAATGATGTATAGCGGGGGAGGATAAACTAGTCTCCATGCGGTCAGTCCAGTTGTCGCGTCCCTGTGGCATTCTCAATGAAACATGTGCATGCCAACAGTGACTTAATCTCAGAGACGGCACTTGACTTGATTCTTGCAGAACCGCGTCCGAGTCCCTTTTAGTCCCAAACAGGGGGACTTTGACGGCTCCGCTCGTGAGCTATGTGAACGAAGGCGTGCCCTTTCTTTCTCGCGCACGGGTATTCCGCGTTTACCTTCGGGGAACCGATCAGCTTCGTTAGTTGACAGTTCGGGAACTGGCGCCGCGCTCTGCATCAAGTGCATTAATGGCGCTGCACACAACGCACCGCTAATGGTTGCCTCATACTAACTCCTCTCCCCTCAAGAGTATTACTGGATACTCGATGTCCACTAACGCGATAAAAAATTGATCAAAATAGGCTCACTTTTGGTGCGCGCACATGTGTGAACAATTTTCACTTCAGACCCGACAAGAGAACCTTCGCGTTCCACTTCAAAATCGACGCAGCGACATAAATACATATTGCTCGAATGGTTCTTCTAAGGAAAACGAGCTCGAAACATACAAAAATTAAGACACACTCTGAATGAAATCCACAGCACCTGTCAGTTCGCTTTGGCTGGAAACAGGGCACGCGCACCGTGCATAGTCCTGCGGCATATTGTCTTTTAAATTCACCACACCACACGGTCATTGTCCCAACACAGGAGACTCACTCCATGCGCCCTCCAGGCCCCGCATAACACACCCAAAGAGAGCGATGGACCCATCGCTATAGGTATATCTTATAAGGAATTTATATTATATAATTATATGAAAATTATAAAAAAATTTAATGTATAAATTATAAGGAAATTATAAGAAACTTACTTCCCAAACGCTACCTTAATTATTCTACAAAACTATTCCTACACAACACATTCAATACACTGAAGCAGTTCTACAACTTAGAGGCAAGCTCCTATCTCAACAACAACAACAACAACAACGACAAAAGTGCTTAGTACCACAAACAAGCCATTTTCACACCACGCCAAAACAATTAGTCTCTTCGACCCACGTAACAACAAGCATACAAACTTGCGACGCAGACTCTTGCACTCACAAAACTCACACCTAAACTCACAAAATATACTTCACTGGCTATATAACAACAACAAAAAAGCAACCATATGAGGCAGAAAAAACATGCCATTGCCACAAAGAGTAACAATCACGCAACCAAGTGTTCATCCGAGACACGAAAGAGCACAAGCAGCCTAGTTCAATGCGCCTTTATTACGAACATTCACCTTTGAATATGAAATGGTGAATATGAGTGGTGTGATCTTAATACTGGTGTAATCTAACTTCCTCTATTATACAGTTCTCCCTCGCGTCACATTTTGACGATGATGAGTTTTTGACGATGATGATGGCGACACTGATAATTGGCGGGAGTTAGCTATACAGACACACTAGTGGTTAGCTGATCAGACACTGCGCATGGCACTTTCATAGGCTGAGCAGCGCTTGCCGACAAGTTTGAAAGACCTAAAGGTATATAGAGCAAACTTGCAGTGACACCATGCCCAAAAGCGTCAGTTTGCCTTATTATGCCGGTGCTCTCACGCAAAATCTCAGTGGATACCTCATTCACTTGTATCACTAGCATATTCGCACCTGAATCCATTCGCGCTATACAGGGTTTGTTTTTCATTGAAATGTCAAGACGCTGGTCTCTCATCAGTGAGTATATCACGATGGTAGGGTGGCGTGACGATGTGGGTCGGCTCTCAAATGACCACTCATTCTGAGCAGCTACGCATAAAACTTCTGCTTTATTAGCAGCTGTGTCGCGTGAGAGCTTCCAATCCTTTTGAAAGTGACCAAGCCGTCCACACAGAAAACAAACTCCTGAATTAGGGTTCAAGCTTGCACCAGCGAGTTGTTTAGCTTGCACCCTTAAATTGTGCCCTCTTGACGTAGTACCGCGGCAACTCCAATGCACAGCTCCCTGCCTGCCGCTCTCGTGGCTCTCTTCCAAATTGGCGGCTAACTCGGCTATATACTTGGGCATCAACCAGCCCTTTTTCCTGCTGCGTGACCAGCGGGTGGGGATCACTCGGCATTACCTGTTTCAATCTATCAGCTATTAGTAGTTCTTGAAGACTCTCAAATTACTCCACCTCTCTGCTTCTAAGGTAGTAACCGAACACAGTCTCCAGGTGCGCTGTCACATGGCTCCGAAGCTCGCCTGCTTCTCTTTTGATTTCCACAAACATAAGGTGCTGCTCGTTCGGAGTCATCTTCAACTCTCATAGCACTCTCGGCTTTAAGTCTGAATACGGCATTACCCCCGCTTCTGCTTGGTTGGAAAAGAACGTACATATCTTGTCAGTTGAAAATGATAAAAGGATTGTGCGCTGTAATCCTTCGGCTATGACTGTAGCAGTATGAGCCTTGGGACAGGAGAGGAAGAAGCACGAGAGCCGGGGGCAGGAAAGAAGAGAAGGATAAAGTTAGGAATAAAGCAGATTAAGATGGACGCCAGTTCCATACAGAAGCTATAGTGCTGTTTCGTTATTTTGAGTAGGAACACTACATTATTTTGGCTTAGCTGGCCATCAATGCCAACATGTGGGTGACGTTCATCGTTGACGAGACCTCCACGGACAAGATCATCTTTTCGAAGTACCAAGTTCATGAGAAGCAGCGGTGGGCCTACCTCGTGAACTCTGCTCGGAAGGACTTTTGAGTCTGGTTTTGGGAAAAGTAGTCGTGGGCACAACTGGACTACGGCGGAAAGGTGCTGTAAAAGTGAACTTGCGTGTGGCGACTTTCTACAACCTAGTTCTTGAACCAGCGCGTTGAAGAGACTCAGGATCACGGTCTTCGACGGAAGAGGTGAGCCTTGTTTTAAAAGCTCTTCAGCTGCAACATGAATAGACTGTGCAATAAAACCAAAACACGACAGCCCTTAAAAGCTCTCTAAATGCTGAGAAACTGGTGCCTAAATTCGTAGAGCCTGATGCCTTCGACAGTATCTCTTCAAGTCCAGAAAGTTGGCTTGAGCTCTACGAATATGCCGCTGAAAAAAAAAACAGGTAGCTCTCTCATGAGGAGCAAATCACTAAAATGCGTGTTCATTTGAGAGGTGTTGCGCTCAAGTGGTATGAAATATGCACTCAGGAAGACAGTGGTGACTCTTGGAGTCAGTTAAAGAAAAAACTTTTGACCACGTTCGCAAGCAATCTAGTACATAGATGGAGTACAGCACTTAAATTCAAAACCAATAAAAGCTCCCATGTCGAGTACTTCTTCGAGAAACGGCGTCTTTTGAAGCTAACTGAGCCTTCATTTTTATGTACGGCCATAGTAGTCCTACTATTGCATAGATTACACACTGAAGTCTTGAAGCAGGTGCAAATACGGTCTCCAAAACTCTATATGACCTCCTCGAGACTCTTTTGAACATACCATCAACATCGGAAAGAAGCATAACCACTAATTGAAGCAGCTATTTTTGTCGTAGTAAAGCGGACTGGTCAACGAGAACTGAGCCACCTCGCAAGTAGCTCTTATAACTTGACCTGGCGCGCTCTAAGAGGTCGAGTAAATAATATCTGCATTGAAGCTCAGGAGGATTTGACAGAAAAAAAATCATAAATGAGGGTGATGAGTCCCACTCGATGACTTCAAATGAGACTGTTTATTAAAGTTGCTCTAGCCTACTTCACATTCCCGTCAAAGTCCTACTTTGACGGAAATGTGAAACAATCCGATGGTGGCTCCCGTAGACAGCAATGCATCTGTGTCTATTACAAATGCCAAGATTGTGGATGCACGTCGGGTGCATAGTGGGAGAGTCCTACGGGTACAAGTCAATGATAGGAAAGTAATATTACTTGATCAGTGGGTCTTTGTAAACACCGAGTTACAGGGTCAGAAAATAGAAAGCGAAGTGTTGGTAGTCGAGGGTGTGACGTACGACTTTTTGCAATCAAGACCTGATAAAGGGAAATTAAAGATCAACCTATACTGGGATGATGTGGTTCTAGTCGAGGCCGTGGCAAGGAATAAGACATATGCAGATGCTCTATCAAGGTTGATGGTGCGAAGCAAACAGAACAATCTGAAGAAATCAATGAAGTGAAGTTGTGGAAGGGCTCTGAACAACTGGTTTTCACTGAAGGTCAGTATCAAGTCCCACAAACACTTGTTTCCAGAGTTCTTTATTTGTACCACAATAGCCCAGAATCTGGCGTACTCGACGGATTTTGGAGCACCTACAACAAATTGGTCAAGAGATTTACATGGCCTAACATGAAGAAAGACGTCAGTCAGTACGATCGTTCCTGCCATGTGTGTCAAGTACACAAAGTCGAGTATAAACAGCATACGGATGCTATATTACTGCCTTTCCACTCGAACGTGCCTTTCGAAGTAGCTAACCTGGATCTCGCCGAGCTAAATAAGAAACGTGAAGGAGTCAAGAAAACGCAAGCTTTTCTTCTGGCCATAGATGAATGCACGAGGATGATTGTGGCACGAGCACGAAAAGAATATGCAAGTAGCGTCATAACCCTCCTAGAAAAAGACATATTTAAAACTACGTGGTAAATCGTATGCGATAACAGCCCTGCGCTCAAGACCGAAAACCTAGTGGGATGGGCAAGGGATCATGATATTGTCACGGGGTCGTGACGTGGCCAAAGACAGGAAACTTCGTGTTGGGATTTAACTGTTTATTTGGGCGAACCTGTGCCCGGTAAAGGGAAAGTCTAATTACAGCAGCAGTCTTGCACAGATAGCAGTCTCGGACTGATAGCGGCGAACGCAGCGTCGGCCTTCGATCAACAACTGACAAGCGGCGAAGCGCGTCGGCATTTATACCCTTGCCGTCGAATGTTCTAGCGTTATCGCTGGCGGTAGCGTAGGTTCCAGAACAATCTGTACCGTTCGCACAGTGGGCGTGATCTTATCGAAATGATCTAATACAGTCCGGAACCTTCTCGAAACCTGCAGGCGCGGTTTGCGCTGAGAATCGTGTGGTGTTTTCGGACGATAACAAAAACTTGGGAAATGGAACGTGGCATTGCCCCCCTTTGAAAAAAGGCATCGTCCCGATGCTTTAACTAACGATGAAAGTACAATAATAATGCAAGAAAGTACAATGAATAAAGTACGATAGAACAATAATACAAAAAACACTGTTTCAGTTTGTTAACGTGCATGAAACGGCTTGAGGCGCGCGACATGTACGACTTCAGGTCGTGATCGGCGTCGTTGAGAGTTCGTGATGCCGTCGGGGACAACCTCGTAATCAAGTGGGCCGAGACGTCGAACCACGCTGTACGGTCCGAAGTACCGTCGCAGAAGCTTTTCACTTAGTCCACGTCGGCGTATCGGCGTCCACACCCAAACACGTTCACCGGGCTGGTATTCCACGAAGCGTCGTCGAAGGTTGTAACGGTGGCTGTCGGTCGTCTGTTGATTCTTGATACGGAGACGCGCAAGTTGTCGGGCTTCTTCGGCGCGTTGAAGGTACTCGCTCACATCGAGGTTTTCTTCGTCGGTGACGTTGGGTAACATGGCATCGAGCGTCGTTGCCGGGCTCCTTCCGTAGACCAATTTGTATGGAGATATCTGCGTCGTCTCCTGCACCGCCGTGTTGTATGCGAAGGTCACATACGGAAGAATGGCGTCCCACGTCTTGTGTTCGACATCGACGTACATTGACAGCATGTCGGCGATCGTCTTGTTAAGCCGCTCGGTGAGGCCGTTGGTCTTTGGGTGGTACGCTGTCGTCCGGCGGTGGTTTGTTTGGCTGTATGCCAAGATCGCTTGAGTTAAGTCGGCAGTGAATGCCGTTCCTCTGTCGGTGATAAGGACCTCCGGGGCGCCGTGACGTAGGACGACATTTTCGACGAAGAACTTAGCTACCTCGGATGCACTGCCTTTTGGCAGGGCTTTTGTCTCGGCGTAGCGGGTGAGGTAGTCAGTAGCTACCACGATCCACTTGTTTCCGAAAGTCGACGTCGGGAACGGACCCAGTAGGTCCACACCAATCTGCTGGAAAGGTCAGCAAGGCGGATCAAATGGCTGCAGAAGTCCCGCTGGCCTTGTCGGCGGTGTCTTGCGTCGCTGACAGTCCCGGCATGTCCTCACATAACGAGTGACGTCGGTGGTAAGACGTGGCCAGTAGTACCTTTCTTGTATCCTCGCGAGCGTGCGAGAAACACCGAGGTGCCCTGCCGTCGGATCGTCGTGCAGGGCCTGCAGGAGTTCTGGTCGCAGAGCTGAAGGCACCACAAGGAGGTACTTAGCTCGAAGCGGTGAAAAGTTTTTCTTTTGTAGAAGACCGTTTCGTAGAAAGAACGACGCAAGTGCGCACTTGAATACCTTCGGGACTTCGGCGGTCCTGCCTTCGAGGTATTCTATAAGGGCCTTAAGTTCCGGGTCGGCCCGCTGTCGTTCAGCGGAGTCGTCGGTAGTTATCGTTCCCAAGAAGTACTCGTCATCCGGGTCGTCGGGTAGCGGTTGGTCGACAGGCGCACGAGAGAGACAGTCGGCGTCAGAGTGTTTTTTGCCGGACTTCTAAATGACAGTAATGTCATACTCTTGAAGTCTCAGGCTCCATCGTGCGAGGCGACCTGAAGCGTCCTTCAAGGTGGCTAGCCAACACAAGGCGTGGTGGTCGCTCACAACTTTGAAGGGCCTGCCGTAGAGGTAGGGGCGAAATTTCGACGTAGCCCGGATGATGGCGAGGCACTCCTTTTCTGTTGTGGAATAATTTGCTTCTGCTTTGGATAGCGATCGGCTGGCGTAACTAATAACCCTTTCAAGTCCGTCAGCCCTCTGCACAAGAACGGCGCCAAGACCTACGCTGCTTGCGTCAGTATGTATTTCTGTCTCGGCGAATTCGTCGAAATGGGCAAGTAACGGAGGCGTCTGGAGGCGATGTTTAAGCTCCTGGAAAGCGTGTTCCTGTGGCGTTTACCACTTGAACTCTACGTCGGCCTTGGTAAGGTTAGTGAGAGGATCGGCGATGCGGGCGAAGTTTTTCACGAACCGCCTATAATAGGCGCACAAGCCCAGAAATCGGCGCACGGCCTTCTTGTCAGTGGGCGGCGGGAAGTCGGCGATGGCGGCTGTTTTCCGTGGATTGGGACGAACTCCAGACTTGCTGATAACGTGTCCCAGAAACAAGAGCTCCTCATACGCAAGTCTGCAGTTTTCTGGCTTCAGTGTGAGTCCGGACGTCTTGATGGCTTGAAGTACAGATTCAAGGCGCCGAAGATGCTCGTCGAAACTCGAAGAAAACACGACGACGTCATCCAAGTACACAAGGCAAGTTTGCCACTTCAATCCTGCCAGTACTGTATTCATAACGCGTTGAAAAGTTGCAGGCGCTGAGCAAAGGCCGAAGGGCATCACCTTAAACTCGAAGAGGCCGTCCGGTGTTATAAACGCCGTCTTCTCTCGGTCTCTTTCATCGACTTCGATTTGGCAATAGCCAGTCTTGAGGTCCATTGACGAAATGTACTTGGCGTTATGGAGCCGATCAAGTGCGTCGTCTATTCGTGGGAGAGGATACACGTCCTTTCTTGTGATTTTGTTCAGGCGGCGATAATCGACGCAGAGACGTAGGGTCCCATCCTTTTTCTTCACTAGCACCACGGGGGATGCCCATGGACTCTTGGACGGCTGGATAGTGTCATCCCGCAGCATTTCATCAACTTGTCTCTTCATGGCCTCACGTTCTCGCGTCGAAACCCTGTACGGACTCTGACGGAGTGGTCTGGCATTTTCTTCAGTTATAATGCGATGTTTCGTGATTGGGGTCTGCCGAATTTTCGATGACAACGAAAAGCAGTCTTCGTATTGCAGGAGCAGGGCCTTGAGCTGTTCTTGCTTATCGTTCGGTAGTCTGGGATTGACGTCGAAAGCTATGGGAGGGGCTTGGTTCCCCTGAGCAGGTTCCGCAGAATCGGCGAGGGCGAAAGCACTGGTGGCTTCGACAATTTCTTTCGATGTATGCGACCGTTGTTCCTTTGTTCACATGTTTGTACTCATTGCTGAAATTCATGAGCATAACCGTTGCTTTGCCTCCCCGCAGCTCTGCTATTCCTCTTGCGACGCAAATATTTCGGGTGACCAACAGATGCTGACTGCCTTCAACGACGCCTTCCAAGTCAGGTGATTTAGGAGCACCGACTGAAATAATGACGCTCGAGCGAGGCGGAATGGTGACTTGTTCTTCCAGCACATTCAAGGCATGGTGTCCTGACGGCGTGCGCGGTGGTAGTGCTTCTTCTGTGGATAACGTTATCGACTTTGTTTTTAGGTTGATGACAGCACCATGGAGGCATAAGAAGTCCATGCCAAGGATGACATCTCTCGAGCAACGCTGTAGGACTACGAAGTCTGTAGGATAAATACAGTCGTTAATGGTGACTCTCGCTGTGCAGATTCCTGCAGGCGTTACAAGATGACCTCCGGCTGTGCGGATTTCAGGGCCTTTCCAAGCTGTACTAACTTTCTTTAACTTCGAGGCGAACGACCCACTGATGACAGAATAGTCGGCTCCAGTATCGACGAGAGCGGTCACACTGTGGCCGTCAATAAGAACGTCGATGTCGCTAGTTTGCCGTCTCGCATTACAGTTAGGGCGTGGCGTCGGGTCACGGCTGCGTCGGCTTGATCCGCTGCTTCTATGTTGCGTCGTCAGGCCACCTCCGGTAAGTGAGCTTTCGCCATCAGGGCTTTGCCTGGTTGGCATTGTGTTCGGAAAGCTCCGTCGCGGCGTCGTCGTCGTCGAAGGATCTTCGGTAGTGCGTCGCACAGCAACCGCACCTCCACCGGTTGTTGCCCTTAGTTTCCCGGATACGGGCTAGGAGACCGGCCCCGCGTTGGTCCGGAGTACTGCCGGGGGTGCGGTGACATGCGGCGGCTGGGCGACGGCGAACGGGAAGGACTTCGGGGTGTCCATTGAGTTCCTGCCAGGTAGTCGGCGATGTCACGTGGCCGATCTCCTGGCTGCGGACGCGGTGCATTGACGGCGAAGCCACGCAGTCCCATCTGTCGGTACTGGCAACGGCGGTATGTGTGCCCGGCCTCGCCGCAGTGGTAGCAGAGCGGGCGGTTGTCAGGTGCACGCCAAACGTCCGTTTTCCTCGGTGCACTGCGCTGGCCCGCTGGGCAACGGTAGGACGTCGGTTGGGGTGGTGGCGGCGGTGGCATCTGGCGACGGAAGTGTGACGGGGCGGCGTTTTGGCGTGGACGGGGAGGAGCGTTGTGGCGCCCTGCAGCGGCGTAGCTCATAGTTTCTGGCTCGGGCGGCGGTGTTTCGGGAATTCGAAGCGATTGCCGGACTTCTTCTCGCACAATGTTGGCGATCGAATCCACTTGAGGCTGCGCCGAAGGCAACAGTTTGCGCAGCTCTTCCCGCACGATCGCTCGGATCGTTTCACGCCGGTCGTCGGAGTCACTGGCTTGAGCAGCAGCGCATTCTGGAGTCAGGCGACGATTATACTGTCTGGTGCGCATGTCCAGCGTTTTTTCGATGGTGGTCGCCTCGGATACAATATCTTGGACGGTGTTCGGTGGATTCCTCATTAGTCCCGCGAAGAGCTCCTGTTTGACCCCTCGCATGAGGAAACAAACTTTCTTTTCCTCAGGCATGTCTGGGTCAGCGTGACGGAATAGGCGGGTCATCTCCTTTGTGAAAATTCCAACCTTTTCCTTTGGTAGCTGAACCCGGGTCTCGAGTAGAGCAGCGGCCCTCTCTTTGCGAGCGGCGCTTGCGAACGTTTGCAGAAATGCGCCGCAGAAGACATCCCACGTTCGGAGCGTTGACTCCCGATTCTTTAGCCAGGTCCTTGCGGTGTCTTCCAGGTAGAAGTACACACGACGGAGCTTTTCTTCGTCTTCCCAGTGGTTGAGGGCGGCCACGCGGTCGTATGTTTCTAGCCAGGTTTCCGGGTCTTCAAACGATGAGCCATGGAACGTTGGTGGTTCCCTGGGTTGATGAATGACGATCGCGGGCTGGGACGCTCCGGTTGTCATTGTCGCTGCAGTCGAGGTCATGGTCTTGGTCTTCCGCGCCTTGTCTTGTAGAAGGCCGTACTCCGGTGGGAGACCTTGCTGTCGGCGGCTCGTTCGCTGCTCTTGGTTGGCGTCGGTGTCTTCTCCACGATGGGGGCTGGGTTCATGGCTTGACGGGGGCGTCCGGTACATGAACGAAGCAGCACCTCCACCAGATGTCACGGGGTCGTGACGTGGCCAGAGACAGGAAACTTCGTGTTGGGATTTAACTGTTTATTTGGGCGAACCTGTGCCCGGTAAAGGGAAAGTTTAATTACAGCAGCAGTCTTGCACAGATAGCAGTCTCGGACTGATAGCGGCGAACGCAGCGTCGGCGTTCGATCAACAACTGACAAGCGGCGAAGCGCGTCGGCATTTATACCCTTGCCGTCGAATGTTCTAGCGTTATCGCTGGCGGTGGCGTAGGTTCCAGAACAATCTGTACCGTTCGCACAGTGGGCGTGATCTTATCGAAATGATCTACTACCGTCCGGAACCTTCTCGAAACCTGCAGGCGTGGTTTGCGCCGAGAATCACGTGGTGTTTCGGAACGATAACAAAAACTTCTGAAATGGAACGTGGCAATATATCGGGAAAGTATGTGCGCCATACCATCCCGCAGCGAACGGGTTGGCAGAACGTGCCATACGGGACGTGAAACAGTACATCAAGATGCACGAATAATTTTCTGGTGGATGGAAATGTTGTTTGGAAGCCGCCATAAAACATCACAATCGATCCTATACATGTGGATTGGGGTGCAGTCTACAGAAGGCTTCTTCAGGAGAAACCCCTATACTGCAGGCAGACCGTGAGTTGTGACTCTTGGAAAACATCAAGTTTGTTCAGGAGAGGCAAGAAAAATCACAGGAGGAGAGATAGCGAAAACGAATGAAAAAGAATTTCGACACGAGGCATTGAGCAGACATACCAAATATTCAAGTCACTGACCTCGTACTAGTGAGGAGCGGAATAAGAGATGACAGTGCCAAATTTTACGGTCCTTACTCTGTGACCAATCCAGCCACCCAAAACGGAATTTTCAAGACTGTCTGGTACACTGGTGAACGTGGATCAGTTGAATGTGCTTCAATTAAAAATGTCTTCAAATATTACCCTAGGAGGGGTAATAAAAGAAACCGGGAATGGTGAAGTGGTATGAGCTTTGGGACAAAAGAAGAAAAAGCACGAGAGCCGGGAGAAGGAAAAAAGAGATGGATTAAGTTAGGAATAAAGCAGATTAAGATAGACGCCAGTTCTATAGTGAAGCTATAATGCTTTTCTGTTCTTTTAGGTAGGAACACTACAATGACCAGTGCTGCAATGAGAGCGTCCACATGTATTAACCAAGCGGGAATCCTTGGGTCTTTTCGGATTTCAGCGCCTTCCTCGCCGCGAGATCTCCATTCCACGTCAACTGCACCAGTTAATTTACTTCTTCTCGACTAGCTTCAACACTAGCTAAGGAGGGAAGGTCTCGAGGATTGGAACAGGTGCCCTTCGTGGACTCCAGTGCTTGGTGGCAGTACGAAAAAAAAATCTGTAATCCGGTGAAGAGACGCTATATTGCAGCCTCGAGCGTCTACGCGAGTCCAAGTCCAAACCTCCGCTCTTCATTTCACATTCAGACACCCTCTGTTCTACCCTCGGTTGAACAAAGCGTCTTCATAGAAGCCAATCATTCGTTGGGGCTCGCATCATCACAACCAATCGCAGAAACACTTTCATAACAAGCACTGCATTGATAAACACCATGTTACCGAATAAAACACGCAAAGAGATGGGTTCTCCACGTGTCGCACACTCTCCCATGCCAGGCCGTGTATCGGCCGACCTCTGGCGGTAGTCGTTTTAACGCTCGAGCTTCATCAGATTTCTCATTAAACGTCGCTTCGTAGAAGCCTCCTTAAGCGCGGAGAGTACACTGTCAGGCCCTGTACGTTGACCAGGTGTGCACGCGAAAGTGAGGTGCCGCGCCATCCTAACGATTCTCGGTAATCACGTGTAGTGGGGAAGGATAACTTCATTTGCGAGCCGCCACCACGTCTCGGTTAGCCCACTGGTCTCGTCCCTGCATCATTCTCAATGACACACTTGCATTCCAACAATGACTTCAACTCAAAAAACGCGCGTGACGTGATTCTTGCAAGACGCGTGTTCGAGTAAGCTTCCTCTTCTAGTCCCAGACGGGGGCAACTTTAACGGCTCCGCTCGTGTTCGTGAACAAGGTGAACAAAGAAGTCTCCTTTTTTTTCCCGTGTGCTGGTCTTCCGCGTTCAGTTTCGCTAGAAGCGATCAGTTTCGCTAGGTGGCTGGTCGGGAACGGGCTCCGCGCTCTCCATCAGCCGCATTAATCGTGCTACACACAACACACCGCTAATGATTGCCTCATGCTAACTGATACCATTATCAAAACTGCCAGGAAAGCTAAAAGTCATAGGCGCCAAGATAGATAGATAGATAGATAGATAGATAGATAGATAGATAGATAGATAGATAGATAGATAGATAGATAAATAGATAGATAGATAGAAAATAGATAGATAGATAAATAGATAGATAGATAGATAGATAGATAGATAGATAGATAGATAGATAGATAGATAGATAGATAGATAGATAGGTAGATAGATAGATATAGATAAGGCGCAAGTATATAGGTGCAAGTAAAGCATTCTTGATTGTGGGAGGTTTTCGAAATTTTCAGCTGATAGCTTGTTTAGCTTTCTATGACTTCTGGGCGTAACGTCTTTCGTGACTTTCACGTATTCAGGGCTGTAAAAGGTTTTTTATCTTCTCTTCACAGGGTTTGCGGTCGAGTGTAACGGTTGATTGGCTGGGTCTTTTGGCAGAATGGTTTGGTTCTGCTCCAGATTCTTTATCACTTATTTTATTTCTATCGCTCTTGATTTTTTGGTGATGCAATAAATGATGATGATGATGATTTGCTCGACGCCAACGACGCCGACACTGACGCCGTTGCCGACACCAGAATTTCTGCGAAACGAGCTCTTTGACGCTATCGCGCAAATAAATATTTCCAATACGAGTATTATTCGAACCGAGGCTCTCTGTGAGGCAATTAGATCATCTAGCACAAAAGCTCGCCAATTATCGAAACCATTTCGAAACAGAAAAAAAACTTACAAATGTTATGTAGTAGAAGTTGCCATTGATACTGTGTCTAACTGAAAAACCGAGGCCTTATGTTTATAATTCTTCCGTTGATGTAGTAGAAGTAATCACTTTAATGCACGCAATATCAGGTGGTAGACACGTTGAATTGCGCCAGGCATCATACATGTGGAATCTGAAACGAGTGGGTCTTTCAAAGGCCCACCCATTACGGAGTGCTCCAACATAAGCTCGCGTGCTGCCTAACACACGCGTAGATGGCCCTTCACGGATTGGCACCTAACAATTTTACTGTCAGTAGACGGTCTTCAAAACTGTTGGTTGGAAACTAAATCATTTCCCACAGTCTAGGATAGTTTGAAAAGCCTAATGTTGCACGCACAATTTTATGTTCCCCCACGGCATAGATGAGGCATACACCGAGACCGAAGCTAGCTAATTTAAAAAAGAAGGATTTTCACAGGAGCTGGTTACGCTATCGTGGTCTACTTTTGAAGGCGAAGCTCAAGCCTCGTCCAAGTTTTGCAATCGCTTTTGGAAACTTGTGTATATAATTGTGTCGCGCAGTTTCTACGTATTATATATGGCGTCACCACTGCCTTATGCGTCAACTGCTGCCGCATGTGTTATTATTATTATTATTAGCAATGGAATAATACTAATACTAATACTACTAATACTACTACTAATAATAATAATATTAATAATAATAATTATAATGTAAATGAGGTTTATTGAATGAGCGGAGCAAGTGGGTGGTAGCTCGAAAAGAACGCAGGTGAACCCAGATGATGGCGCTAGATCGCCGATCTAGTGCCTTCTTCTCATGTTGATGATAGATGAGCCCATCAGACCAAAGTCTTCCCTCTTCATTATATTTATTCCCGGCGAAAAAAATGAAGCCATCCTGGTAAGCTAACAGGTGGGGACAAGCGCATTGAAGTAGGGCTGGAGATAGTCTACGGGAACGATGTCATGTCCACGCTGACAATGGTCGTTCGGGGGCTTGAGGGGTTCTCTGGCGTAGTTTAAAGTTTGAAGCTTGAAGTTTGTAGTTTATTTTATTCCTGTCGGAGTTCACGGTTGATGTACGCTCGAACACGCGGTAAGGACCCTGGTAATAAAAGGCAGCTAGAGTGACACACCAGGAGTGCAGGGCGGAACATGCAGCCATACAAGTGATCCAGAAACGATGGTCTTCGTTGCGGCTTTCCTTCTGGCGCTGTTGGTCGCCTGTAGTAAACCGCTTCGCTAGCTTGCGGCACTCTTCTGCGTAACGAGCGGCTTCTGAGACAGGCGTGCATTAGGAAGAATCTGGTGCATATGGCAGCAAAGCGTTGATGGTGTGTGGTGGTTGGCGACCGTACAGAAGAAAAAATGAAGAAAATCCGGCTGTGACTTGCGTTGCGTTGTTATACGCGTATTTCACAAATAGAAGAACGAGGTACCAGTTTATTTGATCAGAAGCAACGTGCGTCGCGAGTATGTCCCCCACAGTACGATTAAACCACTCAGTCAAACCGTTCGTCTATGGGTGGCTGGCTGTACTCTTCCGGTGTACAATATGGCACTGGAGAAGAAGTGCTTGGATTACATCGGAGAGGAATACACGTCCATGGTCACTGAGGAGTTCGTGAGGAGGACCATGACGAAGCACAAAACGATTGAGGATGAAAGTTGCGACGTCTTGTGCTGTCGCTGTGGGAAGAGCAGCAGGTTCATCGTACCGTGTAAGATGATCCACAGCCACGGTAGCCCATTTGTTCCCTGTTGTTCTCAATGGCAGTGATCCGTGCAGGTCAATTCCATTGCAGTCGAATGGGTGGTCTGGGCATGAAAGTGGTTGCAATGATTGCGTTACAGGACGTGGCTCGTTTAGGCGCCACTGACATTCGTGGCAGCCGTGAATGAACTCACGGACGAAGGTAAACATTCCACGCCAGTAATACACTTTCTGTACACTGTAAACAGAAATAGGCCGAGATGGGAGTAAATGAACTTGTCCTCTAGCGCACGCCCCGATGGGAGTTTTATAAACACCGCCCAGATGGAGTAAAAAATTTACTCCCCATCAGCAGGGGGTTTTTGCATGGTGCCAGGGGGGTTTTTATTTACATCCATTGCGGAACTTTTTCAGGCCAGTATGAGAGTAAATTTTTTGCATCGACCGAGAAAAAAATTACGTCAGTATCCGTAGCATGCGCAAGCGTAACTTTAATTACATTACATTTAATGCGCACAACAATGTTTAAAGTACACAAACAATCTCACAACGTTCACGAAATATCACAACACTCGCACTCACCACAGCTTGCTACACGCAGTACATACCAACCATAGAGTCACCGGGTATAGATATAGGCACCACATTCTTACCTCCCATGTAGCCCTGGTAAAAGCCTTATTTCGCTGATAATTAGGCAATAAATACGCACAGCGTAAGTATAAACTTGCGGTGGTCTGATGTAAGCACTTCATCACACATGCCTTTTATTCTGAGTCTGCCTAATATTCAATATTTTTCTACTATAGCAAAAAAGTTTTATCAGTTGACGCTCTGTCGTACGGGCTGAATTTTCATTAGCAGTACTGTTTGTGGACCCGTGAAATGCACTGAATCATACATAAAGTGCGCGCGGTCTTGAATGAACACATTTACGAGGCACATTTAGCAGCTCCAGCGATGAACCGAAGTAGACCGCCGCTACCGCGTTCGACGACTAGGCCTCACTCACGAGTACGGCACGGTGATTCGATGAATGAGAGCTGGCAATCACAAAATGCTTGCTGATGGGCAGTGTACGTCTCGTTGTTTTTCCCATGCACAGAAATAGGTGTCCGCTATCCACGCAGTTTAAGCTACGGAGCGGTAGACTTAAATGAATGAGACGGTTCGCAGTCGCCGTTCCCGTTGCTCGCATGCATTGCATGTATAGCTCGCAGAGCTCGCCACGGCGGCTGGTGCGCAGTGCGAGCTCGATACGATGCCGGCTTGATACCGACGCCATAGCGAGGCCTTCCTACCGCTTAGATGTTGCAGCCGGTGAAATACCGGTGACACTCCGAGAACTCGTCATCGCCGGAGACGGGGCGAGCGCGTCGCCGGCGCAACTCTCACACCGGTTGCCGGCCAGCCTGTAATGGTCGAGCGAAGCCTACTTCGAACCGCTTCTTACGGTGCAATCGCTGGCAATCTTACTCCGCCTCGTTCGGCGCTTTCCTTGTAGTTAGTCATTGACAGCTGCGGTCGCAAGGCGCAGAAGACTGTTATACATCCTAGCAGCCTTCATTTTTTTTGTGAAACACATTCTTTGCCTCGCCGGTGGTCGGTGCTAGCTCGTAGCGCTTGCCGTGGTGGCCGGCGCACAGTGCGAGCTCGATACGATGCCGGCTTGATACCGACGGCATAGCGAGGCCTTCTTACCACTTAGAGGTTACAGCCGGTGAAATGCCAGTGACACTTTGAGAAGCCACTATTGGCGGAGACGGGGCGAGCGCGTCACCGGCGCCACTCTCAGACAGGTTGCCGGCCAGCCTGCCGTAGTCGAGCGAAGCCTACTTCAGACTGCTTCGAAGTTTTTGGTGGTGAAACTCCAGGAGCAGCCGCTGACGATCGTAACAGCTTACCTTTGCTACCATTATTTTATTCTTCGAAGTTTTTGTTACTCGGCCCTTTGAAGCGCGGCATTCACGGCGTTTCGTTGAGGAATCGGACCGATGTGCAGCGTGGTTTAACGGTGCGAAATATATTGAAATGTTCACAGTAAATACCAACCGGTCGTTGCTATTCTTCGCTGCACTTATAATTTCGTTGCCTGTTTACAGATGCTTACACGGTTAGCCACACAAAGCACATGTGTTTCTCACCGACGTGCAAACATATGCGCACACACACACACACACACGTCACGCCCAAAGAGGGTTTTTAAAGCTCCTATAGGGAGTTTGTAACCACGTAACCTGAAACTCCCTGGGAAGTTTAACAAGGTGACGTCGTTCATTAACTCTGTGATTAAGCAGGGGCGTTTTAAGATGACATGTGCCGAGTTCACGCCCTGCCAGGGACTAAAATATTGGGGCAGGGGAGTTTTGTGGGCTCATGTGCTGGAGAAACTCCCATCTCGGCTAACTTTGGCTTACCGAGGTTGGCGCTCGTAAGTTTTGAAGACATCAGCGTGAGCACATTACGGCTCGGAATGAAACGACGCTCAGATTGTAGAGCGCAGTGTTCAGGGAAGGATTAATAGGCATTTCCTATCATCTGCTGAATATTTGTGCTGGTACAAAAGGACGTCTCGATGACTAAAGGGCGGGGCTTGGCGGCACAGGGTTCGAGCGGTCGGAAGTGTTGGCGCCTCAGATTATGCGTCAAGAAGCCAAGCGATCCCTGGATTATGGCGTTGTGCAGAAGAGATGGTGCCCACGTGATGAGCCGCCAACGTCTTGTCAAAGGCATAGATGCAATGTCAGGAAATAGATGGTATCGCGACAGTGAATCAGCATCGATAGGCTTGTGGCTGGAATGATATACACGTGGATATCGTATGCTTGAAGCCGAATAGCCCAATGGGCAAGGTGACCCGATGGATCCTTGAGCTAAGACAACCAGCATAATGCGTGGTGGCCCGTTTCTACATCAAAAGCACGGCCATAAAGGTATGGGCGCAACTTGACAAGCACCCAAACGGTCGCCAAGTATTCCTTCTCGGTTATACTGTAGTTCTATTCAGCCTCGGTGAGAGCTTTGCTGGCGTATGCGGCGACATACTCGGCGAATACAGGCTTGCGTTGTGCGAGAACCGCACCGAGGCCGACGCCACTGGCGTCGGTGTGGACATCTATTGCCGCCGTAGGATCGTAGTGACACAATAATGGTGGTGGAGTGAGGAGACGACGAATGGCGGAGAGGGCTTTGTCACACTCCATAAATCATGACGAAATACCGGTGGCGCTGCTAGACGTTCGGATAAAGGGGCAATAATGGAGGCGAAGTTGCGAACGAACCGGCGAAAGTAAGAGCCTTACCCTATGAAGCTCCGTAACTGCTTTACAGTAGTTGGTATAGGCAAGTTGGCGAACGCATGTAATTTTGCGGGTTCTGGAATTATCTGTCTTTTGATATGACGTGACTGAGAATCGTAAGTAGCCGAGGAGCGAAATGGCATTCCTTCAGGTGGAGTTGGAGCTGAGCATTTTTCAGGCAGCTGAGGCCATCTTTCAGACTCTCAAGATGTGTTTGAAAGTCTGGCGCAAAGACGACAATATCGTCGAGGTAGCGGAGACGTATTTTGCACTTAAAACCACGAAGAACCCAGTCTATAATGCGCTCGAAGGTGACATGCGCATTTCAGAGGCGGAAGGACATGACATTATACTCATATATACCAACGTGTGTCCCGAAGGTTGTTTTTGGCCGATGAGCATCTGAAAGGGGCACCTGCCAGTACCCCGAACGCAAATATAACAATGAAAAAACACGGCACCTTGCAAAGTATCAAGGGCACTATTAATCAGAGATAAACGGTTCACGTATTTTCGAGTGGTTTTAGTTAGGCACCGGTAATTCACGGAAACACACATGGAATCATCTTTTTTTTAACGCACACTACAGGTAAGGCCAATTGACTTTGTGAAGGTTGAATGACGCTGCGTCGCAGAATATTGTTCACGTGTTCGGAAATGATTTGGCGTTGTGCCGCGTAAACACGGTATGGTCATTGCTGAAATAGCACATGGGAGCCGATATCGATGTAATGAAGAGTGATAGAAGTCCGGCCAAGTGCAGGTTGAACGACATCGAAAGAATCGCTGTACTGGTGCAGCAGTCGGAAAAAATCAGGTCGTTCAGATGGCGACAGACCGTCTGCGATCGAGAAATCGAATACTTTCAAAGGCTGTACATCAAAATGGGTAAAAGCACTGACAGTGGAGAGGTCGCTTCGAATTGATTATTGCTGCGCGCTAAAACTTGTCCATTATCACTGGGCTGCACGCATCCGAGAGCTTTGTTTTTAACAGTTTGGTGTTATACGGAAATGAATTAGTGAGGCAGAGAGCACTGTCTCTATAAGAAATTGAGTGGACCGAATGAGAGAGAAGAAGTTGTTTTCGACTTAAAATTAGGCTTCATGGCTCAAAGAAAGCTATTTCACCACACATGCCGTCAGAGAACACAGGGAGCAAACTGCTGTTGACGTTGGAATGTCGGTGTCTTCTCTGACAACTAGCTTGTGTGCGGCTTCATACGCGTGACCGTAGGCCTGGTTGAACAACGGGAGCAGTTCAAGTTCGGAATGGGCACAATCTATAATGGCATGATT
Organism: Rhipicephalus microplus; assembly: GCF_043290135.1. Lineage (NCBI taxonomy): Eukaryota > Metazoa > Arthropoda > Arachnida > Ixodida > Ixodidae > Rhipicephalus > Rhipicephalus microplus. The sequence goes on from NW_027464586.1 coordinate 18,689,513, forward strand.
ACGATATAGGAAATCCCAGTCAAGTATGATGTCATGAGGGCAGGAAGAAAGGACGATAAGCTCAATAATGTAGTGGTCTTCCCAATGGTGAGCCGGGCAATGCAGGCGGGTATAGGCCGAACAGGTTCTCCATTCGCTGCACGTAAGAACATCATATCAAACGGCGTGGTCACTTTTCGAAGCTTGCGGCAAGTTTGGCGTCTATAAGGGACACGGCGGCACCACTACCTAAAAGAGCGTATGCGTGGGCGCCGTCTACAAAAACTTAGACAACATTTGATGGCAAAGCTAGAGGCCTCAATCGTTTTAACTGCGCAGTTCTTTCCACCCGAACTTTGATGTATAGTTCTGCTCGTGTTAAGACATTCATTGATATGCGGTGTTTAACATCCCCAAACCACCATATAATTATGTGAGACGCCGTAGTGCAGGGTCCCGAAGCACATGTTGGAGCATTCGAGCCAACTGGGTTGGTGGTCACACTTGCTGCTGCTGCGGGAGCTCTTGGCGCTGAGCAAACGGCAGGAGAAAAAGCTGACGTGGGACTTCCTCACGCACAAAGTCTTTCATTTGTGCTGAAGGCTGGAGCGGTCAGGCACGACGTGCAGTGCAGCTAGAACGGTTCGTTAGGCTAAGATGAACGATGGGTGAGAGCTCGTGGCCGCCGCAATTCGTCGTAGCTCTGGCACAGAGTTACCACTTCAAACACCGTGCCAGGAGACCTCGCAAGGAGGATTTTAAATACGTCGTCACCGAATCCCTTCATAATGTGCTGAATCTTGGCACTCTCGCTCGTTGCGGCATTGACACGCATGCAGAGATCGAGTATGTCCTCGATCTAGGCTGTACTCGTTTTCACTGGTTCTTGTGCGCATGTACGCAGGCGTTGCTCGGCGGGTACATTACGCACAGCAGGGAGACCGAATACAGAGGACATTGCCTGCTTGAAAGAGGCCCAGTTTTGGAGCTCGGATTCGTGGTTTGTATACCAGAGCTTCGTCACATGAGCCAAGTAAAAGTTGAAGGTGCCTAACTTAGCAGCGTCATCGCCTTGTTTGGTTCACTGACTTTTTTGTAGGACGACCGCCAGTGCTCGACGTCCTGGTCTTCGGTGCCCGAAATAATCGGGGGGTCTCGCTAAGAAACCGGGCCGGGGCAAGTAGTGGTCGCTAGAGGTACTGTCTGTTGGGCTGCGTCCACTTGCATGGTCGACGGCAGCGTGCGGGATCGGAATGGCAGTGCGTAGGCGATGCGGTTACCCAGCACGATTCACCAAATGTAAAGGGGGTTTATTGAACGAGCGGACCAAGCGGGTGGTAGCTCGAAAAGCACGCAGATGATGGTGCAAGATCACCGATCTCGTGGATTCTTCTTTTGTCGATGATAGTTTAGCTTACCTTACCAACGTCTTGGCCCCGCCGCGGTGGTCTAGTGGCTAAAGTACTCGGCTGCTGACCTGCAGGTCGCGGGATCAAATCCAGGCTGCGGCGGCTTGATTTCCGATGAAGGCGGAAATATTGTAGGCCCGAGTACTCAGATATGGGTTCACGTAAAAAAACTCCAGGTGGTCGAAATTTCCGCAGCCCTCCACTACGGTGTCTCTCATATTCATATGGTGGTTTTGGGACGTTAAACAGCAAATATCAATCAATACCAACGTCTTCTATAATAATAATAATAATAATAATAATAATAATAATAATAATAATAATAATAATAATAATAATAATAATAATAATAATAATAATAATAATAATAATAATAATGATATAATTTTCATTTGCACAAGAATATGACCTCTCGGGTAACGTGCAAGACTAGACAGAAAATTCTCTCATGAGCGTCCATCTGCCAGCCCGTCACCTCTGGGCGAAAAAGAGCGGGGCTACTTGTATCAGCTTCTCAAGCTGCTTATCTTGGGCCCCACTACTGTGTAACCATGTTTACAAAGAAATAAATGAAGAAAGAAACAAGCGAACAAGTTAGTTGAAGCGGAGTCGCAATTGCGGTCGTCGCTGTTGGAGCCAGGCGCAAAGCAAGTCGGCGCACCTCACTGTAGATAAATCTGTTCCTCCTCGCTGCTATTCATACCAAACAAATACCTTTTCGCACAAGAAGCTCTGCCATGTCAAGAATAGCCCGATAAGAGACGTACGAATACAGCACACCATTCGCGGAAGCCGCTTGCCATCGCTACAGTGGCTAGAATACTAGAAGTGTGATCACCGCCAAGCGGCTGCAATGGGAGGTAGTGACGCCGCTTTGAGATGTTTCCGCTAGGTGGCACGTGCTGTCGTATATATACGACAGCGTGTGCCGTATATATACGACAACATCCTATAGTTCAGGATAATGGCGCAGAGTTTTTCAAAGCACTGGGGTTTAGGGACCGGGAGGGCAAAATAGGCTTTAAGCAGGTAGACTTAACTAGACGGAGGTTATCTGATTGGTGGCTAAAGTCAAGCCACGAGTGAAAATTGAACCCTTCACTGCAAAGTACGAATCCTCAAGCTCACTTTTTAAAAAAAAATTAATCTTGTTTTTGGTTCATTAAGTATTACGGCTTGGTGGCGCTAGCCACCACCCGACTTAGAGGGCACAGCCATATCCATCCATCCATCCAACCATACAAACCATGAAATATGGCGGATGAGTCGACAGAAAGGCTTTGAGAAGGTAGAAATAAATAGAGAGGTGCATAGGTGGGGTGGTTTTCAACGAGACACAATTCACTTCGATGGGCGGCTAGGTCATCAGGTGGGTTGGCGACTTGCAGGATGCACAGTAGCTTTCTTGGGGGGCAAGCGGGCCCTTCGGGGTGCTGGATAGCTAATAACGAGGAAAACAACCAGGGTGACTCTTTGACAGGTGGTATGGACAGATACGATTCCAAAGTGGCACCAGTATCTAAGATAGGTAGTGTCCGGGGCAGAGATAGACGTAGCCTTGAGCGCCGAGCCAATTCAGACATAGGGTATATTACATTCAGGGTGGTAGAAACAAGCTGAAATGCTTGTTCTGAAGAGATAGAAGAACAGCTAAGGGAAGAGAGGCCGATGGTATACGGTTTTGTAGAAACACATCTCAGGGACATGGAACAACCTCTGAACTATCCGGACTACGCGTGCGAATATTGTAATAGAACAGAAGGCAGCAGAAAGGGGGGTGCTATTGGGGCATTTATTCGTAAGAGTACAGACTGAAAGGGTCAAGCAGGAGTGCAAGGAACATTTATGGCTAAAAGGGAATGTGGCAGGTCAAATGACACTCCTTGGTTTCGTGTATATGTGGACGAGAGCAAAGGCCACAGAGGAAAACCAGGCAATGGTAGAGTGTATATCAAAGGACATTCAGGAGTTAGGAAGAGAGTGCGGTATAATTATACTGGGAGACATGAATGCGCATATAGAAGATATAGATGGGTATACCCACCCGACAGGCAAAATGATCATGAATATGTGTGAAAGGCTTGATTTGATCGTTTACAACAGTACCGAGAAGTGTGAAGGGCAAGTAACATGGGAGGTAGGAAGGCTGCAGTCGGCGATAGATTATGCACTGATGTCGCATAGGATGTATGATAAGCTCTGGGGAATGCACATATATGAAGGTGGCTCCAGAAGTCTGGGTAGTGATCACAAACGTATCAAGCTAAGCTTTAGAAGAGCAGTGCAAATGGGAGGAGGCAAGAGAGCAACTACAGGAAAAGTTTTATCCAGAAAGGCAAATTGAAATAGCCACTGAACAAATTGAGAAAGTAATCACGGAGGATAATAAAACAGTGTGGACGTACACGAATCCAATTAGACTGTTTGAGCTAGAGCGTGCTTAGACGCGTGAAAAGTCACGCCGGAAGAGAAGACACAAACCCAAAGTTGGTGGGATTAGGAAGTTAAGAGAGCCATAGCAAATCGTCAGGAAGCCTCCAGGGAACACAGACATGCTAAGCAGTGGGGTGAACCGACAGATGATGTTGAAAGAAATTGGGAAACTTTTCTAAGCTGTAGAAGGGATGCATCCCTTTGATCAATGAAAAGATTAGAAGAAAGAGAGCTCAGTGGCCCGTAGAAGTACATAAAAAAGATAGAAAGGCGGCTGCGAAATTTTGGAACCATCTAAACTCCCTAAGAAATGAGACGAGCCTAGAGCAGAGGTTTATAACTACAGCCCAAGGTGCTAGGCTAGAAGGGGACGAAGCTATTGAATATATAAGAACAAGGGTGACAGAAAAATTTCAACAAAGAAGTGCTTTGTGCACCACAATAGACAAGGATAAATCAAGTGGTGCAATGGCTCCATTTTCACAACGAGAGTGGGAAAGCTCTGAAAAAAGGGTTCCTAGTAATACATCAACATGCCCAGATGGCATTCCAATTATTCTGATAAAGACATTAGGTCCGAAGTCTAAGCAAGCTTTGAGAAAGGCAGTGAGCGAACAAATAATCGATGGTGAAGTTCCCCTTGGATGGAAACTTAGCAGGATGAGCATGATCTATGAAGGAAAGGGGGACAAAGCTGATATAAACAACTACCGTCCTATAACAGTGACATCAGGGATCTACACGCTAGTAATGCAGATTATGAAGGAAAGACTGCAGGCATAGATAGAGGATGCGGGGGGCTGGGGGAACTGCAGAATGGGTTTCGGAAACACAGGAGGTTGGAAGACAATCTGGTCTCACTAACGCAGTGCATCGAAATAGCAGAAAAAGAACACAGGCCCCTGTGGCTAGCATTTTTGATATCTATGAAGCGTACGACAACGTGGTTCAAGAGGAATTGTGGGGAATACTGGACAAACTAGGCGTGGAACAAGTAGTCACTAATTTTAAAGGATATCTCTAAAGGTAACAAGGTAGTTATAAAGTGGGAAAAACAGGTATCGAAGCCTGCAGAGGTAAAACGGGGGCATAGGCAGGGGTGTCCCCTGTCACCCTTATTATTCATGGTGTACCTACAAGGATTAGAGGCCAAATGAGAGGGAAGTAGACTGGGCTACAGCCTCTCTTTATTCAAACAAGAAAAACTCATTGATCAGGCACTACAAGCATTAATGTACGCAGATGATATGGTGCTAATGGCCGAAAACAAGGAAGATTTGCAAAAATTGATAGACATCTGCGGTGATGAGGGAGATAGGTTAGATTTAAGATTCAGTAAGGAAAAATCAACAGTCTTGATTTTCAATGATAACGAAGGTAGTGAGCTTAGAATACAGGAGGTCATGCTAGAGATAACAGATATATACAAACATATGGGCGTATGGATAAGCAATGGGACCAAGTACCTAGGGGAACACGATATATACTTGATGACTAAAGGTAACAGGAATGCTGCAGTGATGAAAAATAGGGCACGGTGGAATTACAATAGGTATGATGTTGTAAGAGGAATATGAAAAGGGGTCATGGTTCCTGGGCTGACGTTCAGCAATGCGGTCTTGTGCATGAGATCAGAAGTGTAAGCAAGATTAGAAATTAAGCAACGTGGAATAGGCAGGCTTGCTTTAGGAGCTCACGGGAATACACCAAATCAGGGAGTACAAGGTGATATGGGAGTGACATCATTTGAGGGCAGGGAAGCTAGCAGCATGATAAAATTTGAGAAGCGATCGAGAGAAATGGGGGAGGAGCGTAGGGCTAGGAAGGTTTTCAGCTACTTGTACATGAAGAATGTTGATACGAAATGGAGGAAGTGAACCGGGAAATTTACTGGTAAATACTTAGAAAACAGCAGGTGGCCAAACCAAAAAGACCTATCAGTTAAGATGAAAGTGAAGGAAACGGAGACTGACATGTGGAGAATGGGCATGAATAAAAAGCCCGCACTAGAGATATATCGAACTTTTAAGCAGGAGATTGCCAAGGAAAGAATTTATGATAATACTAGGTGTAGTGCTCTACTGTTTGAGGCCAGGACGGGAGTGTTGCGAACCAATACATATCGGGCCAAATACGAAAGGGTAGACACAGTATGGAGTGCGTGTGGAGAGGAAGAAGAAACTGCCGAACACTTGATAATGTTCTGTAAAGGGCTTCACCCTTCAGGATGATGGTGCAGAGTTTTTCAAAGCACTGGGGTTTAGGGACAGGGAGGGCAAAATAGACTTTAAGCGGGTAGACTTAACTAGAGGAGGTTATCTGATTTGTGGCTAAAGTCAAGGCACGAGTGAAAAATGAACCCTTCACTGCAAAATACGAATCCTCAACCTCACTATTTAAACTAAAAAAAGATAAATCTAATGGTTAGTTTACTAAGTATTACGGCTAGGTGGCGTTAGCCGCCGCCCGATCTAAAGGGTACAGCCACATCCATCCATCCATCCATCCACGTCAGGCTCTCAGGCTGCGCACGTTGTTCAACGCTGCAACTCGCCGGTCAAACATGATTCTTTTGCCTGTTCAAGCTGTTCTTTTGTGCTGCATTTGCTATTCGGACATCCTTATCGTGTCTACGTTATGTCTTTTGTGGAGTGTGTGCCATGAGCAGATGTCAGAGCCACTGTTTTGGGCCGAGACGCTCAATTGGGTACAAATCGTGCAAGCAGAAGCTTTCATTGTTAGGAGTACCAAATGACGACCATTTGTTCCAACAGCGGCAGCGTAATATACCAAGAGCAGACAAGCCTTTGGAAAAGAACGCTGCCGTTCGGGAGCTCCACTTCGATCAGCAGTTCATCTCGCGCCACTTCGAGCACGTTATTAACGATGAGTTAGTGCGTTTGGACAAAGCTAGGCCTGTACTATTGCCGCATGCCGTCCCATCGATCTTTCCAAATGCTCCTTTCTGCCTTTCCAAACGTGTGGTGCAAAAAAGAAACCCTAAGAAGAGATCACACCCACCGCTTGTGATTCGTCAGAAAAGACGTTGAAAGGACGACGACCGGGAGCTGCAAGAGGAGCCACCGCAGGATGAACCGTAGCCACCCGACCTACCAGCTGCGCCTGTTTGCGACTACAAGCCCGTTTCACTTCCTTCAAATTAGTGGGGAAGGCACGTATTCAGTGAGGAACCCCTAAAAGTCACCTACAGCTTGTGCACGCCTAGCTCGGACATGAGCCTTCTACACGCAGAGAAACTTGTTAAGTTTTGTGCTAGTGGAAGTGCCATAACACATGAAGTATTTATGCGTGGTGTGAAGATTTTGATGAATGGGCCATATGAACCAGCTTCTCTTCTGGAGACTGTTGATGCCATGCCAGTGTGTTCAAGGCAAGCTTGTTGTGTGAGTTTCCTTTTGCATCATCTTGTAAGAACTTGAAGGTCTGGAATGGGAAGCTCTACCACCACAAGTGTAAAGGTACCTTAAGTCAAGATGAAAGACGCTGCATGAGTTGCAAGTACTTGAGAAAGCTCCTCTTCAATCAGAGATACCGGAAAAGAAAACAGCAGGCAAACTGACCCATGCAACAAAGCTTAAAGCTAAACCTCAACAGTACGCCGCCTTAGAAACAAGTTGAAGACTCTCGACCAGACCATCTCACAGCTAAAACTAAGGAATGAAGAAATTGAAGAAAGCGCACTCTTGAGCAAAATAGACAAGCCCCATCTAAACAGAAGAAACGCTTTTATGCGGTGTTTTGAAAGTGCAAGGCGCAAGTCCCGAAATGGCATGCGCTACAACCCGGAGTGGATGTTGGAGTGTGTCATTATGCACATGAAGAGCCCACGACTTCATGAGCATGTGCGTAAGGAGAAAATTCTTGTGCTACCCTGTCGTATATGCTTCACAGCATTCATGAAGAAGTACGACACGTGCTTTGGTTTTAATAAATGTGTCCTCTCAGGCATTTCTAAGAAGACTGCTAATATGGGAGACTTCGAACGTCATGGTGGAATGATCGTTGACGAAATGAAACTTGCAGAAAACGTTGGTGTTCAGCGGGGAAGTAAAAAAATTTGATGAATTTGTAGACCTTGGTTCTTTCCCTCCCGAGGCTGACAAAAGGTTCCATGTAACCATGGTCTTGTGATAATGTTTCAACTTTTGTCAGGTTGATGGCACCAAATCTTGGGTGTATTTGCATCTAGAGGCAATGTGAAAGCCTCACTGCTTTCCAAAATCATTTTAGAAGCATTTTATCCTGGCAGAGAATGCTGGCCTCAAGGTAGACTATGTGACAACGGATGGAGCATCTTGGAACCGTGCAATGTGGCATCGATTTGGCATATCTGGTTCGGCATCAACTATCAAGCCTTCAGCACCTCATTCAACTGACGTCAAGAGGCGGCTTTTCTTTCTGTCTGACTTTCCGCATTTAGTAAAGTGCATCAGGAACGGCTTCATCAAAAATGGCTATAAAACACCATATGGGCACGTTGATGTTAGGCCAATCAGGATAGCTCATGACTTGGACAAGTGTTCTACAACGTTTAAAGCTATGCCGAAGATTACAGAAGTGCACTTGAACACCAACAACTTCGAAAAAATGAAAGTTAATTACGCATCTCATCTCTTCAGCCTTGAGGTTACATGCGGGCTTTTCTTATACAAAGAAGCAATCTCAGTCATGTTCATATAGAGAAGCGACAGAACAATTTGTTCGCTTCATGGAGAAGCTAATTGTTGGGATGACATCTCCAGTGCCTTCGACGGCACTGAGAAAAAATTCTGAACAGGAAAGAGTACTGCAGAGTGTTCTAGCATACTCAGACCATTGGGAAGCCTGCACCGGACCTACGAAGGCAGGCTTTTTGTCTGCTAGCACTGAAGAAGGTCTAAGAGTAACTCTGCAAGGCACTTTGGAACTTTTAACATACCTGTCAGAGGAAGTGCAGTACAAATAATTCTTGACTTCACGCCTCAGCCAAGATCCAATCGAAGAGCTATTTGGGATAATTCGTCAGTTATCCAGATGCAACGACCATCCCACATCAACCAAGTTCCTTACTGCCATGAATTCCCTTAGCTTTTACAATTTGATAGAAGCACCCGACATGGGCAACTGTACAGGTGGAACACTTACGTCATTAGTTGGAACTGATGAAGGGGCCAACCATGTCGACAATTTACTGGACACTGGAAACCTGGACGAAGCTTCAAGTGTGCTACAGGCATCGACTGTCCTTTTTGACCGTGTGTATCCTGTGCAAGTCATTGACGCAAGACTGGTGTACTGTTTGGCTGGCTATGTGGCACGGAGGAAAGTTATGGCAACGATATGCCGGGACTGCTTTGAGCAGCTGCTCACATCCCTCGAGAACGCAAATAAGGACCTTGTGTCATTCACAACATTCTGTGATGTTGGAGGGCTCTTGTACCCGTCACCTGAGCTATTTTCATTTGTGGAGGCACTGCAGGACACATTTGCATTGTGGTTCAGTTATATTAAGCTCAAAAGGGACACTATAGTTGAACTTCCTAATTCAACGCAGACCGTACCATCCTTAGGGTGTGACTCACACAAGCAAGATCTGACAAGCAACATAATCAAGTTTTATGTTCTCACACAACTTCACTTCTTCACGAAATCTCTAAACAAACAGAGAAGTTCTGCAAGAGAAAGATCAAAGCACCTCAAGCTTCGAAGAACGATGTGATGTGCATCACACTGTAGTGTGCTAGCTTTCTTCCCTACTATTATGCCCCCAACTTCAAATAAAGTTTGTAAGAAAAGTAAAACGTTGTCCGATTTTCTGTGCAGTTGTTAATCGAAAAATATTTCCACTGTGAATACGCAAGAATATTTAAATCCTTAAAAACTATCTCATGCAAAATGTTAGGTGTAACAATATTAAAGAAATTGATATCAATGCCACAGTAGCACTTTGTTCTTGTTGAGCTTGCTTATAACCTTGCGAAATGGCAATGCCCCCGAAATGATAATCGGTTACAATTATTAGCATGAAGGAACGATCGCTACCAGTGGTAAGCTTAGCTGGCCGCGATGTTTGCGATTGATGTAAAGCTTCACTTATGATGCTATGGGTATGGTCACATCATACGGTGATAAAGTTTGATATTATCTGCTGCGAAGTTCATTTATATATGATGCACTTACGCCCTGCAATAGAGTAGAGGCACATAAAGTTTACGGTGCAAGCAAAAACATATCAGCCACAAATCAGCCTTGACATGGCCGCTTCGCTGCAGCGAGCCGCCGAGCGAGCGACGTGTAGGCTACAACCAGCGCCACCTAGACAGTGCCGGTCGAGGCATCGGTGGAGAGCATCAGCGCACGCGGCGCGGTCTACACACTTCCCTTATTCTAGCCACTGTACCATCGCCGCCGCCGATCACAACACACGCGCTCGGGGCCACGGGAACAAAATTGAACTGCAGCGCGACTAGTTCTGGCGACAGCCACCCAGCCCTACTTCCCGGCAGAGTTAGTTCTAGTAACTTTGGCTGTAACTAACCCCTTATCGTCGTAATTTTTAGGAATGTAATATTTTCATTTTTCTGTAGCACATTTATTTTCATCTTCTCTTTTTTGCACACACCAGTAACTTTACACTGGCTGCTGCTACGATGCATTTTCTTTGTTGTTAGGCACGTGCTTTTACTTGAGTGTTATTTCATTTACTTGATGCTTATTCTATATGGCTGGTTATGCTTTGTATTTCTTAAATACTTCTTTTTTGTTATTATACCGTGCACTATTTCTTGTTCGTTACTTCCTGTGATCTTTAAAATTGACAACTTTTCTCTTCTAAGCATGTTGTTTTCAAAATGCTACCCATCCCCTTCTGTAATGCCCTCTGACTCTGAAGGTACTGATATAAACAGGTAAATAAATAAATAGACAAATAAGTAAATAAACTGTGCATATGCTCTGTTGTTTGTGAAAGAGAGCACACCATAGAGCTCACATGCGGGTACTGTAACCGTTTGACTCGAGTGTTTTTGTTGCCTTTTGTTTGCAGGTGGTGGATATTGACAGTGGGGCGAAGCTCGGTCCAGGAGAGTGTGGCGAAATCTGCGTGAAGGGACCGACCTGCTTCAAAGGGTACCTTGATGCACCTGAGGCAACCGCTCATGTCTTCGACGATGAAGGATACGTCAGAACGGGCAAGTTCTTAGAAAATAATGACGCGTTAGCGTTAAAGAGCTCATGTCGCAGAAAACCCGCCGCCGGCGTCGGCCTCGTTTGTTGCGAGGGAAAAATTGTCTGTGCATCTGGGACCGAAAAATCAAGTTACCGAGATAGCCACGAGATGCCACTACTTGTCCAGGCGTGCGTGGTTATGTCATGTGGACATGTCACCTAAAAATGTGGATATGTCACCTAAACATCAGCACAACGTTACGAGGTGGAGGTAAATGATGCCGTACATGTCTTCCATGTCATCATTATCATGTTTCGATGTTTCGTGTTCCTTTGACATCTATCCACTTCACGTGATACCAAATTTAGTATATGAGAAGCGAGTGAAACGGCCGCGAGCACGCTTTGAGCGTGGTATGTTGTCATGTTCTTACATAACGCGTGTGTCCGGATTGTAATGTTTGCACCAGTCATATATTTCGTCAATCATTGACTTTACGTAACCCCAAAATTGGTATACGTGGAGCTAGCAAAACGGCCGCGAGCGCATCATGAAGGGCCAAGTATACTCGAAAGAAGCGTTGACGCGCGCGCACGCGGGCACAGCAATGCTACGTTAGCAAAACACTGGCCCTCCATATTCTGCCGCCAGGCACGCCCAGCTTCCGTTGGCGTTACCCGACGGCAACCGGCGCAAAATGCGACATGCTGCACTTCGCGCTGATGCGTTACCCAGACAACACTGCATCTCCCTCTTTTCGTGACAGAGGGACGCTGGACGCGCTCAATCGTGCCGGCGTCAAAACAACGCAGCGCGGTGCGCGCCTGCAAGTATAAGGCAGGAACGGCACCCGGCGTGACGAAATTAACGCCGGCGAGCGCGCACACTGCATCACGTCGAAATGTATTGGTGCCTTGACTGTGGCACGCATGTTGCCTTGACTGTGACTCATGTTCTCAAATGACACGCATCTCACAATAATCATGTTTGCACCAGTCACATGTCTTCGTCCTCCATTAGCGTCAAGTAATACCAAATTTGGCATATGTGAAGCTAGTGAAACGGCCGTGAGCGCGTTATCAGGGTGGCATGTAGTCATGTTGTTACACGACACGCATGTCGTGATTATCATGCTTGATGTGCCATTTACCTATGTCGTCCGTTCGCGTCGCGTAATACCAAGTTTACTACATGTGAAGCCAGCGAAACAGCCGCGAACGCATCATGAGCGTAGCATGTAGTCATGCTGTGACATGACACGCATCTCATGTTTATCATGTTCGCACCAGTATCATACCTTCGTCATCCATTCATGTGCCGTAATACCAAATTTGGTATACTGGAAGCTGGCAAAACGGCTGCCAGCGCATCATGAATGTGGCATGTAGTGACGTTGTTACATGACACGCACCTCATGATTATCATGTTCACACCAGTCACATACCTCCGTGATGCATTCACGTACTGTAATATCAAATTTGGTATATGTGACGCTAGAAAAATGGCCGCGAGCGCATCGTGAGCGTGGCATGTAGTCGTGTTGTTACATGACACGCATGCAATGATTTTCATGTTATGGTCTGTCGCTTGTGTTGGCCATGCAATCATATCATACCATACCAGTTTTGCAGCATGCCATGTGAACGAAACAACCGCGAGAGCTGCAAGACCGTGATATATAAATCATGACATTCATGACATACATATCTGGATTTTCATGTGATGACTAATAAAATGTGTTTTTCATACAGTCTTGTTATGCCTTATCAAGTTTGGTATCGATACCTTTATCGAAACGGCCAGCAGAGCTAAAGCCGTAGGTGGCTAGATAGATAGATAGATAGATAGATAGATAGATAGATAGATAGATAGATAGATAGATAGATAGATAGATAGATAGATAGATAGATAGATAGATAGATAGATACATAGAGAGATACATAGATAGATAGATAGATAGATAGATAGATAGATAGATAGATAGATAGATAGATAGATAGATAGATAGATAGATAGATAGATAGATAGATAGACAGATAGATAGATAGATAGATACTCTCAAAGTCACCGAAGTTTGTTAAGAAATGCTTCGCATTTAAAAGTGCTCAAGTTCACGAGGCGCAATAGTTTTTTGCCCTGCCAGGCCTCCCTGCTTAGCTTCCAGCGCTTTGTCGGGACGAGTGAAAAGATGATGCAATTGCTGCATTCGACAAACCTTTGTAGCTCCACTCGAACTGGATGGATTCTTGAAATTTTCGCGGCGTTGAATTCGAGAGGCAATAAGCTCTTCTAGTGAATTCATTTCATGGTTTTTTGAAAAAGTGTTTCAGGGCCCATATAACGCGGTTTTTTTGCCAGGTGTTATGACGAAAATGAGCCCATTTGGCGATAATAGCGTGCGCTGGTCCAATCTACTCTGTGCATGTTTGTGTGCATCCGTGAGCATGTACCAAAACATATGAATAAGTATACACTTAGAGGTTGAAGGGTGCACTAGGGGCTAGATTTCGCTATCGCGTTCAACTCTTAAAGGCGAAGCTTAATATTTCCATAGTTTTTATTCTCATCGATCGTCGTGCTATCAAGGACGCGCAAAGAAACTTCACCAGGCCTGTACTATTCATATATTCAATTTACGTAATAGCAAAAATGGTATCGAAGAGGAGTTCACGGGTGCTGATTGACCAGTTTTTTTTTAAAACCTCAGCCACATGCGATATGTTTTCTGTTAGCCTGGCTATGGTGAAAAATGGCAAACATTTACACTTGCTGCGTGCAAATCGAAATTCTCAGGTTTGGCTGCAGTATGACATATGTTATGGTCAAGACGCTATGTTGCTGTAAGCTGGTGGAACAAAACAACAAAACAAGGACGTAACAGCCATCAAAACAAGCGCGATCATTTGTTCGTGAAAAAAATGAACGCTACCTTACTGCTTCTCAGAGCTACGTCACGTGCAAGGACGACTCACAGTACACAGAAGAGCCAGAGGATGGTGGCCACAGGGACAAAAGACGTATATTGTTATGTCTACTGTTATATGTTGTGTTGTTAAGCTGCAATGAATACCGGAACAGCCCAGTCAAAAGCAGAAGTGGAACTTCCTATTCTTCACATACTGACTTGAAAGCGAAACCTGGGTGGCACTCTTTCTTGTTCGTTAGTTCGAGGGCAACGCCATATAGACGGCAGCGCTGGAAGTATATAAGAGGTACTAGGCGCATACGCAACATTTATGATATTTCTTCAATAAGTTTGTCATTGTTGGCATAGCCATCACTTGAGACCAGATTTTAGGAATATGCCTCTCTTGTTTCTTGCATTCCTATAAGGCCACCTTGATATGAGAAACATTAAGAGAGAGAGAGAAAGATAAATAGAGCGGAAATGCAGGGAGGTTAACCAAGCTTGTTTGGGTTGGCTACCCTACACTTGAGGAGGGGGAAAGGAGGAATAATTTAAAAGAAAGAGATAGAAAAGAAGAGGACTAAGAGAGACAAGGATGAAGAGTCAGCTCGAGACCACACAGCACCGTCTCCCACTGTTCTTTCACGGGCGCTTGTGAAGTATGGTGGTGCTTCAAAAGTACAAGAGGGCTTTCGTGGCTTTGCGCCTATGCGAAGCCGTCGGCGAAGGTCCCAGGATCTTCATTTCTGTAAGCGGCTGTGTATTCAGCTGACAGAGCTTGACTTCCATAACACGTCGTTCAGACTGGTATGCTGAGCAGCGGCGTAGAATGTGCGGAAGCGTTTGCTCGCAGGCGTAGATGTTGCATGCCAAACTGCTCGCCATTCCGAGGAAACGAGAATGCGCTTTCGTACATTCCACGCCCAACCTCATGCGACACAGTACAGGTTCAGCGCATCGTGGGAGCCCGGATGGCAAACGAAGTTGTAAGTTTGGGTCGATGGAATACAGGCGCGCGTTCGAGAAACCCGGCGTATTTCATTGTGGGAGAGTTATACGGCGACCGAGTAATCGTAGTCGCCTTGCAGAGTCTGTTTTTAAGAGTGGTATGAAGGTTTGCAGATCTTCGTCATGAGGCGATCGAGCAGCTTCATCCGCATGGCCATTGCCGACAAATCGGCAATGACTCGGCAACCATTTGAATAAATATCATGAACTTCCTCGAGTATTTTGTGGTGGTCGTGCTTTATCTGATATACTAATAGCTCGTGTAACCCGTGCTGTATAACAGACCGTAGGTTCTGTAAGGCTGACCTGGAGTCGCAAAAGATGGCCCATTGATTAGGTGTCTGCAAAGAATATACTTGACTGCACCTTGAAGCGCTGCGAGCTCTGTTGTTGTCGACGTCGTTGTGTGAGAAAACTTGTATTGAAGCAACACATTTCCAGATGAAACAACCACTGCTCTTGTCGAGGTGTTGGAACTAGAGGAGCCATCGGTGTAAACATGTATGCTGTCAAAGTATCTTTCGTCCAACGGGCGCAAAGTCCAAGCTTCAGGGCTAGCGGTGACATGCGTGCATTCTTAACGATTCTAGGAATCAATGATTTAGGAATACTTGTATACTGAGTTGATTTTTTTCTTACTGTGAACAATGATACTTAAACTGAATCGTTTGATACCAAAATTGTTTCCTGTTTATGTAAAACATATTTTGAATGTATATCATGTAGAAATAAGCTATGTAACTAAATAAGATATGTATAATGGCACTTATTTGTATATGTATGTTACTGATGTGTGAATATGTGTAATATGGCACTGATGCAGACTGTATCAGGAGGTCAAGACCTCGTCAGGCTATTTAGCCTTTAGTCTTTGCCTCCCGCAGGGAAGTTTTTGCATTTTCCTGCAAATAAACTTTGAAACTTTGAAACTTTGAAATGAGCGCACGTTAGGTTAATGGAGACTCCATAATGCCGCTCCTGGACGCATCGCAAGTTTGAAGCCAGGTGGTAATATGTCCTAATATTTCGTCACAATACCACAGAACGAAGAATGAGGCCTCTGTGCCGTCAAACGCGCTAAATAATGTGACTGAGGTCGTGATAAATGCTGTATGTGCGCTCCCCGCGTCTCGACAGTGATAAGCGTTGTGACCGGCTGTTCTTGTGTGATAACTGTCACGCAACTTTCAATGACAACTGTCAATGAGCATCTTAGAAGGCCAAGACATGTCCGAAGTGCTTGGGCTTGTACGCTCTGTAGCGCACGGATGTTAGTATAGCATGGTTGTACAGGGCAGGAAGGCTGTGCCGGAGAAGTCCCAGAAAGAGGGCTGTAGAAAGCTGCAGCACGAAGTGCACGTATGGGACCCATAATTTTGCGGCAACACACATGAATACCTTCTCAATGCCAATGAGCTTTTTCTTGAGGTAGGCGACATGTGGGCTCCAGGTTAGGTCACGATCCACGATGACACCTATGAGTCTATGACGGTTGTTATATGCTATTGATCTGCTATCGGTGCACAATTGGTAGAAAGACATAGGTTTATGTATGAACCCCACCATTGCGCATTTTCTGTAACGATAGTCAAACCTTGCTGGTAAAGGTATGCCGATGTCATCGTTGCCGCCTTCTGTGTACTTGCGCACAGTGGAGTCCGTGTCACGCCTGACGCCGAAATGCAGATATCATCAGTGTAGAGAGATATATAAGCCGTCAGTGGCAGCATTTTGGTGAGCCCCACCAGAACCAAATTAAAAATAGCCCTGCTCAAAACGCCGCCTTGTGGCACCCCACGACTTGTGAAACGCTTATTCGTAGACCTATGTTCAGTTAGAACGACCGTGGATCTCTTTGCTAGGTGGCTTCTTACCCATCGAAAGAGAAAACCTCCAAGTTCAGCTGTTTGAGAGCATTAGGAACAGCCTCATGGGTCACGTTGTCATAGGCACTTGTCACGTCTAAAAATAGAGCTACCGACAGCCGCTTCTTAGCTTTCTCTTGCTCAACAGAAGTCACTGGGTGAAAGAAGCTGTCGGTTGAAGACCGACGTCGTCAAAAGCCTGCCATAGAATCAGGGTAGATGTTATATCGTTCCAGGTACCATTACATGCGGGTAAGCAGCATCCTCTTCATGACTTTGCTGACGAGGCTTGGTAGAGCTATATGCCGGTGTGGTGCCAGATTCAATGGAGGCTTTCCGGGTTTCAACAAATGCACAGGCAACTGCACTTCAACTCATCAGGCACAATTTCATTGTGCCAAGACTGATTGGAAATATCCAGAAGAGAGCGCTGTGTCTTCGGGTTTAGGTGACGATGGGCAGCATAGGTCACTCCATGTGGACCTACGGACAATGAGCACCTGCATGGGTTTAATGCTACACAAAATTCTTTTATAGTGAAAGCAACTTCCATTTGCTCATCTTGTGTGACTGGAACGTTTTGTGGCAACAGATCAGTTGGTATATAGACGTCGCCGGCAATCTCTGCATGGAATTTACCAGAAGCATCAATGTGAGCGACGCTCATGTAGAGCCAGAGCAGCGAAGGGAGTACACTGTTGCGGATGCGACTGAATACCTTGAAGAGTCCTCCGTATGGTAGACAAAATCTTTTGAGGGTCTAGCGAATCACAAAAAGTCTTCCATCGTTGTTCCTCGAGTTTGTGCATTCGGTCCTGGATTTTCTTCTGAATGCGTCTATATTCTCTGAGGTTATAGATTTCGTGCGTCTGTATTGCCTTTCGGCTTGCCGGCTATCAGCTCAAAGTTGCTCCAACTCTTGGTCGAGTGCGGTACGTCTCGATTCTTTCGAATATATTGCCACGCTGGGTTAGTAGTGAGAGGAGGAGAGCAAAGAAGTGAATGGATGCTGTGGCTTAGTAAAACAGTGGTCCACTCGAGTCCCTGCCTGTCGTTTCCTCTCGCGAAAGTCTGGTGGAAGTGCTGGGTACTGTACTGCAACGTCTTATGCCTGCTGGTCCTGATCCAGAAGCAACCACCGCCTATGCACAAGGTCTGCAGATATCCACCGAAGCGACCACCGCCTTCTAGGACTGCCACCACAGTATGACCCCTTGGCAAGTTCTGGCAAGTCAATGTTTGTTACGTCCGCCACCCAAACCGAGCGTGACCTATTCGCTAGCGCGCCCTGTGTCATCAATACGCCTCGCACACCAAACCCATTCCACGGCGATGCAGGTGAGGATTTCGAATACTGGATTGACCATTTCGACCAGGTCGCTGCCATCAACTACTGGGACAATCACCGTAAGTTGAAGAACGTGTACATCTCCCTCTTAGACGCGGAAAGAGTGGTGCGAGGACTACGACACTTCATTCACAAGTTGGCAGGAATTGCATCGGCAGCTTCGCGAGGCGTTCAGAAACCCCGAACAAAAAGAGAGAGTGGAGCAGGCACTTTCTTTGTGCTTTCAAATGCCGAACGCGAGCGTCGCCATGTTTGTCTAAGAGATGTCGCAATTGTTTCGACGTGCTGACCCCCACATGCCGGAAGACAAGAAGGTGCGCCTGCTAATGCAAGGCGTAAAAGAGGCACTTTTCGCGGGCCTTGTGTGCAACCCTCCTACGACTGTGTCGGAGTTCATACGTGAGGCCACAATTATAGAGTGCATGCTTCGGCAGCGATTGTTGCAGTATATGCGTCAGACGGTCATGTCCGCTGCGTGCTCGCATGTACTGAGAGGGGATAACAGGGAGGTTCTCACCGAACTTATACGGCAGGTTGTACGCGAAAAAGTTCGGAAATCTCATGCAGCGTCTCCTCCCAGTAGCGCTTACTTTACGGACGTCGCTCGTAACTAAATCAGGCAGTTCGTTCACTCCTCACCACCATCGAAGGTCGAAGCTCTACCGCTTTCTTACGCGGATTCCCTACGCGTTTCTACGCCGTCGACGGCACATTTCGCTCATTCGCCTGCTGAGACCACCAGTCGCTTTTAAAGTCCAACCTATCGCCCACCTTCTGAGGCCAATTTTCGTCCTGGCCCGCGGAAGTTCACCGTCTGGCGTGCACCTGACAATCGTCCCTTGTGCTACCATTGTGGCGAAGTTGGACACATTAACCACGACTGTTACTACCGATGAATAGGCCTACGCGGATTCCACCCAGATGCCCGTTGTCCACGCTATGGTGACCGCCCGCGAGAAATTGCGGACTACTTGGAAGGTAGCCATCACGCTCCTGTCCCGCCACGACGACAGTCACGGTCACCATCACCCTGTCCGTCCGCATAAACGCACAGCGCCCGACCCACCTTTAGGTCCTCTGGTGTCAGGGGCGCAAGCCCACGCCAAGGAAACTGAAAACGGCGACCTACGGAGGTGAGGCCGCTGTCACGCGAACCGCAAATACTCTCCGCCGCTGCCTTACGACGTACCGTTGAAGCCTGTTTTGGAAACCACCAACAGAACGTCCGCTGCCATTACCGTTTCCGTCGACTGTTATCCGGTGACTGCGCTTGTCTAAACGGCAGCCGATTACAAGGTGATGAGTGCTTCATTGGCCACCCGTCTACACAAGGTGCTGACCTCATGGGACGGCCCTCATCTAATCACCACTGGAGGATACCTCGTATTCCCTATAGAAAAGTGCACTGCCAGGCTTGAAATTTGTGCGTCGGCTTTTGTAGCGTCATTTCTTGTACTGCCCAATTGTTCTTGGTCGGTCATTTTGGGCATGAATTTTCTGCAAGAGTATGAAGTGATAATTATTCTGCGTGATTTGTTCATCAGTTTTGCTAACTGTGTTTCTCCAGATTTCGAAATCGAGAACGAACATCGTGGTGTCGCCTTACGCGTAGTTGATGATTGCGTCACGATGCCACCTCGCAGTAGTATCTTCGTGCTTGTTGAGTGTTTACGGGAGCAGTCAATTACGGGAATCGCCGAAAGTAACCTGACGTTATTGCTTGATCGGGAAGTCACCATTGCTCGAAGTCTCGTTCAACTCCGAAATGGCCAGACTGTGCTTTTCGTTACGAACTTCAGTGATGAATACAGTCGTTTTGCGAAACGCACAACCATAGCTTACTTGAATGCATTGGATGACTTGGACGCCTTCCCTTTGGTTACGACGATCTCGACTGAGAACAGCTGCAATACTGACGTGACTAGTCGCCTCAACGTCATTCGCCAGTTAGAAGAACCCAAGAGGGCAAGGCTCCTCAGTCTCTTGTCATCCTTTAGAGACTGTTTTGCCACTACGTTGAAAGTGCGGCAGATCCCTCTAATAAAGCACAGAATTATCGCTGAGCCGAACGTCCAACCTATGCGCCAACATGCTTACCGCGTGTCGCAGAAGGAGCAGGATGCCATCCGTCATCAAGTGAAACAAATGCTCGATGACGACGTAATTCAACCATCGACTAGTCCTTGGGCGTCACCAGTTGTTCTGGCTTAAAAAGAAAGATGGTTCACTGCGATTCTGCGTTGACTACCGCAAACTGAACAAGATAACAAAAAAAGAAGTATATCCTCTTCCTCCCATTGATGACTCCTTGGATCGCCTGCGACACGCCCGTTACTTCTCTTCCATGAATCTCCGTAGCAAATATTGGCAGATTGAAATAGATGAACGGGACTTTGAGAAAACGGCGTTTATTACACCTGACGGTCTCTATGAATTAAAGTTCTACCTTTTGGCCTGTGCTCCGCTCCAGTCACGTTCCAACAAATGATGGACACTGTTTTATGTGACCTGAAGTGTCACTCTTGTTAAGTATATTTAGACGGCGTAGTCGTTATTTCTACGACTGTTCAACAGCACCTTGAGCGGCTTGAGGCGGTCTTCTGGCTATTCGCAAAGCCGGCCTCTCTCTGAAACTGGAAAAACGTTATTTTGAATACGATGAACTCAAAAAAAGTGCCGCCACATCCACGAAGTGAATGATGATGAGTGGGCGAAGCTCCGGAGGTAAACCTGGTAAACCATGAATCCTCCGTACATTTTGCCCACTCGATTTTATTGCAACGCTCCCCCTAGCGTACGTCGCCGCACTATATCGAACGATGACACGCGCCATATATTACATCATTCCTATTTTATAACACCTCGCATCTTTCATAATCAACTACACGTACCGCCGTCTAGTTTATAACATCTTGCATCTTTTGGACGGACGAACGGACGGACGGACGGACGGATGGATGGACGGACGAATGGATGGATGGATGGATGGATGGACGGACGGACGGGTGGATGGATGGATGGATGGATGGATGGACGGACGCATGGACGGATGGACGGATGGATATGGCTGTACCCTTTAGATCGGGCGGTGGCTAGCGTAATACTTAATGCCATCAGCTACAAGTACCGCCATCTAGTGAACACTGCAAGAACTGAACGAGAGGTGGCTACATAAAGGGACGCACAGCTCATGCCTTAAGGAGCTTCGCTCCTAAAAATCTTGGCCACATTGTCAGCAGCAGTGGTGTTCGCCCCAACCCTGAGAAGAATATGACAGTTGCTTTGTTCCCGATACCTCTAACAAAGCATGATGTACGCCGCTTTCTGGGCCTTTGTGCTTATTACCACCGTTTCGTACCAAATTTTTCGAAAATCGCCGACCCTCTACAACAACTCGTGAAGGATGACGTCGCCTTCAACTGCGGTCCCAAACAATCCGACGCTTTCCGCGACCTTCAACAACGCCTACAAACGCCGCCGATCCTTGATCACTTTGACACCGAAGCAGGCACAGAAGTCCGCCCTGACGCGAGTAACCTTGGGCTCGGAGCTATTCTCGTGCAATATCAAGATGGCGTGGAACGCGTCATCGCCTACGCTAGCCGCACGTTGTCATCTGCGGAGGAAAAAAAAAGAAGTTCTAGCGGTTGTATGAGCCATTACCAAATTCAGGCCCTACTTGTACGGACGCCCCTTCCGAATAGTCTGTGACCACCACTCTCTCTGCGGGCTGTCGAACCTGAAAGATCCTTCGGGCCACCTCGCAAGATGGAGCCTTCGGTTACAGGAAATCGATATAACGATGGTTCTCAAGTCTGGCCAGAAACACACCGACGCTGACTGTCTTTCCCACGCACCCGAAGAGATCGCTGCAGAAGACAAGGATGAAGACTTCAGTTGCCTTGCTTTTCTCGCATCATTAAACGTGGCTGAGCAGCAACGCGAAGACTCAGAACTGCAACCACTGATCGAATACCTTGAGGGACGTCGCTCACAACCACCACGTCAGTATGCGCGTGATTTGTCATCTTTCTGTCTAGGCCAAGACATTCTCTACAAATGCAACTTTCATCAAACAAAAACTGTTTATCGGCTCGTAGTTCCTGCTGCTCTCCGCGATGATATTTTGGGTGCTTGTCACGACAAGCCATCGTCAGGACATCTTGGCTTCGCCCGTACTCTGGCGCGGATCCAGGACAAATACTACTGGCGGAAACTTACGAAAACCGTCCGGCAGTACGTCAAGAGATGCACAGCCTGCCAGTGCCGCCAAAATCCCACGATGAAACCAGCCGGTCTGCTTCAGCCTTCGCGGCCCCCTCACGCACCTTTTGAAAAGGTCGGGATTGGTTTATTCGGCCCATTTCCGAAGTTTATGGCTGGTAATTGCTGGATTGTGGTTGCCATTGACTACTTGACCAGATACTGCGAAACAAAAGCCGACCAGCGAGCAACTGCTTCCCATGTGGCTGACTTTTTTTATCAAGACCATCGTTCTCCACCACGGTGCTCTCGCTGTTGTCATCCCAGATCGTGGTACTGCCTTTACGGCACAGTTACTTCGAGAGATCTTGTAGCTGAGCGGCACGACGCACTATACAGCAACTGCGTGCGACCCGCAGACTAAAGGGTTAACCGAACGCCTTAAGAAAACGATTGCAGATATGCTTTCGATGTATGTCGCCAAGGATCAGCAGAATTGGAAGGAAATCTTCCCGTATATAACAGTTGCCTACAGTACGGCTCTGCAGAAAACCACCGGCTTTGCTCCATTTCATCTGGTTTACGGCCGCGACGTCACCACAACGCTTGACACCATGCTGCAACCAACTCTGCCGGACATGGTTACCCTGGACGCAGATGTATTCGTTCAGCGTGCCGAAAACGCCCGGCAGCTAGCACGCTTTCGCATTTCATCGCGGCAAAATCTAGATGCTCGACGGTACAACGTCCACCACAGAGCAGTAATATACAAACATGGTGACCAAGTCTGGGTTCTGACTCTTATACGTCAACGTGGATGCTCGGAAAAATTGTTATGTCGGTACTTCAGACCCTACCAAGTTCTTCATCGCATCAGGGAAGTTGACTACGAAGTTGTCCCAGCAGACACATCACACCATTTTCGTAGACCACGTTCCTCGAATGTGGTTCACGTCTCCAGGATGAAAACATTACCATTCGCGTTGACTGCAAGTCAAGAACTTTGTGATGTGGCACTTGCCTAAAAGCAATTGAACATCTATTCCTCGCTTCTTTTTTTTACCATCTCTCAATGGACAAGACATTTCTTACTACCTCTCATTGTTTTTCGGAGCCGCAGTTCTCATGTGATGCTTCCTCTTTTTTTTCTTTGGGGAGACGGTAAGCCACGCTGGGTTTGGGGTAGATGAGGAGAGCGAAAAAGTGAATGGCTGCTGTGGCTTAGTAAAACAGTCGTCCACTTCGAGTCCCTGTCTATCGTTTCCTCTCGTGATAATATCTTCGTGAAAGTCTTCATCGTACAAGAAATCACATTTCAATGTATTCATGTGGTTCGTACTAGCACTTGCTCTCCACTAATATCTCATAACCTTCCCAGTCAATTACCCTTGAGTGTCTTGTAGAAGCAGAATCGTCCAGACTTCTGACTGTCACGTACGTGGGGATATGGTCTTTGCCGTGTCTTTCGTGGCAGTGCCAGGTGACACTGATGTCATGTCCAGGCGAATGCTATAAGGTACTCCTTGGAGATAAGTATGGCTGCCCTCGCTCAGCACCTGAAGCCCGTGTTCTGATGCGAGATCAACTAGATTAGTGCCTTTTTTATTTGTCCTGATGTTTCCCCACAGTGAATGATGGGCGTTGAAGTCACCCATCAATAACCGAGGTGCTGGAGTGTTTCCAAATATATCATTTGATATCTGTTGATCCAGTCAACGTGACGGCGTTATATATACGCCTATCAGCCTAAAGCACAACTTCTTCTCTTTAACATACAGACACGCGTAGCAATTTTCATTGTGAGACTTCGCTAACAACTTGACTTCGCTCAATGCACGATAAAGAAGCGAATAACTCATAGCCCGACAGTTGAAGTATTTTTGAAAAATGCTGTTTACAAATTACGATGATGGGAAACTTATTCTCGAAAATGAACTGTCTGAACTCAGGCATTCTTGACTGTAGACCTCTGGCATTCCACTGAATTGTGGAAGCATGCTTGACTTTTTCTCGGAAGGGCTGGTGTGGTCTATGACGTGCCATCTTGTTACTGAAGGCCAGCGAAAATTGGTTCTAGTATGTCCAAGATTTGCAGCGCGCATTTAGTGGCAGGGATCTGTAGACTAGCCAAGAGAGTGCAAATAACACTTTTGAACGACCTCAATACAGAAACAACTTGTACCTCTTGGGCGAATAGACTACCTGCGTGGGGCGTAGCCGTTGTTGACTGTCGATGCTGTGGTTCCGTAGACACGTGTACCCTTGGTACAACGGGCCAGTCAGAGTGAGATGTTGTCTTTTGCGCCACAGTGTCTTTCGGCACTTCTGGACGTACCCCACCTGGTGGCGGGGGCGGGAGAGATTGCTGTGGTCAAGGCGTGGGTGGTAGTAGTAGTCGCAGCGTAAGTGAAGGCACATTAGGCAGATAACTGCTTTTTCTTTTTTACGAGCACTGCTGTCGACGGGAACGTCGTCATTGAACAATCGTTACCACTTCCTTTCGTAAGGATTCATCTTTAACCATTTGTCTCAGAATGCTCCTCTCTTTCTTGAGTACTGCGCAGGCTTTTGATGAGTTCTCGTGGTTTCCGTTGCAGTTGCTGCATTTTATGAGAGTTGCTCGCAAGCCTCTGCTTTGTGGGGTCCGACACAACGTGGGCAAGCTTGCTTGTTGTTACACATAGCATCAACATGACCCAGTTTCAGTCAGGTGTTCAGTCAGGTGTAGTGCCCTTGGGATGTATGGTCGGAAAGTGACGAAAGTGACCAACCTCTACAAGTCATGGGATGCAGTCACCTCTGAAGGTCACCTTGATGCAACGGGATTTGCCAAGCCGGCATACTTGCCATCTGTTCGTTGTCTCAGTAGCTGGCTATATCCACGCAGGATGGTCTGCTTTCGGTGTGAAAACATCAACGCCATAAATGACGCCCGTCGTCATGTCACTATCCTGCGGAATGTAAGCACTGAGATTGATGCCTCCAAGCTCCGTGGCAGTTTGCAAGGTATGTAGCACAGCCGGGTGCTCAATGTCTATGGCCAAGATATTCTTCCGTTGAGTGAGTCGAATATCCTTTATCTCTATAGGCACAACACCTACGATATGCGCCGATATCACTTGCCTGTTCATGTTCTTCAGGTTAATCTAAGAGTCCCCAAGAGCAAATGTATGGTACGGTGTTTACAACTGCACGCAGCCTTCACGGTAGAGACGCTAGCTAGCGAAGAAGTGCCGAGTATTCTCTTTTTAGCTGTACTTTCCGCTGCAGGGATGAAATTGTCGTCGCTGTCTTCACTACTCGCCGTGTACAGTTCAGTGCTGTCACTGGTGTTCTCACCCTCTCGGCTGTTGCGCTTCCTTGAGGTTGACATCAAAGGCAACGCCAAGCCTGGACAGCGTACTGTGAAGTCTGAATCCAACACTGCCCGTAGGAGAGCGATGATCCTCGGAAAATGCATAAATTCACAAATAAAGCACCAAACGTGTGCAGCGTTGGGCAGATAAACACTTCCAGAACGATTAAAAAATAAAAAGGGCTTATATGGTGTTATTAGAGTGCGTATAAATACCTCAATTTTATGTTTTCGCCTACATTTCTATTGGTGCCCAAATGTCATTTACAAAATATGTGCCTCAATGAGCAGTATTTAGCCTCAAGTTTTGCTTTCGAATTCAGTTGGAAACTGTTGTACACGCTACCACACAAAACTGAGCTTTTAAAACTCCATGATTGCTAACTATACTTCATCCAAGGATTTATTTTCAGCGCTGTCAAAGATTAAAGAGTTCCTAGCTATTAGTAAAGCCATAGCCCCAAGACGCCTACTCTTCGTGTCGTGTAGTCTGCTCGGCAAAATTCTGGCGTCGACGCTCAAAAAACGGGAGGTGTTTTTGTCCAGCCGCAGGACGATGAAGAACGAATGCGAAGTGAAGGGCCAACTGGGAAGAGTAGAGTGAAAATGAGAAAAATGTACACGCGGGTTTTTCTCTTTGTATAAAATTCACAGTAGAAGGGGTGCTTTAACAGGTGACATGAAAAAAAATTGTTTTTTAGTTGCACACTGGAAGTTGTTGCGTGTTCAATGAAGAGTTTTGCACCAGACGAATTCTTTTACCTTGCTTCATTATGAGTCGCGAAACCATGGTGCGAGGAGGTAAGCTTGAACCGCTTGCCGCCCGCCCCATGTACACTTCACAAGCCAAATTCTTTCTCTGCCCTCTTCGGTGTCGCAGCAACTCAGAGCCGGAAGATCTCACGATGCACACGCATTAACATATTGTGTTAACGAAAGGTTAACCTTATATGGCATACGCGAGGCAGGTTGTCAACCTGAACGGTGTTGCAGTATACTGCCTGTTTCTATGTTTCTGTGCGCGCACAACTGAAGACGTTAGCATGGATAATGTATCTTTAGCACGATACACGTCGTTGCGCCACTGAAACTGTTTCAAATGACGACGCACAGAAAACACGCCAAGCAGTTTCAGCGCTGGCACCGACACGACGCCAGAACTGTGAGAACACGAACGCAAACGAAATGGAGAGAGCTTAGCCTCGCGTCTGACTCGATTCTTAGTAAAAAAAAACAACGCTGACAGATTTTATTTGCATATTTCGTTATTTTTATGAACATTCTTTCCATTTCAGGCAACGTATTGTGCAAATTACTCATGTCGCCTAGAATAAATCTTGCGTTGCCACGCACTCATGTGACTGATGCAGGACCATTCTTTGTTGTTCGTCACCTCATCCATGTTGGGACACGTGCCCATGAGATATAATGCCAGTGGCGTTTGGTCTGACATTTCATTTTTAAAGACGATATTCTTAGGGACCTTTGACGCGAAAATTTTGATCTGTCTGTCTGTCTGTACATTTGTCTGTTTGTCCACTCTTAATGGCACCGGGTATTTGAAACGGCCGACCCCTGACGTGGCCCTCACCAATGTTGCTCAACATTTAGGATTTATACTTGTGCAATTGTCAATAATAAGCAAGTATTGCGCAAGTCTGGGCCACCATAACAACACCTATATACTTTGCATGTGCATATTTTACTAGAAAAGGCACACATAAGTAATTTAAAGGACTGTAGCGCGTATCATGCTGTGCCGACCATGCAACGCTTGCACGAAAAGATGGGTGTTTCTAAAGCTTTGCTAAGACGTGATGGTGGTGGCACCTACCCGTCGCCTTGCACTCTACACCTTATCACCTCTGAGACGGGTGCGCACACCCGTCTCAGGGCCACACGCTTTGTTTTCTAAGAACCCTGCCAGGTGGAACTCATGTCTCAGGTGTGACGCGCCTTGATGCGCTCGTTCGCCTCCGATGCACGCTCGGGGCACTCTAAAGCAGTGCCGCCAAAATATCATTCACTGATTTTCTTGCGTAGAACATCAAATAAATTGTTCACTCTTACCACACGCAAGGATATCGTCTTTCAACGACATTTACAGGTTACATGTAGATACGGGGCCAATTTTTTTTTCATGGACACATAGTGTTGCAAATCCTGGCAAACGTTACCATGAGAACCCAGTGCATGTCAGTTGTCAGCTCGAAACCCCTGGCTAAAAAAAAACACTCTAGCCTTGTAGCAGCCAGGCTATTTACTCATATGCTGCCATTCTCAACCATGCTGATAAGGGACCCAGAAGCGTGTTTAAGGAATGGTGGACACTTAACTCGACATGACGAATATTATAAGGAGAAAGCGTGTTCTGAAAATCATCCGCAAAAAAAACAGCCACATTGCTATACTAAATATTTCGCATTTTTACCATCATAAATAATATTTTCTTTGTTTTTAGTTCATAGATTCAGGTCGCGCACATCTTTTTTCGTGAGTTTGAAATTAGAAATGTATGATGGGTATATTTATGATTTTGGAGGTCTATAACTGTGTTCTGTTTGCCTGTTTATGGTGCCTAGAAGCCGATTTATTTTGTGCCTTATATTCCGTCTTTCAGCTATGACAATTAAATTCGTGAAGAGGAAGAAGTCCTGGTGACAACGATTGCGATCGTCGAAGCACCATACTAGTGCGGGTAGCAAACTCCGCACATAGCAGAAGGCCACAGCATGACGCCTCTTTCCTAAATCGACACCAAGTTACGCAATTTTCTTAAGAGCATAGAGCTTCATACAATAATACGTCGATGGTAATCTGGCGCTAGCGTCTAGGCGGGCTCTTTCAGCAGCGCTTGTACCGCATGGGAATTATGGGAAGTACAGGCTTCGAATTTTCTTTGGATGCACTGTATTCCTGAGATGCGTGACACTTCCTTTCTAAGTGTAAAACAAATTGGTATAAACTTATGTGTAATCAACGCTTGTTTTATTTATTTTAACGCAAACTTCATTGCAAACAAATTTTTGACCAGGTGGGACTGGAGAAAGAAGGGGAAGTTTAACTATCAGGGTATGCATTGCTCTGTCATTGCGCTCAAGATTTGGCATCAAGATTTATTGAATAATTTTTTCAACACTTGAAAACAAACATGCTCCTTTTTTCTCGAAAGTAAACACAATTTATGAAAATAACAGCAGATTATTAAGTGAGAAATACCTAACGTTTTGTGTTCTGATACGGTAGGTGTTTATATCCAAGTGTTCTTCCCCTAACACACCTCTGGTTTTGTTTTGAAGACCAGTGAGTGGAGCGTGACAGTCCGTCTACTTCGCTTCGTCACCGTATTACAGTCTATTTAAATGAGTTTACGCAAGACTCTCGCAGCAAAAAAAAACATGAACTTGGTGCAATATCGTGCACCGGCTAGAGACGTTATATCTATCGGAGTAGGCATAGTTACCTGTCGTTTAGTCCTTGGAATGCCCACTGAATGGCGGTATTAGTATATGGTGAATATGCACTGAAAATATGCGAGAAGGCGGTATTTGGAGTGTTCCCTAGATGGACGGACGGACAGACAGACAGACAAATGGACAGACAGACAGACAGGCAGGCAAGCGTACGCACAAATAGACGCGCGGATGGACGCATGGAAGGAAGAACGAATAGATCGGCGGTAGCATGGACGGACTGACAGGCGCTTCGCCTAACTCATCATCACACACCGTAGATATAGTCGAGAGTTCGACGGAATGCCGTCTGGTCAGGTAAAGGCATTGTTGAAAAAACAGGTCACTGACCAATGTCAAACAAAACAATGACGTTTCGGGACCCGTACGGGTCCCTTGTTCACAATGGAATGACGGCTGAGCAACAGGTTCTTATGTAACGTTGAGCGCATGACGCAAAGTCCGGGAGTACACGTGGTTTAGTGTGGCAGATGATCTATTGATTGTGTTACTTGTCGTCTGACTGATTAGTGATTCGAGGTTCAGTCTGGTTGTAAAATTCTTCTCCGTGGCCACGATGCGTGCGTTGTCCCAGCTTATCTCGTGGCCCGTCTTCTCGGCATGCTCTGCGAGTGCATTTGTCACTGTGTG
Organism: Rhipicephalus microplus; assembly: GCF_043290135.1. Taxonomy (NCBI): domain Eukaryota; kingdom Metazoa; phylum Arthropoda; class Arachnida; order Ixodida; family Ixodidae; genus Rhipicephalus; species Rhipicephalus microplus. The sequence goes on from NW_027464586.1 coordinate 18,719,292, forward strand.
GCCCTTGGCGACGTCATTCTTGTGATGCATAAAACGTTTGCAGTAATTTCCACTCGTGCCAATGTACACCGATTCGCAATCGGCGCATGGTATCTTGTAGACCACACCAGGAAAGTGTTGCCGAGGGAGAGGATCCTTCACGTTTAGCAACTCAGCCTTAAGCTTGCTTGCTGGAACATGCGCGATCTGTACACCACGTTTTCTGAATAGACGGGCTAGGGCTTCGCTTATATTTCGAATATAAGGAATCGATGCACGCTTTTTTGTAGACGATGTGTTATGCATGGCCTGACTAGTTGACTGCAGTTTATGCATGACGGATTTAGTTGTTTTCCTAATAAAAATCTTGGGGTATCCATTCTTGATTAGGTCATCTTCAATGGTCCGGAGCTCCTCCTGCAGGCTTTCTTCATCGGAACAAATGCGAATCGCTCGTTGAACTAAAGACCGAATCACTGAGCGTTTGTGGGCTACCGGGTGGACTGACTCATAGTCGAGGTATCTACCGGAGTGCGTTGGCTTTCGGTACACAGCGAAGACGAGGCCTGTGGGAGTACGTTTTTACAACTGCATCCAAGAAAGGAAGGCAACCGTCTTTTTCTTCTTTTACAGTAAACTTGATGGAAGTCTCGACCCCATTTAGGCAGTCAAGGAAAGCTTGGACGTCTTTCTTCTTTATCACGCAGAAGCAGTCGTCGACGTATCTCAGAAAAACCTTGGGTCTCGGCTGAAATGTTCCCAATGCTTTCTGCTCAATTGCTTCCATTGTGATATTCGCAGTTGTGACCGAAATCGAAGCTCCCATTGCGGTACCGAAAACTTGCCTGTAGAATTCACCCTTGTACAAGAAGTAAGTGTTCGATAGGCAAAACCGTAACAAGGTGCACAGCTCGGTGACGTCGAACGGTGTGCGATCGGCCAATGTCGTGTCCTTGTGAAGCAATTGTCTGGAAGTGTCTACAGCAAGGTCGACGGGAACACTTGTGAAGAGGGAGCAGACATCAAATGAAACCAGTACTTTGTCGACATCCACAGTGATACTCTTCATTTTGCTTATGAAGTCATTGGTGTTCCGGAGGTTAGTTTCAGTCTTGCCTGCAAGGGGAGCCAGGATGCCGTGAAGATACTTTGAGAGGCTGTATAGGGGTGACCGAGTGAAATCTACTATGGGCCTTAGAGGCGTTCCGATTTTGTGAATCTTCGGTAAACCGTATATCGCTGGAGCGGAACCATTGGTGCACAGCAGCTGGAAGTATAACCTTTTTGCTGATGCAGGAAGCGTCTGAAAAATACTAGAGAGCGTCTTTTGCAGGCCCGTTTGGACTTTCGAGGTAGGATCCTTGTTAATCTTGGCGTACGTTGTACAGTCCCCCACTATCTCCGTCATCTTCGACTCATACGTCGAGCGGTCAAGCACAACCGTCACGTTGCCTTTGTCCGCAGGAAGTACGGCAATCTTCTTGTTTTTGTGCAATGCCTTAATCGCTTTTTCCTCGTATTCCGAGAGGACTTGCTGGAAGCCGGACTTGCGAATTCTTGATAGTATACCTACTGCTCTCGTACGGATTTCGTCTCGTTCACTTTCTTGAAGTAGACCATTAGCGTTTTCGACAGCACACACGACTTTGCGTGTGTCCGGCTGCTTTGCTTGGTTGAAGTTGAGACCACGGCTCAAAACTTGGCATTCCGCAGGAGTAAGCTCGTATGACGACAAGTTCCTGACCTCGAACATGGGTTTTCTGGTTTTCCTGCCTTTTTCTAGCAAAGCACTCAGTTTGCGCTCTTGTGACGTTTCCTGCTTTTCTGTTCGTCGTCGCGATGCTTGGTTCGCCACGAGATGTATTTCAGGGAGTAATTAAGGCATGATGAATTCCAGCTGGCGTGTTGTGAAGAAAATGTCAGTCTCAAGGCGCTTCACAGTCTGCTTGCAGTCTTCTATCCGTGCTTGAACAAGCTGCCGTTCAGCTTTCGAAATGACATGATGACCGAATGCCGATTTCACAGGGTGCTTTAACTGCAAAGATTTTGGGATGAGTTGCTTGGACTTACAGGTTACATTGAAACGCAGGTGCGTCTTGAAGGCTGCCAGTCGTGTAGATGCACTCAAGAACTGACGAATCCTGGTGATAGCCGATTGTCCATACTTGTGGCGGATGCTCACGTAGTCGAGAGTTCGACGGAATGCCGTCTGGTCAGGTAAAGGCATTGTTGAAAAAACAGGTCACTGACCAATGTCAAACAAAACAATGACGTTTCGGGACCCGTACGGGTCCCTTGTTCACAATGGAATGACGGCTGAGCAACAGGTTCTTATGTAACGTTGAGCGCATGACGCAAAGTCCGGGAGTACACGTGGTTTAGTGTGCCAGATGATCTATTGATTGTGTTACTTGTCGTCTGAATGATAAGTGATTCGAGGTTCAGTCTGGTTGTAAAATTCTTCTCCGTGGCCACGATGCGTGCGTTGTCCCAGCTTATCTCGTGGCCCGTCTTCTCGGCATGCTCTGCGAGTGCATTTGTCACTGTGTGGCCCTTGGCGACGTCATTCTTGTGTTGCATAAGACGTTTGCAGTAATTTCCACTCGTGCCAATGTACACCGATTCGCAATCGGCGCATGGTATCTTGTAGACCACACCAGGAAAGTGTTGCCGAGGGAGAGGATCCGTCACGTTTAGCAACTCAGCCTTAAGCTTGCTTGCTGGAACATGCGCGATCTGTACACCACGTTTTCTGAATAGACGGGCTAGGGCTTCGCTTATATTTCGAATATAAGGAATCGATGCACGCTTTTTTGTAGACGATGTGTTATGCATGGCCTGACTAGTTGACTGCAGTTTATGTATGACGGATTTAGTTGTTTTCCTAATAAAAATCTTGGGGTATACATTCTTGATTAGGTCATCTTCAATGGTCCGGAGCTCCTCCTTAGGAGGAGCTCCGGACCATTGAAGATGACCTAATCCCCGGACCGAAGATGACCTAATCCTCCGGACCATTGAAGATGGTCCGGAGAACCTGTTGCTCAGCCGTCATTCCATTGTGAACAAGGGACCCGTACGGGTCCCGTAACGTCATTGTTTTGTTTGACATTGGTCAGTGACCTGTTTTTTCAACAACACCGTAGATATGCTATGATTTTTATTGCGATGACAATTATATGGACACTCTCTGCTGGATTTTGCTGCCGGTGTTGGCGTCGCCGTCACTTATCGTACATGTACACGTATCTATTTATAACAAAACAAAAGTAAATAGAAATTCAGGAAAGTACTCTGGCGTGCAGAATATAAGTTGGGTCCCCTGCACTGTGAGTGTGAGGCGTTAACCACTGAGCTACCGGAGAGAATGAGCGCCAACATTCAAACGGCAAGCTGTTTATGCCTACCACTTATCGCTGGTGACTGGCATCTCGGGGTAGAACTGCCGTATTTTGAGCATTACCAGCTAGATGGCGCCATGAACGCGCGGAACGTTCGACCAAAGGTAACAGGAATGCAGCCGTAATAAAAAACAGGCACTGTGGAATTGCAATAGGTGTATTGTTGTGACAGGAATATGGAAAGGGGTCATGGTTCTTGGTCGGACGTTCGGCAATGCGGTCTTGTGCATGAGATCAGAAGTTCAAGCAAGATAAGAAATTAAGCAACGTGGAATAGGTAGGCTTGCCTTAGGAGCTCACGGGAATACACCAAATCAGAGAGTACAAGGTGATATGGAATGGACATCATTTGAGAGCAGGGAAGCTAGCAGCCAGATAAAATTTGAGAAGCGATTGAGAGAAATGGGGGAGGAGCGTTGGGCTAGGAAGGTATTCAGCTACTTGTACATGAAGAATGTCGATACAAAATGGCGGAAGCAAACCAGAAAATGTACTGGTAAATACTAAGAAAACAGCAGGTGGCCAAACCAAAAAAGAATTATCCGATAAGAAGAAGGTGAAAGAAGCTGAGACCAATATGTAGAGAATCGGCATGATTAAGAATTCTACACTAGCGATCTATCGAACTTTTAAGCAGGAAATTGCCAAGGAAAGGATCTATGATAATACCTAGAGTTTTTGGTTCATTAGGTATTACGGCTTGGTGGCGCTAGCCACCGTCCGATTTTAAGGGTGCAGCCGTCCGTCCGTCCATCCATCCATCCATTCATCCATCCATCCATCCATCCATCCATCCATCCATTCATCCATCCATCCATCCATCCATCCATCCATCCATCCATCCATCCATCCATCCATCCATCTATCCATCCATTCAGCGTGCGTTTTCATCTCAGACGTGCACTGTCCCTACAGAATGGAGAAGGTCGACGCTCGCCCATGCGCCCTTATCTCGCGATGGGGCACGATCGGACAACTTGGCTGGCGTTGGGCTTTACCTAGAATGTTTTGTGGTAGTTACTGCGCGCACAAAGGTCAATGCAATAGTTGCAGAGTCTCTGTCTGCAAAAAGGATGCGCTTTTCAGACACACCGAAGTAACAACTAAGGCGCTTATGAGTGTTAACCTGCACTCTTGAGTACGTTTCTTGCGTCATTTGTGCGTGAGAAACGCTGGGCACGTTTCGATCTGCTTGCCTTACGGCACGTGACCTTTCATTTTGTTGCTATCACGTTCATTGCTTCATTTTTGCGGCAAAACTATGACTTCTAAATGCGAAGTAATTCTTAGCTAACTTCAGCGACTTTGAGCGTATCTATCTATCTATCTATCTATCTATCTATCTATCTATCTATCTATCTATCTATCTATCTATCTATGCACCAACGACTTTTAGCTCTCTTGGCCGTTTCGATAAAGGTATCAATACCAATATTATTATCGCATACCGTGACTGTATGACAAGAATAGGTGACTAGCCACAGCATGAAAATCAAGACTTACATAACATTAATATCATGATTTAAATTTCACGGTCTTGCTACTCTAGCGATGGTTTTGTTCCCATGACATTTGGAAAACTGGTATGGTATCACATGTCTGCATGGCGAACACAAGCGACAGACCCTAACATAAAAATTATGCCATGCGTGTCATGTAACATAACTATATGCCACACTCATCATGCGCTCGTGGCCGTTTCTCTAGCTTCGCCTATACAAAATTTCGTATTAAGGGATTTGAAACGATGACAGAGGTATGTATGGAGTGGTGCGAACATGATAATCTTGAGAGGTGTGTTGTGTAAAAACATGACTACATGCCACACTCCTGATGCGCCCGCGGCCGTTTGCTAGCTTCACCTAACCAAATTCGGTATTGCGGGACGAAAATTGTTGTCAAATGTATGTGACTGGTGGAAAAATAGTAATCATGAGATGCATGGCATGTACCAACATGACTACATGCCGCGCTCGTGATGCGCTCGCGGCAGTTTCGGTATAGCTCCGCGTATAGTAAATTTGCTATTGCATAACACGAACAAACACGCAGGTAAATGACGTGTCGAAACATGATAATCATGACATGCGTATCATGTAGAACATGACTATATGCTACGCTCATAGTGCGCTCGCAGTTGTTTTGCTAGCTGCATATATACCAACTCTGTTGTTATGTTACGTGAATAGACGATGAATGTAAATGCCACGTCCAAACATCATATTCATGATAATGTGTCATGTAAAACATGACAACATGCTACGCTCATAGCGCGCTCACGGCCGTTTCACTAGCTGCGCAACACCATATTTGGTATCTGGTGACGTGAAGAATGACGAAGTTAAATGACACGTTCTAACATGGCAATCATGGCAAGAAAGCGATGTACGGCATAATATACCTGCGCCCCCCAACGTTGTGCTGATTGTAAAGGGACGTATCAACCTTTATGTTTCGCATATAATCGATTCCTAGTGTACGAGGAATCTGCCAATTTTTAAATCCACTATTGCGATAATGCATATATACTCTCGGCTGGATTTTGCAGCCATCGTCGGCGTTGTCGTGGCCATCGACGTCAGCGTCACCGTCATTCACCGTATACGTATATGTATTTATATGTATGTAAGTATGTACATGAACCCCCCCAAAAAATATTCCCGAAAAAGAATCCTGCGTGCGGACTCGAACGTGTCACTTTTGAATTGTGAGTGCGAGGCTATAGCCATTGAGCCACGAAGGAGCACATCTCGCAACGTTTGGAGACGGCAAGCTATTTATATCTGCCCTTTACTGGTGGCGGTGGCGACCTAGGGGAAACTGACGTGTTTTCAGCATTATCAACGAGATGGCACAATGAGCGAATGTCGCCGGATCGTCACGACACGGCGGCGGCGTGCTCTCATCTCCCTCGCGTACTATGCCGCGCGGAAAGTTGAGGGGTGCGTGTACCCTCGCACGTGCGCTCACTGATCTCGTAGTGGGGAGAATCGGACGCCTTGGGATTTCACAGGAACTATTTTGTTGTAGTTACTGGCACTCAAAGCTCTCTCCACTCGTTGCGCAGTCTCCATTTGACCAGTGAATCGGGTAAACTTTTCCATATTATTGCTAGGTCAATCAGATAAAAAAGTGATGACATAATGACATTTATCTATTTTTGTAATACGGCGTTCAATGTACTTATGTTTACCGAAACATGGTACGATGATGACAGTGAGCATCTTGTGAGGTCCGGGTACAACCACTTCTTCCTAAATCGTAAAGGAAGTAGAGGAGGTGGTGTGGCCTTGCAAACTAATTTTTCTGGATTTCAGATGATTGATGACTACACTGTTGCCACGGAAGACTAGGAGATTTTGTGCGTTAGGAAAGACTCCAAAATGTTTGGGGTTATTTATCGACCACCAAATTGTAGCATACGCGGGTTTCTTGGTTTTTTTCGACAAACTGCCCTCGTTTGCGAGCAACAATGCATATACCCTAACTATAGGTGGTGATTTGAATATTTATGTATTGAAAGATTCAGCTCCTGCTGTTGACTTGTTAATCACACTGCAATGTAATGGGTTTCGCAATGAAATCACTACGCCAACCCGCGTTACCACAACATCAACATCTTTGCTTGACCTGTTCATCACAAACACAGTTGCTGGAAACGTAATTTCCCGCGTCATGATATCCGATTTGAGCAATCATCCGCCTATCACGCTAATACTTTACCAGCAATCAGCGCCTTAAAAACGAAATTAAATGAAAACATACCGAGACATATCAACACGTACAGTTGAGGATTTTAGGGAAAGACTTTTTCTCATTATTTGGAGTCAGGTAACGGCCCTTACAGATGTGAATAATGCGTAGATAAGTTTCTACACATATTTAAACAGTGTTATTACGCTTTTTTTCTAGCTAAAGCGTACAACGGTTGCAAGAGGGCTCGCAAACCGTGGGTCACTCGAGACTTGCTAAAATTAATCAACGTGAAAAACAGGATGTTTAAGGCTTTCTTTAAGACACGCAACAGCGAAACGCTGCAGAAATTGAGATGTTTCCAAAACAAATTGAACAAAGCCATTTTGAAAGCAAAGGAAGAATATTTAAGAACAATTTTCGACAATGACTGTCTACGAAAGAGTGACGTAGTCTGGAAAAAATAATAAATCTCTTGAATAAAAAGCCGGTATCAGACACCGTTGACTGTATGGTGGTTGATAATGTGTTACTAAGCGGGGAAACATTCGCGAACAGTTTCAATGACTTTTTGTCCAGATAGGAAACACGTATACTTCCCTGGTTACTTCTGTAGATGTTCCACGGTTATCACGGTCTTTCGTTTTTCAGCCTTCTGTTTCTGAGGTGATTACTCTTTTTTTCCGGCCTTCGAAACAGTCGTAGCCCCGATGAAGACGGATTAGTAATTAAACCCGTTAAGTACGTACTAGATTTGATCGCTCCTCTCATCGCACACATATTTAACAAAGCTATCTCATGTGGCGTTTTTCCAAGTAGCATGCGAGTTGCTAGAGTGACAGTAATTCATAAAGGAGGCGACAAAAATAACTTCTTCAACTACCGTCCAGCCTTGATATTGCCAGTTTTTTCGAAAGGCCTTCAAAAAGTTGTTAATACCCACATCGAGAGCTTTGGTAAAAGATTTAATCTCTTAACTACCTATGAATTCGGATTTAGAAAAAGTCGTTTCTCAGAAGACGCACTCTTGCTTCTAAAAGAGCTCATATTAGAAAACATAAAAAACAAAACATTCAAAGTAGGACTATACCTTGATTTTAGCAAACCCTTCGATCGTGTCAATCATGATATTCTCTTACAGAAAATGGAATGCTATAGATTTCGGGGAGTTGCATCACAATTTCTTCGCTCCTACCTAGACGAAAGACTTCAATTTACCAAAATAGGCACTCACAGATCACGTCTCAGGCGTATCTTTTGTGGAGTACCACAAGGCAGTATTTTAGCGCCGATTCTTTTCCTGTTTTACGTTAATGATGTAATACAATTACACACCACTTGTCAGTTCATCATTTACGCCGATAATTGCACTGCATTTTTTAAAGGCGAGGAATTATGTAGCACTCAAGCTGAAGCAAGTGCGTTCTGTTCGAAGCTGAATGACTGGAGCAAGGCGAACAGCCTTGTATTGAATGAGGCCAAAACTAAGTGTGTTATATATCGTGCTCGCGGCGCGCTAGCTGTAGTACCTGAGGAGCTTGTCCTAGGTCCGCTCACTGTTCGCATTGAAAAATGCGTTAAAATACTTGGCATCATCTTCAACGAGCACATGTCATGGAATGACCGGGTAAACGCGGTTACGCTGAAATCGGCTAAGCCTGTAGGACTAATTAGCCGTCATCGACACATAATACCAGCTAAAATATAGAGATTACTTTCCGATGCGCTTTTTAATTCCCACCTATGTTACTGCTTCCTGGTACAGGGTAAAACTACAGCCCTTAATATGTCAAAACTGAACGTGTTAAAAAAGAAAATGATTCGACTTATTTCAAATGCTTCCTTTCTAGAACACACCGCCCCTCTTTTCCAACAGCATCAAATTGTGACAATATCAGATCTATATACTTACAAATTGCTGTGCTGCTACAAAAAGGCAGCACTCGGGAAATCGGACTCACTTCTTAAACTCGTGAACCTTACACAAAACAGAATTTCTTATCATGTCCGATATCAACCGCCTTGGCATGTTCCATTCTCACGCTCACACTATGGAACGTACCCGACACATCGTCCCGACAGCAATAAACTATTGATATGTGGGGCTTAACGTCCGAAAACCACTATATGATTATGACAGACGCCGTAGTGGAGGGCTCCGGAAATTTAGACCACCTGCGGTTCTTTAACGTGCACCAAAATCTGAGCACACGGGCCTCAACATTAAACTATTTCGAAACGCAAGGAACAGATGTTTTATTCCACACAAAAACAAATTATAAGTATGTTCACATAACAAACTTTCCTTTTCCAATATTGTAGTATACACGTGTTTCGCAAGGTATTTGTGTTTTGCTTTGTTCTTCATTATTCATATGATATATATATATATATATATATATATAGTATAAGAAGAGGTCGACAAACGTGCGAAAAAACACTAGTTTTACTAACGTTTCGGCAGGTGGGCCTGCCTTCGTCATTCACTCCGACGAAGGCAGGCCCACCTGCCGAAACGTTAGTAAAACTAGTGTTTTTTCGCACGTTTGTCGACCTCTTTTTATACTGCATTTTCCACCGGATCCATTGAATATCACCCCACCATATATATATATATATATATATATATATATATATATATATATATATATATATATATATATATATATATAAGAGAAAGAAGTGTATACCTAAGGGCTCGTTTTTCCGTGTTTTAACACAATAATATTGAGATCTAACAGACAGTAATGCCAAGGAATGTACAGGGGAAGTTATTAGAACCAATGGAATGTAAATAAGAAGAAAGAAAAGTGGATGAAAAAATAACCTGCCCACGGCTGGTAATATATATATATATATATATATATATATATATATATATATATGAATCTTATGCGCATGCATATCAGTACATAACTGCGCATTGTACATTTTAATGAACTTGAAGTGCCTAATGTATTTCTTTCCATTTTTTGTTTTTTCTTCTTTTCTGTCTTTGTTTTACTTTTTGTTTTGTTTTTTGTCCTTGTTTTTTTTTCGCTTTTTTCTTTTTTTCCTCGTTATTTATCTTGAGCAAGTGTATAAATAGGTACATTGAACCTTGTAGCGCCTGCGCCCGTAGTGAATGCACTATGATATCAATTAGTAACTGTTTAGCGACTATCAATATGCATTTTTTCCCACTTTTATCAGTTGCTGTACCCTGTCATTTCGCCACCGATGGGTGGCTGGGGCTTTGTCAAACTGTCATTGGACAGCTTTTTTCCCGGCCACATTTTTTCACCAAAAATGTTTTGTTTTAGGTGAAAACAAAGTTCTTTGATTGATTGATTGATTGATTGATTGATTGAAAAGGGTGCACTTTTCAAACACAGTGAAGTATGAACTGAGACGCTTATTCGCGTTAATCAGTACCTGTGAGTACGTTTTGTGCGCCATTTGCGCAACACAAACCCTAGGAACGTTTCAATCTGCTCGCCATTTTTGGCGTGATCTTATAATTTGTTGCTATCGCGTTCATTGCTTCGCCTTTGAGGCAAAGCTGTGAATTTTCTTCAATAAAAGAAAAGCGTTGCTTTAAACGGGTGGCGGGACGCTGATGTGCGATCCAGTCCTTCCATATACAGAAAGGCCATTGAATGGTTGTGCAGCGCGAGCATTCCGTTTTAACTAACAAACACCACCTGCTTCGGCCTTTCGAGGCGAGGGAGGTATGGGCGGAACGACAGTTGGCGCGAGGCGCGAGCTTGTGGCACGAGAAGCGAGCATGCGCCGTGGGGGTATAAACGACACCGCCGATGCTGGATTTGAGAGTAAGTGCGACTATAAAATGCTCCCGTTCAAGGTAGGAACCTGGGCACGTTGGCCAATGAGATGGAGCCTGAAACTGGAACGGGAGAAGACGCGTTGGCCTGTCCAGACGTCAAGGTTCGGGAAGCCGACATAGCGGGAAGATACCTCGTTGGGCGTCAATGCCAGAAGAACTTCGTAAACCGCACGTTTTCTGCTCCGGTGATGATGGTGATGAAAAGCTTTGTTTGAAGGCCAAAACTAAAATATTAATTATAAAATAAAAAGCAGCGTTGTGGGTGGCCTTCAGGCTGTCGCTTGTGACGTCCAGGCAGTGCCTAGCCATGACGTCTTCCGTCCAAGTCACCAGCCGAAGTTGTAGGTCCGGCCAGGCGCTAGCGCTGCTGCAGACTACTGAGGTGCCAAGAGGCAAGAAGCAAGTGTGCCGCAGAGGAGTAAAATATATTCTCATAGTTGGCGATGGAGTTGCCACTTAAGCAGCCGGCTGGAGAGTACGTTTTGAGGTGGCAGAGGGCAAGACGTAAGGAGGGTGCGGGCCTGTAGTCGGCGCGATTGTTGTTGGTGCCGGGATAAGTATTGGTGTGGTAGGCGGACGGTGAGGTGGAAAAGGTAGTAGTGCAATGTTATGCCGTGGTGCGTGAGAGGTGCGTCACGCGTATAGATTCCCGGTGGTTGGTGGGCTTGCTCAGTCGGTCAAATCGCGAGCGATAGAACTGGCTGCCTCGTTGCCTCGATGATTTGCTTGAGCGTTTGTTCAGATGATATAAACGGGGTGAGAGGAAATGGTGCAAGACAACATGGTGCCTGTTGCGAGAGATGCCACCCGTCCAACTGCGTAGTTGTATACCGCGGGTTTGGAGTCGGAGAAAATGTATTGTGCTGAAATTTGTTAAGTTATGGCGAGGGCGATAGCTGCCTCTTCAGCCTCGACCGAGGTGAAAGTACAGACGGAGGCAGTAATGATAGGTTGGAGGGAGTTCTCGGGGACTAAAAGGCCGTGGGCTGCATAGTGGCAATATGGGGTGGCATCCACTTGAGCTACGTTGGGTTGCCGTCTGAATTTACGCCAGATTGAGGAAGCTCCCGCAACTCTGTGGGAGGGAAGGTGTTGGGGATGCGTGATTTTTGGGAGGGAATCGACGGCTAGAAGGGAAGAGACTTGGAAAGGGATGTACAGTGACGTGGGAAGAGGCAATATAGAGGTGAGTTTTAGGGTGGAGAGAAGTGCGCAGCCTGGATATGTGCGAGAGAAACGGAGAAGCTGGGCCGTGTGATGGGCCTCCGTCAGCTCCGTAAGGAAGTTGTGGACACCCATCGACAGTAGCTGCTTGGTCGAGGTAGACGTGGGAAGGGACAGGGCTATTTTACACGCCTGACGAAATAAGACAGTTCAATTTGGCGTCCTTGGTGCGAGAAAGGCAGAAATGCAGTAGAAAATAGATGAAGCGGCTAAGAACAAAGGCCTGAACCAAGTGGAGGAGGCCGTGCTCGCACATGTCGTGGTGGCGGTTGGCAATGCGGCCTACGAGGTGCATGGTCTGGTGTACAGCGTTGCTGAGTGAGTGATGAGGGTAGTGTGCTTATCATTAGACTTAAGAAAAAGTACTAGGATGCGAAGGGTAGAGACGAGAAAAAACGGTGGGCCGTCAATAGAGAAGGTGAGTTGATGAGGAGACAGGGCAGCCTCTTCCCAAGGCAGGAGGAGCAAAAGCCCCGATTTGTTCACAGAGCAGCTCAACCCGATAACTAGACTGCCGGTAGTCCCCCAAAGGTGATGTCATCGGCATAAAAACATGAGATAGAGCTGCTATGGTGCTAAGCTTGCCTGCCAGTTGGAAAAGGGTAATGTTCTAAAGAAGAGAAAGCACAGAGCCTTGGGGCGTACCCTTGTTGCCTAGGGAAAAAGAAGGAGAAGAAAGTGGTCCGTATGAAATTTCTGCTGTGCGGCGGGAAAGAAAGGTAGTGATGTAAGCAGGTACATGGTGTCCAACGTCAAGGGAGGAGAGAACGTCCAGTATGGCTGTGTTGTGTACATTGTCGAATGCTTTGGTTAGGTCCAGCGCCAGGATAGCTCGAATGCACTTCTAGAGGGATGGGTGTAAAACATCCTCGGAAAGTTGAAGCATGACATCATGGGTGGACAACTGCGGACGAAAACGGAACATGCAGTCCGGGTATAGGTTATAGTCATACAGGTAGGCTTGAAGGTGGGCCAGGATGACATGCTCCAACAGCTTGTCGAAGCAAGATGTCAGAGTGATGGCTGGAGGTGCCCAAGGGGAATGGGTTTTCCAGGTTTGGGGCTGAAAGAGACTTGAACATGGTTTCAGGATGAGGGAAGCGTACCAGCCTGCCGATGTGTGTTGAGAAGATCAGTAAGGGCTTCGAGGGAGAGAGTATACAGGTGGCGGAGAGCCTTCTTAATAGTTCGGCACGCCCCCAGAGCCGCGGTTGTGCGGAGCTTGAGTAGCACAGCACAAACCTCACCAAAAGATATGTCGGTATCAAGGTCGCTGTTGGAGGAGCCGGAGTGAGCAGGAAGTGGAGTGTAGGGGTATGTGCAAATGTAGTGGTCCCGGAGGGTAGCCAGAATCTCCGTATTGTTGAGTGAATAAGAGCGAAGTAGACGGGAGACATCGTTGCGCTGGGATGCTTTAGTATGGGTGGGGTCACGCAGCACCCTGAGAAGCGACAAAGTGTCGTGGAGGCCAAGATTGCCGGCCATGCGATTGCACGTCTGACCCCACTGTTGTCGTTGAAGCGAGGAGCAGTACGCCTTCATCTCCAACGCGAGCCGAGCCAAACGGAGGCGCAGGTGGCGATTATGTTTCTGGGCCTGCCATCATGGTGGACAGCGTGATAGGCCTCCCAAAGGTGCAAGAGACGGCTGTCTGCCATAGTGGAGTGTGGCGCTGCAGGGAGTGTAGCGGTGCGGGCATCCGCCAAAATGGTCTCAGTCCAGGTCGAGAGGTCCATTATAGAAGAGGAAGCAGAGAGATGAATGGAGCGGAAGCGTTTCTATCAGCAGGGATTGTTCTATCAAACTGTCTCTCAGTCTGTATTGCCTTAATTAAGCTCAACAACTTTTTCGCGTACTTTAGAAACTTTCTACTCGCTCACTTCTAGACATTTGCGACTCGTTCGACTAGTTTGGGTACCAGGCCACAGAGGTTTAGCTCTCAAAGAGCATGCAGATACACCAGCTGTATCTTCCCTTGATTTTCTTGTTTTACCTATTTTGCCTACTTATGAATATGTCATACCAGCACGTTTTGAAAAACGCACAACAGCCAATAACTTCGGAAAATCTCAGTTGTTTTTATCAGACTATTCACAGCTAAAGTTATCTTGGAAAAACAAATCGTGTTCATCAAGAAAGGAAGAAATAGAAATTTCAAGGCTGCATCATTGAGTCTTTTCATTGATTTTGTACCTTCACAGCTCCTTTTGTTAGAAGTTGCTTTAACGAAAGCTTATACTACGTTAATGGAAATTACTGACAGTGCGGCGTGCGATGGTTGCGGCGCCGACAAAAATATCGAACACCTGCTGTGCCGTTGTCCTCGATTTGCCCCAGATAGACAAGTACTTGCCAACGCAATGCGGCGACTGGATGATCGGCCTCTTTCTGTGCAGGTGCTATTACAGCAACTTGCACATGCCTCGACAGCCCACAAGGCAGTGAAAGCCCTGCTGTGTTTCTGAGAAAGACAAGCTTGTGTGAACGCCTCTGACATGCCGTAGAGTTCTACGCACTGCAGTGAAAAAACTGTCAGTCTCTCCCCCCTTTTTTTCTTTTCCCGCTCTTCCCTCTTTTTCGTCTTTTTTGTCCCCTTCCCTAATCCCCCAGTGTAGGGTAGCCAACCGGATGTCTTTCTGGATAACCTCCCTGCCTATTCTGTTTTGTTGCTTCTTCCTTCCTTCAAAGCTCGTGTATGGCATAGTCGCTACTGTGCTTTCACTGTATTGAGAGGGAATGTTTGGAGCACTCCTTTTTGTCATGCGAAAAGTTCAAAGGTAAAAAAAAACTGCTAAAAAACCCTGCGAAACTTCAACATAAACTTGGCACTCCCAGTGATCATTTCATTTGGCGCAATCGCATTTGGTTTCAGCCACAGGCGCGTTTTTACCACTGTTGCAAATTTCTTACGAGAATCTAAAAGAATGAAATGCTAAACATAGATAAATTCATTTCTTTTAGATATTCATTTTTTCATTTCTTGTTTTTATTATGTTATCCTTTTCAAACTTCTTTGTTTGTTTAGAAATCTAACACCTTTAAAATATTACCTAATGAATTCAACCCTTCCTTCGAAGAAGTGAATTAATTCAAAGAGCAAGGCACCATCCCATTCATGGGCTGTCTCCCTAGGTGGGTTTTACCAAGTTGTTGAGGAACCAACCAACCAACCAGTCCACTACCTGGGCAAGACGAGTAGACGAGCGAGAAAGGGAGGAGAGTGAAAAAGTGGTTCAGAAAATTTAGTGATCGCTACCGAGTTAGATACCTGTATAACACCCGGATAAGTCGGCTACATTTATGGCGAGGACAAGGTCTGGATTGGTGTCATGTTGGACACTGGGTCCGAGTCTGGTAGGGCGAGTGAAGTCATTAAGAATCAAAAGACGTGCGTTGTGGATGAAGTTCCAGAGTGAGTGGCCCTTGCGGATGTTCTGGGGGTAGCACCAGTTGGTATGCGGGGGGGGGCGTTGAAGTTGCCTAAAATTACTAAAGTATTGCGGGTGGTACAGAAAAGCGCTTTGCGTAGGTATACAGCCAAACTGGTGTCTAAGGCTGCAAGGTGAGAGTTGGCGATGGCGCCCTCGTGATTGTCCTTAGGGGCTAGGCGCCCTTCAGGTCGTGTGAATTGGGTCATGATGCGCTGTTTGAATGACTCCAAGAAGCAGGCTATTTAGCGATTGACGTCACGCTCGTGTGGAGCGATGGCGTCGGAAGAAGGTGAATGGCGGATCTGGGGGAAGGGGTTGACGGGTAGGGGAAGAGGCGCGCCATGATGCAGTCAATGGTGCTGTGTTCATTGACTCTTCAGCTGGTGCAGGTGGAGATGGCGTTTGTGAAGGGGTC
Organism: Rhipicephalus microplus; assembly: GCF_043290135.1. Lineage (NCBI taxonomy): Eukaryota > Metazoa > Arthropoda > Arachnida > Ixodida > Ixodidae > Rhipicephalus > Rhipicephalus microplus. Next base: position 18,735,261 of record NW_027464586.1, read on the forward strand.
GGACCTGGAGAAAGGGAAGGAGTAGGGGCGAGAGAAGACATACGTGCCAGAGCGAGCTGGAGCTGATACGTCCGCTTTTGAATTTGAAGCTGCTTGGAAGTTAGAGTAGCCTCGAGTGCTGTGATTTTGGGGTTCGACGTGTGAGGCTGCGTTCCAGTGCTTGCCGGTGGTGTGGCTGTGGTGATGTTGTTAGTGGTGGCGGTTGCAGTGGGCGCCTCGAAACTCGGTAGCGACGGGAAAGAAACGAAGCGATGGTGGCTGGAATACCAGGCATCGCGGGACGTAGATCAGTGACTGGGGTGGGAAGGCCAGGAGCTCTGGAGGATGAGCTTGGTTGGTGGTGCTGGGGCTCATAGTTGGACGATGGTGTCGGGCCAGTCCTGTTGAATTGCAGTTTGCACGGGCGTGAGCTCGTGACGTGGTCTTCTTTGCACAGTATGCAGCATGGCACGCAGGTCGGCGGCTCAACTCTCCTGTGGGTCTGGCCGCAACGCAAGTAAAGGGCATACTTGGGCTTGGTACAGACATTCGCGCGATGGCGAGGAGCTGAGCAGTTCATACAGGCCACGGCTTTCGGGTGAAATGGGTGGCGACGGTAGAGGCTGCGACTAAATACGATCGAGAAGGGGAGGATGGTAGGTCCGACAAAGGTAATTAGGATAGGTTTTCAGCACCCCATTTGGCGCGCATCAACGATGGCATAGAAGGTGTTCTAAATTATAGATACGAGTTATTTGATAATCTGTCCTGTGTTTGGGAGTCCAAGACGTTGTAGATGATGCCACGGAGAGCGTTGTCTGGTTCCGCCACGTAGGAAAATAAGGGTAGAAGATGGTATCCAGACGGAGTTCTGACGCACGGAAGTAGAGACGTGCGCGTGAATCAGACGGGGTGCTGACAGTGAGTTATACGGATTGATACGTACACGGTCAGCGGTGTGGGCGGCTGCGTAGTCGGTGCTGACGAGATTGTAGATGATTTGGAGCAGGACGCCTTTAGTTGTAGTGTGGAGGTCAAGTCCCCATCCTGGTCTGTGAACAAATTGGAAGTCCTCCGCAGGGAGCCGAGTGAGGGAAGCATGGTGATGAAGAGTGGGAGCACTGGGGGTGATGTTCGGTGGTGGAGTAGTCTCCTGCCATGTGAATGAGAAGGCGGCGTTGAAATGATGGGCTGGTAGGCCGCAGCAGCATGTTGTGCTTTCACTGCACGGATCCAGTGTGAGTCAGCTTCCAATTCAGCTGGGGTGATAGATTTGCCGCGTACTTGATAGTCGATGTTGGTGGCTTGAAGATTTAGGAACACTTTCAATGAAGGCAGTGAAACGAGAGTGGCATCAGCTGCTGTTAAGTGCGAACCACTGGTATGTTCACGCTTACGCGTTAAAAGCGTGTAGTCACACCTATTGAGGAAAGGGGCGCACAACCTTTATTACAGCGTTTTTCTTTTCTTTTCGTTTTCTTTTTCATCTTGCATGTGCTGTACTTATTGTATACTTATGTATTCATTACGTTCTCGGCTTAAATAGTGAAAATACTCATGTTTATTGTTTTGTATTTAGTATTTATTTATTTTTACTTTAATCGCACAAGATATGAAGTATGAATTTGTGGTGTTTTTTTCTCTTTTGTCCGGTACATGCGTTATTAAAAAATTATTTGCTATGTCGCTCCTTGTGTTCACTATAAGTGTATTAAACACTCACCCCAAATAATCTCTATGCCAATTATTATTTCAACTATGTCCCCTTGTAACTACCTACCTGTTTGACCTAAGGGTCTGCAGTATGTAATGAATAAATAGATTATAGCGCCCTCGTTCGGGCGGCGCGCAAACCGGAGACCACGTGATGGCGACAGAAAAAAAAAGAAGGCGCTAGGCCGTGGCACGTAAAACCACGGCTCACGTTCCGGGCTGGCATCGGTTATCGTTCAGGCGTGTCTTTCGTTCGCTCCTGTGGCATAGGCCTAAAAGTGGTGACCTCGGACGAAGACAATGACTGACTCGAATGCACCCTCAACCGAACAAGCCTCACGTCCGCAGGACGTCTCGGCCGTGCAACTGCGTCTCCCATCTTTCTGGCCACAGGACCCGCAAGTTTGGTTTCATCAGGTCGAGGTGCAATTCTCCCTGTACCGCATCGCCTCGGAAACGACACGCTACTACCACGTAGCCTCCGTCCTTCCTCCTGACGTTGCCAGCGAGCTCTCCGACGTCCTCTCCAACCCCTCGGACACTACGCCAAATCATCACCTTAAAACCAAGGTTCTGGAACGATTCATGCCTTCGGAACGCGTCCGCCTACAGCAGCTCCATACAGAGGGGGACCTTGGCGACAGGCGCCCCTCCCAACTACTGCGCCGAATGCGACAGCTTTTTGGGAAACACGACGTCTCTGCCCACTCAGCGTTGCTTCGCGAGCTCTTCCTCCAACGCCTTTCTCAGCCAATCCGCCTCGTCCTCGCAGCGGCCGGCGACGTCAATCTCGACCGCCTGGCGGAGCTCGCCGATCAGGTTCATGAAGCGACCTCCCCATCTGTCAACGCTGTCTTACCACCAGCAGACACAGCGATTTCGCGCCTTGAGGCCCGCATCGACGAACTCGCCGCCTCCATTGCCGCACTGCGGAGCCCCCTGCAGGAGACTCGTTCGCCTCGTTCCGGTCGTCGAGCTCTTCCACGCACACGAGATGCTCGGAGTCCCAGCCCTCCACCCCTCTGCTGGTACCACCGGCGTTTCCGACACCGAGCCACGAAGTGTACACCCCCATGTTCGTGGCAGGGAAGCCTGCCGGTATCACTGACGGCGGCGTGTGATCTCCCTTCTCGTCCCAGCCTCCTTTTCATGGTCACGGACCAGCTATCGGGCGCCAGGTTCCTTATAGATACGGGCGCGGAAATTAGCGTTGTGCCCCCGACTAAGGCTGATCGTTCAAAGTCACAGGGGCAAGTGCTTCGTGCTGCCAACGCCTCGTCTATAGCAACGTATGGGATCCGATCTCTCACCCTCGACTTCGGCCTTCGCTGCATTTTCCGGTGGGTTTTCGTCATCGCAGACGTGGTTCAACCGATCATCGGCTCGGACTTCCTCTCATACTTCGATTTGGACGTCAGCGTGCGGCGGCGCCGCCTCATAGATGGTAAGACCCGTCTCTCCATCTTGGAAGTCCTGTCCGACATCGCTTTAATGACCATTCGCATGCTGATACCTCCCTCACCGTTCGAAAAAATCTTGGCGAGTTTCCCGGAGTTAACTAAACCGTGCAACCTCACTCAGCCGCCTAAACATACGGTGACACACCACATCGTCACCCGGGGTCCACCGGCAGCCGCTCGACCACGCCGCCTGTTCGGAGACCGCCTAGCTATTGCTAAACGGGAGTTTGACCACATGCTGCAGCTCAACATTATCCGCCCGTCGTCAAGCGCTTGGGCTTCCCCGCTGCATTTGGCGCCAAAGCGTGATCCTGGTGACTGGCGTCCTTGTGGGGACTATCGAGCGTTGAACGCCAAGACTGTCCACGACAGCTATCCTCTACCTCACATCCAGGATTTTACATCGCGCCTCGACGGCTGCAGAATTTTCAGCAAAGTGGACCTTGTTAAGGCGTACCACCAGATTCCTGTCGAGCCCGCCGACATACCTAAGACCACCATCACGACGCCCTTTGGGTTGTTTGAATACGAGCGGATGCCTTTTGGACTCCGCAATTCGGCTCAAACTTTCCAGCGGTTCATTTCTGAGGTCACACGGGGTCTTCCTACTGTGTTTGCGTACCTTGACGATGTCCTCATCGCCAGCCGCACACCTGAAGATCATGAGCACCATCTACGCGCTCTGTTCCAACGTCTTCAGCAGTAGGCCTCGTTGCGAACGCCTCTAAGTGTACTTTCGGCGCATCTGAGCTCGAGTTCTTGGGCCATCACATATCATCCAAAGGAATACGCCCTCTCCGGTCCCACGTTAAAGCAATTCAGGATTATCCTCAGCCTACAACACTGCGCCAATTACGCCAATTCCTGGGGCTTGTGAATTTTTCCAGGCGCTTCATACTACACTGTGCCGAACTGCTACAACCGCTCAGCGACCTCCTTCGGTCGACCGCCGGCCCGTCCTCCGCCATTCCTTGGTCGTCAGAGGCCCAGGCCACCTTTGCTGCTACTAAGCAAGCGGTCGCTAACGCCGTTCTTCTCATTCATCCACGCAGCAACGCCCCTACTCGGTTGAGGGTGGACGCATCCAGCGTGGCCGTCGGAGCCGTCTTACAGCAGTGCATTAACTCCGAGTGGAGACCCTTGTCGTTTTACTCTCGGAAGCTACTTCCTGCTGAGACCCGCTACAGCGTCTTTGGCCGGGAAAACTAGCCATCTACGCTGCAATACAGCACTTTCGGCATTTCCTGGAAGGATGCTCGTTTTACGTGCTGACTGACCATAAGCCACTGGCGTATGTTTTCCGCACTAACTCATCCAAGTACGTGCCCCGTGAACTCCGCCATCTGGCTTATATATCGGAGTTCACGACTGACATCCGCCACGTGAAAGGAGCTGACAACACCGCCGCAGATGCCCTTTCTCGTATAGCCGTGGTCGACTCTCCACCGCCAACCATCGACTGGGCGTCATTATTCTCTGCACAGCAGGATGATAGAGAGCTTGCCTCTTTTTGGGAGAACCCCCGTTCTCTCCGACTACGCCTGGTGCCTCATCCATTATCATCTGAGCGCTTGTGGTGCGATGTCTCAGCTGACCTTCCCCGCCCTTTCGTTCCCGCTTCATTACGACGCACCGTTTTCCACTCCCTACACGACATCTGTCACCCTGGCGTTCGGGCTACTCAGCGTCTTCTCACCCAGCTGGCCTGGAATCAACGGTGATGTGCGCGCTTGGACGCGCATGTGCCTGCCCTGCCAGATGACAAAAATCTCCCGTCATACTAAGACGCCACCCCAACCTTTCCTTCCACCCGGCCGTCGTTTCGACCATGTTTATCTAGACATTGTGGGCCCTCTACCAGTGTCTCAGGGGTACCGTTATATATTGACCATGGTCGATCGCTTCACACGCTGGCCAGAGGCTGTTCCAATTCAAGATATCACAGCTGAGACAGTTGCCCGCGTTTTCATTTCTACGTGGGTATCCCATTTTGGCTGTCCTGGCACCGGGACAACAGACCGTGGACGTCACTTTGAGTCCTCACTGTTTACTTGCCTTAATCGCATCCTCGGAGCCAGACATTGCCGTACCACGGCTTATCATCCCTGCGCCAACGGCATGGTGGAACGCCTTCACGGACAACAGAAGACCGCCTTGACTACCCGCCTCAATAGAGCCACCTGGGTTGATGCCTTGCCACTGGTGCTCTTAGGTTTACGAGCGGTCATCCGGGCAGACCTGCAGTGCTCAACAGCATAGCTCGTGTATGGCACTTCTCTACGGCTTCCGGGAGACTTCTTCACGTCAACGAAGCTACCAGGCCAGCCACAGCAATTCCTACAATGCCTCCTCGACTGCGTTCAAGACCTCCGGCCCACTCCACCCAGACCTTCCGAACACAAGACCATATTCGTCCACCCTGATCTGGCCACTGCAACACAAGTTTTCGTGCGCCACGACGCGGTCAGACCACCTTTGACACCAGCCTACGACGGACCATTCCGCGTCCTTCACCGCACCCCCAAAACTGCCATTCTACTTCAGAACGGCCGTGAAGAGACAGTCAGCTTGGACCGACTCAAGCCGGCGTACCTGGAGACCGCCCTAGAAAGCCTCTCATCTACGACGGATCTTCCGTTGGAATACCACAAACGGCATGTCACATTCCGACTTCCAGTCTACACGGGGGGCCCTATAGCGCCCTCGTTCGGGCGGCGCGCAAACCGGAGAGCGCGCGATGGCGACAGAAGAAAAAAGAAGGCGCTAGGTCGTGGCACGTAAAGCCAAGATAAAAATAAATAACCACTGGCACTCGTCGACCGCGTTGACGCTCACACGTCCAAGGCCGCTGCACAATGTTGCTTGATCTTTTGGCTTAAGACTCTCTGAGTTCAGCACAAAGCACCACGTTCTGAACTGGAGCTGTTTAGTACAATGCGGAAGAAATAATACCGCATTCAAATACTGATACTGCTTCACTCGCCAAACGTTTGACTATTTTAGAAGAAATTGACATTGGGCAAAGTATCTACAGCGGTATGCACCAGAAATCAAGATTGGTGCGTGCGCCGTTCCCGCTAACGAAAATTCAAGCTTAGGATACTCTGCGTCAATCATAGACGTGCGGAGGGTTCTCCTTAATGGGGGAGGGGAATGATCGACACAGTGATCATCATCATCATCATCATCAGCCTGACTACGCCCACGGCAGGACAAAGGCCTCTCCCATGTTCCGCCAGTTAACCCGGTCCTGTGCTTGCTGCTGCCAATTTATACCCGCAAACTTCTTAATCTCATCTGCCCACCTAACCTTCTGTCTCCCCCTAACCCGCTTCCCTTCTCTGGGAATCCAGTCAGTTACCCTTAATGACCAGCGGTTATCCTGTCTACGCGCTACATGCCCTGCCCATGTCCATTTCTTCTTCTTGATTTCAGCTATGATATCCTTAACCCCCGTTTGTTCCCTAATCCACTCTGCTCTCTTCTTGTCTCTTAAGGTTACACCTACCATTTTTCTTTCCATTGCTCGCTGCGTCGTCCTCAATTTAAGCTGAACCCTCTTTGTAAGTCTCCAGGTTTCTGCTCCGTAGCTAAGTACCGGCAAGATACAGCTGTTATACACCTTCCTCTTGAGGGATAGTGGCAAACTACCTGTCATAATTTGAGAGTGCTTGCCAAATGTGCTCCACCCCATTCTTATTCTTCTAGTTACTTCAATCTCGTGGTTCGGCTCTGCGGTTATTACCTGCCCTAAGTAGACATAGTCTTTTACAACTTCAAGTGCACTATTACCTATCTCGAAGCGCTGCTCCTTGCCGAGGTTGTTGTACATTACTTTCGTTTTCTGCAGATTAATTTTAAGACCCACCTTTCTGCTCTCCTTGTCTAGCTCCGTAATCATGAGTTGCAATTCGTCCCCCGAGTTACTCAGCAATGCAATGTCATCGGCGAAGCGCAGATTACTAAGGTATTCTCCATTGACTCTTATCCCTAACTGTTCCCATTCTAGGCTTCTGAAAACCTCCTGTAAGCACGCGGTAAATAGCATTGGGGAAATTGTGTCCCCCTGCCTTACACCCTTCTTGATTGGTATTCTGTTGCTTTCTTTATGAAGCACTATGGTAGCAGTTGATCCCCTGTAGATTTCTTCCAGAATGTTTATATATACTTCATCTACGCCCTGATTCCGCAGTGTTTGCATGACGGCTGATATTTCTACTGAATCAAACGCTTTCTCGTAATCTATGAAGGCTATGTATAGGGGTTGGTTATACTCTGAGCATTTCTCTATTACCTGATTGATAGTATGAATGTGGTCAATTGTTGAGTAGCCTGTTCGAAATCCTGCTTGTTCCTTTGGTTGATTGAATTCTAATGTTTTCTTTACTCTGTTAGCAATTACCTTTGTAAATAGCTTGTATACTACAGAGAGCAAGCTGATCGGCCTGTAATTCTTCCAGTCCTTGTCATCTCCTTTCTTATGTATTAAGATGATGTTAGCGTTCTTCCAAGACTCTGGTACTCTTCCCGTCAGGAGACACCTCGTAAACAGGGTGGCTAGTTTTTCTAACACAATCTGTCCTCCATCTTTCACCAGATCTGATGTTACCTGATCCTCACCAGCAGCTTTGCCCCTTTGCATGCTTTCCAAAGCTTTCCTGACTTCTTCTATCATTACTGGTGGGGTGTAATCTGGGTTACTGCTAGTTCTTATAGTATTAAGGCCGTGGTTGTCACGGCTAGTGTACAGATCTCTGTAAAACTCCTCTGCTATTTTAACTATCCTATCCATATTGGTAGTTATTTTGCCTTCTTTGTCCCTTAGTGCATACATCCGACTTTTGCCTATCCCAAGTTTCCTCTTCAATGCTTTGACACTTCCTCCGTTTTTCAGAGCGTGTTCAATTCTCTCCATGTTATACCTTCTTACATCGCATACCTTACGTCTATTAATCAACTTCGAAAGCTCTGCCAGTTCTTTTTTGTCTGTTGTACTTGACACTTTCATGATTTGACGCTTCTTAATTAGGTTCTTCGTTTCCTGGGAAAGCTTGCCAGTGTCCTGTCTAACTACCCTGCCTCCAACTTCCACTGCACACTCCGTAATGATACTCGTTAGATTATCATTCATTGTATCTACGCTAAGGTTCGTTTCCTCACTAAGAGCCGAGTACCTGTTCTGCAGCGACACTCTGAATTCCTGTACTTTCCCTCTCAGTGCTAGCTGATTGATTGGCTTCTTGCGTATCAGTTTCTGTCGTTCCTTCTTCAAGTCTAGGCGAATTCGAGACCGTACTATTCTATGGTCACTGCATCGTACCTTGCCAATCACTTCCACATCCTGCACGATTCCAGGTTGTGCACTCATTATAAAGTCTATCTCGTTCTTATTTTCGCCATTAGGGCTCCTCCATGTCCACTTGCGGTTTTCTCGTTTTCGGTAGAAGGTATTCAAAATCCGTAAATTATTGCGTTCTGCGAATGCTACTAGTAGCTCTCCTCTGGCGTTTCTAGTACCGATGCCATAATCTCCTACTGCCTGGTCTCCAGCCTGCTTCTTTCCTACCTTTGCATTAAAGTCGCCCATCACTATAGTATACTGTGTTTTTACCTTACTCATTGCCGATTCCACGTCTTCATAGAAGCTTTCAACTGAAGCGTCATCATGGCTGGATGTAGGCGCGTAAGCCTGTACTACCTTCATCTTGTATCTTTTATTCAGTTTAATTACGATACCTACCACCATTTCATTAATGCTATAGTATTCCTCTATGTTGCCAGCTATGTTTCTGTGAATTAGGAACCCCACTCCCAGTTCTCTTCTGTCTGCCAAGCCCCTGTAGCAAAGGACGTGCCCATTCTGTAGCACCATATAGGCCTCATCTGTCCTCCTAACCTCACTGAGCCCTATTATATCCCATTTAACACCCTCTAGCTCCTCGAATAGTACAGCTAGACTTCCCTCACTAGATAAGGTTCTAGCATTAAACGTTGCCAAGTTCAGGTTCCAATGGCGGCCTGTCCGGATCCAGAGATTCTTAGCACCCTCTGCTGCGTTGCAGATCTGACCGCCGCCATGGTCAGTTGCTTCGCAGCTGCTGGGGACTGAGGGCCGTGAGTTATTTGACGTAAGCATGTGGGAGGTAGTGGCCAGATACTGCACCAGGGTGGCCAATCCTTCTCTGGTGAGGGAGTGCGTTCTCGGCGGTGTTTGCCGGTGAGGCCGCACCCCAGGCCTCTTAATGCAGTTCCATCAACACGCGGATTTTTTTTTTAATCCGGTTGGGAACAGCGCGGTACCGGGATTTGAACCACGGACCTCTTGCATGCGAGGCGGATGCTCTAACCACTACGCCATCGCCGCAGCTTGCTCTAACCACTACGCCATCGCCGCAGATCGACACAGTGCCCCTCATCTTATTACGTCAATGTAGGGGCTGCCTTAGCGCCCCCTTTCTAATATAATATTCTTTGGAGCTGACCTTGCACCCCCTCTTTTCCGTGCGGCCGCATCCCTGAATAGGCTTTTAAATCAGGTCTATAAAAACCAAGGTGTACAAACCACCAGGTTGCTATACCTACACTACCAAACTCATTGATAATATTCTGACTATCCAGGTACATTCAGTACATTTACACTTCACAACTTCCAGCACTCGTTAACTGAATAATCACAACAAAAACCTAATGATGCGTCAGATATGGGTAATAAAGCTACAGTAGAGCCCTATGTAAATTGATTTTTGATGTTGTCTGTGATAGAGATATCCTCTGATGCAACAAACCACACCTGGCTTTATTGAAACAATATATATTTGTCATAAGGTAGGAACTCTGTGGAATGCTTCTGGGCATTGTTTTGTAGGTAAAATTAGTTTGACATAACTAACTATACTGACAGTTCGTTATGAGACAGATATTGGTCATCATACTGTATCTGAATTCTGTACAAAAGACTTTTCGACGTTATCTGTAGTCGAAATATTGTCTAAAGCGACAAACCGCACTTCGTGGTGTCACAGAAATTGTTCATAAGATTGCAACTGCACCCTGTATCGAAGGCTTTTGGTGATGAGTGTATTAGAAATATCATCTAATGCAAAGAAACACGCTTGACTCCCAGTGGTGCAACAGATATTGGTCATGAGACAGGAACCAAGCACCGCATACAATGCTTATGGGCATTGTCCCTAGTTGAAATATGCTCTAACACCACCAACTAACCCTGACACTTCTTGATGTGACAGGTGTTGCTTATGGGCATATTTTATAAGGAACTGAATCCTGTATGGAAGACTTTTGGACGTTGTGTACAATCAAAATATTCTCTGAAGCAACAAATCCTACCCGACAATTCGTGATGTCACAGATATGGATCATGAGATTGCAACTGAACCTTGTATGGAAGTCTTTTGATCCGAAGTTGAAATATTCTCTAAAGTGACAAAGAACACCTGACAATTCTTGATGTCACGGATATCTATCATAAGATTGCAACTTAACCCTATGTGGAAGGCATTTGAACGTTGTTTGCAAACAAAATGTTCTCCATTGAATAAAACCACACTCGACACTTCATGATGTCACAGATTTAGGTCAAAAGACTGCGATGATGTCTTTTGATGATGAATCTTTTGATTATGTGTGTTTTAGAAATATCCTGCAATGCAAGAAAGCACACCTCGCTCTTAATAATGCAACAGATATTGGTCATAAAATAGGAACTAAGCACTGCGTAGAAATGTACCAACGTAAACAAACATCACTACTTCCTAAGCGGAGCCTGGTAAAAAGTGAGAGAAATAGAACAAGTGCCTACAAAATGGCAGACACACTGGTATCACGAACCAAACCAAGTAGATGATCTCAGTGTTTGATAACTTTATTTTAACGTGTTAGAGAGCACTAAAAATGACTTTTAGGCTGGATTGTGATTGCAGGTCAGTGCTGTGTTGAAGGCTTTTGCACTTTTATGGTAGTTGAAATGTCCGCTAACATCTACAGAATGCACCTGATACTTCTTGATGAGACAGATATTGGCTTTGATATTGCAGCCAAGCACTGCGTAGAGGGCTTTCACATGTCATCAGTAGTCAAAATACTCTAAGATACAATAAAACTTGTTCAAAATGTTATATCGACAGATACCGGTCATAGGTTATCACCAGAGTTCTGTACAGAAGATTCGGCAAGTTTTCTAACATAGCTAAACTGAATATTGTGATATTTGGAATATGCTTTGGTGTATGCATATATAGTCCAAGTTAATGCATTTAATAAAAACTGAGCAGAAATGAAGCAGTCCTTGGAAACACAAAGATTCAATGTTCGAAACCATGTAATAATTTTTTCAGTTCATTACCGTCTGAAGGAACAGAAAAATACCTGCACAGTTCTGAATGGTCTTTTAAGTAACATGAGACACTGTTTGCATTTCTTCTAAACTAAGTGCAGTACAATACTAGTGCACCTTCATTCATTCCGTGCATACATGTGGTGATATTTTCTTCCTACTATCGTGTCATTGTGCAGCTGATTTCAAATTGGGTGCTTCTCACTTGCAGGGTTTTCAGTTATCTGTCCGGCTGCAAACAAAGCGCGCGCTATATTACAGTAAACGGTAAAACGACGGAAAAGCGCCATTGTATGCCTATAGCTATGAGAATCAGAATGAACTAAAAATAAAAATGAGTGCGTTAGAATGCTGCTGAACAACGTATGTGCTAGTGAGCATGGCAGAGAAGCAAAAGAAGCGAGAAGTGAAATGGCAGGCAATGCCAGCAGCAGTTAATCATGCAAGTTTCTTTTCGATCACCACAGCAATGCACATTCGAGTTTCTATCTTGTACATCAATGTAAAATAGGACCGCTGACAGCTGAATGTGTCAGCGGCGACATGAAATCACAACACACTGCTACCAACCAGCGCACGCTTGTTATTAGCTTGGCAACACGCGAAAAAGATTTGCACCGAAGCCAACAAAGTATTAGACTCGTACAATCCGCGAATACACATATGTAGGCACGTACGTTTTCACATCGCCGAATCGTGCTGGCTAGTGCGAGGTTCACTTTCAGCGATGATGAATACCAATGATGACAACAAACACGGTGCAGATAAAAATTCCTCCGTATGCCCTATGCGATGTTTCGGGCGTCGTATATATTGTCTATGTTGCCACGGAAACTACCGTCAATTTTTTTTTTCAGCCGATGTTGCTCGCATGTGCCGGTTCATACGAACTCGACGGTAGGGGCCTAGGTTGGATGCAGATGACACCGCTCTGAGTTGCTACCACGGAAGGTGAGAGCTCAGGCTCAAGGCTACAAACCGCCGAAGTCTGTTTACACTCATTTTTGGCACAGCGGATCACATATCAAAGCACCAGAACACCGAAATGCTCCAGTAGTCTGTACGATGTTTTCGCTCAGCCGACGATCGCACTCAGGACCGGGGCAAGCGCAGCCGGCCGGAATTGGCTGAATTTGACGGCGTCGCTTGAACTCGGCACAAAACCACGTCACGCTGGTGGCATTCGCTGTCGTTCGTCGTGTCGTTCTAAATTACGAAGCGTCATTCAGGAACATTTGAAGTAGTTTCCATGCTTGCTTCAAGCACTCGGATAAACCTTCGAAGCAGCGGCGATTAGGTACAGCATTTGAAGGCATCGCTGCCCCTGGTTAGTTGGCACCACTGTACGCGTGGTGACGTAGGGTAAGCGTAGCAAAAATATCAAGCCCGGCTTGATCCCTCGCGCCCCCTCACGTTTGTCCCTCCGACGCCGACGCCGAAAGGCGCATTTGACGCTTTTGACGCGGAGGCGTGAGTGGTTGGCACTCGATGGCTTAAAAGGCAGCTGAGCGTTCCGTAGGTCGCGTAGTCGAGCGGCGCATAATAGTTTCAGCACAGCGCATCAACGGCGTGACAACGCATAAAAATGGTTCAAAAATGTTGAAAACGGGCTCGACTACGAAGGTGTCAAACTGATCAGATCACCTTAACGGATACGCTGGGGAAGGTTCACGAAGAAAGCTCTGCTCTGGCGCCAAGCGGACGCGGTACCTGTGGCAACCCATCTGGCCCCTCTCTTCCAGCAGCATCGACACCGCCGCATATGCTTCGTTGAGGCACAAACGCGTAAGCGCATCTTCTCTGTAAACTGTTTCTAAACATTTCTCATGTTCTGAATCGCTGCACTTTTGAGTTTGTTTCGTGTGTGCCTTTTTTTGTTTCAATATCAGTTAGTTTGCTGTGCTATAGTGTCCTGTTCATGGCTGCCGAACCGCCGTCTCTCACACAACTCATTCACTATGCTCCCGACTCCCGACACATCATCGGCTTCGCGCGCTGGTATGTTGGCACCACCACTCGGCTTGCTGCTTGACTATTGCGGAGAAAGAGAATACACTCTCTCGCAACTCTTCCTGGGATCTCATGCATTTAAATAAAAATGCGCTGCCATTGGGAAAAATTAAACAAACGCCATCTCTCCAAAGTGTTTCACACCAACAACACGACGCCTCGCTTTGCTTCCACTGTCTTGGCACTCTACAAGTGAACCCCTCTTTCGACTTTGTTTTATGAATGCAGAGCATTTCTTAGCCGCACGATATCACACGTCGTGCGTCGGCTTTGTTGACACCCCCCTGCGCATGCTCGCGCCTCGCTTATCGTGCCGCATGCTTGCGGCTCTTGCCAACCGTTTGCTCACCCCCCGCTTCTCTCGCCACGCAAGGCCGACACAGGCGGTGTCGGTTAGCGAAAAATTCCTACCTTTCCGAAGGGAATCGTGTATAAATGCGGATGCATTGCATAGCGTACTTAACGGCTTCTCGCAGGTGAAAACCCAGCCTTAGAGGAATAATGTTTCCTCTTTTTCTTACACCGTGCAGCCAGTAGCGCCATTCGCCGCACGTTGCGTTTTTTTTTTTTGCGTTTTCAGCTCAAGTAGCTAGCTTGCATGGTTAAAAATTATGAAGCGAACAAAACAAACACCGTCCTCAGCTCGGCGTTGGCGTTTCACCGGGATGTCTCGAGCACACATTTCCGGATGTTCTTGAGAGCTGCCCAGCCAGCGAATGTTCTAGAGTGAGGCGTGACCGGACAGGAAATTGGGGCGCAGGGAGAAGAGAGAGTGAATGGTGACAGAAGAAGTGGTGAAGCACTGCACCTACCCTCTTCTACACTTTTTTTGCAGCTCATCCTCCTGTTGCTACGAGCGAGGATAGGCGCGCCCGCAGCTGTTGCTATAGGAGAGGGAGTGAGAGCAGAGAACCTGCCGGCACGCTGGCACCGCCGCAGACGCAGCGAATAACGCCGGATTCCTGACATAGCCCGACTAAGAAATTCATTGACATTTGAAAGTGACTGCTCTAGCTGCACAACCATTCACTGGCCACCCCGTAGATGTAGGAACTGGATTGCACATCAGCGTCTGAACACGCGTTGAAGGTAGCGCTTCTCCTTCATTCAATAAATATGAATAATTAAGAATAAACACCAATTAACGATTTTCAAGCCACACCCTGTTGCGCCCCCTCCACGCGATACCCCCCCCCCAAGTCAGTGACACATTTAGTTAAATTCCCGCGTGTGAAGATGTGGACGACATTTTTTGCATTTTTTCGGTTACCGTGGGAGCGCGCTCTTTGCAGTCGACCACGCACCAAAGAAGACCAGCTGAGCACGTGTCTTTCATCGTGGTCGCATTTTGCTCTAGCATGGCAACGTTAAAAATGTGTAAACGACCTGCCACACGTCGAACGATGAGCCCTTATTTCGGTCGGCCACCATCGCATTACCGGCGAAGCTTCCGATGCTTCAGACGTTCACTTCTTTTCTTCGTCTAGCGCCAACCAGACCTATCAAGTACTTCGTTTGACTTTTCTTCATTCGACGCTGTTTAAGATGGTTTGCTACAAGACCGCGTTTTAGGAGCGAAGCTCCGTAGGCCGAGGGTCATTCTCTGCGTATGTATTATGTAGCCACCTCTATATTATTACTTGCCCAGTAGATGCGCTTGGGAATAATGTAACAACATGACGTGAGTGGTTTTCACAGCATATCTATGTAGTGAATGATGATCATGGGGGGAAGCATCCATCCATCCGTCCGTCTGTCCATCTGTCATTTCCTCTATGATTAACCATCGATGGTTCCATCTGTCCGTCCGTACTTCTGCCCGTCCGTCCACACGTCCTTCCACATGTGCGTCCAGCCATCCATCGATTCGTTCGTGCTTCCATCCGTCCGTCTGTGCGTCTGTACGTGCGTCCGTCAGTGCGTCTGTGCTTCAGTAACTTTATCCGTGCGTCCGTGCCTCTGCCCGACCGTCAATTCTTATGTCTGGATAAACGGGTGGTCAGACTCAGGCATGGCCACACGGACGGACGGACACTTAGCCCCACTCATAGTTATTCACACCGTGGATATATTGCGATTTTTTCATCACAGTCAGCTTAGTATATAGCTTCTGGCGTCACGGCAGTTTGTTGACGCGATGAGGAAAATAAGTGCTACATATTAAGTACCGTAGGTTCGATGCTAATATTTACGACGTGAGCTCGCACGATTGTTTGTGCTACAGTTAAAACAAGACGCTTGTTTGAAGGCCCCCGAACAACACTTCAGAATCAGCCTGGTGTCATCCTGCACGCCATTGTGATACAGCTAGGACATTTCCAGTGCATCAAAGAGAGACATCACTTACGACTCATCAAAGCTGCGACAAGAACGTGGTGCTGCACGTTTTCGCAACCAGTAGAGCGGAAAAATGGGGTCTCTTAAGCTTCGCTTTAAAAGTGGAACGCTAGAGCGAAATGCGGCCCCTAGTATGCCGTTCAACCGCTACGTGCATACTTATTAGTATGATTTGTTACACACACACGCACACACAGTGTCCAGTGCGTGCTTGCGAATGCTGCACACAAGTTTTGTAGCTAAAGTAAGAGTCGCATGGCGTCTAAATATACCCCGCGCACTCGCCATTTTGGAGGCCATATAGAGTCTCACAATGCCTCACAGATGGCCGCACATTAGCGTTCGCTGTTTGCTTGATCAACGCCTTTGAAAAGGCACGATATGTTTTCCACTAGGTGGATATAGATGTTCATTTTTAGAGGTGTTTGAAAGTTCCTCTGTGTTTAGAGCGGCGATGGCTGCACTATCCCGGCCTTTTTCGACGTAGTATAATCGCTTCCCAAGTGCGCCTACCCATCACCGAATAGTCTTGTTTTTGTCGTGACACCTGTCGTCGAACAAAATGCGTCAAGGAGACTCCTTGCAATACATGACAAATATGTCGTGCTTTTTTTCCAAATGAGCTGTAAGTAACATCGTGGCTCTGTGGTCGATTATTTGCTTGTTGCGAGAACAACCCGGGTTTGATCCTTAATGGAACCGAAAATTCTATTCTTTATTTTATTTGCCTTCTTTCTGGATTTCTCGCTCGCAGACAATTTTTCGCACACAACCAACGGTGCCGACGCCAACGGTGGAATTTCGGCGACACGAGCTCTTTAACCCTATCGCTTTATTTGGGAATATTCATGAAGAAAGGCTGATGCACGTGTCTGTGGTAGCATTTTTGCACTCACTGCAGCCTGATTATCTCGATCGAACTAATACCATAGGGCAGTGGTCTTCAAAGCAATGCAGCTAAAGTGAGCTTGCCGCTTAAGAGCTAGAATAGTGAATATTGGGGGCAATATCAACAGAATATCAACCCACGTGTTCATTCAAAAGAACGTCTATTCCATATTCTATTTGTTGACAGTTTTCTTAACAAAACTTGGCGCCAGGTTTTCGCAACACTTATATTGGTGGTGATTTTTACCAGTACTTAAATCTATATTTCAAAGTGGAGTTTAAAGGATATGTTCATAAACAAACAAAGTTATTCCGAACAACGCAGAAACGGGACATTGATCATACTAAACAACACCAGCGCTGTGGTGTGCAGTGTTATCTGTTTCTCGTTCATGCGCCGTTTGGAATAACAAGAAAATGTATTAGTCAGGTATAGAATATACACTTCATGTTGCACAGTTATGTATGAGCTCATAAGTCCATTTTCTGCGTCTTTCGCAAAAATATGTTTGTGACAAGTGCCATCTTCGTGTCTTTAATACCACCTAGAATCTTACTGAAGAACGAGATCTTTATTTATTTATTTGCAAAATACTGATACTTGAAAAGACTGTAAGCATGAGTTGCTATACAAAGATGACAAAATACGCACACCTACGAAAAAGAAAGCTATAACAAAAGTGATTGAGGCATCCAACACTCTAAGCATTTTTCAACAGCAATAAGTTATGTCGATAATCAGAGCACATACTCACGATATAGTCATTGCATTCGTATTATAATAAAACATACATGGAATGAAAGATTATATGCATGTGAATACCTATGAAGTGACCAATACGTAATTTTTTACCGTTAAAAAAGACATACAGGTAGAAATGTACAAGTTAACATACACAAAATTATTTAGTCAATTCGCACATTTATGGTGTCACGATGAATCAGAAATACTGGGGTTTATTACAGCACTGAGTAGCTAGCTTTAGGACGATGCGTCAGTGGTTTGATGCTGATGCTGATGACCTTTGATGGATGGCGCTTACCCACAAAGGGGGATGGGCCAAGAACCGGGCGGCAGGATACCTAAATGAAACTAAACTGAAAATGGAGCCAATCTGAAAAAGTAGCTTAAAATAATACTACCAAAAAACAAAAATGTGTGCTGAGCAAGCGGTCAAACCATCTTTTGTTTTTGAAAGACATAACTACGAATTATAAACTAAAGATCTGAAAAGGTAGTGGTTGACTAGCATGGTAATCTTTTAGTTGCGTTGATGTAATCAAACACAGCGGAGCATACATCCCTGTGGCCGTAACCAAATGAAGTTCCGCCAAGTGATAAAATTACTGCTTGCTTGCTTGTTCCTTTCTTTTGTGGCTCTCACCCACTAAGGGGGATTGGCCAAGAAGCCGGTGGTTAATGCAAGTAAATACCTATAGATTTTCTAGATTAGGGGAATATGAATACTGTGTTTTGACTGTGAAATTACTTTGGCGCAATGTTAAAAAAAAGAAAAAAAGAAAAAACAAAAAGGGGGGGGGGGAGAAATAATAGAATTTGTTAAATATCTGTGGTGGAATCGTTATATGAAATTCTCCTGAAAGTTGAATCATTGCAGTGTATCAGCTAAATAGTAAGTGGTAGTGTGACTAGTAAAATTCGAGAGCTGATGGCTGACTCAGCAAGGTAATCTTCTTGTGTTATATATGAAATCGCAGAGTGCCCCGCAGATGTTCCTGTCGCTATGTCCCAATGAAATGGCCCCAAAAGACAAAATATTGGGAGTATTAGGTGATATTCCTAATTTTCTGAATAAAATTTCGAAGCAGTTCATTCTTTGATTTTTGAATCGGTGACATGTGATAAGGAAATGGTCGATATGTTCAGGTTCGTTACAGCTTGAGCACATAGGGGATGGCACCAGACCAGACCTGTTTAAGTAGAAATTAAGAGGTGGTACACGGCAACGTAATTTTGTTACCAAGACTTCCAATTTACGCGTGGGACACCATTTATTATTCCATGTGAAGTGCAGGTGCGAGAAATCTGGATTCGGTATCATGGTTTTTGATGAGTCTTCAAGAAGGGAAAGTTTTCTAAACCTCGCTGCTGTTACATAAGCTGTAGGAGGCATGATTGGCACAATCGGAAGATCAAGAGATGTTCGCGCAAGTTTGTCAGCCATCTCGTTTATAAATATACTACGATGGCCTGGCACCCATATCATTCGCACTAGACGGATGTTTGCTGGGATTAATGATTTAAAAGTCTCTAGTACTGCTGATGTCGACGACGATGATAAGAATGAACACACAGAATACGTGGTTGCTGGCTTTCGAGTAGGCAGAAAGACGCGATCTTCTTTTTTCTTCCAGATTGAGAGCCGCTCTTGCAGTCGACCCACTACGTGTGGGTGGCATTATCCTCTCTTGCGAAAAGAAAAAAAAGTCCTAAAAGAGGGAAAGAAAAGTACATAGCACCACCCCGATGTCACAACATAAGCACGAGAAAAAAAGAAATTGCCAATTTGGAGAAAGTAAAAGTTGAAATAAAAGAGCGTTCCAATATAGGAATAATCAATGAACGTAGGAGCAAGTTCACAAAATAAATGACACAAAGAAGCGTGTACGGCAAAGAAAAAGTTACAAACAACGCGCAATAAATGGTTTCATGAGCAACACGTGAACGACGTCCGGCCTCGTTCGTGTCCTGCTCCGTGCCTGTGGTGTTGAGTCCGGAACCACTTAGTATTTCATGCCTCTGACGCGGCGTAACACTTTATATGGGCCAAAGTACAGGCTCAGTAACTTTCCATTAGGTTACGGCGACTGACAGAAATCCACATTCAAACTTAGTCTCCGGGGTTGTAAAATACTTCACTAATGCGGGTGTAATAGCGCCATGCGTCTGCCTGCTGTCTGGCCAATATGTAGTCGCGCGAGCTGCCGGGCTTCTTCAGCATGCTCTGCGAATCCCTCGGTGTCAGTTGCCAACTCGTCTTCGTCTTGACACGGTAGCATAGAGTGCAGCATGGTCTGCACTTCGCGGCCGTAGAGAAGCTGAAATGGCGTGAATCGCGTGGTCTCTTGCACGGTGGTATTATACGTGAAGGTCATGTAAGGTAAGATCCGGTCCCATTTTTTTTTGTGCTGTAAGTCAATGTACAACGAGATCATGTCTGCGAGGGTCTTATTCAGTCGCTTGGTAAGTCCGTTGGTTTGCGGGTTGTACGCAGTTGTCTTTCGGTGTCTGGTGATGCTCAGTTTGAAAGCTTTGTCTAAAGGCTGTGCCGTGAATGTCGTCCCTCTGCCCGTTATTATACAGGAAGGAGCGTTGTGTCGTAACACGATGTGGCGCATGAAATATTGTGCTACCTCAGAAGCCGTGGCTTGTGGGATCGCCTGCGCCTCAACGTAGCATGTCAAATAGTCGGTCGCGACGATCACCCATTTGTTGCTGTCCACAGACAGGAGAAATGGCCATAGAATGTTCATGCCAACTCCTTTGAACGGCGCGTGAGGTGCTCCAATGGGCTGACGCAAACTAGATGGCTTAACAGATGGTTGCTTTCGGCGCTGATATGCCCGACAGCTTTTAACTTACTTCTTGACGCTTGCCGAAAGTCCTGGCAAATAGTACCTCTCGCTCACTCTGGCAAGTGACCCTCAGTAGACCAGATGACCGAATATGGGTACGTCCTCGCAAGCTAAGAAGACGTCGTCTCGCATGTCTCGAGGAACCACCAAGTGGTAAGCACGGTTGATCGAACGAACGTTCTTCTTGTACAGCACACATTCTCGAAGGCAGAACGACGTCAACGAGAAGGATAATTGATGTGGTATCATTGTGCCCTGGCCCTCTAAATGTTAGAAGATCGGACGAATCTCTGCGTCATCTCGCTGTCGTTTGCTCAAGTATGATGAGCTAATGGCGCCCAGGAAGCCATCGTCTTCCTCAGCTTCCTGACTGACGACTTGAAGGGGTGCGCGTGACAGTGTGTCAGCGTCTTCATTCTTACTGCCAGATTTATGAACGATGGTGACCTTAAATTCCTGCAGCCGCAAGCTCCACCATGCTTGCCGTCCTGAAGGGTCGCGCAGGCTTGCCAACCAAAGAGGGCGTGGTGGTCCGTCTGTATCTTGAAGGGACGACCATAAAAATACCTGCGAAACTTCGTGATTGCCCACACGACAGCGAGGCACTCTTTCTCCGTAGCGGAATAATTTGCCTCGGCACGGGATAAAGAGCGACTGGCGCAGGCTATCACTCGTTCGATGTCTTCTGGACGCTGAACGAGCGCTGCACCGAGCCGACCGTTACTAGCGTCAGTATGGACCTCCATGACAGCATCATTGTCAAAATGAACAAGAACGGGTGCTGATTGCATGCGCTGTCACAGTTCATCAAAAGCTGCTTGTTGCTCGTTTTCCCAGACAAACAGCGTGTCGTCCCTTGTGAGACGAGTCAGAGGTTCTGCTATCTGTGAAAAGCCGTGAACGAAGCAGCGATAGTAGACGCACAAACAAAGGAAACACTGGACGGCTTTCATATCGACAGGAGCTGGTAATTCGGCAACAGCGGCAAGCTTGTCCGAATCGGCCCGGACTCCTTTAGCGCTAACCACATGTCCAAAAAAGTTTAGTTATTCATGGCTGAAGTGGCACTTCTGTGGCTTTAGTGTGAGGTTCACCGATAGGATAGCCTCCAGGACGCTGCGCAGGCGGTGAAAGTGCTGCTCGCACGTGGCACAGAAGACCACGACATCATCAATGTAGACAAGTCTGCCACTTGAGCCCTGTGAGGACAGTGTCCATCATTCGCTGGAATGTTGCCGGCACTGAACACAAGCTGAAAGGGAGTGCTCGAAATTTGTATAGGCCGTCTGAAGTCACAAAGGCTGTCTTCTCGCAGTCTCGTGGATCTACCTCGATTTGCCAGTACCCGCTTTTGATTTCAAGACAAGTGGCCACGACAAAGTCTATCCAGCAAATTGTCAATGCGCGGTAGCGGGTACTTATCTTTTTTGGTCATGTTGTTAAGCTTTCGGTAGTCGACGCAGAAACGTAGCGACCCGTTCTTTTTTTGACAAGCACGACTGGAGATGACTACGGGCTGTTGGATGGTTCGATAACGCCATCGTCAAGCATTTCGCAGATTTGCGTGCGTATCGCTTCACGTTCTTTAGCCGACACGTGGTAGGGGTGCTGGTGTATTGGGTGTGCGTCCTCTTACGAGATGATACTATGTTGAGCGATGAACGTCTGGCGGATCTTTGAGCAACTTGCGAAGCAAAAACTGAACTCGAACAAGAGCACTCGCAGCGCAGTCTGGTTATCGGTTGACAAATGAGGATTGATGTCAATATACTCATTGACGGGTCTGCGGTATGTACTAGTGCTGACGTGAGACAGTTAGTCACGTTTGCTACTTCGTGGGCAAACGCTATTAAAGTGCCACGGAAAAGGTGTCGATGCTCGTTGCTAAAGTTTGTAACGAGCAATTCAGAGCGGCAATCTCGATGGTATATTACACTTCTAGCTGCACAGATGCCTTGCTGTAGGATGTGTTCTAAATTAGTCTCAGCCACCACATTGTTATCGCTCAAACCTCAGCATGTTACGTCAACTAGAACACTTGCTCATGGAGGAAGCGTCATGCTCTGTTTAGAAATATGGAGTATGTCGACACGCCTTCCGTCATCCTGCACGTTGATCGCTCGCTGGGCTGAGAAGGTTACGCAGTGCTCTTGAAGATCAATGATAGCTCCGATTTTCTATAGAAAGTCAACTCCCAGAATGACGTCACGGCAGCATACACGTAGAACAAGGCAGCTTGCTACGAATGTATACCCTTGAATCTGTACTCAAGTTGTGCAGGCGCCCAGTGATGTAACGACATGGTCACCAGCTGTCCGAGTCTGCAAGTTATGCCACGGCGTGATTAATTTCTTCAGCGACGTTGTCAGTTTCCCGCTCAGTAAGAAATAGTCTGCGCCGGTATACACTAACGCATTAACTACACAATCATCAATTGTCACTGCTTTGTCGAGTGAAAGCCGGCTACCCTTTGCAGAAGCAGGTGATCTCGGACCAGTTTCTGTACGGTTCTGCGTCAATAGGAGGTCTTTAGCGCTTCGACGTTCAGTGACCATGTCCCCAGAGGTCGCTTCGGCAAGTTTTCCCGGCGGGGGCTGGAAGATCATGCAGTAGAATATCACTGGCACGTTGATAAAAATCGCCTCGGTGATGGTGAGCGTGACTAGCGCCCGGCAAACGGTGGTGCATGCTGCTGGGAGAGGTAGTTTTCGATGTCGCGTGGTCTCTGGCCGTAACGGGGTGGCGACGAGTACGCAGAAAAGCCGCGAAGCCCAAGACGGTGATCTGGGCACCGGCGGTGAAAGTGATCAGCTTCACCGCAGCGAAAGCATAGAAGTCGTTGATCGTTTGTGCGCCAAACAACAGACTTCCGAGGAGACGTGCGCCGATCGTCGACGTACTGGATCGGTTGCACCAAACCTCTGGGCGACAGAAGCCCCACGCACAAAGGGCAATGGCGATGGTGTGTACGCGCTTTCGTACTATGGTATGTGCTGCGCCGACTCGAGTGAAACAGCAGAGACAGGATGAATGAACAATGGCGGCGATGCAGGAGGGCATTTCGAGGCTTCCGCGTAGATTGTGCCACGGCGATGTTCAGCAGGAGCTGGCGCAGCTCTATCAGGAGGTAAAGTGTCCCGGGAGCCTCGTGCAGCTTATCGTTGATCACAGTAGCAGTAGCGCTAACTGTAAGATGAGGTGTTACACCAGCTTTTTGCAACTCTTGACGTACGATATTAAGGATGAGTTCACGTAGAGAGTCATGGCTGGTTCCAGCAGCGGTGAAAATGTCAGCAGTAGGCATGCCACTGACTTGCCCATCGTATTGGTTGGATTGCTGCTGCAGCATCTTTTTTCTGTTGTCACGGCTTCGGATAAGAACTCCGCGACCATCTTCGCAGGGCTTCGCACGAAGCCGGTAAAAAGCTGGTCCTTAACACGGCACATCAAGTGACGCAACTTCTTGTCCTCCGTCATTCTTGAATCGGCCCGTCGGAAGAGGCGCGTCATGTCTTCGACGTACGGGGTCACAGTTTCGTTTGACGACTGGACGCGGGCCAGAATAACTCGTTCAGCTCTTTCTTGGCAATAAGCGCTGGCATAGGTCTGCAGACGTCTACAAGATAGTTCTGGCCACGTCGTCAGCTGCTCCTCCCGATTTGATACCACGTACGTGCCCCGTCTTTGAGATGGATATAGACACGACCCCGTTTCGCCACGTCGTCCCACTGATCCAAGGTGGCTACGCGCTCGAAGTCCACCAACCAGTCCTCAACGTCCTCGCGCTCCGTACTATGCAACGTCGCCGGTGCCCGTGGGCTTTCTAACGTATAGCGGTTCGATGTCGTGCTTCCGTTCCGGTTGGCGAGGTTTGCACCAAAGCGCTGGTCATGTTTGTGGACGTGGTGGGAGCAGTGTCATCGAATTCCGGAAGCAATTCCCTGATTTGGCGGCTGGTCCGATGCACGGGAGTATTGACTGGCACTAAACTTGTATTGCGGCTTCCTTGGAGGGTCTGCAACATTCGTGAGACTACCCAGCACTTCCACCAGTTTGTCACGATGAATCACAAGAACTGGGGGTTTATTAAAGTACGAAGTAGCTAGCTCTAGGACGATGCGTCAGTCGTGGCTGGCTGTCCAGTAGAGAAGAAGCAGGCGATCTTCTTTTTTCCTCGAGGTTGAGAGCCGCTCTTGCAGTCGACCCACTACGTGTGGGTTTAAATACAGTCTTCCTACTGCCCCACAGTGCCAAAATGAAAATTTTTGTGGTGGTGCGTTCCACAAAATCGGCTGGGAGACCGTTTCATTCTCTTACAGTTCATAGAAGAAATGTGTTGCCAAGTGGATCTGGTCGGAAGTTACAGCATCAACGTTTATTAGTGATGAGAGCGTGTGATTTGGTTACTTGCAGGTTGAATGAAATGATCCTTTTCTATCCTTATTTTGTTGTGGTAAATATTGTATACGTACGTTATTCTTTCCGTGTGAGGTCACTATTCCACGGTTTCCAGCTGAGCCTTTCGCACTAGCGTGCTCACCAATGTCTGCCAACAGTACATATTTAAAATAAAGCATATCGACCATCTTTGAACACTTTCGAAGTCGGCAGTTCCCTTCTCCGTTGGGGCCTGATAATATCAATGCGTATTGAATGTTTAGTCGGATAAACGCTTTATAGGCTGTCAGCTTTTTATCTGGAGGAACATGGCGCGAAACTTGGTTTTAGGTATCCTAGTTTAGTTAGTGCTTTTTCTTTATGTAGGAAACATGCCCATTCCACCACAGATCTGATGTGAGTATGAAACGTAGGTATATAAAGATTTTACTTCAGATAAGATGATTCCATTCAGATCATCTACAATATCACAGGCACTTAGGGCAACAGACTCATACTGAAGAGAAGCCTGCAGATTGCCTTCAATAAAGTCAAGCACTCAGCTATGTTAGCCGCAGTATCTAGGCTAAACACGGAAAAAAGCATACGAGTATACAAAACCTTCCTCATTGAGCGGATCACCAAAATCAGCTCTGAAGACCTACAGGTTGTAGAGAAGAAGCGGGGAAGCTGGGCAACCCTGCAGGGTGCAGTGATCTCCCCATCGCTCTTCAACCTCGTGATGATACCACTGGTTAACCGGCTAGGAAGAGTAACGGCAGTACTATGAATACCGAGAGTAAGTGACGGACGCATCAACACAACGCTGCAAGAAGCGGTCAGCGCCATCGAAGAGCAGCTGCACAGGACGCGTCTCGTCTGCTCTTCTGATACCTGATAACATCAAAAGAAGACTCAGGGTCTAGCCAATCCCGAAGGAGGCTAACGAAGCAAAACAAGTAGCGGTTCTTCGTGAAGGCCACAATTCTCGTCAGGAAAAAAGGCGCCGCCTATATAGATGCGATGGGAAAATAAGAACGGAAGAAAAAACTTTATTCGGTTTTGGACAGGGGTCATGAGCTTGATGGGTGGGGCCCAATGCCCAGGGATCCACTGACTGGTGCTGCTTGCCCGACGTGACGCAGAAGAGCAATCTGCACCTCTGGGTCAGAGCTGGCAATCTGTGCCTCCCATTGCTCGAAAGTACTGGAAAGCTTTACTGGCCTAAAAAGGTATCTTAATGGTCGGTTTAGGAATCTTGATGGTCGGTTTAGGAATCCCCACGAAATTTGGGAGAGCAATGGCGAACAACCACACCACGGACAGGCATGCTCATATAGCGTTGGAAAATTTTTGCATAATCTTTGACGGTTGCAAAACACTCCCGTTGGAATTCTGCGGAGGTCAATAGCGTGCTCCTATTCCAAGGATTTGTGGGGGAAACTATGTTGCCGCGTGCCTGGCTTGTTACCAAGAATTTTGCGAGGGGCCGTTCTGAATGGGTCTGTGCATGGTGTAGCGGTAGTGGCGGCCAGCCAGCGAGAGGAAAAGAAGACGAGCACTGGAGGCTCGTGGCGCGCGGAGCCTAGAAAGTTCAATGCTTCTGGCTGGCTGGACGCCACGGCCGATGCTCTACTTCGGCAGCTCGCTTTCATCAGTACGTTTTGTATTTTCATTTAACCTGCACTCTAAGGTAAAAGGGTGTTAAAAGGGTGTGTGGTTCGTCCTTTTGCGAACTAATGGGACTGCCACAACCATTATTCCCTTTAAGGACTAATGGCACACGGTCTAACAGTTAGTCTCCAGAAGGGACTAACATTTAATCCTCATACATACACCTTAGTGAGTAACCGTTAGTATCACAGTTCACCTCAAAGGACTAACATTTAGTCCTCATATTAGCACCTTATAGAGCAACTGCTACTTCCCACATTTACACCTTACCGGGCGACCGTTAGTCCTCAAAGTTGCACCATGCCGGACGAACGGTTGATCCAGTCAAGTACTCCAGTCAGATGAACTTTTTGTCCTCAGTTCAATCATTGTTCTTTTGTTTGTTTTCCACCAAGCAGAATACTGTTTTCGCTTGTTTTTGTGGGCAGTGACCAACAAATTCCGCAGAAAAGAAAAGCAAAAAAGTAGCTGGCCACCCATGTGTAACTGCTTTCACAGTCACGGCAACAACGAAAGACAAAAGTGAGACATCAAAATCTTTTATTTTTCTACATACACATGAAGTTTCTCCATTCCTTTAAATAAATTCACGGTGAAGTGTACAGTTACAGTCTCATTGTCAAATCTTGTTCACTCCTTGGGGAGCTCCTCCTACTGAAGCGATAGACGACAGGCATTGCAGACGCCAGCGCAACTAGCCTTCTGTCTGTTGTGTTCCCACGGCTGCACGTACAATAATACAGTAAAAATTGTTAGGCACACGTCACAGAAGATGAAGATGCACGCATATGACAAGTACGCGCACTTTAGTATGAAAACAAGCGTTCAAATATGACACACGAATAACTTTACGTTCACATCTCACACAGACCTTCTGAAGGTGCTCTGACGAAAGAGATGGATGACGGGTATCGCAGACGCCAGCGCACAGTCTTCAGCACGGTATGTGCCCACGGCTGCAGAATAAGTATGAAAATAGTGAGTCACACGTGACAGAGGATGAATACAAATGCTTATGAGAAATACGTGCAAGGTGAAATGAAAACATATGTGAGATATGACATGCTGATAATTTCACCGTGATGTCACACTTCGTAAAAGACATCATTTTGATCCCCGTAGCGTGACAGCTTAATGCCTAGTTCACACTGAAACATCCGCTTTCTACAGCGACCAAAATTCCCCTGCCACCGAAACGCAGCGTCGTTCGCACTGGACGCGCCCCGCGCCGCCGAATATGCCATCTACTACGGGGCAAACGGGGGATGGATGCGCTGTCACTAGGTTGCTGTCGCGCCTCGCAAACGCTACTACGCTATCCGGTGGTGTATACTTCGACGATTCTCTCACGCAAGAAGCAAGAAAAGACAGTACCGCTTACATTGCTGGCAAGTGGCTTTCTTTTAATGCAGGAAGAGCAGAAAAACCACCGAC
This sequence comes from Rhipicephalus microplus, assembly GCF_043290135.1. Classification (NCBI taxonomy): domain Eukaryota; kingdom Metazoa; phylum Arthropoda; class Arachnida; order Ixodida; family Ixodidae; genus Rhipicephalus; species Rhipicephalus microplus. Next base: position 18,763,083 of record NW_027464586.1, read on the forward strand.
GCCAGCGACGTTGGTGGGTTAGTTTCGCTCTGCAAGACCGCAACAAGCTGGGTCAAGCCAACAGCAAGCTCGGTCACCTCTTTCACGAAATGCGGAGGCGAAGTAGGCACAGAGTAGGTTAAACTCCCGTTGGTTTCAACATTCAGTTACGTGCACTGCGGCATAACAAGTGAGTAGGGCTTGGCCGCCATTTTTCAAAATTCCTTGACTAGCGCTCCTATTGGTCCGCGGTGACAGATTCGGTGGCAGACGCCGCAAAAATCGGTCGGTGAGCAATCGGCGCGGAGAGGGCCCTTTCGGCGGATCTCGCAGCCGCCGAACCGAATTCGGAGCACTTTCGGTGGCCGGAAAGCTCAGTGTGAACGCGGCCTAAGAGCGGCGGCCGCAGTCACACCTCCGCGAACCACCCTACCGCTAACAAGTTGGCGAGTCCTAAGCGAGTGACGTCGTTCAGCTCGAGCGAACGAACGCGAGACAAAACATGGTACTGCACGTGGAGTGTCTGCCGCCAGCGAACTTCGAACAGAAGACCGAGCGTATGCTTGGCCACCGCCACGAATAGCACAGAGCTGGTTTGGAGCTAGCGCTGAAGAAATCGACGGTAATGCGGCCCTTTTCCACAAACTCGAGCGAGTGCAGCGCGCAAACGCGAGTCCACCACCGCGGCCAACGGACGTTGCCGAGCTGCTTGCGACCGACTGACGGGGAAGCTAACTGTAATGGCGGCCAATTTTCAGTGAGTTCCCACGCTAGCGAAAGTCTCGCCATCCCGTGCTGGTGCACTTGCAGCACGCGACCTACTACAACCAAGCTCTTTACGAGGACCCGCAACGTATTTTCGGTGACTCGCAACAATGCGACGAGGTCTAAGCCCAATATCGTCAACACGGAGCTCCGCGGTGGCGAAGACAGGCAAGCACTCGATGAGCGAGCGTACGGGTGGCCGACGGCAATGGCGGCCAATTATCAGGCGGTCGCAAAACACAGGGAAACTGCAGACGCCGAATCTGACCTTCGCGATGAATTTCGTGCATGCGATATACAACACGACCGAGCACGTTGCCGGCAAGCGCGATACGTATCGCACACGCGACAAGTAGAGTAGAATAAAGGATGATAACCTACTTGCCTTAGAATCCAGCGCTGTTTTCTGCCCTGAGTCGGACTGAAATATATCCGATAGGCCTGTTCTTTTCGGCCACCATATTGGCCTTTCCAACGGTTGCTGTCGTGTGTTGCTCGTGACTATCTTGAAGCTAGAGATATGCAGCGCGGTGTGGTGACCTGTCGAGGCTTGCTCCAGAGTTCATGGTTGCAGCGAAACGCTAAAGCAGAGGCCCACGCTCATCCAGGCATACACACAAGCACCACGTCGTAGTTCTTTGATCGTCGAATATAGGCGGCCGTGGTCGAGCACTCCGAAAGCGCCGCTGCGCAACCGCCCAGCAAAATACGGGAAAAGACTGAGCCAGCAGAGGAGAAGAAGGACATGTGTTCTGTAGAGAAGGACTGGACCTTGGCAACGCTTTTCGCGCTGCCTGTAATGCCCGGGCGGTTCATCCCAAGTGGAGACAGTGGTTATTAGCCGCACGCTTCCCTCTGTGGTTGTTCCTCAACGATCTATACGTTCATCGCGTTTGCCCATTGGGCTTCGTTACTCTTGGGTCGCTCGCTGGATTTCGTGCCGACCGGTTGTGCGCCCGCGCGCTCTGCGCGCTCGCGATCTTTGGCGGCATTGTAGCTTTGCCCGACTGGGCTCGCCCTACGTCACCTCCTATCGCCGACAACCTTCGACGACAGTGTAGTTCTGACCTACTCGACCTGCTCTATGGCATCTACAGACGCCGACAACATCTCTCGCAAATGTACCCCGTCCTCGGACTCCAGTCACCGTGCTTTCATCTTTCCTGTCTCTCCTATCCCCTCAGTTTGTTGTTGCTTCTTCTTCCTCTTTTTTATACCTTTACTTCTACCCTTTTTATCCCTCCTCACCCCCATCCCTCGTGAGCTCTGTGGCGGTGTCGCTCACTGAAGCAGACAATAACGGGGCTCATTTTTCTCTTCCTTTCTCTATCTTAAGAACCACTCGCGTGCGTTAATCCTTTTTTGGGCATTTTGCCTTAGAGTGTGGGATGACGGCACGTCTATGTCAGATGCCGTCACGTCGTTACAAATTGGAAACCACAGACACACCGCCAAGCGACGGACGCTGCATAATCGCCGCCGAGCTCTGCGGCCATGTTCCAGCCAGCGCGAGCCTGGCAGTTTCAATTCGACCCACCACTGCCACCGTTCCAGACCTCTCGCCTTGAGTCATGGTTTCAGTAGTCTGTGGAGGCCTTGCATTGCAACGGCATCTGGATACAAGAGTTCATGTACGAGGTATTAGAATATCATATTCCACATAACCCCAAACGCCACCTAACATACTTCTCCTGGAGCCCTCGCCCGTACGATGATCTGCGAGACGCCACGCTCAAGTTTTACCGCATCAAACGTCGTCTTTTTTTTCAAGGGCGAAACAGCGGTGCCTGGCTTATCACCTTCCAGGGCGCCTCTCACACCTTTGCCACACAAGACCATTGCACGGCCGGCTACCGGCTATGCAGCTGATGGAGAATATGCTTCCCCATTGATCGAGCCGCTGACCGAGTTACCCACTACCCCGAGGAGGTTCACGTATCCTGCCTCTGATATACCGCTTCTGCCAATTGAAGGGATTCGCTCTTCTCTTCGTTGACTATTCGACACCGACAGCCGCCTCTTGCGCCGTTGGACTCGTTGCAGAGACCTGGTCGGCTGCACTGTCTACCCCGGGCTTTTCGACGACCTCAGCAGGGCCAGCTGACCTGCCTGCAGACTCCACGCCCCTCCTGGCATTTGCGGCCCGTAACTTCGGCGTTGCCACCACGCTGCAGCATGCGCTGCCAACTGGCTCGCCTACCTGCCTTCAAACTTACCGAACTCTCCCGGCTATGTCACCTCCAACCTCCCGTCCAGCCACTAGCGCACCAATTTCCACACCTGAACACCCGCTGACGAGGTTCAGGTTGTCGCTCCTGCTATTGATCACTCCGCCAGATGTGTTTATCGACGTCCTCAGCTGACGGTTCACCACGCATGCCAACCAGCCATACTTATTCTTCGATCTCTTTCGCCCGAGACAACTCAGGGAGCTCAGGCTCAATGGCGGCAACCTCACCGCACTCTCCGGAGCCTGCCACAACCACAAAAATCGTCAAACACACTATACACCACCCAATCGTTGAGGCATCACCGTTTACGATGTCTGAAGAAGTTCACACCCTAACCTTCTACGGCTGTACGCGCGTGAGGTTCAGACGCTGACATAAAATTCGGAGGACTGCCCACCTGGTTCACCACAGGTGTAGCACACCATGTATGCTCTTGGAGCCATGCAGGTAAACCATCCGCCTGTCTTTCCACACGCATGCTCGAGAGTTTCGATGCCGTTCACGGCTCCTGACTACTGTGACGCCACAGACCCACTGCTAACTAGATCTCTCCTTGCCCAACATCGGCTCTCGCTCGAACATCAACTCAACTGATTGGCGTAACCTAAGCTATACACGTCATCAAAGGCCAGAAAAGAACATCTATTGCTACTCTTAGTCGGCTCGTCATAACGCTGAGCTATGTCGCATTTCGTCTGTACAGAGCGCTCGTCTTCCTACTTGTCTGCACCCTACCCGGCAGACCATGCGGCCGCCTCAGCCGGTAATGTGCCACCGAAAGTAATGCTACCAGCACCGTCAACACGCTACCTGCGTGAACCACACTCCCTCTCAACGTTCCCACCAGCATGAACATGAACGTACATCTAGGCCCACTTGACTGGCCCTACTACGCACATTCTACAATCCATCTTTCATACATCAGTGCCCGAGTGCACGCGGCAACCGACCACACCGAAATGGCTCTTGTGTGTTCTCGGCCCTTAAACGATTTTCACCTTGTTGGTTGTACACGCTACCGCCAAAAGCATCCCTTTACCATGACCCTCGACCCACCGTCCACCAGAACTGTTTGAATACTCCGTACGCCTTCTACCCTAACCACATTCAGACTTGCCAGCGGACATTTTAGGAACTGTCGGACATGAGCATAGTGTTCTTAATGCATCTTTTACATTCTTTCCTTTGTCGTGTAACACGCTAGGTGGGGACCCCTTGTGGCGTAGCTGTGGTGGCGGTCAGCCGGCGGGAGAAATAGAGGACGAGCACCGGAGGCTTGTGGCGCACGGAGTCTAGAACTTTCGGTGCTTCAGACTGGCTTGCCACCACGGCCGCAGCTCTACTTCGGTGGCTCGCTTTCTCTGTACGTCTCGTCTTTTCATTTAACCTACGACGACGGCACTTCTACGTCAGATGCCGTAAAGTAGCTACAGGTCGTTTCGTTCCTCGTAAGCTTTCCCCTGGATTGGTTCTTAGGATTGAAAGTGATTTTGAGACTTTGCTTTGTACGTGAGCCCTCGAGCAAAAGCGTCAGCTTTTTTTCCCTTTCAGGCATGCGTTTCCTGGACACCAGATCAACCTGTCTTTGTTCTTTATTTGCCCGCCTAAGCATTTGCTTGTTTTTACGGGAAGCCGGCCTCTTAAAAAGAAACGGCACACTTCTTACGAGTTGGAGATAATAATTGTCTGCAGTTCATCTCTCTGTGCACGCGTTTTGATTACAAGGGCAATGGCAAAGCATTTCGCCTTGGCGATCAAGGACGTGTACAGCTATGCACATTACACCATGATATTATCGTTGCTAAGTACGGATGCAACTGAACGTATAAATTATCGGGAGAGTATACGCGGTGGCGGAAGTGTGATCATCGAGGGCTACAAAGAAGACCGCAGCAAGCGTCCAGGCTACACTGTAAAAATGAGGGCCCTCCTTCACGGAGGAAGCTGAAAGTATAGCGGTGCCGAGCACTTCCGTGAGACCAACTAGACCGGTTTCTGTAAGAAGAGTCTTCTCACGGAATGCTAACGTTAGCACGGCCACCACAAAACACTCCGTCCCAGCTTTTTTAGTAACAGACACCCTTCCGTGACTGAAACACAGCAATTGCCTAAAACAAAATAATATTACGTGCATCATACGTAGCTATGATCACAGCAGAGTACTTCATTCGGAAGAAGCTCCTTTCCGTGACTGTGTTACAGCTGTTATCTTATGAAAGAGTCCCCTACAAACATCTTACGTTACATGTAAACGCAACCCTCCGCTCCATGAACAGTGTATACGTAGGTCCTAATGATGGCGAGAAACGTAAAACGGACACTGTTGCTCACTGTTTTGATGTCATTTCGAGTAAATATTATATTTTGTGGGATGTACTGACAAGTGGTGGATCTAGAGGGCGAGCGGTAGGGGCGATTGCCTCCTTGAAGCCGTTGCCCGTATCCCAGCCCCCCTCCCCCTCGTTTTTCACTTGCGGAAATGCTGTGAGCCAGAATGTGTGGTTTTTATGCTGTGGTTGAGTTCTTGCGAATTTAGTAAGTAAATATTGTCACGTTACTCTCGACAAACTTGATCAAAATGGGCTCGTTTAGTCAACTACTCAAGCAGCGGCTCAGAGAGATCGTCTTTGTCTTCTTTCACTCTTCGATCTCACCCAAGCAAACCATGTGGCAATAGTCCCCGCCTTTGAAAGCATCGACTCGATGCTCGTAAATGAAAAAAATAAAGGTATACACACGCAGATATAGAGAACCAAAAGAGGGAGAGTGTCATTACTCGCAGCGCAAATGAGGAAGTTTCGCCAACGCTTGCGCCAAGCGCAAAAAGAAAACGCATAAAAACACAGGAGAACACAAACAGCAGCAGCAACGCAATGTCACGGCATGTCGTAGCACGTGAAACCACAAGGGCTACAGTGTGAAGTAGGGCTTCAGCCGAATGACATGCACGGTTTCGGGTCGAAGCTGTTGACGAGAAGACGCTGCGCCGTCCGGAAATACCTCGTAGGTAAGATCTGTGATTCGTCTAAGAACCTTATACGGTCCAAAATAACGGCTTAGGAGTTTTTCGGATAAGCCTGGTCGCCGGACAGGGATCCACACCCACACTCGGTCCCCAGGGTGGTAGGTGACATTTCGATGGCGGAGGTTGTAACGTCGTGCGTCTGCATCTTGTTGGTGACTGGTGTTTATGCGAGCTAGCTGACGAGCTTCTTCGGCGTACTGAGTGTATTGCTCAGCATCTTGAGCAAGTTCATTGCTTTGGTCGCACGGAAGCATAGCATCGAGCATGGTGCGCACGTTGCGTCCGCAAACGAGTCGGAAAGGCGGAAATCGCGTTGTTTCTTGCGTTGCCGTATTATAAGCAAACCTGATGTATGGAAACGTGATGTATGGCTACCACGGGTGTTTTTCTTGTAAAGAATGCCTCTTCTTAGACAAAGAGAAGACAGTTCGCGAGCAATGTGTTTAGGGACCTCAGAGTTGCGGCCTTCCAGGGAATCCATGACTGGGCGTAATTCATCGTCTGCCCGCTGCTTTGACATAAATTCGGAGTCACTAACTGCTCTGAGAAAGGCATCTTCATCTTCGGAGCCCCTGACAGCGTTCCCCACAGGTGCTCGAGCAAGCGCGTCAGCGTCTTCGTGTTTGCGCCCTGACCTGTACACAATCGTAATATCAAACTCCTGCAAACGCAAACTCCACCGTGCGAGACAGCCGGATGGATCTCTGAGATTTGCCAGCCAGCAGAGCGAGTGGTGGTCAGTCACCACTTTGAAGGGACGACTGTAGAGGTAAGGCCGAAATTTGGTCGTCGCCCACACTACTGCGAGGCATTTTTTTTCTGATGTAGAATAGTTGGTCTCAGCTCGAGAAAGACTACGACTGGCGTAAGCTATCACATGCTCAACGCCGCCGTGTCGTTGTACAAGGACAGCGCCAAGTCCGACGTTGCTGGCATCTGTATGAATTTCTGTAGCAGCGTCCTCATCGAAATGGGCAAAAACAGGGGCTGTTTGCATTCTCTGTCGTAACTCTGTGAACGCTGTATCTTTTTCTGCACCACAAGTAAAGGGTACGTCATCTCGGGTAAGTCGCGTAAGAGGTTCAGCTATCTTAGAGAAGTTGGCGATAAATCGGCGATAATACGCGCACAAGCCGAGGAAACGGCGTACTGCTCTTTTATCTGATGGGACAAGAAAGACGGCAACAGCAGCAGTTTTGTCTGGATCAGGTCGCACTCCATCCGCACTAATGACATGTCCCAGAAATTTCAGCTCTTCATAGCCGAAATGGCATTTTTGGGGTTTCAGCGTGAGTTCAGCTGCGTGAATGGCTTCCAGAACCTTTCTCAGACGCTTCAGATGTTCTTCAAAGCTCTCGGAAAAGATGACCACATCATCGAGGTAGACAAGGCAGCTTTGCCACTTCAAGCTTGCGAGAACTGTGTCCATCATCCTCTGAAAAGTGGCTGGTGCAGAACAGAGGCCGAAGGGAAGAACTCGGAATTCGTAAAGTCCGTCTGGAGTCACATACGCAGTTTTTTCTCGGTCTCGTTCATCCACTTCAATTTGGCAATAGCCACTCTTTAGATCGATGGACGAAAAATACTTCGCACGTCGTAACCTGTCGAGGGAGTCGTCGACACGTTGAAGTGTGTAGACGTCCTTTTTTGTGACGCTATTAAGCTTCCTGTAGTCAATACAGAATCGCAGCGTTCCGTCTTTTTTCTTTACTAGAACGACTGGCGAGGACCGAGCGCTGCTGGATGGTTGAATAATCCTGTCATCGAGCATCTCTTTTACTTGTGTCTGAATAGCCTCGCGTTCTTTGGCAGAAACGCAATAAGGCTGCTGCCGGATGGGGCGGACGTCATCATCGGTAATAATTCGATGCTTCGTGAGGTGTGTTTGACGGACTTTAGAAGAAGAGGCGAAGCAAGATCTGAACTCCCTTAAAAGGTCGTGAAGTGCAGTCTTTCTCTCGTCTGACAGCGTCGAATTAATGTCGATGTGGTCTAAAAATTCCTCATCCTCATGCGTTTCCTCGGACGCGAAGCACTCCGTGACGTCGGCAACAGGTTCTCCATAAGCTAGGGTGGTTCCGCGGAAAAGATGCCGGTGCTCGTAATTGAAGTTCGTAGCTAGTATAGTTGACTGTCCGTCACGGACGCGCACAACACTTCGGGCGGCGCATACACCTTGGAGCAGCAGAAGTGATAAGTTGCTTTCAGCCACCACGTCGCCGTCTTGGAAGTCTTCACAAGTGACTTCGATGGGAACAGTTGCTCGAGGTGGCAGCGTCACACTGTCGTCAGCAACACGCAGCGCAAGTCTACGGCAGTTATCAGCGTCTCGATCTGTTGCGCCTTGAGTCGAGAAGGTCACGATGCGCTCCCGGAGATTTATGATGGCACCGTATTCCCGAAGAAAGTCCATGCCGATAATCAGCTGACGCGAACAGTCGCGAAGAACGAGGCAGCTGAGCACAAACGTTGACGCACGAATTTTCACTCTTGCGGTACAGCGACCCAGCGGTGTTACGACGTGTCCTCCAGCTGTTCCAATTCGCGTTCCATTCCACGGCGTGATCACTTTCCTGAGATCTTTCGCTAGCCTCCCACTGATGATCGAATAGTCTGCACCAGTGTCTACCAATGCACTGACCTGAAGACCGTCAACCAGCACGGGTATGTCGAGTGACACGCGGTCACTAGGTTCAGATGCGGATGTCGGCGTTTCTTCGGCACTGCGATTATTCTCTGACGAAATGCCTTCGGCGTTGCGTGCAAGCGTCGATGGGAGGTCTTCCGCACTTTGAGTCCCAGCGACCTTGCCCCCGAAGGCCGCTGCCTTCGGTTTTCCCGACGAGGGCTCGGGGAGCGTTCCCGTGCAGTCACCCAGAAACGTGGCCCAGTGGCTGCGGGTCTCCTCGGAGATGGTGACCGCGATTGCCGTCGTGTAAAGGGTGCACGCTGTTGCGCGACATACTCTTCGATATCCCTTGGCCTTTGACCAATTCGGGGACGAGGGGAATTGACGGAAAATCCGCGCAGTCCAAGTTGTCGGTATGGGCATTCGCGGTAAATGTGACCAGCCTCACCGCAATGATAGCAGAGGGGTCGTCTGTCTGGCGTACGCAAGAGATCAGACTTGCGCGTCGGTGCACGGTGACTATCGATGTCCAGATCAGCGTGCACTGACTGAATCGCGACTGACGGCATTGTTGTCTGGATCGGGACGTATGGCATTGTCTGGATCGGGACGTGCGGCACTGTCTGGATCGGGACGTGCGGCACTGGCTGGATAGGGACTCCTTGACCCGAAAGAGGAGTGGCAGATCGCAAGGCTTACGCGTACGTACGACGGTGACTGTCAGTCGACACAGGAGCCGTTTTTGGATCAACCGACGTGGGCAGAAAACGATGGGCGTGCAGCACCTGCTGGACCTCGTCACGGATGACACTGGTGATAGAACCAACATCGATTTGCCTTGTCCAGTACATCTTTTCAATTTCTTCCCGGACGACAGATCAGATGATCTCGCGAATTCATTCGGGGCTCTTGCTCCCAGGGGTGGCGAAAATTTCGGGAGTTGAAGCAGCATTCACTTGACGGTCAAACTGGGCAGACCGTTGGTGCAGTACTCGCTCCATTGATGCCGCTTCAGTAAGGAACTCAGCAACACTTTTGGGGGGACTACGCACCAAACCAGCAAAAAGTTGTTCCTTCACACCACGCATGAGGTGGCGCAACTTTTTTTCTTCTGCCATAGCAGGATCCGCTCGCTTGAAAAGCCGTGTCATGTCCTCGACGTACATCGAGACGGTCTCGTTGGGCATCTGGATGCGTGAATGTAGTGCACGCTCCGCCCGTTCGCGGCGGTCGGGACTCCTGTAGGTCTCTAGGAGGCGACGCTGGAGCTCGCGCCAAGATGTCAGAACATCATCCCTGTTCAAAAACTACGTCTTGGCACCGTCTTTTAGGCAAGTGTACACGTTTCGGAGCTTCGCGGCATCATCCGAGTAATTTATCGCTGCGACACGTTCGAACTCACTGAGCCAGTCGTCAACATCTTCATGCTGCTCTCCGTGAAAGGGGCTAGGCATGATCGGGTTCTGGACGGTGCAGTAGATCGGTGTGGAAGGTGTGGGAGCTTGCATGGGATCTTGTGTCGAAGTCATCGTCGCTGCGTCAGTGGTTGGTGTCTCAGGCGGTAGGCCTCGTTGGCAGCGGCTTACTCTATGAACAGGAGTGTCCACGGATGCAGGGCTTGTGTTCCGGCTGCTGGACGGGGTCTTGGGCATCGGGTGGATTGTGAGACGTTGTACCCAGCAACTCCACCAGTCTTGTCACGTTACTCTCGACAAACTTGATAAAAGTGGGCTTGTTTAGTCGACCACTCAAGCAGCGGCTCAGAGAGACTGTCTTTGTCTTCTTTCACTCTTCGATCTCACCCAAGCAAACCATGTGGCAATATCAAAACTCCTCTTCCATTTCTCTTCCAAGCGAATTTCCAGAGGAATATCAGCAAGGGTGCTGAATATGAGCAAGGGTGCCCTTGCTGATCTTCCCCTCGGGCTGACAGACCACAATATTTACTCAGACTTGCATGCAGTGAATGCACAGTGCTTGCAAAAGACACAACGTAAAAAGTGTTTGCACCTGGAATATAGATCCACAATAGTGCAGTGCATCCCGGATGAAAGTAAACAAAAAAATTTTTATAAGGCGATTTGTTATATTATTATCGTATGCATTGATAATATATTCACAGGTAGTTTACCACTCACCACACGTGGATTCCATACATGCGGTTTATATACATATTGCGCTGTTCATGCGATATCGTAGGCTTATGCGAATACTCGAGCACGACAAATGTTCAGATGAATATTAATACATTTGAATTATTTTGATTCCAATATAAATGATTGAAAATTAGGTGTCCGAAATTACGTGCAACACATAGGTGCATGTCCTTCCCTTCAAAATGTAGTTTCACTGCTGTATGAAAGTGCTATGCCATGAAAACATTGCAGGAATAATTTGCACTGCTGCAAAGCTGTACTTTTATAAGTTAAATTGACATATTGCCCTCGAATCAATTTTTCGTTTTCAACTTTAAAAGATTGTTATGCTGGCTTATATGCTCCAAGTATAACAAATCTTAAAATTTAACATATTTTACTAGTTATCACTTGCATTCTGCAGAAAGTCGAATTATGCTAGCACTATTCAAAGGTAATTGCACTTTCTTTGAACCAAAAAGACAGACATTTGCACGCGCCTTGTTTCACTTGAAAATAATAATGTTCAAATGGGTCGGTAGACGATGAACATGACCATTTTTTATAATATGTGGAATACACTATTCGAATTCGATTTCAAAATATTACAGCTAAATTACTTTTCACTTTGAACCTAAAATTCACTACTCGCAGAAGCCTACAATGATGTGTGAATTTGTAAGTAAAGTATAACGAGGCTTGTTTTTTTGACCTGTACAGATGTTCAAGCTGTGAAAATGAATATACACATCTGTTTTTGTTTACCCAATACTCAACTGTGTACTCGATTCGCTATGCTGTTTTTTAACCTGTAATGTACTGCAACTGACTGCGTGGAATATTTAAAAAAACATGGTTGTGCATGCTTTGCTTGAACTTCACTGTTTCTTCAGCAGTTAAGTGAGAGCAGCTGCTGGTACTGGTCAGTAAACATTGCGATTCTGCTAGCTGGTCAAATGTTGTAGCATGTCACTGTGGAAAGCACATCTTTCTGCGCCATGCATTGCCCCAGATAACAGTGTCATTTTAAGATCAGCACGTAGATTACAGTGAAGCAATAAAACGCCTCCTGTGGTAACATAGCCTGATATTTCTCAGCCAAGCTCATAGCATTCACTATGCTTTCTACAAAGAGTGAGACAGTGCATAGCCTTGACGGGAAGGGTGCATACATACTACTACTTGCCAAATAAACTCTGAACATCCAGTCATTCTGAACATATACAGGTGGAATTAATTTTGCCAATCGCACAATGTCTTATGGTTTACCTGAAAATAAACACAAGAAACAGAAAATATTAGGACACGTCCACTAATAAAAGAAGGCAATCTTTGCCAAAACAAAATACATCTACCTAGCAATAACAAATGAAACAAAAAGTGGCTCTAATGCATCGACAGTACAACCAAACTCCTCAAAGCATAAAAGACATGTATACCTAAGATGTCTGGACGAGTGAACAAAATCATCATTCAAAACAAAGAAGCTGATTGACTTCTGCGTGGATGCCAAAAAAGGGAGACACTGAAGTGTGGCCACGTTAAGCATGATTGCTAGACTGTCCTTTAGAGATCATAAATATGTAACTTCTAAAAGTACTTACAAAAACTTTACTTTCTGTTTTTTCTGTGGCAATAAGTACGGTAAATCCTCGTAATAACGAAGTCAGGGAGACGGAGAAAAATTTCGATATAAGCAGTGATTCGATATACGCAACTTCCTGATGAAAGGTAAGCAACTACAGCCACATTAGCTATGACAATTTCCCAGAAGTGGTATCACGTGAAACATATCTTTATTCATACACATAAAACTCATTCAGCTATCTTTGTCGCGTGCTTTGGCTGGGCGCGAGGATTGCCTGCTTGAGTTTGTTGAGGCAAATTATGAGGTCATGGTCACCGCTTGAGCCCTACACTCTATTTTGTAACATAACGAGGCTCTTTTGCGTTTGTGCCATTGTTGGTATAACACGGAGCTGTAAGTCAAGCGGCACATTTTCCGCATCCGGGCCTCCAAGCAAGTTGAATATTTCGGCCCAGCTAGTCGGCTGGGGCTTTGCTGCTTTTCCCAGTATCAGCAAAGGAAGTTTGTCCTCCCCTATCTTGTTAGCAGCTAACAGCACTGTAATGCGTTCTTCGCTTTGTTTACATCCTGATAAAGTTTCGCCATGAGTAGGGTGCACGCGCTTTTGAAATAGTTTGTAAAAGAACGCAGCCTCGTCCAAGTTGTAAATGTCTCTATCTGCGTACTGCTGAAGTAGGGCACTCACCCGACGCTTGCGTCATCCATCGACGACATCATGCTCCATGGCTGCGCCTTCACCAATCATCAGTTTTATGACACATCGTGCCATGTTTTGAAATGTTCAAGCCAACCCTCACTGCACTTTAAATCTTGCTTGCCTATTCGGGTCTCTAGGGCTTTGGATTCTGCAGTCTATACAGATCCATTTACACAAAGGTTTGTACTTCTAATGCTTTTCAACTATTCGAGAAGCACTCTTTGCACTTCCGAATACATATAATCATGGTTGCGCTTTCATTTCCTGAGAACTTCTCAAAGCTTTCCAGTACAGGATCTTTAATCTTTAGAACAGTTGATAGTGTTGCGGTGGTATTTCGAACTGTTTTGCGATTTTAGACCTTTGCCGGCCGTTTTTGTTTCACCTGACGTATCAGTTGAACTTTCTGCTCCAATGTCAGACACTTCCGAAACGGGCACTGGCGTTGCCAGTTTTACTCGACTTAATTGCTCAATGTGTTAGATCAAAAACAGGCAGCTTGATTCTGCCAAACTTTGTCTTACTGTACAATCAATGTTTTGAACATTTTAGAGCATAACGCCTGCCAGATGGTGCTGTTAAGCTGCACAGACCCCAGCTTCTGAAGATTCAGAAAATCCAGGCTCAAGAATGAATCTGCGACTGAAGAGGCTTCATTTTTTATAATAGAGGCATGACTTAACTTTCCACAAAACAATTCGGAAAATTATTCCAGTACTCACTAGACATGCAAGGTGTCAGAAGCTTTTCACATTCTGTGTCTTAGTACTAAACTACGTGAAGTGTAATCCAGGCAATAAATCAAAAACAAAACCAGTGCTGACAATACAGTGGATCCCCAATTATAGGACTTTCAGGGGATCACTCAAAACCGTCCTATAATCCGGATGTCGTGAAACCGGAAAACGAAGAATACCGAGCGTGACACTGCACCTTGTTGAAAAAGAAAAAAGGCCACAGATTGACTGAACAAGCCTACGGCATGACCTTGTAGCTGTGCAAGAAAGGTGCATGAAAGCAGTCTTGCCAGTTGGAGCTAACGACATCATTACTAAGTTGAAGAAGGTGCAAGCAAATCATTATTCTCAACCGTAAAATATATAAAATCCAGCGCGTATCTTTCTATCTATAGAGTCCAAGACTTGCCTGCACATGAAAATAAAACTGAAACGGGGTTGCTGCTTCCCGTCAGAAGAGTCAGGCAGAGCGTCAACTCTGTCAAATAATGGTGACGGACCAAGAGTTTTGTAGAAATTTCATCTGCTGAGAAAATCTGCTGTTTTGCTGTATTGAATCTGTAGTTAATTTACACATAGTCTCGTTTTGCAACATATGGTAGTAATCACTCTACACTAATTTCCGCAAAAAGCGATGAAACCAGAGGGCTCCCAGTTGAAATCATTATCTTTCACATTGAGTTGTTCGAATTATCAGGAGTCTTTCCCCATAGAATATTACACAGGGCTGTGCCGGGACTAGGGCATCAGTTCTAATTCGACAAAAGTTTGAATAAACAAGCTTTTATTGTATGAATCTTAATAACACTCTGCTTTTGTGCAACGTGAGGGGTGGCACACCGGGCGAATCCGAAAATATTTGCTTTCTTTTCATAAAGGGCTACTTGTGCAAAACATTTGTCTTCTTTCAATAAACATTTCTTATAATAGATCTCCTCACATTTCTGAATAACCTTGAATTATTCATGCAAACCATATTAAATGACAAAGTATACACGCACAATAACACTACAGGAGATCAGAAAATAACACCATCAAAAGTCGACTTACAACATGAGTTGTTCAGCGCAACTGCAGCACCAACTTCATTATACTGTTGTCCACAATGATCCTTGATATGAGCCATTAGACAATTTACTGCTCCTTTCCGGGTTTGCGTTGAACATCTTCCTAGAAAGCATGTAAATAAGTCAGCTGGTGATTTAGTTTGGTTTCTCGTAACATCAGTTTATACAATATGAAGTCACTATCGCATTTCTTTCTGGTTTTGTAGCGCATCTCAAAGATGCTCTATTTTTTATTTTGAAGTGCTCATAATTTGTTATTTATAAAGATTATTATGCAATACTTAAAGTGTATGGTGCTATCTGCCAAGGCCATAAGCTCCATGCATGGGCACAAAATTGAAACCAGTTGCATGTAACTGCATCTCAGAAGCTAGCTGCTGATTTTTTTCTTTTCGTTTTGCAATAACTTCCCTACAATTTGTGCACTATTCAGGTCATGAGGCAAGTGAGAGAATACCGAGAACAAGGTAACTTTGATTTTATTACCATATTATAGTCGAAAGATGTGGTGAGACTGCATGAAGAAAGAAGCTTAGCAAAAACTAGGTTTCTTTGTCTAAGCTTTCTTTTTTGTGTATCATACCACTGCACAGTTAAACTATAATGAATATTTACCAGCTTTCTCAATTTGCCATGCTGCTTAGTAGTAGACAGCGGTAGTTGTTTATAGAAATAACATGATAGAGACCCCTGGCAACAAAGTATGATGACGTTGAGTACAGTTACCTCAAATTAAACAGAAATGGTACACAGAACTAACGCTTAAATGGAACAACTGCATGTAAAATGATTGGTGTCGAACTAAGCCTTCAACCTGGTTGATCTCAGTAAATGTAACTCCTACTCTATATAACATTTTTTTCTGGTTCCTTCAGGTTCTTTTTAACATAGGCCTACTATATTCTTGCCTTAATAAAGTTTGTGGCTCATATTACCACTTTTATTTATATCGTTCAAAATACAGGTATACAATGGAGTATTACTTGACTACCCACAAACGCAAAGAAGTCCCTACAAAACCAAGCTTTACAGACAAAAGCAACAAATCAGCATTTTTCTTTTCACCACAAGAAATTTCAAGCAGTGCCTAGCGCGGGAATATGTTCATTACGAGCTAAAATTATTTATATGCTGAAATGTGATCAACAGCACTTCTTCAAGTGGCAACTAACCAAAATTTGTAGTCATGCATTATCAGACACAAAAAATTGTATCATGTCCATAAAAATTTTCTTGGCCCTAATGTCTGTTGAATTTACTTCATTCCGTCTCAGAAAAAGTGAGCTTCTCCAAAAAATTTCCCTTCATTTGATGTTTTCCATAAATGACTTGAAGCAGCACAAAAAAAAAACAAAAATGAGGGCAATAAAACAACACACCCAACAGGACTAGCGCTAAACTGCCAACTGAATCGTTACTGAAAATTGATCCCTTATGCCTACATCAGAACAACGCCTCGTCACAAAAAATTTCCAACATTATTCAACGATGGAAGGCATAGGTATTGTTGTACTACCAGGTGGTTTTGAACAAAACATCTAATATAATCATCTGGTAGTGACAGATTTATCTTCAGCTTTAGCAAGATATTAGGCTTCCTCCTTATCAGTTTTCACAATTTCAAGGGTTACATGTCCCAAATTCTCAATATGTTTGTGAGAGACACTTTAGTGTAGTGCTGCAGAAATTTGAGCCACCTGAGGTTGTTTAGTAGGCCCTTAAATCTAATCAAATGAGCCTCCAGCATTATCGTCTCCATTTAAAATACGGCTTCCATGGCTGGGATTAGATCTCACGACCTGTAGGTCAGCAGTATAGCACCATAACCACTAGACCACTGTGGTGGATCAAGACACCGAGACTGATTTCATCATCAGCACATCTCACCTCTGAAGAAAGTCCTGTGTAGTCGTGACAGGGTCAGCATATGCTAAGTTGAAATTGTAGTAGCTCAGAAGTAAGAGACAGGTAGCCTCTGAAAAGTCCACAGCCTCGTTGAAAAGAAGCTGCTGTTCGCAGGTCACAAAAGATTCCTTCTTGAAAATGCTTCCTGTGAAAAGATGGCAAACAAGCCAAAGGATTGAAATCACTTTATTATTAATATTATCAATGCAGTCTGAAACGTATAGCTACTTTATCAAAAAGGTTCCCACTACATTTACTGCATCCAAAACACCTCATCACAACATATGAATTGGGTTTCAAGCCAAGTGCCGTTTTGTCGTATGGCTGAATAGAACTTGTGTCACTGCAGATGGCTTACAGTTCCCAACAGAGAACTGAATGTTTGCACAATATACTAACATGATAGAGGCCCCTGACAATAAAAGAAGATGATATTGAGTACAGTTAACTCTCAGTAAACAGAAATTAAAACACTTGACTAAAAGGTCTTCCCACTTAACCATATAACTGCCTATTTAACTTCCCAATGTTTAACAAAAATCGTTAAAATTTTACAATATACAACATGATGTTTATGCGATTCTGATTTTCCAATTATTATTACGCTCATTTGTGGAAGTCGCAAAAAAATTTAAAAACGAAAACTGCTTTTGAAAGCGGCTTTCACTCAATGAATGAACTGGTAAAGGGTCACAGCACACTGAAACCTGAAGCGTTTTCCTTATGCAATACATGGTAACACACTGAAAAGTGCTAAGATGTTTATTGAGCAAGTGGTCGGTTATCAGCGTTCACGCAATGCCACACATGTGCACTGATCACGACATCACAGCACTGATCACGACAGTTCGGGGTTGGTGGCTTAAAGGGGCCCTGAAACACTTTTTGAAAATGGTCTCAAACGCTGCTGATTCTCGACAACACGCGATCTAAGTAATATAGCTTGGCACAAGGCATGCAATTCACAATAAATTATCAAATTTAGCTAAACATTGCTCTCTCTCTTCAGCAAATGATGAAGCAAGCAAAAAAGCACTCATAGAAGGCCTTCTACAAGACATTGAGGGAATTGAACATGGCGTGCTCGGTCATTACAGCGATCGCCGCGGGAGGCTGTGGCTTGTCCACGTGTGCACATGCGATCCTACTGAAAAAGCTGCGGTTAAAAAAAGCAGTTCTCAATATCACAAGGCGTGAGTGGCGTATTTTTATTCAGCACTCCACCCCCCCCCCTGCTTAGCTTCCAGCGCTTTTGTCAGGACGAGAGAAGAGAGAATGCAATTTCAGAGTGCGTCAAACTTTTGTTATTGCGCTCGTACAAGAAGGACTCTTGAAATTCTTGCGGCATTGAATTCATGAAACAAAAAAATCTTTTCAAGAATCCGTATCATAGTTACTTCGAAAAAGTGTTTCAATGCCCTTTCATGTGTGGCTTGAAGAAGGACTAATTATACTGATTACATCAACTGACTGGTGAAGATACTTATCTCTTAAATTTCAGAAATGCTGCTAAGCAGAATACAGACTCCCTGCCTCAGCAGCAATGAAACTGATTTTATTAAGTTAGGGCTGTAACTCTGCCACAACCACGTTTGAAAGATGACGAAGGGCTAATACAATGTGCAGCACATTCCCTTGCATTACCACAGCTAAGCTTGCAACAATATACCTATCGGAAAACAGTGATCAAGTCTTCCTGCAGTCATAGCAGCAGCTGTTTTCTTGTGAGTGCAGCAAGCTGCGCAGGAGATTCAAAAATCTCTTTTATTACTCACTTCTGAACACTGAACAGTGCTTAGAGAGCTGATTGATGAAGGTTCTTGCATGACTTTAGAGATTTATGTGAAAAGCATCTCTCCTTTTTGATAACTTGCATTGAAAGGCTGTACAGTGACAGATGCCCACCACAGATTTAGTTTAGATGCCTGTTATTTGCATAGCTGCATAGAAACAAATTTTGACAGAGATAGTGTCAAAAGTCACATCTTTAAATAAGCTGTCTTATTTGGACACGTGGTTTGCTGCAGATGGGTGGCACACAGTAGTTAAGTGCACACAAATTCAATACGGTTTGGTAATGCGAATTGGTCCACCTTCTCCTCATGTTGACAACTTCCAGCAGACAATGTGTTTTGTTGTCATTTCAGCCAGTCTTCTCACTTAAGCTAGCCAAGGTGATAGAATGAATGTGCAGGCTGCTTGTGGTTATCACTGACAGGGTTTTCCACCACGAGAGCGCAATAAAAGCTGTACTCACAAGTTGATAAAGATAAAAACAAAAAGTACTTGTTCAATACACAAGACAAAAACATTTCTTACGCACAGCCAGCAGAAACCCTAACCAAAGGAAAGACACTCTTGTACATGGTCAGAAAAAGGAGCACAATATAATCTTTCCTTACATCACAATCATTCCTGCCGTCCTTACTATAAAGGGAGCAGATGTGGTGATAACATGTGAGGCAAATTCAATGCAAGTTAGGCTACATAATTATTCGGACATATATAGCAGTGCAATGAAAGCTCATATTTGAACATACCAAGTGCAATAATAGCAGGTGTGTGTGGCAGTTCAAGGAGTTTTTCTGCGATGCTGGTTCCTTCCTGGAAAATAAAGAGGAATACACTTGACCAATGTTAGGAGCACGTTTCCTCAAAAACGCATCTCAACATTTTGGACATTCCACTTGAGCAGATATAAAGGCGAAGTTGCTTATGCCCATCTTATATATTTGTTCCTGCTGTGAAACAAACGGCATTATGAACAGGTAAATTTACAACAAAATCAGCGCAAATCCTACTGCTCGCTGCTTCGTCTCATTTCATATAAGTGAGGTGTAGTCGTGCGCTGATGTACCAGTGGGCTCATACCCCCCCCCCCCCTTTTTTTTTGAATGACCCAACAGTACAAAAACGTCAAATCCACCCCTCAGCGCGCTGCGATTTATTGGTTATGACGAAACAGTCATCGCGTCAGGGACGGTCGGCTAAGTTGAGTGGGTGGTGTTTTCAAACCAGAGGTATCTTCATTCTTCCATTTGTTTGTCATTCCACTGAGTGCAGAAGTGCACCTTATCATGACTGGAGACTGGCAGCGCAACCATCGGCTGAGGTCTCTCGAGCGGTGCTCGTTGACGAAAACGTTGTGGGCTTCCCACAAGAGCGCGGGAACCCTCCCACGTGCACTGCAAAGAACGCGTACCAGAGTCCCAGTGACACGCGGTACGCGTCGCACACGAACACTGTGACACGCAGTAGGCGTTCCAAGAGAAGCGCGTGCACGGACATAGGGAGATAAAATGCGGGTCGAATGTTTTATATGCAAGGAAGCTGCCACGTAGCGTTCACCGCATCAAACGCTTGACAGTCTCAGTGGCACCATCGCATTCACGAGTTGAACTCGGGCCTTCTCAGAATCAACGAGTTTGTATCCGAGTTTACTCATCCATCAGTTTGATTGACAGAAGCCCGCGGCGAGTATCGAATCCGCCCACCACTTTTGCTTTTGCCAAGAAGCAGTGCTCAGGCCGCAACGCCAACGAGCGCATGGTTCATCTACCAGCTTTACTGCACAGACTATGGACACACGCACGCAGAAGTAAAAGAAGCCATGTAACTACTATAAGGGAGGTATAGAATAGCGCACCGCGAGCCCTTGCGGTGCAGTAGCTGCCACTGCACATGCGTTGCAACGTGAGCCGCCGTTTGCGTTCGCGGCCCGCATGCAGAAAATCCGAAATACCACGCGGCGACCGTGACCCGTGAAGCCCGCGAATTGCTGTGTGCAGCTACCGGCATTTGGGTTTGCGGTCGGGGTGAAAGTTTCCTCAGGAAGAGCAAACGCGATTCTGAAACTCATATGGCGCCCGCAACTAAAGCAGCGCCCGCAGCACCTGCAAACGTTATTTTACACCGCCCTATGATCTCATACTCTATTTAACCACGCTCACGACATACCAATCACAGCCGCGTTGCCGACAAGATGCGAGCACGCCTGGTGACCACTTGTCCTTATTTTATCCGTAATACTTCATGGAACCGAAAGAATTAGCACGAGAGCGTTGCGTGAGCGGCCTTGTTGCCTTCGAGAGTGAAAATTTCCATGCTGCAGGTGGAGCGAAAGAACCTGTGCGAAAAAGGACATACGCCCAAAAAACACGTCTGTGGGAGGCGCGTGTTGAGTTGGCAAAAATACAGCACGACAATGACGCTAACATCGCTGCGCTGCTAAAATGGTGAGTGAGTAGTGGCGCTGACATGCTCGCGTGCTGACGTGCTCGCACGCGGTGTTTCATTGATAACTACCGAAAATGCCCCACATGTGTTTCAAACGCCACGCGCTTTTCTGTAGCAATTTCTATTAACACGGCTATCACGCGCTCCGCACTGTCATCGTGCCACAGCTACCGCAAGCGAGCTCGGAGCAAACTCGGCTGCCCGAGAAGCTCAGGCCATGCTGCATTGCAACCCAGGCCAAAGAAATCGGTGCTCGCGTTCTGGGACGCGAAGCAGACCCATGGTGATCCTTTCCGTTCTCCGATTGATTAATCACGGCGAGTTTCAACAGCTATGCTGTTCAGTGTATTTAATAAAGAAAAAAGGGGGGACACGCAGACGGATGAGCATTAACAACATTTTATGCACCAGTATTCGCCTGTGAACAGATGTGATTGCGCAACCGAAGGGAATTAGAGGGTGAGGAGGGATTGTCTATCTTGTTGAGAAACGGGATGGACAAGTTTGAGGGCAAACAAATATCATCGTTCACACCACACTAACCATCGCGTGACCGCACATTGCAATACGTGGATGCTATAGCAAAAACTTACTGATAAAAAAAATAAAGAGGATGCTAGGTAGAGCAAAAAAAATACATTTTATTCCCGAAAAGTGCCAGCACTTACTCGCTGTGCATGGACGAATACGGAGTCTTTCAAAACGAAACACAGTGCTGTAAACAAAAAGCAACGACCACTTGCTATTAGCCGATTGGTCCTATAAGGATTGAACCTTTTCTGAACGTCTCAGTGTGCTTCCATGGTGCACACCACAATAGCAGTCGTAAGTTCAGACGAGGAGCTACACACACAAACACACACACACACACACACACACAAAAAAAAGCTCATTACAATCGGAGAACATTTTAGTACAAGGCAGTGGTCGGATCAGAACGGGTTGTCAGGTCGGAGATGACGCCACCCACTTTTACACCTTTAATTATCTACCTGAAGACATCACACACAAAAACTCGAGGAAATATGAGACAGCACTTAGGAGACAAAAACACACACACACACACACAAGGTGTTTTACACCAGAAATTTTCACAACGGGGTGGCGTGAAACCCATTATTGATACAAACAAACAAGCAAACAAACGCCTTTTGTTTGATACAAACAAGCAAACAAACACTACCTCCTGTAACAACTGCTGCATTTTGTTTTTGGTATGCATCACCGCATGATAATTTATTTATTGCAGCGGAGTTGACTTGTGTTGCCCTTTCTCTACAAAATGGCTAAAGAAACTGTTGGGTTTCCCATGGCATATGCACGCAGAAATATTTTTTCAAAGCTCACGCATTTCAAACCCAAACGTAGCTAGAAACAGGTGTAATTTGGGAGCAGACCACTCAACTCATTTGCAAGCTGCTAAGATCGAATTGGCAACCTGAATTAATCCATACCAAAGAGAAAGAAAAGCCACCTATTTGACGCAGCATGTTGTGTTAGTTTAGGACCTTTCAATCACTGCAATGGGTCCTCATCACTTCGACCGGTTCACCAGGGCTCCAGGAAATATTCCGTGACTATGTGCACTGCCAGCGAAGCATTTAAATGTAACACGTGAACATATAGGTCGAGGCATTTAGCCACATGTAACAACGGACAGTATAATAGGCGGGCGCACGAGGGGCTCAAAGTCAGCCCCATACATAGACGTATAATGGGGAAGGCGGGGGCACTGCGACAAACCTCCCTCCTTCCCTGAAGCAGAAGCTGCACACCTATAGATATAGCAACACGTACGTTTTTTGGCAAGATCCCTTTTGGCATTGCATAAGTGGTTGCCAGACTGGTAGGGTCAGTGTTGCCAGACTGCCGCTAAATTTGACGGCAAATTTTTTTTGGTAGTTGTGGCTTCTTCGTGAGAATTCGGTGCCATCCACGGTGCGTTTCGCGAAGGAGCGACGCTGGCCGTTTTAATTAACGGAATGAACCGTGCCTAGCAGAAGTCGAGTGCGGCGCTGCCGTGCAAAGAAGAGGCGAACTAAATTAACGGAATGAACCGCGCCTAGCAGAAGTAAAGCGCGGCGCTGCCGAGCAATTAGGAGGCCGTTTTAATTAACGGAATGAACTGCGCATTACAGAATTCGTTTTAATAATCGGAATGACTCGCGCCTAGCAGAAGTCGAGCGCGGCGCTGCTGTGCATTAAGAGGCCGTTTTAATTAACGGAATGACATAGCAGAAGTGCGGTTCATTTCGATAATTAAATTGGCCTCCTATTTGTACGGCAGCGCCGCGCTATACTTCTGCTAGGCTCGGTTCATTCCGTTAATTAAAATGAATTCTGTAATGCGCGGTTCATTTCGATAATTAAAACGGCCTCTTAATTGCACGGCAGCACCACGCTGGACTTCTGGTAGGCTCGGTTCATTCTGTTAATTAAAACGGCCAGCGTCACTCATGCACTCGTGAAATGCACCACGGATGGCACCAAACTCTTACGGAGAAGCCACAACTACAAGAGAACATTTTCAGCCAAATTTAGCAGCAGTCTGGCAACAACCACCCCAAAGTCTGGCAATTTATTTATGCAACGCCAAATGGAACCTTGCCCATTTTACTCAAGAAACACGTGTTTACGTCACTCAATGCATAGCGCCAGCTTGAGCTCATGAACCCTGACCATTCTCAGCACAACACAAATACACAACGATGAGCCCATGCGACACGTTCAACTCAAACGTTAACAACCACCAAAATGAAAAGTTAAGCGCTCAACGGGTGACAATGTACGGTTTGGAATGGTTGTTGCCCAAAAGATAAACCTCCTAGTGCCGCTCTGGTCAGAGCAGTAAACCATTTGGCAACAGGAACCTTATTTCACGCCATTGTACCACGGGCGTTATGCTCTTAATAAAGATTATACGCTTCGCTGATTCGTTGCTAACTGATCGGGAGTGCTGCGC
This sequence comes from Rhipicephalus microplus, assembly GCF_043290135.1. Lineage (NCBI taxonomy): Eukaryota > Metazoa > Arthropoda > Arachnida > Ixodida > Ixodidae > Rhipicephalus > Rhipicephalus microplus. The sequence goes on from NW_027464586.1 coordinate 18,787,039, forward strand.
CCCTAGCCTTACTTAAATCGCATATACGTTTCGCGTGCCTGTTATGTGGAATAAAAATAGCAAAAGCCAAAGTGAAGCACACGTACCTGCGATAAAATTCCCAGCGAGCCCTGTGCTGACGATCGTCAATTGTCGTCGCAGTCTCTTGCTTGAAAAATATGTTGACGAAGACCAACACTCGAACGGATCGGACCGTGCACCGAGGGGAGTCTGCACAACACGACCGAGACGAAAGGCGGGAAACGTTGATCACGTGACTTGAACTCCGCCGCGACGCCCACGCGAAACGTCTAATCCAGCTCCGGCGCCCAGTTGTTGAATCGCTTGAAGTGGCAGTGCGCTGCCGCAAACGCGCGTTTTGCGCATGAGGGGAATATAGTTCGGGGCAGAGCGTGTACTACAGCGCGGGGAAGGTGTTATCTCTGCGACAACCTTTGCACCTTGACACCATCCTGCCGTAAGCTTGGTAGGCGTCATTATTACGTCGCGCTGTACGGCAACCGCTCCTTTCGTCAACTGCTTTAAGTACTCATTTTTTAGATGCGGAGCATCTTATACTCGCGCCTTGTAGTGCGCCGTCCGCGCCGTCCACACCGCTTCTCAAACATTCGACAGCTGACGCGCGCGCATGCGCCGTCGCGCCGTCGCCCACTCTTCCACCATCTGTGCATCCCTTCCTCCTCTACACACCGCGCGCGCTTCACTCCTCCACCATCTGTGCACCCTTCCTCCTCTACACACCGCGTTCGACATCTACAATTCTCCTGATTCTCCAGTGGACGCGCATGTGGCGTCGCGCTTCGAGAACATTCAACAGCTGACAGTGCATGCGCCGTCGTGCTGTATATATACTCAAGGTCGGCGCTCGCTCGCTCAGTTGCCGCTCGTCGGTTGGTTTGTACGGCGCGTCGACGTCCAAGGTTGCGGTGAAATGAATTCCAACGAATCCACAAACACAATGATCGACGTCCCTTCGACCAGCGCCGCCCTTTCGCATACGTGTGTACGTGTTCACTCATTTAACACCCCCTCCTACAACCATGTTAACCAATTTAGCCATCGACCCAAGTAAGTCGCAATTTAACACCCCATTTCACAACCACGTTAACCAATTTAGACATCGACCCAAGTAAGTCGCCACTTTAACACCCCGTTAACCAATTATATGGTCCGCATCCTCCTCAGTGTTCCCCCGAGGGAAGCTGCGGGCAATTTTTCGCAGGGTCTGAAATGCATGGAATCTGTTGGAAACGTTAGAAACGTTTCCATTCAGGTTTCCAACGATTCATGTCCAACGATGTGGTGTTGCAGCCATCCTGAATTGATTCATCTCCCGTATTGTGCAACTAGGTTATTTTACTTTTCGTTGTGTTGATAACTGTATTTTAAGTGTTGCTTAAATTTTATATATATCTGCCTAGATTTTGTATCACCCATAGTTTCTTTTTTGTTTTGTTCGCCCTGCTAGTTGTATCAAATATTTGTATTCCATCCTGCGAAAATTCCTTAATGGGGTTGCAGTAAGTTAAAATAAATAAATAAGTAAATAATAATCAATCGAGCTTACTCAACACTTCCAGAAACAAGTGGGACGAAAAAAGAGTGCACATCTTACAATTTTTGAAACGGTGTTTAATTGCAATTAGGTGTTTTGTAATACTAAATACAGGAAAACGTCAGTGCAGTACGTGCTTCCAATTTTGCTACTTCCGGTAGGCGAGACCGTGAGGCGCGAATGCCCGCGACAGAACTGCAATTACCAGAATGCTAGGCGATTGCGTTGTTTATCACATTGAACTTTTTTTTGTTGTCACGGGTCTTTACGATTGATTTTGCATAGCAATGCGTACATCTGTCGCCAACACACTGTAGATCGTTTCTCATTCTTCATATACGCATCCAACTGTTTAACTTTTACTATTTATTTATATTTATTGGTTCCATTATTTTTGCTGTACAAGATCGCTAAGTCAAACTGCCTTTTTTAAAAGCGCAGCGACGTTATAGTCGCACAACATCGACGCTGGCTGCGGCGGCCACACTGAATTTCGTCTCGATAGAGGCGCTTGTGTAGTGCGCAATGTCAGTGTGCGTGGCAGAACACCAGATGGACTGAATTTACGAAGCCGTTCACTACGGCGTGACTCAGAGTCATACCGTGGTCCCATGGACAGTCTTCCTGATTATGACTAAACTTATACGCGCAGGTTTTTGGCTCACAACAGTGACTTCGAAGTTATTTTTACGAAAAACTTATTGTTGATCGAAAAAAAAATGTATAAAAATTGTGCCCACATAAACAAACAGCAATGAACACTTTACTTCCAAGTTCTCAAATTCTGAACTTGGAGAGTGCCTGACGAAATAGGATACAGTTCTTAATCACGATAATTATTTCCTTGACAGAAAAAGTGAAAATCTCTATTCATTTTGTTTTCCTTTGCTACCAAACAAGATAACCAGTAAAGTACAGTAAACTTTCAAAAATACTATACTCATAAGATATAAGCCCGTACAACAAGCTTTTAACCGTTAATAAATGAGTAACATGAGCGAGAGCAATTAGTTCATTCGACTTTGAAGTTCGGCTTAGCGGCAGCGCTGAATAGGGTTGGTTGTAGGTGTTCTCTTGGCATAACATTCTTACGCTGCAATGAAACCACTTTCACAAAGAATTCTAATATACGCATATTTATCTCTCGGAATACTGTGACATTCTTTTGAGTATTCCTTGTGCACGAATAATTGCACATGTCTGCTTCGCTGAAGTAATACACGCAGACAGTCTGGCAGTATGTCAGGACGACAGCTTAATATAATTTACTTCACTGCTCTCGAGCGTGACATATTAAGTTAAATTCGTTGTATTGTGTCGCGCATCGTATGCGCATCGTCTGCGTTCTGCTCACGGTCTAAACTGTGCGATTAGGGAAAATATCAATTTGGACTTTATACGGAACATGACTGTGACGGTGGCGCTGGTGGCAAGAACACGTCAAGAGTGGTCATATAATTGTTATTGCAACAAAAGTAGCCTGTAATAGTCTTTGGTTGGAAAATACCTTTACAGTGCAACCAATCTAACCAAATTTCAAAATTACCCACTACAACCAATATGTCCGTGTTTGAATATACAGCATGTGTCTGTTGCCCTTTGCGGCTATTAACGTCGTGTTTCCATAAAATGACAGGTATCCGTGAGTATTACACCAGTATTTGCCGTGCGCTTCAAGGACAGTTTTTACATTGTAGATAAGCACATCGAGTGGAGGAGTTTGCCACCGATTGGCCACCTGTGATCCCGGATGCACTAAAGCATCGTTCGAGTGTGACTCTAGCACGGCAGTAAGAACTATGCCCAGGGTATAGTATGTATTGAGGCCGCGCGTATACTAGGCAACGTCGAAGATAGCGGACGCTAAAGTGCAGTGATAATCAAGTGGTTTCCAATAAAAACGGGCACTGACATAATTAAACGCGGGAGCGCGAACCGAAACGAGACGGCCAAAGCGGCAGCGTAACCACTAACCTACCACGCGGCTGCAAACACGGCCCACTCTGAGTGTTCGTCGTGGTACAGTGGCAAGGGCGAGATGAGCGCCTTCAGCGAAATAGTGAAATGGAACAAACGAACTGACAGACTATGCCGCCACCTCACGGGGGGCTTACCCGGAAAGAAGCGGCGCTATGCAGTCAATTACAGACGGGTTCCCTGCTCAGACCTGTGCTAGCTAATTACGTGTGTCTGAGTGTGCACACGAGTAACATGAGCAGAGTATGTGTGAAGGAGAGAGCTACCGCAGCTTACGGCAAAAATCCGAAAGACATCGACGAAAACAAAACGATCATGCCGCACCTGAAACTACAACGAAGAGTTACGACCAAGATTTGCAAATCAAGACCGTCCTGCATGTCTTGGTACCTCTAGAAAAGCCGCGGCCGAGTGAACACGAGAACAAGAGGGGCAGCACCCCCCTGAAGAAGGTGGCGGCATCTGGACTTCACGGAAGTGTATATTTATTTAGAAAATACTGCGGTCACTGAAGACCAGGAAGTTCAAGAACATTGCTATAAACAATATATACAAACATCAAGAAAAACTATTGCAATAAACAAATTTGCAAGAATACAAAAATACGTGATACAACAATTGTAACAAAAATATAACAACCGATATATAAGAATAAATATTGGCAGAAATGGAGTGCTGTATTAAAGAACAAAAAACTTAATATATACATATTCACTGCGAAATATATACACATGAAAACACCTGCAGTATTGCAAACACTAAGGATTAAAAATCTGAAGGAGTGATGTTGCATGACGACAAAGCATAGACAGTAAAATAGGAACTAGAAATATAGAGAAGGTGCACCTATGTCATGGTTTGGATGCTCCGAGCAACGGTTTCTCGAAGTCATCAGATGACACGACATCAGGTGGTAAGCTATTCTATTGAATTTCGGGGAAAGAAGAAATTTTAAAGATGTTTGTCCGAGTGGAGTATGGTAGCGGGTTATGCATATGACCATGCCTAGATGCACAAGGAGAATATGGTTGTATGTATTTGTGGGCAAGAATACTCAGCTTACCATTATAAATGGAATGAGAAAGTTTCAGGTGTGTGATTCTTCGGCGTTTTTCTAGCACAGGGATGTCGCTGTCTTTCATTAATTTTGTGGGAGAATCAGATGATTTACCCTTAGAAATAAACAAGACGTACAGCGCGTCTTCCAACCATTTAAAGTTTTTGAATAATATTTTTTGTAAAAAGGTTCGCGAACCACGGATGCATATTCAAGTTTGGTCAAAATATACGCTTTGTATGCGAGCATTTTTAATTTCGTAAGGGCTTTTTTTATTGTGTGCCTCAGAAAACCAAGCTTACGAGAAGTTGATGCGCAGACATTTGTTATATGTGCGCACCAAGAAAATGTGTTAGAAATGATAACTCCTAGATATTTATATCCATTTACTTCCCGTTGATTGATTTTGATTTTGTGGGGCTTAACGTCCCAAAACTACCATTAGATTATGAGAGACGCCGTAGTGGAGCGCTCCGGAAATTTTGACCACCTGGGGTTCTTTAACGTGTACCCAAATCTGAGTACACGGGCCTACAACATTTCCGCCTCCATTGGAAATGCAGCCGCCGCAGCCGGGATTTGAACCCGCGACCTGCGGGTCAGCAGCCGAGTACCTTAGCCACTAGACCACCACGGCGGGGCATTTTACTTCCCGTACTTGCGTTCTTTGGACGTGGTAGGTAAACGTGAACGGCTGTTTCTTTTTTGTCCCAAGTAGGAGTATTGTTTTGTCGGGGTTTATTGTGATTCAGGACCGAGTACACCACTGACTAACATGCGTTAATGCAAGGCTTAGATCAACCTGACCTTGCTGGCATGCCACTTTTTATACGGAACACATTCGTCAGCAAACAATCTGACGTTAGACTCAACCATGTCAGCTTAGTCATTCATGTGCGTAAGAAAAAGAATCGGCCCTAAAACTGCCCCTGTGGAACACTTGATAACACCGGTATTGTGTTAGAAGTATGTACCCCCGTCAACGTACTGTGCGTCATTTGCAATATAAGCTAATACTCCATTTATGACGAAAGATGGAGAATTCTAGTTTCGCTGATTTAAGAGAAGTTCGCCGTGGGGCACGTTGTCGAATGCCTTGCTAAAATTTAAGAAATTTTGATCAACCTGGCCTGAAGAATAAATTATTTATGCAATATAATGAGCTGTTTCAACAAATAGCGCACACGTTGGTAGTTTTTTAATAACGCCGTACTTCGCTAGAGACTACAGGTTACCATTTTCAAGAAAATCGGTAATAAAGTGAGCAATGATGTACTCAAGTACTTTGCAGCATGTACACGTTAGAAAAATTCGACGGTAGTTTTGCTTCAGCAGACGATCATCTTTTTTATGCACAGCTACAACCCTGGCGAGACGCCAGTCATCTGGTAATGTTGCTGTTTTCAGAGATTAAGAGCATGTAGTGGTTAACATATGCGATATTGGTTTAGCGTATTTACGCAAAAAAGAATTCGGGATGCCGCCAGGGTTACCAGAGGGGTTTTTTTTCGCGAAGTAACGGTGATAACACAGCCTAACAGCTTATGAAATCCGAATCAGGCAAGGATGAAATAAGATAGGGATTTGCGGTATCTTTTGAAGAAAACATGGAGTGAAGATAATCATTCATGATGTTGGAAATTTCTGTTAAGTCGGTAACTACTGAGCCATTCTCCCTTCATTTTCCTGAAGGAGAACATTCATTTCGCAAGTATTGCCAAAATTTTCCTTAATTATTCTTCAAAAAACCTAGTGAAGTTGATAAAAACAAGAGATCTTGGAATGATGTTAGTGTGCAAAAAAGTTCAACTTGAAGTTCTTGAATCACATCAGCATTACTGTTTGATTTCCTTTTCAGGCGCTTGAGTTTTCCCCTAATGTGTGAAATGTCCCGGGTTACCCAGGGATCGGCCCTCCTTGTTTTAACGTGGTGGTCAGGAACAAGGAACTCTAAACAGTGCAGCATGGCATGTTTAAAAGATAGCCACAAAGAAATGACATCACTGTGGAGTTCCTTCTCAACTTGCTGCCATAGTATATCAAGAATACATCGATCAAGCTTTCGCCATAGTAGACGAAGAAAGTGCTAATCAGACCGAATGACTGGAGGGCATACAAGAGACGAGAACAGTGTGCTAAATATCTTTTATCATTTTCGTAACTGTTTTGGGGTGTTGCGCACTATCAGCAAATTTACAAGTCACCAGTATTAGCTCGTGGTCTGATATACCCTCTTCAATGAATACGTCAAACGAGGGAATATCTCTTTCGAGAAATGCGAGCTAGAGTGTCGAACCATGATTCCCAATAACCCTCGTGTTTTCATGTACCACTTGCTTGGGGTTTAAATAAAGCGTATTATCATACAGAGGGTTATCAATCAGGTTAGCATTCGACTCTTGTGACCACTTAATGGAGGACGATTTGAAATTTCTAGCTTTAAAATACACAAGGACACTTTGACGACGACATGGATCGTGTAGCTTTGGTAGGAACTCGGGGAAAGAAGACGGGGGCCGATAGACAGCACATAGAACATGTGGCCCCGGCACCTTACATTTAGAAATAAAGGCTATTGTGGTCGTCTATCTGGGCAAGTTCGCTGGCGAGAAACTGTTCTTCAGCATTATGCCCATGCCTCCACGCCTACTTGTGTGAATACGTCGAAAAAATTTATACGAAGGAGGAATTACCTCTACATCATTCATTTCACAATGTAACCATGTTTCAGACACCAACGTTATATGTGGATCTTATCTGAAAATAAGCTATTCAAGCTGTTCAGTCTTATTCGTTAAACTTTGAGCATTGAAACTTAGCAGCCTATTTTCGTTTGAACGAGTTGGCGTCGAAAATCATTGATTATCACGTGGCCTACGAGCTTCTCGGAAAATAATATGCTGAATACTAGCCTCGTCCCCCACGTAATTACTACCATGAACACTTCGCCTATCTTAAGGAAGGAAAACACGTTTGGCTTGGTATTTACCATGCTGGGTAGTTTCTCAGAGAAGACGGCTTTTTGCGCCGGGTGTAGTGGCTGTAGTTATTCTGCAAATGAATATTTGTGTTTTAAAGCTTTTTAGCTTTCCACATGACAGTTTTTTTTTTCTACAAAGTTCTGGAAGTAAACAATCACAGGCCTTTTGCCACATTTCTGCCCAAGACGGTGAATTCTCGCAACGAAGCAGACGGTTTTCTTCACCTTTTGAGAGAGAAGCTCGTCGACCACTTCAAGTCTCAGCTTCAAATCTCTAGGTGGCGTCGAGGAGCGCGGACGTGAAAACGTTGGCTCCCGCTTTTCTAAATGTTTTAGTCGTTTCTTTTATTTTATTTATTTATTAGAATACCCTCAGGGCCCGTAGGGCATTACAGAGGGGGTGGGTACAACATATATAACACACAAGAAAAAAGACAAAATAAAGAAACAAGTATCAGATGCGCAAATCAGGAAGGCAACATAAGTCAACTAAAAATGAATAAGAATTCAAGCACATACAAGACAAAGATAGATAATGGAAACTGCGTATAGTTACAAGCATTGCTGAGAAATTGTAGTCTTGAATAACAAAGGGTCTGTTATTGATACAACGGAAGAGGGAAGGTGGTTCCAATCGGCGGCTGTTTTCGGTAAGAAGGCTGCTGAAAAGAATTTGGTGCGGCAAAACGGAATGGCAACCTTATGCTGATGATCAATGCGCGATGAGTGGTATGACGGTTGTGAAATGAGGTCTCGCTTCATTGATGGATTGTGAAAAAATATCTTATGAAAAAAATGCAGTCGCGCCAGTTTCCTCCGGACAGTTAAATTGGGTAGGTCAAGGTTAGATTTCATTTCTGATATGCTAGCAGTACGGGAATAATTAGAACAAATGAACCGAACTAAGCGGTTCTGAACAGATTCTAACGCGTTAATTAAATTTTGCTGCACGGGATCCCATATAGCGGACGCGTACTCAAGCTTTGGGCGAATTAGTGATCGGTATAATAGAATTTTGAGGGACAGCGGAGCGCGAGAAAAGTTGCGGCGTAAGTATCCTAGCGTTCGGTTAGCGTTATTACAGATGTAGGTAACATGCGTGTGCCAAGATAGATTGTTGGTAATGTAAACGCCGAGGTACTTATATGAAGAGACATGCAGGAGGGGAACGGCGTTAATTCTGTAGGTACAGGGGGGAGAAATAGATCGCCGGGTTATTGACATGCATTAGATTTGTTAGAGTTGAGAGTCATAAGCCATTTATTGCACCAGGTTGAGACAGTGTCAAGGTCTGACTGTAGAAATTGGTTATCATATTCATTGTTTATTTCGCGGTAAATTACACAATCATCTGCAAATAACCTTATAGCGGAGTTAATGCTGTCTGGGAGATCATTAATATATATAAGAAAGAGTAAAGGGCCTAATACGGAACCTTGGGGTACGCCGCATGTTACTTTAGAAAGAGGTGAGTTATAGCCATTAGTTGTTACAAACTGAGTGCGATTAGTCAGAAAGCATTCAATCCATTTAAGAATGTTCGGGTCAATGTTTAAGGCACTAATTTTCAGGAGGAGTAATTGGTGAGGTACTTTATCGAAAGCTTTTTGAAAGTCAAGAAAAATGCAATGCACAAGTGAGCCGCGATCTAAAGCCGATCCTATGTCATTAGTAAAATAAAGAAGTTGGGTTTCACATGAGTAACTTTTTCGGAATCCGTGCTGGTAGGGAGTAAAAAAAGAATTTGATTCTAGGAATGAGACAAGGTTGGAGTAAATTATATGTTCTAACATTTTACAAGGAACACTGGTTAGGGAAATTGGTCTGTAATTGAGAGGAGACTGTGTATTACCAGATTTGTGCAGAGGGACCACCTTCCCCACCTTCCAGTCAAGCGGCAAAGTGGAGGTCTGAATAGATTGCGAAAAGATTAAGGACAAGTATATTGATGAATACAATGCAGTGTTTTTTAGAAACTTTGAGTTGATTTCATCTACGCCACAAGAAGAGGATAACTTAAGCTTGTGAATTAAATTTTGCACTCCAATGGCATCAACGGTAACAGGATACATGGGCAAAAAATCACGACTAGGCATTTGCGGCAACGCAGAAGCAGAAAACCTTGAAAAAGAAGTAACAAAAAAATCATTTAATGCAATGCAACACTCTTCACAGCGAACTGGCTGCCCATCTGAGTTCGTAAGCGAAATGTTTATCTTTTCCCTAGGTTTAACAGTTTTCCAAAACTTAGAAGGGTTGGTTACAAGAATTGAAGGAAGGGTATCATTAAGAAAAACGCGCTTGGCTTCCTTGATAGCTGCTCTGTATTCAGAAAGGACAGATTTGTACACGTGCCAACGGGCTAACGAATTAGTCTGCTTTGCCTGACGGAACAACCGTTTCTTTTTATTCCGCAATTTTTTTAAGTCAGTTGAGAACCAAGGGGGGCGTTGGCGACCCTTGATAACGTATGTGGGAATGTATCGCGTGATTAAAGATTCAACTTTCATTTTGAACAAGTTCCAGTTTTGTTGAACGCTGCGATCAAAGAAGCCATCAGCAAAGCTCTCAAAATTCGATTCGAGTTCACTCTTGATTGAGTCATAATCGCCGCGTGAATAGTCTCTTATTGTTTTGCAATTGTTTGACCGACGCCTTAAAGAACCTGTTAGATTGAAGTGCACAAAACAATAGTCACTTATGCCTGGGATATATGAAATAGAATGGACAAGGTCAGGTACAGTGGTGAGAATCAGATCAAGAACATTTGATGAATTGGGGCCCATTCTTGTTGGTTGCGTTACGAGTTGGGTAAGGTTAAAGTCTTCGCACAGTTCCACGAAATGTAAACTGTCGGCTGAAAGTGAGCTTAATGAACAGGAAGGAAGTGACCAGTTTATTTTCGGGTAGTTAAAATCGCCTAGAATAAAAACAGGTGTATGCGGGTGCCTTTTGACAATATCATTCAATATCATTCAAGATCTGGCTACGTGCAATCTTCCTCTGGGTCTCATAATTACCCTGATCTGGTCCTTGGGTAGGCGGGGTAGCCTGGAAGTGGATACCTCACGGTGTAGTGCTGATTGACTCTTTTTGAAGCCCCTGGGTTGCTTCGATTGGTTGTTGCGCTCTACCGTCCCAGCGGCCGGCTCCTCGTTCGGCGGAGAAATATTATTTTCTCCAAGATCACTTTGCTTTGTGCTTATTCGAACAAGCAAGCTCTGTGGTTTCAGTGGAGACGCCAGTTTCGGCGCTGAGTGAAATCCTAAACATCTTTTTGGACTTTAAAGTTGCGGCGTGGTGAGCGTCCCCGCTTACCCTAACCACACCTAGGATTGGCGAGGAGTACGGCCGTTAGACGTAGCCAAAGGCTCGGCCAGACGCGGCAGCTACTGGATCATCCTCCGTACGTCGCAGCCGACAACCAGGCAATCGAACTGCTTTCCACCGTAACCGTGGAGGGAATGGAAGTTAGCGTGGAGATCTTCAAAGGACAAGGGTGAACCACCGCCATTGGACGCCGAAGACAGATGACTCCGCCGAACGAGGAGCCGGCCGCTGGGACGGTAGAGCGCAACAACCAATCGAAGCAACCCAGGGGCTTCAAAAAGAGTCAATCAGCACTACACCGTGAGGTATCCACTTCCAGGCTACCCCGCCTACCCAAGGACCAGATCAGGGTAATTATGAGACCCAGAGGAGGATTGCAAGTAGCCAGAGTAGACCTCGCTCTGCTGGCAAGAGCTGTTATCATGGCCGCCCAGATCACCGATGAGCAAGCACGGGAGAACACGATCTGCCCCAACAATATGCAAGACATCATTGTTAGTTCTACGCTGCACCAAAACAATGCTACATCATATGCGAACGTGCAGAAACTGCACAAAAACCAAGGCTCGTTCGAAGTTCCTGCATACGTGGTCACGCCCGATAATACAAGCAAGGGCGTCATGAAGAACGATGACTTTCCTTTTGACGACGCAACGCTCAAACGCCTCATCGTGCACGACTGAAATCCCACTGCCATCGTGGCAAGACGCATTAAAAAGACCAAAGTTGTCGCATTCCTCTTTGACAGGTTGCGTGTTCCGAGCACAGTTATGTGCGGAACCGCTATGGTTCCCGGCTCTCTCTACGAGCGACAAGTCGATGTTCGCAGAACGTACGGATGAGTCGGCTATCGCACCAATGTTTGCCGGCACGCAATCGCAACGAGCAAGAAATGTCACAAATGTGATGAAACGCTACAAGAAGAAGGCGTGCATCACTGCAAGCCGAAATGCAAGCTCTGCGATGGCAGTCACCCCACCGGAGATCGCGAATGCAAAAGACGCTTCCACATTCCATACACAGTGAGAAGGAGAAGAAGACGCAGAAAGCAAGAGTGGCAAGCACAACAACGTCAAGACGCACCAACATCGGTCACGTTCAAGGAACCCTGCCACAACCAGGTGCCGGGACGGGAGAACGCCTTGAGCATCCATGACCGTTCTCCATCTAGGGGAGATCCCAATCCAGAGGACTTTCTCGATCCAGAAGGCGTTTTCAGTCCAGAGGGCGTTCTCATTCCGGAGGGCGCCCCTCGACTCTGTCGGGATCCGACAACTGCCTGTCATATCGGGAGTGCTCCAGATCCTGATCGAGAACAAGACCAGCAGCCACGCAGCAGCAGCCGCAGCCGAACAATGGCTCCTGGGACAGCAGGGTTGAAGGTGCATCACGAAGCACAATTAGCCTGCCCAAAGTTAAGGCACAGCCAGAGCATGCTCCGAATTCTCGTATTCTAGCGCTTGAACAAGAAAACAGGGCCCTCAAGAAGGAGCTCGAAGAGCTCCGGGCCTCAATAGCTAGAATAGAGAGCAGCTACGGAATTCACCTGTCTTGGTAGAAAGCTGTCGCAGATAATAGGCATTGTTTACAGAAAACGTGACATGCTGCCGCTGAACGTGATGATCCTAATCTATCAGTCTTTATTTTATTCTCATCTAAACTACTGTCTCTTAGTCTGGGGTACCACGACACAAGAAAACCTAAACAAATTACACGTCCTACAAAAGAGCTTCTTACGCGTAATGGAAAACCTTCCTCGCTGGCACACAACAACCGAACTTTTTACCAAACACAAAATTGTGAGAGTAACTAAATTATATGAGTATCGTCTTTGTCATTCCTTCAAGCGTTGAATCAAGTATAGTACATTTCTACTTCGTAAGATTGCTCTGCTAGAGCCGCGAAAACATATATGCAGAACAAGAAATACAGCTATATGGCACGTTCAAACATACCGAACAACTTACGGCACGCAAACCCTGAAAAACCAGCTTCCGCGACTGCTCAATAGCTTCGCAGCTAAAAACGCACCCCTTGAAACATTGACAAATAAAGAGTTGTTATCAGTTTTTCTTTCATAATTCCTGTTATCTGTTCGCTCGCAATTTCTGTGCCTTAAAAGTGTACTTCCTTGTATTGTGTCTTTCATTTTTCTTTTTCTGTTATATTATGCACATTTGGTTGTGTTATATTATGCACATTTGGTTGTGTTATATTATGCACATTTGGTGAATCCTTGCTGTTCGCCAAGTTAGGGGTCAGCAGCTCAGTCAAGCTGTTTTTTTTTTTGTTGGAGTTTTCATTGGAACTATCCTCGGATTTTGCAGCTTTTACTGCGGGCCCCTGTCATCATGTACACAATGATGATGAAATAAACGTATTATTATTATTAGCTCATCGGCACCACCGACAACACGCTTACAACAAACGATCCACAACAGACACAAACGCAAAGCCGTAGACAGCGACAGCGACACGACGGAGGAGATAGATATGGTCTCGTGCGATAAAGAAGCCCCACTGACAAATGCCGAGTGCGCGACAACTAAACTAAACGACAAAATTGATACGTAAGCGAACACGCACGCCAAGTTCACGGAAATCTTTAAGACTTACACTGACGAAGCTTACCGGAGGTTAGTGAGCCTGGAGAAGATGGTAGTCAACCCACCTGTTGTGGCTGCTCCTCAGAACCTAAGCATGGAGAAACCAACGGTTACGGCAAGCGCGCCGAGCACAACATCTAGAGCTAAAGTCCAACCAGTCAAAGCACGCAATCTCGCGGAGGTAACGAGCCCCGACGCACACAAGCTACCAAGCCAAAATGGCCGCTGACCGTAATGAGATTATGATCTGTCAGTGGAACTGTAACTCAATTCAGAAACGCAAAGCACCACTAACACAAGTATTGCTAGCCTGTAAAAAAAGTGCAAAAATCAGTGGCATACAGAGGTACAGGGTAGCCAGGCCGACCCTACATCCCGAGCGGAACAAGACGCGAGAAGTAGCTACCTTCATATGGAAGGACATAATGTTCGCTGAAAGGGACGCCCCCATATAAAAGATGCCTGGAAACGGTCCTGGTGGAAATCTTGCCATACAGGGCTGGTAAAAGAAGCATCGTTATGCTCAATGTTTACAGTCCTCCATCAGGTAAGAAAAAAGATTTCGACAGACAGCTTACCTTGGCGGTAAAAATGGCGGTTGACAATCCGCTTATAGTAGCGGGCGATTTAAACGCCAGGAGCACCGAGAGGGAATACTTAAAAAGCGAAGGCAAAGGCACCAAGTTACCAGAAAGCGCGAATGCGTTGGACCTGCAGCTGATGAACAACCTTGCCCTGCCTTCAAAAAGAGATAATTCGGTACAGCGGGACACAATGCCGGATTTGGCATTGGGCGTGGAACCGGCAGTGCAATGGCAGTGCCGTTCACGCATGTTCTGCTTCTTGTGCAGGTTGCATATAGTTCCGGGGTGCTTTCAACGGACCACGCTGTCAACTACGGCATTATCGTCGACGTCGCCGAAGGATTCACAGGCAACAGCGAGAAAATCTGCGAAGCGCTCAATGGGGAACCGCTGACGCCCACTGCAGCTGAATCCGACATGTGTCCAGCAACAGTCTACGAACCTTGGTTCACCGCTATCACCGCCCTACAAAAGACGATCGACTGCAGTGCATCTTTGGGGCGTGGAACCGGCAGTGCAATGGCAGTGCCGTTCACGCATGTTCTGCTTCTTGTGCAGGTTGCATATAGTTCCGGGGTGCTTTCAACGGACCACGCTGTCAACTACGGCATTATCGTCGACGTCGCCGAAGGATTCACAGGCAACAGCGAGAAAATCTGCGAAGCGCTCAATGGGGAACCGTTGACGCCCACTGCAGCTGAATCCGACATGTGTCCAGCAACAGTCTACGAACCTTGGTTCACCGCTATCACCGCCCTACAAAAGACGATCGACTGCAGTGCATCTTTGGGGCGTGGAACCGGCAGTGCAATGGCAGTGCCGTTCACGCATGTTCTGCTTCTTGTGCAGGTTAGTGAATGTTCCCTTTGTAGACAATTTGCTCTTGTTATCCAGCCGGTTCCACCCCATATGTTGTATAACTGTGTGCGCGTGCATTCCGATGCTGGAAACCACTCAAAGCGTCGGATTTTGCTGCTGCGTCGTTTTTGCTTTTATTTTTTGTTATTAATTCTCTGCGGGGATATCGAAACGAATCCTGGCCCTGTCGTTGATGCGACGCTACAGAAAATTTTGGATGGGCAAAACGCGATTGTTCGAAAGCTTAATACCATTGAAGCGAACCAAGCGGAACATAAGGCTGCTATAAATGACTTGAGTGAACGAGTGTCGTCAATGGAAGGAAAAATGTCAGTGCTGTCAAAATTAGAAGCCGCTATCACTGAGTGTACTGCGCGCTGTAATACCCAGCACGGGGTGATACAGTTGCTTCAAAATAAGATTGATGATCTTGAAAATCGTAGTAGACAGCATAACTTGGTATTCTACGGCATACCTGATACAAGTGTCCGCGAATCTTGGTCACAATCTGAATCGCTTGTGAAAGAAGTATGCTCGACAAAATTACAAGTTAACCCCGAAACGATAGAAAAAGCTCATCGGCTCGGGAAATTTCGAGAGGGAAAAACGCGGCCCGTGATCGCAAGGTTCGGGTCATTGAAAGAAAAGCACCTGATTTTAGGAAAGGCCAAGAATTTGAAAGATACAGGTATCGGTATGTCGGAAGACTTTTCTGAACCAGTGCGAAAGAAAAGGCGAATTTTGTGGCAGTTTGCTAGAGAAAATAGAAGCGGGGACGCACGAGTACAGCTAAAACACGATACCCTTCACATGGACGGCATCAGGTACACTTACGATGATACCTCAGGCAAGGTTGTGCAGTGCAAGTGACCGACTAAGTTCTTATGCTCTTCACTTTCTTTTTTGTTAGTAAACTGTAGGAGCATTAAAAATAAAGTTGACATATTCGATGACTTAGTGCGCATGACCAAACCAAGTGTAGTTATCGGTACTGAATCATGGCTGAATGAAGACGTGGCAAACACCGAGGTATTTCCAGATAACTTTACTTGTTACAGGAAAGACAGGAACTATCATGGAGGTGGTGTATTTATCTTGGTAGATCAGCGCATTCCGTCTATAGGCATAAGCACTACAGACGATACGAGTGAAGCTGTTTGGTGTCAACTTAAGCTCTCGAATGGCAAATCACTATCAGTCTGCTCTTTTCATCGACCGCCAACTGGTTCAACTAAGGAATTTAGTGAATTCACTGCTACAGCTACAAAAATCGCCTCTGATTACGTCGTTGTAGGTGGGGATTTTAACCTGCCTGATCTCGACTGGAATGAGCAACCAATAGCTTCTGGAAGTTCTCTTAGTTTTAAATCTGAAATGGCTGATTTCATGAACCTCTTGTCTTTAACACAGACAGTGTTGAAACCAACTCGAGGAGGTCATATCCTTGATCTATTTTTCACAAATATGCCAGAAATGGTAGAAAACACTGAAGTATTACCAGGGATAAGTGACCACGAGGTTGTGCTAAGTGAGATAAATATGAAACATACGAGTGCTTACAGTGAAAGGAGTCGGTGCATGTACAATTACGCGAAGGCTAATGTCCAAGGAATCAACACTGCATTGGAGGCATATTTCATTGTTGTCGAAACACTTGCCGATGATTATTCAGTAGAAGAGCTGTGGAATTTGTTTAAAGACAAGATTCTAGAGCTGAGAAACCGATTTGTTCCGACATGGGTGCTAACTAGAAGGCGTAATAAAAGTAAACCATGGTTTTGTAGAGAACTCGACGTTTTGGTCAAGCGTAGGCAGAGAATTTACCGTTCATTTAAAAGAAATCCCTCGGAAGAGAACTCTTGCAAACTGAAGCTGGCAACGCGTGAAGTAAATAATGCTACAGTCGAAATGAAAGTAGCCTACTTTAAAACAATTGAACGTAAAATAACGCAAAACCCGAAAGAACTTTGGAGGTATATCAAACGAAACAAGAAAGACAACATTTCAATTCCCGCTTTGACCAGCGGTGATATTACCGTGAGCGATACGACAGAAAAGGCTAAGTTGTTCAATTTATATTTTACGTCAGTGTTCTCAGCCGCTACTGACCCCCAAAAAGACTTGAAATTGTTGGTACACGAATCCACATCCATGCCTGAAGTAGTACTTGACGCTCGTGGCATTGAATTACTACTTAGAGATCTAGATTGTGCGAAAGCAGTGGGTCCTGATTGCTTGCCTAATTTTATGTTGAAGTCTTCTTCCCATGCAGTGTCTATGTACTTGAAAGTTATTTTTGAAAAATCGTTAAAACAGAGTTCTCTCCCAACTGATTGGAAAATGGCGTCTGTTGCTCCTATACATAAATCTGGCCCGCGCAATGCTGTGAATAATTACCGCCCTATCTCACTCACTTCTGTGTGCAGTAAAATTCTTGAACATATTTTATATACTGCGATTGTAAAGCACATAGATAGTAATTCCCTATTCAACTCTAACCAGCATGGATTTAGGCAGGGGCTATCATGCGTCACACAACTGGTAGAGTTCACCCATGTTTTAGCAGCAGCACTGGACGACAAATTTTCGGTCGACTGTATTTTCCTCGACTTTCAAAAAGCGTTCGACACTGTATCACACTTCTTATTGCTGAAAAAACTAACCAGCTTTAATATTATTCACCAAGTTATTGCATGGATTGCTGAATATCTACATGAGAGGCGACAATATGTAGTTGTAAACGGCGAACAGTCTGAAATAACTAGTGTTACGTCAGGGGTACCTCAGGGATCAGTTCTGGGACCATTACTTTTCTTATTATATATAAATGACATTAACGAAAACGTACAATCCCATATTAGGCTATTTGCAGACGACTGCATTTTATATCGTCAGATTACCTCTGAAACTGACTGTTCCGTAATCCAAAACGACCTATGTGCAATATACGCGTGGTGCCAGCGATGGGAAATGAAACTGAACCTTAAGAAAACTGTATGCATGAGGTTTTCCAGAAAAAGAAACCCAGGTGAATTTGAATACACAATAAACAGCTCTCCGGTAAAAATGGTGCGCGAATACAAATACCTAGGTGTTTTCTTTTGCCCCTCTCTATCATGGAATCGGCATGTGGATTACACTGTAAATAAAGCTTGTCGGAGCTTAGGATTCTTAAAAAGAAACACACGTGCTTTTCCACAGCAAACCCGAGAGGTACTATACAAAACATACGTGAGATCAGTACTGGAGTACGCATGTTGTGTGTGGGACCCTGCAACATCATCAAATAAAGAAAGATTAGAAAAAGTTCAGTCTATGGCGGCGAGATATGTGTTTAATGCACCTATGTACGACAGACAATTCAGTGCGACGGAAGCTAAGCTGAAGTTAAAATGGAAGTCTCTGCAGCACCGAAGGGCATCGTTTCGACTGAAGCTATTGCACAGCACATTTTATTCTCATACTCGAATTCCCTGTGACGTATACATAAGCCGGCCTCACTACATTTCAGCCCGCAAAGATCATGAACACAAGATAAGAGAATATAAATGTAATACATCGTCCTTCAGCAACTCTTTTTTTTCGAGAACTATCAGTCAGTGGAATCGACTTCCTCCCACAATTGTAGAAATTTCTTCAACGGATGCGTTCTTTTCTGCAATAAAAATGATTGAATCTTTGGACCGCTAAGCCCTGCAGACTACGTGTGTGCGCCTGGCAGTCGCCATGATCTGTACGGTATCTTGGTTGTAAGCTATGTTGTTTTGTTTTGGTGTTAATTTGCCCTTGTGCTAGACGAATGCTGCACTTTGTTTTAATTATCATGAGATTTTCATCAATTTTTTTTGTGATTTTTTCTCTAATACATATGACTTTTCTGACACATCTGTGCTCGGTGCAACTGTGTATGTTTTTGTATTTTGGAAATCTACTTCTTTTCTCTTTTTTACTTATGTGAATGCAATTATGTGAACTTATGTGAACCTGCAATTTTCATGTTCTTTTCTGTACCCCCCCCACTATAAAGCCTGTATGGGCGCTGTGGGTACTAATTAAATAAATAATAAATAACTAACTTTCATCAAGAACGTCAGACCTACCTGGCATAACCTAGCCGAAGACCTAGATAGCGACCACTGCATCCTAGAAATTGCCGTTGAGAACGAGGCGAAAGCGCCAAGAAAATTCAAAAATCACAGACTGGGACCAGTTCCATAAAATGCGGGGGCAGAAGGGAAATACAGAACTATTATATGAAGCCCTCTTAAATGAAATAAAAATGGCATTGAATGAGGCCACCAATAAAGTCGAGTCTTATGAATCCATCCAGGCCATAGGCTCTCAACTGACCAGTTTGCTGCAGAAAAAGCATGACCTAAAAGAAGCGTGGCGAAAAAACGAGCTCAACAGGCTCTTACGCATAAAAATAGCGGACCTTGGCTGCGAACTCGGATCTCCTGCCAAAACGCTCTGCGCCCAGCAGTGGAACAATACATGTGACAAAGCAGATGGCAAAATGTGGACAGGAAGCAAATGAGGGCTGCTCAAACACCTAATGGCGGACAGTGACAAACCCACCAGAGGTGGCATTTAGTTTCAAATTGAACGATTGGTGCACAAGCACGCCCAGAATAGTGGTGGATCTCAAGTTCTCCTGAAAACACTAGGCCAAAAATATCTCCCACCGGAAAGCAAAGCAGTAGCCTGGGAAATCAAAGATCCCTCATATGGAGGTCGACCGCAAGAAAAGCTAGACGAACTATTCAGTGAAGACGTACGCTCTCCAGCAACTCAATGGCAGGTCGGCACCAGGGCCAGACGGCGGCATCGACAATAAACTGCTACGGAATTTAGACAATAAAGCAATTGTAAGCATTACTAAGAAATTAAATGAGGCATGGAAAACGGGTACCGTGCCACAAGAATGGCGTAGTGCCAACGTTTCGCGCATTCCGAAACCTGGAAAACCGCTGAGCATGCAATATTCAACCGTGTCACGGACAACATTGAAAGCAATGCTCTTTTGACACAACATTATTGGCTTCCTCAGGGCACTGTACACACAGGACGCGCCATGTTGATGTTAAGGGAACACATATTTTAAGGGCTCTTCCACACGCCCAAAGCCATATTAGCCCAGGACGTCACCAAGGCCTATGACACCGTAAAACATGAACACATACTGAGTGAAATATCGCACATGAACCTAGGCGAGGAATTCAACAACTACTTCAAATCCTTTCTGACAAACCGAACTGCTACCATATGCATAGGAGAGCAATGAGGCGAACCCGAACGACTCGGAAATATCGGCACCCCACAAGGGTCAGTGCTCTCGCCATTGATCTTTACTGTGGCGATGCACAGGTTGTAAAAGAAGCTCGCCCCACCGCGGTGGTCAGAGTGGCTAAGGTACTCTCGGTTGCTGACCCACAGGTCACGGGTTCAAATCCCAGCTGCGGCGGCTGCATTTCCGATGGAGGCGGGAATGGTGTAGATCCGTGTGCTGAGATTTGGGTTTAAGAACCCCAGGTGGTCGAAACTTCCGAAGCCCTTCTCGACGGCGTCTCTCATAATCATATGGTGGTTTTGGGACGTTAAACCCCACATATTATCAATCGATTTGTTTGAGAAGCTCGCTCAAATCCCTTCCGTGCACCATGACATATACGCGGATGATATTATCATATGGGTCCCATGTGGCCCCTCATATGGTGCCTTGGAAGGAATCCTTCAACAAGCACTGACTACAATCGAAGAATTTCTTAGGCAAACTGGACTGGCACTCTCCACCACTAAGTCTATTTTAACACCCTTTCACCCTCGACGAAATTTGGACGAAGAGGAGCAGCAAGTATTGATCAAAGCTGAGAACAGCCAAACGATACCGCAAGTACATACGGTTAAGATACTAGGGCTAACGTTAAGTGCCAAGGAGGGCCACAACAAGGAAGCATTCAAGTGCCTTAAAAAAAGCACAAACAATTTTGCAAGAGGCAATGCTAGAATCGCCAACAAGAGAGCAGGCCTCCTAGAAGACAACATCATGAAGGCGTATCACGCCTTCTTCGTAAGTCACGTAGCATACGCGTTCCTGTTTCTGAAACTTACGAAGACTGAAACCAAAAAGGTCGGCTCCATGCTCCACAAAGAACTGAAAACGACACTCGGGTTGCCCAACACCACGAGCAACGAGAAACTCAAGCAAATCGGTCTGGACAACACAGCCGAAAAAATTTTTGAGGCTCAGAGAGTGGCACAGATCACACGCCTCTCGTTGACGCAGGTAGGCCATCTCAACCTACGAAACGCAGGCATTTGACCAATTTTCAACCCGAGAAAAGAACACAACTTGGTGACGTGAGGAAACACGTTAGAGTTGATCCAATCCCCCGCAACGTTCATCGAACGTTCAAAAATGGCGAAGGAAGGACAGAGCCAGGGCGCTCATAAACAAGGCAAAAAAACACAATACGCACGCGCTATTCGTAGAGTCCACCCGCTACTACGGCAGGGAGGCGTTTGCCATAGCGGTCGCTGATATAGACGGAAACCTCATAAACGCGGCAACCGTCCAAACAAGGCATGTCTACGAAGCAGAGAAAATGGCGATCGCGCAAGCCTTTGCAGAGCTGCCAAGCCTACTTCACTATATACACAGACTCTAAGATGGCGACCCAAACGTTCGCGGCTGGCCTAGTTGATAGAAGCACTGGAAAACTCACCGTTAACGTATTAAAAGAGTACGAGAGCAAAGAAACCCTTGTTAAAAAGAGAAAACTCAAATCTTCGTATCCTGGTTCCCAGTTCACATGAGACTGTTACCGGGACTCGACCCCTGCAATCATAACGAAGAGGTCAACCACCTGGCGCGTGAGCTCACATGCCACGCCACGGACATGGCCCCTCGACGAGTGAGCGGTACGAGAATCTCTGCAGCAAGGACAAAGCATTCACATACCACGAGATCACTTCACATTACCAGGGACAAAGACATGTCTTCCCAGCACCGCACACATAACTTACCAAAGCACAAGCTTTACCTCTAAGAAGATTGCAAACACGTACGTACATAACACCATCCATATCACACAGAGTCGACCCCAACACACCACCCACATGCACTCTTTGCAACCATCCCTATTGCAATGTCGAACACATGCTTTGGCTGTTCCCTACACACAGCGCAGAACAACTGAATAACCAAGAGGCTTGGCAAGAAGCCCTCAAGAGCAACGAATACAAGCTGCAACTACAGGCAGTCCAGAGGGCCCGGGACATCGCTACAAGCCTTCGGCTGCCAGCGCCATTCTGGGCAGAGCCCTCACGTTGAATTAAAGGTCGGAATGGCCGTTTCTCAGCCTCCTCAGGATATGTTTAAATAAAGTCAATCTCTTTCTCCCTCTCACGTCGCAGCGATTTTTCACTTTCGCCTTGTTGTTCTTTGTTTCATGAATAATGATGTTGCAGCACTGACTGCGATCCCCAAAATCCGCCAGCTTAGTGTTTTGTTGATCAATGACTTGTTTTAAACTTTGAACTTCAGCCTGAATTGATTCAATTTGTGCAGTTTTTTCGTAGATCTTTAACAACCATTCAATAAGTTCTGCCCATTTATCACTTAGACTTGACACAGTTTTTTTCTGTTGTTGAAAGACGTTCGCGAACGTCGGCTAGTTCAGATAAGATTGTGGCTTGGCCAGATTTAAGTGACGCGAACATTTCCTCGACAGCTGTACCCGAATTAAGTTCAACGTCACCACAAACAAGCAGTTTACAGACGCTATCAACAAGCATGTCCGCGGGCTTGGCACAAATAACAAAACCAATAACTTTTAAATGATGAGTAACTGACCTGTGTTGTGAACAAGAAACGTTTGGTAAGTGATACGATGCCTCAAGCTTCGCCTTGCCCACTGGTGAAGAAGCATTGGCGCAAGTCTTTTAAAGCCGGATTGAGTGGCGTCGGCCATGCGCCTGCTCACGTGATGACTCCACTTGCACAGTGAAACTAAGGAGAAGCTACCACTCAGATGATGACGAAATACATGGCCAGAGGACGGAATCAGATTTGACGTGATCCTTGTCAGCTTAGACACTTGCTTACGGGGCATGATTCAACGGCGGCGGCAGCCAGCAAAACCTAAATTGTGAACAGGAAACGTTTGGTAAGTGACATGATGCCTCTGGTATCACGGTGCCCAGCAGCGAGGAAGCAAGACCTCGACGGGCACATCACCCTGAGACTTACCTAGTGCAACGTGACAATAAATTAATTATAGAATTTCTCAATTGGCCACATTCTATCACGCCCCCTGACTAATTTTGTGATTATTGTTGTTGAAATTCATGTAACAAAATCCTAATTCTTTCATTGTTGTAAATTATTTTATTGTTTTGTTGTTACTTCTAATGTATGTTTTGTATTAAGGTTTTTCTGCACTTTAAAACCCCACCTCTGCAATCGCCCTTTTACAGGGCTGCAATATCTAAAATAGATAAGTAATATAAAGGTGAATAAATGAGTAAATAAATAAAATTTTAAAACTCGTCCTCCCTGCGTCTAGGGAGCCTAATCGACTGCATAAAACTCTAATAAAGTTGTTCTGCCTCTCTTACTCTCGCATCTCGGTAGCTACCTATGTGAACCGCTATTAAATGTTCTAGGCAAGAAAATTATGCTAGCTTTATTGAGTAAAAATGGAGATCTTCAAGCTGCGGGCCAGTAGTCGCCCGTGACTTCTTACTCGTCTGTCACGGTGCTTGAATGCCTTCCTGTCAATAGAGTTAATTTCTCTCTGAATGTAGGTTTCCAGCCTCGCGTACAATGTTCCGGATTCTTTGCAGGTGACACGGGTTATTATACATCGCGCGGTGAGCTTTACGTGCTGGACCGAATCAAGGACATTATCAGATGCATGGACCAACAGGTGGCCCCTGCGGAGCTTGAAGAACTGCTGCAGGAGCACCCGGACGTGATACAAGCTGCCGTAGCTGGTGTACCGCACCCTGAGTACCTAGAAGCGCCTAGGGCATTTATTGTGCTCGAACGGCGCCCGGGGAGGGAAGAAGAAAAAGATGCCCACAAGGAAGCCCTGCTCAATTACATCAAAGGTGGGCCACCACATAAGCGTCCTGGTCGTCTGGCTTAGTCGAATTGTCTTCACTTCATGTGGCAGGCTTACGGTAACTATTCAGTAGACCTGTTTCCTGTGGCATTTTTAGCTCGGCCGACGCTACAAGCGAGCTGAAGAATGTTTTTTATTTACAAATACTGTTAGCCGTTATGGCCGTAACAGGGTGGGTACAGTAAACATAAAACGAAAACAAATACAATATATGGTATATAAGACAGAATTTTCTAAATAAAAAAGGAAAAATATTTAAACGCTGTTAATAAAAACGTACATACATATATTGTCATGGTGGTATAGTATGCAATATGGAGTAACTGCGCGATGTATTCTCGGATACCGTGGCATTATATGTACAATACTATAGCAAAACTGAATGTTCACGACATATTTTTAATGCACTGTTTAAAGCTCCCTATGTTCTTCGAATTCAGTACCGGCACTGGCAACTGATTCCACTCTTTTATTGTTCATGGAAAAAAGGAATATGCATACACATGAGATTGCATTTAGGAACCGAATACACAAATTGATTGCATGATCTGACATTGCTGGAAGGCCTGGGAAGAAGATAGGGTTTAGTTTCAATATAAAGGTGTCCTTTTGATAACGACAAAAAAAGAAATTTAGGTCAACCGACTTTCCGGCGATAAGCCAGCGTAGTTAATTCAAGCAACTGAAGCATTTCAGAAACGGAGTCACTTCGTAAATAACGCGATATCATTAGCCCTGTGGCTTTTCTCTGTATTTCTTCAATTCGATTTATTAACCCCGAGTGGAAGGGGTCCCACACTGCACTGGCATATTCTAGCATTGGCCTTACGAAGGTCAAATATGCAAGCAGCTTAACCGATGGTGTTGCTAGCTTTAGTTTGCGACGGAAGCACCATACCTTTTTTTTACTACCGCTGCACAAATGCTGTTCACGTGTGGTTTCCAACTGAACTCATTTGAAATAATTAAGCCTAGGCATTTCATTGATTCAGCTTCGTTTAGAGTTGTGTAATTCATCTCATATTGATATTTATTTGCATGTTTTTTGTGTTCGTAACTCTGAGCATAACTGATTTGGATTCATTGATTCTCATTTGCCAATTAGTCGCCCATCTTTCTACTGCTCTAAGAGCTTGCTTAAGTGACGCCTGATCATTCTGGTCATTGATTTCACGGTATATTAGGCAATAATCTGCGAACAACCTGACGGTTATGTCGTCATTTACCTCATTAGCAATATCATTTATGTAAATAACAAAAAGCAGGGGTTCCAAAACGGATCCTTGTGGTACGCCGGAAGTTATGTTTAGCAGATCCGATTTGTTAGCATTTATATCGACGTATTGTGTCTGAACTGTGAAGTATGAGCGGATCCACGCTCATACTTCAACGCTTCATAATTGATATTCATTTCCCTTAGCTCATTTATTAATTTGGTGTGCACAACCCGGTCAAAAGGCTTGGATAGATTCAAACATATAGCGTCTATCTGCTTTCTGTTCTTTAGAGCAGTCGAAAAGTCTATAATTGTTTCTACCAATTGTGTAACAGTTGATAGGTTCTGTTAAAAGCCGTGCTGATTAGAAAAAAACCACCCTCTTGTTTTCAAGATAACCATAGATTGATTTTTGATAATATGTGCTCCAGAAGCTTGCAGCACACGCACGTCAATGAAAAGGGCCGGTAGTTTCCTATGTCTTGCTTGCCACCTCATTTCTGTACTGGAACAACTTTTGCAACTAGCCAATCATGTGGGATTCCTTTTTGTAATAGCGATGCCTTAAATATAATATCAAGATAGCAGCCTACCCATTCTGAATACCTGCGTAAAAACGCATTTGGTATACCATCAGGACCTATGGATTTCTTATTTTTATTATTAAGCAAACGTGCTACAATACCTTCATATGACACCTTTATCTCAGTTATTGTTGAAATGTATGGGGATTGTGGCGCAAAGTGTGAAAAATCATTTGCAGGACTATCAGTAAACACAGATTGGAAAAAGTCATTAAAACAAGTTTCAATACGAGAGAATTTCATCACGTCATGTGACGTCATCCTGCTGCATTCATTGGCCACCTGCTCCAGATGCAAACGCAAAGACACGCGCTATCTTGGTTTTCTTTATCCGGTTATCACGGGAGTCATGTGATCATTCTGACTGTATATATTTCACGACGAAACATTAAAGAGAGCTTTTTTCTTGATCACGATGTAACGAGCGTCAGTCGATCACTCTGACGAGCTTGACATGGTGTTAGAAGTGGTTCCGATGTAGCCAACTAGCGCTTCAACGGCCCCGTCAACGAGCGAGCGACTGGCAGCTGCGTCTACAAGAACAAGCCGTATCGGCGACAGCGCTTCAGAATCGCGTGGATCAAGCCTCCTAAGCCCTTCGACTTCAAGAACGCAGCGGACTGGCCCGCCTGGATGGTCGAATTTGAAGACTACAGATTCGTGTCTGGGTTACATTAGAAAAAGACGAAGTTCAAGGAAGGACTCTTTTCTATACTATGGGCAGAAATTCGAGGAAGATTCTTCGGTCGCTAAACGTAAAAGACGAAGAAAAGGAGGACTTCAAGCTCGTAATGTCTAAACTTAACGTCTACTTTGTCCACACCAAGAACATAGTCGACGAAAGTGCTTGCTTTAATCTACGCCACCAACAACTGGGAGAAACAGCAGACCAGTTCGCAAACGAGCTTAGCAAGTTAGCTGACAGATTCTAGTTCGCATGCATGAAGGAACGCCTAATAACAGACCGCTTCGTAGTAGGGCTACGGGACCAGATTCTTTCGGAAGAACTGCAGATGGACCCCAACCTAACGATGGCCACTGCTTTGGCAAGAGCGCGTACGAGCGAAACCGTAAAGCAAGAGCAAGCAGAACTAATAGAGCATGAGGGCACAGTCCCAGAAGCTTGCGTCGCCGCAGTAAAGCCCAAGAAAGCCGCTGCAAAGAGCACGTTTACTCACTTTCAGAAGCCCGCTTATCATCAAAAAAACTGCAGTTATTGTGCCGGACCATTTCATCCACGAAAAAAGTGTCCAGCGCAAAAAGAAACGTGCAGATTTTGCCAGAAGTTGGGCAATTATGAAAAGGCATGCCGAAAAAAGAAGCAAAAAGACACAAATATCAATAGCATCGCCGAAGCTGATGGCAAGATTATAGGCACGGTCGAGCAGTGTGCGAACACACAATCTGAGCTATTCGTGACGGTAAAGATAAACAACCAGACGCTCCGCATGAAAGTAGATACGGGAGCCGAAGTGACAGTACGGTGAAAATTGTCCTTTTCTTCCGCCTTCTCTGGAAAACGCAGCCGATCCTAAAGAACCTAGCAATACTAGCATTCGTACGATCAGAAAGTTTGACGCTGAAATAGCTTGGAAAGAAAGCTGTTCACAACAAACCATTTACGTCGTGCAGAACTTGCGCACGCCCTTGTTGGGACTACCAGCTCTGGGAATTGTTCGCTTCCTAGATGAATGAGACGCTGCTGACAATATCGGAAGCAAATATCTCAAGATATTCCAAGGCACGAGTACCATATCGGGAGAACACATCATACGCCTTGTGCCACGTGCATTCCCGTACAGTCTGTCTACAACGCGACGGGTTCCTATTTCCATGAAAGAAAAAGTCAAAGAAGAACTGGACAGGCTAGAACGAGAAGGAATGATACAGAAGGTCGAAGAACCGACAAAATGGTGCGCGCCTATCGTTCCTGTAATGAAGCCGTCGGGAGCAGTAAGGATCTGCGTTGACTTAACTCAATTGAACCAGTTCGTCAGACGAGAGCGTCATCAACTGCTGACGATTGAGCAAGTTATGAGAAGCTTCCAGGAAGCCAAAGCCTTCTCTAAACTAGACACGCCTTCTGGTTTCTACCAGATGGGGCTTTCCGAGGAATGTCAAAAGCTCACGACGTTCATTACGCAGTACGGGCGGTACTGCTACCACAGGTTGCCGTTCGGGATTACATCCGCACCTGAAATTTTTCGAAGAAAGTTCTCGCAAGTCCTATAAGGCCTATATGGCGTACTGGACTACATGGATGACATTCTGGTGTACGGCAACAACAAAGTGGAACATGACAAGCGGCTTTGTAACGTCCTCGAACGACTTCAACAAGCAGGCGTAACTCTCAACAGGGAAAAGTGTTGTTTCTTAGTTAAACAGGTCGCCTTATTGGGGGTGATCTTCAATGCCAACGGCGTGCGTACAGACCCCGAGAAAGTTAGAGCAATCAAGCGATTGCCCAGACCCAAAACGTTGCTGAGGTTTGATCCTTGTTAGGTATGATGAACCATCTCGCAAGGTTTTTACCTGATGCAGCTTCAATGTCTGCTCCTTTACGCAGCCTCTTCAACAAGGACAGCGACTGGTTTTGGAGACCTCAACAAGAGACGGCTTTTGAGAATATCAAGACCACTCTCAGCTCAGACCTGGCGAGGTACAAGCCCCGCTATTCGACAATTGTATCGGCGGACACGTCTTCTCTAGAGGTTGGCGCAGTACTCCTCCAGGATCAGCCATCTGGTGAGAGTCGTCCTGTTGCATATGCCTCCAGATCGCTCACAAAAGCAGAGCAGAGGTATTCACAGATCGAAAAAGAAGCATTACCTTTAACTTAGACTGCGGAACGCTTCGACGAATTCCTAAGATACCTCACGTTCCTATTTAAGACGGATCACAAGCCTCTCCTCCCGCTAATTGGTCGAGATCCTCTTGATTTTCTACCGCCAAGAATTCAAAGGTTAAGAATGCGTCTTATGCGGTACTCGTTGATGCTAACACACATCCCGGGGAAAAGCATTGCTATGGCGGACACACTTTCTCGCGCGAGAGTGATGAACACTGCGCTTTCGGTCGGAGAGTTGTCTGAAGCAGACGTTTCGGCTCACGTGGAGGGAGTCATTCAGTATGCGTTCTCTGACGACATGCTCGAACGCATACGCTCAGAGCAAGAACGACTCCGAATGTGCGTCGTTGCTCGAAGCTTGTATGCAAGGTTGGCCCGCTAAGCACTACACACCACAACTTCTCAAGCCATTCTGGGCGCATCGTGGTAACATCACGGTATGCAAGCAGCTGCTTTTGAAGGACTCTTGGCTGGTGATTCCACGAGCGCTGCGGAAAGAAATGCTTCGGAGGGTTCACGAGGGACACCAGGGAATTGCACGCTGCCGCGCCAGCGCTAAAGAATCTCTCTGGTGGCCAGGAATCAGCAAAGACATTGCACAAACCATGGCCAACTGCCAAGCATGCGCCACAGAGCGTACCCAAATTTCCGAACCGATGATTCCATCGGAAACAACCGTGCTGCCATGGCAGAAAATCGGAATTGATTTATTTGAGATGAGAGGAGCTGCCTATCTTGCCGTTGTTTATGATAACTCCAGGTATCCTGAGCTGGCCCTGCTGGATTGAGGAACATCGTCTAAGGCGGTCATCCAGCACCTGAAAAGCTGCTGTGCCAGACATTGGATACCGCAAACGGTAATATCAGACAACGAACCACAATTCATCTTATTCAAGTTTGCTGATTTTGCAAGAAACTACGGCTTTAGGCATGTCACAACAATTCCTCGTTACCCTGAAGCTAACGGAGAAGCTGAGCGCATGGTAGGGACTCTCAAAAGACTTTTGAAGAAGGCAGAGGACCCCTACATCCCATTGCTGAACTACAGAAACACGCCGGGTTCAACCGGCTATAGTCCAGCGCAGCTGCTAATGAGCCGCTGTTTACGCTCAAAAGTACACTGCATGCCATCCGCGCTAAAGCCAGAAGTAGTAACGGCTTCTTGGAAAGAGCAAGACGCAAAATACAGACAAAAACAAAAGATGTGCTTTGAAACCGTCATGCTGCGAGACCTCTTACCTGTCTATCCGCAGGCACTCAAGTGTGGCTCAGACAGAGGCGCCGAGAGCATGGTCCTTCGTCCTTCTAAACACCGAGATCCTACTGTGTCCAAACTGAAGGAAAAACCGTACGCAGAAACAGGCGTCATCTCTTCCTTCTCCCACACGGAGGATAAACAAGCCCCTTAAGGATGGAGCAGCATACACGAAACGGCGAGCCAACGGACGCGACGGAAAAAGAAATCGTAGCTACCAAGTAGCCTGACATCCAAGAGCCTCGTTCTATGAACAAAACTTCAAGTCCTGAGCAAAGAACGACGCGATATGGGCGCGTCGTACGAGCTCCTAAAAGACTTGGTATTGATGATTAATTTCTGAAATGCTTTCCTTTTTTTGGCAGGCCCACGATGCTAATAAAACGGGGAAGATGTGACGTCATCCTGCTGCATTCCGTGGCCGCCTGCTCCAGAGACGAGCGCCAAGACACGCGCTATATTGGTTTCCTTTATCCGGTTATTAAGGAAGTCATTGGATCATTCTGACTGTATATATTTCACGACGAAACATTAAAGAGGGCTTTTTTCTTGGTCACGATGTAACGAGTGTCTGGAGATCACTCTGACGAGCTTGACAGAGTTCATCTTTAACGATAATGTCTCTAGAATCGTCGTTGTCTTGTGACAATTGGCGCTAAAAACGGTGTGGGTCATCTCTCATAAAACCAGTCAATGTAACATCACAGAATAAATTTTTAGCAGTACTCAGCTTCATGCGCAAGGCAGTGCTTGGTGCGGAAATTTTAGTGTTCTTTTATTTTTTTTCGGTCACGGCTAACTTTTTTGTTTTAAATGTATGATTTCACGAGTTATCCATGAATTTTGTTTATTTTTGTTTTTTATTGGTATAAATCTACCAATGCAGTGAAATACTATATCTTTAAATTCAGCCCACATTGCATTGGCGTCTTACTGATTCTATCTAAACATAGCGAAACGTGATCAATAATGCTCGTGTCATTGGCTCTAACAAACTTTGGCGGATGCATATTTGTGCTGTCAGTCCTTGAGCCCAAGGTGGTATTACTGTAATACTTTATTTTCAAATAAACTAACTTATGATCTGAAATGCCAGCCTCTACTAATACCTCATATTCTGCGAAAATCCCGTCCAGGAACTGTAGATCCAAAATCGATCCCCATTTGTCAATTACGCGCGTGCACTCTTGAACTACCTGTAGTAAATCATGACTGAAGTCTATCTATAGGAGCAGTTCAGAATGATTTTTAGGGGCGAAGCTCCTTAGGGCGTGGGCTGTGCGTCCCCTGTAGCCTGTATGTAGCCACCTCTAGTTTAGTTCTTGCAGTGTTCACTAGATGGCGGTACCGTCCCCTGTATGTAGCCACCTCTAGTTTAGTTCTTGCAGTGTTCACTAGATGGCGGTACCATCTCCTGTATGTAGCCACCTCTCGTTTAGTTCTTGTGGTGTTTACTAGATGGTGGTACTTGTAGCTGATGATGAAAAGATGCAAGATGTTATAAACTAGAAAGCGGTACTTGTAGTTGATGAAAGACGCGAGATCTTATAAAATAGGAATGATGTCACATATGGCGCGTGTCATTGGTTGAAAGCAATCGTTCGATTTAGTGCGGCGACGTACGCTAGGGGGAGCGATGTAATAAAATCGAGTGGGCAAAATGTACAGAGGATTCATGGTTTACCAGGTTTACCTCCGGAGCTTCGCCCATTCATCATCATTCACTTCGTGGATATGGCGGAATTTTTTTCGCAAGGCTCTGCGCCAAGCTCGGACCAGTCGTTGCCTGGCAAGCAGAAGTCGCCAGAAATGTTAATTCGAGAGCGGCGGATCTTCAGGCCTTCTAAATAAAGCTGCTCATTTTCGAAACACGAAATAAGGGAGTTAGGTGATCTATATACTGCACCAAAAATATTGTTATTTTACCTACTTTAATTTGGCACCAAACACTTTCGTGTATTGGAATGCCAGCCATTTGTACACAGTATATATCAGTCTTAATCACTACAGCAACTCTGCCCCTACCGCGCATCGCGGTCCCTGCGAATGATTTTATTGTTTGGTAGCACAAGCTCATGGTCTTTTATTTCAGGCCGCAGCCACGTTTCGGTAATGGTGTTGACGTGAGGATCATTGTTATCCAATATGTATTCCAAATCCCCAATCTTGTTATCCAGACTTTTTGCATTCAAGTTGATCAAGCGTAAGCTGCTCGGATCACATTCTTCTTCCCGTCAGTCATCCTTAACAGAAGCAGCATGCTTTTTCGTACGCTGAACCTTCATGCGGCTGTTCTTTGACTGATCCCACGTGTACACGTCCGAGTCCACGTGCAGCTTGTCATAATTCAAGCGTACATGGCATTCACTATCTCTTTCCTGTTTCGCGGAATCCCAGAGCAATTGACGTCTTGCCAATGTTTCCTTTGAAACGTTATCCGATATAAAGATGCCGCTGCCTATCAGCTTTCTGCACTGCTTGTAAATATCAGCCTTTTCCCTGTAGTGATGCAACCTGAGAATGACAATTCGAGGCCTAGAGCTTTTCTTCCCTATCCTGTGTATTCGTTCCACGGTAGTGAAGTTGACACCAAGCCTTTCCTGGAATACGTTTGCGAGCACTTTCGCTTCAAGGTCGGCAGCAGATTCCTTGTCGGTTTCCGGCACTCCAAATACCATTAGGTTATCTTTCCTACTTCAGTCTTCGAAGCTCTCTATTCTTTCTTGCGGCTTACGAAGAGTAATCTGTATTTTCTTAACTGTTTTTGACAATTGAGCTATTGTACTGGCTTGTTCTTTAATCTCTTTAAGGCTGCTTTCTACTACAATCATTCGCTTGGTCAAGCTTTCTAGATCAGTTTGTATCGCCTTTTGCTTATCACACAATCCTTTCAAAATTGTTTTCATTTCTGGCCCGTGGTTCATTTCTACGTAACCGAAAAGCAATATACACAATGATGCAAAGCCAGAAAAATTTACATTGGGGCACGGCAGCACAAAAATAAAGCGATCATCATTCTTGTAGCCATAATAACAGTAATAACTAACCTGTTCAAGGAACAGAAGGTGATTAGGTGACATTGCATAAGCTGTGCCGCAGTGCCCAATGAGGCTGTAGGTTCTTGCTGGCTGATTTTATAGGG
Organism: Rhipicephalus microplus; assembly: GCF_043290135.1. Classification (NCBI taxonomy): domain Eukaryota; kingdom Metazoa; phylum Arthropoda; class Arachnida; order Ixodida; family Ixodidae; genus Rhipicephalus; species Rhipicephalus microplus. The sequence goes on from NW_027464586.1 coordinate 18,820,159, forward strand.
TCAGCCATGATCCGTGTTTCTTGCCGTTGATCACAGTGCCCGAGCCTGCAGTCGATAGCGTGGTCTCATTAAGCGCCGATCGTGTCCGCAAACGGCCAGATGGCGCTCTGGTTCTACGCATGCAGTAGGTAAGATGCGGCGATTGGCATCACCTGTTCAAGGAACTGAAGGCAATTTATTTAACTATGCTTGGAGCAATTAGGTTAGCGAGGGCATTGGTTTCATCCTCTCCAAGCATAAATTGCGACGAAAAATTTTGCACATTTAGGTAGTACAATGCCAAGGCACCCAAAGATTTAGAGAGACGAAGGAACGATCTCGTGGAACGAAAAATAATTACACTAGCATTCCTGCGCTTCGCAGCCACAGGCACATTTCGAAAAAGACTATTTTCGGAGCCAATTTCAATTTTCTATTTCATATTACAGTATATATATATATATATATATATACATATATATATATATATATATATATATATATATATATATATATATTTGCATAAATGCATGTGCGCTCATAAATGTACATGGAAGGCGTAAGACAATACATACACCATACCTGCCACGTTGGTCTAGTGGTTAAGGCACTCCGCTACTGACCCGCAGGTTGCGGGATCTAATCTAGGCCGCGGAAAACGGCATTTCGCTACAGGCAAAAAAGATTCAGGCCAGTGTGCTTAGCCTTAAATGCACGGTAATGAACCTCAGGGGGTCAAAATTTCCGGAGCCCCCCATTATGGTTTCTCTAATGATTATTGTAGTTTTCAGATGTTAAACCCCAACAATGAAAAATTGTGTATGTACCATGTTTATTATTTTTCTGGAAGCCCTTTTTTATTCCACATTTAGAGTGCGTACTTGGAAAGAATGAATTGTGCGATCGATTATGCATTAGTATGTATTCCTCAGGTTCGCTTGAGTGTTCTGTGCTACCACTAGTCATTTCTGCACTGCTCCCATATGCTTGTATAGGTCACTATGGCCTTGGTCAAGCCACTCTCACCGCTTTTTCCCTTGGCGACCTTCGATTATTGTCCAGTAGTTTGCTTGCGGAAGAGTCAGATCCGTGTTGATGGCACTGATAAAAGCCCTAGTAGTTGGAGTACATGTTCTATTGAGCCTGATTGTAGAACACTGGCATTCGTACCCACTACAGAGATAGCTTTTGTATCCACGCTACGCACTACAACCGTAACTTCCAGAGGCATATTCGGCTCATTAGTGATATTAGTAAAGTAAGAAAGGCTGTGCCGTCTGTAAAGCGGATAAGACTGGATGCTAGTACGATCCTTCTGGATAGACAACGGGCTCATGGAGCAACTAGTATGTCACCATGGTGATTGAGGTCGAATATAACGGTGATAACGTGCTCGTGTCCAGATGCTGATTTGATCGATATGTGGAGTTTAACGTCCCAAAACTACCTTATGATTGTGAAGAGGCCGTAGTGAAGGGAATTCGGAAATTTTGACCCCCTGGGGTTCCTTAACTTGCACCCAAATCTGAGCACACGGGCCTACAACATTTCCGCCTCCATCGAAAACACAGCCGCTGCAGCCGGGGTTCGATCCCGTGACCTGCGAATCAGCAGCCGAGTACCTTAGCCACTGGACCACCGCAGCGGGGTGTCGTGGACAAATGACTCTAGAAAGCTGTTCAATGTTCGCCGCCGGAGGCGTGATGAAAGTACCGGGTAGATATGATCACTCTCTTGTAAACTCATGAGTCATTGCCGACAACTGATGGAAGCAGCAGCATCAGAAATTCCCATTCAAAAATAAGCTTGTGCAAAGGAAGAGAAATGGTCGGCTCAATATTTTCACGTACCTTTCCTCAAGTTCTGTTTCACTCCCTTACCCTACACTCAGCGCAAACTGCGTCCGCGATGTTCGAAAAACCTCTAGGCTGTGGTAGATCATTTTATTTATTTTTTATTTACCTTTGCTACCTCAAAGACCTTCGTTTAGGGGGCTTTACTTGCGGGGTGGTCAAAAACACTGGCCCCGTATCTGCATGTTAATCTGAAATGTCGTCGAAAGACAATGATCTTGCGTCTAGAGAGAATAAACGAAACGTTTATTTGATGTTCTGCGCAAGAAAATCGGTGAATGGTATTTTGGAGTACCTAGACAGAATGGTATTAAAGGTATCGAATGATAATAAATGGTATTAAAGTACCTCGAGCGTGCAGCGGAGGCGAACGAGCACATCAAGTAAAGTCACACGTGAGACATGAGCGCTATATGGTAGTTATCTTGGAAAACGAAGCATGCGGCTCTGAGACAGGCGTACGCGCCTGGCTGAGAGGTGATAAGGTGTAGAACGCAAGGTCACTGTAGGTGCTGCCACCGCATCGTCTTACGAAGCGTTCGAAACACTTGCCTTTCCATGCAAGCGTTGCATGACCAGCGCAGCGTGATACAGTCCTTATAGTTACATATGTATGTCTTTTCTAGTAAAATACACACATACAGAATATATACGTGTTGTTAAGGGGTATTAGATGTGTGCAATAATTGCTATTTAATTGACAATTGCACACGTACGAACGCTGAATCTTCAGCAAAATTGATGGGCTCTGCGGATGGAGTCGGCGGTATGGGTTATCGGCTGTTGCAGCTTAGAGTACCCGGTATTGTTTAGGGTGGACAAGCAGACAAATGAAGACAGACAGACCAAACTTTTTGCGTTGAAGGTCCCAAAAAAGACTGTCGTTTTTAACAATAACAAAAACGTTTGACTACTTCTTTGAAAAGTACCGAGCTTGAGTGGTGCACGGTACCGGCAGGGAGAACGTTCCAGTCTTTGGGCGTCAACACAAAAAAGAACGATGGGTGAGCTACGGTTCGAGCATGAGGCGGGTGAACGGCTTTCAAGTGGTTGAGTCTGCTAGAAAGGCGATAAGCTCAATTGATCACAGATGTACGAGGGGTAGCATGAGAAAATTTATGAAAAAGACAAAGACGAGTGATGTTGTGGCGAACAGCAAGATTGGGAAGGTTAATAACAGATTTTAGCCCTGTGATGCTGCTGTTATATCAGTAATCGGACAGGATAAACCTGGTCGCACAATTCTGAAAAGATTGTAGTGTATTAATCAGGTTGCATTGATAGGGATCTCTTATGGCACATGCACATTCTAACTTTAGTCGCAGAAGAGTGGTATATGCTACTAGTTTTACGGAATATGGGGCTTGGTGTAAGCTCCGGCGTAAATAGCCAAGTACACGGTTTGCTTTATTAGTTATATTGGTGACGTAAGGCCTCTAAGAGAGATCATCGGTCAGTTATTGCCGAAGTATGTACAGGAAGTAACAGCTTGAATAGGGGAATCGCAAAGAAGGTATTGAGGTACATGATAGTCTTTCGTGTGGTGAAAAGAGAGAAAAAATGTGTTAGTGATGTTTAGAGACATGAGCCAGTTTGAGCACCGGTATGTACGTAGTTTAGGTGACATTGAAGCGCTAGGATGTCGTTATTGTTGTGAATTGGCAGATAGTTGACGCAGTCGTTCGTGAATAATCTGATGTTAAATGGAAGGTTAGCAGGTGGGCCGTTGATATATATAAAAAGAGTAGAGGGCCAAGTACAGACCCCTGAGGAACCCCTGACCTAACGTTAGATTACTGGATGAATGAGGAGAATTAGTGTTTACGAAGACAAATTGTTTTCTGTCAGTCAAAAAGTTTCGGATCCAATTTAGTGGGTGAAGGTTCAGGCGCGACAGCTTTAGAAAAGTCTTTTATGCGGAAACTTGCCAAAGGCCTTCTTAAAATCCAGGAATAAAGCGTCTACTAGTACGTTGACATCAATGGCAAAGCTGATGTCTATACTAATAATGCTAACTGCGTTTCACAACAAAGTAGTTTTTAGAAACCTTGCTGCTTTTGGTGAAAATAATCGAGAGAGAGAAGAAAATTAGCTATGTGTGAGTAAATGATGTGCTCTATTAATTTGTAGGAAACGCACGTCTATGAATGATATGGGCCGATAGCTGTTGGGAGTGGAAGAAATACCTTTTTTAGGGACACGAACGACCTTTCCGGCTTTCCAGTGCCGTCTCACCACTCCAGTTGACAATGACTGCTGAAAAAATGCTCTGAAGGCTGACACTACATACATGTTTCGTACTTTCCAGTATTTTTGAGCTTACGTTATCAACTCGGCTTCACCGGTCACCACCGCCGGTGACGCACTTCTAAACAAAGAAGGATTGACCACCCTGGTGAAGTATATGGCCACTACCTCCCACATGCATACGTGAGTTAACTAACGGCTTTCAGTCCCCAGCGGCTGCGAAGCATTTGACCATGGCAGTTGGTCGGATCAGCAACGCATCAGAGGGTGCTCAGAATCTCTGTATTCGGACAAGCCGCGATTGGAACAGGGAATCAACCGTTACCATGGTGCTTCATAAAAAAAGCAACAGAATACCAATCAAGAAAGGTGTAAGGCAGGGGGACTCAATCTCAGTGCTATTTACCGCTTCCTAAAGCAGGTTTTCAGAGGCCTAGAATGAGAACAGTTAGGCATAAAAGTTAAGGGAGAGTAGCTTAGTAACCTGCGCTTCAGCGACGTCATTGCATTGCTGTGTAACTCAGGGGAAGATTTCCAACTCATGATTACGGAGTTAGACAAGGAGAGCAGAAAAGTAGGTCTTAAAATTATTTTGCAGAAAAAGAAAGTAATGTTCAACAACCTCGGAAGAAAACATTGCTTCGAGATAAGTATTAGTGCACTTGATGTTGTAAAAGACTATATCTACTTGGAACAGGTATTAACCGCGGAGCCAAACCACGAGACAGGAGTGACAAGAAGAATTAAAATGGGGTGAAGCATATTTGGCAAGCACTGTCAAATCATAACAGGTAGATTGCCACTATCTCCCAAGAGGAAGGTATATAGCAGCTGCATCTTGCAGGTACTTAGCTACAGAGCAGAAACCTGGAGACTTACAAAGAGGGTTCAGATTAAATTGAGGATCACGCAGCGAGCAATGGAAAAGAAAATGGTAGGTGTAACCTCAAGAGACAAGAAGAGAGCAGAGCAGATTAGGGAACAAACCGGGGTTAAGGATATCATTGTTGAAATCAAGAAGAGGAAATTGACATGGGCCGGGCTTGTAGTGCGTAGACAGGACAACCGCTGGTCATTAAGGATAACTAACTGGATTCCCAGAGAAGCCATGAGAGTTGGGGTAGACAGAAGGTTTGGTGGGCATATGAGATTAAGAAGTTTACGGGTATAAATTGGCAGCAGCAACCACAGGGCCGAGTTTACTGGCGGTTTATGGAGAGGCCTTTGTCTTGCAGTGGACATAGTCAGCCTGATGATGATAATGATGATGATGACGACGACGACGACGACGATGACGATGATGATGATGATGATGATGATGGTGGTGGTGGTATCAACTCATACAGATGAAGATAAATCAAGAGACTCAATAGCCTTTTCAATTCTTGTGCAGCACACATAATGAGTTCTGACATGGGCGGATGATCAAGAAATAGAATATGAGCCAGGATGTCGCCAGGCTCGTCAGTGAAAACACAACAAAGCGCTTCGATCAGAACTTATAGTACTTTGAAGTCAGATATCACGGAATCGTACTGATCACATAGCGATACCGATTTGGCGGCTTTACTATTTCCTAGAAACCTTTAGGATAATTTTCAGCATGTTTGGAAGGCTTAGGCACGTTGCCGGGCTAATTAATTGTGGTTCATCATTTATAAGGGTATAGCGCACCATGACAAGAACACAGAGACAAACACACAGCACTAACTTAAAACTATCTTTTTATTTGTGATCACACATGGTAATAAAACAATAACAGACCACTAAAACCTGGAAATGAGCTTGTTGCAATACAGTACAGCTCATGCACGCGTCATCAATTGCGACAAACTGCACTCGCCAACTTCAAAGTGAACTATAAAAATATTTTTTTAGCTGACAAAGCTATGTAAGCCACACTCACACATTTTCTTTTATTTTGTCAATTTTATAAGCTTCAACAATTTCATGCGTGGTTCTGTCACGCGCCCTATAGAGAATACGGTTGTCTTGGAACACTAAGACGCAATCGCATCTTTGACAGTGAAGGGCCAAATGACCAGATATACCTTTTTCAACGTTTTACTTGCGTTCTCTAAGTATTTCGTTGACACACCTTCGAGATGGCCTATCTACACGCAATCACAAGTCAAAGGAGTGCAATCAACACTACCCCAACAATTCACGAATTTTTCCTGGTTCTTGTTTTGACAATACAGTTTTCCGCTACTGTCAGCATTAACCTTTTTGCACATTTATCGTAATCGTTCGGGAGCAGTAAGCACTACGACTGGACTAGTCATTCCTGCTCTTCTACGCAAGTTATGCGAAATTGCATGCATGTAGAGCGCGACAGCAACCTTGGCTGCCTTAGTGCCGGCTGCCCGGTCTCGGACATTTGCCCTTCCTTTTCTGCTCGTTTTTTCAGCGATGGCGGTTAACGGGCGCAAGGGATAACCAGAGTCCAATAAACGTTTAGCTTGAGCCCACAAGCTCACATCAATCATGTGGTACGACTTTATCAATGAAAAAAACAGGAATTTATCACTGCACGCTTCACCAATTTTGAGTCAGTGGATTTGAACGGAGGAACCGGTGTATTTTCTCGCGGTTCATAGCTCTAGCGTACTCTGGCCGGCGAACAACTGAGACCGAGGTCAGGGATTCTTATGAAATTGCCATTTGGTATTTTGTGCGTCAGCACCAGGGGAGATAACACTGTCATGGACATAGAGTTTCTGAAACAGCCGCGTCAAAAGTGTTATGATAATTACTGACAATAAACAGAGAGTCATCTACAAATCGAAAATCAGTAATCGCATCAGTGCTTCACACGCTCGCCAAGAACCTTATTACGTTTTGCTAAAAACATGTCACTAAACCACAGGGTTATGCAACAACCTTTACCTATCTCGTTCTTGTGTTTCATATTGTTTCAATTTCACGTCACATAGGTCGAGTTAAAATAAAAGTATCGGAGCTCTACTATTGTTCACTCGACACTCCGGCAGTATTTTGAAATTGAACTGCTCCTACTCTGTCAATACCTTCCGACACACACGCCATCAACTCGGCCTGAGAGAGAGTGTAATAAAAAGTTTTAACATTGATAGAAAATGCTAAAAGATTCAAGTTTTCCTTGTTTATGAAAAAGTCTAGCACTTGTTTCGACATTTTCTCTAAAAATGGCTTGTCGTGACATAAACTTCAATTTTTTTTGTAGAAAGAACGCAATGCACTTCAGCAAGGATTTATTCTCCGAGATCTTCAATCTAAAAGGGCAGAAAGGAAAGCTCGCATCACAACAACAACAACATAAAAATGCTTAGTACAACAAACAAAACCTTTTCACATCTTGCCGGAACTAATAGTCTCTCCGACACGCTTAACATCACGCATAACACCTAAACGTGCAATGTATACTCTTCCTGGCACAGTCATTCAATTAACAGAATCTGCTTCAGTGGCCATATAACAATAAAAAAGAAAGAATATAAAAGAGACAAAACATCATCTTGCCACAAAGTTACAATCACGCAGCCAGTGATCATCCGAGACATGAAAGAGCACAAGCAGCCTCGTTCAGCACGTCTTCAGTGGGAACAATTTCTTTTTCTCATTTGCCTACCATTCAACTGTGGACGCTTCCCATTGAGACTGGCTCAGCCTCTCCCTAAAAACTGCGACCAATCGTTCACATCAACCCATACTTTGGAAGCGGCAATCTACAATCACCGTCTGTGTTGTGTCCGTGGCCAACAAAAAGTTTTGCTGGGGTGGGTTGCAGTCAACTCTAAAAACAACGCGAATGTCTCTACTTAATCAAACGCTACCTGTGCCTTTACGTTTGGCAGCCTGTTCGACGCTCTCGAACCGCCCTTACCGACAAATAACTGGCTTTTCACTGAAATTCTTTCAAAATATCACCACTCTTCGGTAACACGACACACCTAAACACAAAAAACACAAATATTGTTACAAAAGTAACTTCCCGTCACGTAAAAACACTGTTTCCAACCTCAAAAAACAACTAAAACAACAACTAACTTCAAATAATTCGGTGGTAAGATTACCGAAAGACCTTGTAGCTCAACTGTCCCTTTGACAATATTTATAGCGCGAGAACAAAACGATGACACAGAGACAAGAAGGACACGAAATAGCTCGTGTCTCGGGTCTTTCGTATCCTTCTTGTCTCTGTGTCGTCATTTTGTTCTCGCGCTATAACCATCGTCATGTCATACCAACCAGCCCAAGCTGCCATACTTCCCTTTTGAGTCGCACACGCGAAGGTCCTGGTATGACGACTTTTCCTTTTGGACGGGGAATACGCAAGATGTAAAACGCACCCATTCCACCACCGTTCCGCAATGCCAGCGGCTTTTTAACGCGTTTTCTTATTTTCTTTTCTAGGAAGTTGCCAACCAACGCAAGGGTTGTGCGCCGACAATACATCTCGGCACGACTCTCGCACCACTCACTGCTGTGACTGCTTCCCGTCAAACCTATCTATCTATCTATCTATCTATCTATCTATCTATCTATCTATCTATCTATCTATCTATCTATCTATCTATCTATCTATCTATCTATCTATCTATCTATCTATCTATCTATCTATCTATCTAGCCGGCTACGACTTTTAGCTGTCCTGGCCGTTTCAATAATGCTATCGATACTAAACTTGGTATGGCATAACATGACTGTATTGAGAACCTATTTCACTCATTAAAACACGAAAATCATTAATTGTATGTCTTGAATGTCGTGATTTACACTTCATGGTCCTACAGCTCTTGCGGTGGTTTCGTTCACATGACATGTTGAAAAACTGCTTTGGTATGGCAAGACTGCATGGCGAAAACAAGCGACACACCCTAACATAAAAATATTGACATGCGTCCCATGTAGCAACATGACTATATTCCACGCTCATGATGAACTCGTGGCCGTTTCGCTACCGTCACATACACCAAATTTCGTATTACAGTACGTGAATGGATGACGACGCTATGTGGCTGGTGCAAACATAATAATTATGAGATGCGTGTCATGTGAGTACATGACTACATGCCACAGTCAAGGCGCCTACACATTTGGACGTGACGCGGTGCGCGTGCTCACCGGCGCTCATATTGTCGCGTCACGCCTGCGTTTCCACGCCAGGCACCGGTCCCACCATGTACTCGCCGGAGCGTGGCGCACTGCGTCGCTTACACGTATGTGCGTTTCAGCACATCCGGCGTCCCTCCGTCACGAAAGGAGAGATACTCAGTGTTGTCTGGGTAACAAATCGGCGCGAAATGCAGCATGTTGCATTTCGCGCCAGTCGGTCGGTTCGTGTCGACAGACGCTGGTCGCCCCTGGCGTCCAACTGTAGAGTGCTCACGTTTTGCTAACGTAGGGTCACTGTGCCCAGCATGCGTGCTCATGAACGCTTCAATAGAGTATATTGGGCTCTTCATGATGCGTCCACAGCCGTTTCGCTAGCTACACATATACCAAATTTGGTGTTACGTGACGTCAACGGATGGGGATATATATGACAGGTGCAAACATGATAATCCGGACACGCGTGTCATGTAAGATTATGAAAACATACCACGCGCATAGCGTGCTTGCGGCCGTTGCGCTAGCTCCACATATACTAAATTTAGTATCACGTTACGTGAATAGATGACGAAGGTAAAGGATACACCCAAACATAATAATCATGACATTGAAGTTACGTGCGGCATCATTTACCTCCGCCTCTAAACGTTGTGCTCAGTTTAAAGTGACATATCATCATTTCTCATTCGCGCTTGGCCTTGTTAAGGTTGAAGTAGGATCGCAGGATGTAACCGGGTGGAGGTAACAAACGCTGACAAAAAGAGGATACGAAAAACAAAACATGTTTATGGCACTATCTACACATATTTACAGCAAAGAAAGGTTAGGGGTTTCACAAACCACGAGCGTGGTGGTTAAACCGTTACATGGTTCAGAGCGACGTCCAGCCCTCTGCGGCGTCGTTGTAAGCCCTGTCGGGCTCCTCCTCTCCGAGTGGAACACCAATCACGCACACACAACAGGTTAGGGGGACGAGCCTGCACAGTCCAGGTGAATGTCCAATATTGAGTCGTATACACTGCACTGCTAGGTGGCGCCAGCAGGGCTCTTTTTCGTCGTGTGTGAGCCGCTAGTCGAGAGTTCTCACGATCCTGACAGCGTATATAAAAGGGTCTGCCGCACAGCTCGCCTAATTTGCGGGGGCCACCGCGGTCTCTTCCAGGAAGATGCTTTCTTTGTTGTCCACTCTCGTCGTGGCGTCGTGGCGACATGACGTCTCATCCTCCAGCTAGCAGGGACAATGTTTGGCGGGCATAGGCAGCCGGCCGGTTGTCTCTTTGATTGGGGATTAAAAGGAGCGCCGCTCTCCTGTCAGCTCTGGTGCCGGTCACAACAGCTTTCCCGTCGCCAGATGAATCACCGAGGTCGTCAGGCACCGCTGCTGCTTGAAGGGACGAATAAAGGGTCCGCATTTGAAAGACGGGAACTTGCCTTTGCTTGCCGCATTATCTGGGTAATTACTCATATCTTCGACAGCGTCTGGCAGACTGTGTGCCGAAGGGATTGAGAGCCTCCCCAGTGGACCGGCTTACGCACAATGGCGTCTGCCCAGACGAATTTCCAGGTCAAACTTAACAGCCTGTCATCGATTTCCGCTATTAGTAAGATCTGCACTTTTTCTCTAACGGCAGACTTTCACGAAGGCGTAGCTCGGCGCACAAATGACCGCTTATTCTGGTGAGCTACACATAAAACTTCTGCTGTATTAGCAGCAGTGTCACGTGAAAGCTAGCAATCTCTCTGAAGGTGACCCAATTTTCCACAGCAAAAACACGCTCCTAATTTGTGGCTGAATATCATTCTAGCAAAAGGTTTGGCTTGGTGTCCCTGATTCAAATTTTTTGGTTCGGCACTGAAGTAACGACCCCGCCTACCGCTGTCTAGGCATTCCTCAAAATTGCCGGCTACTTCTGCAATGTCCTTGGGATTTAACCAGTCTTTACTTCCTGCTGAGTGACCAGTGAGCGAAGATCACTTGTCATTAACTGCTTTAGCCTATCAGCTATTAGCAACTCCCGAAGACCTTCAAATGTGTCCATTTCTCTACTTCTAACGTAGTAAGCTAACATAGTTTCTAGGCGAGTCGTCACTTGGCTCCAAAACTTGTTTATTTTTCTTGATTTCCACGAACATTCGTCGGCACTCATTTGCAGTCATCCGCAGCTCCTTCAGTACTCTCGCCTTTAAATCTGCATAAGGTATTACCCCAGCTTCTGCCTGATTGGCATCAAACGAACGCATCTTACCAGTTAAGAATGGCAGCAGAAGCGTTCCCTGCATTTCTTCCGGTATGTTTATTGCCACAAAAAGAGCGTACACCATCTTGAACCAGGCGGGTATGATCGGCTCATTAGTAGGCATAGGTGCTAGGAATGCCTTAAGCTCTATCGCGTACTGTCCGATACTGCTCTGCTGGTTCCAGTTTTGCGGACCCTCTGACAAGGTGCGTGATAGCACCATCTTCTCTAGCTCAAGCTTGAGCTTTAACACTGCAATCTCAAGCATCAACTCACGGTTGCGATCTAATTCATTCACACTCTTACCTTTCATCACACTTCTCTCTGAATCCGCCATCTCTCAGAGTGTGCCTAAACAAAAAAGCATTCAGCAAGAAAAAAAATTGGGGCCCCGAAAGAGCACAATGCAGGCCTCACCTTGCAGTGATGCGTCGTCGGATGACCACTTTGGTGGGAACAACGTCCGTCTTATCGCCACCGCTGGTAGCGATGAATTCTTTGATGCTCCGGGTGCTCGATCGGTCCACCCCTGTCGTTGTCTAAAGTTGGTCGGGCCAACTGTCCCTGCTGATCAGCTCTACCAACGCGCAGCACTTTACGCTGCCCAACTTCTGCCTCCGAAGTCGATCAGCAGGCTCAGACCTAATGTCAATGCTGCTTTTGGCAGTACGCCATTAGGTCCCAAAGCAGTGAGCGTCTTGACGCTGCTCCTCGCAGCACACAAACAGCTCCCAAATTAGTGAGAAAGATGTTGGAGGTTCGGAATGGGCCCCCTCAATGACTCGAATGCTCGGTGCCAAAGCGAAGGAAGAGTTGTAGTTTGGTGAAGAGACGCTTTATTGCAGCCTCAAGTGTACGCCTTAGTCCAAGCGCGAACGTCTACTCTCTGCATCATCCACATTAATTGCGCTACACACAACACGGCGCTAAAGGTTACCTCATACTAACTATGGTCAATAATGATCATAGCAACATTGACGTGGCTCTTACAGATAGTCTAACCATGTTCACGACAGTGTTATCTCCCCTGGGGCTGACGCATTAAATACCAAATGACAATTTCATAACATTTCCTGACCTCAGGCTCTATTTTTCGCCGACAACAGTACGCTGGAGCTATGAACCGCGAGGAACCACACCGGTTCTTCGGTTCACGGCCGCTCACTCAAAATTGGTAAAGCGCGCGGTGACAAATTCCTGGTTTTAAAATTCATTGTCGAAGTCGTGCTACCATAATCTTGATGCGAGCTTGTGGGCTCAAGCTAAACGTTTGTTGGAATCTGGTTATCCTTTGCGCCTGCTAACCACCGTCAACGAAAAAATAACAGGAAAGGAAAGGGAAACGTCCGAGACAAGGCAGCCGGCACTAAGGCAGCCAAGGTTGCCATAGTGCCCTACATGCATGACATATTGCATAAATTGCGTAGGATAACGAGAAAGGCTGGTGCGGTCGTAGTGTTTTCCGCTCTCGAACGATTACGAGGAATCTGAAAAAAGGTTAATGCCGACAATAGCGGTAAACGGGATTGTAAAACCAAGAACCGAGAAAAATTTGTGAATTGTTGTTGGGTATCGTCTATTGCACTCATTTATTTATTTATTTAACAATACTGCCGATCTCACAAGGATATCATAGCAGGGAGGACATACATATGATACAAAAAAGAAACACGAAGCAATCATTTCTAGCATGCAAAACAATAAGCAATCGATACATGATAAGCAGTAGTAGCAATGAGCAAGGTGAGGGTACAAATCCCTGCTAAACTACGAATTACAACAAATATAAAGACAAAATGTACAATGATGCAATCACGTTATCAATATACAGAGCCTGCATACGAATCACAAGGGGACAAAAAAAAGAAAAAGAACAACAATTTTCAGAAAAACTCCTCAGCGTGTACCTTTGCTTCTACCATATCTAAGAACACATTCAAAAATGAAGTGTTTGTAACAGAAGGGCTAGGTTGGTTCCAATTTTTTATGGTTTGCGGGAATTATGAATATTTAAAGCAGTTTGAATGAAAAGTGTAGTTATTAAGTGCTTGAGAGTGCCGGTAACGTGTTAACCTAGATCGACTGAAAGAGCTTAGTTTTGACGTGTCGATGTTCATGTCTCCATGAATTAACTGAAACAAAAACTTTAGTCTTGCTATTTTCGCCCGACTTTGTAGTGTTGACAGACCATGCAGCTTTGTGTAATAATTCTTTAAGAGAATCCGTTTGCCTATATTTATTATAAATGAACCTTACTGCCTTCCTCTGCACCCCTTCGATTCTTGCAATTAGTTCCTTTGTGTACAGAAACCAAACAATTATGGCGTATTCTAACATTAGTCTGACAAGCATCTTGTATGCCAGCAGCTTTGTATTTGGGGGTGCCAGATGAAGGCGTTTTCTGAAAAAATAAAGCCGCTTTAGTGCACTTGAGGTTATATTGTGTACATGGGTTTCCCATCGAAGATCGTGCGTTAAAGTGACGCCTAAATATTTATGTTCAAATATGCGTGTAAGCGGTGTGTCATTAGTAGTGTACGTGAAATCAGACATTGCTTTCTTTCTAGCTACAGTAAGCGTAACGGATTTCTCAACATTGAGAGTCATTTGCCACACCTCACACCAAAAAAAGACAGACCAAGTGCATTATTCAGTACATGGTGATCATCAACGGAATTAATTTCACTGTGCAAGATACAATCATCAGCGAACTGGCGTTTCACTTTGATGCACTAGTTCTTGATGGTGTAGCTCTGCTTGACAAGTTTTCTTTTGTGTTGTGTTTTCATATTTGTTTCCTTTTTTGTATTACCCACCCCTGCCTAAGGCCTTATGTGTGAGGCTGGCAGTACTTCTGAAATAAAATAAAGGGACATTTCTCATTTCTTAAGTGACCCACCATGGTGGTCTAGTATACAAGGCACTGGGCCTCTCACACGCCGGTCACGTGATCGAATCCCAGCCACAGCGGCCGAATTTTAGTTGAAAGTGTAAATGCTTGATGTTTAAGTGCCTAGAATGAGGTGGATGCTTGAAACCCTACGTGGTCGAAATTTCCGCAGCCCTCCCCTAGGACGTCTCTCATCATCATGCAGTTGTTTTGGGAGGTTAAACCTCAATGAATATTTTTACATTTTTTAAATGTTTGTACTGAAAAAGAATAGAAGTTGCTGCTTTACCCTTTCAGTAGAGCCTTGAATGGGGATAGCTGAGCCTCCTCAACGTGTAGAACATGCATGACTGCGTGACGCCAGCTATCACAATCTTATGCATGCATGTCTACGCGATTGGTTACTCGCAGGCCTGGTGGCACCTCACAAGCAGCTGCATGGCGGAATCGAATTCGTCGACGTCATACCCCAGACCGAGACTGGAAAACCGCACCGACGCCAGCTCAGGGATGAATACCTCCAGCGGGAAGGGGCTAAAACCACACCGTGAAATGCGTTTTCAAGGCAAATATGGCTGAGCGAGCCACGCTATGGCCTGATAAGCTGCCCTTTCTTGACTTTAAATTTATGTACAACTTCAACTATGAGCTTTGCATTTCAGCGCTACTTATGTACTTCAACACTTCAATTTTGTACTTGACTTGTGTGGAAAAAAATTCATGTTCTTAGATGCCTCGCATCGATGTTTAGGGGGCAACAATTCGCATCAATGCCATTTGAGAATGCCATCGCAGGTGTTGAGACGTCTTTGTGGTGAGTGGATGCGCGAAGGTACAGGGTGTGGATGATGTTTCGCTTCAGCATGCCGTCGAATTACGTCACCAGATATTTGCGCAAAATTTTTAATTATCTGACCACTTTTGAATCAGACATTGATACTCCTGCTTCTCTAAAGGTGAAAACTTGAATGCAGACGATCTTGTCATACTCGCTGGAACTGTTGCACAAGCAACGTAATTGATAAATTTGAGAAGCATGCCGCCGCTTTGCCGTTTATGGTTTCATTTTCTTTCTGTAACGTGTCCATGTGTGGCGAGACATATTTATGTCATGGCTTTTGGGAATAAATGTTTGACCTCACAGTCAGCGTTCATCCTGGGCTGATTTTGTTTTTTCTTTCCCATTTATTGAGAAACAAACAAATGCTGCATGCAGGTACATGAAAACTTGTCAAGGGATAACGTCGAGATCCACAGAGCTTGCAGCACTATCTCTATCCGCGACGCTGTCCCTATGGAGTCGCCGCGGGAGACGACCGTTCGCTATAGCCGCCACACTTCAAAAAGCCGCTCTTGTCTCAAGCGGCGCCACCCAGCCTCACCACGAGGCGTTACTGCTGGCGCACCAACCTTGATGATGAGGAACTTGCATGCGAGCACTACGCCAACTACCGGTCGATGGTAGTTAAACCTAAATGCGTTCGTTCACGCCTTAAGGCGCAAACGACCGTAACAGGGAATGATAGCACCCCACCATCCCAAACCTTAATTCAAACCTTATTCTGGAAAAAATTGAGCTACATTTAGCTACAAATTTAGATAAAGGGGAGCTACACAAGCTCCAACAAAAGGTGAATACACATATTTCTAAACAATGTCAGTGCTACCCGACACCGCTGCTCGTTGACACCACTGCACTGTGCAACTCAATGACGTCACGTCTGTGTTTATATACCGCAACGTCACCGCAGCCGTCAGCGCAAGAAAGCGTCCGTTGCGCCGACGCGCATTCTGGTTCCAAACAGCACCCACGAGAGTGCCAGACTGCGGGCAGTTGTGAAAGTCCAATGCAGGTCCTTCCCTCATGTATCGATGGCATTCCTGGTGAGAGGCGCAGATGATGAGCAGAAAACAGTTAGGCGCAGGGTACGCGCCGGTACATCAATCCCGCAGCGCACACTCCAAAACACCCATTCAAACGGTGCAGTAAAGCAAAGGAAAGGGAGCTTCGGGCTTTTCGCCAACACGGCACAATAGTCAGTACTGTCAGAAAATACATCGGTAGTGATCAAGATGCCTAGCTCAAATAAAACAAAGGCTGTTTTTGCTAATTATTTTATCGCAAGACAAAATGAGGGAAGCATAGCGCAACACCTCAGCGCCACTATACATCTGGTTGTGTCACGTGTGACAGGCGGCTCCGTGGAGGCCTAGACCTCACGAGTCACTTGGCAACAACTGGCATCCACAAAGCACCCAGCCTAGGCACAAAAATTAAGTGGCCACAAAGAGACATCTACTCTACAAGGTGGCCCCACTTGCTCGCCGCACACAGTAGCTTACCGAGCGATAGGCGCCCGCCGTACCGGAAGGTGCCACGGCGCTGTGGCGTCAAGTAGGGTGCCTAGATGTGCGAGCGAATTCGCTACGAGAGGGGAGACACCTTTTCACACGCTTTGCGCTCCTGGAAGTCATATTGGTTCAAAAGTATCGGGCGGCTCGCAGAGGCTAGTGCGGGAACGGTGCTGTAATGATTGATTTGCGGGGTTTAACGTCCCAAAACCATCGTTTGATTATGAGATACGCCGTAGTGGAGGGCTCCGGAAATTTTGACCACCTGGGGTTCTTTAGCGTGCACCCAAATCTGAGTACACGGGCCTACAACATCTCCGCCTCCATCGGAAATGCAGCTGCCACAGCCGGGATTTGATCCCGCGACCTGCGAGTCAGCAGCCGCGTACCTTATCCACTGGACCACCGTGGCGGGGCGGAACGGTGCTGTAGATGCGTTGCTCTTTACGTACTGCGGTCCGTTTTTCGGCCGCTTTGAAAGGCTGCTGTGTGCAGCAGGCAGCAATAGTTCACACGCGAAAGGCTAGCGGATGTTTCGCTTTTCTCGTAACCGCGAGCGACAAAAAAAAGGGAAGCACCAGTGAAATGCTACCGTTGGCGTCCGACCGACAGCACCAACATATGCGACGTTAATTCTTGACTTGTCCAGCATCTGGCCGTACCCTTTTTTTTTCTCGCAGGCAGTGAACATGCTGTTCCTGACTTTCTAGCGGCACAGTATTATCACTTCAGGAAGCTGATTTTACTAACAGGAAGCTAAGCCTTTTAAGTGAACAGATGCTTCGACTGCCTTGCTGATAAACTTAGATAAGCTTGTTCAACACAAGTTAATCATAGCTCATAATAAAAAAGCATAGTCAAAACAATCAATAGTAGTCGATACGAATTCATGCTCATTATCAGCTAAGCCACTGGATTAAAACAGGTTATGCTTAGAGAAAGCCTAGTTAAGCCAGTATATCACATCGTGATGGAGTTTGAATAAGCCAATTGAACGGTAGTCGATACCAGCGATATCGACTAACTATACTGACTAACATATGATAGGTATCTATTTATAGTGATATATACCTGTCAATTGCGATTAGGCAAGATTAATGAAGATTAGCTGATCACGCTCATCCGGTCTCAGAAGAAATGGCAGAGCCATGAGGTCGATTAGACCCCAGTAGACCCCATTCAATTGAGAATGACTAGCGAATCGGGTTGCTTCGCATGGTTGCGTTAGGACGCTCCAATTAACTTCGAATGAGCTAGAAAAAGGTTATCCGAATATCTAACCATGCAATTTGGAGTAAGTTTAGATTGCCTAGCCAGTTGAATGACAGAATAAGGCCATAATGAGGCAGTGTGTATTAAGCAAGAGGAAGCTTATTTTTATTAAGCGAATCACGAGCAATTATATCTGCAGCCACAGATTGTCTAGCCAGTTGAATACCGCAGCACCGTCACGTTAAGCCCATCCGAATTAAGCCATAATAACTGATTCCTAACTAGGTTACACTAATCTGATTTCTGTTTTATCGCTATTCATTTTTATTATTCATACCATCACCATGCCATGTTAATATTGGTAGTCAAGACGATTGAAAATCCCCCATTGAAGCGCCATAATATGGTC
The DNA here is from genome assembly GCF_043290135.1 of Rhipicephalus microplus. Taxonomy (NCBI): domain Eukaryota; kingdom Metazoa; phylum Arthropoda; class Arachnida; order Ixodida; family Ixodidae; genus Rhipicephalus; species Rhipicephalus microplus. The sequence goes on from NW_027464586.1 coordinate 18,838,432, forward strand.
CTGTGTATCGTAGTACTCATGACATGGATGATATGATTCTATTGTTATGACCAGTCAGTTATGGAAGTTATGCCTACATGGCATATCAGTTTTAGTAGACACCAAACTAATAAAGTTGTTAGAGATCCATGAGTGGATGATGTATGTCATGACCTTCTTGAGAACGTAGCACACATGACATGGATGATATGATTTTCTTATTATGACCAGTCAGTTATAGAAGTTATGCCATCATGGCATGTCATTTTTAATAGACACCTAACTAATAAAGTGGCTGTTAGAGATCCATGAGTGGTTGATGTATGTCATGACCTACTTGAGATTCAGGCAAGTTTTTCAGGTTAACATCAGCTTTTGTTATGCCGTGCAAACTGTAGTGCTTAACAAGTTGAAAATTGGCCCCGTGTCTCCATGTTACACTGCAAATGTCATCGAAAGACGATAGTCTTGCGTCTGGACAGAGTCTAGGAAACGTTCATTTGATGTTCTGTGCAAGAAAATCGGTTAATGGTATTCTAGAGGCACTGCGTCAGAGTGCCTCGAGCGTGCAGCGGAGGCGAACAAGCGCATCAAGTCCCGTCACACGTCAGACATGAGTGTTATATGGCACTTATCTCGGATAATGAAGCGTGTGGCATGCGCGCCCGTCTCGGAGACGATAAGGCGTAGAACGCAAGGTGACGGGTAGGTGCCACCACCATGCCATTTTTGCAAAGCGTTGGAAACACTTGACTTTTTGTGGATGTGTCACATCATCAGAGCGGCGTGAAAAGCGCTACGGTTTTTAGAAATATTTATGTATGCCATTTTAGTAAAAGGCACACATACAAAATTTGACGTATTGTTGTGGTGCCTCAGATATGCGCCTTTTAAAACCATCTGAACCTTTTAAAACGACTTGTTGTATGCTTCCATGTATAGCATCACCCCTATTGGACAGCTATTTGTAACGGTACTCATGTCTTGCGAACAAAAGGGACTCAATTTTTCATTTTGAGTTTCTACGTATATCTTGGAATGGTTGATGAGAGTGTTTTTGTGGCACCAGAATTCTTGTCTATGATACTTGGCTGTGTTTATCACTCAGAAGATAGACAAGAGGAAATAATTCTCCATGCTTTGTTTTGTGTTTTTTCTGTCTGAAACCTTGAAAACAGCTTGTTTTACGCATTTATATACAGCATCATTCAATCTGAACAGCTAATGGCCACGGTACTCATATCTTGCAAACAAGAGTGGCTCGTGTTGTTGTTTTGAGCTTCCACGCGTTGCTTTAAATGGTTTATCAGTGTTTTTGCCGGCACAAGCTTTCCTCTTTCTGATACTTGGCTGGGCTATCACAGAGAAGGTGCACAATAGCAAATAATTTTCCACGCTTTGTTCAGTGCACTTCGATCTGAACCTTTCAAAACGGCTTGCTGTACGCTTGCATGTATAGCATCATCCCCATTGGACAGCTATTTGTAACGGGGATAAACACAGCCAGGTATCACATACAAGAATTCTTGTGCCACAAAAACACTCTCATCCACCATTTCAAGCAATATGTGGAAACTCAAAATGAAAAGTTGAGTTTCTTTTGTTTGCAAGACATTAGAACTGTTACAAATAGGTTAAACAGGCCGTTTTTAAAGGTACAGATGGAAGCGTACAAAACAAAGTGTGGGGAAATATTTGTTATTGTGCAGCTTCTCTGTGATAGCGCAGTCAAGTATCATGAAGAGGAAAGCTTGTGCCACCAAACACACTGATAAACCATTTCAAGCAATGCGTGGAAGCTGAAAAAACAACTTGAGTCACTCTTGTTTGCACGACATGTGTATTGTTACCATTAGCTGTTCGAATGATGTGGTACATGAATGTGCATTGTTTGAAATGTGTTATCTGAGTAATTGTGTGCCACAAACTTGCGCATTTTCCGTTTGCACGTTTTTTGTTTTGTTCAAAGGCCTAGAACACGTCATTTGAAGACATCTTTCTCATTTTATTGAGGGACGTAATCTTCCAATGCCATGCAAGCATTGTTTCAGATATTGTTGATGTAGTATAGCTGCAGAGAGAATTCATTCTCCAAAGAATTGAAGAGAAGTGTCTATTGTTAGCCTTGTTTATTTATTTGAAGAAGTTTTACACTTATAAAACAAAACCAAGAAATACTTTCTGTCAAGCTTGAATTTCCGTATTATGATGGCAATCGAGTCTTCAAACTTGTGAATTCTTGTGTGTTGCTTCGACATCAGTAGGTTAATGATAATTAGCACTCATGAGAAGCACTGAATCCAATGCCAGCCAGACGTCACATAGGAAAGCATACTGTGTTGTTTCTTGTTTAACTTATTATTAACAAGATTGTCAGTATCTATTACCCATTTTGCTTTTCACACCTATGCATGGACATCGCTAAGAGAAAAAAATGTAGTTGTTGTCCCCCTCAAGCCTCACTAGCAATTCCACGCACCCAAGCTACGGCAGTGCTTCCACCCCACACCAGCCATTTGCACCGCCTAAGAAAGAATCCTACTGATGGCCATGCACTTATGGCACCGATAATACAGTTGTGTGTGAGAGCTGATCTCTAGGCGTGTGCTCCTGGGTCATGCGGCTTCGCTGTCTGCGTCGGAGGCGTAACCAATAGATCGAAAACGAGAGAGTAAACGCGGAGTCTGTAGATATCAAGAGCGACTGCAGCCTCGTTTTCTTCCACAGTCACGCAAGCTGTCTCTCCACCCCTCGCTTTCGTTCCTTATGGACGAAGTTTGTGAGCATGCAGTGCGGCAGGCTTTGATTGCCGTAAAGTGGCTGTAGGCGTTCCGCTTAGTTCGCGGCGCCTTGAACGCACATAGTGGTGAGCGATAATCTTGGGCACTGGCAGTTTTAGTGGCAACATGTAGCGAATAATGTTACGTTTCTACAACTGCGGAATGCATGTGGCTGCAGTTAGCATTGCTTCAACAAGAAGCTGCGCGTAGAAGTCGCTATATGTAATATCGTAATCTTCGTAGAATTTTCGGTTAGTAAAAATTGAGCGTGAGGGGGGAAAGTGCACTAGAAATTTTTGAGGCTAATTCAAAAGGGATCACTTTTTTGGCCACGGGTAAAGCATGTGCTATGACAGGAATCACTCACTTGCAGCTCTAGAAACATGAAAATTGTGCCAGCTAGGTAACAATATAGGTGTTTTGTTAACAGAAAAGTTGCTGAGGGATGTGCAGACCAGTCTCGTGCGTTAAGCTGTCTCACGTTTTAATTGTTCTTCCTACTAGCAGCACTTCAAAGAAGCTCCATGTTATTCAAAAAAGAGCTTTACGCATCATTTACAACTTAGCCAAAGATAATTCTTCTCCACAGCTTAGCTGTTTTTACACTATTACTTACACTGAGTTTTGGCATATGCATATACAAGATAAAGAATATATTATAGCTTATTGGTATAGTAAGGTCAGCCGAATACTCATTTGTGTAACGCTTAGGGCTCGTTAAAAAGTTCTAAACAACACCACACACTAACACCGCCCAGACGAGAATATCTCTACCATTACCCTGTGTATTGAACGAAAAATAGTCAACACCTCGCAGATCTGCGCTTTATGCTTTCGTCGTTAATCTAGATTAACATAGATAAATTTTATCTCTGATGTGTTTTTGTTTCTCTGTTGGTCTCCTCGAATTTGGGTGCACTGGTCGCGTTCTTTTGGTGATTGTGTATGCTTATGTATGCCAGTTAACGTATGCCATCATGGCATGCTGCTGAAGAATAGTCAGCTGGGAAGCTTACTGAAGTTCGAAAAAGCTTTTTTTTTTTCACATGCTCTCCGCTGTAGGTAGGTCCAGTTTTTTTACTGCGTCGATTAGAATCAACGGGATCATTGCAGATTGCTTAGCTGCCATTTGAATTTTTGCGCGACCGGATGTTTACAAGCTATAAGTCAACCACACCGAACAGCCACACTACAGAAGTCAAAATACCATTTTCATTAGCGTGAAGAAAAAATAAACTATTCAGACCAATCAAACCTACTGCATGCTTTTTTACGCGTGCGAAAAAAATGAAAATTTGTAAATTTCAAACTTTGTGACTGAGTTTTTTTTCTTTTATGCCAGCTTCGAGTTTTTTTTTTCATGTGAACTTCGGGAGAGTCGTTTAACTCCAAGCGGCCAAGACAAGCCCATTTTGGAGTCATTAGCTGTCAATATGGCGCTTGCGGGTTGTGAGATGGGTTTTGTTGCTTGTCTTGTGCTACCGGGTTTGAAAGTTTTCTGTGTGCAGCCTCTATTTCTCTTTGAACTGTGCGGCAGGTATGAAACGGATGTGTTTCAGTAAAACCATGAAGAGTCATTTGAAATGCGGGGTGCACCAAAAGTCACGTTCGTCGTTTGTGCAGACGGTTACCGCGCCGTTGTGTACAGCTTCGAAAAAGGCTTCGTTCTGCTAAGCGTTGCCGATATGGCAAAAAAACCTTTATCGGCAAAGTGAGCCGGGTAAGGACATCAAGAAGAGCTGCTTTTACAGGGATGTCCACCTTCTTCGAGGTGATTATGATGTTATTTTCAATGACGTTTTCGCTGGCGTACGTTTAGGCGAACAAAGAAAGGCACAACGACAACATGTTTGAGTGTGTGTGTTTTATTTTTTATGAGCCACATTTTATGCGTGTGTTGTGTATGTTGGTATGTTGGCGTGCTGCACCTGATACCGGGCGCTCGTGTCCCATGAGATATTTTGATCGCGATCATTACCAATCTGGATTAAAATGTCTTTATTACGTGCGGCTGCACAGTGACATAAGTTGTAGCTGCTGCTGTTGATCGCGATCAAAAAGCCACAATCGGGTCGGCCATAATGGCACTGGAAATGTCCGGTGTGACACCGGTAGAGTTAAAATTATATGAACAAGTCGACATCGCTCTTCCTGATGACAAACCTGCATTAAATTGCATTTACTTATTGTTCACGCGTAATACTCACACATATTAAGTTTTCATTTTTGTGTGGTTATTTATAGTAGCCTTCTCTCCAACTTTATGTGTTCTCTGATTAAATTATTTTTACCGACCTCATGCAGATGGAGGAAAAAAAACGACTCGCCGCACAACACAATCTTTTCTACCTGAGTGACTGTGAAAGCAACGTCAGAACTTGAAAAGTAACGGTGTTTTAATAGTAAAACTGAGTTTAACAACATATACAAAATGCTAACTTCCAATGTCCTAGTTGCTTTCACAAGCCGCACGTCTATACAATAGTTGCTCATTCAAGTACACTTGCGCTAATTGGCTAGGCAAGGGTCAGTCATTCTATGTTACATATTTTTCAAGTTCTGTTCGGTCGTGAAGTAGTAACCAGAGCGAAAATGAAGACTTCTTCATTTAAAACGTTTAGGTACATATACCAGCTACATCTTTACATATTTGCCATTTTGACACAGACATTTATCAGTGTGTAGCACCAACTCATTTATTTATTTATTTCACAATACTGCAGCCTAGCATAGCCCAAGCTGCAGAGGAATTACAAGAAAGAAGAATGGTACAGAAACAATAATAACAATACTGGCACCACACGCAAATACGTCAGTTTTGCCAGGATGATTCTTACAAAGAAAAAGAAGAACAGCACTAATAGTTAGCAACCACACTTGTGACTTAGTAATGTAAGAGTCTCAGTGATTTAGTATTCAGCCCAACAAATGTTGATCAAGGGCTTCATCAGAACTGTCTGCCTTGCAACTTCCTTTACTCTCCACCAAGAAGTTCAGTAAGCGAGTCTGCAACAAGCAACATAGCGAAGAACAGGGCTGGGGGAAAGCACAGGCCTCCTAGCCAACATTTTATGTTAGCAACGATATCGCAATCAGGGATAGCTTAGTCCAGTCTGTATGGTGATGGGTGACTGAAAACTTCCCACTGCTTCCTCCGTGGCCCCATGTTGTCTTGAAATAAAAAAAAATACAGTGCTTTATGACAACATATCTCTTTGCTTATTCTTAATTGCACCCTGTAGGCATTTGAGAGTTAGAGCTACAATACTGCAGTGAGGGTCATGCCATGTCCCATGAATAAGTGAGGCATAAACTTGCAAAGGCTCATGGGATGCAGCAGTCTGCACCAGCTACCAATTCAATGGCTCTCCGTGTGCTGTATCACTCCTTAGGTATTGGCATTTATTGATGTCACTTGCTTTATTCATGGTAACCCCACGTGTATGCTGCAAATTTGTAGCACACAATAGCACGGCCGCATCTATGACTGACCACGAAAGAGAAGCATGTGTTGCGATTGCCAAATAATATTTTCATTTGAAGTGGCAAACAACCGACTGTATGTGCTATCACAATTATGTGTTTTTTAAAGTGACATGACCTTGGTTGTAACGTCTTTCAACTAATTTTACACTTGCATATTACGCACATCCCAGACAAATGTGCTTATTTTTACGTGTTTGCTTCAGTGAGGGCGCTCAGCTGTTTTTGCATTTGCAGTTGCACTACCCTGTCGCTGTCTCAGATTGTTGGGTATACAGTATCTTGTTCATAGTTCATCGTGTGCAATGGGTATTATATGTTACTAAAACTACGTGTTCAGCGGTGACGGCCTGGCAAAATGTTCAAATGTTTGTGAATGACATCGACTAGAATGCTGTGCTGAAGAAGCTGCGAAAGTGAAATCTGTCCGCGGTAACGTTTTTCTTTTAGCCAAGTCGAGCTTCTTAGGCGTTGCCGCATTGTATCGCGTTGGTGAACAAGCTGGTCTAGGCGACGCTCACCTCACAGTCAGGCACCGTGTTTGTTTATCCTAGTTACCTGTCCTGCTGGCATCTGCACCATATCAGGTATGAATAAATTGACTACTACGAACTAAATGCTTGGAGGAACATTTGGAATCACTAGCAACACATTGTATACCTGTTCTATAATTAGAAACTCGTGGAGCGCTTTTCTTGTCTACATAGCATTACTGACGCATGATTTTCTCCAACTGGTGCGAGGTCGTCGCCTTCCTAACCACTACTGATTGTGTGCACACCGCTTCAATTGGTGTCGTGGATTCCCCGGTGTCACCCCTGGCATGATGTCGTGGGGCTGTTGGCTGCTCTGTCTTGCTATTTTCTGTATCAAGCTCAGAGCTGGCTGCGCGTTGCATGGTGGCCGTGCGTTTTAGGGCAAATACCGTATGGTTGTCGTAGTTGCGTAGATAGTGATTGTGGTTGTGCCGATGAAAGCTACACATCCAAATGACTTTTGTCTTTGCGCCTTAGATTCTTTTTCCACGTGAGAATATGTTGATAGCACGTAGTCAACCTGCCATAGGGCTTTTCTGGGAGCACCTGTACGTAAATACCGAATCTGTTAAGCGAAACCATCCATGCAGGATTTTCGATAAATATTACCCACCAGACGCTAGGCATTCAAAGGCTGTATCACTCATCATTTTTTTCTCCACAAATTGACTTCAATGTTCTATCTTTTTTTCCAAGGAAATCTGAACATTTTTTCCGTTTGGAGTTGTTTTACAGCTGCACAGCTGACTATGCTTGTGCAAGTGGCTAAATTGCAACACAATTGAAAGGACAGCAATGTCTACGGCTCCAAAATCGCAGCCAGCGAAACAGCGTGTCACAAATATCGTGAACTAGAAGCAGATGCAGATGGCTAATCTCATGAATCTTTCTGGGTTTATGCCTCACCTATTTTAGCAAGGAAACATCACCATTTCTCTCTCCGAACACAGCTGCCATGCACTTCTTCTTGGAGAAGGTTCACTTGAACTTCTTCGCGCACATGGAAATGCTTGCACTGTTTGTATTGCACCTTCATTTCTTCACTTGTGGAGTACATCATGGTAGTGCTAGAGAAATTTCAAAATGGCATGCGTTTGTCGCTTTGTTTTCATGACTACTAAACATTTTAGGAACTGACTTAGCACGCAGTTTGCAGCACTGGAGTCTCTCTCTGTGTCCAACCATGGTATACCATCTGTGCTGTATTGAGCGTACTGCAATATTTTGGGAAATGAATTACTCAGCCCAAAAACTCTGACCCAATATTTTCCCGAATTATCTGCTCTGTTCAGACAACAAGATCATTGTTTTACACTGGCTTCATTCCCAGTCAATCTGCATTGTAAGTATTGTGCATCATGCTTCTAATTTCCTACACTATTGCAGTGCCTTGTTGCTAAGTATTGAAAGTCGTGCTGTGCACATTGCTCAATATTCGATGAATTTCAGCTGCACTGCACTGCTCAGCACCCCAAAATTGAATTATACCACACACTTCACACTTATCCAAGGCATGCTTACATGGGCGCTTTGCGTCAAGAACTGAGAGCTGTGGCCTCATAAGATAGATAGGCACACTAAAGAAATTGTCAACACATATGCGTTGCATCATGAAACTTCAATTGCTGTTTATTTGGGGGCCATTTTGACTTTGAAATATATAGCCATTGTATTTTATGAGCTAAAATGTATCTCTGGAGTGTCAGCATGCCAAAGCAAGCTTCTCAAATTACACTCATGCTGACTGTGTGTTTGTTCAGTTCATTAAGCAATTAATTTTGTAACGATTTTCATAACTTTATGGGGCTAAATCACTGCATAAACATAAGCCTGCAAATATGATGTGAAACAATCGCATAGTTAAAAATTAAGGAGCACATACAGCTGTTGAGGTCAGCAACACAGCAGGCAGTATGACATTCCGCAAGTGAATATTTATAACCTATAACCTATGAATGTATAGATGACTTAAGTAAGGCAGTTACTGCAACTCTAGTATTGAGGTATGTGTTACTGGAAAGTACAGACTGCGTAGTATGTTGTGTTTACCGAAAAATTCTCAGCAAGTGCTCCAGGTGAGTGAATGATAATTCGACAAGGTTTGAAGGGTAGGCCCTTGCTCAGTCATCGGTCACTATTTAACATGGAAGTGGAAGAATCACTGAGAATTAAAAATGCACATCTGTGCGTCTACTTAAGCACTTTCTTGAATGCACATGCATACTTGGCTTTACTTCGTATTCACTTGGCAAATAGAAACAGTGAAAATGGTGATAGAGGAGAAGAGGTTACTTAATTAACACCTCTTGAAGAAAGTAGGAAGGTGCTTTCTCTGCTAGGAGTGCTTACTCTGATTTTTATAGCACTTAGAGCGTCTCTACTAAGTGGTAATAATTTGGGTTTATATATACACTCCCAAGCCCCCCCTCCCCCCTCCAAAAATGTCACAGAAGGCAGCAATTCAAGAAGGAAAAGGAGCCTTGAACGATGGCTCTCGGTATTTGAAGCTTGTTTGATTGAGCAACAAATAGAGGCTTTGGAGGAAAGGAATGGCACACTTCAGAACCTCTCCCAGCCATAGGTCGGCAAACTCCCTCACAAGTCGAGTCACTAAAACTCGGATTGGGCCATAAATAGGAATCTGAATGAGCCATATGTGCAAATACGTTTTGGGATTGAGTGAGCTTCACATTTGTTTTTTTTCGGTCGGCCTGTGCTTTCAAGACACTTTCGACAATTTGGAGATAAAATTTTTGGTGAGCCTGTAGTTACCGCTTTCTTATATTTCATTATTCTCTGGTTAACACTGGCTCATCTGCACTATGCAGGTATGGCCGAAGCTAAAAGGAACATTTTATTTGTGCCTGTATGGTAATCAGCAAATTTTTTGGTGTGTTTACGAAACAAATGGGAGTCCAGCTTCTTGTCCTTTCTCATTGTTTTTCAGCACGACTGCGCATATCTCACCTAGTACCTAGTCTATTGGTGGCCAAAATACATTGATGTTGTGTCTATTTATCGCTTTCTTTAGCCTCTGAGCTGAGTTGTATATGTAAGGACTACCCACGACACACCCGTTACTTGCTACGCTTCTCGCTTATTATGTTCACAGAAGTCCAACATGAATCTCTACCAACAAGCTCAGCTGTTCGTGACTCTAAGTTGTAAATTCTTATTATGTACTGAACATTCTTTTTCATGATTTCTTGGTACCTATTATCTGTCACCCCTTAAGTTTCAGTCATATCCTCCAGGTCAGGCACCTTCGGCACAAACACTGCAGCTGCTGCTACCACCACCATGGCCTAGATTTCACTTCAGCCATTGCTGCATCGCAACCAAAATTACCACTTCTGAGCCGCTACCTCAGTCCTTCCCAATGATGCCTCACCTTGACAGGGCTTCACATGCTTCCAAATGAAGCTATCAGGCAAGTGTGCACTGTTAAGAAATTTAGCTTTCAATGGCATTGATGTTTTCAATGGGCAGAATAATTGACAAGTCTGCCAACTTCATGCTTCTTGAACAGGGTTGAAACTGCGTGTGTCTGTCAGTGCAGGGAACAAAATTTATGTGAATTGCAAAGGATCTTATTTCTATTTTATTTTACAATACTGCAGGCCCCATCCCGGGCCTATGCAGGAATGGGTTAAACTTGAATACACAAAAATGGGAGGAAAAGAGAACTTAAGTACAAAGCAAGTAAGAGCAAAAAATATGCACATTGTACAGTAAACAAGGTGTTCATATAAGTTCTGAATTCTGCTGATGAATTTGACAGAAGAGCAGTTGAAAATATCAGCGAGCAGCATATTCCATTGTTAAATGGTGTGCCGAATATAAATAATATTTGTAGGGGTTATGTTATTAATCTTGTGTACGAAGGAAGCAGGGAGAGCAAAAATAAGAAAAAAGTACTTTTTCATTGTTTACTAGATATGAAAGCAGATTCTTTTTCCATAATTTTAATGTACCGTGCAATCCTGAGCAAGTGCTCCCACTATGGTGAGTGTGACAAGATTTCGAAGGGGGGGGGGGTTCTTGTTCGGTCTTGCATCAAAAATCAAGATGGTGGTTGTAAAGCCGCATGTGCTTCCAACAAAACTGGTACACTTTAATAAATATGCAAACATTCACTATGATTCTGCAACCTCGTTGCACTTCTAAATAAAGAAAAAGAAGGAAACTGCAGAAATGGCAGGAAGGCGGGGGGGGGGGGTGCTTGCTCAGTTCGTGCATGTTTCAAATATCTTGAAAGAGAGAGGATGGCACTTGCTTAGGTGGGGGTGCTTGCTTGAGATATTTCAGTATTGCTCCTCATCCTGCGTATCTTTTTTTAATCAACTGAGGAAAGCGACCTGAAAGCAAATGGCCCTTCTACAGATAGTATATTTGTACCTTCTTTTCTTTGTAAATTGACAAAAAGCATGAAGTTTAGCATTTTTAGGGAAAAGAAAAAGCTTTCAAACTAGTAATCTTTAAGCAATTAGCGAAGTCACACACAGTGAAAAAGATAAGGTGGCACAGTTGAACTCCATCATTTCCATTGCACAAGTTGTACTCCATCTTCCCGAAATAGCATTTTTTGCTATGTCAGTACAATAATTTTAAAATGGCAAAAAATGTCATGCTCATTGTTTGTGCACATACTCAAGCAACACATGGTAGTGTACTGAACTGAACTTGATCCTTTTGGAATAACTTTCATTTGAGCTAGAAGAAGTGTGCACAACTTGTCTAAAATTATGTACAGGAGCAAAAAATGCAATGTTTTTGTAAAATAAAGCATACTTAAATTCGGTCAATAGAACACAAGATTCTGAACAAATTAGTATAAACATCTGGTCGCATCCAATAATACGTGCTTCAAAATAATTACGATAGGGTCAAAAATACGTGGAAGTCAGGGACTTGCCCGGCCTTCTCTAAGTGACACAGTGCTCTGAAATAAGGCAGAGTTTACTTACATCCGCAGACCTGTCTCATTAAGTAATGGCAAGGTAAATACAAGGCGCAGAAAAGTTATTGTCACTACCCTTACTAGGAGGCAGTAACCAGGTAGACTCAAATGGTTGACTTAACAGCCACCAAAATGCACTGCTAAAGCTTGAACAGTTTAACTGCAGGTCTTTTTAGCATGCATGCAACAGCTGCGCCAATTGCGCCAATTTGATACAATTGCCGTTTCTGCACCGAGCGGCGCCAAACACATGAAATCGTTCAAATTGCACCACGCTGTGCCAAAATGCCCAGTCAGCCTCAATTTTTTTTCAGGCGTTCTAATTTCAGTGAGCAATGCAGGCCACGTGGGCTCCCTGCAGCTTTGTGCCATCAGTCAAAGCGCGCAGACCTGAACTATAGTGCCTAGAATACACTTAAAATGATCAAGCCATCCACCCTGTTGTGTACGCGCACGTAACCGACAAACGGCCACTCCATGTGTTGTGCCTCGCTTGCGGGTGCGGCCCGACGCGCCCGCGTGCCTAGCGCCTTTCTTGGACTTTCGTCCCCAGCTCCTGCATATCATGTTACACGTGTACACTTGCTGGAGTGACTCTACCCTCGCCATAACCTCCTCTCGTCCACTTCTAAAGGAAAGCAATAAACAGTCTGCTGGCAGCCGCTGTCTCGGGTGGTTCCTGCGCCACTGGGCTCCGAAAACTAACATAACACTGGCGGCGAGAAGTGAAATTTATAAAGAGCGCAGCTCTCTAGGTTACGCCCATGGCTACTGGAGGAATGCAGGCCGCAATCGAGCCTTTTAGCGGCAAGAACTGGTCATCGTGGATCCAGCGCCTGACCTTCTACTTCGTGGCGAACGACGTCTGCGATGAACAAAAATCATGCGCTCCTCCTGACGCTGTGCGGAGCCGACACCTTTGAAACTGCCTGCGCCTTGGTCGCGCCCAAGACTCCTGGAGAGGTGGGCTATGTCGACATAGTTGCCCTTCTGCAGAAACACTTCCATCCACGACCGTCTGTGTTGTACAGCCGGTAGTTGTTCCAGCGACGCGACCAGTGGCCGGAAGAGTCGATCAGCAACTACGTTGCAGCCCTCAGAAGCTTGTCAGCTGACTGTAACTTCGAAGTGCCAGCGACAACGTCTGATACATCGACACCACCGGCAGAAGGCCTCGCAGCCGTTCTGGTGAACCCCACCAAGCTGCCCCAAGATGTGATGCTTCGCGACAGTTTGGTGTGCAGCATCCACGACGAGCATCTCGAGCAGCGACTGTTTGTGGAGAAAGACTTGACTTTTCAAAGCGCGTTAGACTTGGCACTATCGTCTGAAAGTGCGTCGAAGCAGCAACAAGGCCTTAAGGGAGCGACGAGCTCCACGGAAGTGCTCAAGAATTCGCAGTCTAAAAAGGAAACCAAACATTAGGCTCCGCAACGCCGCGGCTACCGAGGCGTTTTCTGGCACGAGGCTGACACCTGCAAGTTCAGAACAACGCAGTGCCATTTTTGTGCCAAAAAGGGTCACTTCGAGAACGCCTGCATCTCCAAAAAGAAGAAACATAAAGGAGGAAACCTCAACGCCCGGCAAAGAACTCAGCTGCTTAACGCCCAACCTGTGAGCTACGACCTCGCAGACACCGATAGGTGCTACGACCTACGCGCCGTGAGGGGGCGACAACCCTGCCCTAAACTCCTCGATGACGTAAATGTCGAGGGAAGGCCCCTGAAATTTGAAGTGAACACGGGCGCCGCATGTTCTCTCATCAGTGAGGTACCTACCACCAAACGTGGCCATCGAACGCCCCTAAGCTTTCGAGAGAACCCCTGGACTTACGCACCTGCTCAGGGGAAGAACTTGGCACCCTCGGTTCGGCACAAGTTTGCGTGCGTCTCAAATCAAAGTACTACGTGTTGCCCCTGCTGGTAATGAAAGAGACTGGGTGCAACCTGTTCGGACGTGACTGGTTTTCAACACTGAACATCCGTGTTCACGGAGTAAACCAGGTCGCCGAACCAAGTCAAGAGATCTAGGATCTTCTCGCACGCCATCCTGATGTATTTAAGGAAGGTATCAACGGCTACGTGGGTCCATTGGTTCACTTGGACATAAAACAAGCTACCACACCCAAGTTCGGCAAAGCATGGCTGGTACCCTAGCTTACCAAGAGCCTGCAAAAACAAGATGTCCTGGAGCCGACGCAACATGCCGAAATGGCCACACCATTGGTGTGGGTGCGCAAAAAGAATGGAACATTTCGCGTTTGTGGAGATTACAGGAGCACAGTTAACGCGGTGGTCAAAAAGACGGCGTACCCGCTACCGACAACTGCAGAGGTGTTCACAAAGTTGCGTGATGGGACGACGTTTTCGATGCTAGACATTTACCAGGCCTATCAGCAGCTAAGAGTGGACGACGAGACAGCCGCACTGCTCACCGCCAACACCATCAGAGGACTGTTCAAGGTGAAGAGTCTCCCATTTGGAGTATCCGCTGCGCCAGCCATCTTCCAGCAGATGACGGAGACAACACTGGCCGGAATTCAGGAGGTGAGTGCCTACCTTGACAACATTATTGTCAGCGGGAAGAACGTTAAAGAGCACGCGCAACGTCTAGAGCAAGTCCTGTGGAGGCTCAGCGACAAAGGTTTGCGGCTCAAACAAGAGAAGTGCCACTTCGGTATCAGCTCAGTCCAGTTTCTCGGTCATAAAATCGACGCTCAGGGTGTCCATACGACCGACGAGAAGGTAAAGACAATCTTCGAGGAACCGAAACCGACGGAGAAGACCTCTCTGCAGGCTTTATTGGGGCTTCTCGTCTTTTACGATCGTTTTTTGGAGAACAGAGTGACAGTAGCTGCAGAGTTAAATGAGCTTCTCGAGAAGAACACGCCCTGGAAGTTGGAGAAAATACACAAGACTGCTTTCGAGAGGCTTAATAAGATGATTAGGTTTTCGACAGTCCTTGCACTTTATGATGAAAACAGGCCTCTCATTCTATCTGTGGATGCGCCACCATAAGGCACCGGCGCGATTCTCGCTCAAAAAGATGCGTTCGGCCGAGAGGCTCGCATTGCATTCGCGTCACGAACTATGGGAACCGCTGAGAAAAACTACTCGCAGCTCGATAAAGAAGGTCTTGCCGTTGTTTATGGCGTCAGCCACTTTCACCAAATGTGCCGCTGGGCGGCACGTGACAGTATAAACGGATCACCAAACACTCCTAGGCATCATGAAGGAAAAGAAGCAAATCCCTCAGATATTGTCACCGAGGATGACTCGATGGTGCCTCAGATTGGCCACATTTGACTACGACTTGGTGTACAGGCCCAGTCGTCTGCACCAAAATGCTGACGCGCT
The DNA here is from genome assembly GCF_043290135.1 of Rhipicephalus microplus. Taxonomy (NCBI): domain Eukaryota; kingdom Metazoa; phylum Arthropoda; class Arachnida; order Ixodida; family Ixodidae; genus Rhipicephalus; species Rhipicephalus microplus. The sequence continues at coordinate 18,853,526 of NW_027464586.1, forward strand.
CAGCATCAGCAGTCTGCCACGGCCCGCGCAGGTAGATGAGCCATGCTCTCCGGAAGATGTGCTTATGCTTGCGTCCGCGCCACGTTTCCAGCTGTCACCGCGTCAGCTGGCTGAGCTCACCAGGAGTGACCCACTGTTATGCTGCGAAAATTCCTCCCCAAGCAGGAAATTTGGGCATTTGCAAAGCTTGAAGACGATCTTTCGCTACAGGAAGGTTGCGTCATCCGGGGTGCCAGATTGGTCGTTCCAGAGAAAGCAAGGAAATACGTGCTCGACTTAACACATGCGGGTCACAGGGACGCGGTGGCTATAAAGGCGTGCGCTCGAGGCTATTTTTGATGCCCCGGCGTCGACAACGACATAGAGTGGGTGGTCAACAGTTGTGAAACTTGCTGCCAGCACCAGAAAATGCCAACTTAAGCACCAGTTCCCCAGTGGAAAGGTGCGACGACACCATGACACACAATCCATGCTGACTTCGCTGGCCCTGTGGAGGGAAGGATGCTGCTAATTGTAGTCGACGTATACAGCAAGTGGCTCGAAGTGCGCATCATGCGGAATATATGGTCGCCGACACTGATCGAGGAACTGCGAAACCTGTTCGCAACTTTCGGCATTCCCGAAAGGGTGGTCACGGATAACGGCCCGTCCTTTGCTTCTGCAGAAATGGAAGAATTTTTGAAAAAGAATCGGGTGACGTACATGACAAGTGCAATCTATCATCCATACACGAATGGGCAAGCCGAAAAAATGGTGTATGAAACGAAACAGGCACTTGCAAAGGATCAGTCAGGAACATTTTCGTGCAGGCTTGCTCGTTTCCAGCTGAAACAGCACACCACCGTTTCAGTAACGACGTGCAAAACGCCAGCTGCACTCATGTTCGGCCGCGAACTCTCAACGGCACTGACACGCATTCAGCTGCGACCAGCTGAGACGGTAGCCACTGACCACAGCACTACGAAATCGCCAAGAAAGGTATCCATCAGGAGAACTGGTCTTCTTCCGCAACATCGCAGCACCTGCTTGGGTTGGCGGAACCGTGTCAAAAAGACTCGGACATCGATCTTGGCTAATCAAGTCAAGAAGCGGAACGGTTCGTCGGCACCTTGATCACATAAATCCAGATGCAGAAGCCTACCCGACAGAAGATTCGCCGTGGAACTATCTAACTAACGGACCAGCAGCAAGTGATCAACAAGACACAGTGGCGGCTCCGTACGTGATCTCGCTCGCAGTAGAAGCACCGCCGCCGCATCATCTGCCCATTACTCCCGACTCCGAACATCGGAAAGCTTAGGCCAGGCTGGACACTTGTATGACGCAAGCTCGCGATGACTAACCCAGAGGGTGCGCGCAGCACCAGACTGCGCCGAGGCACCACCGTGATCGGCGTCCACATGACCGATACGGTGACCCCATCTAGGGGGTAAAGGATGTTGTGTACGCGTACGTAACCGACAACAACTACTCCATGTGTTGTGCCTCGCTTGCGGGTGCGGCCCGACGCACCCGCGCATCTGGCGCCTTCCTTGGACTCTCGTCCCCAGCTCCTGCATATCACGTTACACGTGTACACTCGCTGGGTGACTCTATCCTCGTCATAACCTCCTCTCGTCCACTTGTAAAGGAAAGCAATAAACAGTCTCCTGCCAGCCACAGTCTCAAGTGGTTCCTGCGCCGCGGATCTCCGAACACCAACTTAACACACCTTATGCTCGTGAGATGTGATCGACCAGATAAAGTAACAACACTGGATGCCCATCGGTCCGCTCACCGCAACAGATACGTATCGGTGGGACAACGGAACTTCAAAACTAAAATTTGTTGATGTAGCCACCAACGCTTCACGGAAAATTTAAGTTTTCTTGCCAGAAAACGTGGCTATGGCTTATTAAGGCTCGAACAAGCTCGACGTGCTGCGAATGCCGGCGCTGTTTCCTTGGCAGTGGCACATAACACATTTTCGTCTTGAAGCTGCGTCGTCCTTGCCACGGTCCTGGCGATAGATATCTGGTATCGTCGCCGGGGCAACGGGCGCGCGCCGTGTTTACTTTATTCGGTCAAACGCACCTTGCAAGGCAGCCGAGGCGGCCCGTAGCCCCACACTGAAAAGGGATGGTGGGAGGGGGCTGGTAAGTGGTTAGAAAATTTGTTGAATTTGGTTCTAAAGATGGTTGAGTCACCTTTGCCGCACCAGACCGGTGCGCCGCGAAAAAGCGTGTTGAGATTTACAAAGGGCAGTTCGCGATACTGAGACACTTCACATTTTACTCAGTTACTCATGCGTTTGTACGCCGTTCAATCCTGAGTACCAGTATAATCACTGACATATAAATAAGCTACTGGCAATCCTTTGAAGCAGTGTGTGACACTTATGCTTCCCTACAGAAACAAACTAAATTGTGGGTCATTTTTCTTCACCACCTCTACTTCTCAGTTTCATGAATCTCCCAAATTTCAAGGTCACAATCTCGGCGAATTGAAATTGAAATTCTCAAAGCTTGTAAATTGATTTAATAGGTGCAGCAAACGCTGATATAGACTTTATCATTGGTTCCTTAGCGAGGTTGTTCTAAATACTACCTTCATTGAAATAGTAGTAAACAGTATGCTCACACTACATAAATTAGAGTATGTCGAATTGTTTATACCTGTTTTTTTTTCTCTGAATGTAATCCTCCTTTTTATACTGCTCCAAATTCTCGATGTCATGATGCATGTTTTTTTTTTTTACCATAACCGGCTCCAACTTGAAATTTAGTGCTCCAAAAGTAACAATTTGCTGCTCCGAAAATTGATCCAAATGGTATTTTGGCTGCTGCACCCCTGTTTTAGCATACCAGCAAATGCCGATCGGGGTCCAAAGATAAAGTCTGAGCTCAGAGTTCTGTTACAAGCACGAAGCAATGAATTAAATAGGAGCAAATGGGAATGCTATACAAAGGAATGCTGTCTATTCTGCATTTAAATGCGCAAAGCTTGAAAAGTAAGGAAGAACGCGTTTGCATGCTTCTTGATGATTTTAAATACAACTTTGACATTTTAGCCTTTTCTGAAACATGGTTCACCGATGAATATGAGGTACAATTCCCAGGTTACAGATGTACAACCGTATCCAGAAAAGAAAAGCGAGGAGGCGGGGTAGCATTTTATATCAAAAACGATTTGCATTTCGAAACTGTGACAGAGTTTTCAGTCGTAAACCCACACTACGAATCCCTCATGATGAAGTGCTACCATACTGCAATTGTGGTAATTTATAGACCGCCCTCTGGTGCCATAGATGCCTTTTTTAACTTTTTAGAACGTATGTTGAATTTTTGTTCCGAACTCGGTCTGACTATTGTTACGACGGGTGACTTCAACATCAATATGCTGTCTCTAGAACGCAACAAACAAGTTCTTCTTGATCTATTTCTCTCTTACGGCCTAGAAAATGTAATTGATGTACCGACAAGAGTAACAGATGTCTCCGAAACTCTAATTGATCTATGCTTTATCCCACAAACGAATGTCATAGAAGCAGGTGTCTTGATATCTGATGTCAGTGATCACATGCCAATTTTTGTTTTCTTCAACCCTCATTCAAAAACACATAGAATGCGTGCCAATAAAGCTTTTAAACTTAGAAAGATTAACAAAAGCAATGTTGCTGTTTTTCAAACGGCTGTTAGTGAAACCTCATGGTCTTATCTGTATCAGTTAATGGATCCTGTCATTGCTTATAATTATTTTATCAATCACCTTAAAAAACTTTATGATGAAGCATTTCCTGTAACTACTATCAAACAAAACAAGAAATGTAGGAAACCTTGGATTACCACGGTGCTTCTAAGGAGAATGAAGGAACGAGACAGACTTTTTAGTCAATTCATTAAAACTAGACAACCTAATCTCCTAACTGTTTATAAGAAAACTAGAAACAAACTAGGGCGTGATATCAAAGAAGCAAGAAATTGTTATTACAAAAGAAAGTTCGAAACCATTCTAAATGACCCCAAACGTGTGTGGCAAACATTAAAAGGCCTACTGCCGCAAAAAGAGCCACTCAGCGTCTCTGAAATCGTAGACAGCGATATAACTTATACCGGTATATCTTTGGCTAATAAGTTTAATGAACACTTTTTAAAATGTGGAGCATCGGTAAGTGATAACTGTGACAGGCATAATTACAGGTCATACATTATGCATAACTCCTTGAATTCTCTTTTCATGGAGCCAACAACAGAACATGAAATTAAAACCCAAATACTAAAGTTAAAGAATGCATCCGCATGTGGCCAGGACGAGATAAAAGCCGAGCCGATAAAAACAGTTGTCAGCAGTATCAGCAATCCTTTATCGCACATATGCAACCTCATTTTGGCTACAGGCGTGTTCCCTGATAAACTAAAAATCGCTAGAGTAACAGTTATATTTAAGGGAGGCGATAGAAATGACATGAACAACTACAGACCAATCTCGGTACTACCACTGTTTTCAAAAGTTTTCGAACAAATGATTAATGTAAGAATTATGAATTTCTGCACTAAAAATGATGTACTTACAGGCAATCAATACGGCTTTCAGAAAAAGAAGTCAAGTGAAATGGCTCTTTTAAGTATCAAAGAAAAAATAATTCAGAATTTTGAAGACAAAAAGTATACTCTAGGGATATTTCTTGATTTTAAAAAGGCATTTGACTCTATTAAGCATGATATCTTATTAAAAAAGTTAAGCGAATATGGTGTTAGGGGACTTGCTCTTGACCTTATACGCAGTTATTTGACAAACCGCTACCAATACACAGACACCAATCATTCAAAATCAGTTTTAGGTGAAATTAAATACGGTGTTCCTCAGGGTTCCATCCTTGGACCACTCCTTTTTTTATTATATATAAATGATATAGGTAATATTCCGTTCACGCCAGATATAATTCTTTACGCCGATGACACGAATGTATTTTTTTCAGGAGAGAACCTACATATTCTTCAGTTGCAAGCTAGCAAATGGCTCAATAATTTATCTGAGTGGCTTATTGTAAATAAACTAGAACTAAATACCAAAAAAACTAAATATATAATTTTTCGCTGCCGAAATAAGTCAATCAGGAATGACGTACATTTGAAATTCCGTGGCGAGATCATCGAGCGTGTAAGAATACATAAATTTCTCGGTGTTCTTTTCGAAGAAAATCTCAGCTGGTCTCCTCATGTCGATAACCTCACAAGACGCATCTCACGTTCAATAGGTATTATCAGCAGAGCAAAGCAACTTTTGCCACGTTGGTTAAAACTCCAGCTATATTACGCACTAATTCATTCCCATTTACAATACTGCCTCCTTGTGTGGGGAACAACAACAAAAACAAATCTTAAAAAGCTGTATATCTTACAAAAACGTATTGTGCGAGTTATTGAAAATGTGCCATATATAACTCACTCCGCTCCACTTTTTAAAGCGAACACTATATTAACAATGCAACACATACTGAAAAAGAAGCTAGGCATTACAATATTTCAGAAAATAAAGTTATGCCACGATAGTTTTTTTCGACAATTTCTGGGAAAAGGACACGCTTACGAAACCAGAAAAACTAGGTATGTTAAAGGTTTTACACGAACTAACTATGGTATGCAAAAACAATCTTACGTTATAGCAGACTTTTTAAATCATCATCCTACCGTGATAAACTTGGTACAAGAAACGATGCACATGAAATGCTTCAAAAGAAAGTTAACTGCATATCTCCTATCAATACAAGAATAATTCTGTTTTCTTTTTTTCTATTTTTTCTTTTTTTTTCTCTTTTTTTTACCTTGCTGCAGTTTATACTGTATATGTATATAGAAAATCTTTCTGTTTCATATGTATATAGAACAATGTATATATGTAGAAAATCCTGTATATGTTTGGCCAAAATATGTATACTATATGTAACCTTGTGTATTTTGCTTAGATAACTGCCACTGATGTTTGAGTTGTGTGTGTCTAAAAAGGGGTGTGACACCCAGCCAGGCATTCGTGCCTTTTTGTCACTCCTCCTAGACAGGGCAAATGTACATATTACTTGTCTTTGTCTGAAATAAATACGAAAAGGTAAGCACCTAACTTTTCAGATTCAATCTCACAAAACGAAAAACTGGTTAAAGGCAATGTGAGTGCTACTGAGAGTGAGTGTTTTTTTGTGCTCTCAGTAGTCTCAACGAATAGAAAGTGCTGAGAGCACACCACGAAAACAAGCCGTGTTGTGATACTTATCCAATTAGCACGCACCAGCACTCGTAACTGCGCCCTTATGTTCAATGGTATCAGCAGTTGAAAGTGTCCATGCGATTGCCCTTGCAATTATTCATTTTAAATAACTGGCTAGTTAAATCACTGAACAACTCAATTGGGTTCAACATTAATGGTGAAACAATCAAGTATTGCTCATCACGAGCATGAAACTCAGGCACTCGAGAATATTCAATTCTTCAAGCAATGATTTCATCACCAGCCCGACTAGTCCCTCCATGTAAACTCTGCGCAGTGTTGACTAGGGGATCCCCTGCTGCAGTCGTTGAATACTCGTTACTCCTCAGCGTCATTGTGTGAGACTCTCTTTCAAAACACCTCCTCAGTGACTTCGCAGCATCGTCTCTAAAGCCTTCATCATAGACGGACTGATGCCCTAATAAGGTGGCATTAGAAGCTGTTTGGTATGCAAAACATCACACTGCATTGTTACAAATTTTTTCTGGTCAGTGCTTTTCTCGGGAGCAATGTAACGTGATCGATGGCACTACTTAATAATGTAACACTTCTATGGACAACGCAAGCAATCTTCTAAATCATAACACATTGGCTCACCAACTGAACCACTTCTGCATTTACTCTGTCTCTGCGTGCTTATATTGAGCAGCACCCTGCATAGGTTAAAAAGAAATTTGGGAGTCATGCACATTCACTCATGAATAATATTTTTTTTCATTAGGCCTTACTAGTGGACTCAGACTCATGGCCCAATGCAAATCTGACAAATCTGGTGAGTCGACTTCAGTGTCCGTTAATATATGATGATCTTTTCCACACATGGTTTCAATGCTCCTTCACAGCAGTGTGTTGCATAATTGATGCTCCAGTTACAACCATTCAATCTCACACCTTTATATAGTGACTGCAACCCAGTAAGGTCATCTCTATTTAAAGAGATGGCGCCTAAGATATTTTCATGAGAACGTCCCGGAAAAAAAATCACACGAGGGCATGTTAAGGAACCTCGACTGTCCCCTTCGCCCCCTCCTTGTAGATCTGGCCTCTCAGCTATAAATATTGAGTAGGCGTACAAGTGCTTGTGCATTGAGATATCTGTGAGCTGTGAAAAATGAGAGCTCAAGGCGCAATGCCATGTGGAGGGAGGCCGCTACACTACCACGTGACAGTGCCGCAAGGCACCAACTGGAGCACCAATTATGCAATATATGGGAGGCCAAAAGACAAAATATATTTTATGAGTGAGTGTGACTTATTTGAATTTTTTTCCAAACCTATGCAGGGCACGGCTCAACATGAGTGAACAGAGACAGAAAAAACGCAGAAATGGTTCGGTTGGCCAGAGAAGTGTTGCATTTCAAGTGTTGCCAATGGTCATCATTCTTGTGATGCGCTGCTGACTAATACACGCACTAGAAAAAAAAACACAGGGTGATGTTTCATGTACAAGCTAGCCCCTATCACTGCTTTATTGGCATAAAACACTCAGTCTATGAAGAAGTGAGAAGACATGACGCTGCGCCGTCGCAGAGAAAGTGTTTTGAAAAAGAGTCTCAGGCAGGGACACTTAGGACAAACAAGTATTCACCAACTTCCCAAAGAGAACCGCTTCTCGGCACTACAACCTGACTGGTCGTGCTGGCGAATATGAAATTATTGCTTGAAGTGTTGTTTAATATTCTGAAATGCCTGAGTCTATCTGAATACAATTCAATTGTTTCCTCAATATTGATATACCAATCTGATTTGTATAAAAATTTAACTAGGTGTGTGCATGTATGTAAGACGGATGGGTGGATGGATAGATGGTAGAACTTCATAGTCCTGAAAGACGCGGCCAGCACAAAGTGAGCTGTTAATAATTTATTCATTTAGAATACATTATTGCAATGACAATTATATGGACATAAAGACACAGTTGTGAGGGCTGGCACGTGCTATTGTGATGCACGTGCCAGCCCTCACGTGCATCACAATAGGTGAAGCTTCGAGGTCGGGAAGTCCATAACGGGCGAAAGGTCACCTGTGCCAGACTCCGAGGCGGGCGGCAAGGTGGTCGTCATGGAGTCTGATGGGGCCACGGTGTCGCCTGCCGTTGCTCTCGTGGAAAACGTGCAGGTAGCAAGCGTGCCAGAAGGACCATCGGCCAAGGACTTCGAGAAAACGCACTTCGTGGTGGACAGGTTGTCTGCAGCAGGAACGACTTCAAGCACCTCGTTGGACTACCTTCAGTAGTCGGCGTACGTCGGTTCGTGCGCAGGTCGGTATGGAAGATGGGTGCTTGTATGCCAGGCGTGAGATGTGCGGTCTGCTGTGACATAAGCAGACCAGGCACGTCGTCCTCAGGAGCGTCGGTCATAGTCTCAACATCTCGGAAGTTTGGTCGTGGTTGACAGCTTGTGGTTTCAACTTCGCCTGCGAGAGACTGCGAGGGCGAGGATGGTTGCTGCTGGCAGGACACGCAGATCATTGAGGTGAGTGAAAAGGCACCTTCGGACATTGTCGACACTGAAGCCTTCGCGACAGGGGGGTGAATAGCAGGCGTGTCGATGTCCGTAGTCATGGTAGACACCAGGGCGTTCGGTGATGTTGCCGTCGTAGCACCTGACGTGTCAGCCGTGTTGTGAGTCATGGAGGTCGGCGGAGACGAGCCGGTGGTAAGCATGCCTGCAGTGTCGTCAGCCGAGGACGATGAAAACACAAACCCCGTGGCTGACTGGTTGCCTTCGGCCCAAATGTCGAGAACCATGGCGGATGGGCAGTCGGGCGCAGGACACGCGTCGCTAGTGGCCAGACGAGAGGTTAAGTCTCGTTTATCGGACGTTGTTGAAGGCGAAAGCTTCGAGGTCGGGAAGTCCATAACGGGCGAAAGGTCACCTGTGCCAGACTCCGAGGCGGGCGGCAAGGTGGTCGTCATGGAGTCTGATGGGGCCACGGTGTCGCCTGCCGTTGCTCTCGTGGAAAACGTGCAGGTAGCAAGCGTGCCAGAAGGACCATCGGCCAAGGACTTCGAGAAAACGCACTTCGTGGTGGACAGGTTGTCTGCAGCAGGAACGACTTCAAGCACCTCGTTGGATCTGTGACCGGGTGCGAGGATCACTGCGCTAGTGGCCGGACCCGAGGTGGAGGGAGACGTTATCGAGAGAGTTAGGTTGTGGTCAGATGAGAGCTTCGGGCCGGAGGGTCCTGCACGCTGCGACGCAGGGAAAACCTGAAAGTCGCGGGTAAACGGCAGCGGGTGGTAGGTAAGGCCATAGCTGGCAAGCACCGCAGAGCAGAGGTCATCGTAAGGCTGCTGGCTGGAGGTTGAATGGCAGAGTTATGACGCAACTCTACCGGAAAGGCGTCATGAAGAATGGCGTGCATCAGCGGCTGGTCCGTGACGCCATTCAGTGCAAGAACGGCATCGAGCTGCATGAACCATACCTTGGGGTAGGTCGATTGGAACGGCGGCACTGGCGGGTAGAGTTGCGGGAACATGGCCGCGGGCCGCTCGGCGAAGGGCGTGTTCTCCGGGTCACCAATGTAGCGAGAGAGGAAGACGAGACGGCGGCCAACGTGGTCGTGTCTTCTCTCGCCACTTTATTCCACGCCTGAAGCGGAGGCGCGGTGGCTGTCCACGTCCGACACACCAAGTGCGCTAGCTTGTTCTGATCCTCGCGCAGCTCGAGCTCGCATCAGCTGCGCGAGAGGCGCGGCGCGGTGATTGAGAAAATGATGATGATGATCATGCACTACAGGGCTCCCCCCCTAGCGCTTTGCGTGATTTGAAGTGTATATAACAAAGAAAGAGAAAGAGATTATATGCATGAACGACAATCCGCAAGGTGTCCGTTTAGGAAGTCCAGCTTGTCAACGTGTAGTGACCATCGGGAACCAGTGGGTCTCTGGTGGGCGACACTGGGAGTTGCGCAGAGGACGAAGAAGTAAGCGTTCGGAAACGGTGTTTGCACACAAGTGGGTGACAGGATGACCAGCTGGGGCTAGCTGTGAGCGCACAGGGTGTCGCGAGTGAGCATTGCAGGTAGAGAGGCCTTCAGGGTGAGGTGACGACGGGTGCACAAAAGCTGATTGGGCCCCTGCGCGCGAAGCAATTAGAAGTGGCGTAGCGAAGTCTTGCAGACCACCCATCGACAAGCAACGGCTTTGGCGGTGCTTTCGCGGGCGTGCACAGCACTGGGGCCGATGTCGGTACGCAGGTGTCGTGACGAGAGTGGTATTTGAATATGAGTGCACTTGACCACTTATGTTGGCAGTGAGTAAGTAGGATTGTACACGTTGGGTAGAGGTGAATGACGTATGCGGCTTGTAAAGGGGTGTGCCTACAGTCCAGTTACACGCCAGCTCGCCTACGGTTTCCGTCAAGAACTCAGTAGGAGGCGTGTCATGGGATCCAGCAGATATGGACTCTGGAGGAGGCTCAGTGGGCGTACCTCGACTTGGGGAAACACCTTCAGTAGTCGGCGTACGTCGGTTCGTGCGCAGGTCGGTATGGAAGATGGGTGCTTGTATGCCAGGCGTGAGATGTGCGGTCTGCTGTGACATAAGCAGACCAGGCACGTCGTCCTCAGGAGCGTCGGTCATAGTCTCAACATCTCGGAAGTTTGGTCGTGGTTGACAGCTTGTGGTTTCAACTTCGCCTGCGAGAGACTGCGAGGGCGAGGATGGTTGCTGCTGGCAGGACACGCAGATCATTGAGGTGAGTGAAAAGGCACCTTCGGACATTGTCGACACTGAAGCCTTCGCGACAGGGGGGTGAATAGCAGGCGTGTCGATGTCCGTAGTCATGGTAGACACCAGGGCGTTCGGTGATGTTGCCGTCGTAGCACCTGACGTGTCAGCCGTGTTGTGAGTCATGGAGGTCGGCGGAGACGAGCCGGTGGTAAGCATGCCTGCAGTGTCGTCAGCCGAGGACGATGAAAACACAAACCCCGTGGCTGACTGGTTGCCTTCGGCCCAAATGTCGAGAACCATGGCGGATGGGCAGTCGGGCGCAGGACACGCGTCGCTAGTGGCCAGACGAGAGGTTAAGTCTCGTTTATCGGACGTTGTTGAAGGCGAAAGCTTCGAGGTCGGGAAGTCCATAACGGGCGAAAGGTCACCTGTGCCAGACTCCGAGGCGGGCGGCAAGGTGGTCGTCATGGAGTCTGATGGGGCCACGGTGTCGCCTGCCGTTGCTCTCGTGGAAAACGTGCAGGTAGCAAGCGTGCCAGAAGGACCATCGGCCAAGGACTTCGAGAAAACGCACTTCGTGGTGGACAGGTTGTCTGCAGCAGGAACGACTTCAAGCACCTCGTTGGATCTGTGACCGGGTGCGAGGATCACTGCGCTAGTGGCCGGACCCGAGGTGGAGGGAGACGTTATCGAGAGAGTTAGGTTGTGGTCAGATGAGAGCTTCGGGCCGGAGGGTCCTGCACGCTGCGACGCAGGGAAAACCTGAAAGTCGCGGGTAAACGGCAGCGGGTGGTAGGTAAGGCCATAGCTGGCAAGCACCGCAGAGCAGAGGTCATCGTAAGGCTGCTGGCTGGAGGTTGAATGGCAGAGTTATGACGCAACTCTACCGGAAAGGCGTCATGAAGAATGGCGTGCATCAGCGGCTGGTCCGTGACGCCATTCAGTGCAAGAACGGCATCGAGCTGCATGAACCATACCTTGGGGTAGGTCGATTGGAACGGCGGCACTGGCGGGTAGAGTTGCGGGAACATGGCCGCGGGCCGCTCGGCGAAGGGCGTGTTCTCCGGGTCACCAATGTAGCGAGAGAGGAAGACGAGACGGCGGCCAACGTGGTCGTGTCTTCTCTCGCCACTTTATTCCACGCCTGAAGCGGAGCCGCGGTGGCTGTCCACGTCCGACACACCAAGTGCGCTAGCTTGTTCTGATCCTCGCGCAGCTCGAGCTCGCATCAGCTGCGTGAGAGGCGCGGCGCGGTGATTGAGAAAATGATGATGATGATCATGCACTACAATGGCATTTGCACCCTGGTTCTAAGAATATTGACACGACTCATTCATGCATACTAAAACAAAGGCAAAGCCTTGAAACGAACAAGTTCGTTGCATGCTTTTCTCATAGCACTGTAGTGGATTTCACATGACATTGTGTCCTGAGTTCTCATTTTTTATGCTTTTGCACGAGTGTTTGGGGTTAAGCTTGCTCGCTATTGGTGCGGTTCCTTCTTTCAGTGGAGGGTGCAGGAGCATGCATGCTTCAGAGAAGCGGCTGTTGGTGGCTTGTGTAGCTGCAAGGGGCTCATTAGGGGCTGTGCTTGGGGGCTTCTTTTTAATGTTGTTTAAGTGCTCGTTTGTGCCAACTATGGTTGCATGCTTGCGTAGGATCCCCTTATTTTATGGCTGACTTAACTATCCAATTTTTTTTTGCTTTTTTGGGGGCAGCACCCAGTGGGAGGACTGCCGCTTACAGTCTTGGCCCTTATAAATAAAGTAGGCAGCTGTTCTTCTTTTGAAATTTTTCGTTTGCTGTTGATGCATTAGTACTCATTTTTACCAGTTCCACAACATTCCTCATACAACCTAAATATGCCATTTACACTCCTTCTGCTTGCACTTATCTTTATTGTATCCATGTACTGTATTTTCTCACATAAGAATCGCATTTTCTTCATTTTTAGATAATTTACTGATTTAAAGGTATGGTTTGTATAGTCGGTAAAGTTTTGGAACAGGTCGACTAAATCTAAAACTGGGAGCTGGAATTGTGATGACTACGTTGTGCCATAACAAAACCATATCAGGTTGAAGAGTTCCTACCTTCATGTTACAGGCACATGTTCGCATTGCCTTGTAATGAAGAAGCCCTGAAAAGCCTTTCCAAGTAATCATCAAATGTCTTCGTTAGAGAAACTTATTTCATCCCAAATCGACTTCTGAAAAAAAATTTACAATCTGCGAAGTACTAGCGGAGCTACAAGAATTTGTCACATGCTTTACGTGCTTTCTTTTACCTTTCGTTCCAGTGAGCACACTCGAAGCTACGCAGGAAGGGAGGACTAGGGGGCAAGAAACTATGCCTATTTATCAAGGTGCGTCCTGACCTTGGGCGCTTTTTTTCTTCTATCATGGGACTTCTTCTTAGTGTAATAACGAACAGGTGCACGGACATGTGGCAGCCTCCTCTTGCGGTTGTACACATTGCACTTGAAGCGCAGTAAGTTTGATTTGGAGCCTCATTTGTTGAGGGAAAACAGCGTTTTTCTGGTGACTCATAAAAAATAACGAATAACAGGCTGCGTGCTGCTCTATAATGTCTGTCTCACATGCTCTCAGGTGCCTAAACTACCCTCGACAGCATTTTCCGACCATGCCCAAAAAGGGATGGTGGGCAACCTAAATTGCTTCATGGGGAGTGTTGTGTATACTGTACTGAAGTTGTGAAAGAAATGCCCATTTTAGCATGCCTAATTCCTGTATATATGTCATCTGCTACACTTTATAAGAACAATTTGAAAACGATTCTTGTAATGACCGTAGACGATCCAGGCCCTTAAATTGCTGGACACTTAATGTTATGGTCGAGGCACTTGAAGAACAAGAGGAAAAGGTCTTTCTGGTGCAAGTTTGTCCTTAATTGGCTACTCTTTATATGGTTTTGCCTGCTTCAACATCATCAAAGTACTTGAAGAAAAAAAAGGATAATTCTCTGTGGCACGAGTGTGCGATCAAATGCTGAGGTATTTCTGGTTTTCCCACTTCTCTTGAAACTTATTGTTATTGTTTGGGTGCCAAAGTGTATTCGAATATTGAAGTGTGAGGGCAAATTGAATAATTTTCAGAATTTTCGCGAATACTTCTAGAATTATTTGCAAATACTTCTTGTGAAGTTCTAGAAAAAAGTTGAAGAGGCTTCTATGAGATGAAAGCCTTCCTTTTGGCAAAATTGATGAAGTGTTGGTAGGGTAGCGTTTCGTAGTTGCCTTATAGAGAATAAGGCAATGCGCAATTGAATTTATATATACACGATTGTGTTTATATACACGATTTCATGCAGCCAAGGAGTTGGTCAAATTTCAGATGGAAAACAACTATAAATAAGCCCTTGCCTCCGCCACATCTATCACCTCCTTGTTAGAATCATTTTCTAAAGTCAGTACATTTGCGACCGTAGCAGAGCCAGAAAGGCAGCTTTCGCGCAATACGAGTGTGATGAGGTGAAACACATTGAACATATTGAAGGTCTCTTTCTAGGTGGCTACAAAGACTCTAAAGGCTCTATAAAGGCTATATAGGTTCGCTTCCGCGCATCCGAAACTCATTAGGAGGGGAAACTTGTGTTTTGAAAATGCCATGACCAAATTGTGTCACCACAAGGTGGCGGCCAGTTTCGAGACCCAAAGCAAGCCTCTAACCGAAGCAGGCTACCTAATTCTGTTACAGGTTTCTGTGGCCGAATGTATTCTCCAAAAGTCTCGAAAAGAAAGCAGGTGTGATGTTTCGGAGTACTTGGGCTGCAAAGTAGGTGTAATCCCTTACATGCACACAATTTCTCACAACTTAAAGAAAGTGGCCCAGAGGCCTAATGTACGTGTCGTTTTTTCAGCGCCCAAGAAACTAGGGGAGCTTTGGGAGCTCACTTGCCTAAGAAATGTTGCTCCCCCAACTTATGGTAAGAAACACAATGTTAGAATCGTTGATTGTGTTTACTGTGTCATCTACAAGTTTCCATTATCCTGCGGGATACTATATTCGGCAAACGTAACGGTGTCTGAATGACAGATTACGCGATAACTGCTATAACGCGAGAAATAAGCTTACAGCGGGAATATTCTGGCCGGCACACTGCAGAGGCTTTGGGTGCTCCCTTGATTTGTATAGTTGCATAGTTATCGGTTGTTTTAGAGATCGGCTCATACGGGAGATAAAAGAAGCCGAGGCTCTAGAAGAATTAGGCCATCTGTATGTAAGCTCGTCATCGATTTCCTTGTCAAAAAAGGAAATGGCGTTTCTTGGTTTAAGAACATGTGCAAAATGAGTTGTGCTTTGTCGTGGATGTATAAAATGGGTGTGATTGGCATGAAATAAACAGTTGGAAGTTCAGCACCTTCTTATCTCTACGTCTGTGTCGTGTCCCTTTCTTTTATGTACTGCGCTAATACACACTACGTTCCTGGATGACTGACTCGCCTGATCAGCAACCCTTCCGAACTTCGTTTGCACACCTCTCCACGCAGCCATGATATTGCGTAGAAATTGTGTCTTTCTGTTTTGAGGTATTGTGAAAATCTACTGCTACATTTCTCATTACTGCAATTCCCGGCTGTTATACCATTTTCCCCTGGTCCCAGCATAGCTCCCACAGCATCCAATCTATTGTGGAACTGTTCCTGTACGATACATCACAAAGCCCGTTATGAGCCGATCAAGCGACCATTAGAGCTGCCACAAGGTCTTTTCATACTGCTTGGCCTGGCTCGACTGTTTCGCTGCATGAGCGATGCACGCGACAAGCTTAACGTATTTCTAGCAACCATGAAACAAACTACTGCCTTCGAGATTCATAATGCAAACACAACATCTATATCATAAGTACTTTTAAAGCTGCTTTTTGCGAGGATGTAAAAATGGGCTTGTTGGTAGTAATACATCATGAAAACATGTGGAGCACAAAGAACGGACTAGGACAGACGACGAGACGATGCGCTGACTTGAAACTGTAGTAGTGCGCCTTTAGACAGAACGAAACAACCCGGGCGCAGCAGATGGCAATGGCCCTCAACATAACGAGCGAAATCAAGCTGGAACGTAATACAGGACATACGCAATGTACTAAAATTGTTACTTGAAATAATGTAAGAATGGGCTTGTTGGGGTTGATGCATCGCGACAATGTGCAGTGCACAAAAATGACAACATGATGATGCGCTGAGTTCGAACAATTGTCACACGTTTCCTTAATGTAGCACCACCAACAAGCCCATTGCTACATCCTGTCAAGTTATACTTCTTGTAAACTGGGCCACTTATGTTATACGTTAAACCTCATTTCACTCATAAAACTGACAGCCATAACCATTAGCCGCGCCTGCGTTGTTTCTTTATGTGTTCAAGCGCACCGACTACTGTTCAAAGTGAGCGCATCATCCCGTCTTCTTCCTTAGCCTGAGCCTTTTTTGTGTGCTACGTGTTTTCATGCTGCTGTTTATGCTTATGAAGGTAAAACATTAAAGGCTGATGTTGGTTTCTGCCAATGTACTAATGTCGACTTATTATCATCGTTGCTTCTCGAGCGAGTGTGCGAAGTTCGTGGTTGCATTTATCGTGCTGGTTCCTTTGCGTGTGCTTCTTTCTTTCACACCAAAAACTGTTGTTGCCAAAAGAACTGCATTTGTTCATTGCATTTCTGTGAATGATGTTTCTTTCAGCTCTGTCATTTTCTTCGTTAACGAGGTTGTGGCTGCATGCTTGCTCCTGCAAAACGCAGTGACAAATCTTAATAACTGACGACACGACGGCAATTTTTTTCAACAATTTTTTTTGAAAAGGCTTAAACAATAATGAGGCGCTTGAATTATTACAAGCCTCGGTAGTCTAACGACACACCAACAGTACTGAATTATTTTTTCGTGCATCAGGTGGCAACCTTGCAAATGATCACTTGTAAAGTGTTGGCCATGAATGCACAAGATTTTTTCAAAAAATATGACACCACGGCTGCTCGGAAAAGTTTTCGTGCTGCCTGGGAACGAGCACAACGCGATGTCGCAGTTTTTATTCAAGCATAAGCAATAAATAAAAGAATGCACAAATAAATATATTTCCGCTTTACGGCTTCCCGCTTTGTCGTGTTTAAGAGACCTACAGCCTTTCAAAGATGTGAATTTGTTTACAGGGTGGTACCGCTAATAGCGCAGATATTTGTGCTTCCAGGAACTTACAATATGAGCGATCTATGCTGCATGCGTTTATTCAGTGAAAAAGTTAATACGCATTTCCTGCAAACAACATCATTTTTATATTGAGACCGTAAATTTATAGGAGTTTTTCGCTATCTTGTGAATGATCTAGTGTACCACTGAATCTGGTTTCACTAGACGTGATCAATGAATTATGTAGCATCCATGATACAACGGGCAACCAATTATTCACTATACTTCTCCAAAATGGTCATGCTGGCCCAACCTTGATGCTCATGATAACAAGGAGAAGTCTGCATGTAAAGCTTCCTGGGAGTAAAAATACAGCATTTCTTCTCCGATCGGCTCCTTTACTTAAGTTTTGTTTATACGAGAGAATGTACACTGCAAAACACTGGCAGCTCTAGAAGAGAGCAATGCAGAGAATTTTCCTTGACCCATCTGCACGTTTACCAAGGTGACAAAGCTACAGTTATTGTCATAGCAGATCTAGAAGAAAGCAATACAGATAATTTTCCTCGACACCTCTGCTGCATGCGCCATGGCAGCCAGAATCATTTTGAACGTCTTAACAGAAGCCCCACTTGGGACCACTAACACCACCAGTGAAAAAGTCGACACTACCAAGCTAGGAAAACCTCCCCACTTACCACCCCCAAATCATTCTAGCAACCCCGGTGGAATCTCACCCAGCTTTACAGCAATTATGACAGGGCTATGCTAAACCATACATGAAGTCGCACTGCTAAGTATGAAGTTCTGCTGGGGATTATCCCCTTCATTCTCCTTGATCCAACAGCAGCAAAGTACCCCGGTAACACACTCCTGGCACATGTGTTTCTCTACCTACAGACCGTGGGGGTCCTTGGTGTCTCTACTCGAGACCACTGCAGCTTCTGACTTTCTGCTTGAAGTCAATCTGCGCAAGGTCGTAGATAAGGTCTTTAGAATTGTAAATCATAATATCCCTTATACGCACAGCAAAAAGAACCGCTCCCATTTTTCAGACACATCAAGGCATCCTTTATTTTAAAGTTATGGCCCGGCATTCGAAACCTTTATTTCATTTCTTTCATTTTCTGAGGCTTCACTTGCCTTTGCTGGTGCTAGCTATCTATGCAATTGTAAAGTAATACACAGGGAAGCAGCATCAGCTCGATGCTTTGAACAGCTTCTATAACGGAATAGCTTATGTGGACCTAGATGGTGCTACTATACTGAAAAATATGCAAGAATAATAATGGTTCATGGATTCGAGAACTAGCGATTACGTGCGGTTACATCCTGGTGGAAATAAGAAGACCACGAATCGTAGTGCATGCTTTTCATATATAGGTAGGGTTATATTTTCAAATTGCGTTTAAATCTCTCAATGAACAGCAACCCAAAAAGCCTAGCAGAAGACGCTTTGTGTCGTGCTACTGAGTTACTTTGTTTGCTGTACAATTTTATGCTTTCCTGTACACCACTATTAGTGCTCAATACTGCTCGATATTATGATATTACCTAGCCGCTCTCTATTTAGAGCTGCTTACAAGACAGAGCAGTTCATGCTGAGAATTTTGCCTTTGTGACTACTGTGACTTATCAAGAGGCAACACATGCTTTCTGAATGGATGCACACGCCTTAATGCAAGCATGTGCACTGAACTGTAGTGTCCAAACATGTACTGCTGTCGTGCTCACTGCCTGCTCTTGGTAGTCTGTTGTGTGTAGAAAACTTCATAGTGGAGACAGACTCCAAAATTCTGAAATGATTTCACGGTGCATTAAGTGTTAATTTCAATTATTGGACACTGATCAACTGACTTTCTTCTGAACTAAAGCAAACATATAGCACAAAAATGATTGTCAGTGCCTTTATTTGTTTTATACGTTGAACCGTGTAAATATATAAAATTAGTTGTGCTATATGAGACTTTTTTCTTTGAAATAAAAAGAGTTTTATACAGCACACTTTGGTCAGCATTAGCTGTGAAACTGGGGACCTTTGCTGAAAAACACACATGCAGCTCGAGACAAATCTTTCAAGGTAGCCTACATCTGTGTTGACCATACTTGGCGATTTCTTTCTTTTCAGCCTTGCTCTTGAATGTTTTTTATTTCACTAAGCCCTGTGACTTCTAGCCCATGCAATGCTGCATGAAAATGGAATGCAAGATTTCCCAATTCAAAAAAAAATAAAGCACATTCAGCTCCACATCAAGTAGACATTGTTCATGCAAGTGGCAGAATGACTGATGCTGCAAAACATATCTTACTTGCAACCACAACAAGTGCCAACTGTTAACACTGGTGCACTCAGCCAGCTTCAGACTAAGAGGCATCATTTACGAAAAAAACAATAAAAAATCTACGAATCTTGTGGGGTGACAAACGGTGTGCACCCCTTTTACACGCAAACACACACACACACACACACACACACACACACTTAAGGAACAAGGAACTGACTCACACAGTCAATACGAATGAGATTCAGTGTTTCAGAGACGAGTAGGCTGACAAAGGTAGGATATGCTACAGGTGCTTTTTTTTACCACCAAGTGATAACTTGAGTTAAAAATGGCAGAAATTGTTCATTTCCACATAGTAATTAGGCTACGATGTTTTCTTGAAATGAAAAAAAAAGTAGTCGACGTATAAAACCATGCTTTTGAAGACATGCAAGTGTCTTCACAGCCTGTAATATTAGGTATAATAATTCGTGTGCCTTATTCAAGTACATTACCTGCTGCACTAATGTCTGCCATGACATATTTTCAAAGTACATTAGCTCTATCGTAAACAAAGGTTTAGAGCATTTATAATTCATCCAAAATCAACATACAACACCGTGTAGGCAAACCATTTGCCTGAAAGAAATAGGCATTCAGCAATAACTGCACCACAACTATTCTAAGCGTTTTCAGCAATACAGGTTCAAGTCACACCAGTTAGTCCAAAACACTTTACATTGTAACATGCAAGCAAAGCACCTGAACGAACCTATTTACACTGCTTATAATGTAGTGACCACCATATGATGCCTACCCACCTCTCAGAAGCACCAAACACGCAAAGAGTAACAACTAAGTCTGGTCCAGTTGTAACGAAAGCGACCGATTCACAATAAATCTGTTGCCGTTAGTTACGGTAGATTCATTGCAAATGGTTTAGTTGCAGCCATATTAGCAGTTCCGTATAATTTTCACAGATTTGCGATTGCTGCCATAGGACCACTAAGACTAATTTCCTTTTTTTCTCGTTATTATGTATATTCCGTCCCACAAACATGTTGCAGCAGGGCAAAATGTACGAGGTGTAAGCAAGCTCTGTTTTTGGCCAGCAAAGCGTAATTCTGTAAGCAGTTGCTTAAACAAGTCTTAAACTACCTCTGATATTTTTTTGCATTTCAAGTAAAGACGTGCATTGTGTTCAGAATGTCAACACGATCAACAATGGCAAAAGTAACAGCACTACAAGCAACAGGCGTCCTACACATTCCTAGAAACAATCACTTCTGCTCTCCGAGACTCTGAAGTGTCCATCTTTTTACTGTTTACCATGCTGTCCACATTTTTCCCTGCTCATCACCCACAAAACCTGTTAGTCAGCTCACAGCTCTACCTTCTCGCATGTTGAGGAGCACTCGGCTAGGAAGAGAGACAAGCTAATCAACCAAGTATGCACAGAAAGAGGAAAACTAGTGAAGCATTCTTTGTATCAACAATTGCATCGAAAAATCTGATTGTTACATATGCGCTCAACTGCACCGCAACATTACAATTAAATTTCGACCTCTTGGTGGTCTCAGGGCTGTTTAAAAAGGCAAGCTTGAGACATATTCATTTGTTTAGCAAATGATACGTGACGATACTATGCAACTTGTTAATCTTGTTTCAAATAAACATCATGTGCATTCATTGTATAAGTGACCATCGATAATCATCGTTACGAAGCAGCATGACACACCCCATGCAGCCATGAATTCCCACTTTAATCTGAAATTATACTTGCTACTAGGTCACTATCAACACAGCCAAAAAAAATGGTGAAGTCAGTTATTGCAATGATCTACATTACGCTTACAACAAAAAATCACATGTTTTTTTTCGATATTGAAGTAGTTTGTTTGTTTCGCCACGATTATTAGGCTTCGTTTCCAAGAATGGGGAAGTATAATACGGAAACAATGCAAAATTGTCACAAATACACTGCTGCTGAAGCATCAGGATATCAATATAAAGCAAATAAAAATTGATTATGCCATAAAGTTTTGCAAGCCACAAGGTGCACGATGATGTAATTGATTCGAGGTGAAAAACACGTGCTTTGAGCGTTGTTGCCATGTTTTCGTTTTCTCTGCATTGCAACTAGCTTGCTTTATTCATCCAATATTACTGCAGAGATGCTATGAAAACACTGAGCAGCGATTGCAGCGTACGTGAATGCATGTTCAGGGCTTTTAGCCCTTCCCACTGGCAAAGCAGCTCTGCAGCCTCCAGATTGCTGCAACGAATCGGAGAGATGAGCATAGTTTACCAAATGTTTAGGAGTCACTGGCATGCATGCAAGCGCAGAAGCATTTCATAGGGAGCTTGCACCAGCAGTGGTGGCGCAGTAGGCGGGTAATTTGTTGCCCCAGCCAGTTGAGCCGGCAATCGGGAAAGTGGGTGTGATTGTGGGCTGTTATAGTCCATGCAAAGTAAGGCAAAGTTACAGTGGCATAAAGATGCTGATAGAAGACGCCCGCAGCCGCACAGTACAGTAGCTATATATGCTCCCTACCGGACAACAGATATAATACAGTAACTCGACCCGGCAGCGCACTATCGTATTAGAAGCAAGAGCTTCTGCCACACGCACTTTCTTCATTGCCACCTCATCTGGCTATGAACCATTATGGGTTCTTGCACTATCATCTTTCGTGCAGGCTCCTTTCAGGCACCCTGATATTTAAAAATAAAATGTCGGCCTCATTGTTACTTGAGTGGTGAGAAATTGAAACGTATTTCAAGCCACTCAAACAGGTGGAAAGTAAACGTGCAGCAGCCTTTCATTAGTTTTCAATGCAATGCCCGGTTTCCTTTGCTGAGAAAACGTGTTCATACATGCACCATCTATTTTTCTATGCACTATCAACATCAAAAGAAACTCGAACGGTAAACATTGACAATGGTATTGTTTGTATCGCCCAGAAATCACCGTAGAGAGGCGTGGGCATGCGCAATGCTACCGGATGCGCGCACCTGGTAAATGTGATGGCTTGGCGTTGCGCACTATTTTATACCAAAAGCTTGCTTCTGTTTGGGTTTCATTTGACGCAGATGGTACATTTACGACATTCTGCCACAAGAATAAACACGCACATAAACAAGACATGAGCGCGACGACGTGGGTGGCCATGTCGTGTTCACGTCTCGCGTGTGTGTGTTGCTTACTAGCGGCAGAATGTCGTGCAGTAAGCAATACCAACTAGGTCATGAAGAAATATTTCTGAATTACATTGCCAATAGTACAGTTGTGAGCAACAAGAGAGCTAACACCGAATACAAGTTTAATATATGATTACTAGTATTGTATTGATAAAAATCTGAATCACAGAACATCAAAAAATAGGTTTCTGTTTGAGTAATCATTGTTATGTACATTACTACGCTTGCCAACTGCATAGATTCAATATAGTTTAAAATGACCCTGCAGGTGTGGGTGAAAAAAAACACATCAACATGAATGGCAGGATGAACGACAGTGGAGAGAGGGAAATCTGAGAAAGTCACTAGCTTCAGAGCAGGCCAGTATTTTCTTTTTAGTTTTAGCATTAGGAACTATAGTCTTTATCTTGCTGGATAGTTTATTCTGTTTGCATTGTATAAACAACACAATGTGAGACGAACATAGAGTCGCAACTAAAAAATATGTTAAAACATGTTGCTTAGAAACTTGACTAAAAATATCATTATTGTACCCTTAGTGTGAATGAGGGTGCGGTTCGAAAAAAGAAGCGCCTTAATTAGCAAATATTTTACCAGACCTACATGTGTACGAGGTATGTAGCTAACGTTAATTATAAAAGGTTTTGTGCAATACATTTTTCTGATAACAGTCTGTGCGCGTCCCGCATTTTTGATATGCCTCCCATTTTTTCGGGCTAACACTGCTAACACTACTACGCTTTCTTCGCTACAAGCTTTAAAACCTAATTTCAATGTATCCGCTTGTATTGCTGATGACTGTACTGTATGACATATTGGGCAAGAAAAGCATGTGGCTGTATTTCTGCTAACATACGTGTTCTAGTGCAAACAAGATCAGAACAGAAGAATGATGCAAAATGCGCACTGGTCTTGTCATTACATGTCTTCCTTATGTCCCTGTCTTGTTTATGCTAAAACACTGACATGTCTGATAAGCTAGTTAGATTATAAATACTCGACCATCATACCTATTCTTGCATCAGCAACAACACATCACTTTGACAATCACACCGCTGCCACACAGCAGCGTAATGCATTCTGCTACTTGCTGGCAACACAAAAAGTGTAAAAATGCGAAGCTCTAGCGTAATATGAAGTCTCACATGGTGCATGCAGTAAGGAGTCCAACATAGATACTGGCTGGTACAGCATTACTGGCAACCGAAGACGACATGCATGTACACACAATTGCATGAACATTTTTCCCGACAAAGGGCAAACACATGATTACGTTTAACTAGCACAAGATAGTGTTCAAGGTCAAAATAACCACTAACCACTTTACTGGGAATGTAGGCCCCTTATAACCACTTAGATGGTTCGCTAGGTGAATTGAGCCAAATTAAAAGTTATATCCTCCCTAAACGCGAGAAAAACGCTGCCCAGCCGTAAATGGCACTGCGGGCTCTGTTTTGTCAGCAACGACACAAGCGCCGCTAGCGTCCTGCTTACGACAATGCACATAAAAAAACTTCATCATTACACACACGCATGTTCTCAGTTTTCGGTAACTTAAGTATCAGCGTAGCCAAAGACAATCAGTAACGCGCATAATGTCCGCCGTGGCTCGCGAGAGAACGTAAGGCTGCCCCTTTACGACACTTCGTCCGAGTGCAATAACACATGCCTTGCGCCGAGTTGCACGCTTTACATAATAACCTGTCCCACTTACCTTACCTTTTCTTGCACTGCCATGTAGTATGCCTCCACCGCCATCAGCCTTAACCTAGGATTCCTTGGAGCACCACGCATTTCTTTGACTCCTTGAACGCTCGACATCCATCGGCACTCCAAGTAACACGGGAATCGCGCGCATCACACAAACGTGGAACAGAGCTTCCTTGCGCAAATTTATTGCTTTTACCTTGAATCTTCAACAGGATGTAACGACGACTCACCACATGCACAAAAACAAGTAACAGCTAGCTTTGGCTGCGGATGGCTTTGTCTTGAATTGTTAATTGCAAAAAAAACATCGTCTTGCAAAGTTAAAAAAAGTCCCTAGTATTTGATGAATTCATTTCAAAACAAAAATATTGACTCAACTTCAACAACAGTTTAAATAACACAAGCTAAATAACTTTCCAACATTTTTTTTGTTCTAGCAGACTGTTCACTGCTTCAACCACTGACATAGTAATGCGGCTTTACGTTGGATTATAGCCCCTACAGTAGTTGTATCTGGGTTATCAATGTATTAAAGAATGTCTATTAGGTAGTCATGCTTCTCCGTAGTGCATTTTGATATTTTTCAGAGCAAGCTATTTTGATGCATTGAAGCGCAGGGAAGCCACCGTGATCAGATGATTTCGCTGGTACACTTGGCACCACCAGCACCGCCGTATGCATTAGAGTGGTTCCCCGCGCTGCCTTCGTGACAGAGCGAGACAAATACTGAATGGAACAGATTTAAATGCCAAAGTTAACCACGTGTCACTTCACTTACGCGTGATAGCCGACTAAGTTGCAAGAGAGCCTCCATAAATAAGTTTCAATTGCTCAAGCTTAAGTTTAAGCATGAAAATTTCTATTTTTAGACGCGTTTGATCGGCAACTTATAGCAAAAAGATGCCAGAAAGGTATGCGGTGTAGATACAGTAGCAATATATATGTCTGTAATAATAGGTACGATCACATATCGCACCTCACTAACGCTCGAAGTAGCTGTATGGCACGTTTATCGATTACAATAAACACCGATCAATGGTGATGTGCGAGTGGCTAAGCAAGCTGATGCAGCACTATCGGGCACTACAGGTCAGAGTATGTGATCACGGGCTCATGTTCCGATCTGTCTGATGCATATATTCTTTTTCCGTCATTCGCAATTTTATCGAGTTGGGTGCGCAAACTACAAAGAAACAATATTACAGTCGAATACGTATGTGGCAATGTGTTTGCTTGCACAGAGGTTACTTTCCTCTTTTCTGAGAATATTCAGTTCCTAATACTACAAAAAGAACGACTGGAACAAGTGGTTGAGCTGAGCAACTATTGTAAGGGTACAATGTCGATATAGAATGAGCGCAATAATCATTGTTTGAACATTCTTCTTCACAACAGGACGAGCTATGACATAGGCAGCACCACAGAACTGCGCTTTCAGTGGGCATTCTAGGATAGTTTGGAAAAGCCAATGTTACACGCACAGACGTTGGTTTACTTGAAGCATGGTTTAGGCATCAACTAAGAACCGCAGGCCGGCTAGCAATTAAGAAGATGGTACACTAAGGATCTGATTATGCTATTGTGCCCTGCTCTTGAAGCTGAAGCTGAACCGCCTTCACTTTATTACACACTAATACATGTTCCGCTTGTGTGTTCATGCAGCCATGAATTAAAATCTAAGGCACCTGTTGCCTCTTCCTACTTCTCACGAAAACAGGCCCTTAGATGTTACTGTATAGCATGGCATTGCAATCATGATCTGCACTGTGGTCTGAAAAAAGGCTATTGCATATTTCAAAAGCAACTCAGCACTATACGTGACCAACTGTGAATCACTGATAAGCACTGCTTTGCGCCCATACAGAACGGTCGTGCCTCCACGTGAAATTCTTTTTGTGCCCCCTCCTTCTACCTTAGCATACAAATCAGTTCAACATTCTTAACCTTCCTGTTTTTATCACCATTTTCCTCTCTTTTTATTCGGTTTCAATTCATGTAGCTGTATTGTGAAAAGAGGTAATAATCATGTGGATCAATACTACCGGCTGTTTATAGGAAAGTAGAGCACAAAAACAAATTCGTTTCACACGTCTGCAATCAAAATTCTCTACTCTCACTTCAACTTGCTTGCTCGGTAACATCCAAACTAATGATTGAAGAGCTTGAAATGAGGTTTGGGATCTTCGAGGCGCAGCTTCTATATGATGATGCATAGGGTTATTGGTCACAGTATGGTTGTGCCTTCCTGTGAAATTCTTTGTCTGACCCCCCCCCCCCCTTCTTTTCTATACTGTAGTATAGCAAATCAGTTCAACCTCGTCAACCTCCCTGATTTTTCATCACCTTTTACCTCTCGTTTTTTTTTTCAATTCATGTAGCTGTGTAGTTGAAAGAGGTAATAATCATGTGGACCAATACTACCGGCTGTCTATAGGAAACTAGAGCGCAGAAACAAATTTGCTTCACACGTCTGTACCTAAAATTTGCTATTGGAAAACTTGCTTGCTCGAAAACTTGAAAACTAATAACCAAGCAGCTTCACACGAAGTTTCGGATCTTCAACACGGAGCTTTTGCATAATAATGCATAACGGTGATTGGTCACCTGAAACATAAACGGCATTAAGGAAACCGCTCTTTACTCGGTTCATGTCATCTTTTCTAGGTGTACGTGCTGTTATAGACATTTAACTCAAAGGTGGCAGAGCTAGTTTATAAACGACACACACTTGCTACCTCAAACTGTGATCTCTGAGATACATGTAACGTTGTTTTTTAGGCTGAATTCAGTGTGTGTAAAGGGGATTAGAAGAAGGGATGGAATGATGACGATGGGGACAAAAGGAGTCATGAATTTGTCTGATTGGACATTGCTGACCAAATACTGGTCTCACTTTATATTACCACGCCAAATCAAAAGAACATTGAAGAAAGCACATTTAGTCGCGAGAAGTAAGACGGGCAGTCACGTGTTAGAGGACCTGTTGTTTCATTGGCTTGAAAATGTTAACAGTTTGGGCTGTCTGCATGACAGCTAAGGTGCAGACAGTGGCAATTAAAACAACTGCCAGACCGACCCGGTGTAGCAAACGGGCTACACCGGGGCAGTTCATTATAGCGGGGAGGCGAAAAGTGGATGCCCGCTGATGCCTTGTATTGATAGTCTGGCTAAGACAAATCAGTCGTTATGCCTTTTTGCATAGGCGTGTGTGCAGGGTTGCCCTTCAGAGGGGACGAGCATTATTCACAGCACCCCCTTCCCCATTACAATCTTCTACTAGAGGAACAAGTTGTTCCTCTGTATAATTTTCGAATACTTCAATAAATTTTAGAGCTATTGTCTAATATTTCCCTCTTCTTCAACAAGAGGAAATGGCTTGTAACACATATTTTATGTCAAGTTATCATAAGCCGTCTTCAATAGCTGCAGTACCTGTTGCCATACGGGAAGTAATCCAATTAATTTCTGGTCAAACACCGTGTATATCGGTGTGAGTAGGCGTGAATGATTATGCGGAGTGTATAGTGGTGTCTGTGACACGATTATGAACACAATAGCGAACGATTACTTCGTTCATGAGTTATATTTTTGGGCTGATGATTCTATTTGTGTTTTAAGCTCTAAGCATTTCTTTACTTCAGCAACTTTGTTTCTCCAGCCGCCTATGACTTTGCGCTCCCCTGGCCATTTCGTAACGGGATACATACCAAAATTGACATGACATATTATGACTGTACAACTATCATAAATCTTTGATCATAACAACAAAATCATGACATGCATGCCATGATTGGCATTATTTACACGCCATGATCTTGGTGTTCTAGCTGTCATTTTTTACGTTGATATATCACAGAATTGGTATTGCATGACATGAGTGTATGACTAACGTGTGTGTCAGCTCATGGCATGCAAGTCATGACGCACATCTTGTGTACAGCATGATTTAAGAGACATGGTCTCAGGGAGCTGCCGGCCATTTATTCAAACGAAAATATACCGAAATTGGCTTCACATGACATTTCTGTATGAAGAAGATATTGACAGATGTTCACATGAAATTCAATATATGCATGTCGCGCACGACACGAATTACATGCCACTCTTATGGTGCGCTCGCAGCATTTTGATACTTTGGCATATACTAAATTTGCTATTGCGTGACTGAATGAAGAACATAAATGAGAGGTGTTTCCTTCAACATCTTGACATGCATGTCATGACTGCTTACCTGCTATGCTTATGTTGCACTCATGACAGCTTCACTTGCTTGACATGTACCAAATTTGATATTGCGTAACATGACTTTATCGGAAGCCTAAATGACAAGCCCTCACAAGAAAGTCGTGATAGGAATGTCATATGTGGCATGAATGGCATGACTGTCTTGGTGCACTTCAAGCAGATTTGTTGATTATAGCTTCACAAGAGTACCTGATGAACATAATTCACGGGTCATGCATTGAACATACCATAATATAAGCTTCATTTAAAGGGTGTATACTAGATTGTACATGCATGCATACAGAACAAACATATGCTATAGAAAGGAGACTGGATGGCATAACATCAACGACTTCGTTTGTTTGCCTCGAAAACAAACAGGCGCTGTATTTGTGCAGCAATTGCCTTCAAATACATCAAAGCCCACAGAGCATGCGATCGATCTGGTATTTTGTATTTTTGTATGTATACTATTGTTATTCCTGCGTAACCTTGTTCGTTCACTAGACGGATATGATTAGTGTTTATTATTGTGCTATCTGGAAATAAATATAAGTTACAGATTTTCTATAGAAAAGCTTGAGACCCAAGCTTGTCTAGGGTAGTAAAATTTGTCTTTTGCTATACAAATGTTTTCCGCAAAAGACACATACCCATGTGTCTTCCTTATGTTGAACACCATGCTTTAAATGTTGCATTACAAGGTTCTTGCCATTAGGATATGCAAATTACGTTCTTTTCATTAGTAATAAGGCTCCTTTTTCCTGTGGTCCACATGAACCAAAAATAGTTACCGTATCACCATATGGTCCATCCGTATTACATAAGAATTCTTTTATGTGCCATACGCTGCTTTCCGCGCTTTCTTACAATTTCCGTATGATCCATAACATAGCTTCCTTATTTCCGTATGGCCTATCCATATACCAGGAACGGATGTCCTCAATGTGCCATATTCTGCTTTCCACACTTTCTTACAGCTTCCGTATGCATCTGTATAAGCCCATACAAATTTCGTAAATTTCACGCAAAAAGCATACGGAATCCGTATACTTTCCGCATGACGGCATATGACTTTTTTCAGTAGGCTATTTCAGGTATTTCACCAGCATGCACTGAATGACCAAATACATAAATATATGTAACACAGGCCAAATGAGTAAAATAAAGCCGTTTGCTTGCCAGCTCACGCACTTTGCGTCCACTGTGCACGCGCGACGATCCGGGCGAAGGGGCTGCCTAGGCAACTAGACTTGGTGGCGCGTGCACTCTGGCTAGATCCGGTTCTGGCCCTTGACTGGCTGCGGGGCCTCTGCTTTCTTTCTGCGACAGTGATCTGTTGCGTGTATTCGAACCACAGTGAGCACTGTGGCGACGCAGTGTGGCCCGCTCGAGCTGCTATTCAAAGCGCGCATTTGTAATAATCAAGAGCAAAATTCAGCGCACCTTCGCCGACCTAACGTCGTGAAGACTGGTCAAAAAGTGAAGCTGATGGCTTTTGCTTAGCTCTCTGGGTTCTAGGGACTGTACATTCATGGTCACACAAGCGGTATTTTATCAGGAATTTCGATTCAGGAAAAACATTGCTCTACAAAATATTGCATACATTTACCAACACACTCTTAAATGAGAACATTTGTTCTTAGCTTGCAGTCCTTAAAACAAGACCGCGGCTGAATATATTTCTGGAATGTTGATTTCTCGCTGTCTATGAAGTCGAGGCTTTGACCAAAGCACAAGAACCATAGAGGTAAAACAATAGTATCGAAAAGAGGAAAAAACCTGCGTTTTGACTTTATTTGTTTGCAATTTAGTCGACAAGGCTCCTCTCATTGTGAGCAAAGTTGTGTCAAGGTCACCGACATCTTTTTTGTGCATTTTTCTTTATGGTTGGTGTCTTCTTTCTCAACTTTCACAGCGCAGTGCTTCGGACACATGAAGAGAAATATTCGCGAAAGTAAATAGATAAAACCTGTCTGATAGAAATACGTTAGGTCAATGTCCATTTTTGTAACACATCTTGTGGTGTGTTGATGTAGTGGTTGTGGCTAGTCAACTGTACGGATGGTTTTCTGCAGGCGGTGGACGTTTTACCTCCAGCTTCGAGAGTTTTGGTCCTATGGGCGGGAGGGGGGGGGAGGGGTTCCATGGCTATATCATTGTACGAGACATTACCTTGATTCAGGCAAGTTTTTACCTTTTGTGAACGTTAACTAATCCCACAAACGACACAGGAGGAGCAGATATAAGAGGATTGGCCTTGACTCCATCGGACAAGCGGCGCTCCTTTTGTGTCTTCCATCTTTGTGGTTTGCGCGCTTTATCAATTAACACTGCGTTTCGGTTGCATGGCTTTACTTCCTGCTTTGATTCAATACTAGACCTGCAGGCAGCTAGTTGTACACGAGGCTTCCTGTATTAGGATGGTTAATGTACACACATATTATAAGCAAATCTGTCCAACAGTATTGTGCATTTGTAGCGCCTTGTTCATAACATCTCTAAGATAAAAGTGTCAATGAGCATTTCAAGGGTGCTTTCATTACAAATACTGGTTAAATTGGGGGTGTGAAAGAGTGTATACAAAAGTGCTTTTTATGCATACACCCATTTCACATCCTTCAAGGCGTAAGAAGTTTTGAAGTGTACCGAGAATTTCACCCCATCGGATAATCTTGGCAGAAAAAAAATAGGTGTACGATGTCGAAAATACACCTTTCAAGGTGTGAAATGGTTTCCAGTAAACCAACTCGGCCGACGCCACATTTACAAACAGCGGCTTTTCACCAACTCACAACAAGTCCCCGCAGAGATGCGCCCATGCGAGCTTTCACTAATGATTTCACTAATATTTAAACCTTCTAGATTTAAAAGCGATTCCCACTATTTTTTCTGTTTGTGTTTGCGATTTGCGAAATAGTCGAGATTTGTAAAATATTTGAAAGACTCTTCGCTGTGCTCCTACATCTCAGAAGGCAGTGCCGCCAACAGCTCCTGAAACGGAGTGTAGACTACATCAGTGTTACAAAGGAGCACTCAAGGAAGGTCCTCCAAATTCTAGCAACGGCGAAAATACGACGCTGTTAGGACGCGACAAAACCCAGCGTAAAAGAAGAAAACAAGCATCAAAAGTCTCCTCGGGCGCGCTTCCTCATCTATGGAAAGTGCCGCCATGCCAGCCAATGTCATCGCATATTTCACCGAGCGATCTCTGACAAATTTTCAAAATGGGCCTGATGCAGTGTTGCGTAACGTAACGAGAGAGTTTCCGCCCTTTCCACAGCCTGAGTGTGCACCACTCCGACGAAACGACTAGAAACTTCTAGAACCAAGCACGAGTGCATCTAGGCCGCACCGGAGACGAAGAGAGTTTGCCACAGTTAGGCGAAATGCGCATTCTACAATGATGAAGCAGAGGAGAGGAGAGTTTTTCCGCCATCATGCGAAGGCTAGTGTCTATAGTGACAAATCAAGAGATGAAGAGATTTTTCACCGGCAGGTGAAAGCTTGCGTTACAAGCAGGGGAAAGTGGGCGCTTACCTCCCTTGGGCGCAGACGTGTTCTGTGCTCGCAGTGCCTTAGTGGCCGACATGTTACCGGCAAAAGTTTTCTGATTGAAGTTTGGACATTTGATGACGTGAAAGTCCGCGAAAGAGAAATCTTGAATTCAATGAATCGGCAACCGGCACTAGACTTTGAGTGATTAGTTCCTTGAAGAGAAGTGTACAAGTTTTGTTCCAAAGCTTTTGAATGAATTTGTTTGATGAACATTTTAGTGTGAAGATGCCTTGCTTGGTCGATTCAAGAGATTGCATTGTAGCTCGTGTTCTTGTTTGTGTCCATTGTTTTGAGTGTATCTGGTAGTGTTGTGTAAGTACCTTGTGATTGATGATGTAATGTATCGGATAATTGCCAAGTATGCATAATTGTGTTGTCAGTTCAGCCATACTTGAGAAAATATTTTCGATTTGTTATCAACTCTCGCCTCTGTTCGGTCTTTGGAATATAGCTTGCATTCGCTGGCGCCTAAAAAGGCTTTCGATGCGCAATTCAGGGGACCAATACTTTGGTCCTTGGAATTCGCCCGGTCATTGCCTCCATAAATTGTGTGACCAGCGACAATTATTCTGGCGTCTACAACAGGGACTTCTTGGTGCACAGTGTGTAAAAAGTGGGGAGAAAGAGCCCCAAGTCGTTGGTAGTGCTATCGGAACATTTTTTTTGTGTCACGACGTTCTCGCTAACGAGTGTACAGCGTTTCAATTGACAGAGTTAGACAGATATTTCGTGCACTCAGCTAGACTTTATTTGAGAGACACTGTGCGTCTGGACGAATTAGTAGCTCTTAGTGAGAAGTTGGGTCGTTCTGGCGCCGAGCGATGGAATGTAGAGCCCCTATAATTTCTCCAAGCAGTGACGCACATGGTTATTCACTCGTCTCCTCGCTTCTCCCCCTACTCCAACCGGCAGCACCACGTCGAAATTGGCCAGATGCTGTCATGTGTGACAGCTCGCAATGATAGTTTGTTTACATTCGCTCGTAACAGCCATCTTTGCTCTCTAGGTGCAGACTCCTTTGGGCACAGGGCATCTGTTTTGATGGATACGAACTTGTCCTTCTGTGCGCACTGTGCTCTAAAATGCGTTTCATCAAGGTTGACGCCGCTGTTCACTGTGTTGAGTGGTTGTTGCGCATTTGAATGCCAGAACAAGTCTAGTTACTGCCGAAAGCTCTTTATATTGCCGCCTGTTAAGTTCTACGAGTTGCGACAAAAGACATGGTTGCATAAAATGGAAAATGAAAGCTTCAGGCCGACATTTTTCAACCCACTTTGTGAAGTAAGTTGTGCGTTTCAGATCGCTTCCGTATTTGCTCAATACAATTCCTCATCTAGTGCCGTCGACAAGCCGCAGTTAATTGCGCAGGGCGTCGCAATCTTCCACTCCGGTTTGAGTAACGCTTCTGCGGAGGCTGTTTTGTTTCGTCAACAATACATGCTGAAGCATTCTACTTGTCGTTAGCGCAAATTGGTATGAATTCAAATTGCTGGTTGGTGCTTACATTGTACACTAAAAACACTCAAAATTGTGATTGCGAAACTTCACATATTTTGAGTTGCGGTTTTGAATAAACAAACCTGGAGTGCAAGAACTCTCGTTATGATTTGTACTCTCCAGTGGTTTTCGTTGCGTGCTCGTGTAAAATTCAGATCAAAATTCTTTCTGTAGATCTTTATCTGGGTCAATCAGCTGGGGAAGTCGTAAGCGAGGGCATTTATGAAAAGCCTCTACTGTATCGTTCCGTACAAATCATACGGAAAAATTATGGACTCTATACAATATATTTAGCATTTATACGAAAAAATTGTGCATTTTTAAGGACGCATACGAAAGTTGAGAAGGATATACAAAAAACTTTCAAGCAAAACTTTAAAGGCTACAGAAATCATGTAGGACATATGGGAAGTTCATCATGAAAGATAAGGAATGATACGGAAGTTATGTCATATATACAGAAAGTTACTTGCAGAAAATATGGGAAGATAGCAACGTAGGAATCTCGAGCGAAGAACAAATTTTTGTGAATGAGCATCTCTGTCCTACACTTAAGCAGCTACTTGCACAGGCAATCGCAAAGAAACGGAAGCATCCCTGGCAATAAGTGGGGACGAAGAATAGAATATCTCTCGCTCGCAAAACACAGTCGAGTCTAATGGTGCACAAGGAAACTGATTTTGGCCTTTGCAAGATTGCCTAGGCTGTTTGTAGCCAAGCTTTGTGTTCTTTTTTTTGTGCACGTCTTGGAATATCAGGAATTTTGTCTCCCATCTGAACTTAAACTTCCGGCACAGTCACAGAGCATGCTCACTGCTATTCGCCTCAATGCGCGTTCTGCGGCTCCTAAGATAGATGATTTGAGCACACTTTTTATCAAATTCAACTTCCTTTTCAATGTGATTATGCTTATTGAAACACGGTATCATGAAGAAAGTGAAATGCTGAATCTCACTAACACTGATCACTACTTCATCAATGGAAGTACGCTCCAAGGTGGTGGAGTGGCAATTCACGTAAGAAAACACGTGCTCTGTGACATAATTTTGGGATATACGTGTATTACACCTGATTATGAAGTGCTTTGCATAAATAATAGGAACAACTTGTACGTGGCATGTTACCGCCCACTGTCTGGTCCCCTCTGCATATTTTTGGAATTCCTTGAAGAATTCGTAGAAAATTGAAAGTTCAATCGGTACGACATTTTGATAGGCGGTGATCTTAACGTAAACTTTATGAAAGATAACCTGACCTCTCGCGAGTTCATTAACACATTGTCCGCTTGTGGCTATATTAGCGTCATTACTACACCGACACGCGTGACGACGACTTGCCACTCAGTCTTGGACTTGTTCATTGTCAGCATAGACACTGATGTACACAGCTGATGTACACTGAGACACTGATGTACACAGCATAGACACAGCTGGCCCAATATGCGCAGGGGTAAGTTACTATTGTCCTGTTTTTATTGCATTTCCCAGAACTGCTGCACAGAAAATGACTTGCAATGGCAATATTAGGTACAAATGTATGTCTAGCAAAAACATGAATTCATTCTGTAGGATGACTCTGAGAAAAAATTGGTCTTCTGTTCACGTTCAGATGCACCCAAACGAGAGCTATTGTGAATTCGTGTCTATATTCAGGAATCATTACAATACATGTTTCCTTGCATAAACGTTGCGCCTAACAGAAAAATAAGAAAACATTGGGTAGGGCGAGAACACCTCAAAATGATCAAGAAAGAAACTCAGCTGTTCAAGAATTTTTTGCGTACAAGATACACTGCGGACTTTGATGCCTTTAAAGCCTACAGGAATAAACTAACTGCATCGATAAAAAAGGCAAAAAACTCTTACTATGACCACATGTTGTCTGAGATCTATCTACGGCGCCCCAACCAGGTTTGGAAAGCAAACAATCAGGCCCTGAACTGCAAGGCTGTTAGAATACTTCAACGGAAGTAACTGTAAACGGGTATAATCTATTTGGTGTACTTTTAGCCGAGCATTTCAGTGAGTACTTTGCTAATGCGTAAAACCTCTGAGAAGCACTGCCAATACTCAGATTTCTTACCCCAATTCTGACACAATATATTTTGTTCCCTCAGATGAAGCAGAAATAGTGCGCACATTTTTATCTTTAAAAAACAGCAAAGCTATTGATGTCGATGGATTTCAGGTTGAAGGGAATAAGCATGTAAGTGACCTTCTGGCTCCTTGTTAAGCTTACGTGTTCAATCTAGTTCTCCAGTCTGGATGCTTCCCAAATCTCATGAAATTGCCAAAGTACCCGTCATATATAAAAATGGAGATGTTAATGATGCTAATAATTACGGACATATTTCAATGATCCTGTATTTTTGAAGGCATTAGAGAAATAATTTTCTGCCGCCTGAGTAGTTTTCTCAACAACACAACATACTTTCAAAAAATCAGGATGGTTTTCAACGTGGCAAATTTTCACAGACTGCGTTGTTAACCCAAAAAGAATCGATAATCAAAAACATCGAAGAAAAAATCTTACGCTGGGTGTCTTCGTCGACTATAGCAAGACATTCGATACCCTTAATCATCACATTTTACTTGGAAAGTTAGACGCGTATGGGGCACGTTGAGTAGCTAATTCCCTATTTTCTTCATATTTGTCTGAGAGTAAACAGTGTTTTTCAATCGCTAACTGTTTTTCTTCCCATAAAACCATTTCTTGCGGCGTGTCTGAAAGAAGCATCTTAGGGCCAATGCTCTTCAATATCTACATAAATGATAGTGTCGACATAAATAACAATGCTGAATTTATACTGTACGTGGATGATACCAGTCTTTTTGTCTACGAAAAAAATTCAGGTGACATAATTGTCAAAGCCAAAAGCGTATTATGAGATATACTGCGGTGGTCTACTACTAATGGCCTGCGAAAAAAGCGAAAGCTGTCTTTTTCAGATCGAGGGGAACGAAAACTAATCTTCGCCAATCGTGAACTCTTGAGGGAAAACCCGTATAAATAGTGGAGAAACGTAAAGGTCTAGGTGTAACTGTTTCCGCTCATATGACATGGTCATGTCATGTGGAAACATTGACTATATCATTATCGCGTGCAGCTGGAGTATTGTCACGAGGTCGGCACTTCCGGAAAAAGCTAAAGTGCAAATCTACCATGTTTTGTTTTCCTCGTACATAAACTACTGCCTTCTTGTCTAGGTCACCACAACCTTAGGCAACGTAAAAACTATTCACTTATTGCAAAAAGGGCACTGCACTACATTGCAAATATCCAACGCAGTACTTCTGCTGGTGCTCTATTGCACCGCTACAAAATAATTAGCATGCAACACATGTACAATTTTCGACTCATTTACAACTACTTCCTTGAGAAGGAACACTTCCGAACATTTTTTAAAGACTCAGTTATCAAACATAAGTCTTCAACACACGGTTTCACAAACCCGAAGCATTGACAGGTGGCTCACTCCTCGTTCTCGCATGAATTATTTGCTACACTCCCTTAGATATCCATTACTATTCTACCTAATTAATATGTAAATGATGAACCCAACATTTTAATGTTCACAAAACGAGAAATGCGAGAATATTTCTTTACCCTGGCCTAGTATCTTTCTTTTTATCATGCTATGTTATCTATACTCGATGTATTGCATTTTCTTTGTCTTAATCATGTTCATTTTGATACTGCTTAGTGTATTCATGAGTGCAGATACATAGTTATTAGTTTGGTCTGTGTCTAATCGTTACACTATTGTATTTGTAGAATATTCGTCTAACGTTTTGTTCTAATGGCATACTTACATCACAGTAAAAATTTTAAGAGCTTTAATTTCGTAACTGCTGCCATTTACGTGGGGCCTCAGGCACTCTCAAGTGGTTATTCAACCGCTCTTCACCGGAGGGACCCACCGACTGGTTGTAAAAGTCTTCTTGGAAAAAAAAATGAATGATTTAATGACGTGGAAGTATGAAAAGCATTAAGTAATATACTGAAACTTCCTTAAAGGGGCCCTGCGACACTATTTGATCATGTATTTTTCATTGGTTGTTCAGGTACTCTGGAACGCTCTGATATCGTTGCGCAAATAGCAACGCCGAAATCGATGCTGTTATTACTTTAATTCACGGGACAAACTACCTTGGTTTCTGACACCGGCGACACACATCGGATATTTTTGTTATGGAAAGTGACGTAAGGTCATGTGACGTGACGACAAACACTGTTCACTTTTGATTGTCTGGATGCAATAAATAGCATGCAATATTCATATGGTGGTAGCTAGGCCATACGAGTGAATGCTAAATACACCAAAAACCTTTTTTATACTTTCTTAGAAAAAAATCATTCCTGTTTCGAAATGATGTATTTGGAGAACAAAGAACACAACACAGCCCTTGAAGGAGGCTATGGTACGACAGCAAGCAACTAAACATGAAAAGGCATGCCGCGTTTTCAGTGAGCCAACAATGCGACGGGCGGTGGGCGCCACCGTTGACGTAGAACAAGTTCTGCATGCAAGCTGAGAACCCTGCCCAAAATGTACGTGTGTATTTCACACTGTGATAATGGGAGCGTCTTCTAAAATTCTACTCAACGCACGTGGTTCATAGTAACCATGCTAATGACGCCGTCAAAAAGAGCGGTAGTGAGGTATTGTGTGAAGACCACCATGAGGTGAAAATTCCGGAATGTCTTTATGAGACGCGCACTGTGACTGAAAGCAGTCTTTGACGTCAGCAGGCAAATGAAATGCAAAAGAGAACGCTTCTCTTCGTCGTTTGCTCGGGTTTTGAACTTTGAGTACTCATAACTTCACTGTCCGTGCACAAACTTCCATATTTCTTGTTGCAATTGTCTCAGTAACCCTCGCTACGCGTGTTTCGGTGCTAAACAGGGCTGTTCCAAATGTGTCGCAGTGCCCCTTTAAGGAAGTTATACGGAGCATACGGAAACTTTCTGAGGGAAATATGTCAAAATAAAGAGTGGTAGCAGACTAATAGGACTGGAGATGTTAATTTCACTAGATTCAAATGGCAGTCTGAGCTAAGAATCCCATGCGATCCGGGGTGGTGCTACACCGCGGCGGTAAAAGCAATGTCATTGTGATTGTACATGACATCAATGTCATCAAGTCAGAAAGAAATGGCCGGAAAAATTGAAAAAGGTAAATGCAGAGTGATAAAAAAAGGCAGAGTGAATATATTCAGAAACAAATAGTCTCGCTCCTAATCTAACTTACCGATAATAAGGCAATTGGACCGGACGGAATTTCACCTCGAGTCTTAAAGCAGCGTGCTGAGTCAATTTCTCTTTACCTGCACGTAATCTACACAAAACCTTTGTCCTCCGGTGCCCTCCCAGACGACTGGAAAATTGCACATACAGTTCCTATTCATAAAATTGGTTCCAAGAAAGACGTAACCAACTATAGACCTATTTCACTTACGTCCATACACTGCAAGTCATTAGAGCATATTCTGTACAAAGAAATAATGGCACATTTATCAACAAACAACTTGCTGGCGTCTCAACAACATGGTTTTCGTAAGGGCTTATCTTGTACAACCCAATGAATTGAATTTAACCATGATTTAGTATCTGAAATAGACAACAGCGGACAAATGAATTGCCTTTTCCTGGACTTCCAAAAAGCTTTCGACACTGTGTCGCACTCTTTTCTTTTAAGTAAGCTTGCTGCGCTAAACATTGACCGCGAAGTTCTGGTGTGAATAGATAATTACCTTTCATGCCGCCAACAGTGTGTAGTAATAAATGGCAAATAATCAAGTTTTGTAAACATCACTTCAGGGGTGCCACAGGGCTCAGTCCTAGGGCCACTTTTATTTTTAATATATATAAATGGCATTTGCTCAGGAATTCATTCTAATGTACGGTTGTTTGCAGATGACTGTGTCTTGTACAGAAACATTAGAAATGAGAGTGATGTCGCCCTGCTCCAAAGCGACTTATCGCGCATCCAAGAATGGTGTTCAAGGTGGAAAATGACATTAAATGCCAATAAATGCATTCATGTTACTTTCACGCGTAAAAAAAACCAAGTTAGCTTCAGAGTATATAATCTGTAATTGTATAATATAGTAACACAAAAACCGCATTATAAATATTTAGGTGTAACTTTTTCAGCCGACTGTTCATGGAATGCACACGTTGATTCAGTTGTTGCGAAGGCCGCCAAGTCACTAAATCTTATACAGCGCAGCCTGACACAAGCGCCGGCATGTTTGAAATCAACGGCGTATTCAACATACATTCGCCCTATGCTTGAATACGCATGTGCCGTGTGGGACCCCTGGCAAAGTACTTTAGGTTACAAACTTGAAAAAATACAAAATAGAACTGCAAGGTTTGTCCTAAGCCGGTACTCAAGAAATGAAAGTTGCACCAATATGGAAAATGAACTAGGGTGGGAATTACCCTCATCGTGTCGAAAGAAACTGCGGCTATAGCTCCTGTACCAAATATTTCATGGTAAAACTGGCATTCGAAAAGAAAAGTACCTTCACAGTCCTCATTAAATCTCTTCACGAAATGATCATTGTTTCAAGATTTTAGAGTACCGTACCAGATCTAATTTGTGTGCTGATTCGTTTTTCGTTCGTTCCATTAGAGAATGGTATCACTTATCAAATGAACAAGCGTCCTGTATTAATGAAGATGTGTTTTTCTCGACATTGTAACCCCCTTCCTGCAGCGCCTTCGGGCTAAGCGGGGAGATCATTGAATAAAGAATAAAGAAACTACCACGCAAACGAAGAAAAAACGTCGACAGGACGGGCGCTCACTTGCAACGGTTTATTCCTCGAGTTATTCCTTTAAAAACACGGTATTTTGCGTGTTTTGAAAGGAATAACTCAAGAAATAAACAGTCACAAGTGAGTACCCGTCCAGTCAACGTGTTTTCTTTGTTCACTTTGATAGGTAAATATGAATAGAAATTTTATACCACAGAATATATGACCACCAAAAGCCAAGCCGACCCGCATAACCAGTATACACACAGCCAATAGAATATCCGCAAGCCACGCGGTGTTACGGCGTTACAAAAAAAAAGGCAAAATGAACGTCTCACGTCTATTCAGGTTTTCTTGAACACGAAGTAAGAGTTGCACACCTGGTATCTTGTGGTGCGACTGCACACAAAAGAAAAACCCAGAGCGTTTCACATTTGTTCGCTTTGAAACATGGTCTCCCACTTGCCCATGTAGGTGAACAGCTTGCAAGGAAACTGCCATAGCTTTGCAAGCGTCTCTGCCTCGGTTGATTGCGCTCGTGTAGCTGATGTCATCACTGCAGATACGCGCATACGCGTGCCCAGAGGTGTCTGCTTGTTTACATCATGGCCCACAGCGCCGGCGGCCAAGTGCCACCGAGATGTAGAGTAAAAACGTTTGTGACACCATTACTGTTGAAATTATAAATGCCCTAAAAAGAAAGCTGCATTATTAGCCTGTTTGCATTCATTCAGGTCGAATTGTTAATGTTAAATTCCACCTTTTATGTCTCTGGGATAGGAAGGTATACGCTTGGTTTAACTGCGTCGGCCAATATGTTCCTTGAACTCATTCGATTGACTAATTCATTCGATTCTAGTGGAACTATATATCTCTATGTAGCAGTCGCATAATCTTGTTTGACGAAAATGTCATTCCATTCAAATGACATTAAAATGTCTCGTGTCACCGTGGTATTACACACACTGTTTGGAAATGAACGAATTTCGTAAGGCGCCCACTAAAAATGGCCTTAAGTGAATAAAAAGTGCATTACCTTACACTCACAGGTTCCACCTAGGACACAAGATTCACCTAAAAGGAGAGTGTGCAGAATATGCCTCATATTTTCACTTTGTAGCGGGAAGGTGGTTGCGATAAACCTAAATATTCACTCCCTGGTGGAAAACTGTGGGTACACCAAGATATCCAGACTAGTTATTTCATTATTTCTCAATACTACAGTCTTACACGATTATGATAACTAGGGTGATGTATTGATTACAAGAAATACCGGCTTGAGTAAACAAACAGATTATAGTATCATGGGAATAACATTGCTGCACATACAAAAGCATAAAAACACATATAAAATTTTAG
Source organism: Rhipicephalus microplus (assembly GCF_043290135.1). Lineage (NCBI taxonomy): Eukaryota > Metazoa > Arthropoda > Arachnida > Ixodida > Ixodidae > Rhipicephalus > Rhipicephalus microplus. The sequence continues at coordinate 18,895,162 of NW_027464586.1, forward strand.
CACGAAAATGTAACTTATAAGCGTGAGTATCAACCCCGATTTATAGTTGCCTATGCAATAGAAATGTCACACTACACCTCCTCGCACCCCTTGAGATTCACCTATACTCAAACTTGCACCTACAAAAGGCTTATTAAGCCTCCCCACCAAAGCAAGAGCCCCCCTACCTTTCGCAGGAGGTTTTAAAATAAGCGCCAGTAACTTGTCGAGGACCGAGCAAGAGCCCGCTCCCTAATCGGTTAAGATTATCATTCCCCGTAGGGAAGGGGGGGGGGGGGGCTCGGTCGAAATTTTATAGTACTTGCACTGATCAAAGGTGTTTTTCTTTCTCTGTAGCCGTGTGAGTGAACGCATGATATTCATGTGACTCACACCCACACTGTACTCACATCTATGCATAAACTGAAGATTATTCCCTCTACTCCCCCCTTCAATACTCACGCATTCGTCCCCTCATGTCTACTTACTTACTTACTCATGTTAATGCTCGACTCTACTCACATCACTCGTCACTAACTCATACTCGTTCTCTCTCACTCAATGTCACGAGCAGTCACACGCATACAAATTCGCACTGACTCACACTCATTGAGACTCACTCACATTCATGCTACATGTGAACTCGCACTCAGTTTAGTAATCACTCAAGTTCCTACACATGTTTATTCATGCAGCTTGTCACTCACTCATATTCATACTGATGTCTTTGAAATGATTGAGTTGCCTACAAAGTAAGTGAGTATGCCGAGCTAGTTTCAACATTTTCTCCAGGTACATGTCAATGTCTGCAAAGAATTCAATTCAAGATAAGTTAGTCTGGTATACAAATATTTGCCTATGCACATAGATTGGTTACCCTCAAGCCTACATTGTGGTCCAGGGGGGGGGGGGCATGTCAGGGAGTGAATTATGTTTCTAAGGTGTGATTGAGGACAAACATAAAGTCGCTAGTTTAACTCTTGTTGCAGCACATTAACACAGACAACGAAGACTCTTTGCCGTAAAGTGACTTTATGACAGGTGTTTTTCTTTCTCAATAGTTGTGTGATTGAACTTCTGGTATTCTCAGTAATAAATGCGAACAGTGACTTATTCTACCTCAGAGATAATTTGAGTTATACAAGTTAGAGTGTTGATAATATAAATGTACTGTACCTGCATGACCGACATATATTGCATTTTTATTTTTTCTGAGAAACCGGTCTTAAAAACAAACATTCTTAAAAAGGTATGTGCATATGCAGAATGTCGTACTTATGAAAACGTAAAAAAATAAATACATGCATAAGGGATTGTTCTTGAGCTATTCATGGTGCTTGGTAATAATCACAATGTAGTGTGAAAAGACACAATGGACACACAGAACCACACACCGAAAATGCTTCTGGCGTGGGGTTCTTTGCTGTTGTGCACTTTAACACTACACATTTTTTATTAGCAAACACTAGCAATTTGTTTTGTAGGGGCTTCACTTTCTCTATTTTGTTGTACAAAAAGAATTTAAGAGCACACGTACATGTGTTTTTATAACCCATCCACAAAAGAACGGCTAATTTACTCAAATCTGTCCTAGAGAAAGCTCTGTGTTCTATGTAGGAGTGACATATCATCAGCATAAACAGCTGAATAAGTGCATTATTCTTTGAAAAGTTGTGGGATGGGTCTGTAGTTATCAATAATAAATACGTAATGTCACACAGAAGGTAACTGCTGTAGATCTCAAATCATATGTTGAGCTGCTTGGTTATCTGTGTTCATGCAAGTTATCAAGTTGCCAGTTTTAACATATATACATATGAAGCAATTTTGCTTCTCATTCTTTGCTTTCCCATAAACTCAGAAGATCGAAGCACACGATTAATATCTATATTTAAGATTCAAGGGTATATAATGGGAAACAGAAAAACAAAGAAACGCTAAATTAAGACAGGCTGGTTAATCACATTGAACTGATTAGTGGAGGTGGTCAGAAAAGGAATTACACATCAATGCAACCCGATGTTTACGCACAAGTACCAGTGTTAATCATTTATAGCACTCATAAGTACTCATACCTTCTTCCACTTATCGATACAATCTCGTTCATACTCGTACCAACTGACTCTTATGCGTACTCACTCGCTTCATACTCGACTTTACTCATGCCCCTCATTATACTTGCAGCTTTCAAATGAAGAGGCTTACTCCTGACTTATGAGTGAGTGTACGCCAAGCTGTGACTGTCAAATCTTCTGTAAGTAAGATACCTATTAGTAAGAGACTTCGTCTTATTGTGTGTCGACAAATTCAGATACTTCTAGCTTGCCGCCAAAAAGGGATCCTAAACTAACACAAAGTTGAAATAATTCATGGTGTTGCAGCTGTGTATGAGTCTACAATGAATGCATAGCCGGGATAATTTTTCTATATGCTGTCGCAAGAGTAATGTTACACACATTGGATGATAGAAAAGGTGTCCTCTCTTATATCGCTTTTTTTCGTGGTGCTTCATTCATTGGCTTATTTCTTCTTGCCGTGTGCTCCTCCTCAACTGTGCAAAGAGGAAGTGCATTGGCAACACGAACACGTACTTTAAAAAATGTTGTCTTAAAGTAAGCACTAAGTGGCTGAACACTTCCAAAGGGCTCTGAGAGGAAAAGAGGAGAAGGAATAGTTTCTAGCAACATTTTGGGCACCCGCGGCTACTTGTGCTGCTTCAGTTGCTATTGTTTTTCAGGACAATATTCTGAACTCGTTTCACACATTTGCTTGAAATGCTAAAAGAATATTTCTAAGTGGTTTGACGTCCTTTACTGCAGTTAACTACAAAAATAGGTTTCAATGTGTAAGCGAAATCTGTTCACTATGTATCAATCACGAATATATCTCAAATTCAGCAAAGATTCACAGAAAATCTCAAAAAAAAAGGCTAAGTGGTTGCCCCTTGAACGTGAAGGAGATACCCTGCTTCTAAAAGGTCAATCAAGATTCTAGTAGTCTCGACATTACATGCACTATAAAATATTCTAGTATGGTGCTTTTCATGCATGTTATCAAGAGACGGGTTTTCTGAAATTGTTAGCGTAGCTATAATGCATAAATTGGTTTATGACTTTTGGTTTTATGCAAATGGCGCATTTACCCAGTCCGTGTAACTCGATTCAGACAACGTCATAAATGCTCTCAAACTTTCTTTTCAATACAGATGGTTGATTTTTTAAATATACCACCGTAGATATGAATGCACTCCGTGACGTGCATGAATAATGCATCACCATCACCGCCCTAAGAACACCTGCTACAGAGCACAGCGCGAAAAAAATAATAGTACTTAACATTACTGACAGCACACACTTTCATGTCTCTATATGTGTTATAAAGCCTGGTGAAATTGTGTGTACTTTTTTCATTCCAACTAAATATTCTGGCCATACTCAGAACAGCTTTCGCTCTTTTAAGGTGCTCAAACTATTTGGTGTTTAAAAAGTATCAATGCCATATCCTTCCTTTGTCAGCCTACTCAACACTATTGATACTGAGAATTAACAGACCACACAATCCAGGACAAAATAGGGATGTTGTAAAAAGTAAATTCAATGCAATTGTCAAAAAACGTGAACGTATTAGTAACTTCTCGCCAAGTTATCGTTTTGTTTAATTTTTTTCACAATTTAATACAATTATCTTTTATAACATCACCTATAGTTAGGTTGGCAACATTGTCTGTTAGTTTTCATTATATTGTTTCAGCCGAGACAGCGAACGCCTAAATTATAATTCTTTCCTTTACTCAATCATCTGAAACAGTGAATCCCATTCATCTTAACGGTGTGTGACTTGTTTTTATTCAGTTTTGCGTGCGTTCGTGTACGTGTATTTAGGTGGAAGGGCACACCATTGCCACCTCATGTGACTTCCAGATTTTCTGAAAACTAACAGATGCGTAATGCTGCCAAAAATGTATGAAGGATATTATTGGAAGTAATTGTAACGTATTGTCAAGGAAGAAAAGTGGAAGGAAAGATAACTTGCTGTGGCAAGGGACTGAAACTGCGAGCCACGAATAAAGCCTGTGGTGCTCTATCAACTGTGCTACCGCAGAAGCTATCGCCCCTTCCGCTTTTTAAGGTATATATGTGTACCTAATCGTCGGAGATTGAGTCAGCCCCACTTGTTGTCATCATGGCTAGTGTGGGACACTTTTTCTTTTCTAGTGGCATCACGTAGCACGTGATGTTATTACAAGTTGGCAGCCTGACTAACGCTCTTGCGTTTAATGCACATATATACCCCGTAAAGTGAACATGGGAAAAACCGTCGTGATAGCACAATTGGTAGAGCATCAGAAGCGTTGTTGAAGGGTCAGAAATTCGATCTGTGTGCAACACAAGTTACCTTTTCTTCCACAAGTCTTTCATCTCAATTACATTACATTTACTTCCAATGATATCCCCTGAACTTTTTCTGGTAGCATTGTCAGTTCTCATAATTATCGTTTCTAACAAAGACAAACGAGCCCTTAGACGTGCATTTCTTTCCTTCGTTCGTAGTGAGGAACTTGTTCTGGCAAGCTTGGTGCCATGAGGTTGCATACGAGGATAATTGGTCACCTGTTAGCTCGTAAAAATATCCCAAGCTACATGACACCAGCAGGCACAAAAAGTTGTCCCAAACTAGCCATAACGGCAACAGGCAGCGCTGACTGACACTCCTACGATTAAATTCACATATATACCGTAAAAAGTGAAAGGGGGATAGCCGCCATTCTAGCTCAGTTGGTAGAACATCAGACGCGTTATTCGAAGATCGCAGGTTCGGTACCTGTCCAGGGCAGGTTACCTTTTTTCTTCTAATTTCCTTTTTTCACTAATACAAGAAAATACTTCAAAACATCCACTATACTTTCCTTAACTGCATTGTCTATTCTCAGTATTATTGTGCCTAACAAAGAAAAACAAGCCTCAGAACATACACTTGTATTTTTCTTGCATAATTTCTGGTGTTTGATAAAAAAGGTACCTTATAATCTGAAGAGGCAAACAGAATGTGCTAGTGTCATTGTTGGCTCCTGTAATGAATACAATTAGGATATGTTTTGCAGAATGAAAAATGATTGTGCCACTTGTCTAAGCAATGGCTACAAGACATGGTGCTGGATGTACTTTGTTATCTTTGAATTAAGCCATCTTCAACTCTATTTTTATACATTACATGGGCTAGACATGACGGTATCACAGATTTTACTGCTACGAAGAATATGCAGCGAGAAATGTTATAAATACAATTATTCCATAAGGATAAGGTGAAATCTGTACCCTCAACGAGGATGGACTGGGATCAGAGGGTGCAAGTGTCATTCCTTCTGCCCGTCCTTGTCAAGTGCGAGCTGTTTTCACCTCGTTAGATCAACTAACTAGACCGATATGTATTGTTCTAGTGCACAAAGATGCTACCAAGAAAGTAGGTCTGGCTCAAACAGAGGGTCTTTCAGCATATATGGTGCCCAGTTCAAAAGTTCATGCAGACATGATCGTGTGAAAGAGGACACCCGTTTAGCATAATAAACATGGATTAAATCACAAAGCAGTGAAAGGGACAAACTATAAGTTTTTTTTAGTAGCTGGTTTCTCTTTAATGGAAAGCTTACTGGTCAGAGTATATAATTATGTAGTGAAAGAGCATAATTTTCGGGGCTTGTTTCTTTTTGTTAGATATAGCTTTCAAGAGTACATTGACTGGTAACAGAGAAAGTGCTGGAAACATTTTAGGAATTTTCGGAAATTTTCGGATTTTAGGAATTTTCGGCTACGATATTCTAGCTTGTCTAAATCTTGTGCCATCAAAGCCACATCTTTAACTACCTTGCTTTTCTGTAGCTTATCGACTCTCTTCGACAAGTCTTTCGTAGCTGTTTCTTGGGAGTGCAGTCGTTCACTGAATTCATCAAGTTTGTTCGACAGAAGCTGCACAGCTGTTTACATTGATTGGAGCTTGCTTGGCAAAGCTAGGAGTGCACCAATCTTAAGTTCAAGTGAGTGTAGTTGCTGCGCTACTATGCTATCAGTTGACACTCCTTCCGCATCAGTCCCAGATTTCTGGCCGCCAGTCTTGCACTTATCGCACCTCCATGTTTTTTTTCGTTTTTTGCACGCTTCTTCCGCAACGCCTGAGCAGGCACCTAGGTGGAATGCGAATTTACATTCTGAACAAGCCAGAAGCGGGCGTCTGTCTTCTGGTTCAAGACGACATGAACAACAACGTATTTGTGACATGTCACTGCAGTTTCACACTACAACTACACACCAATGCATGGCAGCAGTGGCGGAGAGCAGAACAATGGCATAAAGAGATATTCGCCAACCTGAAAAATATGGAGTGAAATCTTAGGCGTGTGCTCGCTGGTCGTGCCGCTGCTGCCAAATGATGGTTCACACCCTTCGTAGAAAATTCGTTGGCCGTGTCCGAGTAGCGTCGCTGTGACAGACGGTGACGTCAACAGCGCAATCTTTCGTTGTGCCTCTCTTTTCAATGAAAGAATGATGCCAACACGAGTACCGAAGTGCGCCGTCCGGATCCACGGTGCTTTAAGTCACAGCGTCTTCTCCTGTTGCGGCTGAAAAATATGGAGCGAAATCTTAGGCGTGGGCTCGCTGGTCGTGCCGCTGCTGCCAAATGATGGTTCGCACCCCTCGTAGAAAATTCGTTGGCCGTGTCTGAGTAGCGTCGCTGTGACAGACGGTGACGTCAACAGCGCAATCTTTCGTTGTGCCTCTCTTTTCAATGAAAGAATGATGCCAACACGAGTACCGAAGTGCGCCGTCCGGATCCACGGTGCTTTCAGTCACATAGTCTTCTCCTGTTGCGGCTGAAAAATATGGAGCGAAATCTTAGGCGTGGGCTCGCTGGTCGTGCCGCTGCTGCCAAGTGATGGTTCGCACCCCTCGTAGAAAATTCGTTGGCCGTGTCTGAGTAGCGTCGCTGTGACAGACGGTGACGTCAACAGCGCAATCTTTCGTTGTGCCTCTCTTTTCAATGAAAGAATGATGCCAACACGAGTACCGAAGTGCGCCGTCCGGATCCACGGTGCTTTCAGTCACATAGTCTTCTCCTGTTGCGGCTGAAAAATATGGAGCGAAATCTTAGGCGTGGGCTCGCTGGTCGTGCCGCTGCTGCCAAATGATGGTTCGCACCCCTCGTAGAAAATTCGTTGGCCGTGTCTGAGTTGCGTCGCTGTGACAGACGGTGACGTCAACAGCGCAATCTTTCGTTGTGCCTCTCTTTTCAATGAAAGAATGATGCCAACACGAGTACCGAAGTGCGCCGTCCGGATCCACGGTGCTTTCAGTCACATAGTCTTCTCCTGTTGCGGCTGAAAAATATGGAGCGAAATCTTAGGCGTGGGCTCGCTGGTCGTGCCGCTGCTGCCAAATGATGGTTCGCACCCCTCGTAGAAAATTCGTTGGCCGTGTCTGAGTAGCGTCGCTGTGACAGACGGTGACGTCAACAGCGCAATCTTTCGTTGTGCCTCTCTTTTCAATGAAAGAATGATGCCAACACGAGTACCGAAGTGCGCCGTCCGGATCCACGGTGCTTTCAGTCACATAGTCTTCTCCTGTTGCGGCTGAAAAATATGGAGCGAAATCTTAGGCGTGGGCTCGCTGGTCGTGCCGCTGCTGCCAAATGATGGTTCGCACACCTCGTAGAAAATTCGTTGGTGTGTCTGAGTAGCGTCGCTGTGACAGACGGTGACGTCAACAGCGCAATCTTTCGTTGTGCCTCTCTTTTCAATGAAAAAATGATGCCAACACGAGTACCGAAGTGCGCCGTCCGGATCCACGGTGCTTTCAGTCACAGCGTCTTCTCCTGTTGCGGCTGAAAAATATGGAGCGAAATCTTAGGCGTGGGCTGGCTGGTCGTGCCGCTGCTGCCAAATGATGGTTCGCACCCCTCGTAGAAAATTCGTTGGCCGTGTCTGAGTAGCGTCGCTGTGACAGACGGTGACGTCAACAGCGCAATCTTTCGTTGTGCCTCTCTTTTCAATGAAAAAATGATGCCAACACGAGTACCGAAGTGCGCCGTCCGGATCCACGGTGCTTTCAGTCACAGCGTCTTCTCCTGTTGCGGCTGAAAAATATGGAGCGAAATCTTAGGCGTGGGCTCGCTGGTCGTGCTGCTGCTGCCAAAGTAAATTTTGTTACAAAAACGTGATGTCATAATAAGTCACTTTTTCCTTACATAGACTTAATAAAAAAGGTGACTTTTTAAAGAGGCATTCAGCGTTACCGGACCTTTTACACTCTTGATATAGCAGTTATTTTCAATATCGGTATATAAAATGAAATGAGCATTCTGTATGTATTAAGATGTAAGCACTTACAGATAGCACATGCACCCAACTCTTCTGTTGGCAGGTCGTTTTTGTTATTCCTGATTTATATGTTTGGTTTAACATCCAAAAACCACAATATGACTATGAGAGACGCCCTAGCGGAGGGCTCCGGAAGTTTCGACCACCTGGGGTTCTTTAACATGCAGCCAAATCTGAGCCCACGGGCCTACAGCACTTCCGCCTCCATCAGAAATGCAGCCGCTGCAGCCGGGATATGTTCCCGCAACCTGCGGTTTAGCAGCCAAATTTCTGTTACTCTTCTCCCCCGTTTCTGTGCGGGTGAGCTATAGTAGTCTGGCTTACACAGGTGTGTAATGGCAGCTGCGTAATCCTGCTTGCTGTCATGGTGATTTTAACCTTCATAATTTGCATATTTTCACGTCACAAAATTGTTCAAGATGCCAATTCAGCGCACAAATTGTACAGTTTAAAGACAGCAAATATACATGTACGCACTATAAATGTACATTGAGGGCTTTTACTGGCAGTTCCTGAAAGTGTAGTATGCAGGAAGCATTTAAATATGAATTTCGTAATGACATTTCAAGAGATTATCTCTACCGTTGAAAATAGTGAGAAGAATCTAGTTATTTTTACTGTGATAAGCATGCTGTTTTCTAGTATATGGCAGAAATAGTTTATACACTTCTTCTAATATTCACATATGTATACCATGGAGGATTGGGTGCCTTTCAGGTTCATTCTGTGCGTTATATTTCTTGCGCATGTGAACTAAGGTGCTTACATGTGTGTCTGACATCGTTTGTGTCAATCATTTACATATTCAGGTGCCTACGAAGGACACATCAAGGTCTATAGTAGTGACCTCCCATATCCACAGTGATGCTGGAGCCTCAAGCAGCGTTTCACCGATCTCTACAAGGCATTCAAAAAATAAACACAGCACCACACTTTCATAACGCCTTGATTATTATATATGTTTAAATATTTTGTTCAAAAGTAGCTGTTACATTATTTCTGAGCCACCCTTCTGTGGCTTAGCTGTAGCTCATGAAATGACGGCGCAGTCACCTCATTTGCGAACCATCAACAATGAAATGTGGCTATTCACAGCTCGAGCATAAATACAAATAAAAAATTATTTAATGTAGCAGGGCTGATGTGCATAATAATGCTTTTAAAATGCAATTATTGTTTTATAACTTTTTAGGTCTTGCATAGAGCACTGCATTATTTTGTTGCAATGTGCTCACCATTTATGATCGCTAGCATGGTAATTCAGTTGCTTTGTAACATATTTTATTTAAAAGCTTATTTTGGTTCCGCATTACGACAATTGGAAAGATACCGATGATTACTTGCCTCAGTATGCATCATTAAGAGATATTGTGATTTCTGCACAGTATTGCATAAACTCAAGATGTGAACGTCTATTAAATTCACACATTATATTGCTTTGCACCAGATTTGGCCCAAGTAAAGCAGAATGTTGTCTCTACGTTGAATGAAAGTGCCCAGATGTCAGTCAGCGACGTTGGCTAAACACGCTTAGCGTCCTCTTTTTTGATCACATGATAACGTTGCTTGTAACATTCAGGACGATATGGCAACGTCCAGCATCACATTTTCAACATCACGGCAATGTTTTGCAACATAGCAGCAACGTAATGTCAGCATGCCAGCAACGTGATGTCAATATACTAACAACGTGATGTCAACATACTAACAACGTGATGGCAACATTCCAGCGACGTGATGTCAACATTGCTGTGTGACGTGTTGACTTTGATGCGACGTGTGCAGAAAATGTATACTATTGTGTGTGCGTTATTTGTAAAAGGCATGTTCACTTGTTACGGCAACCGCCGCGAAGCTTCTGGCTAGGAAAAAAGCTCTGGTATGGTGTGAAAAAATTTCATTATAATTGTCCATGCACAAAAATTGCTTCCTAACAGCACTTTATCAACACATTCGTACATGCATAAACACGTGGTGCTGGAACAGCGAAGCTATAAAAATGTCAAAACACACTTGTGCATGTCCGTAAGACCAAAAACAAACTTTTCAATTTCCAAAGCTTCCAACACATGTGATATACATACTGCATTTTTTAGAGCATTGAAAAATGTGGTTTCGCTTTGTGTAAGCAATGATTAGAATAACTGAGCATGTGTAGAGGTTGCAGTACTTTTATGGGCAAAGCAGAATCGCAGCAACCATGAGGACATATAGTCACACAGCTTAGGCAGAAAAGAACACGTTGAAGTACCTGAATGCCGTATGAATGAAAAAAAGAAGACATTTATTTTCAAAGTATACTTACTTCTTATTAATTTGTTGTTGTCACATAGCAAGACGTAAATGGGAGTGTTACAAAACATTTTAGGCATACAGTAATAAATATGGACACGACACGTTGCAAATTTCTTTCATACTATGTCAACTGCTGGGTCGTAAAACACAAATACAGATGCAAAACGAAAACACAACTTGTTCATAGAGTTTTAGCAAAAGTTTGACGAAAAAAAACTTTTATTTATAGTATTTTCATTATTAGTGGGAAGTGAATAGGCAAGGAAGAAGACACCGGCGAAACTGCTATGTGTTAAATACATAGTAGGACACGATACTATAGGCAGCCATTGCCTTGTCGGTAATTTTCTAACAGTAATGCATGCATTGTATACAATGATGATTGCCACTGCTGTTGACGGTCTATGTTATGATTTTAAGAACAGAGACATTATAGCAGCATTGAAAAACTGGCACATCCAACTCAAGTACAGCTTGTTTTGACGAAGCCTAAAAGGTTGAAAACAAGAACTTGTTTTTACCAAAACAGAAAAACATGCCTATATCTGTGCAGCAAAACATGTTGCACATCAAAAGAAGCTTATAAGTTTGAAAGCAACTGAACTTCATGATTACTGCCGAACATGCATTCAGTGAAAAGTGGCTCAATAAATGTGACCGATTGATTACATAAAAAAATATGCCTTTGAAAGTTAAGGTAGCTGACACCTGGTCAGAAAAAGCGAAACGCGATCAGTGGAGCAACTGTTTAGTGTAATTCGCGCAAAACAGTGACCTTCCAGCCACAACCGAGTGAGAAATATTGGTCACGAAACAAATACCCAGGGCATGCAACTTTTTTCTGTTCAGTTCATCACCAAGTTGCTGTGCTTTTGTCCATTAGTTGATTAAACTGCCTTGACAAAATTATTCTTCTTCATGCAGTCCAGATTTTATTAATTTCTATCTAGAGGTGAGTTCAAGTTGTTTTGAGATTGTTATGCAGTGCTCTGCATAACTGTCTAGTATTTTTCAATAATGCAATTGTTGCACTGTGTGTGCCAAAAGTTTTACCATTTCAACTTTTTGGATTTTCAGTGAATGCAGCTTCCATGTTGATACTTTGTAGCGAGTGGTTATGCGTATCTTCGGAAAAGTAGCAAAGTACCCTCACTTGTTTGCGGAAGCCGTTAGGAAGGAAGTTGATTTTTTGGAGGTATTCAGAACGAGTATTATGACCGAATACTCTATTTGTCACAAAAATATAACGCCATAAATGTCAACTACGGATACACATACAATGATACTTGTGGGCACAGGAACAGAAGCAGGCACAGGAAATTCAATCTTTTAGAGTAGAACGACAAATTCACACCAACCTGCATCACCATCAGAAAAGCAATTAACAGCCATACCGCCACAACATTTCACATGCACAGTGGTGTTCACATATGCAAATTGAGCAGCACGTTGAAGTTGCCAGTCTTTGCTCGAGACTTTGCCAATGTGGTTCGACTTGAGTGAACAATCTCGCCATGTCAGGGCACGTCCAAAAGGGATACACTGTCGACGGTGTCGGCAAACAGCAATGGCAGGGTGATGGCTGTGACGACCGTAGAACAAGCCATGATGCGAGAAAATTGGTTGGCAATAGGGCCTGCATTATGAAGAGTAAGTGAATAGACCCATACTAGTAGCTTATCAAGCAAACAAAATAATTAAATGTGAACACTTCTCTAAAAATTGCAGAGAATCGTCTGACGAAATCTCTCTGCAACATCCTATGGAAGCTGTGCCAGGACTGGCGGAAAGCTATGTAACAATCCAGCAGTGAACTAACACAACAGTGAGGAAACTGAAATAGTGCAGAGATGAAAATTGTAAAGCTTTATTGAGCTGAATGATTGGCTCCTTACTCATTAATGATGGCGAAGAATCGACATTTTGAGCTTATTTACAGCCTCATATCAGTTCTTCAGCTCAAACATATTCAGTCTAGGAAGTTATTTTCAGGGTGGCAATGTTTGTTGAGTTAATTATTATTAATGGTGCACAAAAAATTGTTAGTAGTTCAATATTGCCATATAATATGCTGCTTACGAAACAGATAGCACTCACAGCATAGTATTCCTGTCTGTCACTCCTCATCAGCTGCATTGCTGGCAAAGTTAGATGAAATTCTGCTGAAAAGTAAGATAAATTCCTTCTTCTGGCACGTGCATATGTACCTAAAACAAAATAAAAATTTATCTAAAACATCAAATTAAAATTATCAGCATGTTTTTTGGTACACCATAGTATGCAGAATAGTTATAACTAAGGAGCATATGTAAAAATGTTCCAAAAGACAGGCCAGCTCATGATTAAAACTATAGACATATACTTAGAACAGTAAAATATAGCAAAAACTTCATAGATGTTTCACCAAATATGCAGCTGGCATCCTCAGTATGCCTTGACACCAAATGAGCGGAGGTTACACAGTTTGCTGCTTGTTTTGTATGTCGCTTAGTTTGTGGCCGTGGTTGTCACGCACCAACTTGTCACACTAATGAATCATGACTCGAGAAGGTTTCTCTTGCCGCACTTTTGTTCCCGAGCTAGCGTCTCACTACTGAAGTCGAAGGCATGTCCCGTCGTGAAGCAGTGTTGAATGAGTTTTGCCTTTTAATGCGTGGCATGGATGGCTTTGGCAATGTCTTCTTTGTGCTCTTTGGGCCCTGTTGCTCGCTTCCAGCCTATTTCACTCATGCATGTGGTGTCGCATACATTACTGATCAGCATTTGCAGTGATATAGATGAAAAACGTGGTTCGTGACTTGTAATGAAGCCATTATCTGAACATGTTTATCAATGACACCCAAAAACACATGCAAAAGGGAACAAGAAGTTTGCCGTGAGAAAACACGAAACCCATTGTTTCTGTACCTTACATTGAAAGGGTTCCCGATTCTGTTCGAATAGCACTTCGTCCACTGGGAATTAAAACAATTTTCAAGCCTTATTGTACCTTGGTAAATATGCTCTCTAAGCCAAAAGACAGCACCCCTGCAAATTATCAAAACAGGGTTGTTTACAAGTTCCTCTGCGGTGGCTGCGACACTATTGGCAAAACTGGCAAGAAGTGGTCACCGGGTTTTATTGAACTTAAAGGGTACATCACTAAAACCACGCATTGTGAGACAAAACTCATCAAACACTGCCTAAAAATGGGGCATGCATTCGACTTCCGTAATTTGATGACGCCCCCTCGGGAACAAAATAGAGGAAAGAAAAAGCTTTTTGAGTCGTGGTTAGACCGTCGTGACCAGCCAGCGTGCAAAAACTATCACGGCTTCCATCCGGATGAGTAGACACATCCGAGACAATCAGTGAATTGGGTCACCTCCACAAATTTGGTGCCAGCTAGTGCACACTGAGAATTCCACTCACCTAGGAGGCGAAATGTCTGAGTAGATCTGTTATATTTTGTTGTGTAGAGTCGGAGTACATATTATAATCACTAAGGAGCAGAGTTTTATTTCCAAGTTAATTCGCACATGTTCAAAGATTTCCAGAGAAACAAAATTGTTTATTCAAACAAAGAACAAATATTTTTAGATTTGCTTTCTATCTTTGCGTACATAATTCCCCCCTAAGGTAAAATAAAGATTGCTACTCAGCACTCATGCCATGCGTTGACTACCGATAATCTAGCATCCCATAATTATGCTATTGCCAGTGAACTGTTTTCTCGGAAATTGCTATCTATGCGTCTCTTTTATTTGGCTACACCACCTGTGTTAATTCAAGAAGTGCAACAGTTGACTACCAAATTTTTGGTTAGTATTTACCTCAACAAGGGCTGCTAACTCTATCAGATTGCTCCTTCTAACTTTGAAGCATCAAAACAAAGTTGATCCAATTTCAGGCATTTGCCTTAGGTGAAATGTTTCAAATTTATCAGAATAGGACAAGCTTAATTTTTTGCTCCACACTTTCTCGTATAAGATTAAAAATGTATGTACTTCCTCTTCATGAAGACACTGTATGAGTGGCTTCGCAGAAGCATTACCTTTAATATCATGTTAAGCTGCAAATTCACAACAAAACATGGCTAACTCACGTAAATTGCCTAGCGTTCATTATAGTGGTATACCTTATGTTAGCAACAATTTTACTTGTGCAACCAAATACCTGCATTTTACGACATTTCGTTACAACATACCATCTTTCTGACACTCAAATCACTCTAATATGCATCACTCTATAATATCCTCTGTCGGAGCTTAAAGCAAACTAAGCAGAAACAGTAACAAATATGAAAGCATCGAAATTTCATTTTAGAGCAGCTTCTGTTCCGATAAACCATTTACTTTCAGTGTTTCTCAAGATCTGCCTGTATTTTTGAAACATTGCTAGCAGGCCGCAGCTGCACACCAGTCTTTGTGAGGCAGGACCTTAATGGGCATGATGTCAGATGTCCCTGCGGCATGATGTGAGACGTCATGTCCTGCTACTTTCCTTTCAACACTTTTGCTTTACATCGTGCACTCTCCCTTCAACATATGTGCTAAGATGGCCCCCTTTTCGGGGCTTTACTCTCCAGCCGGTAGCGTTATTCACTGCCAATGCTATTCATATTCGTTCTAGAAACCCTACAGGGGGAATGTAGTTAGTTGAGAGACACGAGCGATAGCTGGCGAGGTTTGCGAACCCGTTTCAGGGGATGTTAAAGGTCACCTCCTTCACTTGATCACGGTGCCACTAGATGTGGCAGTTTTAAAAAAACACCAGAGTATATGGCACGTGCTCCCGCGTTTCCTTTAACAATGGACCCCTCTGCACATGTACTGCGGGTGTTACGCATGGTCCGCTTGGTACTTATGTCGCTATATACAGAAGCTACCCGGAAAACTGTCTTTTACTACTTCCTGGCTATCATTGCACAAAGCCCCTTTTTCATGCCTTGCAATGAGTGAAAAAATGGTGATTGCAAGGGCATGAACGGCAGAAGAAATTTGCAAGCCAAAACAATACTAGCCTCACGGATCGCTAAACAGACGTATTGGTTGCCACTTTTTTTTTCTTTCTTGCATAGCTACTTGAAACCTTCAAGAATATGAATGGGGATCAGGGTGACATCGGTCATGATGTGGTGCAAGCGTGGTGAGCCAGCCGACAGAAGGAAAGATGAGGTTAAGCAGCGCAACATTTATACTTGGAGGGTGGTCTCACACCTACATAAACGAATGCAGTGCTCAGATTTAGTGCAACACATGAGTCGATTTTTTCAGCTATAAAACGAGTTACGCTCGCACCGCAATTTATTTGTAAAACAGATGCAAATTGCATCCGCTGAACTTTGAACAACTACTCTAATGTTATCATATTCACGCAGATTTCTAATATAAAAAGTGGGTATTTATTTGATATGCCTTAGGCAATATTCAATTCACTGTGAAAAGTTAATATTATTCACACGCTCCTACAAAATGAACAGCACAGTACACATGGTAGGGAAAGTTTAGAGGCCTTATCAAGCGCGAGAAGTGCCTGTCGCGGTCTCCACAAGTGCTAAATAAAATCATTTTTTGACATCATATATCACCGAAATTTCTGAAATCATGACGTCATCAAGTGACATCGCCGCATGGTCTAAATTGGGCGGATCCCCAAGAAACTGACAAACCGCATGAGGTGCAGAAAGCTTTTGGCGAGCGAACACAGTCGACCGCGAAGCAGAAAAGGTAGGCTGCTTCGGCAAATCCTCTAAGAGAAACGCATATGAGATCTTGGGTGTCTTTTTGGCACAGAAACTTCACACCACACCTGCACACTTACTGGGCTTTCACGAATATGACGGTAGACCTGTCAGAATCTCATCAGTTTGTGCACATGGTACTGCAGATATTTTCATTCCAGTTATAGAACAGCAGCACCGTGGTGTGGTATACGAAGTGATCACACGCAACGATTGCTTCATTAGTGCTCACCTAAGTGAGTACTCATAGCACTAGCATGTGATATGGTTATCGCGAAAACTCACGCACAGTCTTTTTTTTTTCAAGGTTTAATTCTTTTGTTTCAAACTTGAAATTGCTTTCCCCTCTCCCACCCTCTTTGAGCTTTTACCATCTTGAGTGTCTGGACAGCACGCTATCTGATTGGTACCCTTGGCTTAGCGAGTAGAAGCTGCAAAACCAGTCCGGATATTGAATTTGTCATTTGGGAGATACAGGGGAATAGGCGGCTCACACATTTGTGGCTGCAAGCAGTGAGGACTCGAAGAAGTTGATTGGAGAAATACGCTTGAGTGCGTCTATGTTTTCTGGGAACGTCTCATTTTCTAGGTGTCTATGGAGGATGATGCTGAGAGTAAATGCGTTATGTCCCGCTATGGTCAGTGAAGGCTGGTTGCCTAGAAAGTAAAATATAACATGACCTACATGAGTGAACAGATTATTTGCTAAAGCTAAGCTTTGCTAGAGATAAATGGTGACCATCTTGTCTATTTCTTGCAGTTCAAGCTTTACTCCTGCTACCTCTCTGCTAGACCAGTCGCTGCCCACTACAACAAGCAAATGACATCACATCAATGATCTTCGAGGACACAATGATCATTCGCAATACATGTGTTACCGTAATTTGACATTTTTTATTAAAAAGTTGGCATACTAAAATAATGTTTCCAAACTTCAGAAGAAGTCAAGACACTATGTTTGTTTTGCTGAGCGTGGCTGAGAACGCTGTAGAGCTCACGCAGCCATCCGCACTTTTTGCTGCTGTCAGGGGAATATGGCTCATTAATTCGCAGTTCATGATATAGTTACTGCGCACATGCAAGTTTGTTTTCCACTAACTTGCCCGCAAACTTTCCACAAACTTGTCAATGCGCCCTTTCAAGTCTGCAAAGCGTCTTTAAGAAGGTCAACAAAATTGAAACTGGGGGTCCGTAGCCTCTGAAGTTATCCGCCACGCACTCGTAAAAAAATCTCCGTGGCTTAGTATTTTTCAGGAATGATTTGCAGACAATTCAAGTTACCTCTCATTTAGCAACTGTCGCCAATCTGTGCAACGTTTATAGAGGCTGCTAGGCCTTGTGACCACTCCTTCTCTCGCAAAAAAATACGACGCGCGTCATGTCACCACCCCTTCACATGTGCAGACTAGTCTCTCAAAAAAGTGCAATGTTATACTACCTTTCAACCAGTGTCACGTGGAACACACACTGCCAAACCTTCCTCTCCCCCCCCCCCCCCAAAGTAAAAACCACCAGGTAATGTCCTACGAATCTCAAAAATAGAAGGCAAGGTCAAGTTCTCTGTGTACTTCAGAAACGCTTCTGCAGTATCCTGGCTACAAGAGCGAGCAGCCAAGCGGGTCCTGGAATCCTCGGCAAAATTGCCAAACCATTTGGTCAGGAAAGTGGCACGCTTTGTTCCCTTCTTTGCTTCTTTCACTCTGTCTCTTTCTTTCTTTTTTAAGCAGCCTCTTGGGGTTAAATTGTGTATTGGAGACGTAGCGACTAAATATACCCACTGGGCTAGACACTGAAGTCTGAAATCTGGAGAAATAACCCATACGTGTTTCGGCGGCATAGTCATGTTTAGCGGCATCAGTTTTGACAAACTTCAGAACTGACACGAGCCAACTTCATGGCTCTTTTCACGGATGACGCCACCACCACAACATGTTTGCAATATTTATTATTTGTTGAAAATGTTTTGCGTCAAGCGCTGCTACGCAAATTTAGTGTGCCCTGGTAATTACAAAACATGACATAGTCCTGCTAATGTGCGATAATTGCGAATTAGGAATAGAAGAAAAAAAGTATATTTGCACAAACCTAGCAAGCGGAAATATGAGCTAAATTCACTCTGTCTCACATATTTCTAATTAACTTATGACATTTTTTCTGCATAGAAAGGCTTGCTGCTTCAATATTGAAAATTTCAGGTTTTCATCTTGGACAGTTTTTCCACCTCGTCAGTAATGCCTGAACAAGTGGATCCATAAATTTGTGAATTCAAGCAGTTATCATTCAAGAGCTATTCATCAGAACGCAAAACAACTTCGCATAGACATTGGGTAAATTGTAGCCTGGAAAACTATTCAATATTGTTGTTCTATACAAAAAGAAAAAAGTTATTCCCTCATAAACCTTTATTGCTCTGCTCATTTTGATTGAAGCCTGCATGACTTTTTGATTGCTTCACTGGCTACATTTTTTTCAAAGAAACCCTCCATAATGCTTTTTGAAGTGGCTCAGGAAATTTAATTCGATTATGTTGAACAGTTTTGCCACAATTCTAGTGCAAGGTAGGCTTGTACAGCAAAACCACTGGTCTTTGCTCGCACTGTTTTGAGTGCTATGCAAAACAGCTTCAGACTAGGCGACAATACTGGCTGTCATTGAAAAGTGGAGAATGTGAAACTTCCAATGCAAAACAATTCACATCAATAGACTGGGCATAGAACGTCAGCAAACAGTGAATAAAATGCAGAGCGGGTGCTGCCGGAGTGAGTCCGCCACCTTAACAAATCATTTTGTTGGGCTAGTTTGTACATGCTTACCTAATTCTAAAAAGATGCATACCATCGGGGAAGAAAATTGAGGACATTACAGAAACGGCGTCACTCGTAACTAACCTTTTTCTCGGAAAATCAGCGAAATATATAAGCGTAACAACTTTGCGCACACACATTGCCCCACATGCTAGTCAAAAAACACGCGATAAGACTAAGAACAAGCGATGAAAAAAGATTCTGAAGAATAAAATTCCCCATCACGCAGAGTAACAGATTTAATACTAACATGGGTATATCTCTTTTTTTAATCTGGTATGCTTCCATAATTTTGCGTGCTAAGGTGTCATTAGTCTTTCCAAGGAAGGATACACTGAAAAACCTAGCCTCACACTTGCAGGAACCACAATGTGCAGGCAAACGTGCCGGTGCATAAAGAACTGAATTAGGAAGCAAGAACTTCCTGTGAAAAACAAACTTTTGGCATATTTGCCAGCACATTGTGGTTTCTGGAAATGTGAGGCTATGTATTCCAGTGTATGCGTCCTTGGAAAGAGTAATGATACCTTGGCACGCGAAAATATGGAAGCATTCTACACAAAAAATGAGGGATATATACGTGTTAGTGTTACATCTGTTGTTCTGCGTGGTGGGGAATATTTGTTTCTTAGAATTGTTTTTTCTTCAGTGGCTTTTTTATTATCATTCTTTTGTTGTGAATTTTTGTGGCATGTTTTTTTAATAGCATGTGAGGCAATGAGCACGCGCATGGTTGCTACGCTTATATATTTTATTTTTATATTTATTTATTTACAGATACTGCAATCACCTTTGGTGATTTTAGCAGGGTGGTACATGAAGTTAGTCATGAACAAATGGCAAGTACAATGACATATAATATATACAGGTTATACAATGTGTATAGGGCAAATACAAACTTCAACTGGCAATATCATACAATAAAAAAATAGAAGACTACAATTATACAAGCATGTACAGTGGTATGTAATACGATTCAACAAATCAACTGGTTAGTGCACTTTCTAATTTCGAGGAAAACAATGCCAATGAGGGTGCTGAAACAATTGCATTAGTTAGTTTGTTCCACTCGACTATGGTGCGAGGAAAAAATGAATACTTAAAGCAATTATTGCGTGTGGGAAAGGGGGTTATGGTGAGGTCATGTCTCTGCCTGGTAGAGTAGCCAGAAGAAAAAGCAAAAATATCGGCTATGTCTACTTGATAGTGGCCGTTAATTAGTTGGTACAGAAACTTAAGCCTTAAGTTACGGTATCTTAATGATAAAGGTGAAAGTTGAGCTCTGCTTAATAGGTCAGTAACGGAAGTCCTCGAAAAATTATTGTAGACAAAACGAACTGCTCTTTTTTGCACTTTTTCTAGTTTGTTAATGTTAGTCTTAGTAAAAGGATCCCATATAATAGCGGCGTAATCTAATATTGGTAAAACAATTGATTTGTACGCTAAAAGGCGGACAGAAGGAGTGGATAGTTTGAGAGCACGACATAGAAAAAACAGTTTGTAAGTTGCATTGGCCGTTACATGTGTAATGTGTTTGTTCCAGCAGAGATCATTCGATATGTAAATCCCCAAGTACTTATAATTAGTGACTTCAGTCAAAAAGGTGTTGTTAGCATTGTATCTGAAATGCAAAGGTTTTTTCTTGTGTGTAATTCGCATAAAAACAGTTTTATCAAAGTTAATGACCATCTGCCATTCCTCGCACCAGGAGGCTACTTTTTGAAATGCCTGATTTAACAGAAGTTGGTCGGATGTGCTATGAACCTCAGAATACAAAACACAGTCATCTGCGTAAAGTTTCACTTTAACAGGAATTTGTTCTACAATATCATTAATGAACAAAAGAAACAGTAGAGGCCCTAGAACTGAGCCCTGGGGAACGCCAGAACCAACCATTACATATTTTGAGTTGCAATCGCGAAAAGAAACAAGTTGTTGTCGTTTAGTTAGGTAGAAAGAGAGCCAGCCCATTAACTTTTTGTTTTTAAGTATTTTCTCTAATTTAAAAAGTAATTTTTTGTGGGAAACCTTATCGAAGGCTTTGGCGAAGTCCATAAAAATTGCATCTAATTGTTTGCCGTGGTTAATACTTTTCGCAAAGTCATGTACGGTTTCAACTAGCTGAGTGCAGGTTGAAAAACCTTTTCTAAATCCATGCTGATGTCTAGTTAAGAAATTGTGTTTGTTGAGAAACTCTACGATATGATTGTGTATTATATGTTCTAATATTTTGCAACATGTTGAGGTTAATGAATTTAGTCTATAGTTACCGACCTGGTTTTTGTTTCCCTTTTTGTGTAATGGTTTAATTCGAGCAGTTACCCAATCATGCGGTAGTTCACCATCGAGTAATGATTTACAGAACAGTACGTACAAATACTTTGATGTCCATTCTGCATACCTTTTTAAAAAGTCATTGGGTATGCAATCAGGACCAGGTGATTTTTTCGTGTCTAGTTTCAGTAACATGTTTAAGATACCCCTTTCCGAGATAACAACATCAGACATGGGAGGTAAGGAGACATCAAAAGTTGGCAAGGTACCATTGTCTTCAGTGTAAACCGATCTGCAGTGTTCATTAAAAAGGTTCGCGATTGATTCATGATCACTTATCTCTCTGCCATCGTCATCAAATATTTCGCATTCATTTGACTTAGGAGAAATTGTTCTCCAAAACTTCTCTGGCGATGAAGTAATGAAGCTAGGTAAGGACTCACCAAAGTAATGTTCTTTATCTGAAATAACCTTAAGTTTAATTTGAGATGTCAATTCTGCAATTCTTTCTTGACAACTGAAATCAGCACAACAAGTTTTACTTTTCTTTTTTAATCGCTTTACCCTCCTTCTCAATTTCAATGTCTCCCTAGTTATCCACGGGTTCTTGGTTCTGGGCTTTTTACACGTGGTTGGGACATAACGCTCAATGCTTTTGCTTACAATGCCCGTAAACTTAATCCAAAGATCATTTACATTATCATCACTATCGGCAAAATCATCAAAATGAAAAGAAAGGATATCGAGTATCGACTCATCATCGGCTTTACGAAAATTATAAAAAGTAGTCACCTTGGGTTTTTCACAGACACAAAGATTTCACACGGTTAGCACTACAGCAAGGTGATCGGAAATACCGGGGACAATGTCACAAACGCAATCATGTGTTATATTTCCAGAAACAAAGACGAGGTCTAGAATTGATTTCGAGCTGCCTTGAATCCTTGTGTAACTTTCAACTACTTGTGATAAATCATGTTGAAAAGCAATGTCCATCATGGTATCTGCGGAAGCATCGCAGTGACTAATGTGTGTCATTGTTGGCCAATCAACACCTGGCAGATTAAAGTCACCTGCCAAGATTATTCGGTCACCCGGCTTTACATAATTTTCCATATATTTTTTTAGCTCATCGATAATATTGACTGAAGGACCAGGGGATCTGTATAAAGCACCCAATACATATCTAGTGTTACCATGATTGACCTTACAAAAGATACATTCGGCATTAGGCACATCTGGCATTTTAATTAATTTTAACCCCTTTTTAAACAGAATACATACACCTCCTCCTTTCGAGCTGCGATCCTTTCTATAAGCACTGAAACCCGGTGGAAACACTTCGCTGTCATAGATCGAATCTGTTAACCATGTTTCAGTTAGGAAAGCTATGTCAGGATTCTGTGAGAGCAGAACTCCTTCTAACTCAACAGCCTTATTTACAACACTTCGGCAATTATTATTCAGAATTTTAAGCGAGGTGTCATGTGGGATGCTTTGTCAGTTTCTAATTTTGTTCTTAATGCGGTAACGGGATTTTTTAATGTCGTCCCACCCATACGTTACCCCATCAAGAACTAGTTTGTCGTACGAGAGCTTGACTTTCGCGCCTTTGGCCCTTTCGGTAGTTGATGTTTGCCATAATTGCCTCCTGATATCTCTAACTCGCCTTGAAAAGTCTTCAGATATGGATAGGTCACTGTTCTTTAGTTTATAGGCTGCCTTCAGGATAGACACCTTTTCGCGATGATCCAGGAATTTTATTATAACCGGTCGTACTTTGTTTTCAGCCTTTTGACCTAGTCTGTGGATTCTCTCAATGCCATTGACTGATACGCCAAGCTTGAGTTGGAAAACTTCGTCACTTACTGCCTTTGTGAGTGTTTCCGTAGTCTCGGTGCGTAACTCAGTTAGACCGTATATTATCAGGTTATTCCTGCGTCCTCTGTTTTCCAGCTCATCTATTTTTGCTTCGAGTGTTGTAAGCTGTTTTGACAATTTCACATTATTTGCCGCAAGTTCTTTTACTGTTCCTGACAATGCGTTCATTGCCGACAGCTGTTTTTCAATGTAATCAACTCGGTCTGCCAGAGCAGACATTTTTCGCTCAATGTCTGCCTGGGATACCGTGATGGCATCAATCGAAGACTGCATTTTTCCCTGGCCAGCTAACAAATCACGCAGCATTTCTTTTTCTGTAGGGCCAGGATTTGATTCTATATCGCCGCAAATTAGTAGATCTTTCGTTAAATCACTCACGCAACCAAAAAAACATCTCAGGCACAGTGGGCAAGGCAGCAACAGCAAAAAGCGGTCATCGTTACGGTAACACTTGTCAGGGAGATAAACACCAACCTGAAGTATAAAGTGGAACGGGTTTCTGAGCATGTTGTTGCCGCTGCTGCTGCAAGGCCCACTGTCGAAGCATAGTCCAGGCGCTGCTTTTATAGGAACGCTCTCAGTCACGTGGAATGATGTCACCGGCGTCGGCCGATATGTCAGTGCAGTGACGAAGGGATCAGCATAAGCGTCGACGCGATGGAACATTCCACGTGCGGCGATGTACGGCTGGAGCCTGCGCAGCACCATCACGCTAGACGATCCCCCTCCAACGCAGCACCAGCTGGTATCGATGCAGCCCAGTAGGATGGTTGCCACCTGAAGTATAAAGTGGAACGGGTTTCTGAGCATGTTGTTGCCGCTGCTGCTGCAAGGCCCACTCTTGCATATTTTCTAAGAATAAAGTTAGTTGCGAGTGACGTCATTTCTGTTGTGTTCTCAATTTTGTTTTTAGATGGTATTCACCTTTGCGTATTTCATTAGGTCTGTGTAATTTTTCAATAACAAAACCCTTGCAACACCAAAAATTTTCTGTTCACCTTTCCATATAGTTACAGCAAGGGTAAGAAGTATGCAAAAAAATAAAAGAAATAAAAGCATCAAACCATGCACCAGAATAAAAATATCAGGATAAGCGAAACGAAAAAGATGTAGCCTAACTGCTCGCATTTCTAAATCCCACCAAAATAGAATGCTCTTTCTCTCAAAGGTGCAACGATAGCATGCTTACACATGCGTCAGTTGACCTTGCAATCTCCTCCACCCCTACTATCTCCCCGAACTTTTGACCTGGACTAAGTGCAAGAAACACACTGTATTCAAAAATCTGCCTAGCCCATCAACCCACGCAAGCATTTCGAGAAACCTTCAAACTGCTGTTTATAGACTGCAATGGTGCGCACAGAGTGTATCATTATGTAAGGTACCTGCCGGAGCCACTGATCCTCCTGCATGTCACATAACGAAAGGAGCATTTAAGGGCTCAATTATATTTCCTGACACAGCCTGGGCACTCACACAAAATATTTGCATAGCGTTTTTTCTGTTGCAATAAGTAGTTAATGACACACTCATCGTGGATGGAACAGTTAGTTACCTAGAAAAAGGTTTTAAAATGCTCAGTCACGATTTTGGTTTATGAGGGCGCTAAACAAGTGAGGTGGGACGTAACGTGGTTTCGATGCAAACATAGCTGGCTACATGAACACAAAACGGCATAGACGTGTTCACCGCACAGAAAACTTTCTTCAATGAAGCCTTTCTGGGAGCGGCGATAATTGCCTTTAAGATATAGATACGCATGATTCATAAAAATGCGCAGCCAAAGCAAGGACATCAGCCTTTGTACTCCCATGCAAGTCTGCCCCCCTCTTTATTTGAAGAAGTCTCCTAGAAGAGCACTTGCAAGGGTTGTGGAAGCCAACACAAACTCATGACAAAGAAGGCAGTGGGTTGTTTAGACAGAAGCCAAAGGAGTGTTCTACAAGTAATGATATGAAAAGAACATTAAATTTGAATTTAAGTGTGTTCCAGCATATATCACTTCTTGATATTTTGTAGACAACCGTGCGCCCACATATCTATCCCACAAGTTAACTCGCGTGCCAAGGCTGCTTTGAGCAAATGCAATGGGAGGGACAAAGTATAAAAAAATGCAGCACCATCTTCCAACGGAAATTTATTACAAAGCAGTGCATATATATATATATATATATATATATATATATATATATATATATATGCTTACAGTTGGTAATTTTTTCATCCACTTTTCTTTCTTCTTATTTACATTCCATTAATGTTAATAACTTCCCCTGTACATTCCTTGGCATTACTGTCTGTTATATCTCATTATTATTGTGTTAAAAACACGGAAAAACGAGCCCTTAGGTATACACTTCTTTCCCTTATATATATATATATATATATATATATATATATATATATATATATATATATATATATATTTATATATATATATATATATATATACAGTTCTTCAATGAGAACAGACAATCAGCCCATGAAAAATACAGGAGACGAGATTGGTAGCTTTTTGACTATAGTACAGTAATTACAATAAAAATGTTCAGAAATTATGGTGGACAAACACCCGACTTACCACCGGCAAAGACAACCTACAACCTTCAGATAATGCATTCGATGTTCTTATCAATTAGCTAAAGTGGCGGCTGTCCTCTTGTCGACATTATCGATTGTTTCCGAGCACGTAAACGTGGGAGTGTTCGTGGGCACGATTCAGAGCACGTGATCTTTCTACGTGTTAATAGCTGACAATGAGCCCTCGTACACTACCTAAAGGCATTAAGTCTACAGGAACAAGACCCTCGCCATGAGTGAACAGAAGAAAATTTTAGGGGCTCATTTTTTTGTTAAAGGAATTGTGTTCACCATGTGTTTAAAACACGTTACACGCTTCTGCCTGTGATCAGAGCTGCAGCCTTTTTTTAGTCCATTCAAGAGGTGGATCTGTACAGGCAAGAAAGTACACTGCCTGTGCTTCACCACTTTCTCCCTACCTCCTTGAGTCTGCGAGAGACACTGTACAAGCAATGTACACAGTTGCCTTATTATTTTCTTGGGCCTTCGATGTGGCCAGCCACTCCTCTTCACGCCTAGGATCCATCACATATGTAAGCAAACTTACAGCTATCAACAAGAACACATCTTGAGTTAAACCCGCAATCTTAAAATGGGATGTTTACTCGGAGAATGCATCATCAACCTTGTTTAGGATGAGTCGATTGCCACAGAGTATTCTGCAAACGCAAGTGCTTGTTCCGCCTTTTAGCCACTTTTGAACACCGCTACACAAAAGCAGCAATGGCTTCCAAGCACAAGGTTCATTCCACCAATATAAGTGTTATTCTCTGAGAAACCACCTTTAGTTCTATAATTTATTAGTGCCTCATTGCAGAAGCAGCTACGCATTTCAAGAAGTTGGAGCACATCCTAAGAAAGCATCAAAGTGGGCACGACATTCTACTTCCAGCCTATTGGTTCGGCCTAGTGAAACACCAAAATTCACCCACAAAGCAGGAGTATCTTACAGCACTAGAAGTCATCAACCTTTTAATAATATTTCTTTCTTTGAGCACAAGCTAAGTACAAGTCTTTAAATTCAGTGCGATGATTAACCAAATATAAACAGCCTGCCAGTGCAATGGATATACTGCAGAGGATGCTATTGAAGTTTGAGCAGTATCCTTCTCTGAAAAGTGTTGAATGTCACTGGCAGGTGTTTGGAAGTATTTCTCACGCTGTTACTTGAGTCTACCTTTCCTGGCTAGGTCATAGAGGTGTATTTGTTACGGCAGGGTATTAGTATTGAATCCAGCACTGCATCAATTCTTAGAGACCTGTACTTGACCAGTATTTAAAGGAACAATAAAAACAGATTGCTGGGTTTCAGTGCTGTACAATCTCTTGCTATATGGGTATCTTTTTTACTGTTTAATTTGGTAGAATCTGTGGACCGGGAGTAGGTTGTCAAACCCAGTATGAAAGTTTTGCAGCACAAGCTCCAGCATTTTGTCGCAACACATGAGATTCCCTAATGTTGCGAAATCAAATCCCTGCGCTTAACACAGCTTTTGACAAAGTGGTGCACAAGTTGGCGGTATAAGTCTCGTCCATGGAAGCCGCTGCTGCCTTTCTCATTGGGGAACACAAAAAGGGCCAAAAGGGCGGCCATTCGCATGGCCTTGCAGAGTGCTCTGTGTGGATCACATTAACACAAAGTGGTAGGAGCGATTTCCAAGTAATTGTCTAGACTTCATATTGCAGATTCAACTCGAGACAAGTTGCCTCTAGCAGAGGATTAGCTTAGGAATGCGAGGTATCCTAGGCATAGAAAGGAGCTACAGAACATCTGAAGGGCTGCAAGAAAAGAAGACGGCTGTCCCTTTTAGCATGCACAGTGTTTCTCACAAGCTCTACTAGAAAAGAGGAAGAAAGCGCTGGAGTTGAAGTAGTGTCTATGGCCCCCAAAACTTTCTGACCTACGCAAATTTATCGATCAGATGAAAGGAAGAAAACACTGCCGCACTCATCATTTGCAGAATATGTAACCTGTGTTGAAGGCATGATATACACAATCACTGACATGGGGCAGGAGCTACATTGGTCAGATGGGACGATGTCGTAAGGATAGACTTCATGAAACCTTAATAGCCTACAAACAAAAGTGACAAAGCATTTTCGAATCTATAAGTGGAATTGTAAATATCTTTGAAGCCAGTGTAGTACTTTCAAGCAGTCTTTATCAAGCGGTTATTCCAATCTGTTAATTTTTAAACATTAGATCATTCAGGTTATGGTCAACATTTGAATGGTTAGCATTCGTGTGTCAAAATTGGTTACACAATTCCTAACAAAGTTGCATTCATTTATTCACTTTTTTAATTAGTTGCAAGTGGTTAAAGCAAATGAATAGTGCCGCAAATCACCACGTCGATAGAAATACGCTTTACAGGCTGTGGTTGTTTCAACTGCCATAATAGAATCATTCGTCTTCTCCTCACAGACTAATCAGAGTAAAATTATACTAATGCTATAAAATGAAGAAACGTGTACAAATATAATAACACTGACTTGAGCCAAACGCAGAAGGCCATGATAACAGGCGCGACGAAATATGTTACGGCAAAACTGGTGGCCCGGGGAAACAACGTGAAACTGTTGTTTAAACGAACAAGGGGCTGCCACTCACTTAAAGGACTAACTTTTGTAGACATAATCACACAGAGCAACCTAACAATGATTCTGAATAGTTGATGTTATTTTGACTTTATTTAGTGCATACATCGTATACACTACATAAATCGAGATATTGAAAGTGATGAACGCAAAAATGGCAGATTTATGATTTTTGGTTGCATACAGTAGATTGCATCGGTGTCACACGAGAACTTTTGCACGTCAAAAGGGTTGATTTAGAAGTGTGGCAGTTTGGGCTAGTTAGTATGACATGATGATAGTTATAGCAAGAGATCAGAACGACGACGGGTCAGATATTTTGATCACGATCAACAATAATCGTTGCTAAGCGGTGCAAATTATACTGGATCGAGTTTGCCCGAAACGAGAGTCAAACCGCAATTCGGGAGCCAAATCACTATCATAAGTGCCTTTGCGACACCGGCAGTGAACGTCAGTTACGTCAAAATTAGTGCGACGAAATATGCGATGGCAAAAAGGGCTACAAAGAGAAGACTGCAAAGCCCGCTACTTACCCGATCATGCAGCCTGAGGAGTGGTCATGTGGAAGCCGTTGCCGCCGTCAAACTCCTTGTTTAGTTGTACACGGACAGGAGGGGGCACCGCAGAACACAAAGCCGAGAAATGCAGCCACGCAGACTCTACATAAAATAAAATTTTACATTGTTAACTTCAGATGAAGGGACCGCGGCGGAAACCTCCATTACTTTGAGCGCGAAGCTATCACGTGACTATAACAGCACATGATGCAGGGCGCGGAGGGATGTTGACAATGTATAGCGTCTGAGACAAATACAGCCAGTGCTAATCTTAAATGCCATTGCTTGTTTTATAACTAGGTAATTTTAGATACTCTTTACGCAAATCGTATTATATTTTTTTCATGATTTCATTTTTGTTTTGGTGGCATTTGATGAGCGCAACATGGAAACCATTGTGAAAACACATCATGAGGGCGCAAAAAAAAAGCAAGTGATCAGTGCGAAACTGAAACTCCAGTTGCGCTGTACAACTCGTAGCGTTGTCCTGCAGATATTTTAGTGTGTACAGTAATTCGGTCTTTGCAAACAACTTTTGTCTCACCTTTTTATGCTGCCTTACTTGTCTTTTTTTTACGGTTACAAAACCACTTTAAAAATTAGGTTGAAATCGAAACTTGTGAAATTTTAATTTCTACTCACTATTATCGTCATCATCATCGCAACACAGTAGCACGCAGCATCTTATTTTCGTGTTTTCGCTCTGCATTCTCGGTCAAAGGCGTCAAGTTAGGGTGGCTTAGTCAATCCTGTGGAGCCGTTCAAGTGTGACCGATAGTGACAACCACTAGTGAAAAAAGCAGAGTACCTCCACGCAACAGTTAAGCATCATGAGCTCACCTAATGCGGATCTTCCTACAAAAAATAATGTCCACAGCAGAGACATCTGAGCGCGTAAGTGCATGATTGGGCGATTTGTTGGCGAACTGGATGCTGTTCACACAGCGATTTCAGCTTTATTTCACCATTGCAAGTCAAGAAACTGCATCTATCGAACCGATGGTGATACTCCGACTTTCCCTAGCTGGTGGACCTGATGCCCTTACCTACAACAGTTTAGATTTCGGTCCTCCAACTGAGGTGACTCCACAATTAGAAGTCAAAACTTCATGCACGCTCTATGCTGACACGCAACAAAGGGTATACCCGCTGCACCCTTCGCTGCTTAAAGCGGCAAGCTAAATAACGTCTCGGCTCTTCCCCCACTGCCACAATCCTAGTAGTTCATGAAAGTAACAATGAACAGCAGCGCGACAAGATGATCAGACAACAGAACTCCCCAGGTATGAATCACAAGTTGTTCGAACTAGCGACGATAGTCCACAATTGTCATGTACAGAGCTGGCCAAGCTCACCAAGAAGTGAAAAATCGCACAAGACTTCCATATCAAATCAGCCTCAGTCTAATTTAATAGTTGACAGTTTGAAAACAGCTAAGTCTTCGTTGTGTTGTAACCAACTAGAAAAACACTGCAGTTGACCAAATGTATTAGCCGTCGAGACAGCTGCATAAACGTGGTGCTACTTATGCATGTACATCATGCTGGAACAGAAACGGAAGCTAGCCTAACTGCTGACAGGTTACCATACCTAATCTGTCGACAACAAACATGCTGCTTCAAAAACCTACCCTGCACTAGCAGACTTAGTTGAAAAAAATGGAGTTAGTAAGAAACTACTACAGAGAGAAATTCTCGAAGCTTCCTTTACAGAAGAAAGAAGACTCCGTTAAAACTGCAACCGTGCACGCCTCGAATTCTATAGGAAAAAGGTGGTGTTGTGGGACCAGTAATGGCCAGAACTTACAGCATTGAAGTGCACAGTAGCATGTTAAGGAGAAAGGAACACACCTCAGCCGTTTGTGTTGTGACCAACTAGAAAAACACTGCAGTTGACCAAATGTATCCCCAGTTGCCACAGGAGCCTGTCGTTGTACTGGAAAGAGAAGACACCTAAGTTGCTGGGAGACATGCTTGAATTACCCAATTATTTCTTGGAAGTACAAAGTGTTACAAGTTTGTTCATGATCAAGAAAGTCCCGAAAATTTGGAGAAATTGGCACCTGAGGAAGCATGCACCAGAGAACGTTACGAAATGCTATCTGTGCAATCGAGTGGGTCATCGCACGAACAATTCTCGAACCAGCTTTACGCATGCCAACGTAACGAAATCTTTTGAATGTGGTCACAATGGGCACAACGGAGACGCATGTCACAACGGAGCGAGTAAAACACACAAAGTAGCCCATGTGCATGCACCATCAAAAGATTAAGATGAAGACGTCAACGGCAGATTTTCGGAGCTCAAAAGCGGGAAGAAATTTTTTGCGCGGGCGCTGCAAAGACGACATGGCCAACAGCTGTTATGAAGGGAATGCCAATGCTAATTGGGAGAGCTGCGGGCAAGAATACAGTTTTAAGAGACACCAGAAGTTCCACTGTCATCTTTGATGAAGATCGCCGGTCTTTCCAGTGTGCCTTGAATAGACTCGATGACCGGCCATTTAATGAAGCAAAGATCTTAGGAGCCTGGTCGCGCACCACATCAGCACAGAAAGCCACACGAGCCCTCCTGAGATACTTGTCAGCTACTTCATTGAGGGACCGCCTGTGAAACTCGGCATTGTGTGTGTGATGTGACATGTGTCTATCCTTCTCTCTCTCTTTTACTTCCCCTCCCCATGTGTAGGGTAGCAAACTGGACGCATAGTCTATTTAACCTCCCTACCTTTTCTACATTCCTTCTGTCTCTCTCTTGTGGAGACACGTGGTTCGGGGAAAGTGAATTAGCAGGCATATCTCAGCCAGTTTGCCTAATTGAAGGTTTGGTTAGGATGCTTCCCGAGGCTGATATTGAAGTCGAGACACCTTAATTTCGCCAGAAGGTTACACTACCCTGTGAATGACGACCCCCCTGTCGACGAAGCATGAGGGCTGAACGTTTCAGAACGTATGTGGGAAGACCCATAGACGGAGCCTTCATCTACACAGGTACTGCGAGATAGAGTGATTATATGTAGAGTGTAACGTCCCAAAACCACCTCATGATTATGAGAGACGCCATAGTGAAGGGCTCTGGAAATTTCCACAAACTAGGGTTCTTTACCGTGCACCGGAATCTGAGCACACGGGCCTACAGCATTTCCGCCTCTATCAAAAATGCAGCCGCCGCAGCCACCGACGCCGGGATTCGATCCCGTCAGCAGCCGAGTACTTTACCCACTAGACCACCGCAGCAGGGCTACCGCGAGATACAGTGGAGGAAAATCCCGAGACGGATTTCTCCCACGCTCAAAATTTTGCCGTGGTGCAAAGCAAAGGCAGTGATAAGAACATCGTGGTGGACAAGAACACGTGCCGTAAAAGTGAGACTGCAGCAAAACGAGCACCAACAAGAAACATTGAAAAGCGGACGCATTCGGTCAATCGAGCTGAAGGACGTGTTGTGCACGAGTTGGCGAACAACCAGCAGAGACCGGTCGAACGTGATGACACCTTAACTGCGTCCAATGGGTCAACGGCGACAAACGAAACTTCACCGACCCCTTCTTTTGAGATTGCTCGCGAAAAGAGGAGGAAGAAAAACAAAAAAGTGATCAAGCGAGATCCACCAGAAAAGGCGCAAACGCAGTATGAAGTACACAGGATAAGAGTTTGGATGAATTTGCGTGTGTTTGGCTGTGTTGAACCTCAATTGTTTGTGCTATTGTTATTCTGTGTTATGTATGTCGAGTGGACCTAAGCGTCTGTTGCGATGACACGATTTGATATGATTGGACAAGTCTTTTAAAGGCAGACCGTTGTTCGTTTCAATCGTTTGAGATGTGTGATGGAGTGTTGTCTTTATGCACCAGTGGTTATTCATGTGTTGTACAATTGAATTGCATTGTGAAATAGAACTGGGGGTTTGGTTGTGAATGTTAGGCGCCATGAATTATGAACGGAGTTAAGGACTCTGTGTGTGGGACTTTTGTATTCTGTGATTGTTCGCGCTCATTTGTGTTTTTGGAATATTATTTGATATATTGTTAAAGCGGTGGGGCTGTGCCACAAAAAAGCGCTCAAGAAAGCGTGCGCCTCGGAATCCTAGCGACGCGACAATACCAGGTGCCGTTCGGACGCAACAATGACTAACTTAGAAAAGAAAACAACCATCAAAGGACTCCTAGGGCACGCTGCCTCATCTCTCGAAATCATGGTCATGCCGAACAACTTAATCGCACCTGTCACCGAGCGATCTCTGGAAAAATCTCGAAGGAAAGGGGTGTGGTGATGCAGTGTTGCGTCACGTTACAACAGAGGTCCCGAACTTTCCACAGCCTTGACTGTGCGCCGCACCGACAAAACTACTAGAAACTTCTAGAACCCAGGTCGAGTACATATAAGGCGAAGCAGGAGATGAGAGTTTGCCGCAGTCAGGCGATATGAGTATTCTACAGTGACGAAGCAGAGGATATGAAGAGAGTTTTTTCGCCGTCAGGCGAAGACTTGTGTGGCCAGTGAGGAAGCAGGAGATGAAGAGGTTTTCCACCTGAGGGTGAAGGCTTGTGTTACAAGGAGGAAAAAGTGCGTACTTACCACCCGTGGGCGCAGACGCGTTCTGCAGTCTCAGCGCGTGAGTCACCGACGTGTTACCGGCGAAGAGGTTTGCGCAAATTCGACGACGTGAAAATACCTGGAAGAGAAACCTCGGGTGCAATGGATCGACAACCAGTACCGGATTTTGAGTGATGTTTCCTTGAATAGAATTATTCAAGCTTTGTTCCAAGAATTTCGGGCCTCATTTGTTTGACCAACAATTTAGTGTATATGTGTTTTGGTCTGGTAATGCATGAGATTGCATTGTAGCGCCTGTGGTTGTTTGTGTCCGTTGTTTTGAGTGCATCTGGTAGTGTTGTGTAGCCTGTTGTTTGTGTAACTTGTGATGGAGAGTGGGATATATTATCTAATTATTGGTGAATATGCATATTTGTGGGGTGTTAGTTCTGTCTTATTTGAAATTATATTCTCTTTTATTGTCAAATCTTGACTCTATCACGTTATTCGGACCACAGCTGGCGTTCGCTCGCGCGCCAAAGGGGCGAATACTAAATTGTCTACGCTTTCGTGGTGAGATTCTTGGGACTGATACGTCAGCCATTAGAAGTAATCTGGTGATTACCGCACTAATTAACGGGACCAGTGACAAGCAGAACACAGCGAAGTCAGTGTGCCACACAATTTAGGCAGCGCGCCGTGTCATTTGTAGCAAGTATGGTGAAGAAATTCCCTGAACTGCCATGATAGCAGACGCTCCGCAAATCAAACGCGAAACTTCAAACTTGGTCCGGCTGTAAGCATGCTTTGATAGTTTCATCTTCTGATTAATAGTGCGTTTCCTTGTGAAACGTCAAAAAGACCTTTCCAAACATTCCGGAATGTCTACAATAGGTGCATTGCAGCCTGTAGAAGCATCTTGGTCAGGTGCGTACTATAACGATGGAAAAAACCGCGAACGGTGGAAAGCGTGGCATTCTGCTCAGTTGTACTGCGACATGTCTTGTCAATCGTTAGGTAAAACGTGTGCGTTTACCCAGAGTCAACGTAGCACATTTATACAGCTGCGGAAGGAGCTTCTGCACCGAGTGTGCATGTCGACGGCGAGTCATGCCTGGCACTCACCGGAACATACACATGATGAAAAGACAGAGTATGACTTTATAGGGCTGCTGTGACACCCGCTGAATGCAAGATTCGCCTCGACAGTCAGAGCACGTTGCAGTTCGATTGTGTCGAAAGCTAGGCACTCCACTCGTCGTGTTTCGTTATATCGCCCTAATACGCCGTTACATTTGTAATGAGCAACCGCACAGTGCGTGCGTGTACACGCGAAAGTCGTGATACTTCCTAGTATTGATATGCTGCCATTGGAAGAGTGTTACAGTGGTTGGGTGTCCCATGCTAAATGCACATAAATCACTGCTGCAAAGCGGAAAAGCTGCAACACGTATGAGTACAGGCAGTAAGAGTTCTTACTCTTTCACTCACTGGGCTTGTGATTTTTCCTCTTAACTGTAGTAGTAGTAGCAGTAGTAGTAGTAGTAAAAAACAGGACTTTTTTATTTTTAATTTTTGAAATGCAAGAGAAAAGACACAGACGCAAAAGCAATTGCAATTATGCATTAGCGGTGGAGCTCGCCACTAGTCGTTGCAGATGAATATATATGTGCTATCTGAAAGCACTGAACCCACAGAATTTCCGGGTCGTGTTGTGACCTTCGCAGACAGTACTAAGTAATATCTTCATTTTGCGCTCACTCTTTTCCTATCCAAACACAGCGCAATTGTGCCTAGACGAATTCTCGTAAGCGGAAGCAGCGTGAACAGTCGCTTTTTCGCATTTTAAAGAGCCAGAGCTACCGCTTGCCATGTTAACATGGGGCAAGAGATACACGCCCTTGCAATTCAGAACAAAATGGTATTTTGTTGCAAGAGTACGCTCCCGGGAGCCTAGGCTCCTGCGTGAAAAATGGGCGGGCTCTGGTCAATAGGGGTATCCATTACACGTGGCTGAGGAAACCTTTTCAAGACGTTGATTGATATTTGGGGTTCAACGCTTCAAAACCACCATATAATTATGAGAGACGCCGTTGCGGAGGGCTCCGGAAGTTTGTGCCACCTGGGGCTTTTTAACGTGCACCCGAATCTGAGCACACGTACCTACAACATTTCCCCCGCCATCGGAAATGCAGCTGCCGCAGCTGGGAATCAATCCCACGACCCGCGGGTCAGAAGCCGAGTACCTTGCCTCTAGGCCACCATGTTGGGGCACTTACAAGACGTTCGTTACATGAACCACACGTCATTTATGTCATAACGTGTCAATCACGTAATGTTCTGTGCTAAACTTGATATGCATAGTTTCGGAAGCCACCAAGAGAGCATCCAGACGTAGCCGAATAGATAGATAGATAGATAGATAGATAGATAGATAGATAGATAGATAGATAGATAGATAGATAGATAGATAGATAGATAGATAGATAGATAGATAGATAGATAGATAGATAGATAGATAGATAGAGAAAAAAAGGTTGGGAATTCGTGCGCCGTCTGCGCAATGCTCGCTGCACAATTACTGTGTGCATTTGCTGAATGTTCTTCGTGAACTATTCTTATTCGTGCTTGCCAGCCGCTAGCATAGTTGACAATCTCATTTCGCTACCTTTCGACTTTCGTAGCAAGCGCACTGCTCTTCGAAAGGCCAACTATAGATGAAATGTTCTTCCATGCAGTGGCTAGTTTCGGTTATTTTATTTAGATCTACAGCCTGGAGGACTACTGCCACTTGGAGCCGCATGAAACTAGCCAGGCGGACATGGCCGGGTGGACAGCTTTTTTTAGCCGCGAAGCGCATGAGGGTCTCAGCTCATCGGTGCCTCATGTCGTCATGGTCTGTCAGGACAGGGCATGCGCCACAAAGTTTAGGTAAGTCCTATTAGTCACCTCTTTTTACTAAACATGAAGGCGGCAACACTTCGCCCAACAAGTAACCGGTGACGTTAGTGTGAAACACGCCTCCAGACACATCGTACGAACAGCCGAAACCAGACATATAGAGAAGAAGGAGCACCACTTTGGATGATAGACCCCGAAGTTGTCAATGACGTTACTCGAGCGGAAACATCGTTCCCTACACGCGCGATTTCAGGCTTCGCAACACTGGTGTCTCATCGAAGGAATCCCTCTCGAAACACTGCATGCTTCGCCCTAACCCACGTTTCACGTTAGTGTAACAGGAACACTTATCCCAGCATGGTTCGCCCTACCTAGTGTCTCAAACAAAAGCATTTTCTGCCGGAGTCCACTACGGCTCCGATGACGTACTTTCATTCCAAAGATGACTTCACAAACTGTATACTAGCACATTGCAAAAAAAATGAGAAGAAGAAGTTCCCTCAATAGGCGCCACACTATGGACCTTTCGCCCCGCAGCGAGGAGTGAAAGCACTAAGCCACGAATCGTATGTTGTCCAGCTTGCTACCGGCAAGCTATTCATATACACCATATCCCTTTGGTGGTCTTCAAAACTCAACAACCCAAGCGCATTTTCTTTATCGGTAGTGAAAGGCGGGCATTGCGACGCGTGCGCACCTCCACATTGCTTGGCCTCGTGAGGACGCGCTTATAGTGCGTCTTGTGCTTCCACCATCATTCTTCTACTGCAAGTTTGCTTTGAAGTTAACAATGGTTAAAAAGAGCACGGAGGCAACTTATCTTGCTTCCGCTGCCGCATTTACGAAAGAAGGGCGCTGCTCACACACGAAGAAGTGCAGCTCCGACAATTTCTAGCGCGTACTCGTTCTGTCCTTATGCTCATTTCGTGCGCGCTTCGCTTCTTCAAGTGCGCTAAACGAATTTCA
This sequence comes from Rhipicephalus microplus, assembly GCF_043290135.1. NCBI lineage: Eukaryota > Metazoa > Arthropoda > Arachnida > Ixodida > Ixodidae > Rhipicephalus > Rhipicephalus microplus. The sequence continues at coordinate 18,932,625 of NW_027464586.1, forward strand.
AGCTGCTTGCAGTTCTCCACCTGAAAATATGATTGGCTGCTGAAGCATTCATTCCTTCGCCTTTGTGGTGAAACAGTGCTCCTTAAACGCTCAACTGGCTCTGTTAAAACACGTTTCACTTTCTAGTTATACCCGATTCCTAGACGGAGGGATGAGCCGTGTTTTTTGGAGTTTGCTCGTTAAGCTTCTTATGCTCGCGCCTTGTCTATTGTGGGTACTGTGTACACAAGTTGACATTGCTCCCGGTATAGGCACCGCTGTGCTTTTTCGCAGGTGTGTGGCCTCGATTTAGTCAAGCAAGCATCAAGCCGCCACTTCATCCGCGCACTCGGTGCAATGTCATCTATCTCGATAGGTGAACGCTAGAGGGCTGCCCCTGTATGCAGCATTCGTGTTTGGCGCGCTTCCTTTCTTCTCGCTGGGGTCTTGCCAGGCCCCGGAAAGTCTCAAGTTCCCGTGATGGCCGTAGAGGGCGAATAAATCGACCGCGGCGTAAAGTCCCTCTATCTACCTTAGCGCGGCGAGCTTCATTTGCGCGTGAGGTGAAACTACTAACTCCACTCTTAGCGGTCGGATAAGTTAGTGTGAATTTTTTCTTTTAGGGGCACTCAACGTGGCTAAAATTTCTATTTTGTAATGTATCGAAACACTGTTAAAAAGTAGTTAATACGTTGTTTCTATAAAAAATTGAATATCATATTTTTCTTTTGCCTTTACTAATAATAAAAGAGTGGTCATTATTTTTTTTCAAGTAATGACATTATTCTGACGCTCTAAAAGCAGCAGATCATTGGCATCAATTGCGTTTTTGTCGGTTAATTTGCTCAAATTGTCCGTGGTTAGCCGCGGTACTTTTTATCGATCGGCATTGCAAAGCTCCGTTTTAATTCAGCTTTGATATATCAATGAGAGCTTGTGTGTCAGACTCTACAGGCCACTACGACGAGGCGAACGTGTCTAGAGGCTGTGAACCATGTCAGATGCTGTGCTTCACTGACGTCCAGCTGCACAGCCTCCAGCGTGAAAATTCACCGACGGGAAATCGCTCGGAGACTGCCTACGAAGACGGAATAATCTTGCAGAATGTAGGCGTGTTCGCCGGTGAGTGAAAATGCGCTGCTTTGCATCTGAACATGGCCCTTATATTTTGCATGCGCTACAGTTTTTGTCATTTCATAAGGCTTTTCGAATTGTACAGCTAATGAGATGCACACCTTGTGAGCATTTGAGATTGTTTACATTGTTGTCACAATCGGTGAAAATATCTTTACTGCGAAAATTTGTAGAACAGGTCACAGCATAAGTTCTACCTGTTTCTTCTCAGGATGTGTCTGCTGCAATATATGCTCATAAATTCAATGCATAGTAGAGCCAAGTGAACATTTAGTACATATACGCATTTGTACATTTTTCGTAAGCTTGCAATGAAGCATAATACATATTCATGAACCATATAGTCCATTCAGTTGGGAAATTACCTGGCTTTGTCCTCTGAAGAACGTCACTAAAACGAACTTATTATAATGGCATCCACAAGACAAATTCACAAAAATAGCAATGTTATGTCCACACTACCTTTCTTATATGCAGTGTTCTCATACGCATTCTTCTTAGTCATGCACCACAAATCCGTTCACGCTTCTACCAGAGCAACCAAGACTGTTTTTTTTTTCTTACAACCCAACCGCAGCTTCCAAGGAACTGCTCATATCAGTTTACGCTTCGATGCCTCATCACTCTGAACCTACCTCAAGGCAGCGAAGAATGTGTCATCACTGAAAGCAAGCTCATGTGCCAAAATCCTCGCAAGGTATTGTGGAACACACTTTATTTGTTGAACATAATTTGCTCATTCATTTATGTCTTACCCTACTCAGGACTCTGTTTTTTTTTCTTCTCAGAAAGCAGTACTAAAAAGAACCCATTGATTTCCAAGCTACCCACATCCAGTCGTGACAAGCTCTACAGTTGACACAGTGAAAACCCCACGCGCCATTAATATGCCAGGCGCACAAATGGAACCCTTGTGCTTAAAAGCAGTGATAGCGAACAGTATGTTCAAGCTGTGTGAAATTGGGTGCACAGATTGCTGTTTCTTATTTATGAATTACTCAGTTTACAGGAAATATGCAGGCTTCAAAATTCTTGGACAGTGCATGTCATGGGTTTCACATACTGTACTTCACTTTACGTGTCAAACTTTGCATAGAGGATCACATATAACTAGGTAACAAATGGGCTTGTAGTAGAGCATATTTAGCAGCACTTCTTTTTCACATTGCGTATAAAATCTGTGAATGTAAAGGCTGTTGCGAGGCAGTGGTAGGTGCAACTATAGTAATGTGGCAACAGTTACTAATACCGCGTGCATGTCGGGAGTGGCACAATCGAAGTACTAAAAAACTGTGCAAGAACTCGTGTTTTCATTAGGCAAGACGTGTTTTGTAGAGGCAGCAATCGCAGAGCGGGACTACGAGAGTGAAAAATCTAAAAGAATAAGAAAGAATAAGAATGGGTGGATCACAATCGGCAAAAATTCCCAAAGCATAAATGATAATCTGTCACTAACCCTCAAGATGAAGGTATATAACAGCTGCGTCTTGCCCGTACTTACATACAGAGCAGAAACCTGGAGGCTTACAAAAAGGGTTCAGCTTAAATTGAGGATAACGCAGCGAGCGATAGAAAGAAAAACTGTAGGTGTAACCTTAAGACACAAGAAGAGAGCATAGTAAGTCAGGGAACAAATTGGTGTTAATGATATCGTAGTTTAAATCAAGAAGAAGAAATGAACATGAGCTGGGCACGTAGTAAGCAGGCAGAATTACCGCTGGTCATTAAGGGTAACTGACTGGATTCACAGAGAAGGAAAACGCATGAAGTGAAGACAGAAGGTTAGGTGGCACAATGATATCAAAAAGTTTGTACGTATAATGTGGCAGCAGAAAGCACAGGACCAAGTTAATTGGCCAGTCTTGGGAGAGGCCTTTGTCCTGCAGAGGATGTAATAATGCTGACAATACGCCAAAAACAAGCACCGACTTGCACGCTAGCAGTGAGTTTTAGTGTTTCAACGTATGTCAATATTTGTGCTTCAAAACACGACAGAGTTAACGCAATCAAAATGAGAAGTAATCAGTAATTTGCATTCGCTTGCATTTGTTCCACTGTGACTCCATGACCATCATTTCTAGCTTCGCCAAGGGCTCCAGTTCAGCATCCGAAATCTCATCTGCTGAGAAATGCTGGTGTTCAGCTGTTTTACTCCTCTAGTTATTTAGTTTGGTTTGTTTTTATAAAATGTTGGGATCACTCTGGACAGAATTGTGCAAGCAGCAACGTAAACAAGGGGCTGCCAGTTTGAATTAGCTGTTGTGGATACCAATGTGTTCAAATTTTCGAAAGATTTCCCTCAATAGAAATGCTCAGGGCAGTGTGCTTTTACTTAACCGAGTCAAATAACGACCTTTTGCTGTAATAATAATTGTTCAATGTAAAATATCTGACGCATGACAAGGCATTTCAAAGGTATGTTAATTTTTACCAGAACAATGACTGAGTGCACTCATTAGGTATAATTGAAGTTGGTCAGTCTTTGTACATGTTGATACTTCGAATGTCCACTAACAGCTATTTCCTTGTAATGCTGTGAAATATGTAGCCAAAAGGACTAACTTTGTGGGATAACTGTGTTAAGAGTGGGGCAGACAGTTAGGAAGTAGGGAAGAATAAAAATGTGAATTCATCTTATGCCGTTTTTCATCGTTTGAGCAGTGTCTTTGATGACCATGCACCATTGACGCAAATAAAAAAAATTCATGTATTCACTTGTCGATCCAAAGAATGACAGTTTTATGAAGGTCATTCAAAAAGTAAGAGAAATTTGGTTCCAAGCAAGTAAATATTCATTAGCAAAAGTTTTTATTGGTCGGTTCACATAAGCAAAAATCGACTTCATTTTCTGCAAGATCACTGCTAACTTTTTAGTGCTTCTCGTACCGTCGCAGTAGTTTCTTTAGTCTATCTGAATAAAAGATTGCCGCTTGTTATTTGAACCTGTTGCGAACGGTGATCTTAAATTTATCATGGTCTTCCAATCGTACCACGAGCCACTGTTTTGAGTGAATGAAAACGAAATAATCACACGGTGCTGGCGCAGGAGAGCGGGGCGAGTAATTAGTGTTTCCTGCCAAAATATTTGATCTTTCCATTGATTCTGATTGTGGTGCAGGGATGCATGTTGTCATGTAGGAGGCTGATTCTGGATGAGAATTGGTGACGTCATCAATGTTTATCGTACTTATTAGTTTGGTGAGTGTTTCACAGTATATGTCAGATGGACGTGTTGCCCACATTTTATGAAATTAAACACTAAAAATTCCTTTTTTGACTTTGAAAATGGTAGCCGCCATTTTCCAACTGGAATAAGCTTACTACTTGAATTTTTTTCTGTTTTTGTGAAAAAGAGTGGTGGCACCATTGTGTTGTTAATTCAATTGCGTACACTGTGAAGCGTCGTCACTTGTGCAACATTGTGCGAAAACAAGTCATCCCTGTTTTATCACTGGCAGTCCATAAACGCTGATCCACTTGATGTCCTTTATTGTTTTAGTTAGTCGGTAAGCATTTTTGGAACCTAACTTTGCGATGTCTGGGCATATCGGCCCCAATTGTGCAAATTGTAGCGAGGCCTACAAGGGGAACTGTGCCTCACAGACCAGTAACTGTTAATCCTCAATTTATTGCAATATCCTGTCCACTTGAACAGTTTGGTTGATCTGGATTCTTGGCGTGGTGCTCCACTCTTTTTCGTACGCATTCATGCAGCCATTTCAGAAGTCTCAACACCGTGTTCTGACACTTGTCTCACTCCTCAAAGTTGGTCCATAAACTGCGCACAACTCCTCGTATATTTGAAAAGCTAGTGATTCTTTTGCATGCAAAAATGTAAATACAGTGTGCACCCCACAACAGGCGGGAGCAACAATATTCGCCAACATTGGTGGCTGCGTTATCCGTCATACAGATGACTACTAAGACAGAACAATCACTTCAGTACTTTGCCTGAAAAGCAGCAGATTATGCTGTGCACATAACTCTTCAGTCTGAAGTGCAAATACTGAAATATTAGGAAATGACCCTTACTTTTTGAATAAACATTGTAGAAAATTTCATTATGCAGATTTGACTGCAATGAGTATTCACTGCCTATTTTTTTAACATTGCTACCATGACTTCCAGCACTTCTCAGCTGTCTAGTGTTCCATATGTCTCTATTGTGTACGTATATGTTATGTGCATTGTATTGCGATTGTTATCCACTGGTGCATAATTTAATTTTTAACGAATGAGTGCTTTTGGGAGCACGAACAGGCATCCTGTATCTCGTGTGTCAGCTGATAAACAGTAAGCGAGCAAGGGCAAGGGTAGCTAATTCTCTTGACTTGTCATCGGTGACAACTTTCGCAAGAATGTTGACTTGCTGGAATGTCTTACTCAGGCTTTCATTATTGGAAAGTGTTGCTCAATTAAAGTGCCTGTCACTGCTACCCTTTACCTCTTTTGAAACGTAAACCAAGTTTCCTTTTCGACATGATCCTGTAAATGGTGTTTTCCCAGGATGCACTTGCTTACCACAACTGGAAGTTGATCTAGTCAGTCGTAAAAAGATCGGACGCGCAGTCAAAAACACAGATTTTAAACACAATATTGAGAACAATGTTATATCGAGAACAATGCAGGGATACCTAGCACAACAGCGTGGGGTCATTTTTATTTATTCAACGTGATGTCTTCTCGCCAATGCGTTGTCAAATATCATATTGCGGCTCAGGCGAATCGTACTGACACTGCACTTTTTGAGAGCATGTGTGGTGACAAAGCCAATGGGCAGCACAGAATCAATTACTGTGCAATGGGTGTCCAGTGTAAATATCGTTGTCTGACTGAACGAGCCAAGGGACAAGGTTGCACAATTTCAGCGGGTAATTTTATTGCACAGGTGGCTATCACTTTTTTTCATGTATTGTTCAACTCTGTGAGAGACAATGTTCCTTGTTTACATGTGTACTGCTGCATTCACGATTGTCAACAAACAACGTAATCTTACTTGCTTGGCGTGTCTTTTGCCATTTGAGGCCTCTCGGTCATCTGGCGGCATAGCGGAAATATTTATATTAACTTTAGGGTGCTGTGTGCGCGAATAACACCCCGCAATATCAGCGAATAAACGCCCATAAACCTGCGGGCACGCACCGCGACCTCCCGCTATGGTGGCTTCTAGCCACCATACCCCCGCACCCGCTGCTAAAGCAGCCGCCATATTGCTTTAAAGCGATGATGATGATAGGCCTTCAAGCGCCGTCTCTAGGTCGTATAAGTTAGTTCACAACGCCACCGCTACCCTTATTTTCGTTGCATTGTCAAACGTAAAGTTTCCCTTCTCAATATGGTAGTGTATAGGTGTTCTGTGGTCTCACTGAGTGAACACTCTCAGTTACGGCTCCGCGGCATAAACGCCCCAGAAACCAAGACTGCTGCGCGATGGACTAGCAGCGCAGCAGCAGCTTAGGCTTACTGCCAGAACCTTTTTGGGAGAGCACGAGAGATGGAAGCGATGAAGGATCGCGCTCAAGCAAACCCGTAGCTGTGGGCCAGCGAAGCTGAAGCGATAGGGACGCGTTGTTAAGCAAGCCCGTGGCTTGTTACTGTGGTGGTATAAGAATATGCACCAAGGTTTCATGGTTTATCCGATCATCTTCGAGAAAACTTCTTAAACAGCATTAATTTTTTTTATGCGGCAGTGACATTCTTTTCTTGCTTTAGTCACGGATATTCACATCAACATAAACATTCGCTCTGAAACCATGCATCGTGATGCTGATAATCATCGGTTAGATGGTATTTTTACCCCGGTGTCGTGCAGGCCAAAACTACAAGCAGACAGCAGACAGTACCTAGATTTGTTCCTTTATTATGAAACAGGCTACCAGGATAATTAACAATAGCAGGAAAAAAATTGAATCATCTGTGGTTATGCATTCAATTTCTGAGATAAGCACAATAAATTTTAAAGAAAACGCTGCACAGTAAAAGTGTCGTAGACAGTAATGCAATGAAGATACACTTCGGAGGAAATGCATGCTAAGCGATAACATTGTACAAAAGCGCAGATTTGTCTCCGTAACAAGGATATTTCGTTCATTCGTTTAATAAAAGCACCCTATAGTTATGCGCCATGCGTACACAGTGCCAAAATGGTAAGAGAATACACGAATTTGAAGCATGCGGACGTAAAGTGCACCCACTAGGCAATACTCCATTACCACGTGCAACGGCACGTCAACACTGGCAACGCTTACTACACCACCGTTAGAAAACATTTATATCACTACTCAAGACAGGCGCATAAAACACTTGCCCTGTCAGTGGTCACGTGCCATCGTTCGTTGTGACGAAGGGCGCCCACTTCGAAAACACAGACAGTTGCTGCGTCTGACCGTAACAAGAGAAAAACCTGAAGAAACCTCTCACGCGTGCCGCGTAAGAACAACCATCAGTCGAGGGCCTTCACCGAACGGCTCGCTGTTCGCAAACGTCAACATGCCTTGCGGCAAAAGGGGCAACGGGGCTACTTAGCCTAAGCGCAAACCCACCGCGTGCGTGCAGAGCAGTGCCTACGTTCAAAAGGCTGTGCGCATTAACTTTTAAAAGTGCGAAAAACGTGGGTATATACGTTCTTTGGCTGGTGCTGACGCAATGGGAGGAAAACGCCGAAAAGAGAACTGGTGCAGCGCTTTCTCGGAGTGTGGAGCAAGCTCGCGCACAAGGGGCCATGCGGCACTGGGCTGCTTCCCGTGGGAACTTGACGTTAAGAACTAACCATGAGTGCGCATGCCAAATTTTTTTACGTTCCGTACCCTACCTTTACGCCAGTTACGTGTACTGTCCGTAATTTTAGCTACACTAAAGGAGCGTCACTAAGCATGGCGGCAGCCGTAGCTTCAGCCTCATTGGTGATTCTCGTAAGCTATAGCTGATCAAGTGGTCAGTATTAAATATAAGCTGCCACATCCTGTGAATCAACTGGTAACCTTGGTCATGGACGCATATCGCGTGTTATTTTTCTGCTTGTTCTCCGATTCCGCCTTCAGCACGCCTGACGAGACGTACGTGCGCGAAAAATGTCATGAAGATTGCAAGCCGACTAGCTCGGCTTGGACATGTCTGAAAGGGGGCAGCGTGCCGTGCAGTGGCTTTTCATGTCGTCTTCAAGTTTGCATTCCCGTCAAGCGCACTGGGCGCCTTGAATCAAGGCGCAGTGCATCTCCTGCGAAAGCGCCTGCGTTTAGTGCGACAAAGACGGCAGTCAGTTGTAAAGTGTCCGTTGTATGAACGAAATTTGGGGGAAGCTTGGCGAAGCAATAAGTTTGATCAGCTCAGCTCAAAAGATGGTTATTACTGTACTACGGGAAAGTGCTTGCGCACTTTCCCGTTGCACAATATTAACTCGGACACGCCGAACAGGCTTGTCGAAGGAATTTGATTGTCTTTTTCTCGTGTGTGTATTTCTTTTGTGCTATTTAAAGACTCTTTTGTGCGTCCCACGCTTTGCTTGAAAGCACTGATTGTGGTCCACCAGATTAGTGGATTTTCGGCACTCAGTAACTTGCACTAGACCTAAACGCCGCTGATAGTAGCAGCCGTAAACAAAGGCTTTAACTACGAAGACTTCTTTGTTGACACATTCCGGTGTGCAAGCGCTACCTCTAACCCGAACGAGGGCGCACACGAGGCCGCGTGAGGACTCACTGACCGCGCCGCCTCCACAGTCCCTCTGCCTCGCTGGGAACCCTTACTTACGTACAACGAAATAACAAAGCACTTCTATCTGTCAAGAAGGGTATTCCCTCTCCCACACCCGGCCTTGTGCAGGGCGAAGACAGTCACCCTAAGACTATTGCAAGCCAGTGCGTATCCTAACCCTGCGGTTCTTCATGCCATCTACCCTGAACGGTATCCAAGTGCGGATTGCCCCGCTTGTGGGCTGTTAGCCACATTCAATCATGTGTTGTGGGAATGTGAAGCCATCGGCACCACCCTCAGCGAAGACAGGTGGGCTCCGCTCTTACGCAGCCCCGAACTTAAGGATCAAATCCTGGCCGTCCAGAGTGCCCGTGAACGGGCCGTCAAGCTCGGCTTGACGGTCCCAACGTGGGATTGGCCGGGTGGCGTGGGGTCTCCCCTGCGTCTTCTCAGGACAAAAATAAAGTTTCAATCAATCAATCAAGAACGCTAAAGCTCAAATAAGAGCGATGCCACAGAGGTAGGGACACGCAAACAGCGGAGAGAATAATCTTTTATTTGAGCTCATCGACGTATAAAGAGTGGTTGTTGAATGACATTTTTGTCTACATCTGCTTTTCATGATTTTTTGCGTTTTTTCGTTGAGCATTATTGGCGTTAGACAAATCTTAGCCAAAATTACTGTGAACAAGAAACGAATTTCAGCTAGTGTTAGTGTGACAGACCACTGGGTGGAGTGCTGCCACTTAACACCGCCTTGCGTCACAACTTTTTTTGGCAGGCAGGAAATAATTACATGAACTACAGCGTTCAGACATAGCGACCTCAAATATTCATTATTTCTGAATGAAGTCTGACACAACGAATCATCACAAGGCTCACTTTGCGCGTGCTCCCACTATGTACAAGGCGCGGCTTTGCTGTTTCCTGCTCGTTACTTCATGGTAACAGCTCTGCGTCTTCGACACCACTACGGGGATAAGCACTTTTACTCTCGGAGAAAAGCGGCGCAGGCGTCGCCTGTATCGACGACCGCCTTCTACACAACTGCAATCTGTGCTAGTACAACGC